>NC_139395.1:217499285-218700357 GCF_054392235.1 Sus scrofa | reverse complement strand
TATTATCACAAGGGAGAAACAGACGACCAGATGACGACATTAGGAGGTGGAGAGAGGCGTGGAGACAAAGAAGAGGAGTGATTGTGTGTGTGTGTGTGTGTGTGTCTGTGTGTGGGTGTGGGTGCGGGGGGTGGGCCGGCAAATGCTTCCAACAGGAGAGAAAGGCTCCTGAGAAGGTGCAAAGGAACAGGCAAAGACATGAGGTGACGGCCAGCTGGGTGTGTGCGGAAGAGCTTCAGAGGCAGCACAGCACATGCAAAGGCCCTGGGGTGGGACGGTGTCTGGGACTGCAGAGGGGTCTCTGGGGCTGGGGCAGAATGAAGGGGGAGAGGAAGGAGAGAGGTCAGGGTGGACCAAGTAGGGCCTTCCTGGCCCCTTGGCAGGACATGGGGATGCTCTCAGATAAAGCTCTCAGCCCTTCCCTCCAGGCCCTTCATTCTTTGATAGCCTTCTTGCCCACTCTCCATTCTTACTTTTTTTTTTTTTTTTTTGGTCAAGCCTGCATCATATGGAAGTTTCCCAGGCCCAAACCTCCACCCAAGCTGCTGCAGGGACAATGCTGGATCCCTGACCTGCTACGACACGAGAGAACTCCCCTGCATTTGTTTGTTTGTTTATTTGTTTCTTAGGGCTGCACGTGCAGCATATGGAAGTTCCTAGGCCAAGGGTCTAATTGGAGCTGCAGCTGCTGGCCTACGCCACAGCCACAGCAACTCAGGATCCTAGCCGCATCTGTGACCCATACCACAGCTCACAGCAACACCAGATTCCTTAACCCACTAAACAAGGCCAGGGATCAAACCCACATCCTCATGGATGTTAGTTGGCTTTGTAACTCATCGAGCCACAACAGGGACTCCTCCCTGGAGTTTTTATTTTTATATTTTCCTTCTTGGGGCAGGCCTATCCAAGGCAATCACTAGCCCTGGAGCACTTAAGTGACATCACCTGCTGAACGTATCTGGAACGGACTCCAGCAGCACTGGCTCCTCGGCCTCAGAGGAGGGTCTTTTTATTTCAAGCATCCTTGGCTCTCGACCCGACCTGGGGACAGTCTTCCCTTGGGCTTTGGCATCCACGTGGATTTCACAGCCCTGCTGGCCGGATCCACCCCACGCCTCCAAAGCGGAAGGCAGCAGGTCCCATCCCCCTCGGGAATCTGCTGGTGAGCTGACACACCCACCCTGAGCTCTGTCTCCTGCAGACCCCACTGCAACGCACAAGCAAAAATACAAGAACTGAAATAGACACAGGTACCAACCGCAACATCTCTAGCTGCAGGAGGCACTGAAAGAAACAGAGTCTGATGTCTTTTCTAATGTCTTCGGAAAGCAAAATTCAGCCTGTGTAGTAAACCACAACCGCTCACGTGTATAATCTAAGGGTCGCAGGATCCGGGCTGCCAGACCTTCCCACCGCTCAGCCCAGCCCCTTGCAAAGCCTCGAAAACAGACCCAGCAAATCCCTCCAATTCTGCCTCAACACCAAGCTGTACAGTAGCTCAGCACAAACTGAACTGAAATCACAGCCTTCCCAGACCGACTCGAGACCCCCAACAGCCAAGTGCCAAATAAATCATTTACTCATTTTCAAGGTTCGACGGACACAAGCAGACCAGCCAGTGATGCTACGAGTCATCTAGAATGCCTGGCCCTAGCAGAGGAGGGAGGAGGAATCGAGCAGCCGAGCTATAAAAGCCCCACGTTCTACCAAAAGCAATAAACGTGAAGGCTGGACCCCGCTTTATTGAAACTGCAGCAAGAACTTTAGATCCATTCGGAAATACTTCTTGTCACCGATAACCAAGGTCAGACGGGCTGCAGACACAGAATGGGTCACTCAGCTCACTTATTCTCTGTCTGATGGGGGAGTCCACTTCTAAGAGCCCGTCGGAACCCCAAGAGCTACGGGAACCCAGACACAGATCTGTGAGGGTTTGGAATTTGAAGGGCATGGACAGGAAGGAAAGGCCATCAAGTTGTTTGCAGGCTGTCACTGAACTCAGGTAAGTCCCTTTCGTCAGAGCAGAGCCTCTGCCAGCTAATTCCAAGTTCCTACCTCTGTGGAGCGGTTTGAGACTTAACTGCTCATTCACCTCCTTACAGAAGACCTGAATCACCTACTTTTCATTGAAAAACTACAAAGTTTTTAAAAAGTCTTTAATCTTATTCAACTGCATCAAAGAGACAGGATTTAAATGCCAATCCCAGAGTTCCCGTCATGGCTCAGCGGTATTATGAACCCGACTAGTATCCATGAGGACGCGGGTTTGATCCCTGGCCTCACGCGGTGGGCTAAGGATCCGGCGTTGCCATGAGCTGTGGGGTAGGTCACAGACTCGGCTCAGATCCCGCATTGCTGTGGCTGTGGTGTAGGCCGGTGGCTGCAGTGCTGATTCAACCTCTAGCTTGGGAACCTCCAGATGCCACAAGTGCGGCCCTAAAAAGCAAAAAAAGAAAACAAGAAAAGAAACCCTCAGGAGACCTGTCGGGCCCACCAAGCTTGTCTTCTCAGGAAGAAACCTGCTGAACATGACCTGCTTATCTAACCCTAAACACACACACACACACTCGTGCGCGCACGCACGCACGCACACACACACACACCCCCCTCGGGTCTGGGTTCTCAGAAATAGCCTGATATCATGAAATCCGAAGGAGGCAGACATCCTGTTTTGGGCATCAGTGTGAAGCCTAAATCCAAAAAGAACAAGGACAGGTGGGAACAAGCTGCAGTAAAATCCACACAAGGGCCTCTCCGAAAACCTCTGTGTGGACATGAAAAGCCCCCCAGGACCCCAGTTCTGGGCACCCCCACATTCAGAGGTGCCTCGGCTCCCCAGGCAGCCTCAGGAAGCTTTAGACCTTCCAGGATGTGGAGCAGGCTCCTTCCCCCCGGGCCTCTCATTAGGGAAGGCCAAGTGGCATTTAAAGTCTGTCCAATGAGCAGCCAGAGTGCCGGGAATTTTCCAGTCTTTGAATCTGAACCCCCCAGCTCCGGCCTGGTCTCTCAAGGCATCCTGAAAACAGCTCCCTGTGAAGGCACGCTCTCGCCTGCTGAGAAACCAGCTCAAATTCCCAAACATTGAAAGAGTAGCCAGATCTTTTAATGTTTAACTCCATGGGGTTTGGGTAACAGAGCTGTGTTGGATCTTCCAGCACGTTCCCCGAGACCAGTGAGCTGCCCACACCTGCTCCCAGGAGGAGATCGGGCACCTGCAGGGGGTCAGCTGGCCACACACCAGGGCCCACAGAGCTGTCTCACCTCGGCGGGGGCCGGGGGTCCACCCCTCGGGGCCTCAGCGAAGGGTCTCCGTTCCCCCAAGGCCTCTCTCTTGCCTCTGTGCTCTCCCCACAGAAAGGCAGGAACCAATCTGTCAGCCACTGGGAATCCAGACCGTGCTCACCTGTTACCAGGAAGTTGCTCACGTCACAGGGCCGGCTGTGCACAGCGAGGTGGCCTCCCTGCCTGGCACACTTTCCGTTAATCATCAGCCAGCTCTGGAGCCCAGCCCTGCTGACAGCGCCCCCCCACCACCACCTCAGGACCCAGGCTGCCCCTCCGCCCCATGTCCTGCCCCGAGCCTTTCTCAGGTCCCACAGAGCCAGGCTCTTACCCTCCTGCTCCAGCCGGGGGCCTGCAACCCCTTCCTGATCAGGGACGTGGCCATGGACGTGGCCGGCCACCGGCTGACCTTGCTCGCCGGGCTCCAGCACAGGCGCCGGGGCTGGCAGAGCCGGTTCCTTCTTCCAGCCAGGCTCCCACGCAGCCTCCAGAACAGGTTTTTTGTAAAAGAAAAAAAAAAGTCCTCAGGGTGAAGTCCTCTGGAATGCAGCTTGAGAAGTCAAGTACATTTGCAGGGGAACGGCTAAGAGGTTTTCTGCAGGCTTCCCAGACCCCACGCCCAGCTCCTCGGAAGTCAAAAAGGAACTTGGCTTTATGGAGCTTTGACAATCCCTGGAAAATTCCCCAAATCCTAAAGCAGCATGGATGGAGCTGTCTGCTCTCTCACTGTTCTTTGTGGCTCTCTGTCTTGTCTCCCTCGTCACATTCTAATCCCATCCTGGGACTCAAGGTCAAGGGCGTCTGCACAGAACAGGTGCCCACGGAAGGTGTGGATTCCTGTACTTGGGGTAAGACCCTGAGGCAAATAAATGGGGCTGGGGGGATGGGGGCAGAATGCTGTCTGCCGGTGGACGGGGATTAGAATATGCCACCCCAAAATAGGCCACTTGGGCAGAAAGATTATTTTTACACTGAAGGCACTGGAGATTCAACAGATAAAGTTAAAAAAAAAAAAAAGCCTTTAGAGCTTCCCTTTTCTGACTAAAAGCAGCAACTCCTGGGACATAAGGCTGCCAGCAGTTCCCCCCCGCCCCCATCCCCCCGTACACAAATAAGTCCTTTCTCCAGGGGGGTTGTTTGTTTATTTATTTATTATTGTCTTTTTAGGGCCCCACTGTGGCATATGCAGCTTCCCAGACTAGAGGTCAAATCCGAGCTGCATCTGTGACCTATACCACAGCTCACGGCAACGCCGGATCCTAACCCACTGAGCGAAGCCAGGGATTGAACCCACATCCTCATGGCTCCCAGTCAGGTTCATTACCACTGCACCACCATGGGAACTCCTCCTGGGGAGTTTATGAAGAAGACAGACCATTCATAGCCGTATGGACAAATATTACAACTTTCTTAACTCCCATCTGCCCGAAAAGAAAACGGTTCTTCCCGTAAGATGCCTTTCCCCCACCCCTCCTTTTTCCCTCCTAAATTATCTATTTACATGGCTAATTTATCTCAAACCATTTAATGAGTCAGTTTCTTCCTTTCTTGGCTGCAGTGTGGACACAAAATAAACCTTTTTCTTTTTTTTCTTTTTTTTTTGTCTTTTTGCCATTTCTTGGGCTGCTGCCGGGGTATATGGAGGTTCCCAGGCTAGGGGTCTAATCGGAGCTGTAGCCACTGGCCTATGCCAGAGCCACAGCAACGCCAGATCCGAGCCGCATCTGCGACCTACACCACAGCTCATGGCCACACCGGATCCTTAACCCACTGAGCAAGGGCAGGAATCGAACGCACAAGCTCATGGTTCCTAGTCGGATTCGTTAACCACTGCGCCATGACGGGACCTCCAAAATAAACCTTTTTCTCCTGTTAATCTGTCTTTTTTCAGTTTAATGCACAGGCCCCCGTCAATAAACAGGAAAGAGGGCATGGTCAGAAAAATGATGAGCAAGAAGAAACATGTGGGGGAGCTCCCGTCGTGACTCAGCCGAAATGAATCTGACTAGTAGCCATGAGGATGCAGGTACCATCCCTGGCCTTGCTCAGTGGGTTAAGGATCTGGCATTGCTGTGAGCTGTGGTATAGGTCGCAGACAAGGCTTGGATCCTGAGTCGCTGTGGCTGTGGTGTAGGCTGGCAGATGCAGCTCTGATTCGACCTGTAGCCTGGGAATCTCCATATGCCACAAATGTGGCCCTAAAAAGCAAACAAACAAACAAACAAACAAAACAAAAAAAAATTCTATATGCTTCGGATGTGGTCCTAAGAAAAAAAAATGTGGGGAGTCGATATACTGGTCAAATAACCTCACACATATACACAGGGTTGTGACACCTTATTTAGGAGCTGTGGCCCTGACACCACAATGAAACCAGAAAGATGATTCCACAGTCCGGGTTCTTGTTCACAGCAGTTGGAGAAGGAACTCTGAGAACACACAGGCAGCAAGCAGGCAAAGTCTTCATTAGAGGAAAGCAGAGAGCTCCCAGGGCTGCTGGGGGGGGAACCCCCCTTTTCTATTGTCCCATAGGGGGGTTTTCCTCCTAAAGTTGGGGGGGTACCAACATGAGGTCCAGAGAGATGTGGTTTTCTGCCATTGGCCTTGTGCAATTACCCGTATCAGTCCTTATCCAATAGGGTCCTAGGGGTGGACATGTCCCGTAAGTCTCCTAGTTTCTTTGTCCTTTTCATCCCTTAAGCTGAGCCACAGGGGGATAGAGATTAATGTCCATCTGGGTGTAGGTCCACTCCCTACAGTAAACAAGGCCTGTGGGGATGTTACTCTCTGGAGCCCTCAAGCCACAAATGTTCATCCATGGCCACATCGAAGAAAGCATCCAAGCCCTTGCTCCACACTGACGACCTGAGTTACTATTCTGTCTCAATAGCATAATTCAAAATTCTAATAATTTCAGGTCAGGAGTTCCATTGTGGCTCAGTGGGTTAAGAACCCAGCTAGTATCCATGAGGATGTGGGTTTGATCCCTTTTGCCTTGCTCAGTGGGTGGAGGATCTGGTGTTGCCGGGGGCTGTGGTGTAGGTCACAGACATGGCTAGGATCCCGCATCACTGTGGCTGTGGTGTAGGCCAGGAGCTACAGCTCTGATTCAAACCCTAGCCTGGGAACCTCCATATGCCACAGGTGCAGCCCTAAAAGGGAAAAAAAAAAAGAAGATCTTGAAAATAATTACACAGCATCCAGCTCCAGGAATAAAAAATCAAAGGTCAGTATTGCTCGTTTTTGCCTTCATTTGCTTTTTTTAAATCTTCTCAGCTTCAGTCCTTCCTAACATTTAGAATATCGGTCACCAGGAGCCATGAGGACTGGCTTTCAGAGCACAGTACCAACCCAGATCTCCAGCTCTACCCTCAGCCCCAGGTCCTGGGGAATACTGTTAGAGCCACTAGACGTTTTATTCTTTTTCTCTGTTAAGGGCCACACCCACGGCACATGGAGGTTCCCAGGCTAGGGGTCGAATCAGAACTACAGCTGCCAGCCTACACCACAGACCCAGCAACGCCAGATCCGAGCCATGTCTGTGACCTACACCCCAGCTCACAGCAATACTGGATCCTTAAGCCCTTGAGGGAGGCCAGGGATCAAACCTGCATCCTTGTGGATACTACTCAGATGTGTTTCTGCTGAGCCGCAATGGGAACTCCTAGACGTTTTTAAGATATAATAACAAAGAGTGTGCAGGGAAAGGGAAAAAACTTTACCCTCCTCAGTCTGTGGCTGGGGCCCTGGAAATGAAACTGACAAAGACAGACTAGCAAGAGAAAAACAGGAGACTAATGAGAATTTATTAACATGTGCAGCAAACAGACATGCGAAAGAAATTCAGCGCTGGGCATCTCAAAGGGGCAGTTAGGACTCAGGCTTCTCTAACATCTAAGAAGACAGTCAATTTGTAGAGAAAGGACAAGGAAAGAAGGTTAGGCTTTGGGGCGGCCGCTGCTGTGGGTAAAGCCTAAGGGAGGACAAGGGTTGTCCTGATAAGATTCGTTGTGTGGCTTCTGATAAGAGTCTCCAGTGATTCAGATCCCTTTGCCCTTCCTGGTACAGAGGAGGGGAGGGCAGAGAATTTGTTTGGTGTCTGCTGTTTCTCAATAATCTTCAGCTTCAAATGATCCTGATGCCAAAGTGGCATCTTTCAGGCTGGCGTGTTCTGATCCCCTACAGATGCCATAACAACTATTGCCAAAACTTGGCCTCTGTCCACTGGTGCTAAATAGAAATGCAGAGACAGAGCTTGGGGCAAAAGAGAAAAAAAAACTTTACTGCTTTGCCAGGCAAAGGAGACCACAGCAAGCTAATGCCCTAAAGACTGTGCCCTCCACTGGGAGACTAGGACGTGGTTTTATCGTTTCAGAGTAGAAAATAGGGCCACAGATCAGGGTCAAGGGTAGAGGCAAGCTTGCATTCTTCTTCAAAGAAGAATGGTGTTTAGTGGCCCCCGGACTGGTTCTGGTGTCCTCCTCTCTGGTTGTCATTTGTTGGGGGCTTCAGTTCTGCAGAAGCACTCAGAGGTCTCATTATGTGTATCGCTTGAGGGGGAACCAGGACTCTGCCCCAAGGCTGCCCTCTTGTCTCTTGACGGCTCCTCCCTGGTCTCTGCATCCCCTCCCTTCCTTGATGAGCAACCGTTGGAGCCTGCCCTTTGGGACTCAGAGAAGCTCATGGACGCTGAAGCATATTCCTAAAAGCAAGAAATGGGGGACCCAGAAAGGCTTGGGTCCAGGAGCCCTGCCACGCCCTGCTAGGGTTCAGTAAAGAGCATAATCGCCCTGAGAAGGTCCAGAGCAAGTGCTGGGCCCTCCTCGGCCAAGTGGGCCCCAGGGTTTGGCCCCAGGGTGTTCCCGTTCACCTGTTACTAAGAAGTCACCACAGGGCAAGAGCAGAAACCCTGCGGACAAGTCACTGGCAACACAGCGCAGACCGTGCAATCCTGAGAGGCTTTTTTTTTTTTTTTTTTAATTTGGGAGATATGCCTTCTTTCAAAGTTTGAGCATCAAGAGAGATTTGACTCATATTTTTAGCCCGTGCTATTTTAAAACTCATAAAGTTTGGATCTACATAAAACATTCACACTGTACTTCAAATTACAGTAAAATCGCTGCAGGGAAATTGGATGCCATTGGGGGTGGGGAGGGAGTCTCCCTGGGGAAATTGGGTTGGAGCTCAGATGGGGGCCGGCAGGTTAGGAGTTAATTGGAAAATGTGAAATAAAAGTCATACTTTTATGCCAAGACATGAGTAATTTAAACAAAAATACAATTTTCTCTGCCCTTTAGTCTCCTCTCAGCCACACCATGCATTGTGTATCTACATTATGCTTCAACCAAGCCTCCCCCATTGGCAGAAATACCTGTTCAACCATAGAGAACGACATTCTCCCAGCATCAACAAGGCAACTCCTTCCCGTCGTGGCTCAGTGGTTAACGAATCCGACTAGGAACCATGAGGTTGAGGGTTCGATCCCTGGCCTTGCTCAGTAGGTTAAGGATCTGGCGTTGCTGTGAGCTGTGGTGTAGGCTGGCAGCTACAGCTCTGATTGGACCCCCCACCCCAGCCTGGGAAGCTCCATGTGCCACCGGAGCAGCCCTAGAAAAAAGGCAAAAAGACAAAAAAATAAATAAATAAAAATAAATAAAATAAAATCACTCCTAGTTCTATTGCCCAGAAGTAATTCTCCTTAAAGATAACTTTCTCTTGGAGTTCCCTTGTGGTACAGTGGGTTAAAGGTCTGGCATTGTCATTGCAGCAGCTTGGGGGCGCTGCTGTGACTTGGGTTCAATCCCTGGCCCGGGAACTTCCACATGTTGCAGCACGATCAAAATGTTAAAAAAAAAAAAAAAAAAGAGTTCTCATTGTGGCTCATCGGGTTAAGAACCTGACTAGCATCCATGAGGGTGCAGGTTCAATCCCTAACCTCGCTCAGAGGGTTAAGGACCCAGCATTGCTGTGAGCTGTGGTATAGGTCGCAGATGCAGCTCCAATCTGGCGTTGCTGTGGCTGTGGTGTAGGCCAGCAGCTGCAGCTCCATTTGACCCCTAGTCTGGGAAATTTCATATGCCGCAGGTGCGGCCCTGAAAAAGAGAAGAAAAAAAAAGTATGCCATTTGATGTACAGCCCTCTGTCTCAAAAAACTTATGTAACTGTGCCTTGATTCCTAACAAGCAGAAGAGTTCTCAGAGCTTTCTGAAATGTTATTCCTGGGTTATAATCCTTAAATTTAGTTCAAATGAAAGTTTCCATTTCTCTTAGATGGACGGATTCATTTTTGTTGACAGCAGGAAGGCGGAGGCAGCGGACGTCTCCCCAGGCAAGAGAACAGTGTGCATCTAGGCTCAGCCTCCATGCTGGCTTGGCAGGAGGCTTGGTCCCCTGAGGACATTAAAGAAGCTCCTGGGGGTGAAGGGAGGGTGGTTAGGGGACCTCAGATGAGCCCCGAGAGGAGGCAGGGTCCAGACTAAAGGATCAGACAAGACGTTGATCTTCATCTTCTGACACAAAAAGAAATGTCAGTTTAAGAGGCGAAAAATGTGAGCTGGGCAAAGAAGATCAAGGGGTTGCCTGACTTAGGACCTGAGCTGCCTTGGAGCTATTGAGAAGTCCGAGTCTGCAATGGCTCATTTGATGCGTCAACCCGGCAGATCACGGGGCACCCAGGTATCTGGTTATACATTATTCTGGGTGTGTCTGTGAAGGCGTCACTGGAAGATGCTGACATTGGAGTCAGGAGATGGCTCCTCAGTGTGGGTGGGCGTCCTCTCATCTCCCGCGGGCCCGAATGGAACAGAAAGTTCCATTGTGAGCCCCCAACCCCTGCAGACAGTTTAGCTGGGACAGCGCTCTTTTCCTGACCTCGGACCCTGGAGCCCCTGGTTCTCAGGTCTTTGGACTCAAATCGGGACGTATATCATTAACCCTTCCGTTTCCAGGGCTTCATACTTGGACTGGAACCACGCCCCCACCTCTCCTGCGCCTCCTTTCCAGAGTCAGCAGATGGCAGGGCTCCTCGGCCTCCATAATCATGTGAGCCAATGTCTCCTAATTAATAACCAAGTAGCTAAATCCTATTTGTTCTGTTTCCGGAGAACCCAGACTAATACAAAGTTGAAAGAAGTTGATAGCAGTGCAAATGATTCTGGTATAGAAATGCCAAGGAACTTTGGCAAAGATGCAATTAATTTTTGGAGTTCCTGTCGTGGTTCAGGGGTTAGCGAATCCGACTAGGAACCATGAGGTTGCAGGTTTGATCCCTGGCCTTACTCAGTGGGTTAAGGATCCAGCATGGCCGTGAGTTGTGGTGTAGGTCGCAGATGTGGCTCGGATCCCTCGTTGCTGTGGCTGTGGTGTAGGCCGGTGGCTACAGCTCCAATTCGATCCCTAGCCTGGGAACCTCCATATGCCTCGGGAACAGCCCAAGAAATGGCAAAAAGACAAAAAAAAAACAAGATGCAATTAATTTTTGCCCTGAAGCTATTGACAAGTTTTGCATCTATTTATAAATTTTTACACATTCATGATGGTACGCACATGTGTGTTACTCGATTTGTTGTTGTTGTTTTTGCACCCACAGCATGCATGAGTTCCTGGGCCAGGGATCAAACCCACACCACAGCAGTGACAACACTGGATCCTTAACCCACTGAGCCGCTAGGAAACGCCTGTGTGTGTTATTTGAATCCTCCATTGAATCTGTTGTAATATCTTGCTCGTTCCCTAATTACTGAGTTAAATAAAATCTGGAGTACACATTCCTTTTAGAGTTGTGTGAGAGCCATGATGGAAAATCCTTTAAAAGGAGCGCTTGAGGAATTTAAGTGAACTAGTGGTATGATTTCTATAGAATTGTTTGTTTTTTGGGGTGGTTGGTTTTTTGTGTTTTGTTTTTGTTTTTTTCTTTTTTGGAACATATCTGTGACATATGGAAGTTCCCAGGCTAGGAGTGGAATCAAAGCTACAGCTGCCAGCTGCCACCACAGCCACAGCAATACCAGATCCTTAACCCACATGTGAAGCCAGGGATCAAACCTGAATCCTCATGGATACTAGTCAGGTTCATTGCCGCTGAGCTACGACAGGAACTTCCTAGAATATTTTAAAAATATTAAAAGTAGTAGATTGAATTATAAAAGTGTTACAGTGTCCAAGTTCATATTGCTTATCACTCAACAGGCCAGTAATTCAAGAGACGAGGCACTGAAGCAAGGAATAATGGCTTTATTTGCAAAGCCAGCAGATGAGAAGATGGTGGGCTAGTGTCCCAAAGATCCACCTCCCCTGAGTTAGAATTCAGGCTTCTTTTATACTAAGGGGGCCACGGAGGGGTTGCTGCAAACTGCTTGGTGCCAGAATCTTTTGTTCTTGCAGCTGTCCCCATAGGTCTGGTCAGAATGTACCTAGAAACCTCCCGCAAGACAAATGTTTGTCTTTCTTCTGCAACTTTTTATCTCTATATGAATGAAAACGTCTTATTCCTTTAAAAGGTCATAGTCTTGAGATGGGCTGTCCTGCATAGTCCAGGCTATAGGCAACATTCTTTCATTGATTAACTTGTAGCCAAAGCAATAGAAAACACAAAAGTGAAAGTAAAAGAAACAGATCCAACATGGAATCAAATTTGTTCTTCCCAATTACGAAAGTGCCTGCGTTTAACTGCTATTCACTTACAGAAACAGCAATTTCATATTAGGCTCAACCTCATAGAAAAAAGAAAAGACAACCTATCTGAAACTATTACCCCTAGATAAGCATGATACATTTTTAACATATAGCTTCTTATTTTAATCATTATAAGTGATATTATTAACTACTAGAAAAATTAGGTAAATCATTATAAGTGATATTATTAACTATAGAAAAATTAGACAATTCAGAAAAGGAGGGCGTTTTTAAAATGCATTGCTCTTAAGCCCAACATGCAAAGACAAGCAGCTGATAGCATGGCCTGTACTTGATTTTAAAAAATGTTCCTATTGTAGCTACTGTTTAGAAACCAGAATTTATGTGTGTACTGTAGTCCAAACCCCTGCCCTCCGTCAGCAAACACATTCTTTTTCATGACTACGCATAATTTCATCAAATGAAGGTCTCACTTCTCTAAGCAGATTCCCACTGCTGGGCTTCACATGACTTGCAATTTATATCCACCAATTTCCTGGGTGATGAATATACCATCGTAGTGAGATCAGATCATCTACACACCTAACGATTTTCTTAGGATCGGGTCTGAAAAATGCAATCGCTGCTACGGAGACAGTAAAAAAGATCAGGGATTGTGGGGGGGGGGGGGGCAAATAGGCAGAGAGGAGAGGATTGGGGGCCAGGGAAAATGTTCGGCATGACACCATAATGGGAGAGGCGCATCATTATATATTTGCCAAAGCCCATAGAATACGGACACTAAGAGTGAACTCTAGGGTCAACTGCAGATTCTGGATGGTCACGAGGTTTCACTGTAGACCCATCAATTGCAACAAATGGACCCCCTGGGGAGGGAGGTTGCTAGTATAGGGGCTTTCCTGGTGTGAAGGCAGGGAGGCTATGGGAACTGTCTCTAGACTCTGCTCAATTTTTCTGTGAACCCAAAATTGCTCTAAGAAATAGTCTTTTTTTTTTTTTCAATCTTTTTGTCTTTTTAGGGCCACACCTGTGATGTATGGAGGTTCCCAGGCTAGGGGCCTAATGGGAGCTATAGCTGCCCACATACACCACAGCCACACCACGCAGGATCCGAGCCATGTCTGCAACCTACACCACAGCTCACAGCAACACCAGATCCTTAACCTGCCAAGCATGGCAAGGGATTGAACCCGAATCCTCATGAATACTAGTCAGGTTCATTAACCACTGAGCCATGATGGGAACTCCTTTTTTTTTTTTTTTTTAAATGCAATCACTGAGTCAGAAGACATGCGCACTGAAGGAAGTCTGAAACATCCTGGCTCAGCAAGAGTAATTACGTTGCCCCTCGCAGCTAACGTTCAACGCAATCAACACCATCAGCTATTTCGATTTTTGATTATTTGTTTGTTTGGGGGTTTGAGGGGCTGCACTCACAACATGTGGAAGTTCCCTGGCCAGGGACTGAACCCCGAGCCACAACCATGACAATGCTGGATCCTTAACTACTAAGCTGCCTGGGAACTCCTTGGTTTTTGACAGTGTGAACAACAACTTTTTAAAAGTCATTGTTGTTTTCATTACAAAAGGAATGTGTTGTCAATGCAGAAAATGTGGAAAATTCAGAAAAATATGCAGAGGTCACTAAGCAGAACCCAAAACCTTGCTGCCTGGGGAGGGAGGCCTAGCATAAAGTGTTATAAAACCTTCTAATCCTTTATGTGTGTGTGTATCTGCACCTATGTGTCTAGGAGTGGGTATGTGTGTGTGTCATCTATAATTTTTAACTTTATTGAATTATCATACATATATATATATATATATATATATTTTTTTTTTTTTTTTTTTTGCTTTTTGCTTTTTAGGGCTGAACTCGTGGCATATGGAAGTTCCCAGGCTAGGGATCGCATCAGAGCTGTAGCCTCCAGCCTACCCCACAGCCACAGCCACGCCAGATCCGAGCCGTGTCTGCAACCTACACCACAGCTCACAGCAACACCAGATCCTTAACCCTTGTTGAGCGAGGCCAGGGATTGAACCCACAACCTCATGGTTCCTCGTCGGATTCGTTTCCGCTGCCCCCCGATGGGACCTCCTGTGGTCACCCCATTGCATCCTATTGGCTGAGAAGTCAGATTCAGGAAGACCCTCCACGAAGAACATGGAAGACTCTAGAATCGTGTTTACACCCACACTTCCTCATAGCATTTTGGCTTGAGGGGAGGACCCGAAGGAACAGAAGAGGGTGACCTGTGTCCACGGGGACATCCTCGTCAAGCAGTCTGGATCTCGGATGTCAGGTGTCCTTCAGGTGACCAGAGGCCTCGTGAGGTCAATCTGGTTTTGCCACTGAGCAAAGAGTGGTGCTTGCCGATGGGTGAGAGGGCTTTCAAATGGGCAACATTTTTTAAAAGCAGTCCTTAGGCGTTCCCATCATGGCTCAGTGGTTAATGAATCTGACTAGCATCCATGAAGACACAGGTTTGATCCCTGGCCTTGCTCAGTGGGTTAAGGATCCAGCATTACTGTGAGCTGTGGTGTAGGTTGCAGACATGGCTCGAATCCTGCGTGGCTGTGGCTGTGGTGTAGGCCGGCAGCTACAGCTCCGATTCAAACCGTAGCCTGGCAACCTCCATATGCTGCACATGTGGCCCTGGAAAAAGACAAAAAAGAAAAAAGAAAAAGCAGTCATTAAATTGAAGGGCCTTCTATTGTACCCTGGCCTTAAGCCAGGAAACGCCCCCTTAGGTACCAGCCTGCTCTCACACCAAGACAGTGCACACACTAATAATTACATGGAAGGCAAAATAAAAGTGGCCCTTGAAAGTGAACTTCAATTTTCAAGGACAAAGAAAATTTCTTGTGTTTGAAAATGAATGCCGAAGCACAGGAAAGTATAAATTGCCTTTGGAACATCATCATCTAATTGCTTCTATTCTATTTTTGCGGCAGAATTCTCATTTTAGGCCTGTCAGGATGGCTTGACACATCACAGGTGCATGAGGCTGGGAAGCAATCGTGTCCCCGCTTTTTGGCAAATTTGTACTTGCACAAGGGCTGGGAGCGACCGAAACTCCCCGGGTGGCGCTGTGGGCTCTGCTAGCAGGATCTTTCCTGCTTCTGAGGAGGAACGTTAAACTTGACTTTGACTTCAGCTATAAACCTCTATCAAGCCAGCCCTTATGGTTGAATGAATTGTGTCTCCCCAAACAAGACAGGGTGAAGGCCACACCTGCAGGACCTCAAGTGACCTTATTTTGAGATGCGGTCTTTACAGAAAAGTCGAGATAAAATGGGATTGTTAGGGCCCTAATCCAACTTGGCTGATGTCCTGACAAAGAGGAGAGACTCGGACACCGAGACAGACGTGTGTAGAGGGAAGCCCACATGAAGAGACGTGGGGAGGGGACCCTGGGAAGACGAGGCTGGGGTGGAAGTGATGCTGCCATCCGCCGGGGGAGGTCTGGCTTAACCAGAAGCTGGGAGACGCCAGGAAGAATGCGTCCCCTTTGGCCTGAGACACAGCCTGGCCCTGCAGACACCTTCATATTTGGGACTATAAATATCCATTCTTCTAGGCCATTCGATATATGGTTCTTTGTCCTGGCAGCTCTAGGACTCCTGCACCAGTGAGTGCTGCAGTCTCTGAAACCACTCCTGTCCAGGGAGCCTTGTCTGGTCTCATTTTTCTCATGTCCTCACTTTGCTTTATTCACTTGATGTCCCTACTTCAGACTTGGAACGGAAATCCCCACACTGAGTTTCCCTCAGTCAGAGCATCCGAGGAGCCCTGGGGAAGAGAGCAAAAATTGCATAGCGTGTGCTTGCAGTAAAGCATTATGGTGGAGTTCCCGCTGTGGCACAACAGGATTGGTGGCCTCTCTGCAGCAGCAGGATGCAGGTTCAATCCCCTGCCTGGCAGAGTGGGTTAAAAGATACAGCAGTGCCGCTGTTTGTGGTGTGGGTTGCAAGGGTGGTTCGGATCTGATCCCTAGCTCTGGACCTCCATATGCCACAGATGCAGCCAATAAAGGAAAAAAAGAAAAGAAAAAGGGAAAAAAGAAAATGTTACAACAGGAAGTGACTTGGCCACAGAGCAGAAAGGCCGCCCCAGCCGCTGCTGAAGTCAGAGACCAGGCCCAGAGGTCAGGGTCAGAGCACCACACGTCGGCAGGACCCCCTCTGGCCTCTCAGGTGGTTTTCCTCTATTCATCCCTCTCCATCATCAAGCATGTAAGACAGTGACCAGCCGCCGTCTCAGTGGATGGCTCCGTAGAGAAGTTGAATGAGCCACCTGCAGCGGGCCAGGGATTGAAATGCATCACCTCCCTCCTCCGACGCGGACTCTGGATGTTCCTCCTGCTCTTGCAGCACTTCCCCCGGGCCAGGCTGTGGGCCTAAGTGCCACCCATCATCACGATCACCGGACTGGGGAGCACCAAGAGAAGCCCAGTCATCTTCCCGTGCTTCAGTTGTGTGGCCGCAACCACATGGTCCCAGCTGGAAGAGCATCCTCTTTCCTGCTAGTCCACCCACGGGGGAGGCCCAAAGTTATGGGGTGGCATCTTATTCAGGTGCCACGGAACCTTTGCTGTGGACCTGAGGGCGAGCCCCCCAACCTCTACCCCAGGAACCTGAATCGCACATCCTAGAGGATGTACGGTTTCTGGCAAAACTCGACCAGGGAGGGAGTCACTGGGAGTGACAGTGAGAGCAGCTGATGGCTGTTCCAAGATTTTCTTCCCAGACCTGCGTATTCTAACCATTGGAAACAGGCACCAGGTGTTGGCTGCGGGCTCAGCATCACTTTGGCTCTCATGGCAACATTGCCCAGTGGTTATCCCAGGGGCTGGAGGTCCCAACTTCAGGGGATGTCAGCCCTGAGCTGGCATGTCCCCTGAGCCTGCAACAGCCTTTTCCTTGGTTGTTTTTTTTTTTTCTTTTTTGACTGATTGCTTCCAGGTGATGGTACATGGTGAAGACAATGGGTCCCGCGGTCATACGGTCATACACTCGTGACACACCTGTTTGTCCAGAAAATGGGTCCTTGGTTTGAGCTGATGTCAGGCAGGTTCGTATCTGATAAACCCTTCCTCCTGAGGCCCTCCATGGTGGTGCTGGCCGGACAGGAGCAGAGAAGGCAGGCCTATGCTAGGAGCCGCTGTCAATCCCAGTAAAGATAAATTACCTCCCGCTGCAATTGAAGGATTCCAATGCTATCAGTGTGCTACCAAATGACTGCACAGCTGGTAACAGGGAAAACACAGCAGGCATTCAGCAGAGGCAGGAGCTGGGCAGCCTGGGTGAGGGGATCACAGGCAACTGCCATCCACCCTGCCATCCTGGCTCCTCCACCCATAGACCATTATAGGGGCACTGAGCGACTGAGGTCAGGGGCCAGGTGGCACCACGTGGCCAGTCGTGCTGTCCAACTGGCTGTAGAGGCACAGAGACCCTCATGGATGTTTTCCTGGGATGGGGGTCTGCAGCCTCCTGTCTGCCCCCAGCAGCCCATCCACCTATAGAATCAGCATCCCAAATAGCCATCACCCACAGCCACTCTTCACTTTGCACCAGAGGCACATGGCCATTCCCAGGCTAGGGGTCAAATTGGAGCTGCAGCTGCCGGCCTACACCACAGCTGCAGCAGCTCGGGATCCGAGCCACATCTACAAACTACACCACAGCTCGCGGCAACGCCGGATCTCCAACCCACTGAGCAAGACCAGGGATTGAACCCACATCCTAGTGGGTACGAGTCAGGTCTGTTTCCACTGAGTCACGATGGGAACTCCCTCATTTCATGCTTTTTTTTTTTTAACGTGATTTTCCACTTAAAACACAACTGCCTTCTTTAGTCTCTTCCGAAATCATAATATATGTGGAATTATGACCGTGATTTTCTTGTAATGTTTTTTGCTGATTGATGCTAACATGAAGTCATAAGTACAAAAATGGAAAAAAAAAATGTATTTGTGCTTCCTAGAAACATCTAAGGGACCACTTGTATGAAAAATGGTCATCTGGCCCAAAGTCAGATTTTATAGATTGAGTCCTCTTTTGTCTCTGGAAGAAGAAACTTGGCTGTTTTTGGATCCATTGAAGTGTTTAAAACTTGGATACTTAAAAAGACAAAAAAGAATGCTTTGGTGTTGGCGGTCCTAAAAAGACAAAAAAAACCCTTGGATTTGGGGTTCACAATTTGGGACTCTTAAAAGCTCTTTTATTTCAACCGAAGCAGAGAAGAAAGGGGTGTGTCATTTTCAAATGCTGCAAGTCACTTGGGGTTTCTATGTCAGGGAAACAAATGGGCTTAATTTTGCACAATGAAAGGAAAAATATCCTGGTTCCATTTTAAGTAAACCTAGGGACAAGCAGTCGTCATGAACTGCCACCGTTTCTTTTCTTTCTTTCTTTTTTTTTTTTTTTTTTTTTGGTCTTTTAGGGCCGCACCTACAGCACATGGAAGTTCCCAGGCGAGGAGTTGAATTGGAGCTGTAGCTGCCGGCCTAACCACAGCCACAGCAACCTGTGATCCGAGCCACATCTTCAACCTACACCACAGCTCACAGCAACACCGGATCCGTAACACTCTGAGTGAGGCCAGGGATCGAACCTGTGTCCTCATGGACGCTAATCAGATTCGTTTCTGCTGAGCCACAGTGGGAACTCCAAACTGCTACCATTTCTTATGTTACCATTTCCCCTATTTAATGGCTTTGCAAAAGTATCTAAAACATGTTTAAACATCTTGGCACTCACACAGAAGCCGAGTCCTGCATTCCAGATGAGGGAAGCGGACTCTGCCACAAAGTCACAGGGCGAGAGAACCCCGATCTCTTTATTTGAAAGAGTGGAAAATCCAATGGACAAATCAGGCACATTTAGCAGAAAGTATAACACAGTCCAGCAGAGTCTTAGGGAGCACCTCGCCTCACCGCTAACCTGGCCAGATGGTATTGCCAAAACCTCAGCTGCCTCTGTGCACCGATGCCAAATAGAAACACGGATGCCACATAGAAACGTGGAGACAGAGTTGGAGGAAACAGAAAAAGTAGCTCTAATTGCCAGGCAATGAGGGGACACAGCTGGCGAGAGCCTCAAGGACTGTGCACCCCCCTCCCTGGAGGGGGCATAGAGGAGTCTTACCCTTCATGGAGCCAGGGGCGTGGTCAGCTCCTGGACATTTTTCCGATTGGCTGGTGGTGAGGTCATGGGAGTCGCGTCATCAACCTCCTGGTTCCAATGGGTCCGGGGTCTACATGCTTGTGGGCAGCACACAGTTAACTTCTTCCACCTAGTGGGGGCTTCAGCACCTGCCAAATAGCCCCAAGAACACGGCTCAAGATATTATCTCTAGTCTTGAGGAAGAATTAAAAGTCCTTGACTTTGTCGAATGGCTAAATTATTATTTTGCCCTGCGTGACTGTTTTCCTTTTTCGTCTGTATTTTCTCACTTCTCTGATTAAATCGGTTCTTGGGCTAAACTTCTTCTATCAACAAAAAGGCAGGCAATGGACATGAGTCCACCCTGGGGAGACCGCATAAGGTCCTGCCCCGTTACAATGACAAACTGCCTCTTTATTACACATGCCTAGGTTATAAATATCCCCTCTCGTGTCAGGCTTTGTTGCAGCCACAACAAATTCTCTGCTGATCCGGAAGAAACCCATCTCTGCCGGAGAAATATCTGGCAATCTATTTGTTTTCAGTTAACAGTAGGTAAATATATAAATACTTACACGCAATGGATGCAATTTGACAAAGGAGAAATTTCTTTAATACGGCATGGTTATAATTAAACTAAAGAATGGGAACTCCTTTGATGGAATGCCATAAAATTGTTGAGAACCAAGTTGCAGAGGAATGTCACGTGACCATGTACACTCTACGTTCTTGTGATAAAAGCTTGATAGAAAAATATTTTGCAACATAATTGCAATGTTTGGTAAAGCAAGTGTGCATGTGGCTGTTTATGGGTGCCTGTGTGTGTTAGAGAACACAATTGCAATTTTTGGTAGAATGTGCGTGTGTGTGGGTGTCCGTGTTAGGGAAAGAGAAGAAGGGAGAGACAGGCGGACCATCGATTGGGTGGCTTGAACAATAGACATTTATTTTTCATAGTTCTGGAGGCAGAAAGGCTGAGATGAAGATGCTGCAGACTCAGGGTCTGATGAGAGCTTGCAGATGGGCTTGCAGACGGCCACCTTCTGGCTGTGTCCTCACATGGCAGAAACAGGTCTCTCTTCCACTTGTTATAAGGACACTGACCGCATCATGGGGCCCCGCCCTCATGACGTCATCTAAATGTGATTACTTCCCAAAGACCCCATTGCCAACTACCATCCCACTGGGGGCTTCAACATATGAATTTGGGAGACACAGAAACATTTAGTCCACATCAGAAACGGAAAAGGTACACACCAAAATACTGACAACGGCTATCTCTGGTAAAATACAGATTTTTCTCTTTTTTCTTATTTGTGCATGCCAAGACTGCCACACATGTGCATTCCACTTTGTCCTCTGCAGAAGCAAGGGGACTGTGCTGAAACCGCATAGCTCCTTCTTGTTAATTCTCAGCCCTTGCTTCTCACAAGATCCACTCGAGCCCCTGGAGAGATTCTGGGCACACTTCTGAAAATCAAAAGCATCCTTATCTGCCAAATCCAACAATGAACCAACCCTGCTTGCTTAATTTATTGCATCCCTCCGACTCCCTTTTGGTCCTTAGGACATTTTCCAGGATGTTCTGAGGTTGAGTTTCCCTGCTCCCCACTGGCGAGCATGTCATCTGGTTCAGCAGTGGGAGAAAATCGGATTGTTTATATTTAATGCTGCCTCCTTCGATCCAGACTGACGCCATCAGGAGCTGAGTGTGGTCCATAGAGGGAAGGATCCAGCGTGGTTTTAAGCACCTGGTTATTTTAACCGTAAAGCAAAAGCTCATGGATTTAGATTTCTTTAATTTGGAATGGATGGTAACATTACATCAAACTTGTAATTCATTTAAACTGTTCTGGACAAAATAAAGAATGCAAATAAGATACTGACGTTTCCTGCACAGGGTATAATTTTTAATAGGCGTCCATCACTTATTGACAGGCAAATCTCGATGACATATTACAGGCAATAACACAATTGATGTTCCAGGTTTGCTTAAATATTTGTTCATTTTTCATTTTATTTTTATGCTCACACCCATGGCACATGGAAGTTTCCAGACCAGGGATAGAATCTGAGCCGCAGCTGCAACCACACCAAATCCTTAACCGGATGTGCCACAGCGGGAACTGGAATTTTGTACCTTTTGACCCCCTGACCCATTTCACCGCCGCCTCTACCCTCACCCCTGGCACCATTCAGTCTCTTCTCTGTATCGATAGCTCAGGAGATTTGGGTTGGGGGGGTGGTTTCTTTTGGAGTCCACATAGGGTGTTGTGGGTTTTTTTTGGTAAAATAAATGTTTTATTTTAGAGTATTCTGAGATTTACAGAAAACTCCCCACAGCAGTACAAAGAACCCCAGGTCCCCTTCAGGTCCCCCCAATAGCATCTTAACATGAGCTGTACCCTGTCACACTTCATGAATCAGCGCTTATTTCTTCTTTGGAACTCCCGTCCATGCTTTACGCAGATTTCCTGCTTTCCCCTGATGTCCTTTCTCCTTTGCCTGAACTCCATCCAGGATCCCACGGGACATTCCGGCATCACCTCTCGCTGGGCTCCTTTTGGCTGTGACAACTCCTCAGACTTCCCTGATTTGTGATGCCTTTGACCACTTCGAGGTGTATCTGGCAGATGTTCTGCAGAATGTCCTTCACTTCGGATGGCTTTGATGTTTCTCAGGTGCCGCACAGAGATAGGGTGTTAATTACATAGGGTGTTAATTGCATGCAAAACCGAGTATGGAATATATAGCAACCCTCTGAACTATATTCAGTTTTCCTGTCAATCTAAAACAACTCTAAGACTTAAAGTTTATTTTCAAAAGTCTAGGAGTTCCCTGGTGGTCTAGTGGCTAAGGATCTGATGGGGTCACCGAAACGGCTTGGGTCACTGCCGTGGCATGGGTTCCATCCCTGGCCCTCAAATCTCTGCATGTTGTGGGCACAGCCCCCAAAAAAGGGTCAATTGAAAAACAAAATCATCGAGATACCCTCTTCTATGTCAGACTGCCGAAGATTGCTCTGGGATTATGGTATAACGCCCAGCTCCGGGTGTTCCTGTGCTGGGAAGGGTGATGCTTCGGCCAGCTGACTCGCTTTCAAAGCCGGAGCACACCAGCACTTTCCATGTGCTGGAAAATACACATCAAAACCAAGCCAGATGGATGGTTCCATGTATTCTATATATTCATAGGAACATATTTTAGGGACAATGAGCGGCCCTGTGTGAGGCGATGGGAAGCGAATTTGTGCCTATTACATACGCAGGAAATGCATGTGTATTTCCTGTTCCGTCACCCCAGATCAGTTAAGGTTCGTCAGTTACAGCCTGATGGAGACCAGCAAGGGAATTAGGCCAGGCTGACCCTAAGCTGAGGCAGCCTGCTGGCAGAGTCTGGTGTCTAGTCTGTGCCCGAACTGGCCCAGGTGAAGCCTCAAACAGGTGAAGTCATCTCCAGAATTTTATCATTTACCATCCAGGCAGTCCCTGTACCTGTTCATGGACTCACACACCTAGAGCCCCTATTGCCTGTACAGGGACTGCTTTTTGTGCTCCAGGGACATAAAACAGATGTGGTTTCTGCCTGCACGGAGCTTACAGTCAGGTGGAAGGGGAAGGCGTGTAATAAAAATAAATCCCGAGTTCCCACTGTAGCTCAGTGGGTTAAGAACCTGATATAGTATCCTTATGGATGTGGGTTCGATCCCTGGCCTTTCTCAGGGGGTTAAGGATCTGGCATTGCCACAAGCTGTGACATAGGTCACAGATGTGGCTGGGATCCGGCGTTGCTGTGGCTGTGGTGTAGGCCGGCAGCTGCAGCTCTGATTCAACCCCTAGCCTGGAAACTTCCATATGCCACAGGTGCAGCCCTAAAAAGCCAAAAAATTAAATAAAATCCCAAAAGTGTAAGCACACAGCCTACTGGTGGTGAGGACTGGGGGCTTCTGGCTTGACCCCCCCCCATGAGCACTTGTATCAGGGAGCGGGGGGAGACCTGGATGATGCGTCCGCACTGGGAGAACCCAGGCGCTGGGACTGGTACTAAGGGTAGACATGCAGGAGGGAGAGGTGGGTGGCTACCAGTGCCTCTCAGGTCACCCCACAACTGGGCAGACCTCTGCTTCTCCATCCATCCACGGCTGGGCAGGTTCCTCACAAGTTTGTCCAGGGGGCTGGAGGCGCCTCGGCTCCCTGATGGTGCAGCACAGGCTGCCCTGCCTGGCACTCACTGATGGTCAACTTTGAATGTGCACTTGTCCAAGTTTGGTCGGCTGCAGGTGTCCGAAGTCCAGTGTGCATGCATCCTCTCAGAAAAATGAGCAGTTTGTGCTAAAAACCCAAAGTGCCTCCTGGACGTCAACGACCGAGGGCTGGGCTTCAGGTCCATCCAAGCCGACACCTGCACCCCTTCCTGCTTCTACCCGCCCCCACCCCACCCCTCAAGACATGTGGATGGCGCTCCTGCTGGTGCCCTTTGATCAAAAGCCATAGTCAAAAAATAAAAATAAAAAAAAAAAAAGCTACAGTCCACCAGCATTTACCTCCAGCTCTGGAAAAAGACCTGTATCCTTCAGGCCTCGTGTCCACCACTCCAGGATAGATACTCATTGACCCATCTGAGTGTGTGTCCAGCTCCAGGCCAGTCCACGGTGGCCTGAGGAGCAAGGTCACGAGAAGAAATGGCACTGCACGCAGTCCACGGCAGGGCGTTGGGGCATCAAGCCAATGCTGTGTCTGCTACGGCCAGCCTCCTAACTGCGGCTTGCTTGTCCGACTGCAGCTGTAAGTCCCTGCTCATCCCAGGTATCCCCTGATCTCCTGGGGGTCCCTGGATGCTGCTTCACTGCCCAAGAGAATGCTCTGTGCACTGGGCACAGTTTCACTACCGGCCACTAGAGGGCGACAGACCACAGAGAGAGGCACAGTCACCTAGCCACCCCATCCTCTAGGACAACAGACCCTGAGTCCCCCAGGGGACACTCGGGAAGGCCGGCACGGCCGACATGCCCCCAGGAGGGGAGGTAACAGAGGCCCTGGCTGCAGAGAAAGGCTCACGAGGCCACCGGCTCAGGCCAGAGGGCGATCTCCTTTGAGACACCTTGACAGCCCTGGAGGTGGACTTGACCTGCCTCTGAGAACAGGATTCACTTAAGCAGAGAGGTCCGGGGACATCAGCTCCAAAGGAACCTGTTTCTGGGAAAATTAAGATAACGCGGTGTTTCTCTGCATCTTATGCGGTGGGTGGGGCCGTGGTTCTTGGGCCGCTGGACGTCATCCAGGATGACGGTGGAGCCAGTGTCGCACAGACGGGGAGGCTGAGGGGCTGCCAGGAGCACGCAAAGTTTCAGGAGCCTCCGGAACTGGAACGTGATGCTCAGCTGGGCAGTGGGTTCCAGACCCGGAGCTGGGAGACCACCAGGCCTGGGCTCCCAGGTGCTTTGGAGCCCACTGGGTCCCCTCCGGTTCCTTCTCCCCCTTTGCTCTCACTTTGTCCCTCCCTCCCCCTCCTCCCTCCCCCTCCTTCTTTCTCCCCCCCCTCCTCCTCCCTCCTCCTCCCTCCTTTCCCTTCCTCCCCCCCTCCCCCGCCTCGTCAGAACCCTCTGGGCTCCCAGGTTTCATCTCCTCCCCAGGCAACCATCTGAAACTAACTAGTTTCTTGGGTCCCCTTTCTAAGTTCCGGGGAGGATGGGCTCTGATGGTCCACCTTGCTCAGGTGTTCGCACTGCCACCTGCTGTTGTGGGCACACGGAAACAGGCCACCAAGTTCCCAAATGGCTGCCAGGGCCTCGTCTGTGGGTTGGAGGGTAGCTTTGTAAGAAGGGTCTGTGGACAAGGAGGGTCCCCCAACACACCGGAGTTTGGCGGCTCAGGCTCAAGCCCAGCGCTCAGGACCACAGACTGGCCTCCATCCAGGACGGGGCTGCCCACCAACCTGGATCAGAGAAGCAGCCCCTGCTGGAGGCCTCGGTGTGCCCCCTCCTGTGACCCCTGCTGGGATGCCAGCAGAATTCCATCGAAGAATTACAGGTTCACACGGCAGGGCCCTGTGTGTGACACTCTCACCCTCGCACTGGCTGCTTAGCCCCCAAGTGCAAGCTGGCATCGGCTTTGGAACACTGGATGTGCTCCAACCTCAGGCAAGAACTTTGCGTCTAGTTCTTGCTATGGCCCAGTGGAACTTTCTGCCCTCAAAGCTGTGAAGGTCGCCACGGTCACTAAACGGAGACAAACATATCTTCATATAGGACGCAGTCCAGACCTACATGTATCATTCAAAGAGGCAGTGTAATTAGATAGCTCAGGCGTCTGCCTCCACAGTCAAAGTCATGCTGCTTGGCCAGGAGTGGGTTGTGGTCACCAGAGGTCAGCCGTGCAGCTGAGAGCCTGGGCATCCTTCTAATTTCAAATATCAGTTTATCCTTGCTGTCTATAAGCTCTTTTTTAAAAAAAAAATTTTTTTTTTCTTTTTTGGCTACCCTGCAGCATACAGAGTTCCCAGGCCAGGGATCAGAGCCGCGCCATAGCTGCCACCTATGCCACAGCTGTGGCAACACAGAATCCTTTAGCCCGCTGTGCTGGGGATCGAACCTGCTTCCTGGCCCTGCAGAGACACCAGCAATCCCATGTGCCACAGCAGGAGCTCCCTGTCTAAATGATCTGCAGTAAATTACTTAACCTCTCCAAGCTAGGGGGGCCAGATTTGGAGGAAAAACAACAATAACAACAACAAACCACCCAGTTAAAGGTGAATTTCAGATAAACAAAAAATTTTTCCCATAAATATTTTTCAAATAGTGCATGGGATATCCTTATACTAACAACAATTTGGTGCAGAGTTCCCTCCGTGGCACAGAGGGTTAAGGAGCCAGTGTTGCCAAAGCCATGGCAAAAGTCACAGCTGCCATCTCAGATTCCATCCCTGGCCTGGGAACTTCCATATGCTGCAGGCGTGGCTGAAAAGAAAATTAAAATTAAAATTAAAAAATAAAAATTATTTGTTGCTTATCTGAGTATCTAGGACATACTTACACTAAAAAACAATTTGTTGATTGAAATTAAACAGACTTCTTATATTTCTTTTTTTTGAAGATTTGATGTCATTTATTATTAGTCTTAGAACATCTCATTTTGGACTGGACTCAGACTCAGGCATAGATGCTCTGAGAGGACAGCCTCCATCTCTCAGCAAATCTGTTCCTGACGTTTTTCTTTGGCCTCCTTCATTCTCTTGGGCAAAGGTTTAGCATCTTCAACAGCCTGTTCCTTATTTTTCTTAGTCCGTTTTCTCTTCGGAGCAATACAGGGACGTTTGTGTTACACAACATGCGGAGTAACGAGACGCTGTCTTAGGTGCTTTGGTCCTGGGTTTCTTTTTTCTTTTTTCTTTTTTTGTCTTTTGTCTTTTTTTTAGAGCCATACCTGTAGCACATGAAGGTTCCCAGGCTGGGGGTCTAATCAGAGCTGCAACTCCCAGCCTACACCACAGCCACAGCAACGTGAGATCCAAGCTCTGTCTATGACCTACACCACAGCTCACGGCAACACTGGATCCTTAACCCACTGAGCGGGGCCAGGGATCCAACCCTCAACCTCATGGTTCCTAGTTGGATTCATTTACGCTGCGCCACAACGGAAACTCCTCCTTCTCCCCCTTTTTTACGATGACCAAATTGAGAACACTCAGACTGGCATCCACAAGACAACCCCGAACAGACTGGCTCTTTCTTTCTCCAGTCCTCCTTGGTCGGTAACAAGAATGTCCCTTCCTCAGCAGCAGGTGGACACGGCCATGGGTCCAGACACCCTGCTTCATAGGGAACCTTATTTGTCGTTCCCACCACTGATTCGGACCACATCCCCCTTCCCTTCTTCCCCCAGAGCGTCAGCAGCAACTTCTGTGCCCATAAGTTTTTCATAAAAGGTACAAAGTTTTCATTCATCGTCCACGTCAGTGAATTTCTGGCAGCCAGTGGCCAGGAAAGAGATGTTGGAGGCGCCATGAAAAAGAGATGTCTATATTTCATCCGGAAAGTCTACAAGCCTCGTGGCTTTAACAGAAAAATGAGGATAGTGATGGAACTGACCCTTCATGATGTTACCATGTGGGTGTTATTAAATAATTCATGTAAGGCATCAGTGCATCATAAACGCCCAGTGTGTTAAAATTATTGCTCTGGCATCTAGCATAGTCTCGCCTTTGACAGTTTGCGTTTATGCCTGTTGCCCGGGGAAGTTATTAATAGATTGCCTTTGTATGGTAAAAGCTATCCCAGTTTGGATGATAAATTATTTGGTCATCACAGGTATAGCGGCCAAATATTTATACTATAATTATCTCAGTACCTGGGAATGTTTTCCTTCATTTCAACCACCATATGGCACTGCAGGGTGAGACGCTGAATGAGAAAGACCTACGTACAATTTTACCTCAATAACATCCCTGGGTTGGTTCCCTCCCCATCTCAGCACACACATGTGCGCACGCGCGCGCGCGCACATACACACACACACACACACACACACACACACACACACACACACGCTTTTCATTCTATTCAGTGAGACTGGGTGACTCAGTAATTCTATGAATGTTCACTCTAAAGTTGGAATCCAAAAAGAAGACTGTACATAACACTAATTATAAAACCCGTGAATGATTCTCCTCCAGCCTTGTTTTGTTCTTGAAGGGAATAAAATGTATTTCTACTTTCATAAATCAGGCTAAAATTAACCAAAACATTCTCTGTACTCTGCAAGAGCAGGGATTTTTTTTTTTTTTAATTTGCTTGCAAAATATCTTTAGTATCTAGAGCAGTACCAGCCATAGATCCGTGCTCACCCTAGTGGAGGAAGGAGGAGAGGGAAGGAAGGCAGGCAGGCAGGCATATTTACCATAGCTGATTATTAAGAAGGTAAGTACATAGACCTCCGTAGCTTGGACAGAAATTTAGAAGCAGGAATGATGTGACCCAGTTGAAAACAAAAGCACATATTTATTTCCATTTAGAGAAAGGTTTACTGCAAAGGGAACGACAACTCTATTCTCTTTTTTTTTTTTTTCTTTCTTCCTTTTTTTTTTTTTTTTAACGCCTGCATGTGCAGCATATGGAAGTTCCCATGCTAGGGGTTGAATTGGAGCTGCAGCTGCCAGCCACAGCCACAGCAACCCAGGATCCCAGCTATGTCTGCAACCTACATCCCAGCTCGCAGCAATGCTGGATCTTTAACCCACTGAGTGAGGCCAGGGATTGAACCCTGTCCTCACAGATACTAGTCAGGTTCATTACCCCTGAATGGGAACTTTCAACTTTATTGTTAAGGGAGAATCAAAGACTCTTCTTGGAAAAACAGGATAAACTAAACTAAAAAGCAAAAATTTTGCCCAACTCAATTTTTGCTTTTTAGTATGAAAATAAAGGGTTTTGGAGTTCCCGTTGTGGCTCAGTGGTTAACGAATCTGACTAGGAACCATGAGGTGGTAGGTTCGATCCCTGGCCTTGCTTAGTGGGTTAGGAATCTGGCGTTGCCATGAGCTGTGGTGTAGATCACAGACGCAGCTCGGATCCTGTGTTGCTATGGCTGTGGTGTAGGCCGGCGGCTACAGCTCCGATTCGACCCCTAGCCTGGGAACCTCCCTATGCTGCAGGTGCAGCCCTAGAAAAGGCAAAAAGACCAAAAAAAAAAAAAAAAAGAAAGAAAGAAAAAAAAAGGTTTTATTTTCCTTTCTGCTAGAGATTTGAAGACCTAGCATTCAGGCGACAGCACACACCGAATAATGAACAGGTCAAAGATAACAATATTTTTCCAGGCCAGTGCACCAAGAAAAACATTCAATCATTTCTTTTTCAGTTTTTTTCCCCATCACCTGTCTTTGCCTCATATTTACTACATGAGCTTTTTATTACATTTTCTTTGGCAATTAAAAAGAAATGGAGTTCTCGTCTTGGCTCAGTGGTTATCGAACTCGACTACTATCCATGAGAACTCAGGTTCAATCCCTGACCTCGATCAGTGGGTTAAGGATCTGGCGTTCCCGTGAGCTGTGGTATAGCTCCCAGACATGGCTCGGATCTGGTGTAGCTGTGGCTGTGGCGTAGGCTAGGCAGCTGCAGCTCCAACTCGACCCCTAGCCAGGAAACCTCCGTATGCTGCGGGTGTAGCTCTAAAAAGACAAAGGACAAAAAAAAAAAAAAAAAAGAAAGAAAGAAAGAAACAAAAGACGTTTCACACACACACAAAAGTAGAGTGAGTGGGATGATGAACCCTGACTGCCTTGGTAGGATTCCACCTGTAAATGCTTCAGCAAGGCTTTCTGAAAGATAAACAGTTTTACACCCTAAAAAAAAAAAGAATGACTTTCTAATACAATCAAATATTCAATGCATCAGATTTCACTGGTTGTCTTTTTGCATATATAGCATATGTGCATAGATAATACAATACATGTATTCAATATATACATTCCTATATGTGTGTTCTGTCTATATATCATCTATCTCCATACATATACATATATATGGATCCAAAATAAGATCCAGAATTGCCTTTGATTGCATCTTTTAAATTTTTCTTTTTATTTTGAAACAATCGCAAATACGGAAAAGTGGCAAATACATTACAAAGAACTTTCCTTCCTGCAACTGTTTTGAGAGTGTTTGTGGACCTCATGCCCCATCACCCCCAAGTCTGTAGCGTTTCCTGCAAACAAGGACTGGCTTCTCTGTAACAACAGTACAACAAGCAAAACCAGGAGGAGGTTAACCAGTGCATCATTGCTCGCACGTACCCTTCAGATCTCCAAGTGGCCAATTGCCCCAGTAATGTCTTTTTTTTTTTTTTTTTTTTTTGTCTTTTTGCCTTTTCTAGGGCCGCTCCCATGGCATATGGAGGTTCCCAGGCTAGGGGTCGAATTGGAGCCGTAGCCACCAGCCTACGCCAGAGCCACAGCAACACAGGATCTGATCCACGTCTGCGACCTACACCACAGCTCACGGCAACGCCAGATCCTTAACCCACGGAGCCAGGCCAGGGATCGAACCTTCAATCTCCTGGTTCCTAGTTGGATTCATTAACCGCTGAGCCATGACAGGAACTCTGCCCCAGTAATGTCTTTTAGAGCCGAAGGACCCCGTTCAGACACACGTGCTGTATTGAGCGGTCATGTCTCTTTCGTCTCCTGTAGTCTGGAAAATGTCCTCAACTTTGGACTTTTAAGACTTGGATATTTGGGGAGTGATTTTCCGGATCTCCCTGGGTAGGAATGTGTCTGACACTTCCTCGTGATGATGCATCTTCCGCAGGAATAGCACAGACGTGACCCTGTGGTTTGCTCATTGCGTCTTCACATGGTGGGTGTTTTGACAGGTCCTCAGACTCATGACAGCGGAGGTGAGGTCTGCCAGCCTTCTCCATGGCGAAGTTACTCTTTTCTCCTTTGTGATTTTTTTCTTTCTTTTTTCTTTCTTTCTTTTTTTTTTTTTTTTTTTTTTTTTTTTTTGGTCTTTTTGTCTTTTCTGGGGCTGTTCCTGCGGCATATGGAGGTTCCCAGGCTAGGGGTCGAATCGGAGCTGTAGCCACTGGCCTAGCCAGGGCCACAGCAACGTGGGATCCGAGCCGCGTCTGCAACCTACACCACAGCTCACAGCAATGCCAGATCCTTAACCCACGGAGCAAGGCCAGGGATCGAACCTGCCACCTCATGGTTCCTAGTCGGATGCATTAACCACTGAGCCACCATGGGGACTCCTCTCCTTTGTGATTTTATAGAGACACTTTGAAACTGTGCAGATGTCTCATTCCTCATCAGACTGTCAATGTATCCATTTGTTTATATCAGTTTATATCAGTATATACTTCCTGTTTTATTTAATGGAATCCAATCTCTTACTTGCTCTTTAGTTTCATACTCAATTTGTCCCTAACTTGGCCAGTGGGAGTCCTTTCAAGCTCGGTCCTGTGTCCTTTCGAAAAGTACCCATCATTCTTTGGCTGCTTGTGTACTTTCTGGCACAACAAGATCTTCCAGGCACATCTTGTGCTTCTCCTGTCCCTGTGCTGTAATCAGGATTCTCTAAGGAAATGCCAAGTGGGGATATTTTCATTCTATTATTCTTTCTTTGTTTATTAGCTAGAATTCCTTTATACCAAAACTAACCCCCAAACTTCCTTTTCATCAACTACGAGTTAATTTCTTTGAAGTACAATTATTATTATTTTTTTTTTTTTTTGCTTTTTAGGGCCACACTCACAGCCTATGGAGGTTCCCAGGCTAGAAGTCTAATTGAAGCCACAGCTGCCAGCCTATTCCAGAACCACAGCAATGCCAGATCCCAGCAATGCCAGATCCCAGCCAGCCTATTCCAGAACCACAGCAATGCCAAATCCCAGCTCACAGCAATGCCGGATCCTTAACCCACTGAGCAAGGCCAGGGATCAAACTCGCAACCTCATGTTCCTAGTCAGATTCGTTTCTGCTGCACCACGACAGGAACTCTGAGGTACAGTTTAAACAGCAAGTCAGAATAAATGCGTCTTTCCTTCTACTTGTCATTTTATCATAATGAGTTAGTTTTCTAGCATCTTCTAAAGATGATCAATAAGATTTTTTCTTCCAGTTTTATTGACATGGAAGTGACACACAGCTTTTCCAGAGTTCAAGGGGTACAGTATAATGTTTGTTCATAAATAAGACACACACACCCAAAAGCCCCTCGAAAAATGTCTGTGAGCCAAACAGAAGCAGCATTTCAAATGAGTCCTACTGGCCTTTTGAAATTTAACAAAGAGTATTTCACCTGATAACAACTATGTATATTGTTATGACAACATCTATTCATGATTGTAATAAAACACTCCAACATCACAGGAAAAACCACAATAACCTCCCGGCGTCAGAGGAGAAACTGAACGCAGACAGCAGATGCACTGATGAGGCTGACGCACGGCCTTGACGAGAGAATGAATATCTGGGGTTATCATCATTCATTGAGAAAGGAGGGTTTAGGGCTAATGACACCCCTGGAGCTGCAGGGCCCAGTGGAGATGCAGCAGCTGGAGATGGGGGAGCAGGTGTGGGGCTTGTCCGGAGGAAGCACCCTGTCATCTGTGCTCTTGGGGACTGTCTGGAGGACAGGGGTGCAGGGTCTGCAGGTGAGGGCCACCAGCTCAGTGGGACTCTAGGGGGTGGGTGACAACGGGGGGATGCAGCAGGACCAGGCTCCCTGAGAGCAGTGGGAGAGGGGAACGCACAGACGACCGAGGCCGGGGGTGGGGGGCATCACTTCCCCGACAGCAGCCACGGGGATGCGATGACCTTGATGGGTGGCAAGACTGGAGGGGCAGTGGCGACAGAAGATCACCTGTACCACCTCCTCCGTTTTATATACTAACCAGCCCCCTTCCAAGCCAACCAGCCCCCTTCCAAGCCATAGAGATTCTGTTCTTTCTTTCTTTCTTTTTTTTTTTTTTTTTTAATCTGAAGCATATTGAAATTCCCAGACCAGGGGTCGAATCAGAGCCACAGGTGCCAGCCTACACCACAGCCACAGCCACAGCCACATGGCATCCAAGCCGTTGTTCGACCTATACTACAGCCTGCGGCAACACCAAATCCTTAACCCACTGAGCGAGGCCAGGAATTGAACCCACATCCTCACGGATACTAGTTGGGTTCCTAACCCACTGAGCCACGGTGGGAACTGCAAGCCATAGAGATTCTGCAAGGTGAACATGAAGACCTATAGTCGCAACCAGGCAGCAGCCCTGAAGACAGCTGTGGCGCCAGATGTGGGCTCTTTCCTAGAGTCCCTTAGCGGGGATTAGATATGACGCCGCTGATTGGATGAATGCTTCTTTTTCGCCTTCATCAGGGAGGAGGATTAGACGCAGTTTACAGTCACATGAGACGGAGAGCAGTATTTATTCATAGCTCTACCCCAGGGCTGTATTAATTCTCCTGCCTGCTGTTATAATTTAATCCAAAAGCACCTAGCGCATCTGGACCTTCCTCAAAACAACCCACGGGTCCACTCTAGAGATGACCTGGTAAGCAGACTGAATGACAAAAGCAGCAAGTAGGCTGGAGGTGTCTGCAGGAGAAAATGCTCTAAGGATGCAGGGACCCAGGGAAGTCAGTAAAATTTTCAGGCTAAGGCTTCCTGGGCTACCCCAGCTCCTGAAGGGTAAGAGTTCCCACTGTGGCTCAGTGGGTTAAGAACCTGACATAGTGTCTGTGAGGATGCGGGTTCCATCCCTGGCCTCGCTCAGTGAGTTAGGATCTGAGCTGCAGCCTAGGTCACAGACGTGGCTCAGATCCCGCATTGCCATGACTGTGGTGCAGGCCGGCAGTGATAGCTCTGATTCAACCCTAGCCTGGGAACTTCCATATGCTGCCGGTGCAGCTGTAAAAAGAAAAATTAAAAAATAAAGGATGAATGATTGCCCCTTATACCTGCCACCTCTAAGAAGAAAGAGAGAACAGCCTGGTTCTCTGGGATCTGGAGGTAGCATCGTTCAAAGGTGGGAATCTTGCTCAACACTTTGACCATGTGGCATGGAAGGTCCAGGTCTCAGGGACACCCGGAGAAGGAAAGGGCATTGCACGGGGTCCGTTGTCACGAGACATGTTTCTACACTATTTTCTCAGCCTCTTTGCTGAAAACTCCATCTTGTCCTGCTTTCCTTTACCCCTTCTTCCTGCTTGGAAAACAGTCGCAGTGCTGGTGAAGGACTTAAGCTTAAGCACAAAGACCTAAAGGCATAAGTTACTCATAGGGTCAGCTGAATGAGGACATAATGCATTGGTCTAGGCACACCGGACCTGTGCAGATGGGCATGCTGTTTGCACAGCATGATATGTCCTCTTAAGAATAAGAGAAAGAGGAACCTCATGGCCCCAAGGGGTTTATGAGCAGTCGTTAGCAGAACATGCATTAGCAAAGAGAACTGAGGTGCAAACCTAGACACGCTGGGTTGCCACAAATAGGCATGCTGTTTGCAGAAGCACAGTGAGGATGCTCTGAAATGCTCTACATAGATGGATAACTCAAATGCTAATGATTGTTAAATGCCTAAAGGTCCGAGTCAAAGCTTAACCATCTACCAGCTAAGTGACTTTTTAAAATAATAAAAGAACTTATAAAATAATTTAAAAAAACAACCCTATATCCTCCACCTATAGCCCCCTCCTCACTTGAGTAATCCTAAAGACCACAACAAAAGCAGTGTGGTTTCTTGAGGTGGTGCTCTTGGTCCCTGAGACCTTGAGTCATGTCCCCCCCCCCGCCCCCGCCCCTGCTCCCCACGCCCCAGTTCCCACCTTTACTTAAGATAAATGTCTCTGTGTCTTGTTTTATGTTAACTTTTTTCTTAAAGTTTCACAGCACCCAGTCTTCAGCCCCGTCCTGCTGAGCTGGTCTTGGCAGTCCATGCTGTGGTGCAAGTGTGCCCACTGCTTGGCCATGCAGCCCGGTAGACCCTATGGGAAAATACACCATGGGCCACTTAGGACAAACCTCAGCAGGAGAATCACAATGTAGACCCCTAGGATTCTAGAGCAAGACCATGCCAATTACAGCAGAGAAAGACACTATTTGGAAAAGAGAAAAAGCACATTTGTCCTACTACTGGGTCTGATTGAGGATGACTACCTGGCTATGGACATCAAGTGACCTTGTAGCCATAACTGTCCATTATGACCCAAGTTCCATCAGGACCCACACACTCATAAGGTCAGGCAAGCAATCAGCAGATAGTTCTTAGGATGGAAGTGGAGCCTACAGAGGAGGCACTCAAGGGGCCAGAAGGCACAGGTTAAGTTGCCTCTGCAGGTGGCCTGGAGCCTGAAGTCATTTACCTCTGTTACACCAGCCGCTGTCCTGCAGGTCACACCTGGGGCCACAGGAGTGAGGGCTGTCCCTTATTACTTGCTAAAAAGGAGGTAAAAAGCTCTTATAGTTCATTGATGAGTGTGCTTGCTACACGGAACCAACTAAATATGGACTGTTGGCCACTGAGGACTCAGAGGTGGCCCTGAAAGTCATGGTGATAGAATTCCTCCCAACGGGAAGATCTTCAAGCATCTGTCACCCATTTGGAGCAGAAGAAGTGGCCTGATGCTAGGACATATATGGATTCGTGGGCAGGGGTGATTGGTTTGGCTCATTGTTCAATGGCCTGCAAGAAGGAAGATTAGGGACAAGGAGGTCTGTAGATGGTCCTGTGGGAGTGGACATTGAGTGTAAAGATCTTTGGGTTCTGTTAGCATCCACCAGAGAGCATTTGCCAGGAAACCAAGCAGATAAAATGACTGGGCCAAGAGAGGTCAGCTCCTTTCATCCACTGAGCACACAAGTACTTGTACAAATGGATCCATGAACAGAGTAGTCACAGTGACAGGAAGGAGGCCATGCAGGGGACCAGCAGCATGGGCTCCAATTCACCAAGGCTGATCTAGCTCCTGCTACCGCTGAAAGTCCAACCTGTGAGCAACAGAGTCACACCCTGAATTCTCAATATGGTACCATCATTCAGAGACCAACCAGCCATCCCGGGGGTTCTCAGTATGGCACAATCATTCAAAGACCAGCCAGCCATTCTAGGGGTTCTCGGTATGGTACCATCATTCAGAGAACAACCAGGCATCTTGGAAGGTAATGTTTCACCTTGAGAGGCATTAACTCATGCTGATGTGAGTTTTCCTATCCTGTCTACAGGGCTTTAGGCAGCACCACTAGCTGAAGGTTTACAGATTTGACCCACCAATGTGGATCCTACATAATACTCATTGGACCCCAGGATTCATTCATCATCAGCAAAAAGAGTGTGACAGCAGGGAAATGACTACAGCTTCACTGGTCCTACCACATACTGTTGGACACCAGAAGCTTCTGACCCGACAGCACAGTGGAGTAATACTTTGAAGGCAGCCTTCAGATAAGCATTGAGGTTGCCTCTCCTCACTACCTGCAGGGTAACAGTGGCTTGCGGGTTTTTGGCTGTATGTTGGCCTCCTGTAAAGCACTTTATGCCCATTACATGAATTTATATCACCTAATGTTTCTTGTTTGTTTGTTTTGTTTTGTTTTGTTTTTGCTTTCTTAGGGCCACACCTGCAGTATATGGAGGTTCCCAGGCTAGGGATCAAATCAGAGCTGCAGCTGCCGGCCTACACCACAGCCAGGGCTATAGCAATGTGGGATCCAAGCTAGATCAGTGATCTACACTGTCATTTGCCACAACGCCAGATCCTTAACCCACTGTGCAGGGCCAGGGATCTAATCCGAATCCTCATGGATACTAGTCGGGTTCATTGCCACTGAGCCATAACGGGAACTCCCACACCCAATGATGTTATAACATACAAATACTGTTATTTTTATCCTTATATTGAGATGAGAAACTTGAGACCCAGAGAAGTTAGGTAACCTGCCCGAAGTCACACAGCCAGGAGAAGGCAAAGCTTGGCTTTCAGGCCCAATGGGTTTATTTCAGAGGCCATGTTGTAACAGAAGAACTGACCTCCCCACACCCCAAAGTCTATTTGTTGGTGGGGGAGAGGGGGTGTGTGTGTCACTGTTACCCCATGCTCTGTTTTTCCTCGACCACTTCCCTAGGCAATTAGATATATTTACAGCTGCCCATGAAAATATAGAGCTTATTACAACCTTCTTTTTTCCCAAGAACACTCTCCTTCATTCTTTTTTTTGTTTGTTTGTTTTTAGCTACTCCTGAGACATGCAGAAGTTTCTGGGCCAGGGATCAAATGCAAGCTACAGCAGTGACAACTCTGGGTTCTTAACCTGCTGAGCCGCCAGGGAACTCCTATTTCATTCTTTATAATGCTGCAGGGAGCTCTATAGCAACAATGTATCTGGTTTATGTAGTCTCCCCCTATTGGTGGACTTTAAAGCCCTTTTTCCCATTAAAATGATTTTTCAATGGAGCATCCCTGCTCAAGCCTGTGTGCACAGGGACAAGTATTTCATGTGATATCCGAGAGGCATCAAGAGCTGGGGAGGCAGGATCCCAGTGTTTGTCCACTTCAACTTTAATAGAGCCCCTCATTCCCCGCCATCTGCTGCCCACCCCTGCCCCCCAAGCACCCAGCGCTGCTCCTGGCCATCAGTGACATGTGACTCTACCTATCACACGCTCCCTCCTAGAGTTCTCCAGTGGGTTCCTGGGATGCTCCAACCTCATGTTTCCCTTCTCTCCCTCCGACAGCCTTTCCTCATCCTCTTTTGCTTCCTGATTCTCAGACTGGCAACCACAGAATCTCCCATTCTGTTTCCCATAGGAAATGCAGAACCCAAGTCTCCACCCTGTGGAAACAGCCACGTGGTACATCTTCAGGCTGGAGAGACTGCATTTCAACCAGTCCTGGGGAGTTCTTGCTCCCAAGGGGATGCTGCTGCAGGTGACTTGCAGGGAAACACCTGGCGGAACTGTGAATTCCCAGAAGACTGTGACAGGTGCTGATGTGTGCTGATATAAGAATATGACATGTGCATGGGCGCCAATTCCACCCATCCCGAATGCCACATCCCATGCTCTTTGATGACTTAGCCTCGAGACCTCAGCCCCCTGAGCAGGGCTTCCCACCCCTTAGGGGGCCATGGGAATCACACATGCATGGATAATGAACCCATCCCGTTTTGTCCCCCAAAGGCCCCCTTAATAACTCCACCAAGTTCAGTCTCAGAGCTGAGCTCCCCACTCAGGTTTAAGTGCCAAAGGTCAAGTGTGCTCCTTGCTTCGCTGCATTTGGTATCTTAAGCTGCATGAGAGAATTTTTCCAAAAGTCTTTGTGAGTTTTAATGAGCCTCTTGCTATCTGAAGTTCACTTTGAAATAAAAAGTATCATCTTACAATTACAGTAAATTATAATAATGATTATAGTACTGATTCTACATATACCATGACAATTTTCTTCGCAGCACTGAAGCCATTTAACTCTAAATAACATCCTCGGTGACAAAATGGGAAGGAAGAATCAACCTTATTATTCTTTTAAAAAGCAATGTTATTGAGGTGTAATTTATGTACAATAAAATACACCCATTTGGATGCATTTGGAGATTTATACAATTGTGTAACAACCCATAGTAAGCTGAATAATAACTCTCCCCCCCGCAAGGACGTCTATGCCCTAATCTCTAAACCTGTCAGTATGTTACCTTATATTAGGGGTGTCCTAGCTCCACATAGAGCAGATGGCTGTCCCCAAAGGTGGAGCTATGGGATCAGAGTGGAGCCTCAAGCCACAAAAGGTTTTTCTTTTTCCTTTCTTTTTATTATTATTATTATTTAGAGTGTAGTTGATTTACAGCGTGTCATCAAATTCTGCTGTACAGTATAGTGACCCAGTCATACATATATATACATTCTTTTTCTCATACCATCTTCCACCATGTTCTGCCCCAAGAGATTAGATATGATTCCCTGTGCTGTACAGCAGGACCTCATGCTTGTCCATTCTAAATGGAATCGTTTGCATCTACCACCCGCAAACATAAAACATTACGTTAGTTTCAAGTGTACAATACAAGGATCCAATGCTTTTTGTTTGTTTGTTTTTTGTATTTTGTTTTTTGTTTGCTTTTTTCAGGGCTGTTCCCCCAGCATATGGAAGTTCCCAGGCCAGGGGGTGAATCAGAGCTACAGCTGCTGGCCTACACATGCCAGATCCTTAACACACTGAGTGGGGCCAGGGATCGAACCTGGACCACGACTTCATGGATAATAGTCGGGTTCGTTACCACTGAGCCACCATGGGAGCTTCCTCTCCATGACTTATTGTGTCACTGGAAGCTTGACTTTTTGACCCCCTTGCCCATGTGATCCCCCTCCACCCACACCTCTAGCCACCACCAATCTGTTTTCTGTATCCAGGAGCTTGGTTTTGATTGGTTGGTTTTCATTCTACACACAGATGAGGTCATACAGTATTTGTCTTTCTCTGCCTTAGAGTAATGCCTTCAGGGTCCATTAATGTTGTTGCAAAATTGGTAGGATTTTATTCTTGTTCCTGGCTGAATAATATTTTATAGATACCTAGATGCCACATTTTTAAACTATTTATCTGTCAATGGACTTTGAGGTTGCTTCCATATCTTGGCTCTTGTAAATAATGCTGCAGTGAACATGGGGTCCATACATCTTTTCCAGTTAGTCTTTTCTTTTGTTTCAGATAAATATCCAGGAGGGGAATTGCTGGATCATATGGTAGCTGCCAGCCTACACCACAGCCACAGCAACGCCAGATCCAAGCCATGTCTGCAACCTACCCCACAGCTCATGGCAACGCCAGATCCTTAACCCACTGAGTGAAGCCCTGGATCAAACCCACATCCACACGAATACTAGCTGGATTCTGAATCCACTGAGCCACAAAGAGAACTTCCCATATCGTTGTCTGTAGTGGCTGCACCAATTTGCATTCCCCTCAACCATGTAGGATGGTTGCCTTTTCTCCACATCCTGATCCGCATTCGTTTTGTCTTATCTTTTTGATGACATCGTTCTAACAGGTGTGAGGTGATATTTCATTGTGGTTTTGATGTCTAGTCCCCTGATGATTTGTGATGTTGAGTATTTGTTCATGTACCTGTTGGCCATCTGTATATTTTCTTGGGAAAAATGTCTGCTCATATCTCCACTTTTTAACTGGATTTTTTGTGGGTTTTTTGTTTTATTTTGTTTTGCTTTGTTTTGTTTTTTTGCTACTGAGTTGTATGGATTCTTTATATTTTTTGGATATTAACCCTTTATGAAATATCTGATTTGCAAATAGTTTTTCCCATTCAGTAGGCTGCCTTTTTGTTGATGGTTTCCTTTGCTGTGTGGAGCTTTTCTTTTTATTTTATTTTATTTTTTTTTTATTTTTATCTTTATACATATATTTTTTTCTACTGCACAGCATGGTGACCCAGTTACACATACATGTATACATTCTTTTTTCTCACATTATGTGTTCCATAATTGACATAGTTCCCAGTGCTACACAGCAGAGTATCACTGCTAATCCATTCCAAAGATAATAGTTTGCATCTATCAACCCCAAGCTCCCAGTCCCTCCCGCTCCCTCCCCCTGCCCCTTGGCAACCACAAGTCTATTCTCCAAGCTCATGATTTTCTTTTCTGTGGAAAGTTTCCTTTGTGCCATATATTAGATTCCACATATAAGTGATATCATATGGTATTTGTCGTTCTCTTTCTGACTTACTTCACTCAGTATGAGAGTCTCTAGTTCCATCCATGTTGCTACAAATGGCATTATTTTGTTCTTTTTTATAGCTGAGTAGTACTCCATTGTGTATATACACCACATCTTCCTGATCCAATCATCTATCAGTGGACATTTGGGTTGATTCCATGTCTTGGCCATTGTGAATAGAGCTGCAATGAACATGTGGGTGCATGTGTCTTTTTTAAAAAGAGTTTTGTCTGGATATATGCCCAAGAGTGGGATTGCTGGGTCATATGGTAGTTCTATGTATAATTTTCTAAGGTACCTCCATAGTGTTCTCCGTAGTGGTTGTACTGGCTTACACTTCCACCAGCAATGCAAGAGGGTTCCCTTTTCTCCACACCCCCTCCAGCATGTGTTATTTGTGGACTTACTAATAAATTTGATATAGTCCCATTTGCTAACTGTTGCTTTTGTTGCCTTTGCTTTCAGTGTCAAGTCCAAAAAGAATCTTCTCCAAGACTGATCTCAAGGAGCTTCCTGCCTATGTTTTCTTCTAAGGGTTTTACGGCTCCCACAAAGGTTAATTAGGATTTGAGAATCTGGGGGACTCTGGGACTGGGTGACTGTCTTTTGCATGTGGGATGGGCACAAATCTTTGGGGGCCTGAGGGCAGGCTGTGGCAGGCCGAATAGTGAATAGTAGCCCCCCTCAACACCTTGGCACCCAAGACAACAACTGTTCTATCTTGGTCATTGTAGGTGAGAGTGTAGAATTTTTTAGAATTCGTATCAATGGAACCCTGCAGTATTAACACTTTTGTCCCTGGCCTCCTTTGCTCAGCATCATGGTTTTGAGATTCACCCATGCTGCACTTTTGTGTAGTTTGTTCCTTTTTTTTTGTTTTGTTTTAAAGTATAGTTGATTTACAATGTCATGCCAAATTCTGCTATACAGCAAAGTGACCCAACCATGCGTATATATATACATACAGATGTACATATATTTACATTCTTTTCCTCAGGTCATCCCCCATCATATTCTATCCCAAGAGACGGGACACGGTTCCATCCTACACAGCAGGACCCTGTTGCCCTGTTCCTTTTGTAGTGTTGAATAGTCTTACATTGTGTGACTCCATCAAAATTCATTTATCCGTTTTCCTGTTGGTGGGCATTTGGGTTATTTCTAGTTTAAGCTACTCTAAATAAAAACGTCGATGAATATTCATGACCAAGTCTTTGTGTGGGCAGATAAATGCTATTTTTAAATTCGAGAAAACTGAATAACGGAAGTGAATTGATGAGCAAGTGATCCACGCGTAGGCTGGAATCACATGGCAAGATTGTACATCTTGTTTAAATCTAAGAAATCATATAACCCTTATAGGCTATAATTAGCATTTCCGTAAATACTCTTTGAAGTAGCATCAAGGTTCTTATGTGCACAGTTTAGGGTGAAGACTCGTCAGTCTGAATATTCCCAATCCTAGAATAACGTTTTAAAAAAAATCCTACCTTGGGAGTTCGCGTTGTGGCTCAGCGCTAACAAACCCGACTAGTAACCATGAGGACGCAGGTTCAATCCCTGGCCTCGATCAGCAGGTTATGGATCCGGTGCTGCTGTGAGCTGTGGTGTAGTTGAAGATGTGGCTTGGCTTGGATCCCATGACGCTGTGACTACGGCATAGGACGGCAGCTGCCGCTCTATCCTGGGGAACTTCCATATGGCACAGGTGAAAAAAATCCTGCCTTTATGATTTCTAGGTGTATAAAATAACTAAGATTATTTGCCTCCCAAGATGTTTCTAGGGAAAGACCCTGAGGTATTTATTTCAATAGTAATTATACTCTAGTGTAATTTACCTTTGACTTTTAAATCACTTAGCATTCTCCCTGGGATCTTAATCACACTGTTAATTTGCTTAGCAAACACTTCCTTGGGAGGAGAACAAGAAATCTGAGCTAAACACATAGAGTCTAATAAATCCTTGGGTCATGAGGCCCAATTAGTGAAACTGTAACTTCAGGTGACAAGCCTGGGATCTCACCAGCTCGGCCCAAGAGGAAGAGCAAGTTCCTACAGATCAGAAGTGAGACTGGGGAAGGTGAAGACCCAGGCATCAGAGGCGCCCTCCCCGGCTAAAGGTCAAGTTGACACGGTGTGGCCAGCCCCTTGGAGTTCAGACACTCCCCAGTGGGAGAATTCCTCACATGAACTTGGGCATAAGGAAATAGTGTGTTAAGTGACCAAAGGTGGAAATAATTCCTTGCAACTCTGAACACATTGGATCAGCCTGGGATGGCTGAGCAAACATAACTGTCAGGAAAAAAATGAGTCTACTAGTGTATAGCACAGGGAAATCTACTCAGTCCTCTGTAATAACCTATACGGGAAAAGAATCCAAGAAAAAAGGCTATGGGTACATGTATAACGGATTCGCTTGGCTGGACACCTGAAACTAACACAGTGTACGTCAACTCTCCTCCAAAAAAATTTGTTAAAGTCATTGAGATCTAGAAAAAAAATAGGTCTATTAAATTCCCCCCCAAAAGAAATTAAATTGAGGATTGTGTGGTTCACAATCTGCAACACACACACACACACACACACACACGCACAGCAAATGGGAAGGTTGGGGAGCTCTTGACAAGACCTAACAGGAGTTCAGAGTAAAGGAAAGCCACTGGCCTAGGACCCAATCCAACTGGCCTCACAGAAATTCCTCTGGAGTTGGAGCTAGTCATCAAATCCTTTTATCTAGAGAAGCGTGTTTTCAGGATCACCCTTAAAAAAGTGGTTTTTTTTCGAGAGCCCTGGTGTTATCTTTGGGGGTGCTGAGTCCCATGGCAGGGGTAGAGGCTACTAACAGCATTCAGGACCCAGGGACCAGCTATGTGCATCTCTGTTGGAAGCTGGAAATCACTTTGGTGGCAGAATTTACACCACAGAAATGGGCAATGCACAAATGATGTCCCCCCACCCCCAAGCATGTACCAGCACACCGTAGCCAGCGATGCCACACGGCTGGTGACCACTCCATGCCAGAGCTTGGCTGATAGTAAGTTCTCAGAAATCTCTTATGTCTAGGAGGCTTGTAAGAGGTTAAAGCAAAGTGAACTGCAGAAAATAGAGTATTTGTTCATTACCTTATTGCTATTAAATGTACATACCTTGCTCTTAAAGCATTAGCTTAAAGCAGGGCGGTTTAAGAACATTCCCCTTTAATCAACCAGAAGCCAGAAGTATGAGAGAGGATTTTATGGAGATTAATAAAGGGGAACACAGTATGTCACCCCCAAATATGCCCCTTTTGAAAGCACGTTTTGAATTAAACATCTTTGAGAAACAGCGGTTACAAGAACACTCTCACCCTTCGCTGTCTCCCTGAAAGCAGGAGATAAATTTCCCAGGTGAAAGGTTTCTCCCTGTACCTGGGGGGGGGGGGGGGGGCCCTGGGGGTGGGGGGGGGAGTTCAGGGGCAGTAGAAGGCATCCTATCGCCAGAGTGTGGGAATTCAGGATCTATAAGCAAAACTCACACTTCACCAATTTACTACCCCACGCCCAAGCCCCTTTGTCTTGTCAATTCGCCACAGATTTATTTTCTTTGCCTAAAAGATATAAAAGCTTCCTGCTTTGATCACTTCTTTGAATTTCATGTTTTTATGGGACTCTAGTATATTTGCATGTAATTAAATTTTCTCCTGTTCCTTTGTGTCGTGTCACTTGCATTATCAAACCAGCCAAAGATGGAGTTCCCGTCGTGGCGCAGTGGAAACGAATCCAACTAGGAACGATGAGGTTTCAGATTCAATCCCTGGCCTCACTCAGGACGTTAAGGATCTGGCGTTGCTGTGAGCTGTGGTGTAGGTCACAGATGCGGCTCGGATCTGGCATTGCTGTAGCTCTGTCGTAGGCCGGCAGCAACAGCTCTGATTAGACCCCTAGCTTGGGAACCTCCATATGCCATGGACACAGTCCTAAAGAGACCAAAAAATAAATGAATTAGTTAAAAATAAATAAATAAATAAACCAGCCAAAGAACCTAGAAGGGAAAAAGGAAATTTTCCTATCCCTGCATTAGAAATGTCAAGCTTTGTGTGTGTGTGTGTATCAAACAGACAAAGAATAGCTCAAACAAGGAAAGAGGTTTATTCTTCTCATGTCATGTGAACTTTACTGGTATCAGCCTGAGGCCAAAGCCAGTATCAAGGATGTGTGCAGTGAGAGTGCCTGACAATCGGCTTTTCCGAGTGCAGCGTCAGTGCTGACATTAAGCCTTTGACTGCCAATGCCAAGACCTCCATCTCAAATAGATGCATTGCCAGCTATACAACCAGATCAAGAGCCAGGCTGCCCCATCCACAAAGTTCTCCTTTTAGAAAGCCCTGGGTGACTTTGACTACCAACCACAGAGTGACCCTGTGTGTCCTGCCTTGTGTTTTAATTACTGTTCTTATGTTGTAAATTTTCCAAGAGTGAACCTGCAACCCTAGGCACCCTACCTCAACCCCAATAAAGGCAGAAATCCCAGGTACATACATGCTCACTTTCTCTCTCTCTCTCAGTCTCTCTCTCTCTCTGCAACTTTGCCGTGTAGCCTTAAAGCTGGCGTATACACTCCAGAACCCAGACTCATAAACCTGATTTTTTTCAAAGTTCGTCGATGGTTGTTGCCAAAGTGCATCTTCTAAGCATAATAAGAACCACAAGGGCCAGTCCAGCCTCAGCATTGGCTCCAGTCAGGGACTCTCCACAAGGCCTGTGTAAGCACCCCCAGGCACTCCTAGCCAACAGCATTATTATCAGTAGGCTGAGACTAAGCCTAAACAACGTCATTCTGGTGTCTTCCACCTTCATCCTAATTACCATATGACCCTACTGGTTAACAAATGGCTGCTGCTGCTCCGGCCATTATGTCTGCCTTCCAGGTGGACGAAAGAGAGGAAGCCCAAGAGAGGCCTCCCCCAGGCACTTGTGCCTGAGCCGGAGTTCTATAAAGAGCCTCCCTAGCTGCAAATGAGCCTTCAGAATTAAGTATTTTTATTTGACAGCCTCTAGAGCGGTGAGCAGCACAGAAAAGGGGAAAGGGTATGGAAAGATCGTCCCAACACAGTCCCAACACAGATCTAAATCCCCCTGCCTCTGGAATTCAAATTCAGAAGGTATGATCTCAGGTATTTCATGTTAACCAAACATCCACTTTGAAGAAAGTCTTCCTCAGCCAAGTTCTGAACCACAGAGCACAAAGCATGATTTCAGTGGCTACGACTCAGTTCCCCCTCGGGCGGAATACCATCCACTCCATCTTAGAGGCAGAGGCATCAGGTCACTTACTCCCTGCCGTGGAGGGGCCCTGTCGCCTGGGATCTCCCAGTCTCACTGGAATAGAAAATCCAAATATATATGATTTGGATTTTTTTATATATGATATATAAATATATATATATATGAATGGGTCCCTTTGCTATACAGCAGAAATTGACAGAACGTTGTAAATCAACTATAATAGAAAAAATAAAAATCTTTTTTAAAAAAAGAAAATCCTCCAATATATGGGACACCGGGCAGACTCCGAGGGTCTCCTGGGCATACACAGTGTCCTGGGGGGCTACGGAGAAGAAAGAGCTGTGCTAAGTGAGGGAAAGGCCCTGGAGGATTTCCAGAGGTATGAAGGCCCAGCTGGGTGTTCACAGGGGAAACTGACTGATCCCCAACAGGTGAGTGACCCCTGAATGGACTTGCAAATGGCAATCAAAGGAAACCAGGTTGGGGATAGCAGAGCAGAAAGTTTATTCACAGATCAAGGTATGGAGAAGGGAGGGCTAGGTCTCTAAAAACACCTTCTCCCCAGGGGATGGGAGGAGAGGAATTTTAAGCAGTAGGAGGCAGGGCTCCAGGAAAGGGGCGGAGTTGGGGGAGGGCAGCCCCAGAGAAGGGGGGGGCAGCTGGGCATGCACAATCTCCTGGGGCATGCGCAATCTCAGGCTTCTTTGCCCTTGGCACAAATCCTGCCTAGCAGAGTGCAAGTTCCCCCTGCCAACCCACAGAGATCTTAGCGTGCTAATGAAACAAATGTAACTTTGTGACTTTCAGACACCTCCAGGTCTCATCTGTGCATCTGTGGTGAACTTATGCTATTGAGGGCACAAACCGTTGCCTGTCTTGCAGCACCTCTTCAGCAAATCCTGAATGCTTTGAGATAAATCAGGGCAGGTGATAACCTCAACAGGTGCCAGGAAAGTGCAGCCTCAACAGGTGCCAGGAAAATGATGGATGGTTCCCCTGACCTAAGTGCCTAGAGGCGCAGAGCACAGGCTGCGGGGAGTAAGATAAGGTTAAAAAGTAGATGGGCGTTTGGCAGACTTTGAACGTGGGGGTGGTGACTGGCAGGATATCAAGAGGAAGCACAAATGCAGCACAAGAGGGAGACCAGGCAGAGGCAGACGAGTTAGGAGGCTATTAGCAACAGTGCAAAGAGAGAGAATGGGGTGGGAACAGGAAACTGGAATTGCCGACCAGTGAAACAGAATCTCAGGGGCAAGAGCCCTGTGTCTGTGCTTTAAGGCTCTCCAGGAGGCTGCCGAGCATGCTAAGGGCGAGAGCCGCCCTTCCAAAGATGGGGCAGGCCACAGAGCTTGGTGACTCATGGGGTGGGGGAGGAAGAGGGAGGAGATGAAAATGCACCCAAGTGGATTCCATGGAGAGGGCCCTGTGGAAGGAGAAGCTGCTGGAAGGAAGGCAGTGCAGGTCAGGGCGGAGGGCGCGGTGGAGATGGCTCCTGGGAAAGCCATGGAGGTCCTCTCCTGTCAGTCTGGTCTCCACTCGGGATTGGCAGCAGAGACCCTGCAGGGAGAGGAAGGCATGGAAATGTCCCTCCATCCTCAGTCCTGCAGGACCCACTGACTTTGCATTTTAATGAGAAGACCCTCTCTGAAATATTTTCGTGGTGGCTCAGGTCTAAAGAGATACCAATGTTTTGCGTTGGAATTTTTTAATTAAAAAAAAATCTGGTACCGGAACAATAGCAAATCCCATCCTGGACTCCTGCTCTGATCTGAGTCCCAACTACTAGAGCAGTGAAACGTTTGAGGGTTAGGGAGGTGCACTTGGCTTTGATTTTCCTAGTTTATCTGAATCATTTTGGAAAATATGTATATAGTTTGCCTTTCATAATCTCTGTAAATTAAGGAGCTGATGAATTTTCTTTTAATTTAGCAATATGCAGAGTTATTTGGGAATCTTTCAAAGGACTTCAGTTTTGATTATAAAGCAATCTTTCTGTCCAGATTCCAATGACAGGCCCTTATCAAACTCCAAGGGAGTCTGGAACCCATTCTATCACTCCCACTCAACGCTGGTCCCACCCAACTTTCTTCTTCCTCTTGGCAAACTTTGGAACCATTTGTGGGCAGCTTTTCCAAAGTGAACTACTTCCTTTGGTGGTATTCCCCCCTCCATTAGCATATTGGTTTTAAACTTTTTTATCCATGTAAGTCACCTGTAGAAAAGCTCACAAGTTGCAGGTGTACAAATTGACGAATTCTTACAGAGCGATCACACCTGTGTAACCACCCGAGTCACACAAAAAAGACCATTGTCAGGATCCAAGAGGCCCCTCCCGGACGTTCCTCCCCATCCCCCCAAGGTACCCCCACCACCTTCTTCTCAGAGGTGACCCCTGTCCAGACTTCCAACACCACCAATTAGTCTTGCCTGTTTGGGGACCTTTTGCAAATGCATGTATTCTTTTACGTTTGTGTAATTTTCAAACCACTGGGTGAACACATTGTACCATATGGAACCATATGGATTGTTCCACATTTGGGGCCAGAGCTTATCCGTGTGTGGGTCTTTAGGTGGACATGTCAATCGCTGAACTGTAATTGCGTCTCCCGAATTGAGGTTAAAAGACATTATTTTAGGAGTTCTGTGACACAGCAGGTTAAGGATCCAGCATTGTCACTGAGGTGGCCTGGGTCACTGCTGGGGTACGGGTACAATCTCTGGCCTGGGAACTCCCACATGCCACAGGTACGGCCAAAAAGAAAAAAAAAAAAAAAGACAGTATTTTATTTGCAGACAGATGGACTGGGGGGGGGAAATTCTGGGGGGAATGAAAACAACAAAAGGAGGAAAAAGAAAAGGAAAACCATTCGCAGCAACACGGATACAATTAGAGATTCTCATACTAAGTGAAGTAAGTCAGAAAGAGAAAGACAAATACCATGTCATGTTACTTATTTTTGGAACCTAAAATATGGCACAAATGAACCTATTTACAGAACAAAAACAGACTCACAGACATAGAGAACAGTTTTGGGGTTGCCAAGGAGGAAGGAGTGGGGTGGATGGGGAGTTTGCGCTTCTGTTTCTTTGCTTATTTCTCTAGATGAATATTTCCATTTGTACTTAATGTAGAAAGAGAAATAACATATCTGTTTCTCTAGATAAGACTAAGTACAGGGCATGTGTGCCATCCCAAGAGACTGGATAGAGGTCCCTGTACTGTACAGCAGGTCCTCCTTGCTTATCCATTCTAAATGGAATAGGTTGCGTCTATTAACCCCAAACAAACAAAAAAGATGGTTTCAGGGACCTCAGAGATGACGAAGGGGGAGATGGTACCACAGGATCTTTCCCATCTCACGTCTTTTGTCTCTCCTTGCTGTCCTTTCCTTCCACTAGAAGGCTTTCTCCAGATGCTAAGGACAGGAGCCTGGAACCCATCCTTCCAGCCCCCTGGCAAAAGCATCAGAGGGTCTTCCGGAATTCTGGTAAGCACATTCTGGAAGGAAGACTTTGGTGAGCTGGGCTTGCCCACCATTCCCGTCTGAGAACAATTGCGGGAGGGAGTCTCTCTGATTGGCCAGTCCTGGATCACATGACTGCCCGCTCTGTAGGGGAGGGGGCATTGTCAGCAGAGAAACAGGGAGGGAGAATTGGGCCAAAGTCAGCTGGGGTTCCTCAAAGCTGTAATTCTCCAGATTACGGAGGATAATCTGATTTTTTTCTGGTTTTTAATAGTTATGAGACCATGGCACTGGAATTATTTTAGCCAGGAAGTACGTGCTGTGCACCAATGGTTTATCAGGTCAAAGCTTGGTTCTGGAGAGGGGTGCAAACACAGGGAAGACAAGAACCCTGTCCTGGAGGTGTTTTCCTCTCACTGCAGGAACATGATCCCGTGAGATGGTTATTAGGAGGTGAAACGCACACTCCGAGCACGTTGCCTCCTCTGCACCCATCTCTGCCTGTGCTGGCGGTGGAGGTGGGGAGCGGAGAAGCCCGCCAAGTGGAAAGTTGTTCTATGTGCGCTTCTGTTTCTTTGCTTATTTCTCTAGATGAATATTTCCATTTGTACTTAATGTAGAAAGAGAAATAACATTTATCTGTTTCTCTAGATAAGACTAAGTACAGGGCTTGTATGCCATTGAGGATGGCCTCAGGATGCTAAGCAAACTATAGTTTATAGGACTTTTTTTTTATTTGGTTTGTTTATTTTTTGCCTTTTTAGGGCTGCACCTGTGCCATATGGAGGTTCTCAGGCTAGGAGTTGAATCGGAGCTACAGCTGCCGGCTTACACCACAGCCACCGCTATGCAGGATCCGAGCAGCACCTGCTACCGACACCACAGCTCATGGTAATGCCAGATCCTTAACCCACAGAGTGAGGCCAGGGATCGAACCTGCATCCTTGTGGATATTAGTTGCGTTTGTTACTGCTGAGCCATGACCGGATCTCCTATAGTTTATATTTTTTAAAGTTACCCATGTAGGGTTGTTGCAGAAACTGCAGAAACCGTGGCAGCGGAAGGAGACAAATGGCACTCAGATTTGCAGAAAAGCGAGGTTTATTCAGCACCAGTGTGGGCTCAGAGGAGTCGCCTCTGGAGTCTGAGCCCCAGGTCTTTGTTCTCAGCAACTTTTATACATGACAGGGTCTTGTTGTTCCCAAGTAAGCAGCCCCGACCTCCCCTCTTCCGTGAGCAGACAGTGTTCCATCCCTAAGAAATTGAGCAAGCGAAGTTACAGACCCGAAGCTGATAAGCAATGCTAGGAACACTATCAGCAGGCCTGCTGGCTTGGACATAGGGTACATAGTTGCTACATGATTACAAGAAGGATGGTTTGAAGAACATAGCTGAAAAGCCTTGCAGCTGTCTTTTCAGCCAGGGTTGGGGATGGGGATGGGGATATTGTCCCTTAGTTAAAACTCTTATTTCAGAGTTTCGGTGGACCTGCTCCTTTTCCCTCATCCACAAAGGGCTGGGAAGACTATTACCTTTGGTGCTTCATGAATAAGAAAAAAAGAAAATGTAGAAAGAAAAGAAAATGAAAAGAGAGAAAAGACAAGGGGGAGGAGAACAAAATTCATCACAAAATGAGTGAGTGCTTGGCAGATTCAAAGCTCATACCTACCACACTGGGGCAGATCAAGAAACCCTGGGCTGTGAAGCTGATGTGCACCAAACTGGTTGTGAAGTTAGTGCCACACTTCCTCTAGAACAAGGCATATTTATCCCAGACCTCAGAGAACCCCACAAATAATTTTAAGGACAACGAACAGTGCACAATCAAAGAAAGTTGATCACCCAAGAACACAACAATATAACAAGCAAAACCATATCATCAAACACAAAAGATAGCTAACACAGACCTGTATAGGCTTCAGATATTAGCCTTACACAGATTATAAAACATCCATGCTTCCTAAATTTAAATAATAAAAGACAACCTTAGAACTACCATCAGCCAACAGAAAACTATAAACAGCTGCCCAAAAAGAACTAACACACTATGTAAAAAGAACTAAACTATAAAAGTGAAAATACAGTAACCAAATTAAAAGTAAATGGATGAATTTGACAGCATATTAAGCTATCAAAAGAGATTTCATGCTCTAGAAGATATATTATAAAAGAAATTATTCAGAATTCTTAGGCAAAAAGATGAAAGATACATTGAAAACAGGGGGAGTGCAAGACAGTAGACCAACTGTTTCAGAAGGAGAGAAGATAGAGAAAACAGTGGAGAAGATATTTTTTTTTTATTGCTGCTGCAGTTCTTGTGTTTGATTCCCCTGGTCTTTATTTATTTATTTATATTTATTGTCTTTTTGCCTTTCTTGGGCTGCTGCTGTGGTATATGAAGGTTCCCAGGCTAGGGGTCTAATCGGAGCTGTAGCCACTGGCCTACGCCAGAGCCACAGCAACACAGGATCTGAGCCGCGTCTGCGACCTACACCACAGCTCATGGCCATGCCAGATCCTTAACCCACTGAGCAAGGCCAGGGATCGAACCCGCAACCTCATGGTTCCTAGCCGGATTCGTTAACCCCTGCTCCACGACGGTAACTTCAAGATATTTTTTTAAATATTAGCCAATAATGATCCAAATATTGATGAAAGACACCAATCCACAAATTCAAGAGGTCCACTGATTACTGAAGAGGATAGAGAAAAGTAAATCCACATCAATAGGAAACTGCAGAATATCAGACAAGGAAAGAAATCTTTTTTGTTTTTTATTTTATTGGAATATTGTTGACTTACAACGTTGAGTTAATTTTGGGGTACAGCAAAGTAAATCAGTTATATATATATCCACTCCTTTTGGATTCCAATAAATAATTTTCTTCTTCTTTTTTTTGGCCACACCTGCAGCATATGGAAGTTCCTGGGCTAGGGATCGAATGGAGCTGCAGCTTCCAGCCTATGCCACAGCCACAGCAACACTAGATCTGAGCCATGTCTGAAACCTACACTGCAGCTCACAGCAATGCCGGATCTTTAACCCACCGAGTGAGGCCAGGGATCAAACCCACATCCTCATGGATAATAGCTGGATTCTTAACCCACTGAGCCACAATGGGAACTCTCAAGGAAAGAAATCTTTTTTTTCTTTCTTTTTTTTTTTTTTTTTTGTCTTTTGGCTCTTTAGGGCACATGGAGGTTCCCAAGCTAGGGGTCCAAGTGGAGCTAGCTGCCAACCTACACCAGAGCCACAGCAACACCAGATCTGAGTCTTGGCTGCAACCTACACCACAGCTCCCGAAAACACCAGATCCTTAACCAACTGAGCAAGGCCAGGGACTGAACCTGAAACCTCATAGTTCCTAGTCAGATTCACTTCTGCTGTACCCCGATGGGAACTCCTTTTTTTGGGGGTGGGGAGGAGAAGACATCTTAAAGTAGAGAAACAGCAGACTCAGCAGCAAGAGTGAAAGTCAAAAGATGGTTGGAGGAGTTCCCTTTGTGGCTCAGTGGTAACAAACGAGTATTTGTGAAGATGCAGGTTTGATCCCTGACCTTGCTCAGTGGGTTAAGGATCCAGCATTACTGAGAGCTGTGGTGTAGGTCATAGAAATGGCTCAGATCTGGCATTGCTGTGGCTGTGGTGTAGGCCAGTAGCTACAAGCTCCAATTCAACCCCTAGCCTGGGAACCTCCATGTGCTACAGGTGCAGCCCTAAAAAAAAAAAAAAGACAAAAAAGAAAAAAGAAAAAAAAGTGGTTGGAATGAAATCTTCAATGTATGAAAAGAAAACAATTGCTCATTTCATTTCTATATCTAGTGAAATGTTTAAGACAGAAGGAAAGTGATCTCTGATGGAAGGTCTGAGCTGGGTAAAGAGAGGTACACAATGACTATAAAATAATACTATTTGTTTCTTGGCTGCACCACAGCCTATGAAAATTCCTTGGCCAGAGATTGAACTCACACCACCACAGTGACCAGAGCTGCTGCCACGACAATGCCAAATCCTTAACCCACTGCACCACAAGGGATAATAGAATTTTAAATGATTCAAATAATTAGATGAAAAATATAACTTTATGCTATTCATAAAAGATACATCTAAAATATAAGAATACCCTAAGGAACATCAAAGGATGGGGAAAATACATGATGCAAAAACAAACAAGATAAAATTTACATAGTTATATAAAATCAACTAAAGACTCTAACATGAAAAGTATTGCTTAGGGTAAAATGATGCAAAGCTCAATAAACTAGGATGATATGAAAATTTTAATTTATACACATCTAATAACTTGGCCTCAGAATATATATAGCAAAATTCGCAATTGTGGAGGGAGAGTTTTAACATTCTTCTGTCAATAATTGATAGAAGAAGCAGAGCAAAAATGATAGAAATGGATATCATGAATTAAAATATGATCTAATGAATATACCTGGAAAATCTTATGTAATAAAAAATCATAAATTAGATAATATTCTGAACTGGAAGCTAGACAAACCTCAAAACTTTGGGGTTGCAGCTAAAGCTGTATTTAGGAAGAAACACATAGCCTGAAGTACATGTAGTAGAAAGAAACAGGCTGAAAATTAATGAGCTAAGAGTCCATCTCAATGGGTAAGAAAAAGAACAGCAAATCAAGCCCAAAGAAAGAAAAATTTGAAACTACAGGGTATAACGATGAAGTAGAAGCATTTGCTACACCTTCTTAGCTTCATTATAAATTGAGGAAATGCAAATTGAAACTTTCAGGAAAAACGATTACACCCTCATTATACAAGTAAACAGCAAAAAGGCTTTGCAATACCAAGTACTATGGAGGATTTAAAGCAGCAAGGCCTTGGGGTTCCCTCATGGCTCAGCAGGTTAAAGATCCCGAGTTGTCACTGCTGTGGCTTTAGCTGTGGCATGGGTTCACGCCCTGGCCAGGGAACTTCTGCAAGCTGTGGGCATGGCCTAAATAAATAAATAAATAAAGCAATGAGCTCTCTTGCGGATGCTTGCAGGACTAAATTAGTACAACCAATCTGGAAACCAATTTGACATTTTCTCTTAAAGTTGCAAATATACACACCAGATGACTCGGCAATTCCACACAAGGACTATAAACCTGGAGAAATTAGTGTGTGTGGGCACCAGGAGACACATCCAGGAGTGTTCATACCACGTAACTCATAATAACTCATAAAGCAAAAAACCTAAATGACCCTCAACAACAGAGGGTAATTTTGGTATATTCACGCAATGGAATATACTGTGGCAATGTAAATAATTGGGCCATAGCCAAAAAGCTAAAAATGAAAAAATAGACAAACTCAACTAAATTGTTTAAGAAAACATGTATAGGCAGCAGAACTATAAAGAAAGATAAGAGGGAGTTCCCACTGTGGCGAAGCAGAAACGAATCTGACTAGTATCCATGGATACCAGTTGGATCCTTCGCCTCCATCAGTGTGTGTGTCGGGGATCCAGCTTTGCCATGAGCTGTAGGCTGGCAGCTGCGGCTCTGATTTGACCCCTAGCCTGGGAACTTCCATGAGGCCCTAAAGACAAGAAATTGATTACCCAAAGAATCCACAGTTATTTTTGAGGTCCTACACCTTTTTTTTTTTTTTTTTTTTTTGTCTCACCCACAGCATATAGAAGTTCCTGGGCCAGAGCCACAACAATGACAACACTGGGTCCTTAACCCATTGAGCCACCAGGGAACTCCCCTGACAGCTACATTTTTTTTCTTTCTTTTTTTTGGCTTTTTAGGGACGCATCCACAGCAGCATATGGAAGTTCCAAGGCTAGGAGTCAAATCAAATCAAAGCTACAGCTGCCAGCCTACACCACAGCCACAGCAGCATGAGATCAGAGCCGCATCTTCAACCTTTATCACAGCTCACGGCAACGCCGGATCCCAGACCCACTGATCGGGGCCAAGGATCGAACCTGCATCGTATAGATACTAGTCGGATTGGTTTCTGCAACGCCACATGAATACTCCCAGACAGCTACTTTTTAAGGCAAGGACACACAAGAAACTGGTTAACCCAGCACAGTTCCATGTGTTCACTTTATATTCACTAAACTGTATATAGTTTTCATGTTTCATGTGTATTTTCCTTTTTGTTTTAATGTGAAAAAGACAAAGAATATACACCTTCAACAATAATGAAGTCTGGGGAGCAGGTAGCCTGAATTACTTTTGGAAGTAGAAATGGAACCCAATATACATTATTGAATTTTAAAAGTTAATGAAAAATCTGTATTGAATCAACAATAAAATATCTAAAGATAATATAAGAAAGGGAATATATGCATGACTGGTCCTACACTTTGCTTTGCTGTACAGCAGAAATTGGCACAAAGTTGTAAGTCAACTATAATTTTAAAAAATACCTGCAGCTATAAATCTATTTCCTTCGGAGATAAATGAGGACCTCTTTCACTTCCCGCCTCTAGAGGGCAGTATCGCCACTTGGGCAGGGCGCTCAGGCGGCAGCACGTTAGAATCACTGCTCGAGAGCTTTTAGAACTCCCCAAGCCCGGGATGTAACCAGACCAATTAATTCAGAATCCCTCCGGAGAGACTCAAGCATCAGTATTTTAAAAGTTCCCTGGGTGATTACAGAGTTCAGCCTGGCCTGAGAGCTACGTTCCAGATTAAGGTAATCATGGGGCTTTAGCTTTTTTCAACCTCCTTTAATTATTTTGTGTGTATATATATGTAACTAGGGGCTCCTCATTGGCCGTTTTCCCCACAGGTATTAGGAAGAACAGGAAAAATTAACAAAGAATATCTGTAGAATAAAAAGTGCTCCTACACCTAATGACAAGGTTGACAGCTTCGTATAATCAGAGCCCTGTCTCAAAACAGTTTTAACTCCTTCCTCCTTGTATTCTCACTGAACTCTGAGGTTTGTCTAACATAGTGGCTGCAGTGAAGCTTTAACGGATGTCATCTTCCTTGCTTTGCATTGTTCCGTGAGCGGTCTGTCTTTCTACAGAGTTGATAGTTGCGAGTGAGTTGAACGGTGAAAATTCAAGAAAAACCCTGTAGAAGTGAACGGGTTCATGCGGAAGTGGAAGTGGTTTCGGGGGGTGGTGTTGGAAATGGCAGTGATGAAACATAAGAATTTCAATACCTGGAAAGACGGAGAAAACCAATTTTATGTTTTGATGGCCAGATTTCGGTTCCAATGTACGCATTTTCCAGAAAATTTCCCAATCGTCCTTCATTTGTGTAAGCCCTGAGATTAACAAGATTATGAGATTCCATTATATGTTGCAATCGTGGGCTTACACAACAGCCTAAGCTAGAGAAAACCCCCTTAATCCTAAAATTACTGTATTGGACCGAATACATTGCTCATATGGCTCAGATGATATTAAATACAATGTAATACAGGATAAATTGGGGTGCAGTTTAACTTCTCCATGTTTGCCATGTTTTCTGTTTACTAATTTTTTTAAGTTTTATGCAACACTGTCGACCCATGGTTTTTACAAACCCAATAGTACAAAAAGTCGTATAGGAAAAAAGGAAGACTTCTCCATCTCTGACCCCAGGGTTCTCCTGAAAGGCAGTCCCTGTGAGCAGTGCCCAGGGGATATGCTTCTAGAGATGGGCTGGGAAGGAAATTCAGTGTGTTCAGTTCCATTTTACAATCTCAGCAAACCAGCAAAGCAGTGTGAGCAAGCTGAGCAAGATATCAAAGCAGCAACATCACAGAATCAAGATACTAAAAATTTTGACTTCATGCACTGCTTCTCTGGACGCTACAGAAAGGTGTGTGTGATCCATAAAAGAAGAAGGAAGACACTGTTCTTTAGAAACGGGGCCCAGGTTGCCAGCTCTGCAGGCAGCGTGGGAAGCCGCCCACCTAGGTCCATCCAGGGCAAGAACTCTGAAAGACCGTTTTAGTAAAAGTTACATCTGGAAGGCTACCCAGGACCCTTGGGCACGTGGGAAACAGTCCTGGCCAGCGGTGGAATGAGGAAGGAAGGATTAGTGAGGGCTCTGCACATAAACTCAGCAGATGAAAAACGGACCAATACTCATGCCAGGAGTGGGGAGAGGGAACTTTCACAGGAAAAAACATAACCACTAACACTCCTTTCCCTAGCAGGTAATGATGTCTACATGAGCATAAATAACAAATAGCAAATAACGATTTAAGCCCAAACTGTGGTGGAATGAGAGGACAAGCACAGTAAAGTTGAGGGTAGGAGGTGTGAGGTGGCGGAATCCTTATCCGCAGTAATAGGAAGTCAATAAAAAATGTCTGAAGCAGTAGAACAAGACACAGCGGATTAAGCATATTATTTTTTTATTTTTTACTTTATTTTTGTTATTTTTAGGGGCACACCTGTAGCATATAGACGTTCTCAGGCTAGGAGTCGAATCAGAGCTTCAGCTGCCAGCCAACATCACAGCCCCATCAACACCAGATCTGAGCCGAATCTGTGACCTACATACGCGGCAGCTTGTGGCAACGCCAGATCCTCAACCCACTGAGTGAGGCCAGGGATGGAACCTGCATCCTCGCGGGTACTAGTCGGGTTCTTCACCCACTGAGCCACAGTGGGAACTCCTAAGCATGTTAGTTGGAAACACAGACTTAAATACTAGAAGGAGCAGCAGAGGGGATCAGGCTGGGCATGGGGGAGGGAAACGTACCGCTGTTTTCATTACCCGAAGCCTTGTAGAGCCAGCGGGCTTTTACACCAGGTAATGCGTCATTTCGATAAACATAACTTCTTAAATGGGCCTATAGAAAAATTCATATACGTTTAAACATAGATATGATATTCCTAGTCTCCTACAGTAGTTCAGCAGCCCAATTTCTGAGCTGCCAGTTTCTATGGATGCTTCAGCACACAGCTCTTTGTTTTTTTTTTTTTTTTTTTGCTTTTTCTAGGGCCGCTCCCGCGGCGTATGGAGATTCCCAGGCTAGGGGTCGAATCGGAGCTGTAGCCACCCGCCTACACCACAGCCACAGCAACAAGGGATCCGAGCTGCATCTGCGACCTACACCACAGCTCCCGGCAACGCTGGATCCTTAACCCACTGAGCAAGGCCAGGGATCGAACCCACAACCTCATGCTTCCTAGTTGGATTCGTTAACCACTGAGCCTCGACGGGACCTCCTGGGCACAGCTCTTAATAACACACTTAGGCCGGAGAGTAACTGTGTTCATTAGGACAGCCTGTGTTACAATGAAACCACCCTATAAACCCTGAAATGCCAGGGACCTCACGCAATAAAGTCTTACGTCTGATGGAGGGCGTGAACTACCCTGTTGCCTGGAACACATGACCTCCAAGGTCACCTCTGCGAAGAAGAATGGACCTGGTCTCTCCTTTTCTTTGGTTACACCCGAACGAATCACAAGGGAGGCTGGGAAACGGGCAGGAGTCCCCGGATTGTTAGGTGAGCATCGTAGAACAATCCGGAAGAGGATCATCCGTGACTGGGCACACAGAAGAGGAAAGGGGGGTGCTGGGGAAGTGAGGAGGGGACAGGTGTTGGACTCTTACTTGCCTCCCCAAGAAATGGGGCTCTAACGCCTCCGCCCAGCTCCCTGAGTGCTCGTGAGAGGCCCTAGAATAGGCCTGGGAAGTTGTTTACAGTTCTCAGTCACGAGGCGTTAAATTATCCACAGGCAGACGTGTGCTCTTTGCCAAACCCTTGTTCTGTAAGCACGTTTATTATCAGCATATTGCATTACTGCTGGGAGAAAGTTTCCGTATTTCTTTTGCTTTTAAAGGTCTTAACTAAGGGTTGTAAATTGAGTAGCTGCGTGGAAAGAAAAAAAAAAAGATTCCTTTGAGAAATGCAGTCAGAGGGTCGTGAGGCACCTGTCTCTTCCGGTGCCCTCTGCCCCTGCCAGGGTCAGAGGCTCGGTGCCATCCTCCACACAGTGAGCCTGGATGCCATCATTCCCGCCCTGTAGGTGCATTTGCCAGTGACGCTGTTTGCCTAAATCTCTAGCATACTTCTTATCTTCCCAATGCAGAAATAGTCTTCTTTTGTCCCATCTTTATAATTCTCAAAAGCTACACATGTCATTTAGCCTCTGTACATTTTAATTTTACTCTTTGCTAAGCCCCTTTTTTTTCCCCCCTTTAATGACAAAAAGAATCTCGAACAGGAAAGTAAGATATACGGGTGTCAACTAGAGAAAAATTATCCATTTGAATCTACACCCTGGCTCACTGTGATCACCCAAGATCTTGTGAAAGAAACATACACTGTTGCATAATCCGTTTCCTTAAATGTGCTTTCTGATGTTGCTATCAAATAGGACCTCTGTGGCTCCCTGAGATGCAAGCCACTTCCAAAGTGGAATGCCACATTTGAAAAAGTAGCCTTGGAGTTCCCTGGTGGCTCGGCAAGTTAAGGACTTGGCATGGTCACTGCTGTGGCATGCGTTGCTGCTGTGGCTCAGGTGTAATCCTTGGCCCCAGAACTTCTGCATGATGAAAGTGTGGAAAAAAAAAAAAAAGAAAGAGATGAAAACAAGAAAAAGCCTGAAGAACCAAACCTGCTCTTCTCTGCTTCAGTCCCGAAGCCACACCTGTCACTTCTGCTTACAACCTGTTGGTTAGAACTGGTCACATGACCTCAACCATGTAGCAGAGGCAGCACCATCTTATTTCGTACCAGGAAGAGGAAACTTCAATGGGATTTGATGACACGGTGTCTGTCTTAATAGCGAAATACAGAGACCTCCTGGGACCTCACAGCCAAACGTCACAGGTTGATATGGGACCGCAGCAGGAAGGGCTTCACGAGAGAAATCCCAGAGCAAGTGACAGTAATGAGATACCTTTTCTTTTATACCCTGTGTATCCAGTGTTTCTGGAAACAAAGTGAATTAACACTTGCCATTGTCTTAATACACAGAGTGCAGGCAAAGCGCAGAGATACTGAGTAGTTCACATCCAGACGGCTGCACCAAAGCAGATCCCACAACACAGCTTTTGAAGTCCTAGTGGGTATACAAGCTATGTTTACACTATTCTGGTGTCCATGGAGTGTGAAATAGCATTATGTCTAGAAAATGTACACACCCGATTTTTTTTACAAGTTTATTTATTGACATTGCATAATAATGGACATACAGGTCAGGGTTTTAACCTTTTCTGTTGTTGTTGTTGGAGAAAACAGTGAGTTTCACTTGAAGATCCTTCAGTATTCAGTATAGGATTGTCATATGATCCAGCAATTCTAAGTTTACAACCCAAAGATTTGGAAACTGGGACTCGGATACTGGGTGTTAATTTTCAGAGCAGCGCCGTTCGTCATAAGCCGAATGTCTACCAATGGAAGCACGGAGCAATAAGATGTGATATGCATGTTAACATGGAATATGGTCCGTCTCAGAAGTCCTGACAGCAGCTGCAGCACAGATGGAACACCTGATTTTAAAAGTACTTGTTACTAAACAAATGCTACCCATCAGTTGACAACACAGCGTTGCCACAGATCTACAACATGTAAACAACATAGTATCTGCACAGTGAAATCAAATGAAACAATAAAACGGAGGATGTCTATATTCCGGGCAAAATTTAGCTTTTCTCTGGTGGTTACAAAGGCAGCTTAGAGCCGTGGAATAAAAAAAGCTAGGTCCCATTCCGCATCCTGACCATTAACTGGAAAACATTCGAGCAAGTCAGGCGCCTGCTGGATCTCAATTAAGTTCTCCGCCTGCAGAAAGGGAAAAATACACTTGTTCTCCCCAACTCCAAGGCAATTGTAAAGTCAAGTGAGATGGTGCGTGGACGTGTCTTGTGCTGATAAAGTGCTACATTTTGGGGGGCCACACCCATGGCATGGGGAAGTTCCTGGGCCAGGGATCAAACCCGTGCCACAGCAGTGACCTGAGCCACAACAGTGACAACACTGAATCTTTAACCACTGGGCCACAAGGGAACTCTGACTGATAGACTGCTGTTTTCAGTTGATGGGGATTTTTGTTGTTGTTTGGTTTTACCAGTTAGCTTCTTTTTATGTACCTCACCGTGTTAACAGTTATGCTCTCCAAATCAGCAATAAATGAGGCCAACCGAATTTGACCTGTGGCATCTCCTTGTAATGGTTCCTCTTTCTCTTTAATGTTTTAGATGCAATAAACATAGCGATGAGATGACAATACCCACATTTTCTCCTCCTTGGTGTAAAGTATTAGGCAGAGACAAAATCCTCACATACGTGAACCCCATGAACGTGTTGTTTTTGCTCCAAGTCTAAATGTGGTCTAAACAAAACAATGAGGATAATTTCTCTGTGTTTTTACTTTCTATATTACTGAGGTAGGCAGTAAAAACCATAGTATCTAACATATATTACTGAGGTAGGCAGAATAATGCCCCCAAAGATGTCCACTTCTTTTTTTTTTTTTTTTTGTATTTTTTTTAAGGCCACATCCACAGCATATGGCGGTTCCCAGGCTAGGGATCCAGTCGGAGCTGTAGCCACCGACCTACGCCAGAGCCACAGCAAAGCAGGGTCTGCGCCTCGTCTTCAACCTACACCACAGCTCACAGCAGCACTGGATTAACCCACTGAGCGAGGCCAGGGATCAAACCCACATCCTCATGGATACTGGTTGGGTTCAATTAGTATCTAACTAACCCATGAGCTACAAGAACTCTTCTTTAAATCATACCCGTAATACAACAATCACAGCTCAAATTTAATGATAATTCCGTAATATCATCAAATACTCATTACAGGTTCATATTTCCCCGTTTATCTCAGAAATATTTTATTTCATTTTGTTTTGTTTTGCTTTTTAGGGCTGTCCCTACGGCTTATGGAAGTTCCCAGGCTAGGGGTCAAATCGGAGCTGCAGCTGCCGGCTTACACCACAGCCACAGCAACTCGGGATGCTTAACCCACTGAGTGGAGTCAGGCATCGAACCTGCATCCCCGTGGATACGAGTTGGGTTCGTTACTGCTGAGCCACACCAGGAATGCCTCAGAAATGTTTTATTAGGGTTTATGTGGTTGAATCAGAAAACAAAAAGTCATAAGGTGTAACTGGTCAGATGCTGCTTCTTTTGCTCTTCATCTGTTATACCCTCCCCCACGCTATCTTTTTCCTGACAATGTATTATTTCAGGATTCATTGGATACTAGAGGCAGGACAATGTATTCCTGTCTCAATGCATGAGACACACAAGCGGTCAGATTGTGTGACTCATGGAGCTTCTCCCCATCTGGGACTTTACCATGTGCTGTGTCATCACACGGGTTCTTCCCTCCCCATGTTTCCTGCCCGCCGGCAGGTAGATGAAGAGGTGGAATCCCGTTCCAGTTTGCTGCGTTGTGTTTTGCAAGAACCCTTCACCGGCGGGATTGTTCAGTTCTATCAGAAAATCCACAGCATTTATAACGACTGGGAGTTTGGGGGTGGTAGGTGCACATTATTGCCTTTAGAATGGGTAAAGCCATGAGGGCTACTGTACAGCACAGGGGACTCTGTCCACTCTCTTGAGGTAGAGATAGACCATGATGGAAGATAGTATGAGAAAAAGAATACACACACACACACACACACACACACACACACACACATATATATGAATGACTGGGTCACTTTGCTGTAGAGCAGAAATTGGCACAACTTTGTAAATCAACTATACTTTAATACAAGAAAGGGTTTTTTTTTTGTTTGGTTGGTTGGTTTTTTTTGGGGGGTTGTCTTTTTGCCTTTTTCTAGGGCTGCTCCCACGGCGTATGAAAGTTCCCAGGCTAGGGGTCTAATCAGAGCTGTAGCCGCCGGCCTACACCACAGCCACAGCAACGTGGAATCCAAGCCACATCTGCGACCTACACCACAGCTCATGGCATCGCCAGATCCTTAACCCACTGAGCGAGGCCAGGGATCGAACCTGCAACCTCATGGTTCCTAGTTGGATTTGTTAACCACTGAGCCATGACGGGAACGCCAAAGAAAAGTTTTTAATATAATTCAAGGGTTGCTAAGTAGCGACATCTCACTCTAGGTCTCCTTTACTTATGACCTGCAGAACAGCTATAAAAGGAAACTTCCCTTCATCAAAATGTGGTCAACCTGCCTTGGGGGTGGATGGTAACCACTTCTAGCTTTGGGGTCCACCCGCTCTCTGTTGTGCTACTCAGACTCACCACAAAATACAACCAGACAACCTGCAAACAGATGAAAGTGGGCCATGCTGGTGGGTTGCTGGGGACAGAGGAAGGATTACATTTGACAAGGGGGGAGGTGGCTCCCGTGATGGCTCAGCCTGTCTGCCCAGAATCCGCCTTCAGAGGAAGCAGAGGGCAGAGAAAGGAAGTGCTTTGCTCAGCTACACCCAATGTGGACAGGTGTCTCAGAGGGATGGGCTGCTTCATTCCTTAGTTTATAACAAACTCATTTCTCAGGGTGCAGACTAAATGCCTTGGCTTGCATTTTAAATACACCCAAAACTTTGTAATAACCCGTAAAGGAAAAGTACCTGAAAAAAAGAATATATGTATGTGAATATATATATGGGTGTGTGTGTTTATATGTATGTATATATGTGTGTGAATCACTGCCTTGTACCACTGAACCTAACACGATATTGTACATCAGCTCGACTTCAGTAAATAGTAAGCCTGAAAAAATAAATAAGTGCAAATCAATCCCAGCAGTTGACCAAATTACATAATATATAGATGATAGACAGGAAACAGAACAATCAATAGATGACTCTTTAGATAGGCAGACATGTATATCGATAAATGAGACAGACAGGCAGACAGACAGATAGAGAGATACTAGATAGATAGAGAGAGAGAGGGAGAGAGAGAGATAGGAAAACAAGCCAGACACAAACCTAGTACAACTGCCATCCCTTCTTCTTCTGCCCCTACTTTCTGCCATTTAGCCAAGATTCAATAATTACAATTGCCATTAATCCAAGATGCCACTCATGCCTGACCCTCTCCAAAATTATAAAGTTGTTTTGCACCCCATCAGTTCCCCATTTAACTACAACTTACCTTAGGCGAGCTGTGTTTGTAGGTCAAAAATGAGCAATGTAATATTGGCAGTTTCATATGTTCCAGCTCCTGTCACTCTGCTGGCTTATACAAGTGTTTCACACATGTTACCTTGCGTACTCTTTGCAGCACTGCCTGAGGAGGGCCTCTGTGGTGGCACACTCCTACCTACACCCTTGGGTAATGCCCTCCCCTGAGGGTGGCCTGAACCTGCAGAGCTGCTTCTCACGGAGAGAATACAACAAAAGTGAGGAGACCTCCCTTCAGAGATGAGGTTACAAAAGGCTGAAACTTCTGAGCTGCTCAGACTTTCTCTCTGGCTCTTCTTCGCTCTGAGGAAGCCAGCTGCTGCGTTGTGAGAGCAGAGCAGGGAGGCCCCCTGGCAAGGAACAGAGGCTGCCCCCCTGCTGGTGGCCCTTCAGGGATTTGTGATGGTCAGTTGTATGTGTCGGCCTGGCCAGACTATTCAATGAAACGCTCATCCAGGTGTTACTGTGAAGGTATTTTGAAGATGGAATGACCACGTCAAGTCAGTTGACTTTATGCCAAGGAGATATTCCTGGATAATTTAGGTCAGATTCAATGAACTGAAAGCCTTAAAAACAGAGCTGAGGTTTCCCGGAGGAGATGGAGTGTAGCATCAACTCCAGCCGGAAAGATTACACCTGCCTTTCTGACAGCCTGCCTTATAGATTTCAGACTTACCTGGCCAGCCACCGCTGTTACCTGAGGCAATTCCTTGCACTATCTACACCTAGAGACAGATGGAGATATGGATGCTGATTGAGTGGGGGTGCAGGTGCAGCACCCACAGCCACCCATACCTGAGGATCCAGGTGTAGATGTGGCCACGGACATGGACAAAGCTATATGCTACGGACTCTGTTTCCTGGTGGAGCCCAAACTTATACAGACCTGAATCCAGTCAACAACCACTAAGTGAGCTTGGGCGTGGATCCACCACATGTCCAACCTTCAGATGAGCTGCAAGCCACCAACTTGATTGCCGGCGTATGAGAGATATTCAGCTAAGCTATATCTGGATTCTTAGAGAACCTAGGAGATGATAAATGTTGTTGGGTTAAGCTGTTGTCATGATAATTTGATACCCAGCAACAGCTAACTAATACGGCCATCACTTCAGACTGTGCAGTATGTGGCCTTCCCCAAGGCAGTTAGCTAAGAGGCCAGGAGGAAGGGACCTTTTTCTATTTTATGCAAAGGAAATCCTGTGGGATGGCAATGGCCCTGAGTTGAGGATAAGGAGAGGATGGGTCTCTTCATTTTACTAATGAAAAAATAAACTCCTGGGAGACTCAGTCTCAGGGAGATTAAGCATCTTACCCAGTGTCAAGAGCCAGGATTAGGAACCAGGAATCAAGTTCCAGTCTAGATTTTTCTAGTAAGCTATTCGCCACCTAGATTCCTAGGTCTATATCCCTACGCTGCCCTGTGGCACTTGTGGTCCCCACTGTGGTGCTCTTGCCTTTTGACACAGCAGAATGAACCTCATCTTGTCCATTTTCTGCTCCAGATGATGAGTCAGTCTTTTTTTTTTTTTTTTTCTCAGAATACTCTGATTGCTTTCATGAGAAAGTTGTATTAGAAGCCACAATCTGGGTGTCATTGCTTCTTGGTCTTTCTGTTTTTGTTTTATTTTGTTTTGTTCAATGGCCGCACCCACGGCTCACAGAAGTTCTGGGTCAGGGATTCAATCCAAGCTGCAGCTGCAACCTCGGCCACAGCTACAGCAATAATGGATCCTTAACCCACTTTGCTACAGCAGGAACTCTGCCTCTTGGTCTTTTTGATGGACAGAGCTAGGAACTATTTTTTAAGAGAAAAAAAAAAGATCATAAGACTATTCTGATATATTTCATTCAAATTTCATATTAGAAGGTTTTTATTTAACGTCTTTAATTTTATGCTTTCTCTTATGCTAGAAATCTTGGTTTCTAGTGACCGTCCAATAAATATGTATTTGCTTTACATTAATAACAAATAATGGTCTCATAATAACAATATTAATATTACTACTAATAGTAAGAGTTTTGAATGAAGATTTATTGGCTCTTCTTTTGATCCTCAGAACAATTTTTCCTAGAGCTGTAGACTCAAAATATTGTTTCCAGTTACACCAAGGAGGTTTTTTCTGTGTGGTTCTGCTACAACCGGATAGAGACAGGGTTAATTGCTCTCGGTTTTTAGGAATTACTTTTTATCTGACTTCTATTTCATTAGTTAAACTACACGACACAAGTGCATGTTTCTGAACTGAGCAGGACCCTGTGAGGCCCTCCCAAAATAGACCTCCCCCTACTCAAGTCCGCTGCCTGCCTTTTGTCTATAGAAAAACTTTAGTCAAAGAAGCCCTATAATCAGAGAAGTGAGAAAATACAGAGAAAAAGGAAAACAGTCCAGCAAGGCAAAATAGGAATATAGCCATTTAAAGAAGTCAAGGACCTTTTAGTTAGTTCTTCTTTAAGGACTATAGATAGGAGTTCCCGTCGCGGCACAGCAGAAACGAAACTGACTAGGAACCATGAGGTGGCGGGTTGGATCCCTGGCCTTGCTCAGTGGGTTAAGGATCCAGCGTTGCTGTGGGCTGTGGTCTAGTTTGCAGAGGCGGCTCGGATCTGACATTGCTGTGACTCTGGCGCAAGCTGGCAGCTGCAGCTCCGATTTGGACTCCTAGCCAGAGAACCTCCATCTGCTGTGGGTGCGGCCCTAAAAGGACAAAAGCCAAAAAAAAAAAAAAAAAAAAAAAAAAAAAAGGACTATAGATAATATTCTGAGCCGTGTCCTTGGAGCTGTTTTGCAGATGCTGAAGCCCCACTGGGTGGAAGACGTCAACTTTCTGCTGCCCACAAGCACGGAGACCTCAGACCACGTGGGACCAGAAGGTTGATGATGCTGACTCCCAGTGACCTCACCACCAACCAATTAGGAAAGTGTCCGTGAGCTGATCACGCCCTCCTCCTCGAACCTATCAGACCCCTCACTTCCCCCTCAAGGGCGCAGCGTCCTTGAGGCACTCGCCTGCTGTATCACCTCGCCTGGCAGTGAAAGCTACTTTTTCTGTTTCCTTCAACTCTTTCTCTACATTTCCATTTGGCATCGGTGTACAGAGGCTGCTGCTATTTCAGCAACTGTTCCAAAGAGAACTATATACTAAATATATTCATGGAAGCCGTCCCTCCAGCCTGTCTCGTCCACACCAGTACATGGATGACCATCGTTGTAAGTTCTGTACATCCTTCTAGCCTTTCTGAAAACATGAGCAAATACGTGTATTTATATGAGGAGGAATACGCCCTAAGCGTTGTTCCATAGCTTGTGTTTCTCCCTTAACGACAAGACACAGCCTGTAGATGAGACCCACATCTGTAAGGAGAAACCATCCCCGCTCCTTCTCACTTATTCGGAGTGATCCCTTGGGGGGATGTTCCCTGCTTCGTGCAGGGAGCCTTCAGATGGACACCTGGATGGCTTCCAGCACTCTCTAATTTCATTGCTGATTCTCACCAGATAGACCCAAGGGGACTTTCTCTCTCCACCCACCTCCCAGCATAGAGAATGAGACGGAGCTTCAGCCCAGATCCCAAGTCCCTTGTTCACAACAAGACCTCCACTCCACGCACATTTTGACCCAAGTCGGTTAAGAGAGAGAAAGTCACTGTCCCCACCTCCTCGCCTCTGGGGCAAGCAAGGGCTCTTGTCAAGTTCCCACGGTGGCGCCCCTGCTGCTTGGTCCCGTGGCCCAGGCTCAGGTCATCTTCTCCAGGAACTTGGGCCACGTTTGCCCTGCTGGCCTTTTGCTCTGTCTCCTTGGCCCCTGTGACAAAGGACCTGTGGGTGCTCCTGGCCAGTCTCTTCCTTCAAGCTCTGCCTGTTCCTCCCAGTTCTTAACCACATCCTCTTCTATTTTGTTTAATTTTTAAAATTGAAGAATTCAATTTACAATGTTGCATTAGTTTTGGATATACAGCACAGTGATGCATATATACATGTTCTTTTTCAGATTCTTTTCCATTATAGGTTATCCCAAGACATTGCCTGTAGTTCCTTATGTCATATGGTAGATCCTTGTTTTTTATCTCTTGTGTGTGTGTGTGTGTGTGTGTGTGTGTGTGTGTGTGTGTGTGTGTAGTAGTTTGCATCTGCTAATCCCAAACTCTTAACTTCTCCCTCCCCTCCCCTTTCCCCTTTGGTAACCATAAGTTTATTTTCTTTTTTTTTTTTTTTTTATTTTCTAAGTCTATGAGTCTGTTTCTGTTTGGTAAACAAGTTCATCTGTATTATCTTTTGGAGCCTACATATAAGTGATATCATATGGAATTTGTCTTTCTCTTTCAGACTTACTTCACTTAGCATGATCATCTCTAGAGCCATCCATGCTGCTGCAAATGGCATCATGTCATTCTTTTTTAGGACTAAGTAATATTCCATTGTATATGTACACCACATCTGCTTTATCCATTCCTCTGCCAATGGACATTTAAGCTGCTGAAATGTCAATGGACACTTACATTGTATTGGAAGAGGGCTGCTATGAGCATTGGGGTGCAGGTATCTTTTCAAATTAGAGTTTTCGTCTTTTCCTGATATATGACCAGGATCATATGGGAGTTCTATTTTCAGTTTTTCGAGGAACCTCCACACTCTTCTCAATAGTGGCTGCCCCAGCTTACAATCCCACCCACAGTGTGGGAGGCTTCTTAACCACATCCTCTTCTTATCTAACTATGGTTCTTGGGGACTTTCATTCATTCTTACTGTTTCTTCTATGATCTCGATTCCTAGATTTAGGTCTCCAGCCGTGATGTTTCTCCTGATGCTTCTCCTGGGCTCTCAGACCTATACAGACAACCACATCTCAGAAGCTCCACTGGGGCAGCCCCACCTATTACAAACTCTCTCTGTCCAAACCGATTAAATAACTTTATATTTTAAGGCAGGACAAGAAAAAATTAAACATAAACCTCTCTGTGTGTGTTTTTTTTTTTTATGTGGGGGGACTCCCCCTCCCTCCCTACGGTGCAGTGTGCCTCTGCCTTACTCATTAACCAGGGCTCCCCAAGACAGGAGTGCCTGCTCCGTTGTAAAGATCAAGGTTTCCTTTCTTCCAAGGCCAGCAATGTCACTCCTCAAAACAATAGCCTTCTTTCCGGGCTCTGCAGGGTGTCATGGTGACCTGCGGCTCACTGTATACCCATTTACCTGAGCTGGGAACCTTGGTGAACTTTATGTAAAATACCTGTCCTTTACTTTGATAGATGATCCTTTGTCTTGAAAATGTGCGTGACGGAGCCTTTGACTTCTAACAGGTGGAACAGCTCCCAGAGCTTTCTGAGAACCTGCTTCTGGGGTTATAACCCTCAGTTTGGCTCCAGTAAAGTTCCTTTTTTTTTCTTCTTAACATGATAATTAATTAAATTTTCATCGACAGAACTGACACTCAATATCGTCTCTCCTCCTTTTGTATTTTCTATCCCAAAACAGGGAACCGCTGTCCACCACGTTGCCCAGCCCAAAACCCTTGGTATCATCCCATTGGCCTCCTTTTCCTATTCCCTGTGTTTAATTAGTCATCCAGTTCTAGGCATCTCACTCCTTAAACAGCTCCATGCAATTATCCCACGGCTTTGGTCATGTCCTCTTGTGTAAATTTACTATCATGGATTTCCTGGCTTCTAGTTTTACTTGCTTTTAACCTAACCTATGTAGAAAAGCCAAGGCATGATTTTGTTTGTACCTTTATTTTTTTCTTTTAGGGCCACACCTGCGGCATATGGAAGTTCCCAGGCCAGGGATCGAAGCTGAGCCAGAGCTGCAACCCATACCACAGCTCCAGCAATGCTGGATCCTTAACCCACCGAGCCAGGCTGGGGATGGAACCAGCACCTCCACAGAGACAAGCTGGGTCATTCACGCGTTGCACCACAGCAGGAACTCCTTGTCTTATTTCTTACACTCTTTCTTCTTTTTTTCCTTGCTTTTTTAGGGCCGTACTTGTGGCGTATGGAAGGTCAAAGACTATGGGTTGAATTGGAGCTATAGCTGCTGGTCTACACCACAGCCACAGCAACACCAGATCTGAGCCTCATCTGTGAACTCTACCACAGCTCACAGCAATGCAGGATCCTTAACCCACTGACCAAGGCCAGGGATCAAGCCCAAGTCTCAAGGGTACTAGTCAGGCTCGTTATGGGAACTTCCTAAAGCAGAGCTTCTTAATTTCAGCACTATTGACTCCACAGGGAGTGTAGCAGGATTCCTGGCCTCTCCCACTAGAGGCTGGATGCCAGAGCACAAAGCCCACACCTCCACCCTCACCCTCCCCTGCAGGTTTGGACAACTCATTCATCTCCAGATGTTGCTAAATATCCTCCAAGAAGCAGCATTGCCTCTGTTCCAGTCCAGAAACACTCCTTGAAAATATGTTCTTACATGTCATCGCGAAGCTTGATTTTTGCTGTAAGCTTTGTGTGCATATCAATTAGGGTTTAGGGTTACAAACAACAGAGACTGTCAGCCTAAACGTACTACAAAAGCGACAGCAACAAAGAGATATCCCATTTCTAGCAGAATCGATGGAGAGGCTGAAAAAAGCACGCTTACAGAATAGGCATGAACCAAGGAGGCTATGTGGGAACCCGGGGCCCTGGGAACTTTCCAAGAGCAGCCTGGCGAGGGTGCTGGCCAGATGCTTCTGCCCTTGCCACCTGACAGAGCCCCAAACGAAGTGGTGAAACCCATTCCTGATCAAGGTCACGGGTAGAGTACCCAACTGGCTAGGCTTAAGTCACCAAGCCGCTGAGGGTAGGAGGGCCAGGATCTGGCCTTTGAAGGTTCTAAAGTGGTAGATGGAGACTCACAGAGACTCACAGAAGGTGGATTCTCCAGGAACTCCCGCCTGCCAAGAGCATGACCAAAAAAAAAAAAGAAAGAAAGGTGGATTTCCCTAATGCAGGAAGGAGAGGAGGATGGTGGGCAGCCTAAAACTATGTGCAAATACTGAGATGTAAAAGATAACCATAGGGATGGAAATGCTATAAAATTTGGTTGTGATGACCACTGTACAACAGTAAATGTAATAAAATTCATTGAACAATAAAAAAAAGATAACCAAATGGAGTATAATGGCCTTTGTCGGGTTACGGAAATATTTTCAAAGCCTAATTTGTTTGTTTGTTTGTTTTGCATCAAGGGCAGGATGGTTAGTTTGATATGTCAACTTAGCTAGAGTCCCCAGTTATCCCATCAAACCCTAATCCGGTGTTGCAGTGGAGCTATTTCCTAAGCGTGGTTAGTGGAGCCAATTTCACTCCATGGAAGACGTCTCTGGCTGGATGAGAGAGGAGCTTAAGAGCCTACTGAGGTTTCCTAGGGAAAAATGAATTCTGCCTCCAGATGGTCACATCAGCTCTTGACTGAGTTTCCCGCCCGCTGACCTGCCCTACAGATTTCAGACTTGGCAGCCCCTACAATCACCTAAGCCAATGGCTTGAAATAAATCTGTGTGTGTATCCAGTTAATATGGAGCTTTGAGTAGAAATACCCAAATTTCTGTTTCTCTGGAGAACTCTAATAACAAAAGACACTAGACTTTAATGAAATTTTTTTTTTTGCTTTTTAAGAAACATGGAAGTTTCCAGTCTAGATGTCAAATTGGAGCTACAGCTGCCGGCCTACACCACAGCCACAGCAATGCAGGATCTGAGCCACGTCTGTGACCCACACCACCGTTCACAGCAACACCGGATCCTTAACCCACTGATAGAGGCCAGGGATCAAACCCACATCCTCATGGATACTAGTTGGATTCATTACCCTGAACCACCATGGGAACTCCATATTAAATATTTTATCTTGCTTTTGATAAGAATCTTTTCTTCCCCTTGGGGGAAGAGGCAACCAGTTTTCCCCTATCATCTGTTCTTTCTTCCATAGCAGTAAGTCTCCAGGGGACACATGGCCGCTCCGTGCTCTCCCCAGTTCCCTTGCATCCAGATGGGGTGATGTGACCAAGTTCTGGCTGATGAGCTGGGCTGTGAAGAACTATGTACAATTTCCACGTCTTGTCCTTGAAGGCGGGGGGGGGGGTAGAAGGGCACACCCTCCTCTTGAACGTTTCTCCTTCTTACTACGCAGAGTATATCATGAAGGCAGGAGCTGGAGCGGCCATCCAGACCACTCCATGGATGCCGTGTGCCGAAGGTGGCAAGGCAATGATGGATTCTAGGCCATTACTGGCCATGCGTCACCACACCAACTTAGACCACCATCCAGAGTTTTGTGTACGACAAAATTCTGTCTTATTAAAATTTCTGGGTTTTATCTTCTTCATTTTTTTGGCGATAGTTGACGTCCAATGTTGTGTTGGTTGCAGGTGTACAGCAAAGTGATTTAATTGTACAGATACATGCTTTCATTCTTTTTCAGGTTCTTTTCCCGTTTGGGCTCTCACACGGCAGTGAATAGATGCTCCTGTGCTATACGATAGGTCCTTGTTACTGTAAGTACACAGGGGTGTGTATATGCCACTCTCAGACTCCCAATTTCTCCTGCCACCAGTGTTTCCCCTTTGGTAACCATAAGTTTGGTGTTAAAGTCTTTGAGTCTGTTTCTGTTCTGTAAATAAGTTCTTTTGTACCATTTTTTCATTAGAGTCCACATATTAGTGATCTCATTTCATACTTGTCTTTCTCTGTCTGACTTACTTCACTTGGTAGGATAATCTCTAGGGCCATCCATGTTGCTGCAATTGGCATTATTTCATTCTTGAGTAATATTCCATTGTATATACGGACCACATCTTCTTTCTCCTGTTCTCTGGTCATAGACATCTGAGTTGTTTCCATGTCTTGGCTCTTGCATACAGTGCTGCAATGAATATTTTTTTATTATCTCACAGCTCTGCAGGCAAGAAGTCGGAATACGCGGGACCAGGCCCTGCTAAGAACCTCACACTGTCGCAAGGTATTAGCCAGGCTGGATCCTTATCTGAACGTTTTGGAGAGGAATCCACTTCCAAGTTCATCCAGGTTGTTGGCACATTCTGTTCCTCGACACCGTGGGGCTGAAGTCTCACGTCCATGCTGCCTGGGTGTACGACTATAAATATAATAACAGTCATTGAGGGTTTTTTTTTTTAAGGCAGAGCAGAAATAAAGTGTGACATCAGCAGTTCCCTTCACACTGGCCTGTGAATTTCTCCGTCCACAGAGAGTTGTGACCAAACCCAGGACTGTCCATGACTGTGTGAAATCCTTCCCCAGGTGTACTATCCCACGTCACAGAGCTAAAAGGTAGGCCTTCAAAGGAGTCACTTAAGTAGAAACCACACAAGTAACACGCCCAGGGCTGTTGTTTGAGTCCTAGGTGGGTCTGGTCTGCGTGTTTGTGCCTAATGGCCAATGATTCTACAAACCGTGACAAAACATGCTTCTTATCAGGCACCTGCGGCCACTCCCGACTCTGGGTTGACAGATGCTCCAGCCTCTTCTCTCATTGCTTGAATAGCACTGTGGGCCTGAGGGTTTCTTTGGGACACAGTCAACAGAGAGGAAGACTGGAATGCAACCATCAGCCTCCTGTACAGCAGTGAGGACTGGGCTACACCCATATGAAGACAACTTTCGTTAGGGCTTTTGGCAGAAATGCTTGACGTGCTGCCTTCCTGTCTCAGGCGAGAGGCCAGGAGTACCAGACAGGAGAGGGGCCTCAGATGCACAAGTCCAATTTCCTTCTTTTTTTTTTTTTTTTGTCTTTTTTGCCTTTTCTAGGGCCACTTCCCGAGGCATATGGAGGTTCTCAGGCTAGGGGTCTAATAGGAGCTGTAGCCACCGGCCTACACCAGAGCCAGAGCAACTCGGGATCCGAGCCGCATCTGCAACCTACACCACAGCTCACAGCAACGCCGGATCCTTAACCCACTGAGCAAGGGCAGGGACCGAACCTGCAACCTCATGGTTCCTAGTCAGATTCGTTAACCACTGCGCCACGACGGGAACTCCCAATTTCTTTCTTGTAGAGACAGTGAAACTGAGTGAGACCTGACTTGTCTACAGGAGACACCAGAAACAAGGGCTTTTTATTCATTTCTCTATACTTGACTTAATATCACACAAAGCTGTCAATCAGGTATCCGCTAATAAAAATAAAATAAATTAAAAATGATAGGGAAATGAAAAAAAAAAAACTGGGAAAAAAATCCTTTCCCCTTCTGCCGGCTTCCATGCCCTGGGTCCATGGCCTCTGTCACTGAAAAAGGACTTGATGCAGTGGGCCAACAAGGTCAAGTGCTAACCAAAGCAGTGGGGCAACTGACCCCCAGCAGGCTTCTTCACCCACAGACCAGCTTCCCCTTCAATCCTATGGGGTCCCCAGAACCCAGCCGGCCAGGGGGGACAACAAATCATCCTTTGAATTAAAGCTAGTTGGAGGGCGTTCCCATCATGGCTCAGAGGAAATGAATCTGACTAGCATCCATGAGGACGCAGGTTCGATCCCTGGCCTTGCTCGGTGGGTTAAGGATCCAGCATTGCCATGAGCTGTGGTGCAGGTTGCAGATGAGACTCTGGATTGGGTGTTGCTGTGGCTGTGGTGTAGGCAGGCAGCTGTAGCTGCAATTAGACCCCTAGCCTGGGAACTTCCACATACCGCAGGCATGGCCCTCAAAAGACCAAAACATGTTTAAAATAAAGCTAGTTGGAGAAATTTCTTTCACTAACCATTAAAAACCTCCCAACCCAAGCGACTTTTTTTTCCAACTGTTATTTAAAGAAGATCTACTTCATGTCTTTATTTACTATCAATATCTGAAGAGAGACTGCCACACTCAGGGGGCATCCAGGATGGGTCAATGCCTGTTGCGACACATCTTTCTACAATCTGTTCTCAGCCTCTTTGCTGAAAACTCCATCTTGTCCTCTTTCCTTTACCCCATCTTCCTGCTTAGGAAACAGTCGCAGTGCTGGTGAAGGACTTAAGCTTAAGCACAAAGACCTAAAGGCATAAGTTAGCCATGGGGTCAGCTGAATGAGACATAATGTGTTGGTCTAGGCATGCCAGACCTGTGCAGATGGGCACGCCGTTTGCACAGTATGATATGTCCTCTTCCCAAGGGGTTGTTGAGGGGTCGTTAGCAGGATATGCATTAGCAAGAACCGAGGTGCAAACCTAAGCACCTGTGGGGTTGCTGCAGATAGGCACGCCACCATCTGCGGAAGCCCAGTGGTGATTCTCCAGATGCTCTGCATAGAGAGCTGACGCCAAGCTTCCTTGATGCTAATGATTGTTAAATGCCTAAAGGTCAGAATAAAAGCTTCATCGACAACCGGCTATGTGACTTTTAAAATAACTTAAAAAAACCTATATCCTGCAGTTACAACCCCCTCCTCACTTGACGTCATCCTCAAGACCACAACAAAAGCAGTGTGGTTTCTTGAGGCGGGGCTCTGGGTCCCTGAGACCTTGAGTCCCCCGGTTCCCACCTTTACTTAAGATACATGTCTCTGTGTCTTATTTTATGTTAACTTTTTTCCTTAAGTTTCACAGCCCCGGTTCTTCAGCCCCAACCTGCTGAGCTGGTCTCGGCCAATGCCAAGTGACAAGAGATGATGACTTTAACGGCCCTCTTAAAGAAACTAAGTATCTCCTGACCTTACGGCACTGCTGCCGGCATGGGGAGGGGAGGCCCCTACAGTGAGGGACCACAGTCCTTCCAGGCTTACGCTGACCCCTTACTTTTCATCTGGTCTCATGAAAAAGGAACACGGTGTCTCAACTCCTCTTTGAGACCCCACGTCCGCTGGGGCTACGGCAGAGAAATGACTTCAAGCCCAATCACCACGTATACGTCATGTCACCAGGGGTCCCCACATTTGTTCTTTTAAGACACTGGATACAGGATGTGAGTGCTGTAGCTTTTTTGTTGTTTGGTTTGGTTTGTTTAGGGCCACACCTGCGGCATATGGAAGTTCCCAGGCTAGGGGCTGAATCCGAGCTGCAGCCGCCAGCCCACACCACAGCCACAGGAATGCGGGATCCAAGCCACATCTGAGAGCTACGCTGCAGCTCACGGCAACACAATGGATCCTTAGCCTTCTGAGCGAGGCCAGGGATCGAACCCACCTCCTCATAGACACTACGTTGGGTTCTCAACCCGCTGAGCCATGACAGGAACTCCTGCCACTGCTCTTTTTACTTTTATCATCTCCTGATTAAAGGCTCCCACCCAGCAGCTCCACCACCTCTGAATCCTGGTGGTTGGAATCACAGGCCCACCCTGTGGCTCATGCAGCCAAGCTCTGGCTCAATTCCCACGCACAGCCTCATTCATTTGTTCAGAAAAAAACAACGGGTCATTGCGAGAGGCATCGCTTCACATGCCCAGTCCACGGAGGAGAGAGACAACACACCTATGCCAGACAGCACCATGTCTGGTAGTGATGCTCCCTATAAAGCAAATAGAAAAGCGTGAGGGAACAAGGGCAGGATGGCAGGGAAGGCCACAGAGGGGGGGGCTGGGACCCCCCCACATTCACAGTAAAGACCCCAGAAGGTGACTATATTTGGAGGTGGGGGGGCGGGGACCTTTAAGGTCAAGGGAGGGCTTAGGGCCCTAATCCAAGACAGCAGGTGTCCTGAGAAGAAGAGGACACAGGAGAAGACCGCTGTGGACCTGCCAAGAGGGTTCAGAAGGAAACAACGCTGCCAACCCCTCGCTCTAGGACGGTCAGCCTCTGGAACTGAGAGCAAGTAATAGGTCTCTGTGGTTGAAGCCTCCAGGTCTGCGGCATCCTGTCAGGGCAGCCCGAGCAGGCCAGCACCCACGAAGAGGGGGCACCTCACTCAGAGCCAGCGGCGATGGCGAGGAAGGGGTGCGGTCCGAGGTCTCAGGCGTGGCGACCTCGGCCGGCTGGCACGGCTCCGGGAGGAAGTGGCACCGGCCACGGAGACAGGAAGAGGCAGGTGAGAGGAAACGCAGCAGAGCAGGTGGAGGCCCGGAGTGGGGGCCATGGGGGCGGGGCGATGGGGGAGTGGGGAGAGGCGAAGCGGGAGGCCGGGTTCGGCGGTGTCAGATGGCACCGAGGGCTGCAGCCGGACACAGGTGCTGGCAGCTGTAAGGCAAAGGGGCCGCCGCAGGAATGGTCCTGCCGTGGTCGAGTTGGGGGGAAAATGGGAGCGGAGGATGGGCGGCGGGAAGGCTGTTTTTGGGAGAAGTCTTACTATTAAGGGCGAACAGAGAAAGGGGACTGTACTGGAAAGGAGGAAAGCCTAGAAAGTTGTCTTTGAGTGGGACGTGAGCATCCGGTGTGGCGGGAATGTTCGAGAAAGGAGGAGGTGATGGGCGCTGCCGTCGGAGGAAGAGGCAGTGGTGGGAGTGGAGTCTGTGGGGGGAAGTGGGGTGGATGTGGGGGGGGCAGGACGGGCCTTTGAGGGCACCAGGGACAGCCTCCACGTTGTCACAGCAGGGAGGGCAAGGCTGGCTGGCAGGTCACCCATCCTTTGAAGACACTCCTTTTCTGTGTCTCCAGGCATCCACTGCCCCTTAAACGCACCGCCGTCGGGCCCGCCAGCTTCCTTTCACGTCTAAGATGGGCTGAGAATGCCACCTGCCGGGAGCATGGGTGGACAATGACTTGCAGGTGCAAAGTACGGCAGGCGTCATGGCCAATACACACTCAAGTCAAAGAAAAGAAACAGATCTGGGACATGGAGAGCACACTTGTGGTCGCGGGGCGGGGGGGAGTGGGGTGGACGGGGAGGTTGGTTGATAGATGCGAACTTACATTTAGAATGGATAAGCAATGAGGTCCTATTGTCCAGCACAGGGAACTCTATGTAATCTCTTGGGGTAGACCATGATGGAAGATGATAAAAGAATGTGTGTGTGTGTGTGTGTGTGTGTGTGTGTGTGTGTGTGTGTGTATGACAGGGTCCCTGTGCTGTACAGCAGAGATTGATACAACCCTGAATCAACCATACTCTACTTTAAAAATGATAGGAAAATAACAAAAAAATAAAGCACAACAGTTTCAATCATTTTATTTCCATGTAAATGAGACTTTGCGAGATCAAGGATCCCAGCTCTACCTCAGAGGTGAGTTCCCATGAAGATTCGAAAGGTACAGTCACCTCCATTCACAAGATTTGATTTCTTAAATGTCAAAGGTAGCTTTTTAAAAATATAAATATACCTGAGAGAAAGAAAATTCCAACGGTGTCTCCCTGATACTACCCAGGGCTTACGATTTCTGACAGGGTGGCTCACCAATTGCCACTCACCCAGGCTCTGCCCTCTAAAGACCCTACAGGAGTGAGGGCTCCATTGGTTTGCTTCCCAAATCCAAGGAAAACAAGAAACCCCCATCTCTCACAGAGACAAACCTGTCAAGGCTGATCAACAGATTTTTTCTAAACACATAAATCAAAGTCGAATTTTAAAAAATAGTTTCTCCAAACAAAATAAATATAGAAAACATCCATGTGGGGGGAAAAAAAAAATTGTCCAGTTCAGACTCTACATTGCTGGCTTTTCGGGAAGAGGCCAAGTTTATCATATCTATCTACAACTTAGAATGAACCAAGTTAGGTGTATTATACTACTGTAATAATTTAATTTTCATCAAAGATAAATATCATATTAATAAATCATAAATAAATACATAGCCTACTCCCAAATATGATAACATAAGAATCAAGTAAATTGCTCTCGGGTACAAGGGGACATTTTTCCAATATCTTTCAGTAGTGTATAGATTTACTTTTATTTCTGGTCTTTTGGGATGAAAGGAAATTGACCACAAAGTGTCCTCAGTTGACCTTAAGTAATTTCCAGTCGCGCTGGACTTTTCTTAATGTCTTATTTGATCAAGTGGAAAATAAATCCATTCCCCTCCATCTGATATTTTCCGAAGCAGAATTTAACTAAGCCTATCACTACTCCTTCGGTTCCTCTCTTTGTCTGGGGACTAAAGGACTGAGCCCGCGAAGACTTCGCATTGACTTCCCAGGAGCACGTGTGGCAGGAGGTCTGAGCCAGGCTGGGTAACGGCCACCCTGGCCACCAAAACTCTGCCTGCTTCAGGTGTGGGCTCCTTCAACTGGAGAACAGAGGTGGCAGGACAAACAGACAAGGCACAATAATATGACACCCCCCCCCAAAACCACATGGGGCTAAGGAATTCATATTTCTACTTATATTTAAGATTGATTTAAGTCAGATAAGAAAGGAATTGGGTATTTCAAATTAATTAAGAACTAATTTGGAGGTCCGTCCCTCTTCCAGTCGCAGGCACTAGGACGTACCCCTGATGCCTTGTCCCCTTGCCCACCCAGCCTTCATGTATCTTTGCCCTAGTGGGGGACGGAAGGGGGTGGCTTCGCTGCTCAGGTTGGGGACCACTTTGGGAGCAAAGGGTCCTTTCCTCATAGTCTTACTTGAAAAGCAGGAGAATGGAGGAACCTCTGCTTCTAAATAGCACAAATCCTTCCTCCATCAAGTTCCAGAAAACGGAAGCACGTTTCACATCCCAGACACATAACTGAGAGTTTATTTCTCACACATCTCAGCACAAGCTCACATTAGGCAGAACCAACAGAAATAAAAGATAAGTGGCAATAACAACCTGTAAAAGAGGCTTCTGGAACTGGTATTTGAAGGGACCTGCAGTTCACCCCTCTCTCTGCTCTGGCCCACCCTTTGGCCTGATACCTCACCCGGCAGCTACTTGGAAACCCTGGAAAGTCATCTCCCCTATACCACACATGTTCTAATGCACAGCCAAGGAACTCGACCCAGTCTCTTGGGATAGGACATAATGGAAGGTGATATGAGAAAAAAATCATATATATATACATGACTGGATTACTTTTTGTAGAGCAGAAATTGGCACAGCTTTGTAAATCAACTGAATTTTAATAAAAAATCATTCAAATCCCTATTAAAAAAAAAAAAAAAAGAATCTTTTCCCCACCAAGCACAGGCCAGGCGCCAGGACAGAGGGAAGAGAAGCCTGGGAGAAGCTAACAATCGCCTGGGAAATTCTAATGCCAGTCCCAAGAGGACAAATGCTAAAAACGAATTTTTTTTTTTTTTATGGCCATATCCAAGGTGTGTGGAAGTTTCTCAGCCGGGGACGGAACCCAAGCCACAGGTGCAACCTACACCACAGCTGTGGCAACGGCATATCCTTTAACCCACTGCCTCAGGCTGGGGATGAAACCTGTGCCTCCACAACAACCCAAGCCAATGCCTTTGGATTCTTAAGCCACTGCAATGCAGCAGGAACTCCTAAAAATGAATTCTTTAAAAAAAAAAAAGTGAGAAAACAAATACTTCCAAATGAGAAGCATGGAGAAACAGGTAAACAGCTCATCTATTTTTAAAATGAGGAGGCATAGCAGCTGCCCTATGAAAGCAGGCTTGTCAATTATTTAATGTCTCATTGAGCCGTAGACTCTCAGAGTGCAGAGCCCAGGAGAACCACCCAGGCCTGGCCTTTTCCCTTTAGCCAGTGTACCAGGGCTAAGTGGCACAGAGCACGCTAAACAGGAGTATGGGCACAGCCCTTGCTTTTGAGAAAGACATCCATGTTCGACAGGCTGTTTGATCTCTCTCACTTCCTTTCACCTTTTCTAAATATCCTCCCTGAAAGGTGGAGTTCAGGAAAACTGTGAACAAGGCGACTGCAGACCATTCTTGCAGCCTGTGTTTCCACTACACCCAGAGTGACATGTGGCATATACCTGCTATGTAATAGGTGACAAGTGAGACCTCTGGGGCTCCACACTGTCACCCCAATGGCTGAGAATGCTGGGGGCTCCTGCTGTCTACATCCCACGGAAGCAAGCATCACCTCGCTCTTCTTAGTGCCCTTCACACTGGGGTAAGACAGACAACTTACAGAAACAGGCTGCGCCTGAATATTGTGCCTCTGTTTAGAGCCTCGGATCATACTTTCTCTCTCTCTCTCTCTCTCTCTCTCTCTCTCTCTCTCTCTCTCTCTCTCTCTCACAAACACACACACACACACACACACACACACACACACAGGCTGATAGAAGCCAATGCCTGGAGTGTTGAACCCACACTCTTCTGAGGGACGGCTAGTTTTGCAAGGGCTTCGGGTGAAGAGAAGGTGGAAAGTGGGCTGGACTGAAGGGGGTCCCTGTTCTGAAGCCAGACACTTGTTGAAGCCGTCAGATGGAGACTTGAAAGAACTCAAGAAAGGGCAGGCCTAGACAGGACAGACCGGAGGACCCAGCTAAACGGGAAGTCCCTGGGGACATCACAGATGACAAAGGGCCAAGTTCCAGAAGGCCAACTAGGACCGGGAAGGGGCAGACAGAGATGCTGTCAACACTTGGGAAAGAGGCGGTGGCAAGTGAAAAAAGAGAAGATGGCAGACCCCTTGGGTGGGGCCAGCCCTGAGCTTCCGGTGAGACTCAGGGTGCTCTGCTGTCCTGCGGCATCATGGGAGCACTGGCCAACCCCACCCTGGTGAAGGGTGGGGCCCTGAAGGCCAAGAGGAGGGGCCTCTGTCACATCTGAGCCTCCCTGGCAAGTCAGTGAGTCACTCTGAACCTCCGTTTTCTCAGCTCAAAGTCAGGGCATCGATTATAAGAATAGCTGCTGTAAGGGATCAAGGACTCAGCAGGTGCAGGAATGGTTTACCATGTCTGTCGACAGAGAAGGCACTGAGCAAAGGCTTCCTCTGTCAGCTGTCAAGAGAACAGGTGCCCCGTTCATCTTTGTGATGCTGTGTGTCTTCCCAGCTAGAGCTCTGTTTGCAGAATCCCCGGCCATGACCCTCAGCTTGACCCTCATTCCCGACATCCTGTAAAAAGCACTGAGCATATTTGTCCAGGGAATGAATCAGTAGGAGCGTCAACAGCTGGCATGAGCTTTCGGATGCTGCATGCTGATCCCGGAGAGGATGCTCATGGAGGAACTTGGCAAAGTCACTCCATTTTCCTGAGCCTTGGTTTTCTCGTCTAGAAAAGGAGGCTGCTTTTTTATTTTATTTTATTTTATTTTTTTGTCTTTTCTAGGGCTGCATCCTCGGCAGATGGAGGGTCCCAGGCTAGGGGGTCTAATCAGAGCTGTAGTTGTCAGCCTATGCCACAGCCACAGCAACAGAGGATCCGAGCCACGTCTGCGACCTACACCACAGCTGACGGCTGAGGCTGTTTTTTTAAACTGCAGATAACGTCTAAGGCCCCTCCAGCTCTGTTTTTCACCAGTTCAGGTTGTCTACCTTCTGAATTAACTGAGTCCAGAGACGCTGTGCTCTGCAATTTTGAAGAATGCAGTGGACACAAGAACTTCTTCAAGAGTGCCGGGGAAGGGGTTCCTGTCATGGCTCAGTGGTTAATGAATCTGACTAGGAACCATGAGGTTGCAGGTTCGATCTCTGACCTCGCTCAGTGGGTTAAGGATCCGGCGTTGCTGTGAGCTGTGGTGTAGGTCGAAGACACGGCTCGGATCCCATGTTGCTGTGACTCTGGTGTAGGCCGGCGTCTACAGCTCCGATTAGACCCTGAGCCTGGGAACCTCCATATGCCACGGGTGTGGCCCTAGAAAAGGCAAAAAGACATTAAAAAAAAAAAAAAAAAAAAGAGTGCCAGGGAAGATTACAAGGAGAGAAAAGGGCAAGAACTGAAACACAGTCTTGTAAAGAGTACCCCAAAAGTCTCTGGGTGAGCCCACAGATCATTATAAAATGCCAGTATAGTATGTGCCAAAATTCACCACCCTAAAATTGACTATTATCAGAAGCACCCACGTGGAGTTCCCATTGTGCCTCAGCAGTAATGGACCCAACTAGCATCTATGAGGATGTGGGTCTGACCTCTACCCTCACCCAATGGGTGAAGGATTTGGCATTGCTGTGAGCTGTGGTGTAGGTCGAAGACGCAGCTCATATGTGGTGTTGCCGTGACTATGGTGTAGGCTGGAAGCTGTAGCTCCAATTCCACCCCTCGCCTGGAAATTTCCATATGCCACAGGTACAGCCCTAAAAAGACAAAATAATAATAATAATAATAAACTGGAGGACAGGTTGGAAGGCAGCCTGATCGGATCAGTGAGACCAGTTAGGAACCTGCTCTCTGAGGTCACCTGAACCAAGATGGCAGCCTGGACTGAGGCTACAGTGATGGACATGGAAAGAAGAGGCCAAACCCACAGGAATCAGCACCCATCAGGCATGGCAGGGCCAAAGCCAGGCCGAGGAAAGTCACATAACTGAATGGGCAGATGGACAGTGACAACACTTTCTGCGACCAGAAACTCTGGGGGGAAGGCCAGGCGTGGTTTTAGCCGCGTGCCTTTAGCTGTGCACACGCGGGGTGGCCAGCGGGCAGGTGCCGCTCGGGCAGCGGACTTGAGATGTGGAAACTCAAGCACAGGAGGCCTGCAGGTTTTGTTGGCTTGGGTTTCTTCCTCTCTCCCTTTCCACGGAGTGCTGTGTGGCTACAAGAGTGTGTTTTAAGACAAATGGGGATTAAGTATATTTAGTTTAAAAACAAAGAAGGTGGCTGTACAGCACCATGGGAGTAGCATCAGGCTGAGGGTCAGAGGCCCTTCTGAGCCCAGAGCTGATGCTCAAACTCTGCAACTCTTGGTTTCACATATAAACTAAAGAGATGGGACCAGAGCTCTAAGGCCTCTGTACGCACGGAAGCACAGCAAGCCTACCCTCATCCGAAACTGTCTTTTCACCTTTCATTCCAGTTTCGTCATCTTTATTATTTTTTTTTTTTCTTTTTTGGTCACCCCACAGCATATGGAGTTTCAGGGCCAGGGATCCAATCCTGAGCCGCAGCTGCGGCAACATGGGATCCTTAACCCACTGTGCTGGGCCGGGGATCAAACCTGCATGCCATTGCTCCCAAGACACCGCTGATCCTGTGGGATCAGTTCCCACAGTGGGAACTCCGGTGTCATCCTCTTTAGAAATGAGGACTGTGGCCCGGGGCCTGACCCACCTTGACAGGAGGAAAAATGGAGCCAGAGGATCCTGAGGCTTTCGGGGCAGTGAGGACCCTGTGTGCCTGGGGTCAGGGGGATCCCGTCAGAGAAGGTGGTTAACCTCGGAGCATAACAAGAAGTAGGGATGGACCCAAATAGATGCTTCTAAGAATAGAATTGGAGGGGAGTTCCCACGGTGACTCAGCAGGTAGTGAAACCCACGAATATTCAAGAGGATGTGGGTTTGATCCTTAGCCTTGCTCAGTGGGCTAAGGATCCATCGTTGCTGTGAGCTGCAGTGTGGGTCGTAGATGTAGCTCAGATCCCACATTGCTTTGGCTGTGGTGTAGCCCAGCAGCTGCTGCTCCAATTTGACCTCTAACCTGGGAACTTGCATATGCCACAGATACAGCCCTAGAAAAATTAAAAATTAAAAAAAAAAGAATATAATTGGAGAAAGACATTACAGGATAGGGAAAGCGTTCAATGACTAGGCTGTGGGAAGGGCAGGCGAGAGGGTTAGGATCATTCAATTAGACCCATGGACAAAATGCCATCTCTGAAAAGTGGCTGTGATATTAGGATTTCCACCCAAATGACTGATGGGACTCATTATACCAATCTCTGAGATTGGACAGCAAGGCCACCACTTTCAGCAATTAAATAAAAGGCAGGTGCTGCAGTCTGTAAAAAGTTCTGCCATTTGCTGTCATATTCGAGCGGTTTATTCCATACCATTGTATGCGTAGTTTCTTAGTTCGACGAAGATACAGGCAATTACACTTGGCTCTTCTGTTACCAGACATCGTCCTTGAAATCTATGCAACAGACTTATCAGCAAAGCTGCCTCCTAAACCAAGGCCAGGTTTTCAGCAACTAAATCCCTTCAGTGGGGTCAAAACAGCCTCAGAAGGTGACACCCTTCCTGGGTGACCAAGGACCATCCACATTCCTTGCACTTGGGCAGCCCAGATCCTGGGGCACCAGCAGTGGCCCCGAAGTTCAGAATTCACCTGCACAGCTGCGCTGTTTTGTAGGTCTGGTTTTTAAAAATAACCTCGGGGAGTTCCCGTCGTGGCGCAGTGGTTAACGAATCCGACTAGGAACCATGAGGTTGCGGGTTTGGTCCCTGCCCTTGCTCAGAGGGTTAACGATCCGGCGTTGCCGTGAGCTGTGGTGTAGGTTGCAGACGCGGCTCGGATCCCGTGTTGCTGTGACTCTGTCGAAGGCTGGTGGCTACAGCTCCAATTAGACCCCTAGCCTGGGAACCTCCATATGCCGCAGGAGTGGCCCAAGAAATAGCAAAAAGACAAAAATAAATAAATAAAAATAACCTCAAATGTTGGTGTAGTGTGGTTTTGAGTGTCTGAAGCATGTGCCTTATGTAGTTACTTACAGAAGACAGCGGAACTGATGTTATTTTAATAATCCCAGGTAGATTTCCCGACACCTGGGTTTATTGCTGTCATTCCCGCAGCACGAAAAGGCGGATACAGTTGAAGAAAAGAGGTGAATTTCTATAATCATGAAAACAGAGGAAGGAGGTTGTAGAGGAGCTAAGGCTGGCCGGTGGGGGCTGGGGGACATCACAGGGCTTTATCCACTTCTGAGTGTAGGTGTTTCTCCATTCTAGCGAAAGGGGACATGTGGTCAAGTAGGGCCGCCATATAGCATTTCGAGGCTTCCAGGTCCCAGGTTTTCCAGTAAACACAGGATGTCAGCACCCCATTCACAGACTCATAGAGGAACTCTATGTTGGAACCATAATGTTGGGTACGTTCTAGAAATCCTTCACCCCTCAGTTGAGGCTCATCTCTTTCCCTCAAAACCTCCTTCTAAAGGTCATTTCACTGCCATTCAACCCATATCTTTGAGCAGCGACTCTGTGCCAGGAACTGTGCCAAGAGTCCGAGGTTCCTCAGTGAAGAAAACCAAGACCCTTTCCTGCACAAAGCTTTCGTTCAAGTGGGATGAACTGTAAACAATACACAAAACAGAAATATTATAATAAATAGATATTGTCTACTCTGCTAGAAGTGGATGAGTGCGATGGGAAAAACATAACCAGGCAGTGGGGGCCCACTGGGTGGGGTGAGCTGCATTTTCCATAGCAGGTGATCAGGGTGTGTCTCCTTAAGGAGACAACTGAGAGCATCCTGGTGCTCTAGTGTTTAGGACGCGGCATTTTCACCTCTGCAGCCCAGGCTCAGTCCCTGGCCTGGGAACGGAGATCCCACACGAAGCTGCTGCATGTTGCAGCCAACAAAAAAGAAAAAAAGGAGCTAATTGACCAAAGATGTGAAGGAGGCCAGGAACTGGGCCCTGAGACTGCCCTGGGAAAGGGTGACCTTGGCAGAAGGAACAGCCTGTGCAAAGGCCCTGAGGAGGCCGGGTGTGCCTGGGATGTTCCAGGAAGGGCAAGAAGGCCAGTGCAGCGGCATCATATGGCCTTTCAGGGAGGCCAGCGAGAGCGCGCGGAGGCGTGAAGGGATGTCAGGGAATCAGAGGCAGACAGGGATATTGAAGATGTGGCTTTTCCTCGGAAGTGGGATGCCACCAGAGGGTTCAGAGCAGAGAAGGGGGATGCTCTGATCTGTGTTTTCAAAAGGGCAGTCTGGATGCTGCGTGGGAACAGACCAAGGGAGGCAGTGATGGAGGCCCGGAGACCAGGTGGAAGCTACGGCAGGAACGCAGGTGCGAGGTGATGGGGGCTTGGTTGGGGGCCGCAGCGCAGGTGGGAGGAAGCGTTCGGCTTCCGGATACAAATGGAAGGCAGAGCCAGTGGGCTCTCCAGACACAGTGGCTGAGAGAGCAGGTACAGATGGCTCCAGAGTGTCTGACCTGAGCCACTGAAGGGTGGAGCGGCCATTCCCCAGGGGGCTGAGGCTGCAGGTGGCTTAGATTCCGGGGGGGGAGGGGGGCAGGGTTCATCACCAGTTTACTTTTGGATTCGCTCACCCCGGGACGTCAAGGAGGCCATGAAATCTATGATACCGAGGAGCAAGAGAGAGTTCTGGGCTGGAGACCAATGGGCATCCTAAGGACCAGAGAGGGTATTTTAAACCGAGGGGCTGGACGAGACCCCCCGAGGACAGCCAGGGATGTAGGAGGTGGAGGCTGAGCACCAGGCACCCCAGACCGAGGAGGCAGAGCCAAGAGGTGGAACAAGCAAAGAAGTGGCCAGTGAGCGGGAGACCTGCGAGCATCAAGTGTCCTGGAGGCAAGCGGGCGAGGCCAGCTGTTGGGACAGCAAGATGAGACGGGAGACCAGACCACAGACCCAGCATCACAGATCAGCAGCGGCCTCGGTAAGAACCATCGGATGGAGTCAGGCTTTCGAGTCTGATGAGAAGGGGCTTTGGGATAGAACAGGAGACACATTTCAGAGAACAAATATGGAAAACTCTCCTGTGGGGCTGAACAGCAAAGGAAGTGGAAGTTGGGTGTGAACGGAAGGGGTTTTCACGATGCTTTGGAAGATAGGGAACTTGGGTACGCAGGGGCACGTGTGGGCCCGGCTGGCAGAGGGGACGTTGCAGCGAGGGTGGGCGTGAGGCCCAGGCAGGAGTCTTGCTCTTGAGGAGCTCAGAGGAGCTGGCAATCAAGCCCCAAAGTGGAGGGGCTGGTGCTCCGGAGCCCCCCTTTCTGCAGTCCAGCAGAGGCGGCGGACACTGGAGGGGGGGCATGCGTGGTGGGAAAACTGAGGAAGGGCCAGGCACGCAGCCCGAGCCCAGGCAGAGGGCACCTGCCTCCATCTGTACACAGATTGCAACCCTCTGGCCAGCTGATGGCCCGGGGGGCACAGTGCTGGGTGTGACCACACGGCCCGGTGCCCCCAAGAGCTTCGGTTCACTTCCTGTTTCTGCTGCTTTTCAGTTATGTGAGCTCGAGCACGTTGCCACACCCCTCTGCCTCTGTGTCCTCATCTGGAAAGCAGGGAAGTCGGCAGCCACCTCCCCGAGGAGTGGTTGTGAGCCCTGAAGGGTGTAACACCTGTAAAGCCCTTATCTCAGGGCCTGGCAAATAGCATCTGCCATCAGCATCACTTCCTCTGGATGCCCCACCAGCCTGGCTCCCCTCCAGTCCCATTTTAAAACTCAGGTTGGGGAGTTCCTATTGTGGCTCAGGGGGTTAAGAACCCAACTAGTGGAGTTCCCGTTGTGGCTCAGTGGAAACAAATCTGACTAGTATCCATGAGGACATAGGTTCGATCCCTGGCCTCACTCAGTGGATTAAGGATCTGGCATTGCCAAGAGCTGTGGTGTAGGTTGCAGATGAGGCTCAGATCTGGCATTGCTGTGGCTGTGGTGTAGGCCAGCAGCTGCAGCTCCCATTTGACCCCTAGCCTGGGAACCTCCATAGGCCGTGAGTGCGGCCCTAAAAAGACCAAAAAAAAACCCAGCTAGTAACCATGAGGATGCAGGTTCAATCCCTGGCTTTACTCGGTGGGTTAAGGATCCACTGTTGCCTCAAACTGCGGTGTAGTTTTCAGGTGTGGCTTGGATTCCGTGTTGCCATGGCTGTGGTCTAGGCTGGCAGCTGTAGCTCCAACCCCTGGCCCAGAAACTTCCATATGCTGTAGGTGCGGCCCTAAAAAGAAAAAAAGAAAAAAGGAAACTCCAGGTTGGGTGTTATTGGAAAAGCACCGCTTTGCCTCCTGACTCAGGCTAGCACGGCTCCTTACTCTTACACACCGGCAAGGCGGCAGCATGGAACACGGCCTCCGCTGACACCCGCATATTCCTCAGTACACAAACCCGGGTGTGAGGTCCTGGGCAAGCCTCGGGGGCTCTCTGAACTTCATTTTCATCCTATGCCGAGGCAGGACCAAACGAGCTCTAAGGCCCCTTCTCAAGTTCTACGGTCACAGGAAAATGTTTCCCTAGAGAAAGAAAGATCTTCATTTAGATAAAGAAATAGAACGGAGGGAGGGGAGTTGGCAGAGTCACGAACCTGACTCGTATCCATGAGGACGCAGGTTCGATCCCTGGCCTCACTCAGTAGGTTAAGGATCCTGCATTGCTGTGGCTGTGAAGACCCTTAGCCTGATAACTTCCATATGTAGCAGCTGCAGCCATAAAAATACAAAAAGAAAAAGAGAGAGAGAGAGAGAGAACACAGAGGCTGTAGTGGAACCAAGCCCGTGCTCGTGGGCCCCTAGGGCCAAGGGCTATGGTGGATGCTGAGAAAACCAGATCCTGAGTCAGCCACACTTACCCACCCAGCCCGATGGCCACATACATAGACACACACACCAGATAAGGGGAACAGCTAAGCCCAGACCCAGGCATAGTGCCAGACTAGCTCCTTCACCCTCACAACCCACTGTTATCTCCAGAATCAGAGACAGCCCATTCTACAAGTCCAAGGGACCAGCCCTGGCAAAATCTGGGCTTCCCCAAACAAGTTCAGTGCCTGATTTTCCCACCTGAGAAGGTGGCTTTTCTGAACATGACCCAGCACATTCAGAGCAGCCAGGATACGAAAACATATCCGCCAAGAAGCAGCTCCACCCAGATACAAGAAATGCTGTGCAAAAGAGAACGCCAGGCCTCTTTCTGCAATTTACCATTGCCATGGCCATCCTGCAGCAAACCTCTTCCCGAGGCCAGGCAGGAGCTTTGGCCAATGTTTGTAGCTTACGCAGCCGCCTGAGGTCTTGGCTTTGGCTGGTAAAGTATAAGGTAAGAGCTGAGCATCCTGATCGGAAGCAAGATGGCTTTGCGTGTGACAGTGGCTCTCCCGGCAAAGACCCTTGCAGAGAAGTGCCCCACTTCCCCACAATCCTGCAGAACAGGCTCTTCCAAACCTCCAGGGGAAGAATATCGAAGGTTCAACTCCACCGTACAGAACTCAGCTGTCCCAGGGCCATCGGAGAAAGTCAAAGAAGCTGAGCTGAGATCGGGCTCAGGAATTGGACCCAGGGAGACCCTCCTTGACCAGAAGTCCCTTCAGCGCTGTGTCCCGGGGCTTCTTGGGAAGGTCTTGACTTAAATTCACCTGAATTCCCAGACAAGCTCCCAGCAGCCTTCACAGATGCAGCCTTGCGCCCAGCAGCCCTCTGGTTTGCGCTTGGAGACCTGAAGAGCAGACGCAGGGCAGGTGAAGCAAACAGACGGGGGTGCCACAGGTGGCTGGCAGGACACGCTGTGCTGCTCTTGGGGTCCCACGCTCAGCAGAGTGGCCAACTCTGTACAGCGAGTCAAGCTTCACAGTGATTTCTGAGCCAAATCTATAAACCCGATTTCTGTCCAGAGCCGAGTGTTTCTTGGGGTGCAGCCACTGCAGGAATATCTCCAGGGACGTGTTTGTGGCGAGCTGAGTGCCAAGCGGCTAGCAAGGTCTCAGGCCAGCCAGACCCATCACCATCTGGAGGTGGATGTGGGGGATGCATTCATTCACCCCAGACTCAGCACTGGAAAGCAGAGGAATGGGACTGGAGGAGGAGGAGAGGATTCTAGGAAGGGACAGACAGACACCAGCAGCCAGGCCTTCCTTCCTCAGAGCCCCGCTCCCCACAGCCCTCTTCCAGGGAGGCAGCCGGAGGGGCACACTGGGGCGGGGGCTTCTCATCCTGGCTCCAGTGTCTGCTGGCTGAATCTCGGGACAGCTCCTGGTACCTCTCTCAGTGGCCCGGTCTTTGCGTGTGAGATGGGGTCGGTAACATCCACCGCTTCGTCCGGATGCTGACCCCCAAGATGAAGAGACGCAGGTGCAGGCAGCTCCCGCGCTAGTGCAACAGTGGAGGTGCTCAAGAGACACGATCTTAGGGCTTTGGGGCACCAGGTGGCCATCATCTGCAGGGGCATTCGCGTTTAGACTGGGAAGCCTTCAAACTATCACCCTCCCTCTTCTTCCGCCTCCTCCTTCCTCGCTCCCTCCCCACCCCCCGAGGCGCCTCGGCAATGCCCTCGAAGATCTTTTGGACGCCACCGCGGTGGGCTGTCGGGCATGTGTCCAGCTGTGCCTTTGGGCCCCGCTCAGGCCTCCGGACACTCTGCCTCCAAGGAACCTTCCAGAGCCTGCCAGTAGTTCAGGAGGTCTTGAGGCTTGACGTGGTGGGAAGCAACGATCCTCCGGTAGCGGCAGATGGTGAAGGGCAGCCCGTCAGGGAAGAATGTCTGCTTGGAGTGCAGTTCCTCCAGTTTGATTTGCAGTTTTTCCAGGCAGAGCCCCACAAAGACATCTTCCAGTTTAATGAACGGGACGCTCTCGGCCACACCGTACACCTGCCCTGCCACGTCGCTGGAGAAGACATAGCCGGTGCCCGAGCAAAAGGGCGGGTACTTCTCCCACGGGTACTCGTACTTACTGACAAACCACTTGTTGTACCTCCTCCTGATGGGATACTCGTTCAGTTTCAGGAAGCCCGTGAAAAACCGCGTCGTTCGGTTCTTGGCCAGGAGCAGGTCCGTCAGATAGTAGATATTGACAAACATGTCGGAGTCCGTTTTCATGACGAAGGTCGCCTGCGGACAGAAGCGGGACACCCACTCCATGCCCATCATGGTCTTGAGTGTCAGGTTGAAATACACGTCCAGAAAGTCCTTCTGGATGATGTCGTGATACTGCTCGATCTCCTGGGCCACCGCTCGCGACAGGTCCCCGCTGTTTGTGGTTCCCAGGAGGAAGAAGGACCTGATTCGCTTTCCCTGCACGGTGCTCGCTTTTCCCCACGTCTGCCGGATGGCCTTGCGCGCCAACAGCTGCTCGTGGGACGAGGTCACCAGCAGGACGAGGAAGGGGGGATCCTGCCTGCAGTCTATATCCGGGAGCTGAAGGAAGTCCTCGTTTTTTTTCTTGAAAGCCAAGGGTTCTCCTTGAGAAGGACTCAGACTGTCCAAGCTAAAATACAGACAAAGGGCTCCCACGACCACCAGGGAAATATAGACCCATCTCATCTTCACGTAAGCCATCTGAAAGGAACACAGCCACATGGTTAGACCTCAGAAGCAGGATGGCGTGTTTCCCTTTCCCGGGGAAGCCGAGACCCACGTTTCACAGCTCGTGTTTCAGAAATCCTGGCACCTCTCGGCACAGACAGGTGGAGAGTCGTGGGTCCACACGGAGGCTGGGATGGCCACCAGTGATGTTCACACCAAGGTGGCACATCAAGACCACAAGGAAATGGGCCCTGGTGCTGGTTCTAAAGCTAGCCAGCCCCTCGCTGGTGGGAGTCTCAGCTTCCTTATCAAGAAGTCTCTGGAACCCCGTCTCTCACCGGATCCTTCCGATTCTGCCCTTCTCTGACTCCAGAGTGACGTCCAGCTAGAGAACCTGCAGGACTGGAAACCACATGTTCTAGATCTATCTGTGTGGGCCGCTGGCATTCTTCTCTGATGGATTTGGGTACCATTTCAACCCTCCCAGAAAGAAGCAAGAGCAGTTTTCAGATGCACCCAACTACCTGCTAGCAGTGGCTTCTTTTTTTTTTTGCTGCGTTTTGGTTTTTTAGGTTACTTTTTTAAATCCCCTGGTTCGTTCATCTTTTGCTCAATTATCTTATTCCTGACAAATCCAGGATCATCCATGTCAGCATTATAACATTAAGAAAGCAAATTATACGCATTGTGGCTCAGTAGGTTAAGAACCTGACATAGTGTCTGTGAGGATGGGGCGTCAATCCCCGGCCTCACTCAGCGGGTTAAGGATCTGGCATTGCCACAAGCTGCAGCGCGGGTCACAGATGAGGCTCAGATGTGGCGTTGCTGTGGCTGCAGCTCTGATTTGACCCCTAGCCTGGGAACTACCATATGATGCCAGGTGCAGCCATAAAAAGAAAAACAGAATAGGATAGGATAAGATAAGTTAAGGTAAGGTAAAATAAAATTTAAAAAATAAAATAAAATAAGAGAAAGAAAGCAAATTACTCACTCTTTCCTGGGTAAGATGAACTTCTGGTTTGAAAGCTCAGTCAAAGTGTAGATTCCAAGGGGAAAGGTTTTCCAAAGAGCTGTCAGCATGTGACGTTCGGTGTTATCAGGTTTTGGGCTTGGTTGGTTTACCTAAAAATCATTCTCTTCCTCGGGAAGCCCTATAAGGAAAAAAACGAAAAGAAAGGAGTCCTTCAAATCATTCACGCCTCACCAGCAGCTCTTCACCACCTGCTGGAGCATCTGCCATAGTGCTGATGCACCACCTGCCTGCAAGACATGAATCCCCAGCCTCACTTTTCTCATCTGTAAAATGGGAACCATCAAGACAGACCCCTACCATGTAATTCACCTGTTGACAATAATAACAGTGAGCAAATATCCGAGAGGCTTTCTGGCCGAATGGATCAGGACAGCACCCAGAGTTTTTAAGGAGACACGGGAGGCTCATAAGTCAGTTATCGTCACATTACAGAGGTTGAGGGGCTGAGGCTTAAAGAAACTAACAAGGAGGGAACTCATCAGTTTTCAACCCAGTGTCCTGTTTTCAGAATGTTATGCTGCATAAGAGAACAGAGAGGCCTGCAAGAAAAGAAAGTGACCGAATGACATGAAGAAAGGGTTGGTTATTTTGATGGCAAATGAGATCCTCAAAATTTTGTTGTTAAAATTTGTTCCAAATACATTCACCATAAAAGAAACGGAACACTGATGGAACTTTCCAGAACTAACCAACTCAGCCCGCTGGATGGGCCCCATGAGGGGTGTGGTGTTTGAGCTTGTTCTGGAAGGACAGTGTGATGGGACAGGTGGGAGCGGGTAGGAATTCCAAACCCAGGGACTCTCGGAGTGTGGCGGGCAGTTCAGGAGGCTGGGTTCCACCGTTAGGACACCTGCCCCAGAGCCGTCTTCACGCACCTGAGAAGACTCTCGCTCTCCCACAGGCCGTTGCAGGACAGCGTGGCTTTGTGGGCAGTGCAGAATAAACAGATACCAGGCAGCCTGAACAACCCAGAGGCTCTCAAACTCAGGAGGTGGAAGAATCTCAAAGGAGGCCGGATAAAAACGAAAGTCCCAAGGCCCCGTCCCTTAAAAAGAACAAAAGAATGCCATTGGCAGCAACGTGGATGGATGGAGAGATTCTCATACGAGGTGAAGTACATCAGACAGAGAAAGACAAACACTGTATGATATCACTTGTATGTGGAATCGAAAATATGACACAAGGAGACTTGTCTAGGAAACAGAAACAGACTCACAGATGTAGAGAACAGACCTGTGGTTGCCGGGGGTCGGGGGGAAGGACTGGGCGTTTGGGTTCAGCAGGTGCAAATGGGGTATATGGAATACGGTTAACAACAGGGCCCTGCAGTAGAGCACAGGGAACTAGCGTCAGCATCCGGTCATTATCCATCATGGAAAAGAATTTGAAAAAGAATCTATGTGTATGTGTATATGCAACTAAACCACTTTGCTAAGAGTAGAAATTAATACAACATTGCAAATCAATATACTTCCACAAAGTAACAATGTTTAAAAACGGTTTCCATCCCACACAGACTCGGATAAAGCAGGTCTGGAGCCCAGAACCCTGCATTTTCGTATGTCCCAGGTCGGCCGTATAACTCTAGGCTGGCCCCTTTGAAAACCCCCATGGGCATGATGTGGTCAGAGCCAGTGTGGAGTGAAGCTCCCTACAGGTGCCCAGACCCAGGCTGGACCAAGCCCTCAGCTCCCACCTGGTGTCCAGCCCTGTCCAGTGGCGGAAGCTGAGCGCCAGCACCTGAAGCAGTGGAGCAACGCAGCTCTTGTGGTATGACGGATAACTATCCGTGTCAACAGTCCTTAGCAAGAAATAGAGAGGCCCATCACAGGGGGCCCTGATCCAGTCATGACCGTGTCCTTATTCCAAGGGGACACTGGACACAGACAGACAGTCAAGGCGAACGCCATGTAATGACAGAGGCACAGACTAGAAGGATGCTCTTCCAAGCCAAGGAATGTCCAGCATTGCCGGCAACCACCAGAAGCGGGGCAGAGCCTGGAACTGATGCTCCCCCAAGCCCTCCCAGGAACCAACTCTGCCCACACCTTGACCTCGAACTTCCAGCCTCCAGAGCTGGGAGAAAATAGGTATCGACAGACACTCGTCTGTCTCTGGCCCTGCCACCCAACCTCATCTGGTCCTAAGCCTTCAGTTCTTGGTCCTTGGAAGGCAGCTATGCTCACCCCTCTACCACCAGCGCTGCTAAGCTCATGGCACTTGGTTACCACCAGCCTCGGGAACGAATAAGGAGCCCACATTCATGGCAAAGGGAAGGGCTCAATTTCAGTGGAAGTTCCGTGAAACTAAGAATGTCCCTTTGTCCCATCCTGTCAGACCTCCCTCACAAGTCCTGCTCTGGCGCTCAGAGGCCCCTCGCCACGGGTGGACCTGCTCACACACCTGAGCTGAGGGTCACACTGCAAGGTGAACAACGGCAGTGATTCCAGGAGAGGAAGGACGGCCCCGAGGGTGTCTGAGGCACTGGGGGAGGTCACCCCTGCATTTTCAGTTGCTCTAGGAAGGTTTTTGGGGTTTTTTTTTTGCTTTTTGCCTGGAGCCGTCTTTTTGCTGAGAAGGGACTTCGGATGTCCCATCCCCACGAAGAATGGCTTCTTTCTCTGCTTTTCACATTCCCTCATCTGCTCAACAAGAACTGTGTACGAAAATCCCAGTCACCCTTCAGGATGCTGGAAGTTGCATGGGTTAAGTGTCCCCACCGGCATGGCCTCAGGGCCGTCCCGGGCTCTTCTTTGGAGGCCACCCGGCTAAGACAGGACCCTCCCATTGGAAAAGCTGTTCCCTCACCGTCAGGAAGGCGAGAGCACCACGCCCTCTTCCCAGACTCCTTCCCGGCCTCCCTGAGCCTGCTCAAGGCAGGCAGTGGTCCAGGGGCACAGGGCTCAAGGAGGAAGACGATAAATAAACCTTTGAGGGGCTCGCACACCCACAGGATGAGTAGACACAACACAGCAAGGAGGCGTGTGAGTCTGATGGGCCCTGCCTGGACCAAACTTCCTCTCAACCCCCTTTCTCAGTGAGGCCTTGACCTTGGACCCCACGTCAGCCAATGTCAGCCAGAAACCCCCGCCCTCAATATCTGGTCAAATGCCTCACCCCCAGGCTTGGTATCGCATCCTCTAGCCTGCCTTCAGCAGGAATCCTGTCAAGTTCAGTTGATCCAGGCTCCTCTCCCCCACCCATATTCCCTCGCAGTAAAATTCCCGCCCCCCCCAGTGGGTCCCCCAACTTGCCCTCAGCTGTGAATTCCCACTTTTCTAGGCTTGTATTCAGAGCTGAGCCTGGCTGTGACAAGGCCACATTTCCCTTATCGCCGTGGTTCTGGAATAAAATCTGGTCTTGGCATTTTATCTGTGGTCCAGCTCTGGCTTTTCTTTGACAGCACAGAGGATGAAGGCACGTGGTCAGGACAGATGCTCCGGGGAGGCCCATGGTGGAGGCAGGGATCCAGAAGGGCTGGGGGGTAGGGGTGGAAACAGGGGGTGTGCAGAAGGAACGCTTGGAGGTGAGGCCCAAGACGGCGCAGGGCAGCTTGGCACAGCCTCGAGGAGCTTAGGGGGTGGGTGTTGAGGGTTTCTCTAGGCTTTCTGAACTGCTGCGTCTCTGGGGTCCATGGGGCCTCTCTGCCCTTCCCTGATACAACTGAGAAATCTCTCGCTTACCTTGTCATTATCACTGGTGTCTTTGAAGGGCCGCACCTGCAGCAGATGGAAGTTCTAGGCTAGGGATGGAATTGGAGCTGCAGCTGCCAGCCTACGCCACAGCCACAACCACACCAGATCCAAGCTGTGTCTGCAACCTACACCACAGCTTATGGCAACGCAGGATCCTTAACCCACTGAGCGAGGCCAGGGATGGAACCCACATCCTGGTGGATACTAGTCAGGTTCTTAACCCGTGCTGAGCCACAACGGGAACCCCTCTCTCTTATTTTGAGTATGGCTGCTCCAGCCTAACCAAGTGATGGAGCAAACAGAGCCAGAGATTCATATCAATGATCAGTAGTCTCAGAATCAGTGACTTTTGAGCTTGCGGAAGGTATTTTAGGGATCATTCTGGAAATATGGCCTACCCAGATTCCAGCTGTTATGAAGCACCCCAAACAAGGGGCAATGGACACAGTAGGCTGCATCTGTGCTGTGGGTAATGCATCCTAACCCTTTTTTTGTTTGTTTGTTTTTTACTTTTTAGAGCCGCCCCCGTGGCATACGGAGGTTCCCAGGCTAGGGGTCCAATCGGAGCTGCAGCTGCCAGCCTCCACCACAGCCACAGCAACACCAGATCTGAGCCATGTCTGCGACCTACACCACAGCTCACAGCAATGCCAGATCCTTAACCCATGGAGCAAGGCCAGGGATCGAACCCGCAACCTCATGGTTCCTAGTCGGATGTGTTTCCACTGCGCCACGACAGGAACTCCCATCCTAAGTCTTTATGGCCTGAAGTTTCAGTTTGTGACAAACAAGTTCAGCCGCCCTTTAAGATGGCCAGCCACCCATCCGCCAAGCTCCTATAATCAGCCCACGTCCTGCATTTTCTGTTCCATCTGACCTCCCCCCACCTCCACCCTCAAGCCACACTTGTTCCCTTCCAGGTCCTTGAGCATGCTCCTTCCTTCCAGAGCAAAAGGCCTTCCTTCTGCGACTTTTCCAAGCCTCCCCGCTCTCCCCGCCCCCACTTCCACTCGACCTCACCCCTTAGGGCTCATTCCTTTCCTTATTATTCATGCCACCCACTGCATGGTACTTAACAGCTTCATGAATCAGATTTTATCATTTCTTTGTGCAAACCTTGGGCAACCACCCACCTTTCCCACCGGTGGATCATTCCAGAAGCACAGAGCAGGGACCACGGCCTGTATTTTCCACCACTGTCACGTCCGCTGACTCACAGCATTTGACACAAAGAAGCCCAAAGAAAAGATCTGAATGAGAAGAAGCCACCCAGGGCTCCAGAAGTCAAATTCTGCTTCTTTGCAACCTGAAAACAGTTTCTTACATGAAGACAAACGCTTGGTTGACACAGCATCTGAGGATGAGCTCACCCGCAAAGCGGTTGGGCGCGTTGGGTATTTTTGCTCCATGCACACGGCAAACGACTTCATTTATTTCTCAGAAGAAACCGAACCTCGCTTATTTCCATGGAAGAAGAAAACAGTCGAATCGGGGTTTCACCCCCTGCTGTTCACACCACGGAGGCTGCTGGGACATGAGAGGGGAGGTGTGGGATGCTTTTAGGAGCGTTCAGAAAGCTGAGTCCAGCCGCTGTAGCAGGAAGGGGAATAAAAAACTGCAGAGAAGACAGATGGGGACTGAATGGCACACACGGGGCACCATTTCCAGTATGTGCCTCTTGGAAGAAGGCAGAGGAGAGACGAGACTCTTCATTCTGAAACCCGTGCACACACAACACGTATAACGGAACTGCTGTGTTGCACAGCCGATGCTATCACAACACTGTAAATCACCTACACTTCCAAAAACTTTAAAACTTAAAAAGAGGAGATCCTGCTGGGGCTCAGTGGGTTAGGAACCCGACTGGTATCCATGGGGACACGGGTTCGATCCCTGGCCACACTCAGTGGGTGAAAGATCTGGCGTTGCCACGAGCTGTGGTGTAGGTCGAAGATGCAGCTCGGATCTGGCGTTGCTGTGGTGTAGGCTGCCCGCTGAAGCTCTGATTCGACCCCGAGCCTGGGCACTTCTCTATGCCGCAGGTGTGGCCCTAAAAATACTAATAATAATGCACCCATAGTAATAAACCATGGCTGTCCAGACGCAAAATTCAAAATCACACGTGATTTTTCTACCTAGCAGAAGTGGCTCTTTCAGAATCGGCTAAAACTCTGCAGCCAGCCCCCGACTCGCATAGCCGGCTCTCCCTGGTCACACGCAGGTCGCCCTCCATCTGCCACTTCTCTAACTGTGGGAAGACTTTCTCTCCCCTGATTTCATCACTCACAGCGACCTCTCAAGCCCGAGAGAGGACAACCACAGAAATCTCCAAGCATCAAGCGAAAAGCTGAATCCTAACATCCACCAGTCCACCCTTGAGGCTACCGATGGGGACTGCAATTACTATCGTTTGTCTTCTGCTGGAATGTTCTTTGGACACGGGCTGTTTCAGGCTTGGATTTCATTGCAGGAGGGATGGTAGGACATTCTGACGTCATGGCAGATGCTGTTATAACAAGTGAGTGTGTTTTACCTCGAGGCAAAGAACACCTCCTGCCTGTGTTTTCCTACCCAGTGATCGCATCACTTCCTCCAGCCAGTCCTTCCTCGCTGATCATCTCTAAGAAAGTGGTCAGGTTCTAGCAATGCAGGAAAGGAGCTTTGTTTTTCTAGTAGAAATAGAGAAAACCACTGTTCCCACTGTGGCTCAGCAGGTTAAGGACCCGACATAGTCTCTGTGAGGATGCAAGTTCAATCCCTGGCCTCACTCGGTGGGTTAAAGATCTGGCATTGCTGCAAGTTGCAGCATAGGTCACAGATGTGGCTCGGATCTGCCGTTGCTGTGGCTGTGGTATAGGCAGGCAGCTGCGGCTCCGATCTGACTCCTAGCTTGGGAACCTTCATATGCCACAGGTGCAGCCCTAAAAAAGAAAAAAGAAAGAAAAAGAAATACAGAAAAGCTCATGACTTCTGCTGTTGGGTGCAGGATCCCTCGGCCCGGCCTGAAGGAGCACCCCGTGCCAGAGGGTCTGGATAAGATTTTTAAGGTCATGACACTTAGCCTAGAAACTCCCTGGTGGGAGAGGGTTAAGGCCCCCTTTTATGATTCAAACACCCACCGATACAGTTGCCTCGAGATTTCACTCAAGCTTCCAAGACTGCTCAACCCAGATTTTCATGTCTAAGTATGAGCCATGAAGAGTAAAACAGTAGACATTTGAGGAGAATTAGACACTAGAAGGAAAGATTGGGCAAACATCTGTTTAGTCTTCTTAAGAAAGCCAATTTCCACACAACACCCTAGAAACAAATTTCACAACTGCCCCACATGTGTATAAATAGTGAGCCAGTTACAAATAACTCGTTTCCAGACCACAGCGCAGGCCTCCTCGAGACACTTCCATGGCAGGATTCTGTGGGCTGTCTTGTATTTCCAGGCGTTGTGCAAGTGCAGAAGCAAAGAAAGCGAATGCCAGTGCCCAGAAGCATTCACTAATTTAAACTGACCTTTCCCCAGATTTTTGACCTTGGATCACCCTGCCGCAGTGGTGACACAGGGATGCTGACTTACACGTGCATTCTAGGATTCCTTTATCACCCCGGGGCCAGGGTATAAGACAGGGACTCAAGGCCAACCCTCATGGTCTTCATGCAATGGATGAAGCCACCTGTCTGCATCCCCCTCCCCTTCTCAATGAATTTGGGTTCCCAGACCCAAATCACGCAGCCTTTTAAACAGGACGGCTCAATGGCCACTTGCCACCGGGAATCTTTGGGTCATAAATTAATTAGCAAAGGAACAATGGGATAGTATACCTGCCTTGCTAGATCCCCAGAAGCCCCAGGAATGCCAAGGCCTGGCACCGTGGGAAGGAAACAGGAAGAGATGCAGGAATAGTTGCTGAATGAATCATCTGGGTGGAGCCTAGGATGCTTCCCCGGCGTCAATAAGCCCCATCGATCCGCTCAGCCCTCCTCTCCAGGTGGATCCACATTCACGCCTCACCCTGTCCTAATGTTTAATTCTGTTTCGTAGAAATCGTCCACATTCTGGGACCCAGGCTTCCAGCCTGAGGAGACTCTGAATTCCTTCCTCTTCAGTTCCAATAACAAAACAGGTTAATGACAAGCAGAGCAAATGGCACTTATTTTTCTCTTCCGATGACAGCCACAGCCTACGTGAATTTCTGCTGGAACTGTGATTGCAAAACCAAAATTCCCTCCAAAAAATGTTTAAAAGGCCTTATCTCAATAACCTGATATCTTCTGGTCAGCAGCCTCTTACTTTCTTTCCCTTTCAAGTCAAGCTTCTGGCATAAATAGCCTGGAGTCATCACTTTGTACAGTTTATCCATCAATTACTTAATCTTCAACCACCGCAACCTGCTTCTACTCCCATCGCTTATCTGAAAGCACTCCACCAACAGTCTGCTTTGAGTTGGGAAGAATTAGCAGAAAAGCAGTGACAGCTTATTCTTCTTTCCTGCTCTGCCAAGAATGCAGTCTTTACCAGCTCGTTCCTTGCACAGGAATCAGGGTCATGGATGAGGGAATAGCTGAGAAATGCAGAGTTACTAGGAGAAGAGAGTAGAATCAACATAGGAGATAAGAGGTGCTGGGGTGACAGAAAGGGCTTCCAAGGGCTGGATTGGAGAGGCGTTTGAAGAGCTCAGAGGGGAGTTCCCGTCGTGGCGCAGTGGTTAACGAATCCGACTAGGAACCATGAGGTTGCAGGTTCGGTCCCTGCCCTTGCTCAGTGGGTTAACGATCCGACGTTGCCGTGAGCTGTGGTGTAGGTTGCAGATGCGGCTCGGATCCTGCGTTGCTGTGGCTCTGGTGTAGGCCGGTGGCTACAGCTCCGATTGGACCCCTAGCCTGGGAACCTCCATATGCCGCAGGAGCGGCCCAAGAAATAGCAAAAAAAAGACAAAAAAAAAAAAAAAAAAAAAAAAGAGCTCAGAGGAAGTCCCCTCTGAGGAAAGGTAACTTGGAAGGTGGCAGATCACAGGGATGGAGTAGAGAGAATTTAGAAATTTGTGGGGCACTATGAATGGAATCGTCTTAGATGCTCTTTGCAAGGTTTCTGTAAAGATCCTAATTGCCTCGTGGATATTCAACTGATGACATTTTCATACAGATCAGATGAGACTGGGAAAGATTCAAGATCAAGACTGAGCCACAGGGCACATTGGCTCTATGCAGGCTTCGGCTTCCAGGACCTACTTGTGAGCTTGGGTGTTTCTTCTGGTAACTGTCCTTGGCTTCTATGCTATGCTCATCTGCTTCTCCCCTGATTGCTCTGAATTTTCACTCTGACTCGCCTTTGTTGGCTCTTCATCCTTATCAGCCCATCAAGTTCAGGTGTGCCACTGACCCTCTCTTCGTACAGACGCAGTCCCCCTTATCCGCTCTCATGATGACACACAAAATCATCCCTCACTCCATCCTGTCCTTGCACATGTCACATGCTTTGCCCAACTCCAAATCCAAATGCCAATGGACACCCACAGACATCTCCAATACCTCTTCCTTTCAGGCTGAAGGGCCTTAGGATCTACTCAGTGACATAAGTATCAGATCCGTGCCCATTTTCACTGTTTTATCTTGAGAACGCTAGACTTAATCACCTCCACTCCCAGCCTCTATGCCGTCAACCAAAACTTCTCCAAACCACAGTCCAGTAGTACCATTCCTGCACTTATGACTTTCCAGTGGCGATGGAATATTACTCAGTCATAAAAAAGAATGAAATCATGCCATTTGCAGCAACATGACGAGACTTAAAGATTATTATACTAAGTGAAGGAAGTCAGAAAAAAACAAGTCTCATGTGACATCATTTATACGGAATCTAAAAAATGATACAAATGAACACAATTATAAAACAGAAGTAGACTCACAGATGCAGAAAACAAACTTAGAGTTACCAAAGGGGGGAGGAGGAAGGAGGCATAAATTAAGAGCAGGGGATTCATGGATGCACACGACTATATATAAAATAGATAAACAACAAGGGCCTATGATATAGCATGAGAAACGGCATTCAATATCTTGTAATAACCAAAATGGAAAAGAGTCTGAAAAAGAATATATATACACCTATTATACACACATATATAACTGAATCACTTTGCTGTACATCTAAAACTAACACAATGTTGTAAACCCACTACCCTTCAATTAAAAAAAAGACTTTCCATGGCATCACATCTCCTCCACCGAGCAGCCTATGCTCCCATCGCAAGACGGTTTAAAGTCCCGTGAGTGGCCCTTCTGCTCCAGACCGCCCTGCTACTCTTCAGCCAGGCCGCCCACAGTCTCCCAAGCGATCTCCTCTTAATCCTTTCAGATCCAGCTCAGACTCTGCCCCTTCAGAGCAGTTTCCCTGACATCTCCCTGGTGCCACCACAATCCCTTGACACACCTTGACCCCGGCCCTGCCCAATTATAGTTATTTGTTCATACATCTGTCTCCTACTCTAGTAAGTGGCTTGGGACAGGCACTGTGTCATTCATATTTATTTCACTCCCAATGCCTCGCAATGTACTTTTCATTGTAAGAGATGCTCAGTAAACAGTCACGGGCTATGTAAACAAATACTCACCGCGACGGGGTTGAACTGTGTTCCCTTCAAATCCATATGCTGAAGGCCTAACCCTCAAAGGACCTCAGAATGTCACCTTATTAGGAAGCAGGGACACCGCAGGGGTAATTAATTTAAGATGAGGTCAGACAGGAGCAGGGTGGCCCCAATCCAATATGACTGGTGTCCTTATAAAAAGGGGACATTTGGACACAGACACCACGTGAAGCTGAAGTCAGAGACCTGGGCTGGGTGACACTTCCATGAGCCGAGGAACATCAAAAACTGTCGTCAGGAGTTCCCATCGTGGCTCAGTGGGAACAAATCTATCATCCATGAGGACGCAGGTTCGATCCCCAGGCTCACTCAGTGGGTTAAGGATCTGGCATTGCCATGAGCTGTGGTATAGGCTGCAGACGTGGCTGGGATCTGACCTTGCTATAGCTGTGGCTGTGGCATAGGCCAGTGGCTACAGCTCCAATTCGACTCCTAACCTGGGAATCTCCATAGGTTGTGGGTACAGCCCTAAAAAGACAAAAACATTAAAAAAAATAAAAATAAAACTGTCATCAGGAGTTCCCACTGTGGCGCAACGGGATTGGCAACATCTCTGAATTGCTGGGACTCAGGTTCAATCCCCGGCCCAGCACAGTGGGTTAAGAATCAGGCTTTGCTGCCACTGTATAGGTCACTACTGCAGCTTGGATCTGATCCCTGGCCCCAGAACTCCATATGCCCCAGGGAAGCCAAAAAGAGGAAAAAAAAATGTCACTAAACTGACCAGAAGCTAAGGAGAAGCCTGGAGCGCACTCCCCCTCACGGGCCTCAGACCAGCCCTGCCGACTCCTTGGTGTTGGACTTCCAGCTTTCAAATCTGTGAGACAAGACATTTCTGTTGTTTAAGCCACTCGATCCATGGTACCTTGTCAGGTCGGCCCCAGAACACTTACGCATTTCTTAAATGAATACATGAATCGATCGCTCAAAGCAGTTATTACCTGATTATCTGCAATGTGCCTTGTGCGAACTTTGCTAGGCAGCAAACACCACAGTGGTACGAGCCGGGTTTCCGTGCACCAGGCACCCTGCCTTTAGATCTAACGGGACAGGCTTCCTCCTCTCCCCATGAATATTTTGAAAGGAAAAATGTATTTTCCATAATTGTTCCCCACTAGATTCTTACGTCTGTGCAAAGAAAACTCTAGAGGCAGGAACTGCTACCAAAGAGTTGACGGATGGTTACAACATGCAAGCATCGAAAACAGCTGTCCCACATCATCTGTTTTCCTGCCTCGCCTTAGGTCGCAGGCACTGCCCTCTCTCCTCCGACCCCCTCTAGGTAAGCAGCGCTTTTCAGCAAATCTACGGAAACTGCCTTTCCTGAAATGTAAAAAGAAAACATTCACAGGTCATCATTCCCTCGTCAAATCCTGGTCCCTTCTTGGTGCCTTTCCCTGGGTGTCGTGTGCAAACCAGCAGAGATGCCATGAATGGGTGGAGGAAGCCAGAAGCATGTGAGAGAGACGTCTCAGGGACCAAAGTCACGGATTCTCAAGCAGCCCTCGGTGCGTCACAGCCGGGGGCGTCGGGGGGCGGCTAATGTGTGCAGAGGGAGTGAGCAGAACCAAGAGCCAGACGTTCAGGAAATTTCCCTCGGACACGCGGGTTTCTTACAGATTCTGCCTCCAGCTCCTTCAGTCCCTTCACTCCAAACCTGGTCGAAAGCTCACGGCTTTCATTTAAGATGACTTTGACCAGGAAACCACAGGTTTTACTGTGAAATGATTACCGTGAAAATATGACACTTTTTAAACGCTTATGAAAATTGGCAAACATCGATGGGTTTGTGAGCGCGTCTTCCTGTTCCCCTTAACACCGCTTCCTTTTTTTCACTCGTATCTGGCTGTTACAGAACAGGCGGGACCATTTGCCTCTAAACACCAAAGCTGGAAGTGTGCCTTCAGGATTTTGTTGAGAATATAGATTTTGTTTTAATAATAAGAGAAATGAAGTATATCGGTTGGAGAAGCAAGAACTCAAATGTAGACTAAAATTAGGGTGTTATAAGGACGGTTTTCAAATCCTGCTCTTTTTCATTTTAAACCAGCAGGTCCATGAGTACAGCGACATGTACTTCTGGATGACAGAGTAACTCTGGTCAGGCTTAAGAGGAACACAACAGGCCAGCATCCCCAGGATACAGCTTGATTGCTAGTTTTATTACCAGGAATTGACAGAGTTTGACAAGATCATCAAGAAGCCAACCACTTAGAAATTAAGAAAATCAGAAGGAGTGTGATGGATGGGGAGTCTGGGGTTAACAGACGCAAACTGTTCATTTAGAATGGATAAGCAGGAGTCCCCATCGTGGTGCAGTGGCTAACGAATCTGACTAGGAACCGTGAGGTGGCAGGTTCGATTCCTGGCCTCGCTCAGTGGGTTAAGGATCCGGCGTTGCCGTGAGCTGTGGTGTGGGTTGCAGACGCGGCTCGGATCCCGAGTTGCTGTGGCTCTGGTATAGGCTGGCGGCCACAGCTCCAATTCGACCCCTAGCCTGGGAACCTCCATATGCCGTGGGAGTGGCCCTAGAAAAGGCAAAAAGAAAAAAAAAAAAAAGAATGGATAAGCAGTGAGGTCCTGCTGTACAGCACAGGGAACTCTACCCAGTCTTTTGGGATAGACCATGATGGAAGATAATATAAGAAAGGGAATTATGCATATGACTGGGTCACTTTGCTGCACAGCAGAAATTGCCACAACATTGTAAACTGTACTTTTAAAAAAGAAAAATTAATTATGAGGTGCAAAGGAGAAATTAAAGGTGTAATAACAGATTACTTATAAAACAAAACAAACGAGAACACTGGGTAAGATTCCTGAAAATGTGTTCAAAGTTGCTTTCAGGGGCATAGCCCGAAGTATTTCCATTATTAAAGGAAAGAAAGATGGAGTTCCCATTGTGGTGCGGCAGAAATAAATCCAACTAGGAACCATGAGGTTGAGGGTTCGATCCCTGGCCTCCCTCAGTGGGTTAAGGACCCGGCGTTGCCGTGAGCTGTGGTGTAGGTGGTAGACACGGCTCAGATCCTGCGTTGCTGTGGCTGTGGTGTAGGCTGGCAGCTATAGCTCCGATTCGATCCCTAGCCTGGGAACCTCCATATGTCATGGGTGCAGCCCTAAAAAAAAAAAAAAACAAGCAAAAAAATAAAAAGAAAGAAAAGGATTAAGCTCTCAAAGACTTTAGAAAACAGACAAATATTAGAGACAAGAGCAGGAATAATAAAATTCGAAAGAAGATTGAATTAATTCAAACATTACAATAAGATATGATTGATAAATATGCACACATCCTCTCTTTGAAATAGCCAATAAATTTAGAAACAGGGGGAAGGAAAAAATAAAATGGGAAATGATACATATAGAAGACAATCAAAATGTGTAGAGGTCTATGTTTGGAACCCAAGAGAACTAACTGGGTCAAATCTTAAATCAGCCACTCTCTAGTAGTGAGATTCCAGGAATATTTATCTTCTTAAGATGGTTTTCTCTATAAACTCAAAATGGAAAACTTGTGAAAGGAAAAGATAATACCAACTACCTCTTAAAGTTTTTGTGCAAGTCCAGTAAGTACTTCACAGTGACCAGGAATTAATAAGCACTCAGGCATTATTCTAAACCATTCCTAAGACTTGCATGACGTTGGTTTGATTCGTAAAGCCCTACCACCCCCGTCTCCCATCTGCTCAGCACATAATCACTTAATGTTGCCCAACCAGGTCCGCCATGCAAGACGACATTTGTGATTTCATCTTCAAAACAATACAATTCCTAGAAATTGGTGAAAGGGCAAATTCTTCCCGACTTGAAGTGGAGCTGACACAGCCGTGTAAGAGCGGATGAGGGGGCAGCTGACATGGATTGACTTGACAAGGGTCAAAATTTCCTCCCCCAAATAAGTCCAGACAGCATGGCCTCATGCTACAAGATGCCTCCTACCACAGAGGTGACCTGGCGAGGCCCTGCCTGCAGAAAGGCAGACGTTGAAATGGCAAGAGTGGGAGTTCCCGTCATGGCGCAGAGGAAACGAGTCTGACTGGGAACGTTGAGGTTGCGGGTTCGATCCCTGCCCTCGCTCAGTGGGTTGAGGATCCGGCATTGCCGTGAGCTGTGGTGTAGGTCGCAGATGCGGCTCGGATCCAGTGTTGTTGTGGCTGTGGCGTAGGCCAGCAGCTGTAGCTCCAATTAGACGCCTAGCCTGGGAACCTCCATGTGCTGTGGGCGTAGCCCTAAAAAAAAAAAAGACAAAAAGAAAAGAAAAAAGAAATGGCAAGAGGGATAGAACGTGTAAGAAGAGAACAAAGAAGAGCAAAGAAGAGAATTTAGAAAACAAGAGTCAGGAGGGGGGGACACGGAGGTGAAAAGGGACCAACTGGACACATAAGAGAAAAACCAGATTACTGTCATCCCTCAGTATCCACGGAGGACTGATTCCAGGACCCCTGCAGATGACAGGATCCTCAGATGCTTACGTCTCTTATATGAAGTGGCATGGTATTTGCATATAACCTAGGCACATCCTCCCGTATAATTTAAATCACCTCTAGATTACATATCCTACCTAGCACGATGTAAATGATATGCAAATAGTTTTAAATACAATGTAAATGCTAGGAAAACTTCAGGTTTCACTTTTTGCAACATTCTGCTATCTTTTTCCCCCAAATACGTTCTATCCATGGTTGGTTGACGTCGAGGATGCAGAAGCCACAGAGACAGAGGGCCAACTGCACCGCTCCAACGGTGGCTAAAAACTAACACTTCCTGCGTGTCTGCTCCTGTGCTGAGCATGTTTCAGGGGATGACTCACTCGGTGCTCACCACACATCTCCCAGCAGGAGCCAGTGTTCTCCTCCACCGAGGGGACCCCCACCAAGTGAGGTCACCAGCCTGGGTCCTAGAGCGCGCCAATGGTCACAGCTAGCATCTACAGCAAAGCAGAGGTCCACAGTCCTCAGCCCCATGGCTCACTCCCCATCTCAGGGTCACAGGGAAGGGGCCCAGGGACCAAAGGGGCCTAAAGACGGAAGAGGTCACCATCAGGTCAATCCTACCAAAACCTGTGGAGCCGGAGGCTCGTGACCTTCCAGAACGCAGCTTCGGTGGAGGAATCGTGGCTCAAATCAGGCAGCAGATGACACTCCTTAGGAAGGAAAAGAAGGCCACAGGGGACCGCTGGCTTAAGCAAAGCGCTCCATCCAAGGAAAACAACAGCTAAAGAGACAAAAGTCCAAAGCAAGGGACGTGGGAAGGAGTGGGAAGGAATGGAGCTTCTGGGTCAAGCCTGAGAAATAGGACAAGCAAGGACAGTACTAACTGATAACGGATGGGAAACCGCAACGGGAAGAGAGAAATGCCCGCCAACATCTTTCCCAAAAGTAAAGTCCACGACAGTAGGTGCATCTTACCTGTGAACAGGGAGGGGCTCATCAGCAAAAAATAAACACCCCTTGGAGTTCCTGTCATGGCTCAGTGGTTAACGAATCCGACTAGGAACCATGAGGTTGTGGGTTCCATCCCCGGCCTTGCTCAGTGGGTTAAGGATCCGGCGTTGCCGAGAGCTGTGGTGTAGGCTGCAGACGCGGCTCGGATCCCGGGTTGCTGTGGCTCTGGCGTAGGCCGGTGGCTACGGCTCTCATTAGACCCCTAGCCTGGGAATCTCCATATGCCGTGGGAGTGGCCCTAGAAATGGCAGAAAGACAAAACAAACAAACAAACAAACAACAAAAAACAAACAAAACCCCAATGTTAAAATGGGCACAGGACTTGAATAGACATCTCTCCAGAGAAGATACTCAGATGGCCAATAAACTCATGAAAAGATGCTCAGCATCACTAATCATTAGGGAAGTGCAAATCAAAACCATACTGAGACGCTACTTTATACCTACCAGGACGGCTATTACAAGACACATATTTTTTAAATTAGTGAGTGCTGGCAAGTATGTAAAGAAATGAGAACCCACCCTGGGTCCTGCTACAGGGACTGTAAAAGGATGCGGCACTGTGAAAAACAGTATGGCGGTTCCCCAAAAAATAAAACCTAGAAATACCATTCGATCCAGTAATTCTCCTAGTATAAACCCCAAAGAAACAAAAGCAAAGACTTGCACAAATATTTGCACACCTACATTTATATCAGCATTTTGCACAACAGCCAAATGGTGTAAGCAATCCAAGCATCCACTGATAGACGGATGGATGGATAAACAATGCAGCATAGACACACGATGGAATAATACTTGGCCTTGAAAAGGAAAGAAATTCTCACACGCACACACACAACATGGAGAAAACGTGAAGACACGATGCTAAGGGAAGTTAGCCAGCCCTACAAGGACAAATACTGTATGATTCTCCTTATATGAGATCCCTCGAATGGCCAAACCCATAAAGACAGAAGGTGGAAGGGTGGCTGTCAAGGACCAGGGACTACAGGGGAGAAGTGACTGATAATGAACAGGATTTCCTTTCAGGACAATAAAAATGTCCTGCCTCTAGACAGTAGGGCTGGTTGCAAAACACTGTGAATGTACAAGATGTCATGGAATTGTGGCTACCGTGGTCCATTTATATATACTTTGCATAAATTAATTCTGAAAATTTGAGAATCAATGAATTATAAATTCTATGCATAAAATATATGCCATCGATATTATACCCCTATAAAACTTAACAAAGAAAAACAAGAAGAAAGCAGAGACTCAACAGCTGAAGGGGAGCCGTAATCAGAACGAGTGGGAATATGGAGTCCTTTCTGCTGGCGTAGGGCAAGTTTTCCCACTCTGGGGCCCTGCCAGACATCAAGCAGATGGGGTATCTCTGGGGCAGCGGGGTTGGGGTGGGAGACAGCTGGAAGTGCAAGTTGGGGAACCACACTGGATTGAACGAAATTAAACAGGCTTCTTTACGGCACGACATTTTCGAGACTTCACAAAGTACACACGCAACGTGAATCTCAAAAGACGATTCATAGGCAGGGTTGACCAAACTTCTTTGATCTTTGCACCGTGTATGAGAAACAGACCCCACAGAATAACAAACTCAAACAAGTAAAGAAAAGACTGACTGAGTGGGGTTGCAGCAGGAGTGGGGTGAGTCAGCAGGAAAGTACCATCAGGCCCCATGAATCTGAGTAACCAACCCTTAGCAAAATGCCTTTCTTACCTCCGAAATCGTCTTCTCTAACCATTCAAATCTCCCACATGGTGTTTGGGATGATAGGTTTTCCTTAGCCTGAAAAAGCGTCTCCGTTTTAGCTGATGGAGTAACAAGACAAGACTACCTGGCCACAGGTGATAAAGATGACCCAAGAAGGAGCTACAATTAGACAAGTGTGAAGAGCGTGTCAGCCTCAGCAAAACAGGAAACTGAAAAAGCGTGTGGGTGATACTCACATAAGTGCTGCACTTGAAGTCTAAAATGGGAAGGGTATATCTGTCAAAGAGTAATTCAGATAAAACTGCAGTTTTATCGCATGCAGTTGGGTTATCTTCCTTACAAATGATCTTCCGTAGGAGTCAGCTTGTAAACTGATTCTCAGAACAGGAGCGAAAAACAAGATTTACAAGACAGTGAGAACAGGGAGAAAAAACTTCAGTCTGGGGGTAACAAGTCTTACTTGCACCTTTTTTTGAGGGGTAAACAGGTTAGTTAATAACGAGCAAAGAGGGAATTGGGGCATTTTGTCCTTGAGAAAATCAAAGAAGTTTATCCAAAAAGTCCAATTTAGTTATTTATGGTTTCTCCAGCAAACTCATGACTCTTTGAGAGTTAGTGAGTCGTGAGGCCGTCCTGAAAGGCTGTGTCTGTGGAATATTGGCCACCCATCTCCCATCTCCTCCTCCACCTTAGGAAAGCCATCTCTCCACCATTTAGTTGCCTCATTACTCAGAACTCTTGATTCCTTAATTCCATGTCCAAATATAATGGGTACCTGTTTCTTTCCAAAGAGTCCCATCACCTGGCATGGTGCCAGGCTTCATACAAAACAGGGTCACTGCACACCCATTCTGACCCGCTGCAGATGGGTTGAAGAATATTAGCAATTGTTATTGCTTAAATGTGTACTGAACATTTCTTTCTGTACTTTTTCCACACCGAAAAGAAACAATAAGTTCAAATTGGCCAAAAATATGCAAACAACACCCCAGGGAAGGGGCCCACCTCTTGGCATCTTCCTTGAAAGTGGCAGTCTGCGAAAAACACTGAAAAGACCAGAAGTTTACATGTATCTTTAATGAGCAGATGAAAACGGGAAAAGGTGAGGAACTGAAATTCATAAAAGTCTTACCTGTCCCCCTTCCCAAGGTGGAGAAATGTGAACAGAAGTGTAAGTACGAAGCATGAGGAAAATGACCCTCTAGAGTAAAGTGAGGTTAAACCTCCAGTCTTGCCTTCCCACTTGCCACAGAGAAAGACAGACCCCTACTGAAAGGAGAATTATTCTCTTTCCCCAGAGATAAGTGTCTCCAATAACAACCAGGACTTATCAGAAGGACAAAAGTGATGTGGCAGATAGGTTAGAAGGGTCAGCTTACTCTTCCCAAGAGTTCCTGAAGAAAAGAACTGAGGGAAGAGCAAAGAAGAAATAACAGCTGAAACTTTCCTAGAATTGAAGATAGGAATTCTCAAGTCGCAACGGCGCTCAGCATCATAAATAAATTGAAATCCACATCTCAACACACTGTAGGGGAACTGCAGAACAAGAAGGATAAGGAGAAAAATCTTACAAGCCATCAGAGAGAAAGGCAAATTGTCCATGAAATCCTGATGATGAGACTGACAGAAGTGTCTCATGACTGATGATATAAGTCAGTCGATGATGGAATGTTATCTTCACAATGCTGGAGGGAGGAGTTCAGTTGTGGCTCGATGGTAACAAAGTATCCATGAGGATGGGGGGGGAGGGGGTTGATCCCTGGCCTCACTCTGTGGGTTAAGGATCCAGCATTGCCATGAGCAGTGGTGTAGGTTGCAGACGCGGCTCAGATCCCATGTTGCTATGGCCAGTAGCTACAGCTCTGAATCAACCCCTAGTCTGGGAACTCCCAAATGCCACAAGTTCAGCCCTAAAAAACAAAGAAAGAAAGAAAAAGAAACTAAGCTATTCTTATTTACAGAAAATAGTGTATCAAACCAAATAGTCCAGATTATACCACACTAACAGACAACCTCATATCAGGTCTAAACACTATAAAGTTTATTGTCACATAGGCCAAGGCCACTGCTGATCCAGGCTACATTTGCAGGCAGCTGTCCTTCATATGCTGATTTATCATTTTATGGTATTTTGACCTTTTGATATGTTCCTATCAATATGTGCTTACACAAGCAGAGCAGAGAGAGCTGGAATATCAAGCTGACTGTGCCTAACTTCAAAAGTTTAGAGTCCTCCTCCATGCTAGGAAGACACAAGTAACCAAAATGTACAATTTTCTATGGAAAACATCCAAGAGAATCTACACATAAACCATTATAACCAGAGTTCCCTTGTGGCTCAACAGGTTAAAGATCTGCCATTGTCACTATGGCAGTTCGAGTCACTGCTGTGGCATGAGTTCCATCCCTGGCCCAAAGAAAGGAACTTCCACATGCCACAGGTGCAGCCAAAAAAAGGGGGGGAGGGGGACCATAAACTGTTATAACTTATGAGGAAATGTAACAGATAAAAAAATTAAAGAGTTCCCTGGTGGCCTAGCAGTTAAGGATTTGGCTTTGTCACTGCTGTGACTGAGGTTGAGTCCTTGGTCCAGGAACTTCTGCATGCTGAAGGTGCAGCCAAAGGAAGGGAGAAAGAAAGGAGGGAAGGGAGGGAGGGAGAGAGGAAAGAAAGGGAAGAAGGAAGGAAGAAGGAAGGGAGGGAGGGAGGAAAGAAAGGAAGGAAGAAAGGAAAGAAGGAAGGAAGGGAAAAACATATCAAATTTATCAAGCGTCTGTGTTATTACAGTTAAAAAATGCGGAGTTCCCGTCGAGGCACAGTGGTTAACGAATCCGACTAGGAACCATGAGGTTGCAGGTTCAGTCCCTGCCCTTGCTCAGTGGGTTAACGATCTGGCGTTGCCGTGAGCTGTGGTGCAAGTTGCAGACGCGGCTCGGATCCCGCGTTGCTGTGGCTCTGGCGTAGGCCAGTGGCTACAGCTCCGATTCAACCCCTAGCCTGGGAACCTCCATATGCCGTGGGAGCGGCCCAAGAAATAGCAACAACAACAACAAAAAAAAAAGACAAAAGACAAAAAAAAAAAAATGCATAACTTCAATCTAATCCAAAGAAACTATCAGGCAAATCCAAACTGAGGAACATTCTACAAAATAACTGCCCGGGACTCTCCTAAAATACCAAGTTCCTGAAAGACAAAGGAAATCTAAGGAACTATTACAGATTGAAGGTGATTCAGGAGACAAAACACGCAAATACAAGATGGGATTGGCTGAGATCCTGGACCAGAAAATGAAATTAGCAAGAAAAATGGCAAAGTTCAAATAAGATCTGAAGATTAATTAAGAGTACCATGTAGGAGTTCCCTGGTGGCCTAGTGGTTAAGAATTCGGCATTGTCACTGCAGTGGCTCTGGCTATTGTTGTGGCTTGGGTTCATTCCCTGACCTGTGAACTTTTGCATGCCACTGGCATGGCCAAAAAAAAAAAAAAAAAAACACAAAACTGTGTCAATGTTAATTTCCTGATCTCAATAACTGAACTATTAGTGTTAACATTTTACACAACCAAGTAAAGGAAAATCTGGGTGAAAGATTTCTAGGAACACTCTATACAATTTTGCAACTTTAATGTTAGTCTAGAATTATTTCAAAATAAATATTTTTTAAAGCAGCTCCAAAATTAACAAAAATCTCATTCACAAGGGTATTAAAAACTACAAGGAAGGACAGGAAACTACACTCAAGGTCTTGTAAAAACCTCCAATGGAAAAAAATCTGAGGAAGTTCCCTGTGGCATGGTGGGTTAAGGATCTGGCATTGCTGCCACAGCTTTAGCACAGACTGCAACTGCAATGTAGGTTTTATCCCTGGCCTGAGAACTTCCGCATGCCACAGGTGCAGCCAAAAAAAAAAAATCTGAAAAAGAGTATATGTGTGTGTGTGTGAATATATATGTATACATATATATATATGAATCACTTTGCTGTACACTTGAAACTAATACAACATTGTAAATTAACTATACTTCAATTAAAAAAAAAACTATAAAGGAAATTCCTGCTGTGGCACAATGCCTAAAGGATCTGGCATTTCTGTGGCAGCACGGGTTGGATCCCTGGCCCAAGCAGTGGATTAAGTGTATGGCATTGCCACAGCTGCGGTGTAGGTCACAGCTGTGGCTCAGATTCAACCCCTGGCCTGGGAACTTCCATATAATGTGGGTGCACCAAAAAAGGAAAAAAAAAATAAGGAAGGTATCAAAAGCTAAATCTAACTAAAGATGTACCAGACTGGCATATTATAAAATGCTATTAAAGAACATTTAATGAACAATTCCACAAATAGCAATAAAATAAATAAAACAAAAAGACATGAGCTATATACAGACATACCATGTTCATAGATAGAAAGATGCTATATCATAAGTATGATGCCATTTCTCCCTGTAGCTAAAAGATCTGGAAAGAGGGCTTAAAAGAACAAGATGAGGAAACTTACCCTATCAAAGCAAAATGCTATAAAGAAAGCAATGAAAGCACTCTGGTATTTGGGCAGAAACAAGCAAAACCACAAAACCATGACAAAACAGAGCAGACACCCTAGAAGCAGACCCACAGATTTTTGAACTAAACTTGACAAGGGAATCTAAAATTCATATGTAGAATAAAAGGCCCCAAATAGCTAAATACATTATAAAGAAAAACAAAGTAGGAAAACTTGGTCAGTTTATTATGACTTAGGGTAAAGCCATACTAATTAAGTCAATGAGGCATTTGCGAGGTGTAGACACACAGACCAAAGTTATGGACTGCATTGTTTCCCCTCAAAAAAGCTCTAACCCCAATGTGAGTATATTTGGAGACAGGGCTTTTAGGAGATAATTAAGGATAAATGAGGTCTTAATATTAGGTTCTAATCCAGTTCATGACCTTATAAGAAGAGGAAGGGGAGTTCCCGTCGTGGCATAGCGGTTAACGAATCTGACTAGCAACCATGAGGTTGCAGGTTCGATCTCTGGCCTTGCTCAGTGGGTTGGGGATCAGGCATTGCCGTGAGCTGTGGTGTAGGTTGCAGACGTGGCTAGGATCCTGCGTTGCTGTGGCTCTCGTGTAGGCTGACAGCTCCGATTAGACCCCTAGCCTGGGAACCTCCATATGCTGCGAGAGCGGCCCAAGAAATGGCAAAAAAAGACAAAAAAAAAAAAAAAAAAAAAGGAGAAGAGGAAGGGACACTGTCCCTTCCCTATAAGGACACAGCCAGAAGGCTGCCATCTGCAACACAGGGACAAGGTTCTCATGAGAGCCCAACTCTGCTGACACCCTGATCTCCCACTTCCAGCCTCCAGAATTATGAGAAAATAAATTTCTGTCATCTAAACTACCCCAAGCTATGGCATTGTTACTATGGCAGCCTGAGCAGATCAAGACAACCAATAAAACAGAATATACAGCCCAGAAATCTACATCTCTATGCACAGAAATAGTATTACAAATCACGAGGGAAAGGATCACTATTTGTGAATTATTGTTCGGAAAAATCCAATTTGAATCCCTAGCTCACAACATCCCAAAAGGAAACCCAACAAGGATTAAAACCTAAACATGAAAAGCAAAACTTGAAGACTTTTTTTTTTTTAATGGCCTCACTTAGGGCATGTGGAAGCTTCTGGGCCAGGGATCAAACCCCAGCCACAGCTGTAGTAACGCCAGATTTTTAACCCACTGCACCAGGCCAGGGTTCAAACCCTCACCTCTGCAGCAATCTGAGCCACTGCAGTCAAATTCTTAACTCATTGCACCACAGCAGGAACGTCAAGACTTGAAGACTTTTAGAAGAAAATATATGAGATTATCCTTAAAACCTTAAACTAGGAAAATTTTCCTTTTTTTTTTTTTTTTTTTTTTTTTTTTTTTTGCTTTTTAGGGCCACACCTGTGGCATATAGAAGTTCCCAGGCTAGGGGTCTAATCAGAGCTACAGCTATCGGCCTACACCACAGCCACAGCAACACAGGATCCGAGCTGAGTCTGCAACCCACACCACAGTTCACAGCAATGCCAGATCCTTAACACACTGAGCGAGGCCGGGGATCGAACCCGCAACCTCATGGTTCCTAGTTGGAATCGTTTCCACTGTGCCACGATGGGAACTCCTCCGGGAAATTTTTCTTAAGGCAGAAAAAAAGCACAAACCAGAAGTGAAAATTTGGCCAACTTCACTAAATTAAGAATGAAAAAATACTGGTCAAAAAATGTAAAAATATAAGCCATAGATTTATAGATAGTAGCAGACATTTGCAATGTGTATTACTGAAATGAAAGCTCTAGAATCTCTTCTAAAAATTTCTAAATCAGTTTTTAAAAAGACACCCCAAAATGTAACATAAGCAAAAGACATAAACAAACAACTCACAAAAAATGATTTATATATACATATATCTATAAAATTATACATACATATATATAAAAAGACACTTTACTAGAATCAGGCAAATGCATGTTCAAACAGAGATACTGTTTCATAGCCACCAAATTAACAAAACTTTACAGGTCCGATAATTCTAAGTGTTGATGAAGCTGTGCAGAAACAGAAATTGTACACTGCAGGTGGAGATATAAATTAGTACAGCCATCCTGGAAAGCATTCTTAAGCATCTAGGGAAGGATGGAGATAACGTGCCCTTTTGCCCAGTTACTCTTTTCTAGAAATGCACACTAAAGGGAAATCACACGTGTGTGCAAAAGGAGACAGGAAGGTACGAGAATGTTGTTGTCACACTGTGACATCCCAAGAACTTTCCAAGTAAGTTAGAATCACAGGAAAAACAAATAGAGACTAAATGCAACTGTCATAAAATCCTAATTACCCCCAATTCCAGGCACACCACCTCCTTCATCTCAGGCAACAGAAAAGCAGATAAAACATGCTATCTGGGACACAAGGTGAAGCTCAGAGAAGAAAACCCATTTCACACAAGGACAGACACAAGCAGGGACAAGTCCCTCACATTACAGCTGAAGGTACAGCTGAACCTGCCCCTGTTAAATACACTTGACATAAGAAAGAAATGGCAGGGCGTTCCCGAAATGGCTCAGCAGAAACAAACCCGACTAGCATCCATGAGGACGCTGGTTCAATCCCTGGCCTTGCTCAGTGGGTTAAGGATCCAGTGTAGCCGTGAGCTGTGGTGTAGGTGGCAGACGTGGCTTGGATCCTGCATTGCTGTGGCTCTCGTGTAGGCTGGCGGCTACAGCTCCGATTAGACCCCTAGCCTGGGAACCTCCATATGCCCAGGTGTGGCTCTAAAAAGACAAAAAAAAAAAAAAAAAAAAAAAAAAGGAAAGAAAAAGAAAGGCAGAGGAGGAGTTCCCTCTGTGGTGCAGTGGGTTAGGAATCTGACTGCCACAGCTGAGTTGCTCTGGATGCATGGGTTTGATCCTTGGCCCAATACAGTGCGTTAAGGATCCCATGCTGCCACAACAGCCCAGGAACTTACATATGCTGAAGGTACGCCCATAATTTTTTTTTTTTTAATGGCAGAGCAAATATACATAATTACAACAGAAAAAAAAGAGAAGCAAAGTGCAGAAGCCAATACCCTCCCAGAAGTAGATGAAAAGCTCTCACACACGTCCTGGTGATGCTCAGCAAACACCAGAGAACTATCTCTGGATGTTTATTTCTCCATCCCTAGTGTTCTGATTTGGAACACTTCATCAGAAACGGGAGTAATGAGGACTTTTAACTACGATTTTTTTGGTTTGGCTTTTTTTTTGGTTTATTTTTTTTCTTTTTTTTTTTCTTTTTTTTTTTTGTCTTTTGTCTTTTGTTCTTTTAGGGCTGCACCGCGGCATATGGAGATTCCCAGGCAAGGGGTCGAATCAGAGCTGTAGCCGCCAGCCTACACCACAGCCACAGCAACTCAGGATCCGAGCCTCATCTTTGGCCTATACCACAGCTCACGGCAACACTGGATCCTTAAACCACTGAGCGAGGCCAGGGATCGAACCCGCAACCTCATGGTTCCTAGTGGGATTCGTTTCCACTGCCCCATAACGGGAACTCCGAACTATGATTTTTATCTTTATTTTTGGCTTTTTTTTTTTTTTTTAGGGCTGCACCCACAGCATATGGAGGTTTCCAAAGTAGGGGTTGAATTGGAGCCACAGCTGCTGGCCTACGCCACAACCACAGCCACAGCCACATGGGATCCAAGCCATGTCTTCGACCTACACCACAGCTCAAGGCAATGCCAGATCCTTAACCCACTGAGCAAGGCCAGGGATTGAACCCGAGTCCTCATGGATACTAGTCGGGTTGGTTACCCCCGATCCACAACAGTAACTCCTAAACTATGATTTTTAATGCTGTCTGTGTAATACTATGCACTTCAGGCTTTAAAAATGTTGACCACACCCTAAGCTACCCCCCAAAAAAGTTTTTACAATAAATGATCTCCTGCTATAAGAAACTAAGAACATGAAATCACTGCAACAAGAAAGGACACGAGATGGAGTTTCCCGGTGGCTCAGTGGGTTAGGGATCCAGTGTTGTCACTGCTGTGGCCCGGGTTTGATCCATGGCCAGGGAACTTTGGCACACCATGGGCATGGCAAAAAAGTAAAAAATAAAGGAAAAGAAAGGACAAAGCAAAGGAATGAGATTAAAAAGGGAACCTGCCGAGTTCAGAAAACAAACAACCTGAGAGCAAAACACCTTTAAAAAACTAATACATGAAGTAGGAAGAGTTAGACACACAATAGACTGAGTTGAAAATTTAACTGTAACGCCCAGGAATGGCTTCAATAGTTACAGAGAATCAGAAGTTAAAAATAAAAGGGGTAGCGGCCAAAACTGAAACATCGAATTAAGTACTGTGGCCCTAACATTAGTCATTTTGTCCCAGCAATTCTGCCATTGCTCAAAACAGTTTGGGTACATTTGGGGGCAATCTTCATACCTCATTCCCTTTTTTTTTTTTTTTTTTTGCTTTTTTTGCAGCATATAGAGATTCCCAGGCTAGCAGTCGAATCAGAGCTACAGCTGCCAGCCACAGCCACAGCCACAGCCACGCCAGATCCAAGCCTCATCTGCAACCTACACCACAGCTCCCAGCAACCCTGGATCCCTAACCACTGATCAAGGCCAGGGATCGAACCTGCAACTGCATGGTTCCTAGTCGGATTCATTTCCAGTGCTCCACGATGGGAACTCCTCATCCCTCATTCTTGATCTGAAACGATTTTATACAACATGGTTAAGTGCTTTGGCAAACAGGCAAATAACAGTAACAGGGACAACTCTGCTAGTACTTATCCTGGTACAGTGGTAAAAATTTATAGCTATGGAACCCTTTCATCCTCCTAAGCACCCCCAGTGAAATACGTATTCCTATTATCTCTGATTTCAATTAGGAAATTGAGGCATAGAGAAGTTAAGTGACTTGCCAAGGTCACGGAACAAGTACCTGACCGAGCTGGGATATGAACCCAGGCATGTGGGCCCAGTGTTCAAACGCCTTCTCGCTTCCCGACGGAATGAATGGAGGGTCATCTATTTCCTTTACCCATCGTGTTCTCCAAAGACTTCTGGCTCTTTTTCTTCTATCAAGCCTATGGGAAAATGTTCCAAATTAGATCAAAATGTAATAATAAATATTCTGGTGATGGGTTTCTTTAAATACATCTCATTCCAATTCTGGTTTTCAACGAAGGCCACATACATGGTCAAAAACCTCTGTAAATCCCCTCACCCACCCCTTCACTTTGCCTCTTCGGATACAGGTTCACTCCCTTTGGAAGCAAAGAAAAATCTGGTCAAACCCATAGGAGGCCAGCCGCATGGCTGAAAGGAACCCCAGGCCAAGAGCAAAGGAGAAAAGGCTGCAGTTAGGAGGGCTGGAGGGAGCCCCTCGCCCATCCAAGGGGCTTCAGGAAGGGACAGTAGAGGAGAAAGGTCGACAGAGCGGCCGAAGAGGCTCCCAACCTGGGGACACCCAAGAGCACAGCACCAGTGCGTGGGGGCGGGGGCGGACAGAAGTGAAGCTGGAAGCTCCTGACTGTTGACCGAAGGATGTGGCCGTTCAAAGTCTGCCAGGTCTCAGTCAGCACCGTATCTAGGGCGAGAGGCCGACCAGGGCCAGGCCGCGTTTCACAGCCACTGGAACCGGCATCCAGGACGAGGATCGAGTTTTAGCAGGAGCAAGTAAAACCGGCAGCGACATGGATGGAACTAGAGAGTCTCATACGAAGTGAGGGGAGTCAGAAAGAGAACGACAAACACCATATAATGTCACTTCCCTGCGGAATTGAATACCTGGCACAAATGAACCTACCTACAGAAAAGAAACAAACTCATGCACACAGAGAAGAGACTCATGGTGGCCAAGGGCTGGGGGAGGAACTGGGAGGGACTGGGGGTTTGGGGTTAATAGATGTTAACTGTGGCATTTGGAGTAAACAGGAAATGAAGTCCTGCTCTAGAGCACAGGGAACTATATCCAGTCACTTGCGATGAAACAGATGGAAGATGATACGAGAGAAAGAATGTATCTATACGTATGACTGGGTCACTTGGCTGTACAGCAGAAAGTGACAGAACAAATCAACTACAACAATACATAATAATAATAATATAATAAACAAATAAACAAATAAATAAATAGAAAAGAAAAAAAATTTTGATCAGCATCAAACCAGGGAAGCATGTTGAGGAGGCAAAGGGCTCCCCTGGGGTTCTGGGGCCTGGCTCTGAGCCCACGTCAAACCCCAAACCCAGGCAGGACTTCTAGGAAGTGATGGAGCCCCTGACAGGCTTCCAGGATTGGTCTGAGTTGCACCTGTCTACGACCTGCGGCCAGCTGAGCCGTCTCCTTATGAAAGGATGAACTTGATCCCTGCAAGGAAGCTTAGCCAGGCATGTAGCCACTCCTAAAATCAGAGATTACCTGTGGTTCTTGTTTATTCAAAGCACCTACTTAGAAATCCTACAAAGGAAAGAATGCCTATGTCTGGTAGAATCTTTGCAAAGATGGCACGGTCCTTGTCAGTTTTTGGAGGTTTCAGCTTAGTGAAATATCATTACACCCTGAGTGGCATTTGCGGGAGCTAAATATCAGTGGACCTCACACTGAAATCCTCAGCACATATCAGAGCTCAACTATGTTTTAATTAACCTTACAAAGGAACTATAGAAAATGAACTGACTCAAAAAGAGAAGGGAACGAGTCCATGGACAGAGCGTACTGGTATTTTTATTTCTGCATTTATTTACTGGCCTCGCCTGCAAAACGCAGAAGTCCCCAGGCCAGGGATGGAACCAGCGCCACAGCAGTCACCAGAGCCACAGCAGTGACAGGCTGGATCCTTAACCCGCTGAGCCACCAGGGAACCCCCCAAACAGGTCTTAACAGATAGGCAGTCATTCCTTAAAAAGAAAATATATGTAGGAGTTCCCGTCGTGGCGCAATGGTTAACACATCCGACTAGGAACCATGAGGTTGCGGGTTCCATCCCTGGCCTCGCTCAGGGGGTTAAGGATCTGGCGTTGCCATGCGCTGTGGTGTAGGTCGCAGACACAGCTCGGATCTGTCGCTCTGGCGTAGGCCGGTGGCTACAGCTCTGATTCCACCCCTAGCCTTGGAACCTCCATATGCCACAGGAGTGGCCCAAGAAATTGCAAAAAGACAAAAAAAGAAAAAAAATTATATATGTAGATAGACAGACAGACAGACAGACAGATGGGGGGGTGGTTAGCATGTCGTACTTTACTTCCCAGGGCTCTCCTCTCTTGTAACTGGAAGTTTGTACCCTTTGAGCCCCTTCACCCATTTGTGCCCCCACTTAACTCCCTGAACCACCCCCTCCTCCACCCCCAGCCTCTGGCAACCACCAATCTGTTCTCTATGAGTTCAGTTCTTTGGGGGTTCTGTTGGGGTTGGTTTTAGATTCCACATAGACGTGAGATCCGACAGGATTTGTCTTTCTCGGTCTCACTTAGTCACTACAAGGAAGAGAGTCCGTGCTCTCTCTTTGAACCAGTTTGCCTCTCACACGTAGCTGTTTAAAAGACAACTCACCAAGGATGGGCATCTACAAGACTGCATAACCGAACGGAAACATGTTAGGTGTGTAAAGATGGGCAGAAGCAATATGCACACAGCTACCAATGCGCCGCTAGGAATTTCCAGTCTGTCAGACACGCTCCACCGCAGCCCTTCCCCACCCCCACCCCTCGCCAGCGCACCCCGAATACGACCCGCCCCCAAATCTCTGTTCATTAAATTCTACTCCTCCCTCTCGTGGGGCAAAGGGCAGGAACTGTAAGTGAGGGAGACACAGGCTGGGAAGGGATGGTCCTATTTGCAAAAGATAAAGACATGAGCAATTTTCTTTTTAGTTTGTCACACTAACACAAAGGGAGGGTGGAAATCAACTCTCTGATGACTGCTGACTTGGAAAGGGTTTTTCATTCCTGAAAGCAGTATTTATCCCCAACGATTCAGAAACGGAAACAAACAAAAAAGTGAAACAGAAACAGGATCTTTTTTTTAAATCAAATGCAATTATGTATCACAGATCTTACACACGCGCGCACAAATACGACTGGCACAAATATTGCAAAACTGCTGGTAATGAAATTATAAAGCAGCTTACTTGCATTTAGGAAGGACCGACCTAAAGAGACTTCCTTCTTGCCTCTTCCACCAAGTCAAAACCTTCCTGGCACTCCGTGAAAAGATGTCTTTTCACCATCTTGCCTGCCAGTCCCTCCTTGACGCCTACACTCCGCTGGGAGCTGTCTGTGCAGGGTGCTAAGGAGATGACTTTTTTTTTTTTTTTTAAGATTGGGTTATTCGTTTTAACTGTGAGATGTTTCTGTCTAGTGTTAATTCCCTAATCGCATGGTTGCAGGCCACCCCAGCACACGACTTCCTTGCGGTGTGGTGTGAGTAGGAGTAACACCTTCTAAATGAATACATTGTTATTAATGGCAAGAAATAAATAAAGCATCCCACTTTAAAATGGGCAAAAGACATGAACAGACATTGGTTTTCTGAAGAAGACGTACAGGTGGCCAACAGGTACAGGAAAAAGGCGCTGGCATCAACAACCATCAGGGAAAGGCAAATCGAAACCACAGTGAGAGAGGACCTCTCACCTGCTGGGATGTCTATTACCAAGAAGAGATAACAAATGCTGACCAGGATGTGGAATAAAGGGAACCCTTGCGCACTGCGTTTGTGGGAATGCTTAGGGGTGCAGAAGCCACAAGGAAAAACAGCATGGAGGTTCCTCAAGAAATCAGAACTGCCATATGACCCAGCAATCCCACCTCCGAAGATACAGCCCAAAGGAAATGAAAACATCATCTCAGAGCGCTCGCTGTACTCCCATGTTCACTGCAACATTATTCACAACAGCCAAGGTGGAGACCCAATATATACATGGAATGTTCTCAGCCTTAAGAAAAAGGAAGAAAAAAATCCTGCCCTCTGCAAACGACAAGGATGACCCCAGAGGGCATTATGCCCCGTCGAAGAAGCCAGAAGGAGAAAGATAAGCACTGCATGACTGATACAGAGACTCTTCATTAAAAAAAGAGAAAAAGAGGAAGAAACGTGGAAATCATAGAAACAGGAGAAAAGTGACTTCCAAGGGCTAGAGCAGTGAGGAAAAGAGAGGTTCTGAGGAGCCACGGGCCAGCAAGGTGACTACAACTGAAAACACTATATTGCATAACTGAAAATCGCTAAAAGGGCAGAACTTGAATGTTCTCAACAAGATCAGTTTTTAACATGAATCCACCGTTAGACCAAGTTTGATCACATCTGGTCTGGAACCTTTCCTTTTCCTGGATCTAAAAAGAGGAAAGCAAGGGGGTCAGGCTGGCAGGAGGCGGCCCTCGGGCGTGCGCGGGCGGGCAGAGGCGCGCGGACCCCCGCCCCCGCGCCACGGCCCCGGGGCCTCACCTCGCGCGCCCCGCGCCGCCCGCGCCCCCGCGCTCCCGGCCGCGCGCCCGCGCCGCCCCGGCCGGTCCTCACCGTGCGCCCCGCACTCCCCTCGCGGGGCCGGTGCAGCCGCCGCGAGCTCAGAGCCGCGTGGGGACCGTCCCCGGAGGAGCTGGGTCCAGGCCGAGCGCGGCTGGCCCCTCCGCACTGCATTTAGGAGGTGGGAGGAGCGGCGCGCGGTGCGCACAGGAAATCTGATAGGTGAGGAGGCGGCGGGCGGGCGGGGACGCGGGGCGCGGCGGCTGGGGTGGCGGGGCGCCCGGATTCCCCGCCAGCGCCCCGCGCGGGGCTCCGGGCATCGGCAGGATCCCGGCGCCGAGCGCCAGGGGAGGCGACAGGCACGGTCTGCCATGTTCCGCTGCGGCGGCCCCTGGAGGACGGGCATCTTTCCCGGAGCCCCGGCAGTTCCCCCTGGTGGAGTTTGCTCAGATCCCCTTAGGCCGAGGCTCCGAGTTCAGCGTCCAGCCCTCCCAGGGGACGATCCTAAAGTTAACTTTGAAAACGCTGTCTGTGCGGGGAAGGCCGCGCGGCCCCGCCGTGCCTACACCCACCCCCCCGCCCTTTCAGAAAAGAGATGCCATTTTCCCAGCACACTGTTGGGTTAGGAGCAGAGTCAAGGTCAGATAACGGAATGTGGACGTATCCGGGCTGTTTCATCCACAGGACGGCCACGTTGGTACTAGTCCCATTCCCACTTTACAGAGGAAGAAACTGAGGCACGGGGAAATTAAGGAGCGTGAAGGGGGTGCGGGGATGACCAGTGAGATGGCTGAGAAGGTGGCCGTGAGACCCCAGCGCTCTCTGGCTGAGAGAAAATAGATGATGATTATGATAGATCGATGCTAGATTGATTGATTGATTGATTGATTCATGTACAAAATGTACATTTTTTAAGAGTTGGGGACATATCATTGATCATCTAATTCAGGGGTTGTCAACCCCCGGCTGCCCAGTAAAAATGCCTGAGAAAGTTTTAAAATTCCCAACGCTCAGGCCCTACCCCGGCGAAATGAACTGACTTTTTTCCCTTAATCTTATATCTGCAAGAGCCTAGGATCAATGCCAGGCCTTATTTCACCACGATTAGCATGTGATCCTTCTTGCAGCACATGAGCTACGGTGGGGCAAAGGAGGAAGAAGACCCCCAAATGTTTAATGTGCTGCAGCGCGGAAGCCTGAAAGGTGCAGGCCACTGCGGAGTTGAAGAGCAAGAAAGAGGCCCCAGGGCTCAAGGGGGTGGAGCTGTGGCTGGCGGGGCGGGCGCCCTGTGAAGAGGCTAATCCGAGCGCAGTCAGCCCTGGTAGCAGGGTAGCACCAATACCAGCCTGGGTGATTGGCCTCCCCCGCGCTTATGCACTCGGTTGATGGAGCACGTCTCCTGGGGTAACCAAAGGGGCCTCACAGCAGAGCGCTTATTAGCCAGCACAGCCTGCTGGATGCCGCTCGCACAGCCTGGCGGATGCCGCTTCCGCAGCCTTAAGTGGGCCTGGCAGAGCCGGGAGGGTGAGTGAGGAGAAGCCTGGCCTCCCCCCTGCACCCCTGTCCTCGACCTCCCGGAGGCCCCTCCCAATCTCGGCTTCCGTTTCCAGCGGCTCCTCCATCCTGAGTTGGTACCAAGCCATGCCTCTGTCAGCCACGCACATCTTAGCTCAGAGAGCTCAGCGGCCTGTATTCTGGCACCTCAAGGGACTGTGACCCCAGGCCAGGTGATTTTTAATCCTGGAGAGCAAGGAAGGTGCAGACCCCAGAGAAAAGGGCCTGGGGAGAACCAAACTGAGAGATGGAATCCCCTGAGATCGGAATGATGGACAGCCACGGGCAGAGGAAAGGCTGAGACAGGAATTTGCCTGCCGGTGGTTCAGTTCTCTGTAATGACACAGGTCTGTGTGCACAGCTCACCCAGCTTTGAACACATCTGTCGGGAAAACAAAAGCCCCTTCTCCTGGATCAGAGGGGGGCTGTCTAAGGCTCTGAGGCTGGCTGGTGTTTGCTAAGCTCAGGGAGGAGCCCAGGCAGTGGCTGCTCTGTTCTCTTCTGGGGGAGCGGGCACGGGGCGGGGGTGGGGTGGGGTGGGGAGGTTTCTCACCTGTGAGCCTTGCACACTGCTCTCCCCTCTCCCGCCCCAGAAAAGGGCTCTGCCCAAGCAGAGGAAGCTCTGCCTCTGTGTCCCCCACCCCCACCCCACACCCTCTTAATCGTGGACTTCTTAATCAGGGAGTCTATGATTAAGATCTAAGTCCCTTTAGCTGAGGGTCCACCATCACCCGTGCAGCAGACTCAGTTAGAAGTAGGGAGAGTGTCAAGTGGAACTTTAATAGACAAAATAGATGCCATTCCTTGAGGTGTTCAGGAGAATAAAACTAGGTTTTAACTTCTGATGTAACGTTAATGTATACGTAATAGGAGCTATGGGTCACTACGCATATGTCTCTTCTTTCTGTTAATATAGGATCTAAAATTTCATTGTTTAAAATTTCTGTTAATATAGGATCTAAAATTTCATTGTTTAAAATTTAATGTTTACAAGAGATACTTTGAAATCATAAGGTTGCAGCTACCAGCAGACATTGCTTTGAGAATGGCTAGTGACATCTGACATGGCTCAGAAAAACTCAGGTTCTCAGCCATACAGGAGGAGGTCTGAAATCCACAATGGCCGGAGCAGATGTACAGTGATGTCCGAAAGGCCATGAAGCAGGCCACTTTGGTGAGTAAATAAAGTTTAAATTAAGCCATGTATAAGCCAGGGTGACTTCCTTATTTCTCAGTACATGCAGATTTCCCATCGTTTCCCCCTTTTGATTGTAAGTCCTTGAATAGAAAGCATTGATGATCAAATTATCTGTTCCTCTATGCTGGGGTGATTCAGCTGCTTGCACCAGGCGTAGATCATTTACCTTGGTGCTAGTCTTTCTTCATATTTGCCTAGTCAGTCCACACTGGGGGAAAACTGATCTGATAACATGAACCAGCTCAGGAGTATATCAATGAGGAAATACTGTATTGGCCATACATTTGCTCATTTACACCCAATTGTCACACAAATATTGTGCATGTGCTTTTAGCAGTACAGCTAAAGCAAGCACTGGTATGTCATGAGTAGTTACTCTGTGATAATTCCATTAGGTAATTTTCTTTTCCTTCTGAACATCAGGGCAAAGGTGTGGCTAACACAATTACTTTTATACAGACTTCAATTAACAGACCTAGAATTTCAGAGCTGTTGAAATGTAATCTTTTTCTCTAAAATTACCCTCATCTCCACTGAACACAGCCAAACCAAGTCTAATTTGTTTCAAAAATAAGTCTGCTCCATAAGCTCCTCCATGTTGATTCTGGTGTAATTCCTCAGGACCCTCAGACTAAATTCCTGGAAAGGTTCTCAAGGCCAGGGAAGCCACGCCAAAGACTTGCCATCAGATTCTGCCATGGATTTCTCTTTTCTAGAAGTCCCCAAAATATCAAGATTCCTGCACATGCCAGGAGGCAGTCTTTCCTATTCATGCGATAAGGCTGCTCAGAACCCAAGAGTCTCCAGTTTCTGGAGGGACCAGGCAGAGGGAAAAGCAAAATATTTCAGTTTTATTCAAAGAGGTATAATTTGCCCAACTGCTCTAAGTCATAAGTAGCTTCAGTGGAAGGGCTTCCCTATGTCTGGAAAATACAGATCAAAACCAGTGATGCCCCACACAGAGTAAACCATACACATAATAAACATATTCACCAATTGACTCTGTAAATAATCCTTTCTGTTATTTGCTTTATAAAGTCATCAGGCTGTGCATTGGAATTTTTTTATTCAATGAATTTTATTACTTTTATAGTTGTATATCAATCATAACAACACAATTTTATAGCATTTCCATCCCAAAACCCCAACCCATCTCCCCACCCCCAACCTGTCTCCTTTGGAAACCAAAAGATTTTCAAAGTCTGTGGGTCAGTATCTGTTCTGCAAAGAATTTCATCGTGTCCTTTTTTAGATTCCACATGTAAGTGATAACATATGACATTGGTGTCTCACTGTCTGACTGACTTCACCTAGCATGATAATTTCTAGGTCCATCCATGTTGCTGCAAATGCCGTTATATCTGTCCTTTTATTGACTGGGTAGTATTCCATTGTATGTATGTACCACTTCTTCTTTATCCACTCCTCTGTCAATGGACATTTAAGTTGTTTCCATGTCTTGGCTATTGTAAATAGTGCTGCAATGAAAATTGGAGTACATGTATCTTTTTTGAGTCATGGTTTTACCTCTGGATAGATCCCCAGAAGTAGGACTACTGGATCAAAGGGTAATGCTGTTTGTAGTTTTCTGAGGACTCTCCATACTGTTTTCCACAGTGGTTGCACCAATTCACATTCTCACCAACTGTGTAACACGGTTCCCTTTTCTCCATACCCTTTGCAACATTTATTGTTTGTAGACTTTTTGATGACGGCAATTCTGGGCAGTATAAGGTGGTACCTCATAGTATTTTAATTTGCATTTCTCTAATAATTAGTGATGTTGAACATTTTTTCTTTTTTCTTTTTTTTTGGCCATCTGTATGTCTTCTTTGGAGAATTGTCTGTTTAGATCTTCTGCCCATTTTTTTTGATGGGTTTTGTTTTTTTTTTTTGTTTGTTTGTTTTTTTTTTTTTAGTGTTGAGCTTCAGGAGGTGTTTATAAATTTTGGAGATTAATCCCTTGTCAGTTGCTTCATTTGCAATTATTTTCTCCCATTCTGTGGATTGTCTTTTCTTTCGTTTTGTTTAGGGTTTCTTTGCTATGAAGAAACTTTTAAGTTTAATTAGGTCCCATTTGTTTATTTTTGTTTTTATTGTCATTACTCTAGGAGGTGGATCTGAGAAGATATTGCTGTGGTTTATGTCGAAGAGTGTTTGGCATAGGTTTTCCTCTAAGAGTTTTATAGTATCTGGTCTTATATTTAGGTCTTAATCCATTTTGAGTTTATTTTTGTGTGTGGTGTTAGGAAGTGTTCTAATTTCATTCTCTTAGGTGTAGCTGTCCAGTTTTCCCAGCACCACTTATTGAAGGGACTGTCTTTTCTCCATTGTATATTCTTGCCTCCTTTGTCATAGATTAGTTGACTCTACGTGCATGGGTTTAATTCTGGGCTTTCTATCCTGTTCCATTTGTCTATATTTCTTTGTGCCATATGGTTTTGATGACTATAGCTTTGTAGTATTGTCTGAGGTCAGGGAGCCTGATTCCTCCAGCTCCATTTTTCTTTCTCAGGATGGCTTTGGCTACTTTGTGTATTTTGTGCTTCCAAACAAACTTTTTTTTTTTGCTTTTTAGGGCTGCACCAGAGGCATATGGAGGTTCCCAGGCTTGGGGTCAAATCAGAGCTACAGGTGCCAGCTTATGCCACAGCCACGTGGTCTGAGCCATGTCTGGGACCTACATCACAGCTCATGGCAATGCCAGATCCTTAACCCAGTTAGCAAGGCCAGGGATTGAACCTGCAACCTCATGGTTCCAGTCGGATTCATTTCCACTGCACCACAACGGGAACTCCCCAAGCAAACTTCAAAATATTTGTTCTACTTCTGTGCAAAAATATCCTCGGTAATTTGATAGGGATTGCATTGAATCTGAAGATTGCCTTTGGTAGTATAGTCATTTTGATAATATTGATTCTTCCAATACCAGAGTATGGTATGTCTTTCCATCTGTTTATGTCATCTTTGATTTCTTTCATCAGCATTTTATAGTTTTCAGAGTACAGGTCTTTTATCTCTTTAGGTAGGTTTATTCCTAATTATTTTATTCATTTTGATGAGATGGTAAATGGGTTTGTTTCCCTAATTTCTCTTTCTGATCTCTCGTTGTTAGTATATAGAAATGCAGTCGATTTTTTTGTGTTAATTTTGTATCCTGCGAGTTGCTACATTCATTGATGAGCTTTAAGTTTTCTGGTAGTGTCTTTAGAATTTTCTAGGTATAGTATCATGTCATCTGCAAACAGTGATAGTTTTACTTCTTCCTCTCCAATTTAGGTTGCTTTTATTTCTTTTTCTTCTCTGATTGCCATGGCTAGGACTTCCAAAACTATGTTGAATATTAATGGTGAGAGCAGATATCCTTGTCTTGTTCCTGATCTCAGTGAGAATTCTTTCAGCTTTACACCATTGAGAATGATGTTATCTGTGGATTTGTCATATATTCCCTTTATTATGTTGAGGTAGGTTCTCTCTATGCCCACTTTCTGAAGGGTTTTTATCAGAAATGGGTGTTGGATTTTGTCAAAAGCTTTTTCTGCCTCTATTGAGAGGATCATATGATTTTTATTCTTCAGTTTGTTAATGTGGTGTATCACACTGATTGATTTGTGGATATTTAAGAATCCTTGCATCCCTGGGATAAATCCCACTTGATCATGATGTACAGTCCTTTTAATGTATTGTTGGATTCAGTTGCTAGTATTTGTTGAAGATTTTTGCAAATATGTTCATCAGTGATACAGGCCTGTACTTTTCTCTCTTTTTTTGTGGTGTCTTTGTCTGGTTTTGGTATCAAGGTGATGGTGGCCTCATAGAATGAGTTTGGAGGTGTTCCTTCCTCTGTAATTTTTTGGAATATTTACAGAAGGATAAGTGTTAACTCTTCTCTAAAGGTTTAATAGAATTCACCTGTGTAGTGATCTGGTCCTGGACTTTTTGTTTGTTGGAAGTTTTTTTAATCACATTTTCAATTTTATTACTTGTGATTGGACCATTCATCTTTTCTATTTCGTTTTGGTTCAGTCTTGGAACACTGTAGTTTTCTAAGGATCTGTCCATTTCTTCTAGGTTGTCCATTTTATTGTCATATAGTTGCATGTAGTAGTGTCTTATGATGCTTTGTATTTCTGTGATGTCCGTTGTAACTTCTCCTTTTTCATTTCTGATTGTATTGATTTGAGTCCTCTCTCTTTTTTTCTTGATAAGTCTAGCTAAGAGTTTATCAATTTTGTTGATCTTTTCAAAGAACCAGCTTCTAGTTTCGTTGATCTTTTCTATGGTTTTCTTCATTTCTATTTCATTGATTTCTGCTCTGATCTTTATGATTTCTTTCCTTCTGCTAACTTTAGGTCTTGCCTGTTCTCTCTCTAACTGCTTTAGATGTAAAGTTAGCTTGTTTATTTGAACCTTTTCCTGTTTCCTGAGGTGGACTTGTATTTCTATAAACTTCCCTCTTAGAACTGCTTTTGCTGCATCCCATATATTTTGGAGTGTTGTGTCTTTGTTGTTATTTGCTTCTAGGTATTTTTTTTAATTTCCTCTTTGATTTCTTCAGTGATCCATTGGTTGTTTAGTAGCATGTCGTTTAGTCTCCATTTTTTGGTGTTTTTTTTTTTTTTTTTTTTGCAGTGTTTTTCTTGTTGTTCATTTCCAGTCATGTAGCGTTGTGGTCAGGAAAGATGTTTGATATGATTTCAATTTTCTTGAGTTACTGAGGCTTGATTTGTGGCCCAGAATGTGATCAATCCTAGAGAATGTTCCGTGTGCACTTGAGAAGAATATGTGTTCTGCTGCTTTCAGATGGAATGTTCTATAGATATCTATTAAGTCCATCTGGTCTAATGTGTCATTTAGGGCCTGTGTTTCCTTGTTGATTTTCTGTCTGAATGATCTGTCCATTGCTGTAAGTGGGGTGTTAAAGTCCCCTGCTATTATTGTGTTATTGTCAATTTCTCTTTTTAAGGTTATTAGCAGTTGCCTTATATGTTGAGATGATCCTATGTTGGGTGCATATATATTTACAGTTGTTATATCTTCTTGGATTGATCCTTTGGTCATTATGTAATGTCCTTATCTCTCTCTTATAATATTCTTTATTTTAAGGTCTATTTTGATATGAGCATTGCTACTCCACCTTTCTTTTGATTCCTGTTTGCATGGAATATTTTCTTTCATCCACTCACTTTCAATTTGTGTGTGTATGTGAAGTGGGTCTCTTGACAACAGCATATATATGGGTCTTGTTTCTGTATCCATTCAGCCAGTTTATGCCTTTTGGTTGGGACATTTAGTTCATTGACACTTAAGGTAATTATTGATATGTATGTTCTTATTGCCATTTTATTAACTGTTTTGGATTTGTTTCTCTTGCTCTTTTTACTTCCCTTCTCTTGTTCTCTTCTCTTGTGCTTTGATGTGTATATATATACGTACAAGATTGTTTTAAGTTGTTGGTATCTTCATTGCATCTCCAGTGTCCTGCATTTGTACTCTCCTCTTCTCATGAGATTTCTGGTTTTGGTAGCTTATTTGGGTGTGGATGATTTCCTACCTTTACTATATGCATGCCTTTACTGGTGAGCCTTGCCATTTGTAATGCTTTTGTTTCTAGTTGTGGCCTTTTCTTTTCCACCTAGAGAAGTTCCTTTAGTATTTGTTGTAAAGCTCGTTTAGTGGTGCTGAATTCTTTTAGCTTTTGCTTGTGTGTAAAGCTTTTGATTTCTCCTTCAAATCTGAATGAGAGCCTGGCTGGGTAGAGTAATGTTGGTTGAAGGTATTTTCTTTCATCACTTTAATTATATCATGCCACTTTCTTCTGCCCTGCATAGTGTCTGCTGAAAAATCTGCCAATAACCTTATTGGGGTTTCTTTGTATGTTATTTGTTTCTTTTCCCTAGCTGCTTTCAATATTCTTTCTGTCTTTAATTTTGGTTGCTTTGATTAATATGTGTTTTGGGGTGTTCCTCCTTGGGTTTATTTTATTTGGCACTCATTGTGCTTCCTGGATTTGAGTGAGTGATTCCTTTACCATGTTAGGGAAGTTTTTTGCTATTATCTCTTCAAATATTTTTCCTGGCCCTTTTTCTCTCTCTCTCTCTTTTCCTTCTGGCACCCTTATAATACGGATGTTGGTGCATTTAACATTGTCCCAGAGTTCTCTTAGACTGTCTTCATTTCTTTTCAATCTTTTTCTTTTCTGTTCCACATCAGTAATTTCCACTAGTCTGACCTTGCTTATTCGTTCTTCTCCCTCCTGTGCTCTGCTGTTTTGCTTCTAATGAATTTTTTATTTCAGTTATTGTATTTTGCATCTCTGCTTGCTTAATTCTTAACTCTTGTATTTCTTTGCTCAGTGTTTCTTGTAATTTATCAGTCTTTGCCTCTAGTTTATTTCCAATATCTTGAATTATCTTCACTATCATCAGTCTAAAGTCTTTTTCATGGAGGTTGATAATCTCCAGATCACTTAGCTGTTTTTCTGGGATTTTTTCTTTCTTCCTTATCTGAGTCATAATTCTCTGCCTTTTCATTTTATAGAGATTTTTGGTGTGGTCTCCTTTTTGCAGACAATAGAATTGTAGCATCTCTTGCTTCTGATGTCCATCCCCCTTGTGACTGAAGTTGGTACAGGATTTTGCTGTAGGCTTCCTGATGGGAGGGACTGGTCCCTGCCCCCTGGCAGGTGGAGCTGATTCCTGTCCCTCTAGTGTGTGTGGTTTTGTCTCTGGGTAAGATTAGAGGGGCTGTGTGCCTGGGGGGTCTTTAGGCTTGCTTGCTGATGGGTGGGGCTGTGATCCCATCTGGATTATTGTTTGGCCTGGAGCTTCTCAGTGCTGATGAGTGGGGCCAGAATTTTCCAAAATGTCCACCTCTAGAGGAACAAATGCTGATGATTGTTCCAGAGACCTTTGCCTCCAGTGTCCTTTCCCCACCTCAAGCCACAGTCACCCCCTGTTTTCCCATGAGATCCTCTAAGAAATGCAGTCAGGTCTGACCCAGATTTTCATGGAGTCTCTGCTTTGCCCTGAGACCCAGTGCACATGAAAGCCTGTATGCACCTTTCAAGAGTGGGGTCTCAGTTACCACAGAGGGCCTAGAATTTGGCAGGAAGTCTACTGATCTGCCAGAAACCTCCGGATTCCCTATAGGGGTGGAGGAAGTTACTTCTGAAGCAGTGCAGAGGGGCGGGATTCCGCAAGTCCCCTCTGGGGCAGGCATAGAACTGCGATCTCCCTACCAAGGTGGAGAAAGTCACTCTGGAAACAGGGAAAGCTCCTAGGAGTGCACAGGTGCCTTCCAGGCAGCTGCAGACCTACAATAGACCTAGCACACAGATCACAATTTTGGAAACAGCACAGAGGGCCCAGAATTCATAGGAAGTCTCCTGACCTCCTGGGGACCTCTGGATTTTCTAGTGGGTGGAGGAAGTTATTTCTGAAGCAGTGCAGAGGGACAGGATCTCTCAAGTGCCCCCTGGGGAGCATGTAGAGCCACAACCTCCCTACTGAGGTGGAGAAGGTTACCTTCGAAACAAGCTAAAGGGAAAGCTTCAAGGAGTTTACAAGTGGGTACAGACCCACAATTGGCCTACCACAGAGAATGTGATTCTGGAAGCAGCATGGAGGGGGCAGAATTTGGCAGGAGGTATCCTGACCTGCTGAAGACCTCCAAATTCCCTAGGGGGAGGAGAAAGCAATTTTGGAACCAGCACAGAGGGAAGGGATCCTGCAAGTGTCCTCTGGGAAGGGTACAGAGCTGTGATATCCCTACTGTGGTGGAGATAGCTACCTCAGAAACAGGGAAGCTCCTATGAGTCCACAAGGGGCCTTCTGGGTGACTGTACATCCCTAATGGGCCTAGAAGACAAAAGGGGTTTTTGGAAACAGTGCAGACTGTCCAGAAATCTGCAGGGGACCTCCTGAGCTGATGGAAACCCACAGATTTCCTAGGGGTGAAAAAAGTTATTTCTGAAACAGCACGGAGGGACAGGACCCTGAAAAGGACCTTTGGGGTGAGCACAGAGCCACAATCTGCCGAAGAGGCAGAGGGTAATTTGGGAAACAGTGTGGACTGTCTGGGTTATGCAAGGGGCCTCCTGGGCAGAAACAGAGTCATAATCTACCTAGAGGGCAGTGAATAGTATCCTGGAAGAAGTGCAAAGAATCCTGGAAATCTTCAAAAGTCTTCCTATGTGGGTTGAGAGCTGTGAAAAGCCCACTGAGCTGGTAAAGCTGTTTCAGAAGTGACACAAAAGATCCTGGGAATCTAAAAAGACCTGGCAGGCAGGCAAAGAGCCTCAATCTACACAGGGGACAGAGAAAGAGAACTTGGAAACAGTACAAAGGACCCTGGGAGTCGAAGAGCCCAGGCAGGCAGGTGGAAAACCCCAGAGGGCTTAGTGAAGGGACAAAGTGAACCTGGAAACAATGCTCATAGCCCAGGAGACAAAGTCTATTGGATTGGCATAGTGATCTCAGGAAAAGCACAAGCCCCAGGATCCTGGCCAACATTCAACCAGGGGACCATGGAAGCAGAGTATGTTGCATGGCTAGCCAAAGTTGCTGAGAGGGTCCCACTGATGTTGCATGTCCATAGTTCAGCAGCTACAGGGAGCACTCTATCACCAGCCTGGTAGGAGAAGGGATTCCCAGAATGGTGCAGGCCTTTTAGCTACAGAGAAAGCCTTTTAGCAGCAGTCAAGGAGCAGCCCCTGCCCCTGGGGCTACAGGGAATGCCCTCAAGGCTGGACAAACAAAGGGAGAGATTACAGAGAGGCACCTGCATTCCCAGATGCAGAGAGCAATCCCTAGAACCTCCCTTTCAAAGGGAGGGACTGTGAGATCAATTGCTGACATTGGCAATCACAAGAAACTGTCCTGAGAGCTCCCTGGAAGCAAGAGGAATTACAAGAGTCAGTCCTTACCTCCCCCCACTGCCAAGAAAGCAATCCAGAGAACCATGAACCACCACCAAGACTCACATGGACCACATCCATAACAGCCACCTGTCTTCAGGGGAGGTAGCGTAATACTACCGCTCCCATCATGTGCTCTAGATACACGTGAGCCACTAACACCTCTGTGATCTTCAAGACAAGGCAACAACCACAGCATCTATGTATCTGCCATCAAGGAGATAATAAATATAGATAGTTAAACATTATGAGACGATAAAGAAATAAACTTCAGACAAAGTAACAAGACAAAAACACACAAAACAACTAAATTAAGAGGAGATAGGTAATCAACCCGAAAAGGAGCTCAGAGTGATGATAGTAAAATGATCCAAGACCTTAGAAAAAAAATAGAGACACAGATGGAGAAGTTATGAGAAATGTTTGACAAAGAGCTAGAGGAACTAAAGAACGAGCAAACAAAGATAGATAGCACAATACCTGAAATGAAGAATTCACTAGAAGGAATCAACAGCAGGATAACAAAGGCAGAAGAACAAATAAGTGACATAGAAGATAGAGTGGTAGAGATCACTGATGTAGGGGAAAAAAAATGGAAAATGATAAAAAGAACTGAGGAGAGCCTAAGAGATCTCTGGGACAACATTCAACATACCAACATTATCATCATAGGGGTTCCAGAAGGAGAAGAGAGAGAAAACAGGCCAAAGAAAATAGTTGAAGAGATTATAGATAAAAACTTCCCTAATATGGGAAAGGAAACACTCACTCAAGTTGAGGAAGCACAAAGGCTCCCACACAGGATGAACCCAAAGAGAAACACAACAAGACACATAGTAATCAAACTGACAAAAATTAAACACAAAGAAAAAATATTTAAAGCAACAAGGGAAAAGCAACAAATAACATACAAAGGAACCCTCATAAATATAACAGCTGATCTTTCAGCAGAGACTCTGTAAGCTAGAAGGGAGTGGCAAGGTACTTTTAAGGTGGTAAAGAGGAGGAACCTAGAACCAAGAATACTCTACCCAGCAAGGCTCTCATTCAGATTTGAAGGAGAGATCAAAAGCTTCACAGACAAGCAAAAGCTAAAAGAATTCAGCAGCTCCAAACCAGCTCTACAGCAGCTGGTAAAGGAAGTGTTCTAAGCAGAAAGGAAAAAGCTACAACTAGAATCTAGGAAATTTCAAAAGAAAAAAGTACAGACCAATATCACTGATGAACATAGATGCAAAAATCCTCAACAAAATACTAGCAAACTGAATCCAAGTATATGTTAAAAGGATCATACACCATGACCAAGTAGGATTTATCCCAGGGATGCAAGGATTCTTCAGTATCCACAGATCTATCATTGTGATACACCACATTAACAAACTGAAGAATGAAAACCGTATGATCATCTCAATAGAGGCAGAAAAGGCTTTTGACAAAATTCAACACCCTTTTCTGATTAAAAAAAAAAAACTCTCCAGAGAGTGGGGATAGAGGGAACCTACCTCAAAATAATAATTATATGTATATAAAACCCACAGCTAACATCATTCTCAATGGGTGAAAAATGGAAAACATCCCCACTAAGATCAGGAACAAGACAAGGATGTCCACTTTCACCACTATTATTCAACATAGTTTTGAAAGTTCTAACCATGCAATTAGAGAAGAAAAAGAAATAAAAGGAATCCAAATCAGAAAAGAAGTGAAACCATTACTGTTTCCCAATGTTATGATACTATACTTACAAAACCCTAAAGACAGCACCAAAAAATTATTAGAACTCATCAATGAATTTTGCAAAGTCAGAACTCTCACTCCCATATGTGAGTCTCTGTGATACAGTTACTTTCCAGTCTTTAGACTATCCACCTGGTGGGCATGGGGTTGCTTATATCGTGTAATCACCCCTCCCATTGCCTTGATATGGCCACCTCTTTCTTTTTTTTTTTTTTTTTTTTTTGACAGTTCGCAGTCTATTTGATTGAGGATTCTTCAGCTGTTGGTCGTAATTTTGTTGCTTTTATGAGAGAAGGTGAGCTCCAGTCCTTCTACTCCGCCATCTTAATCCCATCTCCTAGAATTTTATAATTTTTTTACCCAGCTCAGCAGTTTTTTTCTGAAATTTATGAGCTTTCTTGATGATAACACACTTTTGCAGAACCACCAGAGTATAATAGTAAGTGTATATCTATCTTAGGGGACATTGGCTGAAAGGGTCCACCTTGGCCAGGCGTGTTAATAGCCGCTGGCATGGGCTTTCTCACAACAGGAGGTCCTGATAAGGAATAGGCTGTTGCCCTGAAGACTACCCAGGAGGGTCTGGAAGGAGCCAATAGGAGAGAGGAGATGACCAACTTCCCAGGATCCTTGATGCTGGAATCCATTTGGCTGAGAGGTGCAGACTCCACCAGGAAGGACCCTGGGCCAGACCAAGTATGGGCCAAGCAAGATGATTGGCCAGGGACAACCCAGAAACTAACCCCATTCCCATAAAACCAGGGACTGGGAGCCACGTGGCAGAGCAGTTCTCCTGGACTCCCCCACCCTGCTGCTCTCTGCCAGGGGCCCCTTCCCAATAAAGTCTTTTGCTTTGTCAGCAGGTATGTTTCCTTGGACAGGTCATTTCTGAGTGTTACAAAGAAGCCTGTTCTCGGGCCCTGGAAGGGGTCCCCCTTTCTGCAACATATACATGACACAGAGCCTTAAAAGGGCACAGCTTAACACCTGATTTTAAAATAATCAATAAAGAAAACTTGCTGACAATAACCAGGATTAGGGTTGACAGCCCCGTATGCCAGGCACATCCAAATTTAGAAATTTCATGTACTTGTAGAATGCCTAATAATAATACGCATAATATTAACATGACCTAAGTAGGTTTATCCCTCTTGTGAAAATTTCTTCCTGCATTTTAACATACCAAATAATCCTGGTTAATTTAGTGTTTCTCTGAGATGCCTCAGGCTTCCCCTGGAGCATCCCAAATTTAGCTGGAGGTCAAAAGACCTTGTAAAACTACCAAATAACTTATTTGCTTAACTAAGATGAGAAAGTATTTCAAAAGCAAATACAGATCACTTAAAGGCAAAGAACCTCACACTATCTGTTATTAAAAGTAATGTTTCAAACAAACTTGGGAGAAACCAAATCCAGTCTTGTCTCGGCCCATTCCCAACAAAATCCATTTATCCCACTAAATGTCCTTTTCCTTTTCCACAGACCTCCCACAACTTTCTGGATCCACATTAGTTTGTCTCTTCTTTCCTTTTCCATTCAGAAGCAGCCACCTCTAGGACAAAAATCAGCCCTTTCCCTTAAGAAAATGGAGTGCCATTCCTCATACCTTCTGTTTAAAAGACACATCCTGGAGTTCCCATTGTGGCTCAGGGGTAAGGAACCACAATGTCCATGAGGATGCGGGTTTGATCCCTGGCCCCGCTCAGTGGGTTAAGCATCTGGCGTTGCCATGAGCTGTGGTGTAGGTCAAAGGCATGGCTCGGATCTGGCGTTGCTGTAGCTGTGATGTAGCCCCTCAGCTATAGCTCTGATGTGACCCGCAGCCTGGGAACGTCCATATGCTGCAGGCGTGACTGGCCCTAAAAAGACTTCATTAATTAATTAATTATACATCCTAATTTCCTTAAGCAACCATGGACTGTCTTCTATAACAGCACTTTGTAGACTAGTAAACATAAATACCAATAATTTCTTTTTTTTTTTGTCTTTTTCTTTTTTTTTTTTTTTTGCCTTTTCTAGGGCCAAACCCACAGCATATGGAGGCTCCCAGGCTAGGGGTCTAATTGGAGTTGCAGCCGCCGGCCTACGCCAGAGCCACAGCAACTCGGGATCCAAGCCAGTGTCTGCACCTACGCCACAACTCACGACAACGCCAGATCCTTAACCCACTGAGCGAGGCCAGGGATCAAACCCGCAACCTCATGGCTCCTAGTTGGATTCGTTAACCACTGAGCCACGATGGGAACTCCATAAATACCAGTAATTTCTAAAAACTTGTGTTTTCTTACAGAGAGCATCTCAGGATGTTACTAAACACATTCAATCGTCTTAAATACCTCTAGTTTCCCTGCGGAGTAATTGATGTCTCAGTTTTTTGTTTATTTGGGCATAACTTAGCTGTTCAACACACTTCCATCATTTAACTTGTTTAGCAAAACTCTAAACTTTTATGTTACCAAACACAGAGAGAGAGAGTCTTAAGTAGACATTCCTAATATGTAATCATTCCTATAGGGCTCACCCAAGAGCGCGTATCTCATGTACATTTAATTTAGTTTAATCGTACCAAGTTATTTTCCTTGCTAACAAATGTGCAACAGATATAATGTTTTTTGATCTCTCGTAAAGCTAGGCACAACAGAAATTATATATTTAACACTGATGACTCTAGAAACATGTCCGTATTGATCCAACTATCTAGTTCAAGCCACCTTCGACACCAGGTATCCATTTAATGTGCACTATTTCCTGGGTCATGTGAACCTGAAATTGATCCTAGCCAGTTGCCATCAGTATTTTTGAGAATTTGTATAAGCACTTAAATTTTTTTAAGCCATTCAGTAGCACTCACAAATTTCAATAATACCACACAAAGATAAAGGCAGAGAGAATACACACATAAACGCAGACAGACACAACCGGAGATCTCTTAGATTCATTTTCTAAGCTTAGGTGAAAATCAGATATCACAACATAAAACTCACTAGTTTATAAATAACAGCTGAAATAAGTTTTCTTTAGTCATGGGCTCGTTAACAACAAGCCAACCTGTTTATTAAAAGCTTTCCTAGGGAGCTCCCGTCGTGGCTCAGTAGTTAACGAATCCCACTAGAAACCATGAGGTTTCGGGTTCGATCCCTGGCCTTGCTCAGTGGGTTAAGGATCCGGCGTTGCCGTGAGCTGTGGTGTAGGTCACAGATGTGGCTCAGATCCCGTGTTGCTGTGGCTCTGGTGTAGGCCGGTGGCTACAGCTCTAATTAGACCCCTAGCCTGGGAACTTCCATATGCCACTTGTGCGGCCCTAGAAAAGGCAAAAAGACAAAAAATAATAAAATAAAATAAAAACAAAAGCTTTCCCAGGATACTGTTAGGTGGAAATGATATGGATGGAGTAGGACAGTGGCACAGGTAGTAAGAGAAGTCCCATAGGGACCATAGAGAAAGAGGGAAATCTAGGGAAACTTGGGAGATCACTGCAAGTTAATAATCACTCAAGAAAGCTATCAAAACGTCAAGGACAAACAGACTTGCTTAACTATAAAACCATAAGTGAAAGCATGAGATATGCCTCAGGTCATTAAGTGAAAGATAAAATGAGACCTGCCTTCAAGCTCAGCAAGATAATGAACCTTAAGACTAGGGGTAGGACTTTAAGAGAAAGTTGACTTTCCAAAGTAGGAAACCCGAAGAGTTCCCGTTGTGGCACAGCAGAAATGAATCCGACAAGGAATCTCAAGGTTGTGGGTTTGATCTCTGGCCTCGCTGGGTTAAGGATCCGGTGTTGCCGTGAGCTGTGGTGTAGGTCGCAGACAGGGCTGGGATCTGGCATTGCTGTGGCTGTGGTGCAGGCCGGAAGCTGGAGCTCCAATTAGACCCCTAGCCTGGGAACCTCCCTATGCCGCAGGTACAGCCCTAAAAAGCAAAAAAAAAAAGAGCAAAGTGGGAGACCCTCATTTATATGGAAACCTGAGATGATTCCATTTATTTTAGCATCGGTTCCCACCCTTCTGCCAATCTGAATAAGCACCAGGACAGTCCTAGTTTGACCTCATAGAGTCAAATACTCTCACTGGATACGGAGGAGCTAATGGGAGCTAATGACGTAAGCCTGACGCATACTCAAAGAATGAGGAAGAGCTGGTCTTTTCCCTCCCCACTCTCCTTGGATTAAAATGACTGTAGCCCACCTAAGCCTCGGGCAGAGCCTCCTCGCCTGCCCCCTTGCATCTCTCACAAGCATCCTATCTTTCTCTCTCTCTTTCTTTTTTTCTTTTTACAGCCTGCACCTGCAGCATATGGAAGTTCCCAGGCTAGGGGTCAAATCAGAGCTATAGCTTCTGTCCTACGCCACAGCCACAGTAACATGGGATTCAAGCTATGTCTTTGAACTACACCACACCTCATGGCAACACCGGATCCTTAACCCACTGAGCGAGGCTGGGGCTCAAACCCGAATCCTCATGGATCCTCGCTGGGTTCGTTCACCACTGAGCCATGAAGGAAACTCCCATATTTTAATAACTCTAGTTCCTGCCTATCGCTTTGCCACTTGCTGAATTCCTTCGACACTGACCCACAAAGAACCTGAACCAGTGAGTCCAGACACCAGGTGAGTGATTCTAATTTAAAAAAAAACATGAGTTCAAGTCCCAGTCTGGGTTTTGGCTGGGTTTGAGTCAGAGATGTTTCTGTTTCAGAACTGGAGAAGTGCCTTCCATGTTGAGTTGAATTAAACACTCGTGCCCAAAACCAAAATCAAAACTGGAATCCTCGCCAGCCAGTGGAAAAGCCACAAGCCAGAAAAACAGATACCCAAGGCTCCGATTTGCTTCAAACGGCCCTAGGCCAAGAGGCACCTTACAAATGGGAGCTCCCAAAAGGAAGATTCCTAAATGGGAACCAAAGGTTCCCCAGATGGACAAGGACAAGGGGGCTTTGGAGGGCACCCCAGACACTGGCAGAGGTGTCCTGACTTCCCAGATGCTAATTTTCTTCTTCCCCAAAATGATTTCTCAGAGTTGGAGGTTTGGGCCGGTGAAGACAGAAAAGAAAGAGAGGTCCTTGAGACAAGGATAGCCTTGTAGGGCTGCCTCTCTCTCCTCTTCCACTCCAGCTTCGGTGTTCCCACTGCTGAGATGGCAGGCCAGGTATGATGGGGGCACGGCCTTACAGCAGGGATCCTTGGCTACCTGGCCCGTGGAGCCTCCTCGAAGCCTCTGCTCTCCGAAAGGAGGGTGGCATGGAGGGAAACCCCAAAGTATCTGATGAAGCCCATGGGCTCCAAGAGGCTGGCTGCCCACATGTCGATGCCAGATGAGCCCCCAAAATTTGTTGCCGAAACTCAGCCGCTGTCCACCGGTGCTGAATAGAAATGTAAAGACACAGTTTGGGGCAAAGGAGAAAAAAAAAAATTGCTTTATTACTTCAACAGACCAAAGGGGCCACAGCAGGCTGATGCCCAAGAAACTGTGCCCTCCTTTGAGAGAGACTAGGAGGGGGTTTTATCGTTTGGGAGTGAAAAATAGGGCCACAGGTAAGGATTGAGGGTAGAGGCAAGCTTGCATTCTTCTTCAAAGTTGGTGTTTAGTGGCCCCAGCCCTGGGTCTGGTGGTCTGCCTTTCTGAAATGAAAAATGCTTCATAACATCATTTGTTGGAGGTTTTAGTTCTGCAGAAGAACACAGCAGAGGGACGTTCCCGGGCTAGGGGTCGAATCGGAGCTGCAGCTGTGGTCTACACCACAGCTTGCAGCAACACTAGATCCTTAACCCACTGAACAAGGCCAGGATCCTCACGGAGACTCTGTTGGGCCCTTAACCCACTGAGCCACATTGGGAACTCCTACACCATTGTTTCTTGACGGCTCCTCCCTTCCCCAAGTAACAACAGTTTGAACCGACCCTTTAGACCTCAGGGAAGGCCATGGAAACTGAATGAGGCCAATTTCCTACAGACAAGAAATGGGGGACCCAGGAGCCCCATAGGGCCATGCTCAGTTTCAGTTCAGTGCCCCCTTGACAGGGCCAAGTCCCTCTATTCCCTGCTGTGTGCTCTGTCTCCCCTTCCAGAATGTGACTTCAGGGCAGACAGGCACATCCGCAGCAGAGGCTCTGCCTGGCGCCTGGCATGGATGTTTGAACAATACTGGATCCGACAGATAAGGGAGGGGTGGCCAGGGGCAGAGATGTGTGCAGGGCTGCAGGGGGTGGAGGAGGCTCCATTTATGCTGCTGGCTTGGGTCTCGGGGATTGGGAAAGGCCAGGAAGAGACTTTCCCTCCTGATCTGGTGTTACAGTCTCAGGAGATGGGGCTGTGGTCCGCTGCTCACTCGTCTCGGAGAGGGGACAGCTGCTGCCAGCAGGAAGCCCTGCCCTTCAATGAACCTGGTGGAACCAGCGGCTGTGGCTGAGACAGTCCTGGAGACCCTCATGCAAATTCAGAGACCACATCAAAGGTTCTTTGAGGCCTGGAAAATGGGGTTGCCAGGAAGACAGTATCCTCCTTAGATTTTTCAGTCCACCACCCATTTTCTGAATCATTAAACAAAGCTCCCCCAGACCAAAGGTGAAGGGTTATGGGATTGGATGTTCTCAGCTTGGAGGAAGTGGCTGAGATCGGCTCAGAGTCTAGTGTATTTGCCAGCTGTGTGGCAGCCTCAATAAGGAAGTCCTGGCTGGAGCAAAGGTGACCCTTGCAACTGTACATGCAAGGCGGTGGCCAGTCACGCCCTCCGGGTTGAGGGGAGCATGGCCTCTCCTTCCTAGAAGTAAATGGGGTCACACCTTCCCAGACAATGAAAAGATCCACACTCGGAATGAGACCAGACAGATCCATCTACAGTGATGGTAAAAGGGTCAGGTTAGTGAGGAAGCCTGAGCTCGGAGGACCCTGCCACCTCTGAAAAAAGAAAGCCCTTCAGCCCTCAGGCCACTGCCCAGGTGTAGCCAAGAGCATATAAATTTTCAACAGTAGGTGTTGTATTTTGTATTTTCATATAAGTATTTTATTTGGGGATTATTCCAGAATAACATGACTTTATGGCACATGAAAAATCCAAGGACTCTTGGAAAAAGACCACTGACTTTCAGCTGTTGGGATGGTTATCATAAATTCTTGGCATAAAGTGCCATCACCCATCCAGTGACTGCTGGGGCATCTAAACCTATTCTAAAAACTAGAAATAGGGGTTTGCCTTGCATCTTAAGCATAGACATTCCATGCCAGGGAGGTCACAGAGATGGGGCCGTCCCGGTTCTGCAAGCTTCTGGCTCTGGAGGTTGGCCTCCCCACCTCCCCCGTCTGCACAGCAGGCATCAGAACGGAGGGTTCGGTGAGATGAGTGGCCAATACTCACCTTGGCGTTACCTTCAAAGCATTTCCCACCCTCTCAAAAAATCCGTTCTTGAAAGGGTTTGCCCCATCCTCATCAGAGATGCTGTCCACCTGGTGTGAAATGATTTTTGAGGTGTTGAAATCAACTTCACACTCAGAGACTCTCTTATGATGAGACGATGTTCACGTGCCCTGAGCTCCACAATCCTAGAGAGGCGCTCAAGAAAGGGTTGAGCTCCAGGGACCATTTGCAAGACAGGGCCCTCACTTCAAGCCTGTAAATTGTGGAGCGGGAGTTCTCATTGTGGCTCAGTGGGTTAAGAACCCAATTAGTATCCATGAGGATGTGGGTTCGATCCCTGGCCTCACTCAGTGGGTTAAGGATCCGGCATTGCCCCAAGTTGCAGTGTAGGTCACAGATGCGTCTCGGATCCAGTGTTGCCGTGGCTGTGGTGTAGGCTGGCAGCTGCAGTTCCAATTGGACCCCTGGCATGGGAACGTCTGCATGCTGCAGGTGCGGGTGTAAAAAGTTAACTAGTTACTTCTGGAGCATTGGCTTATACATTGGTCATCCTTTGAGAAGGACACCAAAAAAACATAAAAGTCATCATCTTTCTCTTTCAGGGACCACCCCCCCTACCCGGCCCAGTGGCAGGGGAGAGACCAGCTTTTGAATAACTGTCCTTTTTAGGATTTCCTGGTGGCTCAGTGGGTTAAGGATTCAGCGTTGTCCTGCTGTGGTTCAGGTTTGAGCCCTGGCCTGGGAACTCCCACATGAATATAGGAAGAACTTCCCAAACTCCATGGTAAGAAAACAAACAACTAAATCAAAATATATACAAAAGACTTGAATGGTCGCTTCGCCAAGGAAGGTATGCAGATAGCAGGTAAGAGCCTTAACACTCAGCCAACATCATTCACCAGGTGGAACCAAGCGGCTCTTCCTCGTCCCCCATTCAGACTTCATCATCGATTTCCATCTTTTATTAGCACTAGAAACTCCTTTTTCTTTTTCTTTGTCTTTCCTTCTTTCTTTTTTTTTTTTTTTTTTTTTTTAGGACCGCACCTGTGTCATATGGAAGTTCCCAGACTAAGGGTCTAATCGGAGCTGTCGCTGCCAACCTATACCATTAAACGGCAGTTCACGGCAACACTAGATCCTTAACTTAACCCACTGAATGAGGCCAGGGATCGAACCCGCAGCCTCATGGATACTAGTCTGATTTGTTACCACTGAGCCACGATGGGAACTCCTAGAACCTCCTTTTTCAAACGGACTATGAGTAGACTTCCAATACCCTAAGCAAGCTAGGTCAGAGTTGTTCTGTTAGAGGTTAGGGGGAACCCCAAGAGCACTCAACACCCCTCTTCCTTCCATTGTCCCAGAGGTACCACCTTATGGCCCTAGGCCTATGCCCAAGCATCTCTAGATGATCTAGATCTTCACATCTCTAGACCTGAGGATGGGGGCGCTTCCTTCCAGTTCTAACCATCATGTTGGTGAAGGGACCGAAGCACAGTACACGGAGGCGGCTAAGGGGAGTCGGGGCACCGGCTCCAGAAGCTCTGTGCTGGGACCTTTCTATTTGTCAGGGTCTCCTCTCTCCCTCTCTCTCTCTCTCTCTCTCTCTCTCTCTCTCTCTCTCTCTCTCTCTCTCTCAGTCCTTGCCGCCACACAACAGGGATTTGGAAGTGCAGGCTGAGAAGCGCCATAGTGGCCCGGATAGACCCAGTGGTCTTGCCATGCAGGGATGGAGGCAGGTGGTCTCTCCAAGCGGGAGCGAAGAGCTCAGGCAGACACTACCTTCCTGTGACAGCTCTTACCTGGGCTCTTTTACTGAGCCAAGCCGGGTCCATTGCCCTGAGCGAAAAGCGCTCCTGCTGGTTGCCTGGGAGATCTCAATCTTGATGGCAATCAAGAGTCAGGTAGCAGTGTAGAGCAAGTTTTATTTACTCCCTCAGAGCAGGCCGCCCAGGGGGAGGGACTGGCTCTGGCCCCAACTGGGTCTTTCCTTACATCCCTAGATCGCGGACCTGTTTGGGGACCCCAGTTCTCTTGACCCAGGCACACTTATTTCCTGTCCCAACCCCCCTGCGCCGGAGGAAAGGCTGAGAGTTGTTTTGATGCCTGTATGGGGGGGGGCGCGTTTGGCTCCTCTGATTGGTTCCAGGCGGGGCACCTTATTTGCATGGGAAACAATTATAGGCTGGTGCTCAGAAGAGCGAAGAGCGGTTCCTCTGGTACCTGCGTGTGTCTCATTGTTTGATCGCAGGCCTCCTGGTTTTGGTCATGGACAAATAGCCTGTTTTGAATCACCCAGGTCTGAGAGCCTGTCCTATCCCACCTAACAGGTTTCTGGCCTTCAGACATTTCCTTCACTTTAGCACGCTGTGGGCGTGCGGGGGCGAGGCACAGAAATCGAATATTAATCAGCAGTGTGCTTCTTGCCGGCTCCCTTCCCCGGGGTGGAATCCTGCTAAGAGTGAAAGCTACGGAGGACCTGTTCCTCTCCCCAGACACCCCCACTTTCAAAGCGTCGTATCTGTAACCGAGATGGTTCAAGCTTCTTATAATCCCTCCTCAACGGAGGGCAGGGGAGGTGTTACTATTTTTCAGATGAAACTGACCCGGTGGTAACTAAGACCATGGGCTGCAAAGATGCTTCTCAGCCCTGTGGCCTTCTGCCACCTCCTTATTCTGTGCCCATCAGGGAGATGCAGGAAACGTGTTTTGAGCTGGGCCTGACACCTCATGAGCCCTTGCTACAGGGCAGCTCTGAAGGTCCTTCTTGATCGCTTTTCCTAGTCCTGCTACTCCAAGGTCCTTTGTGAGGTTGTGGCCCCCCCAGAGGAACCGATCTCCGAAATAAAGTAAAAAGTGCTAACATTTATGTACTGGTGCATAAATGAACAATACAGTGAGGAGTTCCCGAAGTGGCTCAGTGGTTAACAAATCTGACTAGGAACCATGAGGTTGCAGGTTCGATCCCTGACCTTGCTCAGTGGGCTAACGATTCGGCATTGCCATGAGCTGTGGTGTAAGTCGCAGAGGCCACTCGGATCCCGCGTTGCTATGGCTCTGGCATAGGCTGGCGGCTACAGCTCCGATTCGGCCCCTAGCCTGGGAACCTCCATATGCCGCAGGAGCGGCCCAAGAAATGGCAAAAAAAAAAGCAATACAGTGATATGAACGCTCTACTATAGAGACTTCTTTTTGGCCACACCCATGGCATGCAGAAGTTCCCAGGCCAGGGATCGAACCTGAGCCATATGAGTGACAATGCCAAGTCCCTGAACATGAGGCCACCAGGAAACGCCCAGAATTTTTCATTATAGGTTTTGTTGAGTAAAGTCAAGCCTAATTATTCAGAAAGAATTCATTGTAGTCAACATAAGGATTGACCAACTCCCTCACCTAAGCACCTTTTTTAGAAGTAAAATTCTTTTTGGGGGGTGGGATGCGTGTGTAGCATTTGGAAATTCCCAGGCTAGGGATTGAATCAGAGCTGTAGCTGCGGGCCTAGCCCACAGCCACAGCAATGCGGGATCCAAGCCATATCTGCAACATACACTGCAGCTTATGGCAGCACCTGGTCCTTAACCCACTGAGCGAAGCCAGTGGTTGAAATGGCATCCTCCCAGATACCATGTCGGGTTCTCAACCCCTGAGCCATGACAGTAACTCCCAAAAAAACATTTTTAAAGGGTCTAGACTCTCATGTACTAAAACTTTGGGAGACCCAGTCCTTACAGCTTTTTAGTGCAGGACTTCTCAGAGCCTTTATTGTGAGTTGCACATATTCAAGAGGGATATGAGAAATGCAGCCTTTTCCAAACATATCTAATAATCAACCCCTTTTTCAAGTAGCAGTTTGTAGGATGCATGTTCCAAGGGCCTCATATTGGAGAATGATGTTCTAAAATAAATCAATGGGAAATAAATAATGACGTGGTAACATTTATTACTGCTGCTATCGTGGGATATCCATTTGGCACCATGATATTTAAGTTCATGAACACGGAAGAAAAGAAGCTTGTTGAGGCACTTTGAGAATCGAAGTTGGAATCTGACCTTCACGAAGCTGGACCACTCTGTCCCCAGAATCCACAGGGCAGAAAACAGTGGCTACTTCTGGAAACAAAGTTGAGTGTTACAAAAGCCAAGTAGCTGTGTAAATTTGTTTCAAGCACTGGAATCAAGAGAACACGCTTTTTGGAGTTCCCATTGTGGCTCAGTGGAAACGAATCTGACTGGTATCCGTGAGGACGCAGGTTCAATTCCTGGCCTCGCTCAGTGGGTTAAGGATCTAGCGTTGCCATGAACTGTGGTGTGGGTTGCAGACGAGGCTTGGATCCTGTGTTGCTGTCCCTGTGGTGTAGGCCAGCAGCCGTAGCTCAGATTTGACGCCTAGCCTGGGAACTTCCATATGCTGCAGGTGCAGCCCTAAAAAGACAGAAAAAAAGAGAGGCAGAGAAAAAACATGCTTTTCCAGCAACCGCTGCCTTGCCATGTTCCCAGTGCAACCAAGGAAGGAAGCAATTCATTTATGAGCTTTGTCCTAGAAAAAGCAAATGGAGAGGCAGGAAGCCCTAGATCCTGTCATCTAGACAAGACCCAGTTCCTTGTCAATGGACTGGCTCCCATTATAGAACGGCCGGGTATGACTACACCAACAGCAACCAAAACCATGCCATGAACAGAGGTCCGTGAGCAGGCTTCTCCTGGCCATGTCACACCTTCTCCAGCTGCATCTCCCTAGGTCCCAGGCATGCTGGGGAGGGGCTGGAACCCTGGCTCAGCCTCTTTGTTCTGTAACAATTGCCGAGGCTCACAGGACCGTGCGGTGGGCAGGGCAAGGGGTAAAAGGCAGCAAGAGCAGACAGGTGTCTGCCAGAGCCCTTCTATCTGAGGGGAAGGACCCATCCAGGCGGCCATCACTGCTGGGCTCACGAGATCCCCACCAGCCAGCCGGACCTATGACCCCCCTTTCTGGGTCTAGCGTGTCAACGTCCCCCCAGGTGGGAGGCTTGAGGTCCCTCGTCTCTCTCCCTCACAAGTCCAATCAGTCCTCTCTAAGCACGTCTCTTGACTCCGCCCCAGGCCAGGCCTCCACATCCCTAGCTGGTGCTTCGCAACCATCCCCTGCTCGGCCTCCCCCTGAGCACCACTGTCGGAAGAATCGGACCTACTTAAGTCAGGCCCTTGCTCGAAACCAGCGGTTGCTTCTGGCCAGCTGCATGCCCACCTCAGAAGACCATTCGTGACTTGGCCCCGACGGCTCACCCAGCCTCAGAACCAGCCGGCCACTGCCCAGCCCCCTTTACCAAGCATGCTGATGGTCTGCCATTCGTGACATAACACTCTGGCCTTAAATATTACTCTCCTGCCCACTCTTCCTTCCCCAGATCTCTAGAAAACTCCTATTCAGCCATTGGAACCCACATCAAATGCCTCCTTTGCTCCCCTGCTCAGACTTAATGATTTCCGCCTCATGCCATATTTGTCATGGCCTCCGTGGCAGCACTTGCCACACTGCCCTGCTGGAGCTGCTGGCTCACATGTTTGTCACTGCATCACCAGGGAACACAGACCTCATGTCATTTGTTTTTAAGCCCCTGAGCCTCACATGGTGTTGCCATGTAAGTGTTAAATCATGCACTAGAAGATGCTGAGGAATGCCTCGCCTGCCTTGCTGTGACCCGACCCCTCCCAGAAGCCCACCCACAGCATCATGCAGATCAAAGAGGAAGAAGAGGCGGGAGCTCTCCTTTTTGTTCTTGGTTCCTCGTCCCCGTCACTAGATCCATCCAGCTGTTAGTCACTCAGGCTGAAATATGGACGTGCTCTGTTGAAACATAGGGCCTTATTTGCAGAAGGGGTAGTGCATTAGGTAGTGCTGGGACTCAAGACAGGTATGTCTCCGAGGAGACGGTGGCTCAGCCCACACCCAGCACTACCAGGGACAGCAGCCTGGGCCACGGGAAGTCCCTGGGGTGCCGGGGGGCCAGGGGCTGGGAAGGGAATGGCAAGGGCAGGGCCCCACGGGAGTGGCGTGCTCCACCACTTTGACTCTGGTCCTGGTCCTTATTTGGGGAACGATGTTTGTGTTCCTTTTGCCAAGCACTTCAAGCCCTGGTCACAGTAAAGGGACTTTTGGAAATCAATAGATCTATGAACTATTCTTTTTTTTCTCATCTTCTCAAAGCATTGGAATTGCACCGTTAATATCGCAAGTCTGCCTCCTATGGGAGGCTGCATACAAGCAAATCAGGATGCCTTGTGTTAGCCAAGTTCTGCCTACAGGACTATAAATAGAATATTTTCATGTGTTCCTTTTGATAGAATTATTGCTAACTATAAAAGAGCCATGCAGGAAAGTGCAGTGTCAAACCATTAGTGAATAAAATTCTGGCGTGAATTGAAATGCTGGGGTTCAATCAATAAATTTAGAAAATCTAGAACGTGGACTAATCCGTTTTACTTCTTTACACAAAGGAAGGGTAGAATTTGCACTAGACATGGATGGTCTGTCAGGGACAGAGCGATTAAAGTAAGTCAGCTGGGTCTCAAAAAGGGAGAGTAACCGGTATTTTTCCATATCTACGGTTTTAATCTCGGGGAGGGAGGGAGATCATTAAATAAATGCATTTTGAATCTTATTTTATAGCATAAGAAAATAGTTAAAGGGTTTAATGCCTAGATTTTTCCCGTCTCGAAATGAAGCACTGTAAATGTCCCACTACATTTATGTTTTAATGATAACAACAGCTGTTCTGAAGTGGGCAAAAGCTCCCCCTGGGTGAAAGAAGTTGCTCTTGGGTAATTTACAGAGCCCAGTTGCCCCAGTAGATTCCGCCGAGCAAGCAAGGGCGGAACCGTCATTCTCGCGGTCTTTGCCCTTGACCTTCCCCAAGGGCTCTTGAAAATATTGGCAGCAAGAACGTCCTTCTTGGACAGTCTCTGCCATCGCCCACAACCAACCAGGCCGTGTAGTAGAACCTCAGAAGACCCTTCCACGGGTAGAAACGGCCATATCGTTCCTCCTGGGAATGTAACAATGACACAGGAGAGGTGAGCCCCGCCCAGGGGCTCAGGGGTCGCAGCCCCCTCCTGAACCATCTTGGGAGCTGGTTTCCTGCTCTTTGAAGGGAAAAACTTTCCCAGCTACTCTAGCAAGTTGTCAGAAGCTTTGGTCTTGCATCCGGAGCCCTCGACCTCTGCTGGGGCTTCACTGCACCCAGAAAGGAGCTGAGCTTCCAGGGGACATACAAGGCCAGCGGATTCCGAGTCTGGGGCAGCACCTTAGCTCTGGACTCATATCAAAGCTTCCAGGAATTCCTGTTGTGGCTCAGTGATTTCAAACCCATCTAGGATCCATGAGGACGCAGGTTTGATCCCTGGCCTCACTCAGTGGGTTAAGGATCCAGCATTGCCGTGAGCTATGGTGTAGGTCATAGACACAATTCAGATCTGCTGTGGCTGTGGCCGTGGTGTAAGCCAGAGACTACAGCTCTGATTCCACCCCTAGCCTGGGAACTTCCATATACCTCAGGGGCAAGTATAAAAAGCAAAAAACAAAAAAAACAAAACAAAAAAAACCCTACCAGGGCCTGTTAAAATAACAAAGTGAAGGGTGAAAACGCTAGCCAACAGAAATGCCCTTTAAGAAGTAAAGATGGGAGTTCCCGTCGTGGCGCAGTGGTTAACGAATCCGACTAGGAACCATGAGGTTTCGGGTTCGATCCCTGGCCTTGCTCAGTGGGTTAAGGATCCGGCGTTGCTGTGGCTGTGGAGTAGGCCGGCGGCTTCAGCTCTGATCAGCCTAGGAACCTCCATACGACGCGGATGTGGCCCTAGAAAAAGACAGAAAAAAAAAGAAAAAGGTAAAGACGCCAAAGAAGTAAATAGTTCCGGTGTCTGAACTAAGTCTCTAAGTCCCCAGCAAGGTGGGCTGATGACATCAGGCCGTGAAATAGCCACCCAGGCAGACGGGGCACGTGGATCCCAGCCTCCAGGCTGGCTGGTGGGTCTCTTTCCCGCAGCTGATCAAGGAATAGGGGACCTGGCTGGTGAGAGAGACCCTTGGCGACCTGCACACACGACATGAAGGGCAGGGTCATGCCCCTGCTCCAGGGACCCTGGAAAGTCTGCAGCTCAGGCCCAGGCCCTTGGGCCTTGTCCTACAGCCATCCTTCCTCCATTTGCGGGAAAGATGGCATTCGAACCCTGTCCCCAGGAGACAGGACAGGCCTGAACGGGAAGCCCCCAAGAAAGAACAGCCTCCAGGTAAGGGACCTCCTCCTTTCTCACAACCTGAAATCTTGCTGAGGGCTTAAGCCCTGCTCAATTTGGGCTGAATTTGGTGGTTGTCCATCCTTATCCTCAGCATCAGCTATGGTTTTTTTTTTTTTTTTTTTAGGGCCACACTCACGGCGTATGGAAGCTCCCAGGCTAGGGGTCAGATCGATGCTACAGCGGCTGGCCTACACCACAGCCACAGCCACGCAGGATCCAAGCCACGCCTGCAACCTACACCACAACGCACGGCAACACCAGATCCTTTAACCCACTGAGCAAGGCCAGGGATTGAACCTGCGTCCTCATGGATGCTAATCAGATTCGCTAATCTGATGTGCTAATCAGAGCCACAAAGGAACTCCCAGCTGTGATTTTTAACCATGGGCCCACTCTACCATCCTTCCCCACGACCGCCCCAAAACTCACCCCTCTCTCGGTCACCAATATAACCCTTCCTGGCCCGTTACTCCCTTGGCTTTGGCCAGGCCTCCGGCGGGCTCCATCATGGGACTTTTTTTTTAATGTGTTTGTTTTGCTTTGTTTTACTCTAGGGTTAAGGGACTTCTTAAAAGGCTGCAGGAAAGGCCCAACTCTCTATTAGAAAATGTTTCAATATTTTTTTTCTTTTTTAGCCACCCCTCTGCATATGGAGTTCCCCGGGTCAGGGATCAGATCCAAGTCCCAGTTGTAACCTATGCCCGCAGCTGCAGCAACCTTAACCAGCATCTTAACCACTGGGGGGCCAAACCCCCGTGTCCCAGCACTGCAGAAACACTTTGGCACCACAGCGAGAACTCCAAAATGTTCTTTTTAATTTTTTTATTGAAGTATAGTTGATCCACAACATAGATTAGTTTCAAGGTACAATATAGTTATTCAAAAATTTTATAGGTTGTACTCCATTTAAAAGGATTATAAAAACTGGCTATATTCCCTGTGCTGTATGATAATATATCCTTGTCGCATCTCTGTTTTATACATAGTGATAGGTACCTCTTAATTCCCTGCCCCCTATCCTGCCCCTCCCCCCCTTCCCTCTCCCCAGTGGAAGCCGCCCGTTTGTTCCCTGGATCCGTGAGTCTGCTTCTGGTTTGCCATGTTCATCTGTTTGCTTTGTATTCTAGATTCCACATATAAGTGATAACAGGCAGTGTTTGTCTTCCTCTGACTTATTTCACGAAGCATAATACCTTCCAGCTCCACCCAGACATTCTCTCTGAAGATCAGATTTCTGACCTGTGTCATGAGATTCATAGACACGTAGGTTTGTCCTGAGGATTCCATGTCAAGGTGAGGGTGAAAAAGCCTTTTGGAAATGAAAACATATAGGCATATATATTCTCATTTCAGTCACCCTCTGAAAAAGAAAGTTGAAAAGAAAAAGGAGGAGTTCCCGTTGTGGCTCAGTGGGTTAAGAACCCAACTAGTCTCCATGAAGATTCAGGTTCAATCCCTGGCCTCGCTCAGTGGGTTAAGGATCTGCATTGGCACAAGCTGTGGCGTGGATCGAGAATGCAGCTCAGATCTGGGGTTGCTGTGGCTGCGGCGTGGACCTGAGGCTGCTACTCTGATTCAGCCCTTAGCCTGGGAACCTCCATATGCTGCAGGTGTGGCCCTAAAAAAAAAAAGAAAGAAAGAAAAAAGAAAGGATAGAGAAAAGCCACTCTCCGATTACTACACCCCAGCCAAATCGCAGTTGCCCCCCCACCCCCCCCACCCCCGCATGCCTGTATGCGGTGGCCCGGACAGAGATCCGGCCAAGCCTGCTTCCTGGTGACTGTGGCATCCTTGTTCCCAGGATGTTTGATCCCGTTGGTTCAGTGAGCTCTGCAAATGTTCCCGGGCACTGACCGTGGATAGCCTGTAAGCCCCACAAGAACAGGGCTCAGCCCTGATTTAGGCATCATAGTGCCCTCCCCGCCCCCACCAAACAACAAGGTCCCTTGATAAATATCTGACTGACAGACCAGCAGACACGAGGCTGGGGACAGGGACACCAGCCATTAAGGGTCAAAGTGGGCAAGGAGTGGCCACGATGCCAACAAGCGCCAGCGAGCCCCGGACCAAGGCAGGAGCAGGTTCTGAGGCGCAGAGAGGATGATGGGACTGATTGCTCAGCTGCGGGAATGAGGAAAGCACCTGCTGGGGACCCAGCATGACAGTTGGACCTCCAGGGCAAGTGGGATGTTGTACCAGGTGAAGACGTAGAGAAGAGGTGTTCCTGGCAGCCGTAAAGTAAAGGCCACCAAGGCGGAAATTGACAGGGTGCGGCTTTTCCATTGCGGCTAAAACAAACGACTATTAAACTTCGTGGTTTCAAAGAATGCAGATGTAATCCCATCCTTCTGGGGGTCAGAAGTCCAGTGGGTTCTGCTGGTTTCATTGCTCTGAGTCTCTCAAGGCCAAAACCAAGGCCTCGGCAAGACGGGAGTCTCAGGGAAAATCCACTTTGCAGCTCACTCGAGGCTGTTGGCAGAATTGAATTATAGGAATGAAGTCCTTGGACTTCATTTTCTGACCAAGGTTAATGTCAGCCTACTAAGAGAAAGGAGTGGAAAGTCTCGTTCGATTTCTTTGAGGTTTATGTCTTGCCTTCCTTTTGATCTAGACTTCTTTTCCCAGTGTGGCAATTTTATGGCTTGAATCTTTTTTTTTTAATTTTGTTTATTTATTTATTTTTAAGGCTGCAGGTACAGCATATGCAAGTTCCCAGGCTAGGGGTCTAACCAGAGCTGCAGCTGCCCTATGCCACAGACACAGCAGTGTGGGATCCTAGCCACATCTGCGACCTACACCACCGCTCACGGCCAGTGCCAGACCCTTCCTTAATCCACTGAGCAAGGCCAGGAATCTAACCCACATCCTCATGGATGCTAGTCAGGTTCATTACCACTGAGCCATGAAAGGAACTCCCTATGGCTTGAATCTTAAAGGAAAAGTTGAATGAAATATGTATTGAGAACTAACGTATGCTGGGCTTCAAACATATAAAAAGAAAACCTTCCCACGTTCTAGCACCTGTCAAACACTTATCAAAATAGATGCATTTCATTACAACTGGCTCCAACCAGCTGAAGGGACCTGGGATGCCAACACACCTGACACTTTCCTGAACGATAAGCAATGGGACTTCTTTCTGCAGCATGGGGAAGTTCCCAGTCCAGGGGTCGAATCAGAGCTGCAGCCGCTGGCCTACACCACAGCCACAGCAACGCCAGATCCGAGCCACACCTGCCACCTATGCTGTAGCTTGTGGCCATGCCAGATCCTTGAAGCCACGGAGCAAAGCCAGGGGTGGAACCCACATCCTCATAGATACTAGTTGGGTTCTTAACCCAATGAGCCACCATGGGAACCCCAACAATGGGACTTCTTTTGAAGTGTACAGAAACAATGGAACCATTTCATTTTATCCAGAAGACAAGATTCAGTGCCTCGTTAGCATAATCACCATAAACTTCCCCTTTCTGACATTTAAAAAACCCCGAATTTTCCCCTTAAGTAACTACTTATATTGGCCAGAGTTCTTTAGAGAAACAGAACCAGTAGGATGTAGACAGAGAGAGAAAGAGAAAGAAACAGAGATTTTAAGGACTGTCCATGCCATTGTGAAGGCTGGCAGTCCAAAATCTGCAGGGTAGGCTAGCAGTCCGTTACCTGATTAGATGAGGCCCACCTGTGGTATGGAGGGAATGCTGCTTTACCCGAAATTTACTGATTTAAATGTTAACCATGTCAATAAACACATTCACTGTTTCAGCTGAATTTTGACAATTCTTTATATGTGGGTATGTATATGTGTATGTATAAAATTTACTAGTATTTTTACTTCCTATGCACTGTCCTTTTAGATGTGTGGTTTGAAAATATTCTCTTCTGGTCTGCAGTTTATCTTTTCACTATTTTAGCATGGTCTTTCATGGAGCAAAAGTCTCATTTCAATCCAGTCTATCCACTTCTCCTTTTATGGATTCTGATTTTGATGTAAAACCTAAGAACTCTTTGCCTAGTCCTAGGTCCCAAAGGTTTTTTCCTGCATTTCTTTCTAAAAGGTGTATAGTTTTACATTTAAGTATGTGATCCATTTTCAGTTAATTTTTATGTAAAATGTGAGATTTATGCCAAGAATTACTTCTCTGCCTATGAATGTCCAGTTATTCCAGAACCATTTCCTAAAAGGTCTATCTTTCTTCCACCGAATGGCTCCATCCCTGTCAAAAACCAGGTGGGCCTACTCGTGGGAGTCTATTTCTAGGTTTCTGTTCTATTCCCCTGATCTATTGGTCCTCTGCCAATACCACATTCGATTACTGTATCTATATAATAAATAGTTTTTATTTTTTCTTTGCTTTTTAGGGCTGCACCCACGGCAAATGGAGGTTCCCAGACTAGGGGTCAAATCGGAGCTACAGCTGCCGGCCTACACCACAGCCACAGCCACGCAGGATCTGAGCCACGTCTGCCACCTACTCCACAGCTCACGGCAATGCCAGATCCCCAACCCAATGAGCGAGGCCAGGGATCAAACGTGCAATCGTATGGCTCCTAGTCAGATTCATTTTCACTGCACCATAATGGGAACGCCTATATAATAAATCTTGAAACTGAGTAGACAGTCTCTTCCTACTTTATTCTTTTTCAAAATTGTCTTAGCTATTCTTTTGCCTTTTCATATAAATTTTAGAATAATCCATATGATTTTCTTCCTTTATATATACTTTTAGCTTTGTTTAGTTTCTTAAAGTGAGAACACAGTTTATTCATTTGAGAGCTCTTTCTTTCTATTAAAAGCACTTAATAGATATTATTCCATGAGAATTCCCTCTATGCACAGCTGTAGCTGAATTCCACCAATTTTGATAGTCATATTTTCCTTTTCCCTTAGTTCAAAATGCATTCTAATTTCCCATGTCACTTCAGTGACTCCTTTGGATTGCTTATAATTTCCAAATATTTGGGGACTTCCAGATATCTTTCTATTATTGATTTCTACTTTAATTCTATTATGATTAGAGAACATACTTTTAATGATTTCAGTTTTTCAACTGTGTTAGGATTTGTTCTGTGACCCAGAATGTGGTCTATCTTGGTCAAAGTTCTGTGTGCATTTGAAAACAATGTATACTTGAGTGGAATGTTCCATAAAGGTCAATTACAGCAAATTGGTTCATAGTGTTATTCCAGTCCTCTATATTCTTGCTGATTTATTTGTTCTGTCAATTACTGAGAAAGGAGTGTTGAGGTGCCTAAGTGTAACTATGGATTTATCTACTTCTACTTTTAATTCTACGCAATTTTGCTTCATGTATTTTCAAGTTTAGATGTATACACATTAGGATTGCTATACTTCTTAATGATTGACTATTTATCAATGCAATGCCCCTCTCAATCCCCAGTAATTTTCTTTGCTCTAAAATCTACTATGTGTGATGTTAATGAAGCCACATCAGCTTTCTATTGATTAGGATTTTTATGATTTATCTTTTTTATCATTTTAACCTATGTCATTATATTTAAAAACTGGTTTCTTGTAGACAGCATACACTTAGGTTTTGTTTCCCTAGCCAATCTGACAATCTCTGACTTTTAACTGGTATTTTAAGATCATTTACATCTCATATTATTATTAATATGATAAGGTGCCATTTTATTAAATATTTTTGTTCTTTCTCATATTGTTCCAGTTTTCCCCCTTCTAGTCTTTTTTGGATTATCCCAATAGTTTTTAGTTTCCATTTTACTTTATCTAGAGGTGTTTGCCTATATTTTATTTTTAGTTGCTCTGGGGATTATAATATAAATATGTATGCAATAATGTAATATATAATAATATAATATAAATGTGTATATATGTATTTCATAGTCTACATATAGTTAATATTTTACTGCTTCAAGTAAAATGTCAAAGATGATTTATAAGCATTCAGTTATATGTAGCTAATATTATAAATCATACTTTATGTTAGAGTTGTCATATGGATATACGGATTATATCTTCATATAATCAATGCTGCTCTTTTATTTCAATAGCCATGCATATTTTAAATACCTAATAAAGAAGAAATGTCTACTATATTTACCCGGATATTTACCACGTGTACCATTTTGTTATCTAGATATTTCCCACTTCCTCTTCCTTTGCTTCTGTTCTAAATATTCCTGGGGTATCATTGTCCCTTAGCCTGAAGAACTTCCTTTAGCATTCCTTCCAGAGTAGGCATGATGATGACAAACTCTCTGTTTCCAATTGTCTGAGAATGTCCCGTTTGTCATCAGTCTTCACTGGATGTAGAACTCTGAGTTGACAGTTCTTTTCTTTCAGCACTTTATTTTGTTTTTGTGGCTTTTGTGGGGTTTTTTTTTTTGTTTTTTTTTTTGTTTTTTTTTTTTGTCTTATGTCTTTTTAGGGCTGCATCTGCTGCATATGCTGGTCCCCAGGCTAGGGGTCGAATCAGGGCAGTAGCCGTGGGCTTACACCAGCCACAGCAACACCAGATCCGAGCAGCGTCTGTGACCTACACCACAGCTCACAGCAACGCCAGATCCTTAACCCACTGAGCAAGGCCAGGGATGGAACCCACAACCTCATGGTTCCTCGTCGGACTCGTTTGCACTGCACCATGATGGGAACACCTCTTTCAGCACCTTAAAGATGTTATTCCACGGTCTTCTGGCCGCCGTTCCTTCAGACAAGAAATCTACCTTCGTTTGAATAGTTGTCCCCTATATATAGGGGAAATTTTACATATAAAGTATCGTTCTGTGGCTGCTTTAAAGATTATATTTTCTATTTCTTTGATTTTTAGCAATTTTGTTATTCCATGTCTGCTTATGCTTTTCCTTCATTTTATCCTATTTGAGGTTGGACACGTTTTTTGAGTCTATGCTGTTATATCTTACCAAATTTAGAGCATTTTTAGCCACTATTTATATCCCTCTTCAATTTCCCTCACTCTTTTTTTATGTCCTCTTCATTCTGCTATTGAGTCCATCAGTAATTTTCTAAAATTTCAGAGAGTCGGAGTTCCTGTTGTGGCTCAGGAGGTTACAAACCCAACTAGTATCCAAGAGGATACAGGTTTGCTCCCTGGCCCCACTCAGTGGGTTAAGGATCCAGCATCGCATGAGATGTGGTGTAGGTCACAGACATTGCTTGGATCCTGCATTGCTGTGGCTGTGGCATAGGCCAGCATCTGCACCTCTGATTCAACCCCTGGCCTGAGAACTTCCATACGCCACAGGTGCAGCCCTAAAAAAACAGCAGAAATAAATAAACAAAGTAAAAGAAAATTTCAGAGAGTCACGTTTTCATTCTCAAGTTTTCATGTTACTTTTGTGCTTTCTCTTTCCCTGACAAGCATTTCTAACTTTCCACTCATTACCAGATTGTTTAGCTTTGCTTCACGGAGTATGATTACAATAAGCTGCTTTAACGTCTTTGATAATTCCAACATTTGGGTGATCTTGATGTTGGCATCTGCTGATTGTGCAGTCACGTTTTCCTGGTTCTTTATAATGTTGAGTAAATACGCATTACATCCTGGAAAGTTTGAGTAGTTTGTTTGGAGACTCTGAGTTATGTCAAAACCTTCTGGAGAAAGTTGACGTTTTATTATTATCATTTTAGCCATCAACTTGGTCACGCTCAGACCACAAGTTTTGTCTCACCTCCTGGGCCAGTGGTTTCAATGTTCGTTCAGTTTTGCAAGTCAAAATTATCTCTACGTTTTCCAGCTTCTAGTGACTTCTTTTCTGGTCTTTCGTCCAGGAAGATAAATTTCTGTAAGAGTTTTAGCTGCGTCCATTGCTGTTCTATGCACTTGGAGTTCTACTCCAGGCAAAGCAGTGAGAGAAAGGAAAAAGAGAAAACTCTTTGGAACACAGGAGCCCTTTTCTCCAATTACTCCTGCCAGAAAGGTGGGGGTTCTCTCATAGTTTTAGCTGCCAGCATCATCTTCAGGCAGTCCTACACTAGGGCCACAACTTGGGACAAGGTCAAGGGGAAAAAATACACAGGGAGCCCTCTACAAACCACACTCTCAGGTTTGCCAGGGCCTCTTTTCCAGGTACTCTGGCCAGGGGAAAAAAAATGGGGGGGAGCTCTGTTCAAGTTTTTGCAACCCACACTCAGTGCGTAATTCCACGACTAGGACAACACACAGGTCAGAGCTGACCAATGAAAAGAGAAAAGAAAAAAACGTATCCCATGTGGGTCATTTCTTTAAGCTTTGATCTCTCTCCTGAATCTGCCTGCTATTTTTACTGATCGGAGTCATCAGATAACTGCAATTTGGGTTCTGTCCAGAGTTTTTAGCAGTGAACTGTAGAGGAGGAAAGCTCACTCCATATTCCAGCTCCAGAGTAGGCGTCTTAGGCCATTTTAGGTGAAGCAATACAGAGTCGTACTTAGTAAGGATTAATATTCTTTTTTTTCTTGCCACACCTACAAAGAATTTCCAGGGCCAGGGACTGAACCAGCGCCACAGCAGCGACTTGAGCCACAGCAGCGATAATGCCAGATCCTTAATCCATTGAGCCACCAGGGAACTCCAGGATTAATGTTCTTAATTACTGTTGGCTTTCTTTGTGTTCACTTTAAATGCTGTATTTTCACTTTTACTAATAAGGATGCCAAGAAGAAAACTATTTCTTGTTCTGTGACCAGTCTCTTTTGACATGTCATTTCTTTTTTTTTTTTTTTTTTTTTTTTTTGTGTTTTTGCCTTTTCTAGGGCCGCTCCTGCGGCATATGGAGGTTCCCAGGCTAAGGGTCTAATCAGAGCTGCAGCCACGGGCCTATGCCACGGCCACAGCAACGCCAGATCCAAGCCATGTCTGTGACCTACACCACAGCTCACGGCAACACCGGATCCTTAACCCACTGATCAAGGCCAGGGATGGAACCCATAACCTCATGGTTCCTAGTCGGAGTCATTAACCACTGAGCCATGACAGGAACTCCAACGTGTCATTTTAGTATTGTTTTTCCAAGTTCAACCCCCAACTTTAGAATCCTGAAGCTGTTAAGATGTCTTGGACACCTAAAATATCTTTGGAGTTTCCATGACAGCCACTAAATAAACATGAATATTCACCTTCACCTTGTAAAAGAAAAAATAATAAAAATAATTGAGTTAGTTTGGGATTCTCCAGATTTTAATTAATTCAAATCTACTATGAGAGCTCTTTTGTTTATCAAACCAGGATTATAAGAAAACCTAACAAATTAAAAGAAAATTTTAGTTTTCCTAATCTTAATTTTATAGAAGTAATTTGTTGCTAATGTAAGCTATGATTTAGGGATTACATACTTTTCAGGTTGAGAAGGATACTCATGTTCCTGTAGAAAAACTGACACGTTAATTGTCTCCCAATTGATTTTTTTTTAACTTTTTTAGGGCCATACCCAAGGCTAATGGAAGTTCCCAGACTAGGGGTAGAACCAGAGCTGCCGCTGCCAGCCAATGCCTACACCACAGCCACAGCAACACCAGATCCAAGCTGTGTCTGCAACTTACACCAGAGCTCACAGCAACACCAGATCCTTAACCTACTGAGAGAGGCCAGGGATCAAACCCACACCTTCATGGATACTAGTCAGATTCGTTACCGCTGCACCACCATGGGAACTCCCCCAGCTGACTTATTTTAAGAAAGATTTTTGTTTCTACATTTAAGTACCTTCTCGGTTGATAATCACCATCATACATTTCATGTCTTATGAGAAAGTGCTGGAAATCTGTCGATACCCTTGCTGTCTAGAGCATGTTCCGACTTGAAGGTAGTTATTGAAAATGACCTTCGAAGGGTATCCATCATGCCTTAAGAACATCAGCTTTCATTCTGATATGATTGTAATAAATACAAATAGACATGACTTACATCTAGTTTGTTCACCATTGTTTAGTGATGAGGTTTCTAATCTTTCTGGCTATCCTCAGTCCATGGCAAACTGAAAGCAAGGTGATGCTTGTGTAGCCCTGAAAGCGTAATGATTTGCCCTCCCTTTATGTGGCCATCCCATTGTCTCAGAAGGGAGGAGGACCAAGAGGGATGTAAAAAAGGATCCAGCCCACTTACAGCCTCACCCGTCCAGGAGTTATCAAGACCCATGGTCAGTGGGTCTTCTTTTGGTCACCTGGGTACACACATCCCATCCTATCCAGGGGGAAGCTTCCAGTACTTCAGTACCATAACCACATGAACTCCCCCTTTTTAATCAACTAAAAATCTCTGACTTTAAAATCAAAGGGAGTTCCCACTGGGGCAGTGGGTTGAGAATCCTACTGCAGCAGCTTGGCTCACTGCCAAGGTGTGGGTTTGGTCCCCAACCCAGCACAGTGGGCTAAAAGGATCGGGCATTGCTGAAACTGCCACATAGATCACAGCTATGACTAATATTCAGTCCCTGGCCTGGGAACTTCCATATGCTGCAGGCATGGCCATAAAAAAAAAAAAAAAAAAAAAAAAAAAAAAACTTCCCTTTTCCCACCTGCAAAAAACAAAACACTCTCTGTTTTGTAATGGTTGGGCTTGGTGGTTTGTTATTTATTTATTCTCAACATGTACATTTTCCCATTCAACGCTCATAAAAACTGATGACTAGAGAAAATATTACTCTCATGCAGACCTAACTTAGAGCATCCCATGTTCCCAGGGCCCTGCCATTCTGGGCAAAGGGGCCCCATTGACTTGTTCATAGATCTTGGCACGGTCCTTGGCCAACTGATTAACACACTAAGTGGCCAGCAGGGGCGGCAGCATTAAATGTCTCTGCCAGCATCTCCCAAGCGGTGGGTCACAGCCCCTCAGCCCACCTGCCTGGCTGCTTTCATGCTGTCGTTGAAAAGAAAGGTCAGAAAAAAAGGGACAGTTTATTGCTGGTCATCTTTCAAATTCTACCACGTTACAGAGAGCACAAGTGCTTCATCAGGCAGGACATTGAAAAGGCACAAACGAGGACTGAGATGGCAAAACTAGGAGGTCTGGACCCATTTCTCTGAGGTTGTGTCACCCCTTGCATGCCCTTCAGGACCAAAGGCTAAAAGATCTAATTCAAGGGCACACATCCAATTGCTTTGGTCAGACACAGGCCTTCCAGCTGCCCAGTGGCCGAGCCTCCTTGTCCTTCCAGGTCTGGCAGGAGGCCTCTGACCTCAAGGACATCCCTACGGCTGTGTCCCTGAAGGGGCAGCAGCTAGTCGGCTCTGCGGCTTCCCCCATTGTCTGGAAACCCTACCTGCCTCGTCCCTGGACTAGCTTCATGCATGCAGCCCTCGGCCAGAAACAGCGCAGATCCAATTGTCTCTGGGAAGAAAAGGGGTTGCAGAAAGGCAAGGTATAGCATTCCTCTGACACAGCCTGGGAACTATTGAACAAACAACCATTTAGATAAAGATTCATCAAGAAGAGAGTGAGACCAAATAGAAATACAGACAAATAAAATAGGAGAGCCTATACAAGGAATCAGAAGGCAAGGCCCTCCACGTCCAAGCTCATAATCTTGGACAAGCTGCTTAAACACTGTCAGACCTCAGGGCTGTCCACAGAGTCGGTTGGCATGGGGCCCGGCACACAGTAGCCCTTAGCAAGGGCTAGAGGAATGCCTGAATGAGTGAATGAATTTGTGCAGAATGGGCCGAGATCCAGAGCAGAAAGTGTTTTTTGGGGGGGTTTTTTTTTGTTGTTTTTTTGTCTTTTTGCCATTTCTTGGGCCACTCCCGCGGCATATGGAGGTTCCCAGGCTAGGGGTCAAATTGGAGCTATAGCTGCCAGCCCATGCCAGAGCCACAGCAACGCGGGATCCGAGCCGCGTCTGCGACCTGCACCACAGCTCACGGCAATGCCGGATCCTTAACCCACTGAGCAAGGGCAGGGATGGAACCCGCAACCTCATGGTTCCTAGTCGGATTCATTAACCACTGCACCACGACGGGAACTCCAGAAAGTGTTTTTAAAAATAGGCCAAGAGGGGAGAGAAGATTAAGATGGCAGAATAAAAGGACTGGAGCTCAACTTCTCTCCTAAAAACAACAAAATTCACAACTAAAGGCTGAGCAATCTCAACCCAAATGGACCAGAAACCTTAAAAAAGATACCCTACTCCAGAAGAAAAAGAGGAGGCCACATCAAGAGGTAGGAGGGGCGATTGCATAAACAACCCCATACCTCCTGAGTGGGAAGCTCCACAGACTAAAAACTAACTGGTTCACAGAGAGAGACTCACCTACCAGAGTGAGAGTTCGGAGCCCCACATCAAACCCTCATGTGTGGGGATCCAGCACTGGGAGAAAGAGCCCCTGGAGCATCTGGCATTGAAGGCCAGTGGGGTTTGTGTGCAGGAGCTCCACAGAGACCCCATTCTTAAAAGGCACACACGGACTTTCACGTGCACTGGGTCCCAGGGCAGAGCGAAGTCTCCATAGGAATCTGGGTCAAACCTGACTACAGTTCTTGGAGGACATCTTGGGAAAACAGGGGTGAATGTGTCTTGTTGTGAGGGAGGGACATTGAAGGCGAAACACTTGGGAATATTCAGCAGCTGCCTTTCTCTGGAGGTGGCCATTTGGGGAAAATCTGGCCCCACCTGTCAGTCAGTCAGTCAGTGCTGAGAAGCCCCAGGGCAAACAACAACACAGGTGGGATCACAGCCCCCGCCCCTCAATAAACAGGCTCCCTAAAGACCCCTCAGGCACACAGCTACCCCTAATCCCATCCAGAGACGAAGCCCCACCCACCAGAGGGATTAGAATCAGCTCCACCTACCAGGGGGCAGGCATCAGCCCCTCCCATCAGGAAGCCTATAGCAAGCCCCCATATAGACTTCAGCTACAAGGGGGGCAGACACCAGAGGTAAGAGAGGCTACCACTCTATTATCTGTAAGAAGGTCACCACACCAAAAACCTATAAAAATGAAAAGACAGAGAACTGTAACTCAGATAAGGGAGAAAGGAAAAACCCCAGAAAATCAGCTAAGTGATGAGGAGATTCTCAGCCTCCAGGAAAAAGACTTTAGATTGTTGATGCTGAAGATGATGCAAGACATTGGAAATAAACTGGAGGCAAAGATGGATAACTTACAGGAAACACTGACCAAAGAGATACAAGATATAAAACTTAAACAAGAAGAGATGCAAAATACAATAACTGAAGTAAAAAATTCACTAGAAGCAGCCAACAGCAGAATACAGGAGGCAGAAGAATGAATAAGTGAGGTGGAAGACAGATTAGTGGAAATTACAGATGCAGAACAGAAAAGAGAAAAAAGATTGAAAACAAAATGAAGAGAGTCTCAGAGAACTCTGGGACAATGTTAAATGTACCAACATCCGTGCCAGAAGGAGAAGAGAGAGAGAAGGGACAGAAAAAATATTCCAAGAGATAATAGCAAAACATCCCTCACATGGGAAAGGAATCACTCACTCAAATCCAGGAAGCACAACGAGTACCATATAAAACAAACCCAAGGGGGAATACACTGAGACACGTATTAATCAAACTGACCAAAATTAAAGACAAAGAGAAAATCTTGAAAGCAGCTAGGGAAAAGAAACAAGTAACATACAAGGGAACCCTGATAAGGTTATCAGCAGATTTTTCAGCAGAAACTCTGCAGGCCAGAAGGGAGTGGCATGATATACTTCACGTGATGAAAGGAAAAAACCTCCAACCAAGATTACTCTACCCAGCAAGGCTCTCATTCAGATTTGAAGGAGAAAGCAAAACCTTCACAGATAAGCAAATCTGAGAGAATTCAGCAACACTAAACCAGCCTTACAGCAAATACTAAAGGAACTTCTCTAGGCAGAAAAGAAAAGCCCACAACAGGAAATAAAAATGCCACAAATGAGAAGGATCACCAGTAAAGGTATCTATACAGTAAAGATACGAAATCATCCGTGCACAATTATACCACAAAAAAAGAAATCATGAGAAGAGGTGGGTACAAATGCAGGACACTGGAGATGAACTTGCAATTAAGAGAACAACAACTTAAAACAATCTCATATACATATAAACTCATATCAAAACTTCAGAATAACTGCAAACCAAAAATCTACAATTGATACACAAACAATGAAACCCTGGAGAAGAAACGTATCTCATAGTAAATAAGTGTGTAATCCACCATGAAGGGGGTCATTTGACATCATTCTTGGAATGCTGAAGTCTTCTTAGAACTGATTCTGATTTCCTCTCCATCAAAGAATTTATGATAATTATAATTAAATAACTCAACTGTACAATTAAATAATACAGTTCTACAATTGTATTATTAATAACCATTTCTCTCCATGGTACAAGGTACAGTCTATAATGTCTTGTTTATCACATCACCTAGAATGGTATAATGCCTATACTGAAGAATCAATAAGATGTAACAAATTGTGAGGACATATTTATATAGTTACACTATTTTTAACCAATTTATGCATTTTATATCTTACTTGTTTTCAGAGGGTGTATTATTTTTGTTATTCTTACCAGTTAAGTTATTCTTTTTATTATGTTGTATAAAATATTTAATGGTATAAAATATTTAATGGTATATAAGGCTTTCTTCTTTATAAATTTTAGTTTCATAATATGCACAATTTTAATATAATGCTAATTGCTAAAGAAAAATTGAAATGTAATAGATAATACTAAATAGTAAAGATGAACACCATACAAAATGGGATAAAGTATAGAATAAATTTCCTATTCGTCTCAGCATATTTTCCATTCCACTTCTCCAGAGGGAGTCACTTAATATGTTTCTTAAGATCCATGATATAATAACCTGTGTGAATGTAATTGTGCTTAAATATATGTATTTTATTTTGTAAAAAAAAATTTAAAGAACAGGCATTCTTCCTAAACCATGCAAACCAATCACTAGATATTATTGAACATGAAAAGAAAATTGTATACAGTGATGAATATATTTGCTTTGGAATTAGTTAACTAGCTAGTTACCTACAATTATAAGAGCTACGAAGATGCAGCTGAAGGGTAAGATTTAAAATGTTCTTTAATTACTATATGATAGATAGTTTCTTACTACTATTCGCTCAGAATTGTCAATCCAAACTGTTTCCAATTTAAATTCTACCAAGTTTTCTCAATTAGTTTCTAAAAAGATTTGCTTAATTAATGGAGTTTTTAATATTGTTGTAATTAAAAATAATTATGGAATAAAAAAAAAATAGGCCAAGAGGAGGTCCCATCGTGGTCCGCAGAAACAAATCTGACTAGTATCCATAAGGATGCAAGCTCAATCCCTGGCCTCGTTCAGTGGGTTAAGGCTCTGGTGTTGCTGTGGCTGTCGTGTAGGCCGACAGCTATAGCTCTGATTTGACCCCTAGCCTGGGAACCTCCATATGCCATGGGTGTGGCCCTAAAAAACAAAAAATATAAAAATAAAAAATTTTTAAAATAATGTGTGTATATATATATATGTATGTATGACTGGGTCACTTTGCTGTACAGCAGAAATCAACACAACATTGTAAATCAACTATACTTTAATTAAAAAAAAAAATGTGGCATTCCCGTTATGACGCAGTGGAAATGAACCCAATTAGTCTTCACGAGGATGTAGGTTCAATCCCTGGCCTTGCACAGTGGGTTAAGGATCCAGTGTTGCCATGAACTGCGGTGTAGGTCACAGAGGCAGCTAGGATCCTGCATTGCTGTGGCCGTGGCATAGGCTCGAAGCTACAGCTCTGATTCAACCCTTAGCCTGGGAATTTCCATATGCCGTAGGTGTGGCCCTAAAAAGGCAAAAACGAAAACAAAACCCTTTTTTTAAGAGGCAAAATTGGAGTTCTCTTGTGGCACAGCAGGTGAAGGATCCCATGTGTGATCCCTGGCCTGGGAATTTCCATATGCCATGGGCACGGGCAAAAAAAGATAAAATTATATTTAAATCTTTTAGTGCTAACCAGAATCATGTGAAGATTGACCATGGCATGTAGAGTTAAAACCAAAAGGCTTATATGTTTTTCTGGCAGAAAAGCAGTGAGGTCCCCACACCCCTGAGAACAGGGTCAAAGCAGGTAAGAAGAGCGCCCCCTACAGTAAAGTGCGTGGAGGTCTTTGAGGGTCTTGGGTGGAAAGCCAAGGTCAGGGAATCCCAAAGATTTAGTAAGAGGACTACTTGCTTTTGTTGTTGTTGTTGTCGTTGTCTTTACATAAAAAAGATATTCTTCTTCCCACCCTACCCTCAACATCTGTTGCCCGAGAAGGTAAACACCAATGAAAAAGCCTCGTAAATTTTGAATGATTTTGTACCTTCCATTTCGTGACAACCCCTACACATATTTGAACAACAGAAGGCACGTTAAGGGCAACACTCTTTTACCAGGACCTGCGTGATGCTGGGGCAAACACGGTTTGAAAGTCTCTTTACAAAGCTCTGTATAAAATAGTGTCCATATAGCCTCATAAAAACCATATGATTGCAGCATGTTATAAAAATTCCCTGTGTCTGTAAACTGGGGGTAATGCGTCTTCCTTGTAAGTTTACTGTATGATTGACTCAGACTAGGAAGCAAAACAGCTGGCATACAGCAGGCACTCAATGAAGGCACATGTCCTTCCTGTCTGGGGGTCACATTTAAACTCCTATCTAATAAAATCCCGAGAGAAGAGGATCCATAGGAGTTTAAATATTTGCATCAAAATATTTATTAGATACATCAAGTTTCTCGATATTCATTTGGAAATCGTCCTCTCCCCTTGTATTCTTTGGCTGGTTTATCCTTAAAATGACATGCGGCATAAACCCAGAGTTAATCCACTCTCTCCTGTCACTGGGCCAGACAGACCTTGCAATGTGGAGCCCAGCCCCCTTCCTCCTGTGTCTTACAGCCTTGTCATCCTGCACTTCACATTCTCTTTAGTTAAGGGTCCAAAACCAGTCACCAATATTTTTGTTATTTTATATAATCCATGCTTTTTGGGGGGAGGCACTTGCAGCATATGGAGATTCCCAGGCTAGAGGTTGAATCAGAGCTGCAGCTGCCAGCCTACACTGCAACGACACCAATGCTGCTTCTGTGACCGGCCCTGCAGCTTGCAGCAATGCCAGATCCTTAACCCACTGAACAAGGCCAGAGATCAAACCCACATCCTCACAGACAATATGTTAGGTTCTTAACCTGCTCAGCCATAGTGGGAACTCTGAGTCCCTACTTTTTTCTTCTTCTTCTTCTTCTTCTTTTTTTTCCCTGTCCTTTTCAGTGAAGATCTACTGGTTTCCATTTTATCTCTTTGGACATGTCTTTGTTTTGCACGCACTCTTCAGTGGTTCCTAGCCAGGTATTGAATTCTGGGTTGGAGATGATTTTCTCTCGGCTATTTGAAAATGTTCTTGTGTGGTGTGAGAGTTCTAAGCACAAGCTCTGTGTTCAGAATTCCGGAATCCAGTCCCAGCTTTCCCAACTACCAGATCTAGGAACCTGGCCCATGACTCAGAGACTCCTGGGCTGGCTTCCTCATCAGCAGCCCTGGACAACACAGGTCCTACCTGATAGGATTGTTGTAAAGACCAAATGGGTACTAGATGAAAAGCACTGAACACACAATAATGCAGTAAGATTAGCTATGATTTCTATTGAATCTTTACTGTCTTCTTTTACTGCTGCTCTTGAGAAATCTGATGATGTCTAATTTTTGTGCCTTTTTTGTAATGTAACCTGAATGTGCTTCCTGTTTCCCTGTAGGATCTTTGTTTTAGGTATCTTACAATCTCCTTCCTGTGTATCTAGCTATGGCTTCTTTTTTTTTTACATGCTTTTGGTCTCAAGGAACTTCCTGAATCTAAGAACTTGTTCTCTTCCTTGAGATTGGGAAATTCTCAGCCATTATTTCTTTGAATATGGCCTCTATCTCTTGCAAGCTCAACCTGGCACTTAGAAGGGTCTTTTTTATGTCATCCAGTATTTCTAGGGTTTTCTTTAATAGCAGGAAGTTCTCAGTGTATGTGGATCACCTCGCTGACAGAAATTGAAGTCCTACTCTGTGAACCTTTTAAGTTATTTCAATTTAACATTTAATTCAAAAAATTATTTCAGGAGTTCCCATTGTGGCGCAGCGGAAACAAATCCAACTAGGAACCATGAGATTGCAGGTTTGATCCCTGGCCTCGCTCAGTAGGTTGAGGATCTGGTGTTGCTATGGCTGTGGTGTAGACCAGCAGCTACAGCTCTGATTAGACCCCTAGCCTGAGAACCTCCATATGTCACAGGTGTGGCCCTAAAAAGACACACACACCCCCCAAAAAAATTATTTCAATTTAACATTCAATTCAAAAACTAGTGTCCATGAGGACACAGCTTTGATCCCTGACCTCACTCAGTGGGTTAAGGTCCAGCATTGCCATGAGCTGTGGTGTAGGTCACAGATGTGGCTCGGATGCTGAGTGGCTGTGGCTGTGGTGTAGGCTGGCAGCTGTAGCTCTGATTTGGCCCCTAGCCTGGGAACCTCCATATGCCATGGGTGCCGCCCTAAAAAAAAAATAGTACCAAATAACTCTTTAGAGCCCCAAATTATTTATTTAAATCATAAAATTTGGAATATACTGCAGTGACATTCTTATAATAGTGCTAAGCTGATCACTGAGAGCAAGAGAATGTTTGCATTTAAATTTCCTTTGACTGATGCTCAAAGGATGCTCAAAACCCTTACTGAGCTATCATTCTTTTCCCAAGAACTTCTGTAGGCAAGTACAGAAACCTCTTACCAAGGCCAAGTAAAAATTGATACACCCATGCAATTCTTTTTTTAGGATCACAACCTGCCCGTTGCTACTCTCTTCTATCTGTGGCCTAATTAAGCATCATGATTTCAACCCATTAAATATACCGACACTAAATATATACATACATCTATATATATAATAAAATTATGTATAATAAAAACAAAACTTTGTATCTTCCGAATACTTGTAACATAAAAGATCAATATGTATATATAGCTTCAAAATGCTCGATAGGACTTTATATACTTGTCAGATTTTTTTCCTTTTAGCCTAAATGCATACTCAAAATCATATTTCCTTTTTTTTTTTTTTTGGCCTCACCCACGGCATATGGAGGCTTCCAGGCCAGGGATCGAATCTGAGCTGCAGCTGCAACCAGCTCCACAGCTTCAGCAATCCTGGATCTTTAACCCACTGCACCAGGCCAGGGATCGAACTCAAGCCTCAGCAGTGACCCCAGCTGCTGTAGAGACAATGCTGGATCCTTAACCCACTGCGCCACAACAGGAACTCTAAATTTCCCTATTTCTTTTCATTCAAATTAACTCTTTGCTAAGAAAATGAGAACGTATCTATTTCTAAGTTAAATTTTTCCCTGTGTAATTATGCGCCTTTGGTTTTTTCCATCTCATGAGTTGGTCTTTTTTTTTTTAATAATGATTTTTATTTTTTCCATTATAGCTGGTTTACAGTGTTCTGTCAATTGTCTACTCTGAGTTGGCATTCTTTAAGTCTGGACTTTGTTGAAATCATTACATCCTAAAACACGATTTCCAAAAGGGCTGGGACTTGTTCTTCTTCAGCGCAGTATCCTCAGCCTTGTTGTGTTGTTGAGTAAATGAGAGAAACGTTCAGCTTTTCTGAATGAACTTCCCTCCCAGAGCTGGAATCCTTTTCAGTAGCATTGGAGTAATCCAAACTCTGCTTAACCTCTCCAGTGGCAGAGAGCACTCAACAGCACACAGAAATCTCTTCCACTCAAGCCCTCGGCCTGGCAACCCCTAGACCCAGCTGTTCGGTTGTCGTGGATTTCTTTGTTTATGTCATTCAACTTCCTACACCTCTTCTAACCTGGTCCCAGTGAATTCTCCTGCAGCTGTGCTTCCTAGGATCACACCTGATTCTGCATGATAATCTATCTTAAAAACCTCTCCCTTATCTCGTAGTTGATTCTTAGAGCTGGACAGGATTGGAGGTGGGACCCTAGAACTCCTCCTTTTTTAGAATTTCCCCAGTGGATTTGGATGTAGTTGGTTCATGGGCCAGCACTTATCTGGTCACGTTCATGATTCTGGCAGCAAGTTCACCTCCAAATTTCTCCTCTCTTCAGTGGAACAGTCCTCCTCTTTTTAACTGGGACTTTAAAATGATGTCCTCCAGTTGTTTGCTTCTGTGTTTGATCTAATCTGGACATTCCTTCCAAAAATATGTCATCTGTATAAATGGATACAATGCTCTGATATGATCTGCCTGCCACAGCCCATAAGGAGACTGAATGAACACAGCTTGTCTATCGGTGTGGACAGCTTTTCCATAGCCCCCAAGTTTTGGCCCATTTTTAATTCATGGTCAGCTAATTCACTGTCCGGTCTTTTCCCCCTAGCACCTGCAGTTGGGAAGAGGGGGGAAAAAAAACAATAAACTCAATGCAGAAATTTATAGTCATTCTTTTTAAATCTTATATTGGCTTTTGGTTGATGTTCCAGGATTTGGAGAAGCGTTTTTATCTTGAGTAAGCAATGGGAATTTCCACTTGGCTTTTTGTGATTTGCAACTTTAAGGCACAGGCATTCCATTTCTTCATTTCTTCACTCAACAGATAGCTTACTCTTAACCCACTGTGTGCAAGTCCTTAGCTAAGGCTTCACGTGGGACAGGAGTTTCTGCAAGACACGGGGACTGTTTGCAGGCGCCTGCGTCCTGACAAGCATTATCTACTCAGTCTTCATTTGCGTGACCAACAGAAACCTCCCCAGGGTTACAGTTCTTTACCTCTAGACCCTGGCCTTAATCAACGTTATTTGCAGACAGTAACTCATCTGGTCAGAGTCCCCCCCCCACCCCCACCCCCACCCCCATCCTGGACTCATTTCTCCACCTTATTGAAGAATATTTCCATGAGAAACTTCACCAAGTATTTTCATGAGATGAAAACATGCCTAAATTCGCTCATTAAAAACAAGAAGAAAAGAAGGTTAATTGGTTATGATGTTTCATCGGGAGCTAAGCCGGTGCCAGGGTTCCTAATTTCCTCTTGTAAATGTTCAGACGCCATCTGTTTCACGTGCCATTCTCAAAGAGACCCAAGGATTGACTTGAAGGTCACCAGTCCAGAGAGTCTTTATTTTTCCCCTTTTTCTGTCAATTCCCAGTGTGTGGAGTCCCTTCCCAGGACTGCGGCTCCTCAAAGGTCCCTTGTGGGAGCTCTGAGAAATACACTGGGCTGCGGCTGCTCTAAAGCCAAAGCATCCATTTGCCATGTAAATGCTCAACCAGTCTTCTGACGGTCCTCTCACCTCTCCTGTGCCTCTGATATTGTTCTACTCTGTCCAACCAGAAGACGTCCTTGGAAGATCACAGATGGAGTGATTCTGTTGGCGTCCCTCCGTGTAGGACCCAAAAGCATCGTCCTCAAGGGAAGGTCTCACGCTTCCCCATTACCTACCCTCTTCTTATAGGTCCCTGCCAAAGAGCCTTATTCCGTTTAGATGGAGCACGCCCCCTCCATCCTTTGTACACTATTTCATAAAGCTGAGCTCGAGGACCTTCTTATGCAGATTTCTACGTGCCTTTCTCTTTAGCAGTATTTGGGAATTCTGTATCATCATTTTACTTTTTTCCCCAAGCTTCCATTCCATATGGAATGAGCGCTCTCTCTCTCTCTCTCTCTCACTTTTTTTTTCTTTTCTTTTTTTTTTTTTTTGGCCACACCTGCAGCCTGAGAAAGTCCCAGGGCCAGAGATCGAACCCACACCACAGTAGTGACCCAAGCTGCTGCAGTGACAATACCAGATCCTTACCCACTGAGCCAGCAGGAAACTCCTACGTGTCTATTTTAAGAGCCTGTCATCAGATCTCTGAATTGGAGCATCTTTAAGTTTTATTAAAGTACAGCGGTTTTAAAGGCTGTGATTGTTTCTGCTGCACAGCAAAGTGACCGGAGTCATACACCCACACACACACATTCTCTCTCAGATTCTTTTCCCACCTAGATTACCACAGGACACCGGCTCGTGTCAACCTCTTTTTCAAATAAAGGGAATAGAGAAATTCAGAAAGTAGGAAAAGCTGTCTACCAGCAAGCAATAAGATCAAAGGAATGCCAAGACAAGAATTTGAGAAGCTGGTGGTTGGTAAAAAGAGATCGTGTGCGAAATTCCCAATACGGGAACATCAAAGGTAGGAAGGCACTTCCGTTATTTTTGGAACATAAAAGGGGCATTTGGGACTGAACGCGAAAGATGGTTCTTTTCAAGTTCCATGGTTTTACCCATACTTGCACTAAAAACATCAGAAGTACAGACTTGCTGTGGAAGAAGCCAAACATTCCAGAGCTGCACCAAGTCCCGAAAATGCCATGCCCACCACCCAGAAATCAACCACAGCAAACAAGTCTGTGTGTCTCTTCCAAAGACGTGAGGACTTGTTTGCCAAGGTCTCTAGTGAATCTGCAAATTCAGATGAGGTTTCATGGCAGAGAGATCAGAAGCAGCCGACGCAGTAATGTACGGCAAACAGGATGTATTAAACCGAAACTGGCAAAATCATTTCTAAATAAGTCATTGAGTCTTCAGGGCACCTCTCCCAGGTGAAATTCTAAAGCAGCTGCTCATAAAATTGCTATAGAATCTACCCTCCCTGGAGGACAAGGCTGGCAGCCCAGCTCCAGCCAAATACACCTACTGAGCGGGTTGCATATTTTCCTATTTAAAAGGATGCCCCATTCCTCATTAGTAAAATGAGCCTAGACAAATGTCTATTTGTGTATATATATACACACGCATATGCGCATATTCATGTATGCAAAAATGTGTCCCTCTTTCTTGCCATGATTCTTTTTTCTCCCCTCTGCAGCATACGAAAGCTCCCAGACCAGGGGTCGAATCAGAGCTGCAGTTGCAGGCCTGCGCCACAGCCACAGCCACAACCACAGGCACACTGGATCCAAGCCATGTCTGCGACCTACACTGCCGCTCACAGCAACACCAGATTCTTAACCCACTGAGCGAGGCCAGGGATTGAACTCATGGATACCAGTCGGGTTCTTAACCTGCTGAGCCACCATGGGGACTCCTCTTGCCCTCGTTCTTACCTCGGACATGAGGTTTCCTGCACAGCTCTGAGTCTGTCACTCACCCTGTCTTAATGTTCTCCGGCTGCCATAATAAAGTGGCCCAGATGGGGTGGCTTAACCAACAGGATTGCGTTGTCTCACCTTTCTGGAGACTAGTGGCCTGACATCAAGGCGTTGGTGGGGCTGGTTCCTTTGAGGACTGTGAAGAAAAGCTCTGTGCCAGGCAGGCCTCTCTCTGAGGCTCGCAGGCAGCTCCCTTCCTCCTCCCATGGCTCTATCCCCACTGTAACTCTGGCTCCAAATTCCCCCCCTTTTCTAATTCTTTTTCCCTTTTACAGCCCCACCTGCAGCATATGGACATTCCCGGGCTAGGGGTCAAATTGGAGCTGCAGCTGCCGGCTGACACCACAGCCCCAGCCACCACCAGATCCGAGCTGCAGCTGCAGCATATGCCAGCTTGCGGCAATGCTGGATCCTTAACCCACTGAACGATGCTAAGGATCCAGCCCTCATCCTTGTGGAGACTACATCAAGTTCTTAACCCACTGAACCACAAGAGGAACTCCCCAATTTTCCCTTTTTCATAAGGACTCCAGTCATATGGGATTAAAGTCCACTGCAGTGGCCTCATTTTAACTGGGTAAAAACAAGTCTCCAAAAATAGCCCCTCTCTGAGGCACTAGGGGTCAGGATTGCAACATATGAATTGGAGGGCTACAGGGCTCGACCCAAAACACACCCCCACCCCAGCCTCTGTCCCGCAGGTCACTTAATCTGGAAGGGGCCACTCTTCAGCATCAAAAGACAGAATCAGCTGAGAAGAAACAAGATTCCCAAGACGGTGCCCAGTTCTTATAGAAATCCGCATTCCAACTGGCTGAGTATCTGTGGAAAACCACCTTTCCCAGGAGAGTGAAAAACACAGGAGGTATAATGGGAAAAAAAAAAAAAAAATAGAAAAGAGGAGTTCCCGTGATGGCTCAGTGGTTAACAAACCTAACTAGTATCCATGAGGACGTGGGTTCAATCCCTGGCCTTGCTCAGTGGGTTAGGGATCCGGCGTTGCTGTGAGCTGTGGTGTAGGTCGCAGGTGCGGCTCAGATCCCACGTTGCTGTGGCTGTGGTGTAGACTGGCAGCCACAGCTCCGATTCGACCCCTAGCCTGGGAACCTCCATGTGCCGCGGGTACAGCCCTAAAAAGACAAAAGACCAAAAAAAAAAAAAAAAAAAAATAGAAAAGGGAAGAAAAGCACAGTGGAGAAAAGTCCCCTCAAGGAGAGTGAGAGTCGCATATGGAGCATCGGAGTGTCTGTCTGTCTGTCCAGCCCATCCATGCCATTCAGCTCTGAGAAGCAAAGTCAGCAGGTCCCATGCCTGGAAGCCCAGGGCCCTGACAGCCAACAAGAATAACACCACGTGCAGGCCGTCCGGATCTGTGCAGGCACCTGGGGCCATCCGCTCTTTCTCATCTGCAAGGTCATAGACCTAAGCAGCCAGCCAGCTTGTGGTGTAGACCATTCTCTGCCACTGCAATCCCCTCCACACCGTAGACATGGGGGCGGGTGTGGCAGGATCCGGGGGTGAATCTGCAAGGAACCCAAGCCTTGGTCCACTCTGCGCGGGGCACTGTGCTAAACACTGCTCCTCAGCGCAGCTGGGAGTCTCAGTGGAGCCTGAGTGCAGATGGGGTGTAGACTGAGGTTTCTTCCAACCTGCTCAGGCCTCCGTTTTCACAAGTTGATTGGGGAGGGAGAGGGGATTGGAGGTTGGAGGAGATACTGCTCGGAGCCTTGGGAAGATGCTTGGAAAGAAGGGGCAGAACAGTACAGGAAGACGTGGGGACCCAGCCCTCCCCGGGGCAGCCTGCAGAAAGCAGGGTTGTAAGTCAAAGGCGACAGGGATGATGTTTTGATTAAGACTGTGACGTTGGGGGAGTTCCCGTCATGGCGCAGTGGTTAACGAATCCGACTAGGAACCATGAGGTTGCGGGTTCCATCCCTGGCCTTGCTCAGTGGGTGAAGGATCCAGCATTGCCATGAGCTGTGGTGTAGGTTGCAGACGCAGCTTGGATCCCGCGTTGCTGTGGCTCTGGTGTAGGCCGGTGGCTACAGCTCCGATTAGACCCCTAGCCTGGGAACCTCGGGGCTCAGAAGCAAGTGTCTCCCTGCTCCTCTATGGACACTGCAGCCCATCCAGTGGGGGCTTGAGAAGGTCAGTAGAGCAGCCCTATTCTTCCCTTCCTATCTTATAAAACTGCAAACTTTCCCAGACCTAGGTCAATTTATTTTGCAGGGTTTTTTTTTTTAAATATTTATAGCTGCACCCACAGCATATAGAAGTACCTGGGCCAGGGACTGAATCGGAGCCACAGCTGGGACTTATGTTGCAGCTGCAGCAATGCCAGATTTTTTAACCCACCGGGCTGGGCCAGGGATCAAACCTGCACCCCCACAGCAACCCAAGCCACTGCAGATTCTTAACCCACTGTGCCACAGCAGGAATACCTTGCAGGAATTTTCTGAACCAATTTTTTTTCCCTCAAAGTATTTTGTTTCTGACAACAAAGTTCGGAAACTTGTAAACGTGCAAATGTTTTGATTTAACCAAGTGTGAATCATGGAACCATATCTTTTCCAAAATTACTTATGTAGCAGGATAAGCATCTCCACTCGGAGTCTGGCCACTGCGGGTGTTTCTCAACAATGCCCTTCGGGAGCACATAGGCACACCTTTTTAGGAAGGAGCGGTACATTCTATAAGAAAGCATGTGTGTGTGTGTGTGTGTAGTATATATTAGTCTTTTTAGGGCCACACTAGTGGCATATGGAAGTTCCAAGGCTAGGGGTGGAATCAGAGCTGTAGCCACAGCCACAGCCACGCCAGATCTGAGCTGCATCTACAACCTACACCACAGCTCATAGCAACACCAGATCCTTAACCCACTGCGTGAGGCCAGGGATCGAATCTGCGTCCTCATGGATACCAGTCAGATTCATTTCCACTGAGCCACGACAGGAACTCCTAAAAGAAAGCATATTAAATGCTTGGCTTTGTATTAATAGTCACGATAATGTCTCAGAATTGGTTTCTGCACCTTTTAAAAATCCCCTGCTATCCCACTTAAATGATGCGCTTAAATAGCCGTGATGCACTCTGGGCTTGCGGCCTGCGAGGGTATTTCAGGCTTAAGAACACTCAATTGTTGGAATTCCCATGTGGCGCAGAGGATTAAGAACCCAACTAGTATCCATGAGGATGCGGGTTCAATCCCTGGCCTCGCTCAGTGGGTTATGGATCTGGCGTTGCTGCGAGCTGCGGTGTAGGTCACGGACATAACTGATCCCTCGCTGCTGCGGCTGTGGTGTAGACCGACAGCTGCAGCTCCAACTTGACCCCTAGCCCAGGAACTTCCATAGGCTGCAGGTGCGGCCCCAAAAAGGAAAAAAAGAGAAACACTGTATTTCATCTGTGCATTATCCCAGCAAGTTTACTACATCATTAATTTCGCTTTTTTTCTCTAAGGAAAAGGCTGTTTCCTAAAATATAATTCCTCAAGCAGAAGTTTGTGGTTCTCTAAGAGCTGCCGTTCTGATGTGTACAAACTTGCCAAGTGCACTCAATCAATGCGCATAGTGTGTGTGTTATCACGCGTATGTAGAAACCTGCCTGAGTGTGAAGGAAACTCAACACCCTCCTGCCTCAGGGCCGAGGAGCTGCCCAAATACAGAGAAGGTTGGCTCAGGGCATAAAACAGCCATTTTATGATGCATTGATTGGGTTCCAGAAGAGTGCATAATGCAATTTCCCGCCGTCTCAGCTCAAGGCTTTCTTTGTTAGCGGACGGATGCCCTGAGCCACCTACGGATGCACCAGCCACGCGCTCTATGGGTTTTCAGCTCTTCCCTGGAAGAGTCCTTCTTCTGACCTTTCACCTACAACTAAAGTAAACTTGACCCGCCGCTGGTTTGCAAGCCTGTACATATTTTTTTTCCAGGGTGTATTTATTTACACCAAATAGAAACCATGCTTCAAAACTTTCTAGATTCAGCCAGAATCATCATTCCTTCGTTTCTCACCAATATTTAGATTTTTTTCACCCCATCCTACCTGCCCCGCAAGGCTCTGTGCTCTCCACCTGGTCTGTAGCATTTCCTGGAGAGAAGCGGAGCGCAAAGCAGTGACGGAGGAGAGACAAATTATCGTCCTTGCTTCCTCTCCCTACAAAATGTGCACCCGCTTCTGAGGGCTTTGAAGGAACCAAATTACTTGAAAGGGAAATCAGAGCAAAGCGCTGAGGAAGCATTTCTCACTCTCATCTTCGTCTTTTGTCTAAGTCTGAGCACGCTTTTCTCCAAATCCCTGATTACAGCTGGGAGATGCTCCCGAGGAGAATGCACTTATTCCTTCTGTGGCTTGCCTCGTTGCCTTTTTCTTCCTTCCAATTTTACGGAGATGTAACGGACACACAGCCCTGCACGAGTTTAAGGCGTAGAGCATAATGATTTGACTTGCATGAATCATAAAATAATTATCACCATAAATTTAGCGATCATCCGTCATCCCACATAGATGCAAAATGAAAGAAACAGAAAAACGTACCTTTTTTCCTTAAGTCAGAACCCTAAGGATTCACTCTCTTAACCACTTTCCTATAAAGCATAGAGCAGTGTCTATTATATTTATCATGTTATACATTATAGCCCTAGTACTCACTTATCTTCAAACTCAAAATACGTACCTTTTCACCACCTTCAACCAATTCCCCCTTCCTCAACCCCCCCTCCCTCCAATAACCACAGATGTGGTCCATTTTACTATGCATTTGTTTTTAAAGTATAATTGACTTAAGCCCTGTGTTAGCTCCTGTTACACAAATTGTGTTTTGATATTTCAATGTACTTAAAAGGATCCCTCGATAAGTCGAGTTACAGTATATCGCCATACAAAGATACGGCGTGGTGATCAATTACATTCTCCGCACTGTACATTTCATATGTGACTCATTTCTTTTGCTTCAGGAATTTTGAGCCTCTTAATCTCCCTCAGGTATTTCTCTCCTCGCCCCACCCCTCCTATTTGTTCTGTGTCTACGACTGTATCTATGACTCTGTTTCGGTTTTATTTTGGTTATGAGCGTCCACATATAAGTGAAATCATATCGTATTTGCCCTTCTCTGTCTGATTCTCCTCCCACTGACCACAGCAAGAACGCCATCAATAAGTTTAAGTGGGTCCTTTTGTTGGTCTATTTCCTCTTCTGACCCTCCCTTTTTTTCCTCAACAGTTACTTCCAACATAGAAAGTTTCAGAGACAGAATCCTTGTGTTTAGACAAGACCCATTCTGCCGTGCACAGAGTTCAAGAGTCGAGCAGACCCACTGACGGATGCCTAAGCTACACAGATAGAGAGGTGAGCCCGAAGAAGCCAGGCTTTAAAACGAACAACCAAAAAAAAAGCAAAAAAAAAGCAAAAAAAAAAAAAGCAAAATACATAAATAAATAACCCTAACTGACATATAAATGAAATAAAATAACAAAAAACTGCTTTGTCAAAAAAAAAAAAAAAACGAACAAGCAAACAATTTTAAAGAAAGCATATTCCACAGCAGATGAATACCACAGGGAGGGAAAAAAATGACTCACAGATTTGGCCCGAAGAAGTCCCTAACAAAGGAATAAGGAAAAAGGACCAAAAAAAAAACATAGAAGGGAAAAATAGAATTCAGAGCTAATACAATGTACACTCTAAGATAGCAAGTTTCCAATGAAAAATTACAAGACGTAAATAAAACAGTGACCCATACTCCAGGGAAAAAATTCAATAAACACAGTCACCACGTGTCTGCAAATGTTGGGTTTAGCTGACAAAGACTCCAAAGTAGCTGTTAGAAATACATTCAAGGAACTAAAGAAAACTGGGAGTTCCCATCGTGGCGTAGTGGTTAACGAATCCAACTAGGAACCGTGAGGTTGCGGGTTCGATCCCTGCCCTTGCTCAGTGGGTTAAGGATCTGGCATTGCCGTGAGCTGTGGTGTAGGTTGCAGATGTGGTTTGGCTCCCACATTGCTGTGGCTCTGGCGTAGGCCGGCAGCTGCAGCTCCGATTAGACCCTTCGCCTGGGAATCTCCATATGCCGCAGAAGCGGCCCTAGAAATGGCAAAAAGACAAAAAAAGAAAAGAAAAGAAAAACATGTGTGAAAAATTTAAAGGAAATTATGACAACAATGAATCAACAAATGGAGACTTTCAATAAGGAGATGGAGACTATACATTAAAAAAAAAAATCTGGAGGAATCACTGAAATAGAACTTTCACCAGAAGGACTCAAAAACATATTTGAGGTAGCAGAAGAAAAAATCTGTGCACTAAAAGATAGATCAATGGAAATTTCCAATCTGGGAGTTCCTGTTGTGGCTCAGCAGGTTGAGAATTTGGCATAGTCTTCCTGAACTTGCAAGTTCAATCCCTGGCCTCCTCAGTGGGTGAAGGATCCGGCGTAGCTGTGAGCTGTGGTGTAGGTCACAGATGCAGCTCAGATCCTACGAGGCGGAAGCCCAGGCACTTCCATATGCCCCGGGTGCAGCCATAAAAAAAAAAAAAAAATCCCATCTGATGAATAGCGAGAAAAAAGATTGAATAAAAATGAACAGAGCCTCAGAGACCTATGCGAGACCATCAAGTCTAATATCTGCATGCACTGAGAGTCCCATAAAGGGAGAAGAGAGAAAAAGAAGCAGGGAAAAAAATGAAAGAATGATGGCCAAATCTTGCCAAAATTTATGAAAAAGCATTGATCAGCCATCTTAGTTCTGTCTGCTAAAGCAATTACCATAGACTGGGTAACTTCAACATAAGCATTTATTTCTCACAGTTCTGAAGAATGGCATTCAAATCAGGGTGCCAGGTAGTTGGGTTCTGGTGAAATACAACTTCCCTTTGCATCCTCACCTGGCAGAAAAAGAGCAAGCTAGCTCTCTGGCCTCTTTTTATAAGGGTGCTAATTACCTAAGTACCCCTAGTTCAAAACACCAAGAGAAAAACTCAAAGGAGGTACAATTTTTTTAAATCAACAGGACATTTAATATGTTTAAAAAGATGTATTTAACATAACAGAAGTCCTTTTTTTAAGGAATAGAAAGTTTACATTTATGATATGATCCCTAAGCATTGTAAGCAGCACTACTATTTTTAGAATTTTTTTTCTCATCTTAGGCAGGGGCTGATTTGGTGGGAAGGAACATCAGATCCAGTAAAAAGGTGGCTTAGAAATAGGACTGCGGGGAGTTCCCGTTGTGGCGCAGTGGTTAACGAACCCGACTAGGAACCATGAGGTTGTGGGTTCGACCCCTGGCCTTGCTCAGTGGGTTAACGATTCGGCGTTGCCGTGAGCTGTGGTGTAGGTTGCAGACACGGCTCGGATCCAGTGTTGCTGTGGCTCTGGCGTAGGCTGGTGGCTACAGCTCCGATTTGACCCCTAGCCTGGGAACCTCCATATGCCGTGAGAGCGGCCCAAGAAAATGGCAAAAAAGACAAAAAAAGAAAAAAGAAAAAGAAATAGGACTGCGGGAGTTCCCATTGTGGCTCAGCAGGTTAAGAACCTGACATACTCTCCATGAAGATGAGGGTTCCAATCCCAGCCTTGGTCAGTGGGTTCAGGATCCAGCGTGACCCCTAGCCTGGGAACGTCCATATGCTGCAGCCACGGCTATAAATGAAAGAAAGGGAGGGAGGGAGGGAGGGAGATAATTGCCTCCAGGGAGCTAAGGAGTTGTCAGGTGCCACTCCCTTTCTGCGGCCCCGGGGATTTTTATCTGAGCTCCTTTCCGCATGTCTGCCTCTTTCACTTTTCAGCGTCAGTGCTGGTTTATCAGCATGCACAGGACTCCCAGGGATCAGCAGCCCCTGCACTGGCCCACCTTACAGACCTGTCTCATCTCTGTCTGGCCAGGCGCACCCCTTCATTCAAATGGTCTCAGGAGAGGCTCCCATTGGATGCTGGGCGTCAGCGGCTTGGCAGACATCACCTTTCCTTCCTGATGGTGAGAATCACGGGGCAGAAGAATCTCTCTGCAAGGGCTGGGATGGGGCAAACAAAGTGAGTAACGTGGCTATGCCACTTCCTTTTACTGAGAAAGGAGCATCACTTTTTGCCCATGTGCTGCCTTGCTTGGTGGATACATGTAGGAGGAACGTGCCAGAAATCCTGACAAATGGCTAGGCTCTCAAGATAATTTTTTTTTTTTTACTTTTTTTGTTTGTTTTTTTAGGGCCACACCCACAACATATGGAGGGTCCCAGGCTAGGGGTCAAATCAGAGCTGTAGTTGCTGCTGGCCTATGTCACAGCCCCAGCAACGTGGGATCCGAGCTGTGTCTGCGACCTAGACCGTAGCTCACAGCCACACCGGATCCTTAATCCACTGAGCAAAGCCAGGGATCGAACCTGTGTCCTCATGGATGCTAGTCAGATTCATTTCTGCTGAGCCATGACGGAACTCCTAAAGAGAATTCTTTTAAGGCATATGAAATTCTGTAAGGAGAACTCAGCTATGAATGGAGAGACTGGATTAGAGTCCTTTTAATGTAAGTAACAGACTGTGTTTACATGATTGTATAATATTCTTAGGGGAAGAACGCTAAGGAGCTGCCTCCAATTTTTTTTATAGGTCTTTATTTGTGGAAACTGTAAGATACTAATGGAAAATGTCCAGTTTAAATCATCTTTAAAGCAAAGAACTAAAGTTATGACTGACAACCCAGACCATCGTAATCAAGGATCAGGCAAGGAAGCGGGAGAGTCAGTGTCTTTCATGGATTATGTTAGCGGAGGGTGGTTCGGGCACCAGGGAAAATGCCCAGTTGTCTCTACAGGGAATTCCATGTTCCCGTCACCGCTAGAGATAAGTAGAGTCGTCACGAGGTCACAGCATCACATCTGCAGAACGCTGCTGGCTGTGACCGTCCAGGGTCAGAACCCCAACATCCCAGCGGGAACTGTCCTCACGGCGGCTACCTCAGGAGGTTCCAACCTTCCCACAGCGACGCCGGCTTTGCTCAGAAGAGGGTTCAGTTCCCTCTGTTGGGGTCTTGGTTGCCTCCGCTAGTGAAAGAGGGAGTCTCTCTTAGGACACATCCAAGTCTGGTGAAGAAGGCACGGATGGTATGTCTGGGTAATGTAATTTGGGCCCCAAATGATGCATGATTAAAAGTTTTGAAGATGGAGTTCCTGTCATGGCTTAGCAGAAACGAATCCGACTAGGAACCATGAGGTTGCGGGTTCGATCCCTGGCCTTGCTCAGTGGGTTAAGGATCCGGCGTTGCCGTGAGCCATGGTGTAATTGCAGACGCTGCTCGGATCCTGCATTGCTGTGGCTGGGGTGGAAGCCAGCGGCTGTAGCTCCAAATGGACCCCTAGCCTGAGAACCTCCATATGCCATGGGTGTGGCTCTAAAAATCAAAAAAAAAAAAAGTTTTGAAGACTTCGTCTATGGTTCAGAGGGTGAAGGATACAGCGTTGTCACTGCAGCTGCTGTGCTGTGGCCCAGGATCAGTCCCTGGCCTGGGAACTTCCACATGCTGGGGGTGTGGCCAAAAAAAAGTGTGGCTATTCATTTTCTGATGTGATTAGTGGGCTCCGTTGAAAGCGATTCCGAGTAATGGCAAAAATGTGTACATGAGCCCAGTGCTTCCGGTGATGTGACGAGGACGGCCAGGCTGAAGAGATGATCCGGGTGCAGGAAAGGCAGCAGCAGAAATGAACCTGGGGCAGAAACAGCCACGCTGAAGGTTCCTAATTTTTGTTTTTCTTGTTCCTTTTTTGGCCACCCAGAGACATGTGGAGGCCAAGGACCAGATCCCGCAGCAGTTTCAAGTAAGCCACAGCTGTGGCAACACAGGGTCTTTCACCCACCGTGCTGGGCAGGGGATCAAACCTGAGTTCCAATGTGCTCCCAAGACACTGCCCCAGTCCCGTTGTGCTACAGCGGAAACTCAAAATTTTCCTAATTTAAAACCACAAGAGTTCCCGCTGTGGCTCACAGGGTGTCTTGGGAGCACTGGGATGCAGGTTCGATCCCCAGCCGGCATAGTGGATCTGGCCTTGCCACAGCCCCAGCTTAGTTCAGACTGTGGCTCAGATCTGATCCCTGGCCTGGAAACTGTGTAGGCCCATGGAGGGGCCAAAAACAAAAAAGCAAAACAAACAAAAAAACTGCAAAATGAGCAGCAGAGAGAGTAGACCCCGCTGAGACCCACATTGTGGTTCAAGATCAGCTGAAGGAAATACCTCAAACACAAAGTCAAACAACGAACTAGGAGTTCCTGTCATGGCTAGTCGTTAGCGCTGACTAGTATCCAGGAGGACACAGGTTCCATCCCTGGCCTCGCTCAGTGGGTTACGGATCTGGCGTTGCTGCGGCTGTGGTGTAGGCTGGGCAGCTGCAGCTCCAATTGGACCCCTAGCCGGGGAACTTCCATATGCTGCACGTGCAGCCCCCCAAAAAAACTCCCCGAAAGAGCAAAGAGCAGATGAAGGAGAATCATGGCCGAGGGTGAGCCGAGGGCCCTGCAGCTGAGGGTGACACTGGAGCCTCTCCTCCAGCCCCTGGTCTCAGGACCGGCCGGAAAACCAGAGGCTGCCGTCTGAGGACCAGGAAGAGGGAAGAATCCTGAGAAGAAGAATCCTGAGAAGATGGAAAACAGAAGGGGCTGCTTTGCAGACGCACCCGGACCCAAACCCATGTGGGAAAGTGGCTCTCAGGGCCCTCCAAGCCCGGGGAGGGGGCGGGGCGTTCCGGCAGGAAGCGGGGCCCTGGGCGGTGATTTGGACCCCCTGGCAGCTGGACCCCTCTCTCTCCACCTCCATCCTGTTCTCAGTCCCCCCGAGGTAGTCTGAGCGTGTGCTGGGTAGCCCCCCAGGAAAGGGGGTGCTGGGGGCGGAGCTGTTAATGCCTTGAGATGCAGGTGCCACACCCCAAATCCCCCGAATCGAAATCGGCGAGGGGGAGAGAGGTTCCCAGGTGACCTTGATGTGCTCCTAATGCTGGAAAGCACTTTTTAAAGGAAAACCTTGTGGAAATAGTGACGTCAAGAATTTTAAATAACCTCAGAAAAACTCAGGTGTTACTGGGCAGCGTGTGTGTGCACAGAGATGGAACTGCACATCCTCCAAAGAGATGGGTCTCCAACCCGGACCCTGAGTCCTGTTTTGGAGGCTGCGTCTCTGAAGGATGTGGACATTTGTTTGTTGAGGAAACAGTTCATTTCTTTGGACTCACAAGTGCAAACTCTGTCTCTCCAGCGGTGCTTCACCTCTCAGCGGACACCCTTCATCTTCTAGCGGGGCTCCGCCTGGTTCCAGGATCAGGCAGGAGGGTGAAGCTTCCGCCCCGAACCGCGGACGCCCTCTCTCTTTCCCAGAATCAACCCTCACTCTCCAGTGCCTGTGGTTTCAGCAAACTCTGCCCTCTGATCCTTCAGGAAACAAAGAACACTTTTTATTGGGGTTTTGTCTTCTCCCCAAGGCTCCGCCTGCCTCCAGGATAAACGCCATGCAAACCTGTAACCCATCCTGCTCTCATCCTTCAGGAGTCAACGCTGAATCTCGCGTTTTTTCCTCCTTCCTGTGCCTGGAGGTGCTCTCTGTTCGCTTTTGTGTTTGGGATCCAGAGTTTTATTTAGCATCTGTCGGGGGCTTGAAATGAGGGGAGCAGGAAAGACCTGGGGTCCTGGGAGGGACTGACACTAAACGGGCGACAGGGGCCAGTGCGTGTGGAGGCTGTGGGTGTTGGAGGTGAAAGAGGGAGAAGATCCGGTTCCTCCCCTGCCCCAAGGAAGGAGGCAGCCATCCCAGAAGAGCGCCGCGTCTGATGCTCCCTATTGGGCAGGTGGAAACGCTTTCTGATGGATTATGGAGAGAAGCCTGCTCCACTTCCGGGGCGGGAATACCCCGACTTCAAGCCCTCAAGCTTCATCCTTGCCTCTGGGTGTGAAGGAGTCAAGAGGCCATGAAAATGACTCTTGGGAAAACACCAGACCGAAAAAAGAGGTGTCATGCCCCCTACATTAACCTATAAATGCAATGCAATGCAAAGGCCATGAAAATTTCCTCTGGGTATTTCGAGGAGCTCAACCACGTTGAGCCTGCTATGGACGAAGAAAAAGTCGTACATGCTAAGTCGGCTTTTAAAAAAGGCAAATGAAGCAGAGGGCTTGTCCAGGTAGATACCAAGACACACCTCCACGGGACAGCAACAAAAAGTGGGCGCTGAAAACGTGTCAAGGGCGCAGAGAAGAGTGCAGAGTAAAATGTGGGTCTGTATGCGAACTTAATATACGGTGATGGTCGTAGCCAAAGCCAGTCAGGAAAGAGCAGATGGTTTGGTAGATAGTATTGAGGAAATTGTAAGTAAATCAAGCAAAATAAAACTGAATCTCTACCTAAGACGAAAATAATAGTGAGCTCCAGGTGGATTTAATACCTCACAAGGCAAAACCATGGAGTTGTTAGATGTAAGAGAATATTGCTATGATTTACAAGGAGGGTGGGACCTCTTCAACACAACTTCCAGTACATAGAAAAAAGGAGCGAGTTTGATTCCATGAAGATGAAGGAGTTTTGCTCAACAAAGCTCACCACCAGGTAAGATGATGAATGACAGAGTGGGAGAAGATATTGCAGCAAATAAAACCAACAAGGTATCAAAATGTGGAACAAGACATGTCCGCCAGCAACAAGACAGCGTCAACAGCCCTGATAGAAAAATGGTTAAAAGCAATGCACAGGGAGCAGGCTGCGAAAGCTGACCTGCGTTGGAACGGGGGCTCAAAGTCCTTAGTAGTCAGAGAAATGCAAATTAATACCATGGAAAATCACTTTACACCTATTAACCCAGCACAAATTCAAAAGCTGATGGATGCCAAGAGCTGGCAGGGAGGTGGGGCTTCCTGGCACCCTTGTGCCAGCTCTGCTGGTGGGCACAAAGGCAGGGGGGCACATTCTGGAGCACAGTCTGGCCCAGCTTACCCAAATGAAGCCAAATCACTGCTATTACCAAGCAATTCTGATCCCAGGTTTAGACGTTCTTACATAGCCCATGGTGGAAATGTGTTTTAGAATATTTGTTGCAATAAGCAGGACACAAAGGATAAATACTGCCTGATCCCACTTAAATGTGATACCTGGAATGGTCAGATTCATCAAGAGGGGAAATAGAATGGCAGCTGCCGGGGGCTGGGGTGGGAGGACACTTAGCGTTTAATGGGTGCACAGTTTCTCTTGGGAAAGGCAAGAAGGTCCGGGAGGTAGACGGTGGTGAGTAAGCATGTGCAATGTGGGTGTGTGCATATGAGCAGGTGTGCTTGTGATGGGGGCAGGGGTACACTTGAACATTTGGGCTCAAGTAGAAAGTCTGTGTTGGTCCCTAGTGGGAGATAAATCAGGGGACACAGATTGGGGCTAGACCAAGAGCTTGAACTTGATCTCTGAGTGCCAGCCCAGTAAGGTTTTGGAGCCATACAGTATAGGGTATTGGCAGAAGTGGTAAGGGGTGCTGGAAGGAACAAGACGCCATCAAAGCAGATGGCCCCTGACATTGTGGACGACCAGATCAAGGGAGCAAGTGGGACACCAGGCACCCTTTCCCTTCTCCTGTAGCTCTGTCCCTTACCAGCCCCCGGGGTCCCAGCAGGCTTCCAGCCCCCCTTCTGTCTAAGGTGGACACACAGGGAGTGCAATCTACCTTCAAAAGGATGGACCTAGGAAGAGCTCACACTGGGGCGCTTGGGCTAAGACATGCTCAGCGGTGCACCCCACATGTCCCAAGCATGGGACTTGGCACTTGAATCATGCCCCAGCCCTCCTGCACTGAGAGTTCCTGCTTAGTCACCACATCTTCTAGAAACCCTTGGATAAACAAATGGGTGGGAATGTGGGAACTAAACTTACAGAGAAGAGAATCAAGTGACATTGAATCCAGTCCCAGATCAACCCACACTGAAAGTAAATAGGGGTGGAGCTGGCGGAGGGGCGCAAGAAGCTGAAAGGAACCACTATAGGTGCCACCCAGTGAGATCGATGCTTCTGGAGGAGTCAGGAACTAACCCTTCAGTCCCCAGACTGCTGCACTCCAGGAAGAGTCACCATAGGTCTGTCATATGCCTGGCAACAGGCGATTTTGATTCACAGGCCAGTGAGCCCAGAGTTCTATCTTTCTGGAGGACTCAAGAGGAGCCGCCTTGGGTTGTAGAAGTGTCTGTAGCCATCCCTGAAAATGCCACAGACTAGGATACTTCCCACAACATTCCTTCTTCCTTTGCCAAAGCTTGCAGAGATCAAACCTGCATCCTCATGGATACTAGTCGGATTCGTTTCTACTGCAACACAATGGGAATGCCTTTTCTCAGTTCTTAAGAGTTCTAAAGCTGTCTTTTATTGAACATTTATGATACTCCAAGTAATGCACTAAAACATTCCAAACGTGTTTTTCTTATTTAATTCACATGCCTCCAGTAAAGCACGTTGCCATCTTCATTTTGAAAATGAAGACTCTGAGGCCTTTGCCAAGATCACCCAGTAGATAAAAAGACACGTGAAAATGGAGACAAAGATTAGGGTGATGGGGCCACAAGCCAAGCAGTGTTGGCAGATGCCAGAAGCTGGAGAAAGCAGAGAAGGGTCCTCCCAGAGCCTTCAGAGAGGGCCCAGCCCTGCTGACACCTTGGTTTTGGATTTCTGGCCTCCAGATCTATGAGAGAATAAAATTTTTGTGGCTTTAAATCATCAAGTTTGTGGTCATTTGCTACCTAGGAAACTAATACAGTTAAACATGAGGACACAAAATTTATTGAACCATCATGGAAATACTTCTTAAGCAAACAATCTGAAAGAATCGCACAAAATAACAGAAAGTAGGAAAACTTTGGAGATTATGGTTTGTTCATCCTTCCATGTCTGGCAAGTCACTAACAGGCCCAAAGTCTCTGGATTTGTCTTAATTAGTGTCCATTGGGTTCCCACTCCCGACCCAGGAGCTTAGGGGAAAAGGAGGGTATTTGGGATGCTAACTCCCTCTGCATCTATTCTCTGGGATTTTCACCCAAGCAGTTGCTTCAGCAGAAGACTCAAGAGCTGTCAAACAGAGCTCATCTTTTTTGTTGTTGTTGTTATTATTACTCAATGAATTTTATTACATTTATAGTTGTACTTCAATCATCACAACCCAATTTTATAGCATTTCCATCCCAAACCCTCAGTACATCCCCTACCCCCGCAACCTGTCTCATTTGGAAACCATAAGTTTTTCAAAATCTGTGAGTCAGTACCTATTCTGCAAAGAAGTTCATTGTGTCCTTTTTTCAGATTCCACATGTAAGTGATAGCATCTGATGTTGGTGTCTCATTGTATGGCCGACTTCATTTAGCATGATAATTTCTAGGTCCGTCCATGTTGCTGCAAATGCCATTATTTCTTTCCTTTTAATGGCTGAGTAATATTCCATTGTGTATATGTACCACATCTTCTTGATCCACTCCTCTGTCAATGGACATTTAGGTTGTTTCCATGTCTTGGCTACTGTATATGGTGCTGCAATGAACATTGGGGTACATGTGTCTTTTCGAGTCATGATTTTCTCTGGATAGATGCCCAGGAGTGGGATTGCTGGATCAAATAGTAATTCTATTTTTAGTTTTCTGAGGAATCTCCATACTGTTTTCCACAGTGGTTCGCCAATTTACATTCCCACCAACAGTGTAATAGTGTTCCCTTTTCCCCACACCCTCTCCAGCACTCAAGGACTTTTTTGATGGCAGTTCTGGCTGGTGTAAGGTGGTACCTCATTGTGGTTTTGACTTGCATTTTTCTAATAATGAGTGATGTTGAACATCTTTTCATGTGTTTTTTGGCCATCTGTATGAGCTCACCTTATTAACTTGGACCAAAGGCCCACGTCCCACGACATTCAATAAATGAAGCAGAGTAAGATGCCGCTCCTATAGGAGATGCCTACAGAGGTATGCCCCTGCAGTGAGCTGATAACCCCAGAGCCAGAAGCATTCCTGGGAGCAGTAGGGTGCAGACATTTTAGTTAGACTTTCCGAGATTTCCTCAGGGTCATAAAGTGAGAAAGCAGAACTAGTTCTGCATTGACCCAGCTGCTTTTCCAACCATGAGAATGTCTACACCCACCACTAAATGTCAGTCTCAGGAAAGGGTCCTCCCTGGTTATAGGCTGCTAATACAAGCAACCATAAAGGAGACTGGCAATTTAACTCCATGAGCCTTTCCGATTTCTGTGCAAGGGGAAAAAAACCACATCCTAACAAAAGTCAGAAGATAAATGATAAATGGTTACACTGGTCTTGATAAGCACAGCCTGTGTACACAAGAGTCGGTTTCTTCACTATACAAGGAGCTCTTAAATATAGGGAAAAAAAAACAGGATTAAATAGGTAGTTCACATGAAAGCAAAGGAAAACAAAACTGGCTCCTAATTATGAAAACTAAGACAAAAACAACAAAAAATGATTTACTTTCAATGTTGGTGAAAATTTAAAGTTTAGGTGTAGGAAACAGGCATTCTCATGCAGTGTGGGCTGGAGTGTAAGTAAAATATCTGGGAGGAATTTGGCAACATATATTTAAAATGTACAAACTGAAGCAGTTTAAATTCTTAAAATATTGTTTAAAAATTTAGCCTATGCAAAGAAGACATACAGATGGCCAAAGGCACATGAAAAGATGTTCAACATGGCTAATTATCGGAGAAATGCAAATCAAAACTACAATAAGGTACCACCTCACACTGGTGAGAATGGCCATCATTAAAAATCTACAAATAACAAATCCTGTAAAAGATGTGCAGAAAAGGGAACCCTCCTACACTGTTGGTGGGAATGTAAATCGGTGCAGCCACTAGGGAAAACTGTATGGAGGTTCCTTAAAAACCTAAAAATAGAGTTGCCATATGATCCAGCAATCCCACTCCTGGGCATAAAGCCAGAGTAAACCATACTTTGAAAAGATATATATACCCCTAAGTTTACTGCAGCACTATTCACAATACCCAAGACATGGAAACAACCTAAATGTCCATCAACAGATGAATGAATAAAGATGTGATAAATATACACAATGGAATATTACTCGGCCATAAATATACACAATGGAATATTACTGGTCCAAAAAAAAAGAATGAAATAATGCCATGCAGCAATATGAATGAACCTAGAGATTATCCTACTAAGCAAAGTAAGTGAGAAAGAGAAAGAGAAATACTATATGGTATCACTTATATGTGGAGTCTAAAACCTGATACAAATGAACTTACTTACAAAATAGAAATTGACTCACAGTCTTTGAGAACAGACTTGTGGTTACCAAAGTAGAACGGGGGATGGATGAAATAGGAGTAGGGGATTGGCAGATACAAACTACTATATAGAAAATAGATAAACAGCAAGGTCTTACTGTATAGCAGTAAGTACAATATAGGGAGCTATATACAATATCTTATAATAAGCTATAGTGGAAAAGAATATATATAGGTATATAGAACCAAATCACTTTGCAATACACCAGAAATTAACCCCTTATTGTAAATCAACTATACCTCAATTAAAACTTTTTTTTTATTTTTGCCTTTTTTAGGGTCATACCCACAGCATATGGAAATACGGAACTTCCCAGGCTAGGCACCGAAAACGAGCTACAGCTGCAGGCCTACTCCACAACTACAGCAATGCAGGATCTGAGCTGCATCAGCAGCCTGCACCACAGCTCATGGCAACACCAGATCCCCGACCCGCTGAGCAAGGCCAGGGATTGAACCCACATCTTCATGGATACTAGTTGGATTCATTTCTGCTGTGCCACAATGGGAATTCCCAATTTTAAAATATTTTTAATTTTAAAAATTTAATTAAAAAATAATCAGCATATGGATATTTGCATACCTATACAACAATGACTGCTCAAAAATATTTGTAGTGGCATTATTTATTACAGCTAATAAGTAGAAACTACCCCCAAAATCTACAATATAAGCCTAGTTAAGCAAGTATAGTAATACTACGTGGTTTTTCAAAAGAATAAGAAAAATGTATATGTGCTGATAGGGAACGATTGCCTGGATATTTTAAGTAGAAAGAAAAAAGTCAAAACCGACTGTAAAACCCATGCTACACTGTATTTACTATACTAAACACAGTCTTCTTACCATTCTACAATTTGGTTTTTCACTTGTAGAAAATATATATTTGAATTCTAGAAAAATATGCAAAAAGTATTCTAATAGCTTTTATTAATTATGAATAAAGTACTAACATTAGCTATTATCAAATCGTTACTTCTACAGACTAGGAAAAAGTTCAGCAAGAGAAAGGGAATCTTTTTTTTTTTTTTTGCTTTTTAGGGCCATACCTGCAGCATATGGAAATTCCCAGGTTAGGGGTCGAATCGGAGCTAAGCTGTCGACCTATACCACAGCCATAGCAACGCGGGATCCGAGCCACATCTGCAACCTACACCACAGCTCACGGCAGCACAGGATCCTTAACCCACTGAGTGAAGCCAGGGATCGAACCCGCATCCTCTTGCGGATCCTAGTCGGACTTGTTAACCACTGAGCCACGAAGGGAACTCCTGAGAAAGGGAATTCTGACCTTCTCTTCTGTTTGAATTTCTTTTTAAACATGAACATGTATTCATTTATAATTTTTTTGGCCACGCCCATGGCATATGGAAGTTCCCAGGCTAGAGACTGAACACAAGCCACAGCAGCAACCTAAGCCACTAGAGTGGCTGTGCCATAAGAGAACTCCTATATTTATAAGATTTTTTAATTTTTTTTTGTTGTTATTTCCCCAATACAATTTTTTTTCTACTGTATGGCGTGGTGACCCAGTTACACATACATGTGTCCATTCTTTTTCCGCACATATCATGCTCCATCATAAGTGAGTAGACATAGTTCCCAGTGCTACACAGCAGGATCTCATTGCTAATCCAGTCCAAAGGCAATAGTTTGCTTTTTTTTTTTTTTTTTTTTTTTTTTTGCCATTTCTTGGGCCGCTCCTGCGGCATATGGAAGTTCCCAGGCTAGGGGTCGAATCACAGCTGTAGCCACTGGCCTATACCACAGCCACAGCAACGCGGGATCCAAGCCGTGTCTGCAACCTACACCACAGCTCACGGCAACGCCGGATCCTTAACCCACTGAGCAAGGCCAGGGATCAAACCCGCAACCTCATGGTTCCCAGTCAGATTTGTTAAACACTGAGCCACGACGAGAACTTCAATAGTTTGCATCTATTAACCCCAAGCTCCCCAACCACCCCACTCCCTCCCCTTCTCCCTTGGCAACACAAGTCTGTTCTCCAAGTCCATGATTTTCTTTTCTGTGGAAAGGTTCACTTGTGCCATATATTAGAGTCCAGATATAAGTGATATCTTATGGTATTTGTCTTTCACTTTCTGACTTACTTTACTCAGTATGAGAGTCTCTAGATCCACACATGTTGCTGCAAATGGCATTATTTTATATATTTTTATATATATAATTATTATAACTTTTTAAATGATGCTGATGGTGAGGGGATCCTGATGGTGAAGGGCTCTCCTGTAGGTCAAGGACACTTGGGGCAAACTTCTAGGCTCTGTCCCTGTAAGTCCCCATTGATTGATATTCCAACATAGAGCATACACACTTTGAGGGGATTTACCACTTCGAGAAAGTTCTTGACTTTCTTTGGGTGGTTACTACACACGTGTGAAAGGAACTGGGTCTTTTGGAGTGTGGTAGGATTTGCCCTGTAGCTTCTATCACTGCACGACTGAGAGAATCAGAGACGGAAGCAGGGGTGGAGAGAGAGACAGAGACAGAGAGAACCATCAAGAGCTCTGCATCCTAGCCAGCTTTGCAGAGGTGTTGGGTCCTCTCACAGGGCTCTCTGAAGGCACTAGGAACCTAACAACCCCTAGCATCCTGGTTACTTTCTCCAAATGTGCCACCCAGGAACCACCCTCCCCCCAATATCTGTGGCCCATGGGGGGTCAGGGAGTCAGCACCCTTGAGTCTACAGCCCAGAGTCCCAAATTCCCTGATGGCCCCCTTCCAGCCCCATAGGGAATCCACCTAATTTGGGGCTACAGGGGGTAACTGGGGGAAGTACTTTCAATAAGGTAGTTAGAAGCCCCCATATCTATTAGGAAGTACTTATGCCTAACTTGAGCCGAGGCCTTTGGAGTACCATAAGCCATGCTGGGCACTTGGAGTCCATTTTCCTATTATCCTCATACCACCTCTGTGCATTAGGTACTAGAATTCTTCACGGCTCACCTGATGAACCAAGGCTGCTCAAGGGCACACAGCCACAGAGCAGAAGAGCTGGGAGGCCTCACCTTCCTTCCCTAGACACCTGGACACAGGACCTCACACAGGGGCTCCTGGAAGACCCCATTCCTATGACACTCTGAATGGAAGAACCAAAACCAAGCCATCTACAAGAAGACACAGTTAGACCTCCAACTGTTTCCAGGCTTGAATTTAAGAGCCACAGGATAGTCTGCTGTCAGGGATTCGTACCCACAATTCAAGCCTCCAGAGTTGGAGATGCACCTGGACCCAGGTCTATGAATCCCTGTCCTTGGAATTCTCCTTAGGGTCCCCTTTCCCTGGGTCTTGACATCAGGCAGACAGCTGCCCAAGGAACACCATTCACCTCAAGACATGCATTTCTAATTCACCCCTTGGAAATTGAACTTCCTCCCAGTACCAGGGCAGGATGCTGTGTAAGGAGCAGAATGGTTTTCCAGTCCCTTAGTGAATCCCATGGTGAGCTGTGTAGTCCAGAAGTTGAAGCTAACATCCTGAATAACTTCAAACCTGAGCCAAGTGATAGACCACTTTCACTCTATACTGCATGATACTTTCCAAAGAATTGCACACAGGATCTGGTTCACTTAGCTATAACTGATCCATTAAGCATATGCCAATGTTATGAAGCAGTGTTGAGCCCTTACTGTCACAGCGCTAAGCACATCCCATGGATTATCTCACTTGATGCTCACAGCATTCTGAAAGGTGGTATTATTTTTTATCCCCATTTTAGAACTCAAGAATCCAAAACATATTTAACTCATACAACTCAACAACAACAAAGCAAACAACCCAAGTAAAAAATGGCCAAAGGATCTGAATAGACATTTCTCCAAAGAAGACAAACAGATAGCCAACAGGCACATGAAATGAGCCTCAACATCACTAATTATTAGGGAAATGCAAATCGAAAACACAGTGAAATTATCACCTCACACCTGTCAGGATGGCTATTACCCAAAAAACAACAAATACCAAATGTTGGCGAGGATGTGGAGAAAAGGGAACCCTGCACTGTTGATGGGAATGTAAACTGGTGCTGTCACTACAGAAGACAGTATGGAGATTCTTCAATGAATTAAGAATAGAGCTAGCTATTCCACTTTGGGGTATCTATCTGATGAAAACAAAAACACTAATTTGAAAAGATACATGCACCCCTATGTTCACTGCAGCATTATTTACAATAACCAAGCTATGGAAACCACCTAAAGGTCCATCAGCAGATGAATGGATAAAAAAGATGTGGTATACATACGCAATGGAATATTACTCAGCCATAAAAAAGAATGCAATCTTGTCATTTGTGACAGCATAGGTGGACCTTGAGGGTATCACGATAAGTGAAGTGATTTTACTCATCTGTGGACTCTAAAAAAATATGAACAAACAAAACAGAACAGAAACTCATAGATACATGAAACAGAGGGGAAGGAGGCTGAGCCTGGGCAAAATGGGGCTTAATTGTGTGGTGATAGTTGGTATCTAGACTTATTGCTGTGATCACTCTGCAGTGCATACAGATGTCCAATTATAGTGTTGTATACCTAAAAGATATAATGTTATATATACCAAAGATATAATGTTATATATACCACGTTTGCCTCAATTTTTTTTAAAAAAGGAATCATCTAAAAATGGTTGGGGGGAGTTCCTGTTGTGGCTTAGTAGGTCAGGAACCCACCATCATGTCCCTGAGGATTCAGGTTCAATCCCTGACTTCACTCAGTGGGTTAAGGACCCAGCATTGCTGCAAGCTGTGGCTTAGAGCACAGATGCAGCTCAGATCTGGTATTGTGGTGCCTATGGCATAGGCCTGCAGCTGCAGCTCTGATTCAACCCCCAGCCCAGGCACTTCCATATCCTGCAGGTGTGGCCATAAAAAGAAAAAAATAGTAATAAAAGTTAAAAAAAAAAAGTGGTTAATGGAGTTCCCACCATGGTGCAGCAAGGTAGGATCCAGCATTGTCGCAGCTGTGGCATAGGTCACAGTTGCGGCTGGGATTCTATCCCTAGCCCAGGAACTTCCATATGCTTCAGGTGTGGCAATAAATAAATAAACAAACAAATGGTGGTTAAGTAACTCACTCAAAATCTTACATGCGGAAAACACAAAACCAAAATCAGACCACAAAGCCCAGAATTTACCATTGTAACTCCCAACAGAGCTATTGTCATAGATCAACGTCAACTGCGATTCAGACACACTTTTCCTGTCCTTGGAACTTCCAAACTTAGCAGCCCTCTTTACTTAAAATTCAAAACCTCTCTCCAAACCCGATACTTCCCATCCCAAGCATTCTGTGCCTCGGGATGGATTTTCTCTTGAATTTGTAACACACCGATGGTCTGTTTGTTGACCTCCTAAATGATGCGACTAACGGTAGACAACTTTGGGAATCACCCGTCGTGGAAAATGTGCCATTTCAACCCTCCTCGTTTCTGAGTGGGGAACGGACGGCAAAACCAACTAAGGCAGCACCTTGCGGAAGCACAATAGCCTAACAGTGGGAGTTACTTTCAAACAAATTCTAGATGTCGAGTAGAGAAGCTGGCCTTCTCGATCCCTCCTAGACCTTCGAGACAGCATTGGCTACTGTGCACTTTGTACCTAAAATGAGAAACAGTGGGAGTCCCCATAGTGGCTCAGCGGAACTGAATCTGACTAGCATCCATGAGGACGCAAGTTTGATCCCTGGCCTCCATCAGTGGGTCAAGGATCTGGCATTGCCATGAGCTGCATCGCAGAGGCAGCTTGGATCTGGCATGGCTGTGGCTCTAGCGAAGGTCAGTGCCTACAGCTCCGATTCGACCCCTAGCCTGGGAACCTCTGTATGCTGCGGGTGTGGCCCTAAAAGGAAAAAAAAAAAAAAGAGAGAGAGAGAGAGAGAAACAGTTCCAGAACTCATCCAGACTCAGGCTCATGAGCATCAGAGGCGCTTATGTGGACACGCGTTCAGTGAAGCAAAGATACCATTTAAGGGAGGAGCCCGAATTCCGTGGGGACTTTGACCAGGTTTACTAGCATTTTTCATTCATCTTTCCATAAAATAATTAATGATGCAACGATTAAGACTCACATTTTTCCCTCACGGGTCCTGGGCCTGAAGGTTTCACGTGGCTGCCGTCACAGAGCCCTCGGCTTTCCTGGGTCCACTCCAACACAGAAAAGGCTTTGTTGTCGGAGTTAACCTCCCAGCCTGAACGCCTGGAGCTGGAAGAGCCATTTCCTTGTGGCAATGCTGTTGCCATAGTTACGAGGCCCTCCTCGGGTGCTTTCCAGATTACAGATACTGCTTGAAAAACAAACGAGCTTCTTCGTCTCTATCCGCACCGTGTCTGTTGTTTTATTCTTGGATGGAAAAACCATGGTGACCCTCGGACAGGGAAGGTAGCCCCATCCTGGCGCCAGGATTCACCAGCACAGTGAGTATGGCGAGGATTTATCATCAATCGTGCGCACCCCGTGGTTTGGCAAATGGAATTTATGCTTTTACATAAATGCCTTGACATTCTGTCTGTCTCACATCTTCCTGCTAGTTACTTCAATAAGAAAATAAAACCGCTCCGCTTCAAACACATGTATTACGGATAAAGCAAGAAGTGACTTATTACTGTTACACGGATTTTAAAAAAATAAGTAAAAATTATCATGATCAACTAAAAACCGTAAATTCTTTGCCGGTGATCAGAATTAGCCCAGGTGAAGCACAGATGGACCGTGCCGGGCCCTAAAGGAAAGCAAAGATCTCAGAGGGAGCACCAGCATTGCTTCAGCATCCCCGCTCCAGGAGGGGTCTCTCGTAGAGAACCTGCTGGAAGCCGGCCCCACATACCAACCATGGATAGGAAGGTAGCACGGGCTGAGACAGGACGAGCCTCGTGTGTGCACCTGCCATTGCAATGCTCAGGCAACCCAATCTACACAAGTACAACAGCGCACCAGGGGCATCATTATTGACCTTGGAATGCAAAACCCGCAAGGACTGAGCACCACTGAATCCATGCCAAGAGGAAAATTACGTGTGTTTTGGGGGGGGGGGTTCTGTTTTTGAGTTTCTTTTGCACAATGAAGACTTCTGGGTAAGTGGCTATGGAGGCACAATGCCTGATGAGAATTAAAAGCACCAGCTTGGAAGTCAGGCAAGCCTGGAGTCAACTCCCAGCCCCCCTCGCCCCCCACCAGCCCCGAGGACTTAGGTAAGCCACGGAGTGTTTCTGAGTGTCAGTTTCCTCGTGGCAAAGCAGGAATGATGATACCAATTGTATGAGATAATGTAATGAGATACTGCGGGTAAAATGCTGGAGGCAACACTCAAGACACAACGTGGTAAACGATGGATAAGCGGTATAACAATGAGAAGAAAGCGGGTGGGGGAGGGGGAGGGTCCGCGGAAGGCGGTGTCCCCAACAGAAGGAAGAAGGCAGAGAGAGGTGGACGATTCCGAGAAGGAGCAGTGGTGGGAGGATTCACGCTGTTTACAATATCTGTCATGTACCAACGGGGTGGAAACTGTGAGTCATGGCCTCGAGGTGCAAAGTGACCTGGGTTCAAATCCTGACTCTGGCGTGTGTGTATTCTTTTTTTTTAATTTTTTCTTATAGTTGATTGACAAGGTTCTGTCAATTTCTGCTGTACAGCAAAGTGACCTGGTTATACATTCATATACATTCTTCTTTTCACATTATCCTCTACCACGTTCCATCAAAGTGATTAGATATGGTGCCCTGCACTGTACAGCAGGACCTCATTGCTTAGGGCATGTGTGTATTCATGACCCCTGAAACATCTCTGTTAGTTTCACTTTCCTCAGGCCATAGAGATTCCCTCTTTGGCTTATAGTTTAACTAAAGAAAAGAATCCACCCAGCCACCTCCTTACCTAGGAACATTATTTAGAAGATAAAAGAAGGAAATTCTTTAGGAACTCTTGGTCTCGCCCAATTTCTGTGCAGAACAGTCATTCTGTTCCAACGGCCATTCTGCAGAGGACAACCCAGGTTGTTACTCAGAATTCATTGGGGCCATTTAACCACAATCCTCATAAAACTGGCCTGGCCAAGTGCCACCAAACAACAAAGGACAGTAAAAGCACATATTGGCTAGATGTCAAGGAACAGGAAATATTTGAGGTCATCTGCTGCCTCTTGCAACACTTGTTGGCTTCAGAGCTGAGCCTGGGGGTCAGGGAGTAAGTATTACCAAAGAAATAAGGCTTAGGGAAACAACTCTGCCTTGATTTTCATCTTTGGCTGCAGCATTTCCCCAGAGCAGCATATTTCAAGCTAAGAACCAAGGTTATATCCCTGAGTTCAAGAGTAAAGTAGCTGTGCCATTTTAGGAATTTTGACTGGCAGATCCAAGGGTCGTTGCATGTAAGCTAAGCATTTGAATTACAATTAACAGTTAGAAATTGTTTGATATCAACTCTCACTTTTCATACGCATCAAACACTATTCAATAAAGATACATGCTAGCCAGAATAATAAAGAAAAGCATACAGGAGTTCCCATCGTGGTTCAGTGGTTAACAAATCTGACTAGGAACCATGAGGGTGTGGGTTCAATCCCTGGCATCGCTCAGTGGGTTCAGGATCCGGCGTTGCCACGAGCTGTGGTGTAGTTCGCAGACGTAGCTCAGATCTGGTGTTGCTGTGGCTGTGGTGTAGGCCACAGCTCCAATTTGACCCCTAGCCTGGGAACCTCCATATACTGTGGATGTGGCCCCCTCAAAAGACCAAAAAAAAAAAAAGAACAGCATACATTCACTGCCTCTAACAGAACAAATTAACCAAATCTAAAGATATAAATAGTAGGAGATCCTGTTGTGTCTCAGCGGGTTAAGAATCTGACTAGTATCCATGAGGATGCAGGTTCCATTCCTAGCCTCGCACAGTGGGTTAAGAATCCAGCATTGCTGTGAGCTATGGTGTAGGTCACAGACACAGCTCGGATCCATGTGGCTGTGGCTGTGCTGTAAGCTGGCAGCTATGGTATAGCTCCAAATTGGACCTCTAGCCTGGGAACCTCCTATGCTGCAGGTGCACACCTAAAAAGCAAAACAATGAAATAAAATAAAGTAAAATAAAATAAAGGTATAGATAGTAATAAAGTCCGGGTGTTGGCCAAAATTTTAGTAAAGAGTCCATAATTGAGTTCAGTTATTTTACAGTGTTGCTGGGACCACACAATTATAGGCAAAGGAGCCTTCAGTTACTCACTGAAGAGCGAGAAGAGTCTTACACTAACAAAGTCATAAATCTGTACTAAGCTTTTCAACCTAAACCTAGTTTCACTAAGTCTTTTTCTTATGGTACTTTTTGTTCTCTTTTCATTACCTGAGCAACCATCTTTTCATTATCTTTTTGAAAGGACATCCTGTGCCAGCTTCAATGTCTATGTAGTTGACCATTGACCAACATGGGCTGGAACTGCATGGGTCCTCCTATATGTGAATTTTTTTTCCATAGTGAAAACTACAGTACTGTACATTCTGGGGTGATTGAATATGTAGATGCAGAGTTCAAAGAACCAAGAGCCATATAATTTATGATTTTCAACTGTGTGGAGGTTCAGCACCCCTAACCCCTGCATTGTTCAGCAGTCAACTGTACTAACACATTTATGCAATCAATTAGTCAACACGGATTTATTGAGCACCTACTGTGTGCACTTTTCTAGGCTCAAGAAATACAACAGTGAACAAAACAGACAAAAATCTCTAATCACACGGAGGTTATAACCCAGTGAGGTAAGACAGACAGTAAACAGCATAAATGGTATGTAGGTTGGGATTGGCAGGAAAATAAAGCAGGAAAGGAAGATAATGAGTACCAGGAGGACGAGGAGTTCACATATTTTATAACACCTTTATTGGGATATAGTTCACCCTTTTAAACCACCCAATTCTGTGGTTTCTAGTGTAGTCTCAGAGTTGTACAACCAAACCCACTATCCACTTTTAGGACATTTTCATAACCCATGAACTCACCCCCAAAAAATCCCCATTAGCAGCCAATCCCCATTGACCCCTCTCCCCAGCCCCTGGCCAGCACAGATTGCCTTCCTGTCTCTGGATTTGTCTGTTCTGAACATTTCATATAAATGGAATCCTACAATATGTGGCCTTCTGTGTCTGGCTTCTTTCAATCACATAATGTCTTTAAGTTCATCTGCGTTGTAACCTGTGCCAGCACTTCCTTCTTTGTTGTAGGTGAATAACACACCATTGCATGGAGAGACCACAGTCTGTTTATCTATCCATCAGCTGATTGAACATCTCAGCTGTTTCCACTTTGTGGTTGTTGTGGGTAATGCTGCTATGAACTTTTGTGTACAAGTTCCTGTGTGGACGTATGATCTCCTATCTCTTGGAGACAGACCTAGGAGTGGAATTGCTGGGTCATATGATAGCTCTTATGTTTATTTGAGGGGAGAGAGTTCCATTTTGAGTGGTCAAGGAAGGTCTTGCTAGAGTCTCAGAGAACTTTAGGACAATGTTAAATGCACCAACATCCGTATTATAGGGGTGCCAGAAGGAGAAGAGAGAGAGAAGGGACAGAAAAAATATTCCAAGAGACAATAGCCAAAAACTTCCCTAACATGGGGAAGGAATCACTCACTCAAATCCGGGAAGCATAACGAGTACCATATAAAATAAACCCAAGGAGGAATACACTGAGACACAGATTAATCAAACTAACCAAAATTAAAGACAAAGAGAAAATCTTGAAAGCAGCTAGGGAAAAGAAACAAGTAACATACAAGGGAACCCCAATAAGGTTATCAGCAGATTTTTCAGTAGAAACTCTGCAGGCCAGAAGGGAGTGGCATGATATGCTTAACGTGATGAAAGGAAAAAACCTCCAACCAAGATTACTCTACCCAGCAAGGCTCTCATTCGGATTTGAAGGAGAAATCAAAACCTTCACATATAAGGAAGGTCTTGCTGATAAGATGACCTTGAGCGGACACCTGAAGGTGGTGACCTACATGAACCATACATAGAGAAGGAGAGAGGGCATGACAGGCAGAAAATAGCAAGATCAAAGGCAAGGGATCCATGGTGTGTCTGACAACAGCACAGTACACTTATGTGGCTGAAAGAGAACAAGGAGGAGACCACACAGGGACCTACAGAACCAACCACCAACTTGGAAACATCACATTTAAGTACAACCTGCTAACGTGTTTTTGAGCAAAAGGGGCTACGTAGTCCAGCCTCCTGAACTTCTTGACTCAGTTAATTCATAAGTTTCCTTAACTGATTGCTTCCAATTTTGTCCAGTTTCATCCACAATTCTGTCTTAACACATTTTGTAAAGGAATAAGCAGAGTCTAAGTGCACAATGGTTACAGAACAAAGACTCCACGACAGTGGTGTCCCTGTGTTGGGGGGGGAGACCTGTACAGGTGCCCCACTGCCCAGGTCAGGTAAAGGAGGTGCACTGGAAAGCCCATCACCAAGTTCTAGTAATGCCCACAGTTTCCCCACCCAATGAAGCAAATTAAGAAAAAGCTAAGGAAGAGCTGCATGATCACAGACCCCAGGAGGCTGGGATGGTGGTCACTACAGTCCCTGGATCACCTCTTCTTCTGCTCTGGTCAAACAAGAGAACCTAACTGTGAGCCGACAGGCTTGCCCACTTGCTCTTCCTGGGAGTCTTAACTGCTGCGGTCATCACCCACTTCTCCCAGGATGGCCTTGGTTTATAATTTAACAGGGTGAGAAGACTTCTAAATAGAGTGTGTGAATTGCCAAGAGAGTTTTACTGGGCACATAGATGGGGCATGGCAGAGGGTGGTGGTCAAGGGAGGCTGCACTGAGGAAATGATGCCTTGGCCAAAGTCTGAATGAAGAGGTTTTTCTAGGTATGAAATGAGCAAAAGCAGTCCAGGAAAGAGATTAGCAGGGACAATGGCTCAGAAGAAAGGGAGAACATAAGACTCTTAAAAAAAAAAAAAGCAATTAACTGTGGCCCAAGTATAACAGAAGATGCAGAGAGAACAGCAGCCTTGGAAAGCACAGCCCTGTTGTAGAGCTTGTTAGACACACAGTCTGGACTTCATACTCAAAGAAATAGGCAGGAAAGGAAGGATTTCACATAAGATTTGATGTGGCTGATGGGAATAGGTTGAACATGGGCAAACCAGAGGAAAGTCACTCAGATAAAATGCACAGCTCTCTCCACAACCTTGGAGAAAACATCCAGGACCAACTGAGTGCGGGCTGTGATAATATCCAGGTATGAGTCCCACTTCTTCCACCAATTCTGTTTAATATGAGCAGTGTAAACACAAACTGACACAACAAATACACCCCAGCGAGTCAAAGATGACAAGATCGGGCCATTCCAAATTCAGCCACATGAATGCTGTAATTATTTTGAAAAAGATCCATATTAAGAGGATTTGTTTGCCTTTCTGTCCTTGTTGAGTCATTCTTCTTAACTTAAAAATTATTCAATCAAATGATATTATTCCACTTGTCTTATACGTCAAAGTAGCTGTAACAGATACGCATGTATACACGTATATGTGTACAATTGTTGCAACTCTTCTCTCCTTTAAATTATCGTTTCATCAAGATAATCTCTTGCAGAGTTCCCACTGTGCCATAGTGACTATAGCAGCTCATGTCACTGCAGAGGTTCGAGTTTGATCCCTAGCCCTATGCAGTGGGTTAAAGGATCTGGCGTGGGTCACAGCTTCGGCTCTGGCCCAGGAACTTCCATATGCTGCAGGTGTGGCCATAAAATTTAAGAAAAAAAAAAAGATAAGCTTTTGCTTCAGAAAATTCCCTGTGGGGGAAGAGTTTATTTTCCCATGAATGAGACAGGAGATTGAGCCAAATTTAAGTAAATCTTAAAGGATAGCTGACGTAGCTGACACCAAGATTATAATGGTAAAAGGAAGGAGACCCTGGGATCTCTATTGTATTACTCCTTCTCATAAAACCTTATCTCCAATTACATCTTTGAAAAGAATCTCCCGTCATCATCATTCACCAAAAATAAAAAATGAAGTTCCCACTGTGGCTCAGTGGAAACGAATCAGACTAGTATCCATGAGGATGTAGGTTCAATCTCTGGCCTCAGTCAGTGGGTTAAGGATCTGTGAGCTTGTAACGCCAATTGCTGTGAGCTGTGGTGTAGGTTGCAGACATGGCTTGGATCCCATGTGGTTGTGGCTGTGGTGTAGGCCAGGGGCTACAGCTCTGATTTGACCCCTCGCCTGGGAACCTCCATATGCCATGGGGGCAGTCCTAAAAAGACAAAAAATAAAGAAATCTTTCTGGAGTTCTGTCATGGCACAGTGGAAACAAATCCAACTAGGAACCATGGGGTTGCAAGTTCAATCCCTGTCCTTATTGAGTGGGTTAAGGATCCAGCATTGCTGTAAGCTGTGGTGTAGGTCGAAGACCCAGCTCGGATCTGGCATTGCTGTGGCTCTGGTGTAGGCCGGCAGCTACAGCTCTGATGAGACTCCTAGCCTGGGAACCTCCATGTGCTGTGGGCGCAGCCCTAAAAAGACAAAAGCAAAAAATAAAACCTTTCCATTTCTTTCTTTCTTTTTTTCTTTTTAGAGCTGCACCTATGGCATATGTAAGTTCCCAGGCTTCAGGTCGAATCACTTGGTGTTGGATCCTTAACCCACTGAGCAAGGCCAGGGATTGAACCCACATCCTCATGGTTACTAGTCAGGTTTGTTACTGTAGAGCCACAATAGGAACGCCTCCATTTCTTGGGTGTATTTCTAGTTTCTTCCTCTGTCTTCCCCAAGACAAGAATAGGTGACCACAAAGGAAGCCTTCTTACGGGCAAATGGTCACGATCCTGCAGAAAACCTGATCTGCCACCTACAGCTACTTCTCCTTGGGGCTACGGGTGGATGAAGGAAGAAGGCTTAATGCACAGCATCTAAAGCACAGCATTGGATCTGGAAGCTTGTGGTTCTCGGTTTCCCGATCAGTGTCTCCACATCTTTGGTGTTATTTTCTACACCCCCCCCCCCAAAGCCTATCTTTCCATCTTATATCCCGACATTTTTAGAATGAAAGCTGCTCTGGCTTTTGCCCTTAAGACGGTGCCTGTCATTTCGATTCAGAAACATAACCTTATGGAGGAAAAGAATGGGAATCTTGATATTCAGCATTAATGACTGAACATCAAGGAGTCATTCCCCAAGGAATGTGCAGGCTTTCTTCCCAGAGAAACCACGGTTCTTGGGCTTCTGTTGATTTTAGGTGCCAGGCCCACAAAGATCACCTCTTTCCCCCAGCTCAATAGCCAAAAAGAGTAAAGACCCAGGTGCAAAACCCAAGCCTTCAGGTTGTTTCTCATTTGTAAGGCCTGTTTTCTCATATTCTCTTTATCTTCTACTATTTTATTTTATTTTATTTTGCTTTTTAGGGCCACACTCTTGGCATATGGAGGTTCCCAGGCTAGGGGTCGAATCAGAGCTATAGCCACTGGCCTACACCACAGCCACAGCAATGCCAGATCCAAGCCACATCTGTAACCTACACCACAGCTCACGGCAATGCCGGATCCTTAACCCACTGAGCAAGGCCAAGGATCGAACCTGTGTCCTCATGGATGCTAGTCTGATTCGTTTCTGCTGAGACACAATGGGAACTCCAAGCTTCTACTATTTTAAATCAATTAATCCTCAGGGAAAGAATCTCTGACCATAAAATAAAGACAGACAAGCATGGGGAAGTTCCCGTTGTGGTGCAGTGGAAATGAATCTGACTAGTATCCATGAGGATGCAGGTTGGATCTCTGGCCTCACTCAGTGGGTCAAGGATCCAGCGTTGCCCTGAACTGTAGTGTAGGTTGCAGATGTGGCTTGGATCTGACATTGATGTGGCTGTGGCAGTGTAGGCTGGCAGCTGTAGCTAGAATTTGACCCCTACCTTGGGAACTTCCATATACCCTTTAAAAAAAAAGCATGGAGCTGAAATCAACCTCGACAAAGTCAAGTCTGAATCAATAGATGCTCTTTTGGAATTCACAGCTACAGCCTCCTCGGTGTCTTAAAGAAGCTGAATGACTCCACGAGAATTCAGCAGAAATACACGGGGAGCACTTGGTGTGAGGTCTCTGTACCCATTATCTCATTTCGCCCTAGCAACAGCTAGGAAGTAGGCATCACCATGTCCACTCGACAGATATGTCTACTTCCTACCTGTTGCAGAGAGTTGTGTGACTCATCATAACTCACCAGAGATCACACAGGCTGGGAAGTAGCAGAACCTCGAATCAAAAGTGAGGCTGTCTGGAGTTTCCTTGTGGTGCAAAGGGTTAAGGATCTGGTATTGTTACTGCTGTGGTGCTAGTTTGATCCCTGGCCCGGGAACTTCCGAATGCCATGGGCGTGGCCGCAAATTTTTAAAAGGTGAAGCTGTGTGAGCCTCAAATCCATGCTTCTAACTGCTATATTATAACGTCTGCTGTGTTTTGGCACAGCCAGAGAAACTTGGGAATAGACTTTAACTGATTGTTTATGCCTAAAATATATGTATGAATCATGAAGGGATAAAATAATGGGCTGTTGGTTTTTTGATACTAAAAAATAGGATAGGGGAGGGGAAGGAAGTAGGATGAATGGGGAGTTTTGGGTTCGTAGATGCAAACTATTGCATTTAGAATGGATAAGCAATCATGGACTTGGAGAATAGACTTGTGGTTACCAAGGGAGAGGGGAAGGGAGTGGGATGGATTGGGAGTTGGGGTTAATTGATGCAGACTATTGCCTTTGGAATGGATTAGCAATGAGATCCTGCTGTGTAGCACTGGGAACTCTGTCTAGTCACTTATGATGGAGCATGAGAATGTGAGAAAAAAGAATGTATACATGTATGTGTAACTGGGTCACCATGCTGTCCAGTAGAAAAACAATGCATTGGGGAAATAACAATTGATTACAATTTAAAATAATAATAAAATAAAAATAAGGAAAAAAAAAAGAAAGGTAGAATGGATAAGCATTGAGGTCCTGCTGTACAGCACATGGAATTGTGTCTAATCTCTTTGGATAGAACATGATGGAAGACAATATGAGAAAAAGAATGTATATAAATATATGACCAGATCACTAGGCTGTGCAGCAGAAATTGACATAAAACTGTAAATCAACTCTACGCTAACTAAAAAGAACCTGAAGAATCAAAGGAGAGGGGGAGGAATTGAGTCCTAGGATGGCCTTTGAGTCCTGAATTGAAATATGCCTAAAATGGGAACCCCCAGCCTTTCAACTTATGGGAGCCAGTACATTCTGTTTGGCATGAGTTTGCTAACATTTGCAACAGAAGGACCCCTACCTGATACAGACAAGATTCCCATTTTCCAGCCGAGGTAAAGGAGGCTCTGAGACATAAGCAAACTTGCCCCAAGTTCACAAGTTGATTTATCAAGTGAATCAAGCCAAGATCTAGAGTCACATCTTCATTTCCCCCTTTTGCTCAAAGAAGCTGCTGGGGGAAGACAAATTTCAACTGATCACAGTGTGACCAACCTGCAGAAAAAATACACAACACAAGACAGGAGTGAAGGAAGGACAGAGTGGAGGACATGGTAAATGAGAGATAATAAAGAAAAGAATTCTGAAAAAAAAGAAAAGAAAAATAGGGTAAGAATATGATTGACCCAAGGCCTTAACATTTCTATTTTAAGCCTAACTTTTTGCCAGGAGTTATGTTCAAACCCTTTTACCGTTTCATGTCATGGGGGCCCCCCAGTGGGAACAGACAGTGGCCAAAGCACTGGAACGGGGTCCTGGGGGCCCCCTGCAGAGATGGGTGCTAACCCTTTAGTTGCTGGACTGTGGGACCAGAAGAAGAGTCAGGACACAATGCTGTTTACCTATTGCCACAGAAGGATTTCAACATTTTGTTCATCAATATGAGCAGACCAGTGTGTTCCAGGGGGGTCAGCCCCACTGATAGAGATGGAGTAGACACAGGTCGTTTTAGAAGTCCCCATAAAGGACCACAGATAACTTAGGAGACATTGGAAAGACCGCTCTAAGTAAATAAATTGCTCAAAAAAGCCATCAGAACAAGGCAGTTTTGCTTCATTAATGGAGCCTTGAGAATTGCCTCAGGTCATTGGGTGGGGATGGGATGGGACCTGCATTCATATTCAGACCTAGGGCAGGAGTTTGAGGACTACCCTTCTGCGGATTTGAATACACACCTTACCAGATACCAAGGAGGAGCTACTGCTCCCAGAAATGAAGAGGCGGTCTTTTCCAACTCCCGCTCCCCTTGGAGGAGAAAACTGTAGCCCACCAGATCCTTGGGGCAGAGCTTCCGTGCCTGCCCGCTTGCATGTCTCACAAGCGTCCTATCCTAATAAATCTGCTTCTTGCCTATCACCTTGTCTCTCGCTGAATTGCTTCTGCGCAGAGTCTTGAAGAACTGAACTTCAGTGAGTCCAGACATGGGATGAGGGATTCTCATTTAAAACCACGGGTTCAAGTCCCAGTCTGGGTCTGGCTGGGTTCAGGCCGTTAATATTGTCAGTTTCACCACTTCCAGCCCACTCCATCCTTATCACGGCTCCATGTGCCACACGGACTCTGCAGTGACCACTCTCCTCTATCTCACGCTCAATTGAAGGAGATGAATGGATATAAAGTCTTGAACACTGGCTTCCACAAAGCTCTCTTTATTTCCCCCAGAGATTTCCCCAGCTCAAGAAAAAGGCTCCAGGATACAGCGTAGCCAAGGAACATGGTGGAAGTGTGGTTCCTTGTAAATCAGCATGAAAAGCCTGATAGTTAGTCTAAATTTCCAAAAGGTGGCAATGGAGAATTAGTTTCATAGCCAAATGTTGATAACATGGGCAATGCAGGTAAATGTTTTAAACCCAGTTGATGATTTTTTTTTTTTCTGCTTTTTCAACCTCACCCATGGCACATGGGAGTTTCCAGGCCCGGAATCGAATCTGAGCTTTGACCTGTGCCACAGCTGTGGCAATGCCAGATCCTTAACCCACCTACCACAGCAGGAATTCTGACGCTCTTAATTTTACCTGTAAATGATACAGCAAAATGGTTTGTGTCCCAGGATTACAGGCTCCCCTTTAGGCATCTTCACAACAGGATCTGACCTGCTCTGGCGGCCCCAGTGTCTCTCCTGATCCCACAGAGGCTTTCTGGAGAATTTCAGGATTCTCTCACAAATTTAACTGCCTTTGCTATTTGAGGAGGAACCAAAAATAGCAGAAACAAATAAACCTGCCCTTTGAAGTCAAACAGAGAGTTTGGATCCTTTCGACAGCTTCCTGCCGGTGGCCTCCTAGGCAGGCCACCTAACTTTTCTGAGCCTCTATTTCCCCCACTGGGAATAAAATTCTATAAAAATAACGCTTAAGTTTTACAGTCACTAGAAGGGTTAAATAAGACAGTCAATGGAAAATCCTTTAAAGCGTATCTGGCACATAGCAAACATTCCTTAAGTATTAGTTCCCCTTTCTGACCAAGAAAGGGGAACGGCTTGGCTCAAGGCACCATCACAAAGGTGAATGACAGGTGTATTCTGTCCTTAAAACCCTACAATCGAAACACCCCTCCGTGGTATTTACTCAAGGAAAAAACATTTGTGTACAGATAGACTTGTCCATAAATGTTCGTGGCAGCTTTACTTTAGATAGCCAGAAACTGGAAATGACTCAAACGTCTATCAACAGATGTATGCACAAACTCTGGCAATCTCATACTCAGCGATGGAAAGTTACACACTAGTCATTCCAGCGCCCACGTGGATGAATGTCCGAAGCAGTGCGAGGAGAGAAAAAAGCCAGACCAAGAAAAGAGTAAAGAGTTGTTGTAGGCATTTAAATGAAGTTCTAGAAAGGGAAATCCATGGTGTCAGAAAGCAGAGTAGTGGTTGCCTGGGGATGGGGCAGAAAGGAGGGAGAGAATGAGCCACCAGGGGGCACCAGCGACCTTGAGCAGGTGATGGAAATGTTTCAAATCTTCCTAGGGTGTTGGTTACATGAAGACCCGCATGTGTCAGAATTCATCAGACTGGATACTTCAATGGGTGCTGGGGTAAAATATGAAATACATCTGGGCTTTGTTTCCAAGTCCTGACACAGAGCTCCTAAAACCCTTGGGGTTCCCTGAGTGATCAGAGGGTCTGCGTTATTCGAAAGGAGCCCCTTCCGATCCTGAGTTGGCTCTTGAGGAGTCGGGGGCGGGGCGGGGGGGGGGGGGTGTGTGGATGGCTTCAGGATGGGCGCAGATTGCTGAGAAAGTCTTTCAGGTGATTAGAAGTTTAGAACATTCAGCCCCACCCCATCCCACCTCCCAAAAAGGGAGCGGCATTGGAGATTAAATTCAAAAAAAAAAAAACAATTCAGATAAAATTGAGGAAGTTTCCTGGTTGCTGAACGTGGTGGTGATGCAGTGGGGGGAGATGGCGGGGGGGGGCAGGGGGGGGGTGCATTCTTACTCCACAGGTACAGAGGCTCTGGCACTCAGGGTCCTTCTGGACCCTGCCCTGTATACATTCTTCTGGCTGTTCCTTTGTATCTTACATAATAGATTACAGGTGCAGTGCTTCCTGGAGTTCTAGGAGGCATTCTAGCAAACTGTCAAACCCAGGCATGGGGGGAGGGGAACCTCTAGATGTGTCATCCGCCCCACGGGAGTGCAGAAAGCCTGGGGACCCCATTTTCCGCTGGTGTCTGAAGCTGAGCCAGTCTTACAGAACTGAACCCTCAGCCTGTAGAATCTGAGTGTCCGCCTGTAGGAAATTAGTGTCAGAAGTGAATTGTCACCCAGCCAGTGTCAGAATATCAGAGAAGTGGCTAGTGTTGGATAACCAGCCCGGAGCATATGGCTGCATAAACTGAACCTCAATGATGTTGATTTAAAAAGAAAAATCTGCAACCAAGCAAAGGGTTCAAACTGTCGTCTGAATTGTGCCCCTTGGGGGTCAAGGCCCTCATAGCTATATTCAGAGCATCTCCCCTCCTGTTTGATCTTTATATGCAGATCTGTTAAAATAAAGAGTTCCATGGCTTACAAAAAGGTATTTGAAAGCCACTGGTTCCTTTGTAAAATCCATCAGGAATGATAACTTCACTGTGCCATACAGGTGAGGGGGAAAGAATCAGGTGTTTCCTGGGTGGACATTCCCCCCGCCAGCATTTCTTAAACCCCACTTCACATGCCAATCGTCAGAGCTTCCAAAAATACTTTGGTGCCTGAGCCCCACCAAGGATCTTCCCAGTGGGAAGAAGAGGCCGTCATTGGACTAAAAAGTGCCAGGAATTCAAGGCAGGAGGAGAATCATCTGAGAGACCATCAAAGTGCATTTTTAGTGGATTTGACCTACCAGGAGTTCATGGTTAAATCTCAATGAATCTAGTTAAAGGCTAGAGAAAGGTATCATTTACCTAAGGAGTGGTCCTTTAGGGAAAAATTAAACTAGGCTGCATCTCTCTGCTTTATTTTTGAAGAATCTGGGGGGGGGGGGGAAATCAGTCTACGAATGTAATGGGGTCTTTTGTTGTGTTGTTTGGTTTTCTCTGCCTCTCAAGAAGCATGTGGAAGTTCCCATGCCAGGGATCGAACCCACAGCACCACAGCAGCAATCCGAGTTACTGCAGTGACAATGCCAGATCCTTAAACTGCTGGTGTGACTTTTTTTTTTTTTGTCTTTTTGTCTTTTAGGGCTGCACCTGTGGCATACGGAAGTTCCCAGGCTAGGAGTCCAGTCGGATCTGTAGCCACCAGCCTACACCACAGCCACAGCAACTCGGGATCAGAGACTTGTCTATGACCTATACCACAGCTCAACACCAGATCCTTAACTCACTGAGCAAGGCCAGGGATCGAACCTGCATCCTCAGGTTTGATGCCAGTCGGGTTCTCTAACTGCTGAGCCACGACGGGAACTCCTGGTGTGATTTTTTTTTAGTAGGAGCTTTATTTTCCTCCTTAGATAACTTCTGTTTCTTTCCAAAGAGAACAAACTTGTTTTATAATGGATCACAGAGAAAAGTGACCCACTGCACAACAAGCAAACTAAAATTCAATGTCCTGAGGAGTTCTCGTGTGGCTCAGTGGGTTAAGAACTCCACTAGTATCCATGAGGATGCAGGTTCGATCCCTGGCCCCACTCAGTGGGTTAAGGATCCCATGTTGCCGTGAGCTGCAGTGTGGCTTGCAGATGTGGCTCGGATCCGGCGTTGCTGGGGCTGGGGTGTAGACCAGCAGTTACAGTTCCAATTAGACCCCTAGCCTGCGAACCTCCATATGCCGCGGTGCAGCCCTAAAAAAGACAAACAAACAAAAAATCCCCTTTAACTGGGGCCAGCACGTCTTGACCGTGGCATCGCGTCGAAAGACAGAATATGTGGACCCGAGGAGGCCAGAGAAGGAGGCCCTCTGACCACAGGTCCACACTGCCCACTACCTGCCCTGGTAGTCTCCCCAGGGCTGTGACTGCGGTCAAGGGCAGAGAGGCAAGGGTTTGTTGAGGCGGCTGGTCCTGGCCTTGGAGCGAGACCCACGTCCCAGCCTGGCCCTTTCCAGGTGATGTGACTCACACAAGTACTGCACATCCCCTCACCTCAGTTTCCCCATCCGCGAAATGGGCGTGGTGGTGTCCCCCTCACCAGGTGACTGTAGGGATTATGTGGGGTCCTTAACATAGAGCCTGACTCTCAGCGGGCACCCCAAAAATACCAGCCGGTAAAATACTTTGAAACACAATAACCAGCAACTTGATTTTAATCCTAGAGTGAGTTTGCTCCCTGTGGGTCAGTGAGAAAAGGCATCACATTCCTGAGCTGAGATGCATCTGCTGGCCTTTGGCCGAGTCCCCCCACGTTCCTCCTTGACCCCCACGCCCCCTGCATGCTACTCACACACCCGGGCAGATCCTCCGTCAATCTGCATCTTCCACCCTGAGAGCATGGCTTCGTCTTTAAACCATCTCCAGAGCTCTAATTCTAGAAGACCTACACCACCCACTGATATGTTTTAAAGGGTTCAGACCTCGGGAGTTCCCACTGTGGTGCAGTGGGCTAAGGACCCAACTGCAGTGGCTCAGGTCGCTGTGGAAGCATGGGTTCAATCCCTGGCCCTGGAACTTCCATCAACTGTGGACGCAGCCAAAAAAAAAAGAAAGGTTTCACAACTCAATTCTTCTACCTACAAGGAAATCCTTTCAAAACACAGAGTCAAAGGTCTCAACCACCCATGAAAGGTTCATGAGTCTGTTTCTGAACCTTCGGAACAATGTTGTGTTGGGACTAAAAGGCTTGACACGGGGAAGGACGACCAGGAGGAAGATTCCGTGTCTTCCCCAAAACTGTCGATCAGCTGTTGACTGAGTTTAGACCCCAGCGTAATGCAAGGGTGTGAAATTTAATCAATGACTGGCTAAAAGCTTTAAGAGTGCCCCTCATTTTGCCCAAGATTAATTATAAATGACACACTAATTACCTGGCCAATTGGTGTGGAGGGTCTTTGTTTTTCCTCTGTCTGGGGGACAAATACCTATGCCCACCTTCTGGTCTCCCCTAACCCAGAGCTTAGGCAGAGGGGCTCGGGGACAGCAAGGCTGTATCCAGAAGCTTATCTTTTGTCACCACCTAGTGGTCATTCTCTATTATTACAACTCACTAGGGTCACCTTAACTCTCACCACGGCTGCACAGGCTTGACACTTGCACAGTTTTTTAAAGAAAACATTTTTAAATATTCCTCAAGGAGCTTGGGAGGCCATACATTCCATTCCCTTTCTATGCCTCTCACATTTAGAAAACTCGACGACAATCACAAGCCCCCCTCATGGGACGAAGATTTCAACCCAAAGAAACACAAGAAAACCCCAGAAAAGTGGGAAAGGAGGCATTTACCGTTCAGTGGTTAGACAAATGCCCTTGAATTTGTGTGTGCTTGCTTTTCAAATTAAAAAAGAAAAGAGAAACAGTTGCTCTGAATGTTCAGGCCCGCTGTAGACTCATCAATCAAACTCTGCCCTTCATTCCCTTCGGAACATCATATAATTACTCCATGACTCGTCTTTTTCTTTTTCTTTTTTTCTTTGCAGGATTTTGCTTAGCCACTTGGGCTTTTCTTTTGAGTTATTCTTTCTCACATATTTATAATGCTGTTTAGTTTCTAGAAACTTCCTATGTTGAAAAAGCCTGCGGATTCTTTTAACTATATTTTGAAATCACACGGTCCACACCTCACTGTGCCACTGGGCCCACCAGCCACTGGAGGTGAGAGTGATGGCTGAAACCAAATCCGGAAGAAAAGTGATTCTAGTTACGGGTGTTATTGAGCTAAGGGGGCTTTGCATCTGGATAGTACTTTCTAGAAAACAAAATGTGAGTAAAGCTACTCTCCTAGAATGCTAATTTTCTGACTACAGAGAGACAATGTAAGGAAATAAATCAGTCCAATTTAAATAGGTGGTCTACTCTGCTTATTATCAACACAAATATTTATCTTCATTTAAAAATATGGGAGGAGTTCCCGTCGTGGCTCAGCGGTAACAAACCCGACTAGTATCCATAAGGATGCAAGTTCGATCCCCCGCCTCGCTCATTGGGTTAAGGATCTGGCGTTGCCGTGAACTGTGGGGTAGGTCAGACTTGGCTCGGATCCCGCTTTGTTGTGGCTGTGGCGTAGGCCGGCAGCTTGCAGCTCCCATTCGACTCCTAACCTGGGAACCTCCATATGCTGCATGCAGGTACAGCTCTAGAAAAGCCAAAAAAAAAAAAAAAAAAAAAAAAAAAAAAAAAAAAAAAACCATAAAATATGAGAAATAGGGGGAAAAGTGGCACCTAGCTAAATAAATCTATCCCCATCCTAGTCTACCACGAAAGAGCTAAAAGTCAACCCAAGTAACACAAAAACTTAAAGCCTATTTGCATATGGAGTTGCGATAAAATTGTGCATGCATTTTGGATAGGACGAAATTTAATGCCATGAAATACAAAAGAGAAACTATTTCTTTCCTTTTTTTTTTTTTTTTTTTTTTTTTTTGTCTTTTCTAGGGCTGCACCCACGGCATAGGGAGGTTCCCAGGCTAGGGGTTGAATTGGAGCTGTGGCTGCCAGTCTACACCACAGCCACAGCAACACAGGATCCGAACTGTGTCTGCAACCTACACCACAGCTCATGGCAACGCCGGATCCTTAACCCACTGAGTGAGGCCAGGGATCAAACCTGAAACCTCATAGTTCCTAGTCGGATTCATTAACCACTGAGCCACGACAGGAACTCCTAGAAACTAATTTTTAATTGTATGAATTTCCATCTCACTGTAGCCTCTCGCCTTATTTTTCCCAAAGAGAGAAATGTCTACTTCAACAATTTGGGACAAAATAATCTTAATTCTCTCTAAAATGCCTTTTTGTTACTAAGGTAACAAGAAAAGAGCTGTCTGCCAGAGTTCCCATGAGCCACACGACTCCCGCCACTACATGCCCCAGTGACCCAAACAGACTTAGCTGCAAAATCAACAGAAAGACCCAAGTGGAAGAAGCCTTCCTGGCTCCTCCAAGCTGATGGCCACTGTTGTCCTTACACAGGAAAACAGCACAGACAAAGACCCTTCTGACAGCTCAGAAGCAACGTCAGCAGCAAGAGGCAGACACGGAGCAGCCCGCAGAGGGGAGAGACGCCAGCAAAATCTTACAGGGAAGAAAATGTATCTACCATGCTGGGGCGGGAGGGGAAGAGGCAGGTGAACAGAGAAACGCTTCAATCCTACCTGGTGACCAAGTCATGGGGCTGGACCAGCTCTCGGTGAACAGACACCAACATCAGGAGGCAAAATTACAGTAACAGGCTTGGCACGGAGCAGCCACGGCTGCAGATCCATCAACAGGCCCGAGACGCCGCAGAGGCAGCCACTCCCCTCAGTGCAGCAGCACGCAGAGGGCGCCGGGTGGCAAACGAATTTATCGGCATCCTTATCCCTGCACAGGTGAATGGCAGTGGCATTTAAAAAGGCTTTGGGGAGCTCCCGTTGTGCCTAGCGGGTTAAGAACCTGACTGGTGTCCATAAGGATGTGGGTTCAATCCCTGGCCTCGCTCACCGGGTTAAAGGATCCGATGTGGCCATGAGTTGCGGTGTAGGTCGGATGTGGCTCAGATCCTGCATTACTGTGGCTGTGGCACAGGCTGGCAGCAGCAGCTCCCATTTGACCCCTAGCCCAGGAATTTCTGCGTGCCACGGGTATGGCCCTACAAACACAAAAAAATAAAAAATAAAGTAAAAAGGCTTCTGAGATCATGCACCCGGCAGTAGGAATAGCACAAAATATGACATAATGAGACAAATCGCTGTCATTTGAAAACATGCACCAAATACGCACCAAACATTCAAGCATCCGTCTCAACAGAGAGAGAAAAGTTCTGCCCAGAATCCGGAGTCGGCAACAGAGAGACAGAGACGAGAAAGGAACAAGAGAGATATTTGCTAATCACCTTTATTGGTAAGACTGGTGTCTGCAAAGCTAATTCTGAGACATGTAGCCTAAGGCACCTACAAAGACTCTTATATCACAAAGAGAAGTTCTATATTTTGAAAGCATTTTTTTTTCAGGGTATTAGAAGATCTGTCTATTCATGCAGAGAAAAAAAAGATTAAGCCAAGGCCACAAATGTCAGGCTCATGAAGGTAGGCGTGGGACTTCACATCTGACTTCGCGTTGACATGATTAAGCAGATATTCGCAAGGACACCTCGTCACGTCAGATACGCGATGCCGCAGGGAAGCCCGGGTGTGCCAGCTTCCGGCCAAAGCACTCTTGTTGAGTGGGGTTTGGGGGAGACCGTTGAAATGCTGCTTCGTGACTTGAGTGTCCTAAAAGAAAGAGGAAATATCAGGGGAAAGACTGTTCCACAGAGACGGGGAATGCTTCCCACACACTTAAATTATTTCACAGGCCATCGCCAGGGGAACGTGGCTTTTTATTCTAGAAATTACTACTCACGGGCAAAGAAAGGAAACTGAACTTTTCTCTTGGAAAACCAGACCACCTCCTTCCTCTGCACTAACCCATCAAACTGCATAAGGCAGCGACAGCTCCGATTAGTTTCTCCACTGGATTTTCATGGGAAATGGAAAGGGCTGGATTTGCAGCGTGGTCCTGGCGGAGGGAAGGGGAATGGACCGCGCCTAGACTAGAGGCCAGGGGGCTTTTAGGAGGCAGAACTCCCTCGGTCTCCTACAATATACTATTTCTTCTGGGGCGTCCGTTCAGCATCCATTTCAAACACAGGAAAGGAGAATTCAGAGCTCTCACGGCTTGCCACCTTCCCCCCAAAGCCACCCTTTCAAAGAAAATGCCTGGCACACCCATGAGCGAGGAGATGAGTTTGTCTTTAGACACTGAATGGCTTGTCCCGTCAAACGCATGAGTGCCCTGCCATGCTGCATTTGTTTGTTTTTTGTTTTTTTCCTTTTTTGGCCACATCCAGGGCATGTGGAAGTTCCCGGGTCAGGGCCAGCTGCGCCACAGCTGTGACCTACGCCACAGCTGCAGCAACACCAATTCCTTAACTCACTGCACCACAACGGGAACTCCGCAAGTTGCCCTGAAAGGACACTGGACCTCTCTGGGAGCTGTCGGATTCACTCCTTCACTGGCAACCACATTGACCTCCCAAAACGGTGATGGACTAAATTCCAAACTCGAAGCCATCAGAGAACTGGCAAAATGGGCTGGCCACAGCTGGAGCTGCTTTTTTAAAAAAAAAAAAAAAAAAAAAATCAGCCTATAAAGCCGTCTGGCTCCAGGAAGGATTCCCTTTCAGCTGTGTCCCTTCACATTCAGTAGTTTTTTATAATTACCATATTAAAGTTGCCTAATTTTAAAAGAACTTTACATGCAGAGTGAATAGAAATAAACAGTATTTAGGAGTGTTTACTGCCGGGGGCGGCAACTTTGGGGGAGAATAATAATAAATATGTCAATATCCGCATACCTTTCTTCCTCATCATCCCTATAGGAAAAATTTTTTAAAGTAAACTTGCCAGTTTTCTTCTTTTCAAAACTAGGTCCCGATCCATCCCTTGGCAGTGGGGTTAGGGACACTAGTAAAACTGACAACAGGTTTCTCAATAGTACCAACAGTAGAAAATCAAAAAATTAAGAAAAGAAATGGGATTGCTTCCCAAATGACAATCATTTGGCCCTAAAGTAGAGGTCTGTGTGTCCACAACACGAAAGAACCCACCTAGGAGGAGTTCCCATTGGGGCTCAGTGGACCTGACACAGTGACCGTAAGACACAGGTTCGATTCCCGGCCTTGCTCAGTGGGTTAAGGATGCAGAGGCAGCTTGGATCCCATGTTGCTGTGGCTGTGGCATAGGCCTGCAGCTACAGCTCCGATTCAACCCCTAGCTCAAGAACTTCCTCATGCCACAGGGGTAGCCGTAAAAAGAAAAAAAAAAGAAAAAAAAAAAAAAAAAGGACATAGGAAAACATCAGACGATGGGCTAGATTTGCTTCGTAAATCGAGTGAGTGAGTAAGGAAATGCCCATGACCCAATAGTAAAATATGATGGCCGCTCCCACCAGATCCACGACTCCCTAAAAATACATTCATCTTTTTCACTTTTAGCATTTTATGGATCAGTGTAAGCATGTTAAGAGGGGAGCTTCATACTGTCCAAACTGGTCTCGGGCACACAGACCAGTACTGTTTGCCAGCTGAGATTTACAAGCACCAGGGGTTTCTTCTTCCTTCTCCAGCTGAACTCTTTTGTCCGCCCATCACTAGACAGGCTCTGAGCTTGACTGCAGATTTTAACTCCAGACCTGCTGTCCGCCCAGGACTTTCTCCTTCTTCCCACTCCGCTGATATCCACAGACCCGAAAATCTGTCTTAGGTTTTTCAGTGGAGGCACAACATGAGAGTAAGGAGGCTAAAAAAAAATTTTTTTTAATTTAAACGTTAAAAAGAACCCTTATGGGGAGTGCCCTGACGGCCTAGCGATTAAGGACCCAGCGTTGTCCCTGCTGTGGCATGGGTTTGATTCCTGGCCCAGGAAGATCCGCATGCTGTGGGTGTGACCAAAAAAAAAAAAAAAGAGCCCTTCCAATGCCAGAGCAAACTATAAGCCTCACCACCCTAGAGAATAAACAGCTCCCTCAAATCCGGTGGCAAGATCAAAGAATGCCCACAGTAACGTAATTTATGTGGGTATTTGCTAAATGTCTGCTAAAACTAGATGTTTTTACAGCATTTAATGATCCTTAGGTGTCTTCAGGGAGTTCCTGTTGTGGCGCATCAGAAACAAATCCGACAAGCATCCATAAGGATGTGGGTTCGATCCCTGGCCTTGCTCAGTGGGTGAAGGATCTGGCGTTGCCATGAGCTGTGGTGTAGGTCGCAGACACAGCTCAGATTTGGCATTGCTGTGGCTGTGGTGCAGGCCAGCAGCTGTAGTTCCAGTTCAACCCCTAGCCTGGAAACTTCCATATGCCATGGCTGTGGCCTTAAAAAGCAAAAAAAAAAAAAAAAAAAAAAAAAAAGATCCTTAGGTATTTTCATACTTACTGTCTAGTCTAATCTGTATGGCCCACGAGACTTAAGAATTTCCCCCATGTGTTCAATATCCACTATATCACTGTCTTATTAATACATTCATATGACACCAACCTGGTAAGAATTTATGTAATTCTTGTTCACTGTCAATATAAGTTTAAAATTTAAAAAAAGAATCCGTATTATCTGCACGATATACTAAAAAAGAGATATTTCAAATGGTAAAAAAAGTAAAAAGTAAAAATAAAATTACAAGGCTGGAGTTCACATCGTGGCTCAGCAGAAATAAATCTGACTAGCATCCACGAGGATGCATGTTCAATCCCTGGCCTCGCTCAATGGGTTAAGGATCTGGGGTTGCCGTGAGCGGTGGTGTAGGTCAAAGATGCAGCTCAGATCCTATATGGCTGTGGTGTAGGCCGGCAGCTGCAGCTCCCATTTGACCCCTAGCCTGGGAACCTCCACATGCTGCAGGTGCAGCCCTAAGAAGACCAAAAAAAAAAAATTACAAGGCATTCTTCACCCTATTCCAAAGTGTTTCTACAAGAGTGTTCAGCTAATAGTGGCTCATGAAAATGTCCTATCAAGCATTTATCACCCAGTCTCCAGCAGCGATATTTTTTTGCACGAGCAGCCAGCCTTGTGGGGTGTTCGGCTGTGTTTTATTTGCCATCACATGCACATCGGGACTGTCACTCCCTAGGGATATGCAGAATGTTCATCCATAGTCTCCATGCCTGATAACCGAACACGTCCCGTGCTTTGACGGCTATAAGGAGGAAGAGGAAGGACCCCGTACAAAACACTCTTCCTCGCCTCAACCTTACCCCTTTTCCTAGAAACCATATCCACCACTGCCTTCCTGAGAAATGGTGACAAAGATTTTGGTGGCTCCATTGCTCCAGGAAGGGGCCCCCAGAGCCTCTGGAAGAAAGACAAATGGATGGAAGAGGCACCCGCTTCAATCACCAGGGGAAACTCGGTCTCCACAGCACATGGAAATAAACAAGCCTTCACCCCAGAACCACGTGGCTACCTGGACAGGTAGAAGAACAAGGCAGGCAACGGCCTACGAATCTTCCTCGGCCTCTTCGTCGTCTCCTGGCTCCTCTTCTCCCGCTTCGGCTTCCTCGTCCTCTGCTTCCCCTTCTGCTCCCTCCTCCGTTACGTCGCCCGCCTTATTTTAACAAAAATGACAGCATTCCTGAGCTAATTTCTTGAAGCCAAAATTATCAGCAACCTACATACATAATCTGAAACTATGTGCAAATTAATAATGTTTATTTTCATACATAAAAACGGGATTTTAAAAACATGGAAGCTTGTCTAGCAAAGAGAGACTATTAAGATTATTATTGAAAAGATACATTGATAATGAAAAATCACTGTATAGAATAGGCTAAGAATAACTTTTAGGTCTAAGAATAGGGATTAGTTTGATAAAACAACTAATAAATAACTAATAAAAATAATGAAGCAGATCTATATTTACCATCCTCCCTGAAATATATAGATTAATTACATGCATAAAAGTAGATCACAAAAGAATATTCATCAAGGTTTGATAAATATGTGTGTACGCGGGTGTGTGGCTAGCGGTTATCTCTGGATAATGGGGTGATAAGCTATCTTTATTTTCTGCTTTTATGTGTATTTTCTAAATTTCCTATAAAGATCACGAATTACTTATAATTTCAAAAAATCAACAAAAATTGGGACGAGAGTTTGTTTTGACATTTGGGTGGTGACCCAGACAATAATACATGGGACGTCTGGTAATAGCCTCTCTAACTGTGAGTTCCCAATTTTAGTTTAGCTCTCTGATTAGCATTTTGAACTGGTTAATCCAAAAATGTTCCAAAACAATCTCGCTTGATTAGAATTCACGTAACTGAGATTGTGGGAACATGAGAGCTGGGAATGAAAAGCAGGGAGAATCTAAGGACGTCCCTTTGGACCTGTCCTCAGGATTCATAACATTCTCAGAAGAGCATCATCTGCACGCTGACACGTGAGGGTGGAAGGTGGAAACTCCCCAACATCCAGCTGATAAAGCGCAGCAGACTTAACAAGCACGCAGGCGGGCGAGCATCTCAATTCCGCTTCACTGCGACACGCAGCACCCCTTCCCCTTGGTCCGCAGCAGGAGAACAGCACCTGCCGACCTGGCCATGCTCAGTTACTGACAATCACCCTAAAGCTCCTGATGGTGAAGTCCTCCCCCAGTGCCTGCCAGGAAGCAAAACCGAATTTCTCAAACCAAAAAAAAGAGGCCCTTCTTTGAAGCTTTCAAAATAAAACTGGTAGAATCTGAACGTTTCAACAAGCAGGGAAAGAACGGGCGTGGAGAGGACTCATTGGTGGAAACTTAAGTTGAGTTAAAGACCTTCGTTGGCCTTTGCCGTCTTCCGTTTCTCCTGATTCACTACCTTTGACTCATTGCAGCCACCGAAGGAAAATTAGAGCCCTTTTTTTTTTTTTTTGCAACCAAACACAAGTTCATAGTAAAAAATAAATACAACTGTGTTGGAAATTAGACGGACTCTTTACCACGAGCATCAAAACAGTAGGAGTTCCTGTCCTTTACCTCCACGTGGCATGCGAGTCCCCTAGAACCCGGCTTCTAAGCCAGTGGTTCTCAGCCTTGAAGCAACTGCAGCATTTCTTAAAACAGTCAGGGGGGCTCCACCTTGGTTTTTGATCCAGGTCTGAAAGCGTGTAGTTCTACGAGTTCCCAGGTGAGGCGACTGCTGCTGCTCTGAGAACCCCACTTCGAGAACCTCTACTTTGGTCTGTAGTCTCTTTCTTAAATCACACTGGTTGGTAACCAGGGTGTGGTGAGTCCTCACAACTAGCGGGTTAGGCACTACTGCCCACCAAAGTCTTCCTTTACCTGGGTGGGTTATGCTGGCTCCATGCTTGTGTATGCACATTAGGGTTGTACGCTAATTATCCAATTTATTTTTTTTAATGATTTTTATTTTTTCCATTAGAGTTGGTTGACAGTGTTCTGTCAATTTTCTACTGCGACCCAGTCACACACACATATATCCATTATTTTTCTCACATTATCCTCCATCATGCTCCATCACAAGTGACTAGATATAGTTCCCTGTGCTATACAGCAAGATCTCACTGCTTATCCACTCCAAATGCAAGAGTTTGTGCCTATTAACCCCAGACTCCCAGTCCATCCCACTCCCTCCTCCTTCCCCTCAGCAACCCCAAGTCTGTTCTCCAAGTCCATGAATTTCTTTTCTGTGAAAAGGTTCATCTGTGCCATATATTAGATTCCAGATATAAGTGATATCATACGGTATTTGTCTTTCTCTTTCTGACTTACCTCATAATTACCCAATTTAAATAAGCATCACAGAAATCAACGAAATATAAGCATGAAAAGAATTTTTGGTCCTATTAATGGAATACTTTGAAAAGACCAATGCATAGAAGTCACCTTAAAAATCTGTCATCAAGAGTTCCCATCATGGCTCAGTGGTTAACAAACCCCACTAGCATCCATGAGGACACAGGTTCAATCCCTGGCCTCTCTCAGTGGGTTAAGGATCTGGCATTGCTGTGAGCTGTGGTGTAGGCCAGTGCTCCAATTGGACCCCTTGCCTGGGAACCTCCATATGCCACAGGTGTAGCCTTAAAAAGATTTAAAAAAAAAAAATCTGTCATCAAATGAAATGTCAAAGGGTTTGGGTGGCAGGGAAGACTCACGAAATCCAAAGAGATTTATGGTCCTGGAGTGCTTTGCATGTGGCCTTCCATTTCAGCTCTAGTTTAAAGAAACCAAAAACGAAATTTCTAGATGGGCAAATAAGTATGTTTACGTCAGAAAGACAACAGCTGGCTCTAATCATTGGACTATTAATTAAAGAAAAGGTCTTTGTCCTGCAGTAAATAGACACTTAAATATTTCAAGTTAAAATATATGTTTAAGGCCTCTACGCTTGTATGATTCACCACTTAAATTGAATTCTTCAACTGGTCAAATAACCTCCAGCTCCAAACATGGGATATGAGGTCTTCCTGGGAATGGAGGTTATTATTATTTACGCATAGACCCTAGAAACAAACCTGTCAGCCAACCTCCTGAGAGTTTACGTTCTATTACAGAGGATACATTCTGTTCCTTCACATTTTATCCTTACTAGCAGTAACAGCGTTTCCTAACTTTTCTTTTAACGCTCTTACATCCGCAGTCCTCCGTGGGCTGATACTTCCTATTTTATGCGATTCTTCCTCTCTTGTCTTTGTGAACTTGACTTCCTTACACTTTAGTTCCGCTCATCTACCTTGATTCATTTAGACGCTGCCTTCTTGAAGTCTTTCTCTTCTTAGCTGTATGTGTTTCCTTCACATCCCTAACTTTAATTCTTAGTATAATCCTTCTCTTTCCTGTTGCTGGTGTTGTCTCTTCTGGGCACAGGAGGGACCGCAGAGGAAGGCTCTGCCCCAAACAGGGAAGTGGAGACGCTTATCATCACTGCGTGTATTTCTCTAGGATCTCAGCCCCTTCCATCCTCGCTCCCCAAAATGGAGACACCACCTCAGCTCTATCAGACACCCTGAAGGCACGTGACGCCCTGGAGAGGCTACGGGAGACGGGCTTCTGAAGGTTCAAAACAACACGAGTGATTCTAATGCACACCAGTGGGTGAGAACCACTGCTCTACTAGAACCTCAAGTTGGGGAGGCAGGTTCAAACTTCTTCTCAAATCAATAACGCTCCCCCTGGGGGGAGGGATACACTAGGAGCTTGGGGTTAACAGATACACACGACTCTATAGGAAGTAGATAACCCAACTAGGACCTAACGTATAGCACAGGGAATGCTACTCAATGTTTCGTAATAACCTCTAAGAGAAGAGAATCTGCAAAAGATTATATATGTGTACGTATATATGTACAACTGAGTCACTTTGATGTACACGTGAAACAAACACAACATGGTTAAATCAACTCCACTTCAATAAACACACACACAAAGAAGGCTCGCCCTGCACAGGTCCCCACTGGAAATCCTGGACCCATATGGCCACCTAATGTTACATATTTAAACTTCATGTTTAAGGTAGACGTATTGGTGCTAAACCTAAAATGAAGACTCGATATTACCTGCTACCTGGACATCTGACAAAATTAGGGAGATTCAAGATGGCCTGACCACTGGTTCCCCTCCCACTCTGCTCCCACCGATTAGGTCTCCCGCCCAAGCAGCCCTCCTTATCAAGGGGACCAGACGCAGGGCTTGCTTATCCCTTAGAATTATTCAAACAAGTCGATCACATCCTCTGTGTCAACCAGGGGACACCCCACCCTCTTGATACTACAAAGCCTGCGTCCCACAGCCCCCGTTGTTCACACTGGCCCCACGTGAACCCTCATGTGGCCCTTCATCCCTTGGGCTTTGAGAACATGTGATCAATGGGCTTCTGTCCATCTCACCTGTCCTGTGGCAGGTGTGGTGTGTCACTTACGCCCCTAACCAGAGAGAGGGGCTCAAACGACACTGCTAAGCACCATGCGAGCTGCACACACTGTGCTGTTCAGGGCGGTGGGAAGGAAGAAGGGAGAAGAAAATCCCACTGAAGGACTTGCCCCCGCCTGGCCTGTGTCTCAGCTGACCCTTCACCCCAGGAGCCTCAGAAAGGGATCCAGAGTCACACCCTTCTTCTCCATCCACCTCCCTTTGATAAATGCATCTTCAACTTATTTCTCCTCTCAGCAGCCAAAGGAGGACTTCTTGGGAGCATGGGGTGCATTCGCTTCCCTAAATCTTGACGGACAAGGAGAAGGCGGCTAAAGCTGCAATTCACCTAAAAGATGCTTTTGTTAAGCACAAGACAACTGCGTAATAGCTCCTGTACCTCTTCTGGGGCTGTCTCTCCCTCTTCTTCCTTAGGTCCATAAAAAAAAAGAAAGGAAAGGAAAAATATAAATTCGCATAAGTTTTAAGCTGAGTCTCAAAATTAAGCAAACTCTATAGCCAATACTTTGTAAGAACTGTGGATGGAAAGTGACCTTTAAAATGGCACAAAATTTTTAAGTTTTTAAATAAAAATTTTTAATGTAAAAAAAACCACAAATTCACTTAACTATAATAAAATGTATGTTTATCAAAGTGAAAGACATCAATTTATTGAAAAAATATTTAGATATCAAAAATATGATAACTGAGCAATGCCTGCTTATTTCATGCATTACATTTCAAGGCCTGGAATATTATGAAATTAAAAACGTATTTTCATCATTCCTATTTTTGAGAAAATATAACTAATTAGTAATGTTGCTTAGTTATATGTCTAATTCTGCCTCTATATCCAAAGCATATTTTATTTATTTATTTATTTATTTTTGTCTTTTTGCCATTTCTTGGGCTGCTCCCGCGGCATGTGGAGATTCCCAGGCTAGGGGTCGAATCGGAGCTGTAGCCGCTGGCCTACGCCAGAGCCACAGCAACGAGGGATCCGAGCCGCGTTTGCATCCTACACCACAGCTCAAGGCAACGCCGGATCATTAACCCACTGAGCAAGGGCAGGGACCGAACCCGCAACCTCATGGTTCCCAGTCAGATTCATTAACCACTGCGCCACCAAGGGAACTCCCGATAACACTTCTGAACCATGCAGGGGTTTTTTTTGTTTTGTTTTGTTTTGTTTTTTTGTCTTTTTAGGGCCACACCTGTGGCTATGGAGGTTCCCAGGCTAGGGGATGAATCAGAGCTACAGCTGCCAGCCTGCACCACAACCATAGCAACACCAGAGCTGAGCCATGTCTGTGACCTACACCACAGTTCATGGCAACACTGAATCCTTAAACCACCAAGTGAGGCCAGGGATTGAACCTGCATCCTCTTGGATACTAGTCAGATTCGTTTCCACCAAGCCATGACGGGAACTCCCATGTAGTGATTTATACATTGATTTCTGGTTGAAGAAACTTTAAGGTAAGAAAGGCTATCCCAGGCTCAAACAGGTCCCCACTCTGCCAACCCACTAGAATTCCCATTTCCTCTGATCAAAGGAGTGGAATCAGGCGGCATCTCCTAAAATTGCAAAGAAATAAGAACCTTCCCACCCCTTCCCCAAATGGCCCTGATAAGCCTTCTTGAGATCAAAATATTACAAATGCTTTAATTCAGTGGAAAGATGCAGTTCTCAAGAGTGGTTTCCCTCATGTACTGTTGGTGGGAATGTAAGCTGGTACAACCACTATGGAGAACAGTATGGAGGTATCTTAAAAATCTATACATAGAACTACCAAATGACCCAACAATCCCACTCTTGGGCATATATCCGGACAAAACTCTACTTAAAAAAGACACATGCACCCGCATGTTCATTGCAGCACTATTTACAATAGCCAAGACATGGAAACAACAACCCAAATGTCCATCGACAGACGATTGGATTAGGAAGATGTGGTATATATACACAATGGAATACCACTCAGCCATAAAAAAGAATGACATAATGCCATTTGCAGCAATATGGATGGAACTAGAGACTCTCATACTGAGTGAAGTCAGAAAGAGAAAGACAAATACCATATGATATCACTTATAACTGGAATCTAATAAACAGCACAAATGAGCCTTTCCACAGAAAAGAAAATCATGGACTTGGAGACCAGACTTGTGGCTGCCCGTGGCGAGAGGGAGGGAGTAGGAGGGATTGGGAGCTTGGGGTTAATGGATGCAAACTATTGCTCTTGGAATGGATTTACAATGAGATCCCGCTGTGTGGCATTGAGAACTATGTCTAGATACTTACATCGCAACACGACAATGGGAGGAAAAAGTATGTATACATGTATGTGTAACTTGGTCCCCATGCTGTACGGTGGAAATAAATAAATAAATAAAATTTAAAAAAAAAAAGAATGGTTCCTAAAAATTCCTAATGGTTTACAAGGCAGGCAGCGAGCTCATGAAATTTTGGACTGGGGAGTAGGAAGCAGTCTTGCATTTGCTTATTCGCTCTTGCCCAGACCCTTCTTTGGACAGAGGAGAACACAGAGTCAAGTCATGTGCCAAAAATCTGAGGACAAGTAAGGAACACAATTGGCACACTCTTGGAGATTCCTGGTTCCTAATTCAATGTCCTAATTCCTACCCCAGCAGGTTGCTTCTCAAGATCGCCAGGGAAGGCAAGTGTGGAGGACCCGCCATGCTGCTGCCTTCCCTGGCTCAGCCTCGTGTTCTTGGCCAGCTCAGAACAATACTCTCAGATTTCCGAGAGGGGCAAAGAAAATACAAAATGTGAAAATCTGATCCAGCAGCCCAGGCTAAGTAGCCCAAGAGGGTTCCCTGCACTGGGCATCTCCAGACTAATTCGGGCAACACACCACGTTTTAATGCTAAAATAAGGTCCAGAAAAAGAGAGTCCTGCCTTGTTGCAAAACTCATGTGTTGGTTTCTTAGCAACGTGTTGATGCACCTCTTTAATGTTGCTTAAATCTGCCCACACCCTGTCCCTCCATGGCCATGTCCATTTTTCATGAAAAAATATGCACAATGTGAGAGTTGTGTTACATTTTATTTGGGACAACATGAGGACTATAGCCCGGGAGGCAGCATTTCAGAGAGCTCTGAAAAACTGCTCCAAAGAGGTGGGGGGGGGGGGGGTCTGTTTATACGCAGTTTGGGTGAAGGGGGAGGTCCATGCAGACATGTTCACATTTTTACACACTTTTGGTTTGCTGCTAGTCTCATGAAGGTCACTGCTGGTCACGAGGAGCAGATGTCACCATGAAGGATTTTACAGCTTTTCTAGATACGAGGAGATGCAAGAATATGCATCTCCCAAAATCTTCTCCTGAAAACACCCAACTCTCTGAAGACCTGTTCTGCCAGTTTTCCCGGAGCACAGGGGGCCTCACTCCCGGGCTCCACCCCGAGCTCTTGCAGGTGGTGTTGAGGGTCTGCAGGTCATGATTCAATCCCTGTGGAGGCAGACGGCAGGTGCCCGGCTCCAGTTGGCAGCCATGGTTGCCATCCTCTCTGACAAGGGTTATGTCACCTCTAGTCTTCCTTATCCCAACCTGCTCTCCACACTGTAGCCAGAGATCATTCTGAAAGACAACCCACCTTACCACCCTGCCCTCATGTTTAAAACTTTTCGTCTTTTCAAGATGAATCCATAATCCTTAGAATGGCCAAAAGGCTGTCATAATCTGGCCCCTCTCCTCTCTAGCCTCACCTTCTGTATTTCAGCCAACGGTCACGGGCAACTTTCTTACATTCCCGTCGTGGCTCAGCAGAAACACATCTGACTAGTATGCATGAGGACACAGGTTCAATCCCTGGTCTCACTCAGTGAGTTAAGGATCTGTTATTGCTGTGGCTGTGGTATAGGCTGGCAGGTGCAGCCCCATTGGAAAAAAAAAAAAAGGTATTTTCAAGACAGACTTTCCTGACCCCTAAGGCTGAGTTAGGGAACCCCTTATTTGCTCCCATAATCATCACTTATTTGTCTGTCTCCCTGACTAGCTCATGTACTCCTTGGGGCACAACCTGTGTCTTCATTCATTTTCGGACTTCCAGGACTCAGCCACTGTCTGCAACCAAAGTATAAGCTCAATACATGTGTTACGTGATTGGCTAAATAGACGAATAAAGATTTTCATTAACTCTTTGGATCGCAAAGAACATTAATTTTTTTCTTAGCCACATGAGATCAAAGAAGAATTCATAATATGCAACACAGAATTATCAACTATAAAGGGTTTTACATTTGCCTAAGTCCAATTATTTTTATTAATTATACTCAGCTGAAACAAGTGAATTAATAAGAAACGCACTACCACCTCACACTGGGCAGAATGCCCATCACTAAAAAGCTGCAAATAACAAATGCTAGAGAAGGTGTGGAGAAAGGGAAACCCTCCTACACTGCTGGTGGGAATGCGAATCGGTGCAGCCACTATGGTAGACATACGGAGGTTCCTTAAAAAAACTAAATATAGGACTACCATATCATCCAGCAATCCCACACCTGGGCACCTACCCAGAGAAAACCATAACTCGACAAGATACATACACACATGTGTTCATAGCAGCACTATTCACCACAGCCAAGACATGGACACCAAGCAAACGTCCATCCACAGAGGAGTGGCTAGAAAAGATGTGGTACAGCTCTCCCTTCTGCAGCCAGCACTGAAGCCCCAGCAGCCAAAATGAAGTTTAATCCCTTTGTGACTTCAGACCGAAGCATGAACAGCAAAAGGCATTTCAATGCACCTTCCCACATTCACAGGAAGATTATGTCTTCTAACCCTCTTTCCAAAGAGCTGAGACAGACGTGCAGTGTTTGATCCAGGTCCGTCTGAAAGGGTGATGGAGTGGAGGCTGTATGAGGCAACCTCAAAAGGGAGCAGACTGGCAAAGGAGTCCAGGTTTACAGGAAGAAATATGTCATCTACACTGAACGAGTGCAGTGGGATGAGGTTAATGGCATGACGACCCAGGTGGGCATTCACCCCAGCGAGGTGGTTATCATGACACTAAAACCAGACAGAGACCACAAGAAGATCCTCAAACGTAAAGCCAAATCTCGCCAAGCAGGAAAGGAAAAGGGCGATGATAAGGAAGAAACGATTGAGAAGATGTAGGAATAAAACAATCTCATATGAAACATACATTAAAAACTTAAAATGAAAAAAAAAAGATGTGGTACATATATACAATGGAATACTACTCGGCCATAAAAAAGAATGAAAGAATGCCATTTGCAGCAACATGGATGGACCTAGAGATGCTCCTACTAAGTGAAGTCAGTGAAACAGAGAAAAACAAATACCATGTGGTATCACTTATATGTGGAATCTAAAATACGACACAAATGAGCTTCTCCAGGAAACAGAAACATATTCACAGACATAGAGAACAGACTTGTGTGGCTGCCAAGAGGGAGGGGGTTGGGGAAGGGATGGACTGGGGAGTTGGGCTTCGCAGATAGAGAATGGATAAACAACAAGGTCCTATTGTATAGCACAGGGAACTAGACTCAACATCCTGTAATAAACCATCCTGGAAAAGAAAAAGAAATAGATAGATAGAGATATAGATATGAATCACTTTGCTGTGCAGCAGAAATTAACACATTATAAATCAGTGATACTTCAATAAAATAAATTTTCAAAAAAAATTTTAAAAGAAACTCACTATTAAAAATGGGGTTATCCTCAGAACTGGGGTGGAGGGCTGAGGGTCTCAGAGGAACAAGGGCTAGTCTCAACTTTTACAGGTTAGCGAGCAGCAATTACTGAGGAACCTAGGACTTTTATCAATATCTGAATTGGTCTTAATTTCTTGAAAGAGACAGTAAATAGAGAAAGCAATTGCTCAGAGAATTTCTAGAACTATTTAGCCTCAAAAGGTCAAGTAAGCTTTGAAGAACCTTGGCTCTGACTCTCACTGGCTCTACCAGAATGGAAGCTCCTTGGGAGCCAGACGTTGTCATTTTCATCACCCCATCCCCAGTCCCTGGACTGCCCGGCACAGGGCAGCCCTCAGTCTGTCACTAAAATGCTGAATGAAGGCATTTCTCTATGTTACTCCTGCCTCAAATCTTTCTTAGGAGGAGTGGGGATATATGGATTAAATAAAAATGTAAACATCCACCCTTAGCTCACAGAATTAATTATAAGCATCAGAATTAGGCAGATCCTTAAAAGTCATCTAGACACAATGCTTGGATTGATTTTTAAGGTTGGCAAATAATTACATTTGGCAAAAGGTTATTTTTAAGACAATTATCATCCCATGGTCAACTAAGCCAAGCTTTGGTACAATTTCAGGACAGGACGTGAACCATTCACCTGATGGAACTACAACTTAAAATCATTTTATCTTGTTCTAAAAAAAGCCAGTCAGAGGGAGCCTCCAGAGTGGAAAGTCTTAGAACCTCACCAGCAGCTATTTCTGTGGAGAACTTGGCCAGGGAGGCAGGCGGCTGAGGTGGCACATGGCCAGGACTAAGGACAGGTGTCGGCCGTGGTGAGTGTCAGGCAGTGGCTGGTGTGGAGGGAAGCAGGGGCCAGCCCAGAGGGATCTCAGGAGAACAGCTGGCCTCGGCGGGGCTGGAGATCGGGGGCAAGGGCTGGGTTCTCATGTCCGCGGCAGTACCGGGAGGCAGCTTTAGACTCACAGGCTTGTCAAGGACCTAAACCAACGTTGGCCTCTTGATTGAGCAGCTACCCTCCCGATTTTGGAGGAAGCAGAGTGGGGCGATTTATACACCATCATCACACAGTCAGACCATCCAGGGTCTTGTGGGGGGGACCACCGAGCTGGCAGAGAAACTTACAATACTTTGACCTGGATGAAAACCCAACACCAAGATGAACCATCCGCATCTTTTATGTCTCCAGGTTTCATGAAGTTGTTTTGTTTTGCTTGCAGCACATGGAAGTTCCCAGACTAGGGGTTGAATCAGAGCTGCAGCTGCCAGCCTACACCACAGCTCCCATCAACACCAGATCCTTAATCCACTGAGCAAGGCCAGGAATGGAACCCGCATCCTCATGGATGGTAGTCGGGCTCTTAACCTGCTGAGCCATAGCGGGAACTCCCGTTTCTTGAAGCTCTCGTGCTGTCCCCAGTCTGCAGTCCCTTTCTCAGAGGGTGCCTAGAAGCTGACGTGACCTTCTGCCTTCCTGCTTTACACCTCTAGTACCATTTACAAGTTCCCCTCACTACCACCCCCCCCCAGGGGGGGGCATAAGAGAAGGGGACATGAAGTCCCCTCTCTAGGGGGGTCTGAAGCTACAGGTATGATCTTCTTAGGCAGGAATGAACGGACTTTTCAGTGTTCACCATCTTGCCTCCCAAATGCTGCCCCAACCTGTCAACAGGTAGGTAATTGACATCTCAGTGCCTTGTACTGAAGACCGCGAGGTTTGGCTTGGTGGTCACGGGGAGTCCACGTCATTAGTGGGCATGATGGTTTCTGTCCTTACTTCTGATTTTTTTAAAGTAACGTGATATTCTTGAATATTTGCCCCATTGAAATGGCATCCTCTGAGAATCTACAAGTGTTTACTGAGAGACCGTGTGCAATAGCTGAGATCAGATGAACACGACTCAGACACACTTAGTGGGTTTATCGCTCGGTTTAATACCACTACCACTGGAGGGAGCCGTTCCCACTGCACACTTGAAAATGGTTCTCAACACGGCTAAGAATGGTTTTTAACACACAAATAAAAGGCTTGAAAAAAATATAACCACTAGAAAAAACAGTATGGCAGTTCCTCAAAAAACAAAAAATAGAACTACCGTACGAGCGAGGAATCCCACTCTTGGGCATATATCCAGAGAAAAACATAATTCGAAAAGGTACATGCACCCGTATGTTCACTGCAGCACTATTTACAATAGCCAAGACATGGAAGCAACCTAAATGTCCATCAACTGAGGAATGGTTAGAGAAGATTTGGTATGTATATACAAGGGAATATTACTCAGCCATAAAAAAGAACGAAATAATGCCATTTGCGGCAACATGGATGGACCTAGAAATCATCATGCTGAATGAAGTTAGACAGTAAAGACAAACATCATATAATATCACTCATATGTGGAGTCTAAAGAAAGGATACTAATGAACCTATCTGCAGAACAGAAACAGGAGTTCCCGTCATGGCGCAGTGGTTAACGAATCCGACTAGGAACCATGGGGTTGCAGGTTCGATCCCTGGCCTTGCTCAGTGGGTTGATGATTCGGCGTTGCCGTGAGCTGTGGTGTAGGTTGCAGACGCAGCTCGGATCCCGCGTTGCTGTGGCTCTGGCGTAGGCCGGGGGCTACAGCTCCGATTCGACCCCTAGCCTGGGAACCTCCATATGCCGCGAGAGTGGCCTAAGAAATGGCAAAGAGACAAAAAAAAAACAGAACAGAAACAGAGTCACAGATGTTGGAAACAAACTTGTGGTTATCAAAGGGGACAGGTTTGGGGGAGGGACGGACTGGGGGTTTAGGACTGGCATATGCACACTATTGTATGCTGAGTGGACGGTCCACGGGGACTGGCTGTACAGCACAGGGAACTCCACCCAGTACTCTGTGATCATCTATATGGGGAAAGAATCTGAGAAGGAAGGGGTGTATATACATGTATAACTGAATCACTTTGTTGTACAGCAGAAATTATCACAATCTTGCAAATCAACTCATCTTCAATAAAATTTTTCTTAAAAAATGGCCAACCCTGAACAAGGTGTGTAAGTCTACTTAACAGAGATGCCCCAATGGCATGTTCCTGATTCCCATCTCCTACTATAACCATCTGGGATGTCACCACTGGGGGAAGCCAGGGGGAGGGGCCACAGGACTCGTACTATGTCCTGGTGGGTCTGCAATTATTTCAGAACGAAAGGTTAAAACACATTTGCAGCCCTGGGCATGGCTAGCGTGGCTGTACACGTGGACAGAACTCTCATTTTCTTACCCCGCTTCCCAAGTCAGAGGGAGAGAACAGGCTGGCTGACCCTCCGACACTTCAAAGAGAGAGCCACATACTTGTCCTGGTTCCCTGCCCCTAGGGAAGAAGTTACAGGCCTTGCTTTTCAAAACCCTGGGCTGGGAGAGGTGATGAAACTAGATGATCCCTGGAAAAAAGAGCTTGGAGCTTAGGGCTTGGAGCCAAGGAAGTGGAAGCAGCCAGACTGAAGGGGGATGGGAGCAGAAGGAGGTGGGTGTTCCAGGGGCACCTGCGTGTCAAAAGTCAAAATCCATCTTTACGCAGAATAAATATTATGAAGGAATTGATTGTTAATGTTAATACCATCTTTGTCCAAAATAAAAATGTCTCCTAGTTCGTCATTTCGTCATCACAGCCCAGGCAAAAACAACAAAATGATTGGGTTTTTTATTCCTTTGAGGAGTCGCGCGATTAGAATTTACTTTGCAGAAGGGCTCACAATTTTTAAAAAGATGAACAGAGAATCCCCGGGGTGGATGGCTTATCCCTTCACTAATAACCAGCCCCGCAGCTAAGAAGCGGAGGCCACCTCTGCGCTTGCTGTGAAATGGGGCAGGTCTGGCTCTACAATTGCAACCCTCCTCTTGGTCTCGTGGGAGAAACACTGCAATGTTTTTCCCTTGGTCTCTCTGTCTGAAAACAACCAAACTGAATTATAAACCAATAATGCTGTTCAAATGCATTAAGCAATTCATGCCAAGTCCAAATTATAAAATGTTTTTAAAGATTTTGGTTTGTTTGTTTTTACTTTTGAGAGCCACACCCACGGCATATGGAAGTTTCCTGGCTAGGGGTCAAATCAAAGTTGTAGCTGCCAGCCTCCACCACAGCCACAGCAACACAGGATCCGAGCCACATCTGCGACCTACACCACAGCTCACGGCAACATCGGCGACCCACTGAACAAGGCCGGGGATGGAACCTGCATCCTCATGGATACTAGTTGGGTCAGTTACCTCTGAGCCACACCGGGAACTCCCGATTTTGTATTTTTATTAAAGTACAGTTAATTTATAATGTTGTGTCGATTTTTTTTTTTTTGGATAGGCGAGAAATAGATTTATTAAGATAGGATGCTGTGAGAGATGCAAGCGGGCAGGCAAGGAGGCTCTGTCTGTTGTGTCAATTTCTACTGTTCAGCAAAGTGACCCCATCATACATATCACACACTCTTTTCCTGATACTATCTTCCATCGTGGTCTATCCTGGGAGACTGGATTAGTTCCTAGGTTGCACAGCAGGACCTCCCAGCTTATCCATTCTCAATGTGATAGTTTGTACCTACTAACCCCAAACTCCCCCGTCCATCCCGCTCCCTCCCCCACCCCCTTGGCAACCACGAGTCTGTTCTCTGTGTCTGTGAGTCTGTTTCCATTTTGTAGATAGGTTCTTATAAACTGCAAGATAATTAAACTGTCACCCTATTTCATTTGAAATTTATTATTTCTGAATTATACAGGCTGCCATGAGACCCCACCTAACCTCTAGGTCGAGATGAAAGTTGTCACCTTTCTGGGAGTTCCTGTCGTGGCCCAGTGGTAATGAATCCGACCAATATCCATGAGGACAAGGGTTCGATCCCTGGCCTCACTCCGTGGGTTGAGGATTTGGCTTTGCCGTGAGCTGTGGTGTAGGTCGCAGGTGCGGCTCGGATCCAGGGTTGCTGTGGCTGTGCTGTAGACCGGCAGCTACAGCTCCGATCCAACCCTTAGCCTGGAAATCTCCATATGCTGCAACTGCAAGCCCTAAAAACACACACAAAAGAAAAAAGATGTCACCTTTCTTCAAAACAGAAATGCCCATGAGTCTTTAAAGGATGGACCTTTTGAAAGAGCAGAGTTCCAAGTTGAGGGAATTTGCTGTCTTGGTTCCTCCTCCCAAATTTAAATTAGTCACAATAAAGACAAGCTGATGCCCCTGCTCTCCCCCACTTTCCATGGCATGGTTGTGGGTCTAGGCCCCTTGCCCAGCCACATTCCATCTGCTGGAAACAAGGGTCCCATGTACCCTAAAAGCTGTCTGCACTTCTCCTGGAATCAATAGAGAGGTACAGATGCAAACCATCAGGGTTTGGTGGACAATTTTCACTACAAATGGCCCACACTGCAGTTCTCCCAAGGAGAGGCTCGGCTCGATGCCCTCAACCCCACTTGTTCCGGCTCCCTCTGAGCCAGAGTCTCCCCCTGCCCAGCTTCCAGCCACATTTTCAGAATCCCTTGAGTAAGCAGCCCATCTGATGCCTATTGCCTTTACTGCTAGAACCAGTCTCCCCTCAGCCCTTTACCCTGCGGCCTCTGCTCTGGAACCATTTAGAATTGGATCACAGGGAGTTCCCGCTGCAGCTCAGGAGGTTAACAACCCAACTCGTATCCACGAGGATGTGGGTTCAATCCCCGGCCCCGCTCAGTGGATTAAGGATCTGGTGTTGCCTTGAGATGAGGTGTAGGTTACAGACAGGGCTCCAATCCCATGTTGCTGTGACTGTGGTGTAGGCTGGCAGCTACAGCTCCGATTCAAACCCTAGCCTGGGAACCTCCATAAGCCAAAGCGGGTGCAACAACAACAACAAAAAAGAATCAGATCACAGGGCTCGCATCAGCCATGCAATTGCCCTGATTGGATTTGCAGAGGTGTCTGCTTCCCTCTCCCGGCCCCTCTTATCCTCGGCACCTTCCCACCAATCCCACTAGTGCACGGATGCTGGGGGTCCGTCACTGCTCATGACCAGGCATAACGTCCCTTGTTTGAGAAAGACCATGAACCCAACCTAACCCTGACAACACCAGGACACATCGCTAACGGCATCTGTAGGTTCAGGGTCCTTCCTCCCGCCTCCTCGAGTCCTCCACCCACCTCAGTGCAGCAGTTAACACAGTACGTGAAGTTCCCTGCCGCCTCCAGGCTAAAAGCCCAGCTCCCTGTCCTGCGCCCAGAAAGATTCCTGGCACCCGACAGGAGCTTCATAAACGCTTGTTAAACAGAACCGAGTCCAGTGAAACGAGGGCAGAAAAAAGCAAACACTCACATGCTTCTCTTGGGATCCGCCGAGGTCGCCCGCCTCTTCACTCTCCTCCTTCTGAGCCTCCTGTTCTCCACCTTCTCCAGGCTTCTCTGCTCCCTGGTCAGGCAGGAAACCCGCAATGTCACTCACCTCGGATGAGCTTCCAGGGAAACAGAGACCTCACCTCCTGTGCTTTCCTCATTTAGATACCGTATATAAACGAGCAAACACAGACCCGCAGAGTGTAATATCTGAGCCCTGGGCGTGCTGATCTGCTGTGTCAGTGCAAGTCAGCCAACCAACCCACGGGCATAAAGGCCCGAATAAGGAGTTAGTTCACCCATTTGAGGATTGTAAAGAGAATTCCAAAGGATTCCATGGGGAGAGAGGCTTTATGATTTTAGAGATTAAAAAAGACGGATGATAGGTAGACATATAGAGACATAGGCAGATAGAGAGGAGACAGATAATTGATAGATAAATAGATAATTGATAGATGGATAAAGTAGATAGATGACAGACAGATAATTGATAGATAATAAACAGACAATTGAGAGATTGATAAAGTAGATCGATGACAGACAGATAATTGATAGATAAGGTAGATGGATGGATGGATGGATGGATGGATGGACAGATGACAGAGTAGACAGATAACTGATTGACAGGATAGATAGATGATAGAATAGATAGATAATTGATTAATGGGATAGATAGATAGACAGACAGACAGACAACTGATAAAGTGGATGGATGGATGGATGGATGGATGGATGGATGGATGGATGGATGGATGGACAGATGACAGAGTAGACAGATAACTGATTGACAGGATAGAGAGATGATAGAATAGATAGATAATTGATTAATGGGATGGATAGATAGATAGATAGATAGATAGATAGATAGATAGATAGATGGATGGATAGATGGATAGATGGATGGACAGACGATAGATGAGGTCAACAGATAGACAAAGAGATGGAAAGATTAGAACCCAGACATTAAACAGATTTCTGGGAAGATGGTTCAAGACACCAGCTCTTACCTCGGTGGTGCTCTGCGCCTCTCCAGCCACGTCACCATTGGGAAGGGATGAAGCTTCCTCGGGCGATTTTGTCACCTGCATCATATAAATTGAGAATGTTTCAGCATTTTCCTAAGGATAAAGGCAGGCATTGCAGCACCATTTAACTATCCAAATTGTGTTTGTCTTCACCGTCATTTAACCTTCACCACAGGAGGGGAGAAGGTAACGTAGGGCGTCCCTGCCACTCACATCTCAGAGACAAGAGGATAAAGGCAGAAAATATTACATTGCAAGTCAGGACAGAGCTAGGATTTTTTTTTTTTTTTTTTTTTTTTTTGCTTTTTAGGGCCGGCTGCCAGCCTACACCACAGTCACAGCAATGCAAGTTCCAAACCACATCTGCAACCTACACCACGGCTCACAGCAACACCAGATCTTTAACCCACTGAGCAAGGCTGGGGGTTGAACCCGCAACCTCATGGATACTAGTCGGGTTTATAACCCACTGAGCCACAACAGGAACTCCCTAATTTTTATATTTCATATATGTTATATATACATGAAATATTTAAATTGAATATTTATTTTACAAAGTTTTAACCTTTCTTTTTTAATTTTAAGAATATTTAAAGTTAACAATTTTCCTCTGTATAGAAATTTGGCTATATATTGGGGTTTGGCTATAAAATAATTTCTTTTGCTGATTATTTGATGATTTATAATATTAGTTTTATTTTCACTTGAATATGGAGTTATATGAAATGGTATATATTTATTTCTTAAGTTTTTATAATAGTCCCCTTTCAGGTTCTAATTCTAGATGTGGGATAAAAATGTAGCTGTAAAATCTTCCCTTTTTGAAACTCAAGAAGGTATATTTCTTTTGTCTTTTTATGGCTGCACCTGTGGCACATGGAGGTTCCCAGGCTGGGGGTCGAATTGGAACTGTAGCCACCGGCCTACACCACAGCCATAGCAACGCCAGATCCAAGGTGCATCTGTGACCTACACCACAGCTCATGGCAATGCTGGATCCTTAACCCACTGAGCGAGGCCAGGGATCAAAACTGAGTCAGATTTGTTTCTGCCGAACCATGACAGGAACTCCTATGAAGGTATCCCTCTTTTCTTTCTTTTTTTTTTTTTTTTCTTTGCTTTTTAGGGTTGTACCCACAGCATATGGAGGTTTCCAGATGAGGGCTCGAATCGGAACTACAGCTGCCGACACAGCCACAGCCACAGCCATGGCAGGATCTGAGCCGAGTGTACAAACTACAACACAGCTCATGGCAACATTGGATCCCCAACACACTGAGCGAGACCAGGGATCAAACCTGCATCCTCGTGGATTCCAGTTCGATTCGTCTCTGCTGCACCATGAAGGGAACTCCCTATGAAGGTATTTTTTTATGACCAAGAACATAGCAGGTTCAGAAGCTGTTTATACGATGAGGACAAGACAGTCTCTTCAATTGATGGTATCAGGAAAACTGGGCAGCTACTCGCCAAAAAACCAAACTGGACTACTTTCTCACCCCATATATAAAAAGCAAATCTAAACTGATTAAAGATTGAAGTGTAAAACCTGAAGCCCTACAACTTCTAGAAGAAAACATAAGCAGGAGGCTCTTTTGACACCAATATTTGCAATATTTTTTGGATGTCTCCTCAGACAAGGGAAACAAAAGCAAGAATAAACAAACTAAGCTCCATCAAACTAAAAAGCTTTTCCACAGTGAAGGAAACTACAAATAAATGAAAAGGGCTGCCTACCGAATGGGAGAGGATATTGCAAATAATACATTTGATGAGAGATTGATAACTGAAACATACAAAGAACTCATAGAATTCAACTTAAAAAAATTTTTTTAATGGGCAGAACACCTGAGGAGACATTTTTCCAAAGAAGATACAAAGACGGCCAAGAGGCACGTGAAAAGATGCTCAGCATCACTTATCATCAGGGAAATGCCAGCCAACATCACGAGATATCACCTCACACCTGTCAGAATGGCTATTATTAAAAAGACGACAAATAACAAGTGTTGGTAGAGTTCCCTTGGTGGCGCAGTGGTTAACGAATCCGACTAGGAACCATGAGGTTGCGGGTTCAATCCCTGGCCTCGCTCAGTGGGTTAAGGATCCGGTGTTGCCGTAAGCTGTGGTGTAGGTTGCAGACGTGGCTTGGATCCAGCGTTGCTGTGGCTCTGGCACAGGCCAGCGGCTACAGCTCAGATTCGACCCCTAGCCTGGGAACCTCCATATGCTGCAGGGGTGGCCCTGGAAAAAGACCAAAAAAAATAATAATAATAAGTGTTAGAGAGGGTGTAGAAAAAAGGGAATCTCCTGCACTGTTGATGAAAATGTAAACTGGAGTGGCTACTATGGAAAACAGTATGAAGATTCCTCAAAAAATTAAAGATAGAACCACCACTCCATCCATCATTTGCACTCAATGGTATTTATCTGAAGAAAATGAAAACACTAATCTGAAAAAAGACATGCACCCCAACGTTCACTGCCACATTCTTTACAATAGCCGAGACATGGAAGCAGACAATGTGCCAACCAATAGATGCATGGACACAGGTGTGGTGTGTATATTATATCTATGTAATGGTGTGTGTGTGTGTGTGTGTGTGTGTGTGTGTGTGTGTGTGTGTAATGGAATATGACTCAGCCATAAAAAAGAATGGAATCTTGCCATGTGCAACAACATGGATGGACCTAGAGGGTATTATGCTGAGTGAAATAAGTCAAACAGAGAAAGACAGATACCATGTGATACCACTTATACGTGGAATCTAAAAAACAAAGGACAAACATAACCAAACAGAAACAGAGGCATAGATGCAGAGAACAAACGGGAGATCGCCAGAAGGAAGAAGGAAGGAGGGAGGAGAAAAACAGGTAAAGGAGATAAGAGGTGAAAACTATCAGTTACAAAATAAATGAATCACTGTTACAAAATGTACAATATGGGGAATACAGTCGATAATTATGTAGTAGCTCTGAATGAAAACAGACAGTAACTAAACAGCACAGTGATCATTTCAACTGCACAGAAACACTGAATCACGAAGGTGTATGCCAGAGACTAACAGTGTGTTGTTGGTCAGTATGCTCTGAACACAAACAAATGAACTCACAGGAAAAAAATCTGCAGTTACCAGAGGCAGGGGTGGGGAGAGGGGAAGGGGATGACAGCAGACAAAGATACAAATTTCCACTTACAAGATAAATAGGTACGACAGACGTACTGTTCAACATGATAAATAAAATTAACAACACTGTACATTATACATGAAAGTTATTAAGAGGGTAAATCCTAAGAATTCTCACACAAGGAAAAGTTGTTTTCCAAGTCATTAATTTCTTATCTGAGATGATAGATATTTACTAAACTTACTGTGATTCATGTCATGATATATGTAAGTCAAATCATTATGCTGTATGGTTTAAACTCCAGTGCTATATTCAATTAGACCTCAATAAAGCTGGAAAAATTAACTTTTAAATTTTTAAAAATTCAGTTTGCTGGTTACATTTGTTTGTATGGGGAATTCCCATCATGGCCCAGTGGAAACAAATCCGACCAGGAACCATGAGGCTGCAGGTTCGATCTCTGGCCTCGCGGGTTAAGGATCTGGCGTTGCTGTGAGCTGTGGTGCAGGTCGCCAGGTCCGACTGGCCCCCTGGCCTGGGAACCTTTATATGCAGCAGATGCGGCCATATCCAAACTTTTAATCACGCGTCATTTGGGGCCCAAATTACATTATCCAGACATACCATCCGTGCCTTCTTCACCAGACTTGGACGTGTCCTAAGAGAGACTCCCTCTTTCACTAGCGGAGGCAACCAAGACCCCAACAGAGGGAACTGAACCCTCTTCTGAGCAAAGCCGGCGTCGCTGTGGGAAGGTTGGAACCTCCTGAGGTGGCCGCCGTGAGGACAGTTCCCGCTGGGATGTTGGGGTTCTGACCCTGGACGGTCACAGCCAGCAGCGTTCTGCAGATGTGATGCTGTGACCGCGTGACGACTCTACTTATCTCTAGCGGTGACGGGAACGTGGAATTCCCTGTAGAGACAACTGGGCATTTTCCCTGGTGTCTGAACCACCCTCCGCTAACATAATACATGAAAGACACTGACTCTCCCGCTTCCTTGCCTGATCCTTGATTACGATGGTCTGGGTTGTCAGTCATAACTTTAGTTCTTTGCTTTAAAGGTTAACTTGGTTCTATCTTTACTTCTTTAACTTCAATCTCGCATGTTCTAGGACAGCGGTTTTCAATTAAGGAGTCCTATCATCTCCTCATACGATTTTTTTTAACATATAGGTGTTTCAGAGCAACTCCAGACCTACTGAATCTTGTCACTTGGGATTTCTGATATATTCCCAGCATATATTTTAAGACTACGCTTATCGTTCATGGAATGTTGCATGGTCCACGTTCTTGATATATTCATAGTACAGTTCTCCGGTTACTTTTGTTATATCAAGGTTTTTCCTCTATTCATCCATTTTTATAAATAAGATAGAATGATTACAGTCACCTTTCAAAATAGGCCTGTGATTGCATTTATATTTTGCCTACAACTTATTTGGATGGACTTTTTTTTTTTTTTTTGTCTTTTTAGGACCGCACTTGAGGCATATGGAGGTTCCCAGGCTAGGGGTCTAATCAGAGCTGCAGCACCGGCCTACGCCAGAGCCATAGCAACACCAGATCCAAGCTGTATCTGCGACTTAACACCACAGCTCACGGCAACGCCAGATCCTCAACCCACTGAGCAAGGCCAGGGATCGAACCCGCAACCTCATGGTTCTTAGTTGGGTTCATTTCCTCTTCACCATGACGAGAACTCCTGGATTGACTTTATTCTTTCACCTTGCATGCTGCAGAAACAACCAGATTTTTTCATCTGCTACTGATTTATTTTACACTTTTGAGGTAACACTGATTTATAACCTTATGTTTCCCATACACAACATTACACTTCTGCCTCCGTATAACCCACAGTGCACTCTCCACCAAAATGTGGCTTCCATCCTTCACTGGACATTGCCCCCCTTTACCCATATGACCCCCCCCTCCCCGTCTGCTAACCGCTACTCTGTGCTCTGTATCCATATGTTTGTTTTGGTTAGGTTTTGGTTTGTTCACTTATTTCGTTTGTGTATGAGTTTTCTATATTCCACCTATTGAGTGAAATCCTAAGTGCTTGTCTTTTTCCATCTGACTTATTTCACTTCTCGTAACACCTCTGAAGTCCATCCGTGTGGTCACAAATGGCAAGATTTCATCATTTTTATAGTTGAATATCATTTCTGGGTGTGTGTGTGACATCTTTATCCATGCATCCACAGAAGGGCACTTAGGTTGGCTGCTTCCATATCTTGGCTGTTATAAATAACGCCACAGTGAACACTGGGGTGCAAGCATCTTTTCAAACCAGTAGGCTTTTTCTCTGGATAAAGACCCAGAAGGGGCATAGCTGGATCATATGGTGGTTCTATTCCTAATGTTTTAGGGATTCTGCACAATGTCTTCGACAGCAACGGCACCAATGGACATTCTCACCAACAGTGTATAAGTGTTCCCTTTTCTCCATAACCTCACCAACACTTATCACTTGTTGTCTTTTTGAGAGAAGCCATTCTGACAGGTGTGAGGTGATATCTCATTGTGGTTTGGATTTGCATTCCCTTGATAGTTAGTGATGCTGAGTATCTTTTCATGTGCCCGCTGGCCATCTTTACATCTTCTTTGGAAAAAAATGTCCATTCAGGTTCTCTGCCCATATTTCATTGGGTTGTTTGTCTTTTTGATGTCAAGTTACATGAGTTCTTTGTATATTTTGGATAGTCATCCCTTGTCAGTTCATCTTTTGCAAATATGTTCTCCCATTCAGTAGATGGGAGAAAAAGTAGGCTTTTTGTTTCATTCAGTTCCTTTATTGTCCAAAAGCTTTTTAGTTTGATGTAATCCAGTTTGTTTATGTTTTTAATTTTTCAACTTTTATTTTTTTGCATTTTAGGGCCACATGTGCAGCATATGGAAGTTCCCAGGCTAGGGGTCAAATCAGAGCCACAGCTGCCGGCCTACACCACAGCCACAGCAATGCGGGAGCCAAACCACATCTGCAACCTATACCACAGCTCACAACAACACCAGATCCCTGACCCACTGTGTGAGGCCAGGAATCAAACCTGCATCCTGATGGATACTAGCTGGATTTGTTTCCACTGAGCCACAATGGGAACTCCCCAATTTGTTTATTTTTGCTTTTGTTTCCCTCCCCTGAGGAGACAGATCCAAAAATATACTGCCAAGATTGATGTCAAAGAGCCTACTGCTTATATTTTCTTCTAGAAGTTTTATGTTTTCATATCTTACATTCAAGTCTTTAGTCCGTTGTGAGTTCATTTTTGTGTATGGTATGAGATGGTAATCTAATCTCAGTTTTTTTACATGTGGTTATCCAGTTTTCCCAATATTACTTATTGAAGAAACTATCCTCTCTCCACTGCATGTTCTTTGCTCTTCTGCCATAAATTAATTGTCCACATCTGCATGAGTTTATTTCTGAGCTCTCAATTCTGTTCCACTGATCAGTATCTTTTTTCTTCCAATATCATGTTGCTTTGATTACTACGGCTTTGTTACATAGCATGAAAGCAGAGAGTGTACAAGAACCCCCTTTTTCCCTTTTGCTCAGAATCGCTTTGCTTAGTTAAGGTCTTGTGTGGCTCGATATACATTTTAGAACATTTTGTTCTGTCTCTGTGAAAATATGTCCTTGAGATTTTAATAGGAATTGCATCGATTCTGTAGATTGCTTGAGGTAATATAGACATTTTGACAATATCAATTCTTCTAATCCATGAACATGGAATATCCTTCCACTTATTTGCATCATCTTCAATTTCTTTCAATAACATCTTAAACTTGTCCGTGCATAGGTCTTTCACTTCCTTGGTTAAATTCATTCCTAGGTATTTTATTATTTTTGTTACAATTATAAATGGAATTGTTTTGTTAATTTCACTTTCTGCCAGCTAATATTTCTGCCAGTTAGCCTATATAACCAAATTTTCTTTTCAAGTGCATTATTCTTGTCATAATTCTCATCAAGTCTTTCACATTTCAAAATTACTGGTAATTAATTACCCACAGTTAATTTAAGTCTTTTGTCATCCACAGGTATTTTTCTTAGCTTCCCTAAAAGCTTTTGTAATCAACTACAGGCTAAAATGCTTAACCTACTATGTGGAATGACTGCTCGGAGCTCCAGAGAAAAGGATTCTATACCAAGAACTTTAGGGTATAGGCTTCTAATGGCATCAGTTAAAGAATTTTGAGATGACACAACTGGACTGAGTCAGAATTTCCAAAGCTCAAGTTGAGATGCAGATAGATTCCTGAGACTACTAATTCCAGATCCAGTGGAACAAGAATTACATAGGACACAATGAATTGGTAAGGGATAAGTTTGGTTTTTGTTTGGAATACTGGTGTTATTTTAATGTCCTATTTTCTGGATATGTAAGAAAGCCCTGTTTTCCCTCTTAAGCTTTTTACAAATCTTAACATTGTCGTGGATTCTGCTTTTGTATTTTGAAATGAAACATTTGCAAATGATATTCTCTCTGCTGACCCCTCCAGAATTCAAAAATTCATATTGAATCTTTTTATTTTGTATGCAATATAGTTATCTGCCTGGGTTCAATAAAAATCTGTGTTCCTTGTTACCAGGGCATAAGTGGAAACTGGTTATGCAACCAAGGCCTTGTTTGAGTGTGTTATGAAGAATGATGTTCACTGAATCAGGTATGACCAGATACTTGTGAAGAACCACAGTTGATTTTATGGAGACAATGCTTGCTTACAAAGCTCTCTTGGGAAACCTGGTCTGGTACATCCTGCTTAAAATAAGAAAATTGTTCTACAAGCAGTAATGCTGCTTATGATGCTTAATATCATTTGATAAGCATACATTTTCTCCATAATAGTCAAGAGTATCTATTTTTAGCTTGAGCAAGATTAATTTCCTTGCTGACACTTCTCCACGATGTTGTTTACCACAAAACGATACTGTGACAAATAATATCATTTCCATAAATCATCAAGTGTCTGTCTCCCCAGAGGATACTTGAAGGACTTTGCCGGAGTGCACAGGCACAAAGACCTATAAACCCAAGCAATGCTGACAACACAGAAGGTTCTAGCATCAGACTGTACTGCTAATTAGTGCAAATCACCTAAGCTCCTTGGGCTTTGAGTTCCTCCTCTGGGAAGAGAAGGCTCTGGGCTGGATGTCCTCTCAGGTTCCTCCAGGCCGGGCTTTGTCATTCCATGGCCGTCCCTGTCTTCTACTTCGTCAAAGAACATTTCACACAATATGACAGAACCTAAGCCAGGGCAGGAACTAAACTCTGAGATGAGATCATTTTTTTAATGAGATAAGATGAAACACAGCAGAAGATGAGATAGAATTACATATATTAGTGTGGCTATGTCTCAAAACATAATGTTGTTTTTGAAAAAAGCAAGTTGCAGAGCATTCAAAGAGTATGATACCAATTAAGCATTAAAAATACAAACTCTTACATTTAGAATAGATAGATAACAAGGTACTATATCCAATCTCTTGGGATAAATCAAAATGGAAAGGAATATTTTTTAAAAAGAATGAATGGATGCAACTAGAGGTCTCATACTAAGTGAAAAAGTCAGAAAGAGAAAGAAAATACCATATGAGATCACTCATATGTGGAATCTAAAGCCAAGGGGAGGGGAGGGAGTGGGATGGAGGGGGAGTTTGGGGTTGATAGATACAAAGTATTACTTTTACTGCCTTTTTTTTTTTTTTTTTTTTTGCTTTTTGCTTTTTAGGGCCATGTCTGCCACACATGGAAGTTCCTGGGCTAGAGGTCTAATCAGAGCGGCAGCTGCTGGCCTACACCAGCCACAGCAAAGCGACATCCAAGCTGCGCCTGCGACATACACCACACCACCACCAGATCCTCAACCCACTGAGTGAGGCCAGGGATTGAACCCGCATCCTCATGGATACCAGTTGGATTTTTTACGGCTGAGCCACAGCAGGAATTCCCAACGGTGACTTTTACAATGGATAAGCAGTGAGATCCTACTGCTCACCACAGGGAACGACACTGGGTCACTTGGGAGAGACCCAGATGGACAAGCATATAAGAAAGGGAATGTATATGTGTGTGTGACAGGGTCACTTTGCTGTGACAGCAGACACTAGCACAAGGCTGTGATTCAACTATACTTAAATAAATATACACCAAAATTTCTCAAAAAATAAAAATACAGAACATGTGTATTGCTTATGGAGATAAATATAGAGTTTCACGTACAGTTTTTAAAAATCCACAATATTAGTGGCCCCCAAAAAGGGAGGGAAACAGGGAGGGGGAGAGAAACAAAGTGACCTCACAGTCTCTCTGTAATGTCTGAGTTCTTTAACTACAGCAAGTACAACATCACATTAATTTTGGAGAGGCATGCATATGAATATTTACTAAATGAGTCCCCAATTTAGGAGAGGTTAAACAGAAGAGTGTATCATAATCAACCAAAGAACTTTCTTTAAGTAAAGACCCCTGACCCTTTCTCCTTGTAATTCAGGTCTGTGGAGCCGACACAGAACGCAAGTAGTTGAATTTTTTTTAAAGACTGTCCAAGTGATTCTTTTGCAGAGCAGCCTATAATAAAAAATAGTAATCTCTAAAATAAGATTAAACTAAAGATATACAAAGGGTCTTAGATGCATAATTCACAGTAGTCCCAGAGTGGAAACAACTCAAATTCTATCGGCTGATAAATGTGTAAATAGTCTATTCCTATAACGGAACACTAATCATTCTGCCATAAAAGGGAAAGAAGTCTAACACGTTCTGCCACATGGATGCAACTGGACATTACGCTACGTGAAAGAAGCCGGGAACAAAGGGCAAAACATTACATGATTTAGTCCAGGAGGTCCGGCAGTCCAACAAGAGGAACTGCAAAAAGAGCCGAGAAAAGAAGATGAAAAGCAATGGGACAAGAAATAGTACCCCCGACATTTTTCAGAACCGAGAGATGTGACTTTCCAGCAAGCGCCCAACACAAGCAAGGAGGAGAAGACTTTTTCCAACCACCTCATCATTCAACTTCAAGGCAGAAGAGAGGCTCCGAAGAGCTCCCAGAAATGAGAAGACAAAAACAGGCACCAACAAAGGATCAGGACACAGATGGGCCCCGGGTTTCTCAACAGTAACCCTGGAAGCTACTATGCTCAGGGCCTGCACCTTTCCAATTGTCAGGAGACACAACATCCAGCCTGGAACTCCACACGTGAGCCAACCAGCCAACCGTTAATGTCACACATGAGGGCGGGAGGCAGGACCTACCGTTTTCCGTAATAATCCTTCCAGCATGATTTGACCTCCACAAAATTATATCCACCGTATTAACTGGTTAAAGATTAAATTTTAGTATTCAAAACACGGGTTTTTCATAGAGAAATGAAGATACACACTGGGTTACAAAGAGGCTCTTAAGATAGAAATTCATCAGGAGTTCCCACTGTGGCGCAACAGCATTGGCAGTGTCTTGGGAGCACTGGGATGCCGGCTGGACCCCTGGCCCGGCACAGTGGATTAAGGATCCAGCGTTGCTACAGCTGTGGCTTGGGTCACAACAGAGACCTGGATCTGATCCCTGGCCCAGGAGCTCCACATGCCGAGGGGAAGCCAAAAAAGAAAATAGAAATAGAAATTCATCACACCACAGTCCCTCTTCATGGCACAAGGAAATCAGAAGCCAAATTTTACAAAAGAATCCCATGGTCCTAAAATCCACAATATTTAACATGCTCATCGCTGATTCAGTGACGCTGGCACACCATAAAAGTTAAAAGCCCACCAGAGAGCAATTGGCGGGTACATTTCAAGCCCATGAATATACCTATGCAGGCGTTCCCATTGAGGCTTAGCGGAAACGAATCTGACTAGCATCCATGAGGACGCAGGTTTGATCCCTGGCCTCGCTCAGTGGCTTAAGGATCCAGTGTTGCCATGAGCTATAGTGTAGGTCAAAGATGCAGCTCTGATCTGGTGTTGCTGTGGCTCTGGCGTAGGCTGGCAGCTATAGCTCCAATTTGACCCCTAGCCTGGGAACCTCCATATGCTGTGGGTGAGGCCCTGAAAAAAAAAAAGAAGAAAGAAAGAAAGAAATTACATATGCGATTTTGTCTCACTATAAGCATACTAGAAATGTCATGGCTACAATCACTAAAGAGTTATTTATCATAAAAAGAGTTGTAAGCAACGAGTGTTCAAAAATATAAGCAGAGAAAATTATGGCACATTAACAAGACAGACTATTACTTAAATTATTTACATGACAATTATGAAACTGCCACAGCATCTACAAGTTTACGGTACAATAATAAGGTAAAAAATAGGGACCTCCCTGGTGGTTCAGTGGGTCAAGGACCCAGTGTTGTCACTGCTATGGCTCTGGTTACTGCTACAGCTCAGGTTCGAGCCCTGGCCCAGGAAGTTCCGCATGGAGCAGGTACAGAAAAAAAAAAAAAAAAAAAGATAAAAAATAAAGAAATGAGGGGGTGGGATGGAGATGGCAGAGGAGTAAGGCATGGAATTCACCTTGGCCCACAAATATATCAAAAAAAAAAATCTACACATACAAAGATTCACACAGAACATCTACTGAACACCAGCAGAAGATCTTAAACCTCCTAAAAGGGCAAGAAACCCACCACATAACTGGATAGAACAAAAGGGGAAAAAAAAGAGAGAGAGAGAGAAAGAAATAAGTTGATCATGATACAACTTAATAGAATATTAGACAAATATTTTAAATTATCACTAAGAAGATGATAATTTTTTTTTGTCTTTTCAGGGCCACACCCACAGCATGTGGAGGTTCCCAGGCTAGGGGTCCAATCAGAGCTACAGCTGCCAACTTACACCACAGCCACAGCAACACAGGATCCGAGCCACGTCTGTGACCTAGATCACAGGTCATGGCAACACTGGATCCTTAACCCACTAATCGAGGCCAGGGATCAAACCCGCAACCTCATAGATATTAGTCAGGTTTGTTAACTGCTGAGCCACAACGGGAACTCTGATAGCCACATTTTAATGAGTGTAAAGTGACAAGAAAAAGAATGAAAAAAATAATGAAGAATATCATAAAGGGAAGAAATAAAGAAAGATGCCTGGGATGTGCTGTGAACAGGGAGAGAATACGTTTTTCCACTACCTCTCTGTGCCTCTGTTTTTTTTGTGACTCTGGGTGGAGAGGCTTGCTCTGTCTGAACTTCGACCTATGAAAGGTTAAAGGAAAACTCATTCCAAAGCTCTGCCAGATTATTATGGGGCAGGGATAGAGAAATCCCTTTTGTTTAGAAAACCACAACTGAGTCCTCAGTTGTCAAAATTAGACTCTCCCCTGCCACCCACCCTCTACAGGTCTGGGGTCTGGACAGAGGGGAGTGAGACGTAGCTGGCATATGGGACAGGTCTACTGAGAGATGGAGAGCTTAGGTTCAGGAAGGAGAACTGTCTAGAAGGTGGGGAGGAATGAGACAGCTAGGGAAGTGGCAGCAAGCAGGGACGGAGGTGACTCTGCCCAAATTTCCAGCAGCAGGAATGGCGGAGACCCTTCTTAAAATGATGCTGCCTGACCCCTGCCATTTCTCTTCATGGGGAAACTCCCCAACGACAACGGATGATGCATAATCCCTCCTTCTCACCTCCGGTTCTCCTTCGACCCATCCAGCCTCGCTCTGGCTTCACCACTCCTCAGAAAGTACCCTTGTCATGGCCACCAATGACCTCCACGTGTCCAAGCCAAGAGCCCTTTTTTGTCCTCATCTGACTCAATCTCTCAGCAGCACTGGACACAGCTGATCTCACCCTCTTCCATAAAGATGCTCTTGCTCGGCTGCTCTAACACCACGAGCTCCTGCTCTCCTCTGGCCTCCTCCATCTCAGCCTCTACCTTTCCACATCCTCTGTCCAGCCCCAAGCCAGCCTCCTTCCTGGCCACCCTCTCACTGCAGCTCCACCCCCCCGGGCCAGTGGCCTCACACGTGCACCTCCAACCGGACCTCGCTGAGACAGAGACCACATGACTTCTGCACTTGGATGTCTCGTTCGAATGGAACATCCCTAGTTGTTCCCCCTTCGGGGAAATGTTGCCTGGGGATCGGCAGCATTTGTGGAGCGTCGGGATGCAGGTTCGATCTCCAGCCCAGCACCGTGGGTTAAGGATCCAACGCTGCGCTGCGGCTGTGGCTCAGACCTAATCTGGGGCCAAACACTCTGTATGCCTCCTGGCGGCCAAAACATTAAAAAAATAATAGCTCTGAACATCTCCCGTAAATACGGTCCTCCACCAGAATGAATATCTACACCCAGCGGCTAGAAGTAATCAGTCACTCCATCCCCCCGCCGCACATCCAATCCGTCAACAACTCTTCCCAATTCTTCCTCCCAAACAGACACTAAAGTCCCCAGTTCTACAAGGTCCTATCCCCACCCACCACCCAAGCTGCCACGACATCTAATCCATGTTACTATGGTAATCCATTCACGCCATTATAGCCAAAAAGAGTTTTAGAGAAGGCTGTAAGATTGCTTTACTCCTCTGCTTAAAACCCTTAGAATGTCTTCACTGCCCCTCGGATAGACTCCACAGCACTGCCATGGCCCAAGGGCCACCCACTTGCAGCCCCCACCTCCCACGGTGCCCCTTCCCCTCATCCCTCCAGCAACTTCAGCCTCAAGGCAGGTCTTAGGAATCGCCAAGCTCTTTGCTGCCTCAGGGCCTCTGCACCTGCTCTCACCTTTTCCTGAAACACTCCTCCCTCCGCCCTTCCCTTCTTTCCTCCAGACACTAAGGCATCATCTCTTAAACACAGCAGCTCAACTAATGTGACCCAGTTAAGGAACTCCCATACCAAACCAAAAAGATTAAATTGCATGTAACAGCCTTTAGCCCTTCTTTTAAACTGTTAATAAACTGTGTTAAATATGCTGCATTTAAGTTGACCAAAGCCAGAGAAGTATTTCATTAAAAGGGAAGGTTTTATCTTGCTATAGAACCACTAACCAACTGTGAAATCCACATGCTGCAGTTCAGAGAAGGAACCCCTGCTGCTCATGTAGGTGTTAACCTAGGCACTAAAAGACCTCAGATGTCATTACCTGAAGAATAAAGACATGTGAAAGACACATCCACATGCCTCTGAGACAAACCCATCTCTACAAGGTAGGAATTTTTTTTTTTTTTTTTTTTTTGGCTGTGCCCAAGGCATGTGGAAGTTCCCAGGCCAGGGATGGAACCCACGCCACAGCCACGACCCAAGCCAATGTAGTGACAATGACAGATACTCAACCCACTGAGCCACCAGGGAACTCCTATAGAGTCAGATTTTGAGTTATTTCTCTTATAATGGGCATTATACTGGATTCAGTCATCACAAATCTCTTAAATAGAAGGAGGTAGAATCACTGTCTCCATGGAACTTATTTACTGATTGGTGATCTTAGGGGACTATTTAGGACTAGCAGAGATTTCTGCCTTGTTCATCCATTGATATATCCAAATGCCGATGCCTATAACTGTCTGGAACAAAGGAACAGAAGACAAATTCAAATTTGTTTTATAAAGTCCATTCCAGTAGAAAAAACAAATCTCTTTTGAAATGAAATTGGACACAAAATAATTAGGAAGTAAATGGGAATTCCCATGGTAGATAAGCAGTAACAAACCCAAATGGATCCATGAGGATTTGGGTTCAATCCCTGCCTTCGATCAGTGGGTTAAGGATCTGACATTGCGGTGAGCTGTGGTGTAGGTCATAGACGTGGCTCGGATCCCAAGTTGCTCTGGCTGTGTTATGGGCAGGCAGGTGCAGCTCCAATTGAATACCTAGCCTGGGAACCTCCATATGCCACCGGTGTGGCCCTAAAAAGACCAAAAAAAAAAAAAAAAGAGCAGTAGATGAATTGAATTGGACAAATATGTGCTTATCTTACATCTGCGGAGAGTTATGTCTAAGATGCTTGATGCAGTGAAGGTTAAGGAAGAGTAAAGCCAAGTGATCTCCCTCAGACATTCATTTCACGGTACCCACTTTATTAGCATAATTCCCTATTTATTGATATAATTACACATAATCAAAGATGAAACAACACCAGAAGGAGAACACCTAATGAAATTTGTCTTGTTCTTAAGTCTAAATCTTACTTCTTCCCTCCTTATCAGATGAAAAAACGCCAAATTCAATTCATTTAAAGTTGAAATAATTAATATAGGAGTGCCTATCAAAAAATTAACATGAGCTGTCAAGAGAAATTCATAACAAAATAATTTCACAGACATAGCTTGAAAATTTATATTTTTACATATTTAATCAAGGCACTTAAGTTTACTGAATGCAATTTTCTTTTTTTAATTCAATGAATTTTATTACATTTGTAGTTGTACCACGATCATCACAACTCGGTTTTATAGCATTTCCATCCCAAACTCCCAGCCCATCCTCCCCACCCCCTGCAATGATATTTCTTAACCTAGGTATCATCCGACAAGGTGTAAACAGAGAAAAAACCAGCAAATGCATAATTCAGACACAAGTTTTAGTAGAAACCATGCATTATTTCTATGCATGACTTCATCAGAATAAGTGTATTAAAACCATGTTAATTTAAAGACCATCACTTATTAAACAGTCTCAGGCATGGATTTTATCCTCACGTCCTAAGACCTGTATTGGGACCCAAGGGGGTGTTCGAGCTTACCTTTGAGCCTGGAGGGGGAGCCAAGCCAAGGAACGAATAAATAATATTCTCTTCTTTTGCAGAGAAGAAAGAGTCGAAATCCTGGAAGCAACGAAGAACAATGATTAAACCCAATGCACCCTTGTGAGCTAGTATATTGACCTAAATTGACCTTTTCTATTTATTAGCCATTAAGGTAGGAGCTGACACAAAAGCTGGTCCCTACTGGCTTTGCCAAAGACGACCAACCCCAAAAGTGAGGAACTCGAACCAGGGAGTTTACACTTGTTTCTAGACACTTTCATTTTGCCTATTACAGTGCAGTGAGAACACACGCACGCGCACACACACACACACACACACACACACACACACGCATTGTTCCTGCTCAGGAACTGCTGACGAGACTCAGAAATACACAATAAAAGGCTTCCCCCAACGTTGCACATCTTTAGCTAGTTTCCTTATAATTTATCCCTATGGCTTTGGTCCCTGATCAGGATCCAAACAACACAGGATGAGAACAATTAAACCAACACAGGATTTCTCTGCTCTTATTACAGTAACTTCTAAGGACCCAGACCTGTCTCAGGCCTTCTGACAGCTGGGGCCACATGATTACGAAGGGTTTAGAAAGGTGCTCCTTCTGCCAAAGTGGGAAAAACTGTAGACTGACGGGAAAGCTGGCCGCAGATGGAAACCGGAAGCTCCGTGAAGCTCCGCCCCCCACGCCCGGCCACACCCAGGTCAGTCCTGGACCAGGTGGATCCAGCCCTGAACCACCTCTCCAGGAGTGTAGTTGCCAAGAGCCCTGGCAAGTTTCTCTTTTTATCATTAAAACATAAAAGATACTCCCCTGGCCACTTTCTTACTTCCCATCTTTTGTCATAGGGCTGTGATGCAATGTCAACCGTATCACCAAAGGCTCAGCAGGTACAGGCTTAGTCTGGTCTGAACCGAACAGGACAGGCAAACCAACATGATCATGCTGTTGTCTCCTCTACACTTGTGTGTGTTGAGAGCATAAAACCACCTCCTGGGAGCAGTTTCACAGGGCTCCCTGAGATGCTGTCTCCCAAGCTTAAGTCCTAATTTCACCCCAAATAAAACTTAACTCTCCCCCCCAAAAAAAAGAGCTTAAAACCAAAGATAGGCTACCTAGGAGTTCCCTGGTGGTTCAGTGGTTTAAGGACCTGGCACTGTTACTGCAGTGGCTCTGGTTACTGCTGTGGTGTTGGGTTAGATCCTTGACCTGGGAACTTCTGCATGCTATGGGCCCAGGCAAAAAAAAGAAGACAGGCCACTTATACTGGGAAGAAAATGTTATGTGATTCCTGTGTCATCTTATCCAAACTTTGTTATTCTCCTTCTTGTCACCCTGATTCTCTCAGTGATTAACTTTATTCTTTTGTACTGACTGTATTTTTATAAGCAGCCTCAAATCATATTTGAAGGAAATACAGCATCATTTACTAAGTAAGTGATTCTTCAGTATCAGAAATTCGGATTGATTCCTGGAAGACACACTAACTGGGGTTGTTAAAGGATTACGTGAAAGAAGGTCTTAACAGCAGTAGGAGTAAGGAGGTAAAATGTAATAAATATATGCTACTTTCTAAAAACTCAATAGACAAATATCTGATAATCTCTAGTTGCCAACTCTAGAAACTTTCAAGTCAAGACAGGATTCCTTATAATTGAATAGATTGTGTTTTGCTTCCACTTAAGTCCACAGAGCTTCAGAATTTCAGAGGACTACAAATAACAAATGCTGGAGGGGGTGTGGAGAAAAGTTAACCCTCCTGCACTGTTGGTGGGAATGTAAACTGGTACAGCCACTATGGAGAACAGTTTGGAGATACCTTAGAAATCTATCCATAGAACTTCCACATGACCCAGCAACCCCACTCTTGGGCATATATCCGGACAAAACTCTACTTGAAAAAGACACATGCACCCGTGTGTTCATTGCAGCACTATTCACAATGGCCAAGACATGGAATCAACCCAAGTGTCCACTGATAGATGACTGCATTAGAAAAATGTGGTATATGTACACAGTGGAATACTACTCTGCCATAAGAAAGAACAAAATAATGCCATTTGCAGCAACATGGATGGAACTAGAGACTCTCATCCTGAGTGAAATAAGTCAGAAAAAGAAAGACAAATACCATATGATATCACTTATATCTGGAATCTAATATATGGTACAAAGGAACCTTTCCGCAGAAAAGAAAATCATGGACATGGAGAGTAGACTTGGGGTTCCCAAGGGTGTGGGAGGGACTGGGAGCTTGGGGTCAATAGATGCAGAATGTTGCCTTCGGGATAGATTAGCAATGGGATCCTGCTGTGTAGCACTGGGAACTCTGTCTAGTCACTTAGGATGGAACACGTGATGTGAGAAAAAAGAATATATACATGTATGTGTAATTGGGTCACCATGCTGTACAGTAGGAAAAATATATATATATATATAAATTTAAAAATAAAATAATAAAAATTTTAAAAAATAATTTCAGAGGACTGAAGAAGAGTCTGTCAGTATTTGTTACTTGCTGTTATCAAATAGATATAGAAAAATAACAAGTATGAAATGGTTTTTCAACTTCCGGTTACATGAGTGTGGCAGATTAGATGCCTTGGAACACTGTGCTGAAAAGAAAAAAGTTAAGCCAGATTAAGGGGGAAAAAAAGCATAAATGCCTTGCTAAGCTGGTACCAAAAAAAAAAAAAAAAAAAAAAAAGAGTATATTCAAGTGAGATCAAGAATCCTAGGAATAAGCACACGCCAAGGCCCCCATCCAGGCTGAACGTTTCCTACCAAACCAGGAGATCCCTATCTTCCACCCTGATGCCACAGAGAGAAAGAGGGAAATGGTAAAGCCAATAAAATACACACATACACACGCACATAATAGACATATACATGCATACACATATATACATGTGCACAGACACACGTTTATAGAGATCCAGAGAGGCACGTGTACATACACACATGTGCATACGTGTACTTATATATATATATATATATATATATATATGCACACACACACGTATTGATACAAAGACACACATACCTGCACATATATAATATATACACACATACACACACCCCCGCCAGAACTCCAGTGAGGGCTCCACCTTTGGCGTAAACATAAACAAGAAATAACCCTACTGTGAAAAACAGAATGGAAGAACATTTGTCTGATTCAACTCTGATGCTCAGTGACAGAGAAAACATTCTTCTCTGAGAATTTATAACCATGAGCCAGAACTTATGAGAGTTTGGGATCCAAATTCTCATGACAGGTGCAAAACAGAAAATCTTCCAAGGAAATCAATGTAAAAGATGCTATCTATCTTTTCGAGAACTCCCAGGAAACTACCAGAAACAAATTCCAGGCCTCGAAAAGTATTCACAAATAACATAATTTTTTTTCTCTCTCTCTTTTTTTTTTCCTGCCATGGCAGGCAGTGGCTTAATGTGCGATCTCAGTTCCCAGACCAGGGATTGAAGCCAAATTAAGAAAAAAAAAGCATAAATGCCTTGCTAAGCTGATATTTAAATTTTTTTTTTCAAAATGGTGTTCCAAGGGATTGAACCAGGGCCACAGCAGTAAAAGCACTGAACCCTAATCATTAGGCCACCAGGGAGCTGTGGTGTGGGTCCCAGATGTGGCTCGGATCCTATGTGGCTGTGGCTGTGGTGTAGACCGGCAGCTGCAGCTCAATTCAACTCCTAGCCTGGGAACCTCCATATGCCACAGGTGCAGCCCTAAGAAGACAAGAAAGAAAAAAGAAAAAGAAAGAAAAGAAAAGAAAAGAAAAGAAAAGAAAAGAAAAGAAAAGAAAGAAAGAAAGAAAGAAAGAAAGAAAGAAAGAAAGAGGGAGGAAGAGAGATGATGGTTTATTTTGTTAAGTAGGAGAATTTTGTAAAATTGTCAGCCACCATCACCATTTTTTTCATGAAACTGAAAAATTTATTTTATAAAAAAAAAGTGGCAAAAATGTGCAGCTCAGAAAAGTTCCACTCCACTCAACCTCAGTTCTGACGGCCAAATAAAAGTAAACAAGAAAAAACTTCCTTTTTTTTTTTTTCCTTTTTCTTTTTAGGGCCACATCCGCTGCATATGGAAGTTCCCAGGCTAGGGGTCAAATCTGAGCTGCAGCCACCAGCCAACACCACAGCCACAGCACCACTAGATCCAAGCTGCATCTGTCACCTATGCCGCAGCTTGTGGCAACATCGGATCCCTTAACCCCCTGATCGAGGCCGGGGATCAAACCCACATCCTCATGGATAATAGTTGGGTTCTTAACCTGCTGAGCCACAATAGGAACTCTAACAAAAAACTTCTTAGAGCAACTGAAAATGTGGCGGTGACCTCACCCAGAGCCTCAAACACCAATGTTGAGGTCTTCCTTCTCCTGGAATCACTGCCAACATTAGTTTCATTTATTTTTTTAATTTCTTTATTATAGTTGATTGACAATGCTCTGTCCATTTCTGCTGTACAGCAAGAGCAACCCAGTTGCTATCATTAGTTTTGAAGTATGACCGTCCCTTAGCTCAGGTTTAAAAAAAAACACTTAGTATTATCTATTAAGGCTAAACATACTGAGCGTGAGGACCTAGCAATTCCACTTCTACTCACAGAACCGAGAGAAACCCACATGTCATGAGACCTGTGGGGAATAATTTAGCAGCACTGTTCTGTAACAGCCAAAAGCCAGAAGTCACACTGCTATGGTCTGGATGTGTGTGTCCCCTTAAAATTCTTACGCTGAAGTCCTAACCCTCCAAGATGATGCTATCAGGAGGTGGGGCCTCCAGGAAGTGTTAGGTCAGAAGGGTGGGGCCCTCGTGAGTGGGATTAGTGCCCTGACAAGCAGAGACCTCCAGAGCTCGGGCAGCCCTTCCACCCCGTGAGGACACAGCAGGAAGGTGCTGGCTGTGAACCAGGGGGCCCTCATCAGAACTCAACCACACTGACCCCTCGACCTTGGACTTCCCAGCCTCCAGAACTAAGAGAAGTAAATCTCTGTTGCTTATCAGCCACTCGGTCTGTGATTTGTTATAGTAGCCCAGACAGGATAAGACACCCACCACTGTCCATTCTGGAGCAATGAGAATGAATAAATTGTGACCACTACGTACTGACCTGGTTATATCTTTAAAATATGCTGGTGAAAGAAGCAAGTCAAAGAATACACAGAAAGCTCAAAAACAGGCAAAACAAAACAATATACCGCTTAGGTATGTACACATGGGAAATAGAAGAAAAAGGAGGAGGGAGCTGGGAGCCATTTCTGGGGATGTGACACTTTTCAAACCAATGGTGTGCACGTGCTGGCTCATTTCTATTATACCCCTTTAAGCTACATGTTTTTATCCTCTACAGCACATCTCGTAATAAAACGTTAACAACATAAAACAGCTTGTTAGGAGTTCCCACGGTGGCTCAGCGGGTTAAGAAGGCAATATAGTACCATGAGGATGCCCGTTCAATCCCTGGCCTCACTCGGTGGGTGAAGGATTCCCCCCTGTGGTGAAGGCTGTGGATGCAGCTCAGATCCAATGTGGCTATGGCTATGGTGTATGTAGGTCACAGATGGCTCTCCGATCCGGCGTTGCTGTGGCTGTGGTGTAGCCCTCAGCTGCAACTCTGATTCCACCCCTAACCAGGGAACTTCCATATGCCGCAGGTATATGTGGCCTTAAGTAGAAAAAAATGAAAAATAACATAGCTTGTTCGGTAACACCAGTGTGCTGAGAACGGCCTTAACTGGCCGAGCATCCTGACCCCCTTGCAGCCCTGAGTCCCCAGAGGTCCTGGCCCCTCTGCTGAATGGTCAAGGTCCCCTTGGTATCCAGGGCCGGGTAGGTGCCCCCGCCCTCACCTGGGCTAAGATGCACAGACGCCAACTTGGCACTGCTGCTTGCAGTGAGTATTCCCCTGCCAGGCGGGTAACCTGGCCTCCACTGTGCCTGGCTTCCCATCCGGTGTCTCCTTTCTCCATCTCACAGCTGTCTGCCATGCCCTGGGCATAACATCTTCATCTGTTCTGCCCGGAGCAGCAGGAGTACCGGCTGGCAGGCACTGAACTACCTGACACCCAGTCCCCTCGCTGCCCTGGTGCAGAGAAGTCCACTGCTGTCCTTGAGTCTCCTCTGCCGTCACCGCTAGGACACACGGGTGACCAGTTAAGAATCCGCAGAGTCCAGGGACTCAACTTAAATAGCAGCGTTATTCTGATAGTTCCCAACTCAATCAAGTGGGAAGATACACTGCCTCTCAGATTGATGTCATTTTTTTTTTTTTTAAGGGCGAAGAATAAGGTGTGGCATATGGAGGTTCCCAGGCTAGGGGTTGAATCACAGCTGCAGCTGCTGGCCTACACCGCAGCTCAGAGCAACGCCGGATCCTTAACCCACTGAGCAGGGCCAGGGATCGAACCCACACCCTCCTGGATGCTAGTCGGGTTCATTTCCACCGAGCCACAATGGGAAGTCCCAGATTGATGCCATTTTCAACCTGACCTATCTTTCAGAACTGTTGAGTTTCCTTTTTAACCTACAATACCAATCCTTACCTACGTTCTGAGTTTCCTTTTTAACCTACAATACCAATCCTTACCTACGTTCTGAGCCCTCTGCCTCACTAAGAGTATCCACAGACCGCAGAAAAGCCAAGTTAGCAGAGCTGCTAGTGAGGAAGACTACCCATACCCCTCTGCAGGCAGAACTGAAAAGAATTAATGACAGTTAAATATAAAATAATTTGTATGCTTATCGCATTAGCGCCGTACTTGTAATAGGAAAATACATCTTTCAAATACAAGTCTTTTTTCTTACTCGGGAAGCCTTCTCTTTTTCTTTCCCAATTAAAATGAAAAGCATTGTTAGATCACAGCAAAATAGAGTAAGAAGTGCCTCTGAGGTTTTATTTTTATAGCAGAAAATAACTGCAAAACTTTTACCTTGGGCGTTAACATAGGTTGAAAGAAAAATACTTCAATATTATCTCTACTGTAACCAGGCTTGATTGAAAAGGACGGTGAAAATAAGCAAAGCAAGAGACTGAAAATCCGACTTTCACTGGAAAAGTACGAGAAGAGAAGATGAGGCGTTCTCGTTGGGGCTCAGCAGGTTAGGAACCCAACTGCCAAGCGGGTTTGACCTCCAGCCTCGCTCGGTGGGCTAACGACCTGCCTTGCTGCCAGGTGCAACATAGTTCACAGATGCAACTTGGATCCCGCGTTGATGCGGCTGTGGGGTAGGCCGGCAGCTGCAGCTCTGATTTGACCCTTGGCCTAGGAACTTCCATGTGCCGCAGGTGCGGCTGTTTAAAAAAAAAGATTAAGAAAACATGAGATTGGAGTTCCCGTCGTGGTGCAATGGTTAACAAATCCGACTAGGAACCATGAGGTTGTGGGTTCGGTCCCTGCCCTTGCTCAGTGGGTTAATGATCCGGCGTTGCCATGAGCTGTGGTGTAGGTTGCAGACGCAGCTCGGATCCCACGTTGCTGTGGCTCTGGCGTAGGCTGGTGGCTACAGCTCCGATTCAACCCCTAGCCTGGGAACCTCCATATGCCATGGGAACGCCCCAAGAAATGGCAAAAAGACAAAAAATAATAATAATAATAAAATAAAATACTGTTTAAAAAAAAAAGAAAACATGAGATGATTCTTTTAATGATTTTAGAGTGCAGAACAAGTTTCTAAACTAGGAGTGTAGGAACCATCTTAAAAAAGATTAATAAATCTGTCTATCCAAAAACAATGTTTAAGTCCTGCACTCCAAAAAAAAAAAAAAAAAAAAAAATCACTTTGAAAAGTCAAAAGAAACATGGAGAAATATTTGCAACACCCATGGTCGTGAAAAGGCTACTTTCCTTCATAAGTAAAGACTTAAAGGAGTTCCCGTCCTGGCTCAGCGGTTTACGATCCTGACTGGCATCCATGAGGACACAGGTTCAATCCCTGGCCTCGCTCAGTGGGTTAACGATCCGGCGTTGCCGTGAGCTGTGATGTAGGTGGCAGACCCGGCTGGGATCCCACATTGCTGTGGCTGTGGTGGAGGCCAGGGGCTATAGCTCCGATTCAACCCCTAGCCTAGGAACCTCCATATGCCGAAGGTATAGCCCTAAAAAAAATTTTTTTTTAATTTTTAAAGTAAAGACTTAGAGACTTTCAAGCAGAGTGAAGTAAGTCAGAAAGAGAAAGACAAATACCATATGATAGCACTTATATCTGGAATCTAATATACAAAACAAAGGAACCTTTCCACAGAAAAGAAAATCATGGACTTGGAGAATAGACTTGGGGTTGCCTAGGCGGAGGAGGAGGGAGTGGGATGGACTGGGAGCTTGGGGTTAATAGATGCAAACTATTGCCTTTGGAATGGATTAGCAATGAGATCCTGCTGTGAAGCACTGGGAACTCAGTCTAGTCACTTAGGATGGAACACGTAATGTGAGAAATAAGAATGTACCCATGTATGTGTACCTGGGTCACCGTGCTGTACAGCTGAAAAAAAAAAAAGAAAAGGTAAAAAAGAAAGAAAGAAAGAGAAAAAAAGACTTAAAAACCAGTAAACAATACCTGGAACCAAATAGAAAAAATAACAAGTCATAGAAAAAGAAAAAAACAAACCACTGATTGCATATCAAAGACAAAAGGATGTTCAGCCTGATTCATTAAAACAGAAATCCAAGTCCGAGCTGTGAGGATGCATTTTTCATCTAACCGGTTGGCAAAGATCCAAACGTTGGCATAGGCTGTTGTCACCGTCACAGGGAGCCAGCCACTCTCGAATCACGTTTGAAGATGTAAACAGATGCAACTACAGGGTGGGTTCCATGTCTACTGAAATCTAAGACGCGTAGATGCTCCAGCTCAGCTCACCTTCTCCGAGTTTATCCCACACAGAGGCTCAAACTGAGTACAGAGCTCTGTGTGATCAGGAGGTTCCCTGCAGCACGGTTTGTAGCTGAGAAAAAGCCTGAAAACAACCTGACTGTTCCCCATCACAAGACCGTGCCAGTACATGGTGGTACCTCTAACGGGACATCGTGCAGTAAGGTGTGTATGTACAACCACGCCATGAGCTCTGAGATACGGTTATTAAGTGAGAAGAACAAAGTCGGGGCAGAAGTGAGTAGCCTAATGGGTTAAAGATCCAGCTTGTCTCTGTGGTGTTGCCGGTTCAATCCCCAGCCTGGCATAGTGGTTTAAGGATCCTGCTGTGCTGCAGACGCAGCTCGGATTCAATCCCTGGCTTAGGAACTTCCATATGCTGCAAGTGCAGCCATTTAAAAACAAACCAAAAAAAAGTGTATGGCATACACCCTCATTTTTTGTTTTGTTTGTTGGGGTTTTTTTCCTTTTTGTCTTTTTAGGGCATCCTCTACAGCATATGGAGGTTTCCAGCCTAGAGGATGAATTGGAGCTGCAGCTGCTGGCCTACGTCACAGCCTCAGCAATGCCAGATCCGAGCCTCATCGGCTACCCACACTGCAGCCTGCAACCACGCCAGATCCTTAACCCACTGAGTGAGGCCGGGGATCGAAGCTGCATCCTCATGGACACTAGTCAGGTTCTTAACCCAGTGAGTCACAATGGGAACTCCCACCCTCGTATTTAAGTAATACAGAATTGTTAAACATACAGAAAATTTCTGGAAGGCCAAGCAAGAAACTGCCAACATTGGTTGGTCACAGCAGGATTGTCTACATAATTTGCAGGGCTTGGTGCAAACTAAAAGCAAGGCATCCTTTGTTCAAAAATCATTATGAATTTCAAGACAGCAATGGTTGGGAGCTCTGTGGAGAGGGGCCACTGTGACTTCCCAAAAGGCAGGCCCCTGCAGCCAGCCCGTCTCAGAGGAAGGAGCTAGAGGACTCTGAAATGAGACAGAGAATAGTCTTCCCGGCAGGCAGCGTTGGAACCATTTTAATTTTTCTGTGTGTACACATATTAATTTTATTGATTTTTCAATTATTAAAAAAAATGGAGTTCTGTCGTGGTGCAGCAGAAACGAATCCGACTAGGAGCCATGTGGTCGCAGGTTCGATCCCTGGCCTCACTCAGTGGGTTAAGGATCCGGTGTTGCTGTGGGCTGTGCTGTAGGCCGGTGGCCACAGCTCTGATTGGACCCCTAGCCTGGGAACCTCCATATGCCGCGGGTGCGGCCCTGAAAAGACAAAACAAAACAAAATGTATAAAAAATAAAATAAAAATTGCCACCACTGAAACTGAGCAGGGCCCAGTGGGGCTCCGGGGCACAAGTCTTTCTGTGCCCCCCATTTCTTGCTTTTAGGGAATAAGCTTCAGCCTCCATGACCTTCCCTGAGTCCCAAAGGGCAGGTTCAAAGAGCTGCGGATCAGGGAAGGGAGGGGATGCATTGATAAGAGAGGAAAAGTCGAGAGACCATAGTGCAGCCTTGGGGCAGGTGCCCGGTTCCCCCTCAAGGCATGTCCACAACCACACCTCTGAGCGGCTTCTGCAGAACTAAAACCCCCAACAAATGACCCCCACAGAGGAGGACCAGCAGAACCGGTCCTGGAGCCACTCAACACCAACTTAAAAGAAGAATGCAAGCTTGCCTCTCCCCTTGATCCTTACCTGTGGCCCTACTGTCCACTCCCAAACGATAAAGCCACTTCCTATTCTCTCTCAAAGGAGGGCACAGTCTTTAGGGCATGAGCCTGCCATGGCCTCCTTTGCCTGGCAAAGCAATAAAGCGCTTCTCTTCTCCTTCGGCCCAAACCTCTGTCTCCACGTTTCTATCTGGCACCAGTGGATAGAGTTTCAGCAACACTACCCCCCCCCCCAGAAAAAACACCCTGATTCTCCCTTTCCCTATCCAACAAGAGCCACAATTCTTAGAAATTCAGGTCAGGGTGGATGGAGGTCAGGGGTCTGGAGAGGCCTCTTCCTCACAGAGGAAATGCACTCTACGTGGTCGGAGGCCCCAGCTTAAATCCACAGGAGAGCTGACCTGGATTAGCATATGTTCCCCTAAATACATGCCCACACCATTAACACTGCTAGATGGGAGTTCCCGCTGTGGCTCAGTGGAAAAGAACCCAACTAGTATCCATGAGGACGCAGGTTCCATCCCTGGCCTCGGTGAGTGGATTAAGGATCTGGCGTTGCCTTGAGCTGTGGTATAGGTCGCAGACTCAGCTTGAATCACAAGTGGCTGTGGCTATGGTGTCGGGACGCATCTGTAGCTCCGATGAGACCCCTAGCCTGGGAACTTCCCTATGCTGCAGGTGCACCCCTAAAAAGCAAAAAAACAAAAACAAAAACAAAAACTGATAGACCATGATGGAAGATAATATAAGGAAAGGGCTGTGTGTATATTATATATATATGATTGGGTCACGTTGCTGTACAGCAGAAATTGGCACAACACTGTAAATCAACTGTACTTTAACGAAAATTTTTAAATAAAAATTAAAAAAAAAACTGTTTGAAAGCACACCCACAGGACCTTGCGCCGAGCCTCTGAAGAATGCCAACATGGCCCTGTAAATTCATACGGCCCTGTACTGTGCCCCCGAGAGCCATGTCCACCCAGAACCTCTGGAAGTGACCTTATTTGGACATAAGGATGTAGGCACACTGGAGTTAGTTATGAGGCCATACTGGACTGGAGTGGACCCTACTGCAGTGGCCACTGTCCTTCTAAGAAGGCCGTGTGAAGATGGAGGCAGAGATGGGCAGGCCCCGTCAACAAGCCAGGGAATGCCAAAGGTTGCTGGCAGCCCCCAGGTGCCAGAGGAAACCATGGAAGAGATGTTCCCTCGGAGCCTCCAGAAGAAACCAACCCTCTTGACACCTGATTTCAAACGTCTGACCTCCAGCACTGTGAGAGAATACATTTCTGTTATTTTACGGCACTGTGATGGTCAGTGGTCATGACAAAGTACCACAGATCGGGTGCCGTAAATAACAGAAATATTTTGTGGGTGCAGCAAAGTTGGGTTCTGCTCTCCTCCTGGCTTGCAGACCGTTGTCTCTGGCTGTGCGCTCACAGGGTGAGGTGAAAAGAATCTTTCTCTTCTTCCTATTAGGGCACGAACCCCATGATGGGGGCCCCACCCCACCCTCCTGACCTCATCTAACCTTAATCGCCTTCCAAAGGCGTCATCTCCAAATACCATAGCACTGGGAATTAGGACTTCAACAGACGAATTGGGGGGGGGGGGGAGGACACAAACACACCGTCCAGAAGAACCACCAGGTTTGCAATGTTTTGTCATATCAGCGCTAGGAAACTGATACAAACCCCAGACAGCAAAACCATTCCTGCTTCAAAGAAGAGGCCTGAACACTTTTCTATAAATAGGCAGAGAGTAAATATTTTTGGTTTTGTGGGTCAAAGAGTCTCTGTTGCAATTGCTCAGCTCTGCCATCGTGCAAAATCCTAGGCACTAGGTGAGTGAATTCGTGCAGATGTGTCCTTAAAACTTGATTTGCCAAAGCAGGCAGCTGCCGGCCTTGGCCCTCGGGTTTGATAACACCTGCTGCAGGCGAGAAAGGCAATAATAAAGAGAAGCTAAGCTAAAGGACCCTCCGTTTTGTGCAGCAAGAAGAGAAGAGGTGAGTGGAGGTTCCATCACGAGGCTCCAGCCTTCAGAAACCTCACAGCCCTGAGCAGTTCCCTCCACCTTCCAGAACCTGCCTGCTGCATCTGGAACATGGCCCAGAAGACTTAGACCACCCCTAACGTAACTTCAGCTCATGCTCTAAAGGCCTATGTACTTTGAAATGCTTTTTTGTCATGATTTGATGTATGAAGTAGAATCTGTGAACTGTAAGAAAAATGTGATTTTTATGGCAAATTGATCTATCACATGTATAAAATCAAATTGCTGTTATAATCAAAATGTCCAGAACAGTTTAGGGTTTTTGTTTTTGTTTTTGTTTGGGGGGGGGAGGTTGTGACATTTATTTCTCCCAGTTCTAGAGGCTAGAAGTCCAAAATCAAGGCACCAGCAGATTCAGATTCAGTGTCTGTGGAGAGCTCACTTCCAGGTTCCTAAGTGGCCTTCTTTCCTGTGTCCTCAAAAGGAGGAAGTGTGTCCAGAACAGCTTTTCAACTATTAGACACATGGACACTGTTTTCTTGCATCTGTAGTAGGACTTCACTTCCGCAAATCATCCTTCACCAAAGTGAAAACTTACCCTGTGTCTGGGGGGTGCAAGTAGGTGTACCCCGCAAGGTTGATGAGAATGTCTTTCCAACTACATGTGTGTTCTGTTTGAACAAATGACCTCAATTCTTCAAAATAAAATAAGGAACCCAAAAGGTTCCCAAGAACGTCTGCACTGCCATTTTATCGTTGCCATCATTGTGTAAATCTCAACGATTGACTCTTCTCGATGGATCTACCACCCAGGTGTGGGAGGGCAGAACTAGATCAGGACCTGAAAAACGTCAACAGACTCGCACGCTGCCTCAGAACGGATCTGCTTTCAACAGTTTCTGATAAACACACATGCAGAAGAATTTTCCAAGAGACCAAATCTCACCCCACAATACTGTTCTTCGTTGAAGATCTGGGGAGGCAGAGGGATCCCATTTTGAGGTTTCTTCTCTCCAGGAACATTCTCCCTCATCCATCTCCTATTGTCTTCATCTCCAGCAATATCGAATTCCTTAAAGTCGATTTTATTCGCTTCCAAAAAGCCCACTACTTCTTGCTGTTTCTTCCTAATCTGGTCAACAATAGAGAAAGATTATTATTAGGTTGGTTTGGGGTTGGCTTGTTTGTTTTTTGGGGCTGCCCCCCACGGCATAAGGAAGTTCCTGGGCCCGGAATGGAATCCAGGCCGCAGCTGCAACCTAAGTCGGATCCTTTAACCCACTGCCCTGGCCTGGGGATTGAACCCACACCTCCCCAGTGACTGGAGCTGCTGCAGTCATACTCTTAACCCACCTTGCCATGGTGGGAACTCCACAATGAGATTGTTTCTAAAAACTATTTTGCTTATATTGACATTCATTAAATCCTTTCTCTATACCATGCACCACAAATAATTTTGCTAAGTATTCCAACAAAGAAAACAACAAAATCACACCCTTTTTTTTTTTTTTTTTGTCTTTTTGCCTTTTCTTGAGCCGCTCCCCAGGCATATGGAAGTTCCCAGGCTAGGGGTCAAATCGGAGCTGCAGCCACCGGCCTACACCAGAGCCACAGCAACATGGAATCCGTCTGCAACCTACACCACAGCTCACAGCAACGCCGGATCTTTAACCCACTGAGCAAGGCCAGGGATCGAACACCGCAACCTCATGGTTCCCTAGTCGGACCCGTTAACCACTGCGCCATGATGGGAACTCCTCACACCTCTTCATTTTATAGGATCAACAGAGGAATCATTTAAATTCTGAATATTTAATATCATCAATGTTTAAATCAGGGCATAATCAGAGTTCCCTGGTGGTTCAGCGGGCTAAGGATTTGGCACTGTCACTGGGGTGGCTTGGATTGTTGCTATGGCTCAGGTTCGATCCCTGACCTGGGAACGTCCACATGCCATGGGTGCAGCAAAAAAAAAAAAAAAGGCAGAATCAGCCCATTACAAATAGAGGGGCTCTCACCAGAGCTTTTATTTGAAGTCTTCAAAATACTACTAATTCTCTACCAAGCTTTAATGCCAAAAAATAAATAGGAATAAAGTAGCTTTAGAAATAATACAGGATACTGAAAAGCCCACATGGAGATGACTGGAAGGCAAAGGACAGAAAAAAAGCTAGAAAATCTGGTGGCTATGTCTCCTACATGGACGAGAAGTGCAGTAAAAATAACCCTGTTCCCCCCACAGATTTCTCCCTTTCTGCTCACACTCAACTCTTTAACTGAGATCCGAGCAGCAGGAGCACCTAAGACAGAACATCCAAGGCCCCTTTGGTCTATGGTTTCGTACACAAGGCCTGTGCCCACCAGACTCCACATCTGGGGAAAGCAGCCATCGGCAAAGCTTGGCCCTCCTTCCCCAGAAACAGTGAGTGTCTCCGGTCACTGAATTCACTCCCAGAATGCATGACGCCCTCGCACAAACTGGTAAACAAGCTTCAGCAGCCTCTGTGGACCCCACTGTAAGCGCCCTGGGAGAGACTTCACAGTGATCAACTGAATGAACCAATCAAAACTTTTTCTTTTTAATCGTTTTAGGGCCACACCCACACGCCACAGGGAAGTTCCTAGGCTAGGGGTTGAATCGGGAGCTACAGCTGCCGGCCTCCACCACAGCCACAGCAATGTGGGATCTGAGCCACATCTGCGACCTACACCACAGCTCACAGCAACGCTGGATCCTTAACCCACGGAGCAGGGCCAGGGATCAAACCCGCATCCTCATGGGTGCTGGTCAGGGTCCTTACCACTAAACCATAACAGGAACTCCTGAATAAACCAATCAATACTGATTTATTGGTTCTCTACTCTGCACAAGACATGGGGCCAAGCTCTTTCACGTGAATAGATTCATGAGCGGCTTATCTGAGTGAAAAAGAAATCAAGAATTTACACTTGTACCATCTAGGTATAGAACATGCCGCAGATGATAAAGAGGTAAAATAGGGTCACATCTTAAAAGTAAGATTAAAATTTTATTTTTATTTTTTATTTATTTATTTTGTCTTTTGTCTTTTTAGGGCTGCACTGGCAGCATATGGAGGTTCCCAGGCTAGGGGTCTAATCGGAGCTACGGCTGCCGGCCTACACCACAGCCACAGCCACAGCAACACCAGATCTGAGCCGCGCCGTGACCTGAACCACAGTTCATGGCAACTTTGCCAGATCCTCAACTCACTGAGCAAGGCCAGGGATTGAACCCGCAACCTCATGGTTCCTAGTTGGATTCGTTTTTGCTGAGCCACATGGGAACTCCTTAAAATTTTAAGTTAGTATTTTCTTTGACACGAAAATATCTAATATTTTAAATCCTCTGAATAGAATATTGTCTCATAATGAAAACAGTCATTGAAAATGTTTTAGGGAGTTTCCCAGTGGCCTAGTGGTTAATGATTCGATGTTCTCACTGCTGTGGCTCTGGTTCGATCCCTGGCCAGGGAACTTCTGCAGGTGTGTTCCCCCCCCCCCAAAATGTTTTAGGCCCCTTGTAATTTTCACATAAGTTTGTTATCAACAAAGGGACTAACTAGACCTTGAGGATTCCAAACAAATGCTGTAAAAGGTGCAAGCCCATCCGAGACTTAAAGTCTAGATTCAAACCCTCTTTTCGTGAAACCCAACTAACTTTGTAGAGATTCGTACACAAAAAATTTTCATTTCATTCATTTTTGCCAAAATGAACGATTCCATCAATGACTTGTATACAGTGTCTCTTAATATAAGGAAAAGCATATTATTATTAATATAAGGAAAATCCCTAGAAACAAATCATCGCCAAAACCAAATTTTATAAACCACATACAATTTGGTTTGAATGGCGACCTGATTGTATATATATTAATTATAAATATAATATAAATTAGCACAATTTAAATTTTTTAATTAATATAGAGTAAATACCGATTAGATACAACATTTTGTATATCAGTTACATATACACATATGTATAAAGGGTAACTCCTTCTTTACTTTTTTTTTTTTTTTTTTTTTTTGTCTTTTGTTGTTGTTGTTGTTGCTATTTCTTGGGCCGCTCCCGCGGCATATGGAGGTTCCCAGGCTAGGGGTCCAATCGGAGCTGTAGCCACCGGCCTACGCCAGAGCCACAGCAACTCGGGATCCGAGCCGCATCTGCAACCTACACCACAGCTCACGGCAACGCCGGATCGTTAACCCACTGAGCAAGGGCAGGGACCGAACCCGCAACCTCATGGTTCCTAGTCGGATTCGTTAACCACTGCGCCACGACGGGAACTCCTCCTTCTTTACTTTTAATTAACATTTGTACAATCCACATAATAAAGATAATGCAACTGAGGCAGAAGGTAGATGGGCTGCAAACAGCTGGGGCGTGTTAGGCTGAGTAAACCAGGCCTGGCTTCTCTTTGATGGGTCAGGGAGAAAGTTAATGGCAGGAGCTGAGCTCTGCTGGAGTAGAGAGATAAGACGACCGCATCCATCACTCCGGGGGTCAAGGAGCGCTTCCCAATTACACATGATCAGTAGGACTGCTAGGGGTCAGAAAGGGAGGGGGCCCAGGCCATACTAAGTCCTGATACCGTCCCAGCACCCTTTGCTCTGGAATGCATCTTGGCCAAAGGATGCACACGCACATCAGGGAGGGGCCTGGGTCCAGTCAGGTGGGAGAAACAAAACAAGGCAATTGGCCAAAGGAAAACAAAGACCCGGAAGAGCTGTCCTACGTGAGGGATTTAAATCCCCTCTCTGGCCCGCTCCTCACTCAGGGGGTCGCCGGCACCCACACTCCTCTTTAGGGTGTGTGTTCCTGCTTTGCTTCGGACTTAAGTAAACCTCTCCTCTGGGCGCTCCCCCACGTGTTGTCCTGTGTCTCTAACAATAAACTGTACACCTATTTTTGCAGTCTTTGCCTCCTTGAGACATTCTTGCTTTCCACAGGGGGCAAGATTTGGCGCAATTCTGTTTTAGCCTCTGGTTAGTCCAGGGGCCAGGCGTCCTGGTTTTCACCCAGGCTGCCCAGGTTCAGTTCCTGAGCAGAGAATGAAGATCTCGCTTCAAGCCATCCCTCACTGCTATCTCCCTGAGATTACAACGAAAAGCAGGAGATCAATAAATTAAAGGCTGCTCTCAGCGACAACACGATACTTAAATCAGTAAGACTCAGGCCTAGATGCATATGTCACAGTTTAGGGCAAGCAGAGACAAAAACATTAAAACACATACAGAAAGGTAGGCAATGATGGACTTGCCCATAAGCCTCTGGCAGAAGCACTCTGGCACACCCCTGAGTGTCACATCTCTCAGAACCAAAGGATGGGCACCACGATCGCTCCACCAATGTGCCCTCCCGCAAGGGCAGGCTGATGTAAGCCAACCCCGGACCACCTGCTCCTCCTCTCAGAAACTGTGCTCTAAATTCCAGAGCTTCGCAGCGGAATGTCTGAATATTACCAAAATCCCACCAGGCCTGACGACAGGTGGTTGGACTAAATTACTGTTTTAATTAATCATGTTTTCTCTACACACTTTCCACCTTGTCCATCATTATTCATGCCACTTTCGAAATTACTTACTCCTTTAGGTATCTTCAGAGACAATGTTGCTGTGCGAAAGAGTAGTCTTCACTGCAGATGGGCTTACTTTTAACTAAGTAGTCAGAAGGCAATATTCTTCATTCCGGCCAATCCCCTGTCTTCCTCTCTTCTCAAACACCCTCCCGGGGGGCCCAGCCTGGCTGAGGTCCCCTGCCACCTCACCAGCATCATTTCCACCTATTTTTTTTTTTCTTGTCTTTTTTTGCTATTTCTTTGGGCCGCTCCCGCGGCATATGGAGGTTCCCAGGCTAGGGGTTGAATCGGAGCTGTAGCCGCCAGCCTACGCCAGAGCCACAGCAACGCAGGATCTGAGCTGCATCTGCGACCTACACCACAGATCACGGCAACGCCGGATCATTAACCCACTGAGCAAGGGCAGGGATCGAACCCGCAACCTCATGGTTCCTAGTCGAATTCATTAACCACTGCGCCACGACGGGAACTCCTTTTTTTTTTTTTCTTAATGGCTGCACCCGCAGCATATGGAAGGCCCTGGGCCAGGGATCAAATCTGAGCCAGAGCTGTGACCTCTGCCAGATCTTTAACCCCACAGCACTGGACTGGGGATCGAACCCATGCTGCCACAGAGACAATGCTGGGTCCTGACTCCCTGCTGTGGTGCAGGAACTCCTATTTCCATCTCGATTAGTCATGCCTCAGGGAGACAGGCTGGAACCTGGGACCTGGGACCCTTTGCTGCTCCCATTCGACCCCTCGCCTGGGAACCTCCATATGCCATGGGTGCAGCCCTAAAAAGACAAAACATATATATGTATTTCTCAGCACCCCAGCCCAAAAAAGAGCAGAAAAATAAAATCTGCCCCTCCGTCCTCCTCAAACACCAATCGTTATAAACCAGGTCCAGATGCACCTGGACAAACACCTCTTCCAGCGATGAAATACAAAGAAACTAAAAGGGATTGAAAAAGAACTGGGTGCAGATGCAGTTGGGGCAAACAAGATACAGAAAGACCACCCCGCCCCCGCCCTCCCCCCACTGCCGCTTCTGAAGAGCCAGGAGCAGAAGCAGGCTACTGGGCATGATCCCCGCACACAGCACCACCAAGGGGGTGGGCAGACAATCTAAGCTACCCCTCCGGCCCAGCCCTACCCGTACCCCATGTAAGGAACCAGCTTGCCGTCCCCTCTCAGGGAGTGAGCCAGGGAAACTCTTCCTTGTTTTCACCTCCCCCTGTGCAGCAGGGCCCCCTATAAAGCCTTGGCTGCATTTTCTGGTCTGGCCTCTTATCTATTTCTATTGGTTAAAGAGGCCAAGAACCCTGGTCAGTACCATCAGGACTGAAGGTGGGATGGAAGAGGATTTTATTTCACAATTTCTGAAGAAATCAGGACCATTTCCCCAAATCCTGTCTTAAGATTTTTCTGCTGGAAAGTCAAAGAAAGACAGAGAAAAACATAAGAGGAAAATCTGTCCACTATTAGTCCTCTCGAGACAAGCCATCACATCCAGGGAAAGCCATCACACCCACAGGAAGTTACCCTACTGATGGGTGCATGATACTGTGTTAAATTTCACCTCTTGGAGTTCCCGTCCTGGCTCAGCAGAAACGAACCCAACCAGTATCCAGAAGGACGCAGGTGCGATCCGTGACCTCACTGAGTGGGTTAAGGATCCAGCGTTGCTGTGAGCTGTGGTATAGGTGGCAGATGAAGCTCAGATCTGGTGTGGCTGTGGCTGTGGTGTAGGCCAGTGGCTACAGCTCCACTCTGATTCAACCCCTAGCCTGGGAACCTCCATCTGCCGTGGGTGCGGCCCTAAAAAGACATATATATATATGTCTCAGCACCCCACTCAAAAAAAGAGAGGAAAAATAAAATCTGCTCCTCCATCTTCCTCCAACACCAATCATTATAAACCGAGTCAAAAGCACGGCTCCCCCAGAATTCCCTTGTGGTACAGCAGGTCAAGGAAGGATTCAGTATTGTCTTGACTTCTGCCTGTGCTGGAGAACGGTCTTAGGACGAGCCCAGAGGAGGGAGAGGGGAGCGGGGAGCATGTGAGGTCACCTGGCTGTCACGTGGCCTCTGCCCACCCTTTTGCCCACTTGAGTGGGGGCGCCCTCCCCTGCAGTCCCCCCACCTTGGTGGCTCCTGGTTCAAGCAGCCCCACTAGATGCTCCCTAACCCCCACAGTCAAAGTGCAGCTTTTCTCCACGCGGCCTCCTAAGCTGACCCCAGGGACACGGCATCAGCCCCCAGAAGGCACCTCCCCTCTCTGGTTCCAAGGGGAGGGGCGTGCACAGCACCCCAATAGCCTTCGGCACAGATACCCTCCCCCCGCCCCTCCCAGCCCTTCTCCCCTCTCCCTCTCCAGGGCACCATGGCCAATGCTGCACAGGCTGCACCATCCATCTGGGCAGCCCCTCTGGGGTCCTGGGTGACTGTGTCACTTGGAGCCTTTGGGACCTCAGCGGAGGCTCAGATGGCTGTTTTCCTATCCTGTTACAGAGACTCATAAGAGAGCGTCATTCTCTTAGACAGCAGAGAGGGGGAAGGGAGGATTGAGAGTTTGGGGTGGGCAGAAGCAAACCACAGAGAATGGATAAACCAGGTCCTACTTACAGCGCAGGGAACTATATTCAAAATCCTGTGCTCAACCTAACAGAAATGAATCTGAAAATGAATGCATACATACGGATGAATGAATCACTTGGCTGTGCACCTGGAACTATCACAGCATTATAAATCAACGGTACTTCAAGACAAAGATTATTCTTGAAGTTCCCGTCGTGGCTCAGTGGTTAATGAACCCAGCTAGCATCCATGAGGACACAGGTTCAATCCGTGGCCTTGCTCAGTGGGTTAAAGATCCGGCGTTGCTGTGAGCTGTGGGGTAGGTTGCAGATGTGGTTCGGATCTGGCGTGGCTGTGGCTGTGGCGTAAGCCGGCAGCTGCAGCTCAGATTTGCCCCCTGGCCTGGGAACCTCCACATGCCTCGGGTGCAGCCCTTAAAAATAAATAAATAAATAAAGTTAAAAAAATAAAGTCTCATGCTCTGTCCTGAAGTCACAGGCCACTGTTGGTTACCGCGATGCGTCAGCGTGATCTCTGGGTCACTCACTTGGCACCTCTCGTTTATTGTCCTGTACAGACAGTCAGGAAGCTCTCCAAACGAGGTCACTGTACTGCAGTAAAAAGCAGGCTGCCCTGGAGGGAGAGGTGACGTGCCTTTCCATCCGGGCTGGGAAGCCTGCTGTCGGGGCAGGGGCTCTGTTCCTCCACGGTCTCATCTGCAAAATGGAGAGGAGGCTGCCTTCCCCCACACACACACATGTTGGTGAGAACCGAGAAATGCGTGGAAAAACCGTCTGCACCACAAGTCAAGAAGCTGTGCCCTCAGGCACCTGGCAGGCTGTTATCTCCTTTACTCGTCCTGAGGGCCCTGCCAAGCAAGAATTCGGATCACCATTTTAAGATAACAGAGCCAGGGTACCAGGGAATTAAAGAAGCTTCCAAGATGCACATCCAGATCCATCAAATTCGAGAGCCGTGTTTTTCCACTATAGTTACATTCCATCAAGGCTGGAAAAAGGGTTGCGAAAGCCCAGAGTCAGCCTTAAGGATGACAGTTCAGGGGCTGTGTATGCTGAAAACGGTGAGGACTGGCCTCTCTCCCTTTGTCCCCCCCACTGCCCGCTGTGGCAATGACCTTCAGGAAGAGAGGAGGGTCAGACACGGAGCCACAGACTTCTGCGCTCAAATTCCCTGTAAAGTGGGACACACGTAACCACGCTTTGGCATCAATGGTTAAAACAGTGATATGACACACAGCTGCACGTGTAATCCTCATCAAGAGATTACGACTGGTGTTTTCCTTCTTCATCTATTTCATGCATCCAACAGATGCCATAATGCTCTCCCTCTGATAAGGTTACAGGCTAGGACCCATTTTTAAAGTACACAGACGGAAGAAGTACGCAGTAAAGGTTTTGTAGACCCAACACCATACAGACACAGCCTAAGTCCTGGCAGCTGCTCTGGCTTGGCCTGCAAAGAAGCTTCTGGAACTGCCCCAGCCAGGAAAAATCATTAGCACTGACAGCATGGGAATAATCAGTTCTCCCTCTTTAGGGTAAGACAGAAATGCTTCCATGGATGTGCTTGAGACAATTCTTCTGAAACCCCATCACCGATGCAGATCTGCGAGCACTCATAATAATTAAAACAACTTCGGTAATATTAACTAACATTCATATGTATAATAACCAAGTTACAACAATTATAAACTTAGCGAACCATAGCTAACAATTATAACACTAACTACTGATGATAGTTTTTATTAAGCACTTGACACCACACTGGGGACTCCATGCCTATTGCCTAAGTCCTCATGACAATGCGATGAGAGAAATACTATTTTTGTCCTCATTTTACAGATAAGGAAATTGAGGCTTAGCAAAGTGAAATAATTTTTCCAAGGTCACACAGTGCCAAGTGGCACCGAGACATGTGCTTAGGGCAGCAGACTGGACTTGGATTTTCCAAGATCCTGGAATGATCAGTACATCCCCGGGTCCTCCCAGGTTAACGAAACCATGCTCCCAACTTCAAAAAGGTAGGACATGAGATATTCCTAAGAAATCCACACATTTGTGCATGTCTCCAGAAGGATACATAAAGCCACTCAGACCTGGTCTACAGGATAGGGGGAGGATTGGCAGGTGAGTAGCAGAAGTTTCCAGCAATGAGCATCAACAGCATATCTGAAGCCCACTAAAGCCATTTTCTTCACACACACACACAAAAAAATTGTTTCACCTAATGAATCCAAAAATATTCTTTTTCTTTTTTTTTTAACAGCCACACCTGCAGCATATGGAAGTTCCTGGGCCAAGGGTCAAATCAGAGCTGCAGGTGCCTGCCTACCCCACAGTCACTGCAACACCAGATCCAAGGCGCATCTGCGACCTACTCTGCAGCTTTCGGCAACTCGGGATCCTGTACCCACTGAATGGGGCCAGGAACCGAACCTGCATCCACATGGACACAATGTCCAGTACTTAACCGCTGAGCCACCATGGGAACTCCCCCAAAACATCCTTTTTGTAGATCAACTAAAAGTGTCTGTGGTCTGCAGCAGCCACAAAGTATTCTGCAGTTTTACGCTTGGAATTTTGCCTCATTGTTTTCTGTTCAAAGACCTTCAAGAGATCACTATACAGTTGCCATCAGCTCTGCTCACCAGGGACAACCAGGCTCTTTCCTGTGTTTTCCTCTTATCCCGTCTGGAAACCGCGTGAACTTTGCGGGGGGGAGGTGGCATTCAGGAGCTGCCCTTAGGACTGTTCCCTGGGCCACCCACCCGCCTGAGCTGAGTGACCACTGAAGCCCAGGCTGCAACCTGAGAAGGTCCAGGGACCAGATATAAAAGGAAACAGCCCCGCTGCAGGTCTCCCGCTTTCAGGACTAATAAAACTGTTTTCTCTCCACAGCCTCTGAGATGCTAAAATGCTGGCTGAAATCTCAGTCCCAGGCAGACCCTGCAGGTTCAAGCCTAAAATCAAAGCCTGAACTATTTCCAAGGAGAAAAGCCCTTCCTTTATGAGAAATCTGACCAAGCGATGTTATGGGAGGGTCGACTTTTCACGCCTATTTTTGGTCCGTTTGAATTCCTGGCATATCTAAATCTGGGGCCTTAGAAATGTTTGTTCTGGTCACTGCGACATCATTTTCCTCAAATAATAGCATTACGCACTCTAACTTTACACTTTTTGTTACAGTTACATGATATACACAAGTCATTGCACCCAGGAGTCATTTTAATAATCTGGTCCATCATACGCTCCAAATATTTTTACATTATGTGCAATTTTAAATAAATCTGACAGAAGGAACGGCAGAAACACTCCACACACCAAAAAAGTCCCTCTGATTCGATCATAGATACATATGCGATACAACAGGACTGAAATCACATGTTCAAAGTTCTAGCAGCAACACGCCCCCTTCCTGGACTCCCCTTCCACACCCAGCTACCCCGGATCACACATTTCACACGCTAAACACCATTCGAACCAAGGCCGAAAGCAAAGGGCTCACAGACTGACTGCCGAGCCGCGTTTACTTACGCCTGAAAAAAGAAATTTAAGGCCAGCGCTGGGTCATACCGGCTCCTTCTATTCCAAGTCTAAGATACTCAGAAAGTAGGACAGGAAGACAAGCCCCCCCATTCCATCAGACACCTACCGCTATGGACCCAGAAGATGTGGCAACAAACACTTTGATAACCATTTTGAGAGTCTGGAAAGAGGGCTCCCCCCAACACACCCTTGCTAGGGGACGCGGCGCTAGACAAATCCTGACAGTGACACAGACAAATGCCAGGTGGGGGCTGGCGGGGGCCCAGGGCTGTCTGAGCTCCTGCCTCTCCCAGGAGAGGCCCAGGCATCTCGGGCTCTCCCCTCCATTGGCTCGGGAATATTTGGGGATCTGTCAGGAAAATAGTTGATTGGTTGGTAAAAGCAGCCACTGGACGCTTTCCCTTATCACTTTAACAGCCCGACAACAGTCCCTAAAAGGCAAGGCTGCGCTCTGCACCAATCAGAGACCGGCGGGGAGGTGTCTCGGACCGGAGGGAGGTGGGGCCCGGGTACCGGAGGAGGAGGAGGAGGGAGGAGGAGGGAAGGGCTCTCGGGAGCCGGAAAAGCCCAGAAAACACCGGCTCGGTCCCGGAGGAGGCTTTGTTTACAGGGCTTCTGCCAAACGAACCGGAAGGGTCAGAACAGGCACCGAAGCCTTTAAACAAATATAGAGCGCGTTCCTTCCTTTTAATTTTTCTGACACATCTGTTTACAAATCAAATGAATCGTCATACAATAGATTCCGTTAAGAGTGGCCTGTGGCCAGTTTTCTCCCTTTGCCACCTGTTCCTTTTAAAGAACCGGAGCTGACAAGCCGAGGGACCGTGTAAGGTTTCACTGACATCCCAGACCCGGCAGGGAGGTGGCGGCTGGCTTGTCAGCACCCATGACTTCAACAAACAAATTGTCTCCGCTGTTTTAGAGACCTTGGGGCGGAGTGGCGGGGCGGGGAATTAATGGTCTGTTGGTAGCAGGCTCCCTCATCTTATTTGTATAGATGTTTGAATTGTGTTCAAAGTTAGATTTTGCTGCTGTTGTTGTTGTTGTTATTAAAAATCTAGTAAGACGCCCAAAAGCTAGCCACCCAACTCTTCGATGGGTTCCAAAACCAAGATCAAGGGTGTTAGGGGCAAACGAAGGGAGGATATTTAGCCCTTTTTAGAGAAATGAGTCTCTTTTTTAAGTCCCTTGCTGCTCGAGGAGGCGGCTGTGGCAACCTGGAAGAATGCATTCTAATAGTCAGGAGTGACCCCTAAAATTAATCTACAAGGACATTCAACAGGGCGTTGATACAATGGGAGGAGTGAGGAGGAAGAGGAGGAGAAATAATGCTAAGGTTCGTTAATGATGCCAATGTATCACTAAAAATTCTTACGCAATCACTTTTTAGCACTTGTAATTCCATGATCTTGGTGATTTTTACATCTTCTTGTACTTTCCTGTACATTGTCAATTTTCTACACCAAGCATGCATTGCTTCATTGTCATGGTTTTCTCCTTTCACCCAAGAAATCTATCTTTACACAGAGAGGTTAACAGGAGCGCTCAGGTCTCCATCCACGCCCCTCCCAAGCTAGGAACCAGACACGCGCAACGGACTCGGATTCAAAACACCCGGTGCAAGGGCGAGGGCTAACCGGCGCGCGAAAGAACCGCGGGATCTCCGAGCCTACGGGGACGTCGCGGGGCCGGCTCTCTCACCCCGGCGCGGCCAGGGCGCCACCGAGGTCCCGGGCCCTGAGGAGGTGCAACCTGAGGCTCCTTTGCAAACGCCTACGCCGCCAGCTCACTTCTCCCTCAAGGAGGAATCACGTGGAGCAGGACTCGCCCCCGCCCTAGACCGCCGGGGCCACGCACCACCAGACGGGGTCCCAGTGCGCGTGCGCGCAGACTCGCGGCTCCGCCCCCTGGCTCCGCCCCTCCCGGCAGGTCCCAGAAGGCCCAGCGTGCCAGTTTCCAGGGCAACGCGTCAGCGCCTGGAGGCCGCTGGGTTAGCGCTGCAGCCGGAGCCGCGCGCAACAGGTAACCGCCGCCGCGCCCTGCAGCCCGAGGCCTCCGCCCAGCCCCAGCCGAGCCTCCTGCTAAACTTTCCGAACCTTACAGTGTCGCCTGGTCACTCAGCTGTAGCCCCTGCCCAGCTCGGGCCTCGCTGCCTGGCTGTACTCGAGTTGGTAATGTAGCCAGGTCGTCAGGCCGCTTCCTCCTGCAAAGCGCAGCCTGAAGAGCCACTGTCGGCGTCCTTCTTCCCTGCTCGGCCAGTGACCGAGCCCACGCAGCACACAAGCCCACGCTGGCCCTGGGACCCCGACCCGCCCGCACGCGGTCTGGCTGCTGGAGGAACTGGGGCAGGGGCCGGCTGGGAGCCGGCGCGGGTGCGGCCAGGGGAGCGGCCAGGCTCCAGTCACCCCACCCGACCGTGTACCCCGGTCACGCTGGGGTCGATGTCACCCGCCCACCCGACTCTCAGGCTTTTCCATAGGTAAACTAGCACCGTTTTTAGTATGTATTTCGAGAATTGTGACTTTATTTTTTTTTATTTTATTTTGCTTTTTAGGGCCACACCTGCAGCATATGGAGGTTCCCGGACCAGGAGTCAAATTGGAGCCACAGCTGTCGGCCTGTGCTGCAGCCACAGCAACACAGGATCTGAGCCGCATCTGCGACCTGCACCACAGCTCACGGCAATGCCAGATCCTTAACCCACTGAGCAAGGCCAGGGATCAAACCCACAACCTCATGGTTCCTAGTCAGATTCGTTTCCACCGCACCACAACGGGAACTCCAAGAATTGTGACTTTTAAGCCAAGTGGACAGAGCTACATAAGCACCCTACAATTAAGCTAAAAAGTGAAAGATGCCCTTTAGCTTTCCAAGGTATATGACAGTGACTCTGGATAGAACTATGGCTAGAACTTTAAAACTGACTTTACGGAAGAATAAAAGAATCCACAGACTTCTTCCAAGTGAGGAAAAAAAGTCACATAGTCATTTACCTTCTGTTTGTTCTGTACTCTCTTTTTTGGCTTTTTAGAGAAGCACCCAAAGAGGTAAGTTGAAATGGAGACAAATGAGCATCACTGTGCTGATGACTTTGACAATAAGGACCTGGGCGCTGATGCTCCAGTCACAGTGATGCAGCAACAGAGAAGACGGTCCCTGCCCTTGGGGAGTTCATTCCCCCCCCCCCCCCCCGCCCCGGGACACCTGTCCCCTTGCCACCCGCAAAGCCCCAGCCTCTGTTTTCTCTTTTTCCCTTGAATGAAACCCCGACTGACCGAAGTTACAGTAGGGCAGCTGCAGTTGGCAGAGGGACTAATGGGGCATCCCGCTCGCCCGCCTCCCCCTGTGCTGTCCCTTCATAGCGACTTCTAAAGCCACCTCCTAGGACTCTCCATTCTCTTGCCTGTGTAATCACCTCTTCCTCCTCGACTGCTCGTTCTGTTGGCTTTTAAACATGCTCAAGGCTCCCATCCCAAAAGAAAGAGAAAAAACAAACTCCCTCGACCGCAGGTCCCCTTCCTTTTCCCATGATTGCCCAATTTCTCATCCCCCTCGACCGGCAAACTTTTGTAAAGAATTTTGTAAAGAATGGCCATGGTCAGTGTGTCCGCATTCCCCGCCTCCCTCTCCAGCCCGTTCCAGGCTGCCGGCTGCCACCACCTCTGCCCTGCAGCAGGAACCCGAATCGGGCCTTCCCACACCTCATCCTTCGCAATCTCTTGGCCCTATCTTTTAAATTATAGTTGATTTACAATATTGTACCAATTTCTGCTGTACAGCAAGATGACCCCATCATATATAGATGCACACATGCTTTTTCTCATCTCATCTTCCATCCTGGTCTCTCCCAAGAGACTGGATAGAGTTCCCTGTGCTGTACAGCAGGACCGCCCTGCTTATCCATTCTGAATGGAGTCGTTTGCATCTACTCACCCTAGACTCCCTCTTGGCAGCATTTACCTTGCTGTCTCCCCTTGGCTCCTGCGCCCTCGCCCCTTCTGCTCCTGTGCTGGCCCCCTCCCCTCATCTGGGCTCCCTCGCACCGCAGTTCCGCAAAGCCTAGTGTCTGTCCTCATCGTGTCCTTTGCCCAGGCCCCCTGCATTCTGACATTGGGCACAAATCCGTGCCCACCATCTCTGCCCGTGACCCCCCACCGCCCGCCCCAGCCTTGTCTCTCCAGCTTGGCTACCTTTTTTGAGCTAGAGCCGTGGATCCAGCTAGCTGAGCCCTAGCGCCTCTTAGGACCTCTCAGACCCCTACAGCTCAGCACACACACCTGGAAACAAGGATTCCCCCCAGACCTTTTCCCCTGGCTTCCAGTGGGTCACCAAGCCCTGGTGACACTGTCCCCTGTGCATCTTCCACACCCCTTCATCGTCACGGCACCTTAGTCCCAGTTCCCGCTGTCCTCCATCCAGCCTCGTGCCGTCCGCTGCTCTCTGACTTGTCCCGATTCTGTTCCCCACCCTGCAGCCAGGGTCACCCCTTCCCCAGCCTCTGTCTGTCTCGCTTAAAAGCTAGCTGCCCTGTGCCCTCTGATGAGGGCTCCGGCTCATCAGCATGGCTTCTGGGGGGACAAGGGCCTCCTTTAGCCACCAGCCTCGCCCTGCCCCCTCGTCTGCCTTCTTCTTCCTTCCTGCCCAGGCCCGTCCCACTGACCGTGCACCTCTCAAGTCTGCACCGCTACGGGGAAACTTCCCCGGTCACTCTCTCGAGCAGATTTCTTTGTCCTGTGTCCCCACAAGATTGTAGCTCATTCTTTGAAAATACCTAGAACAGTCACTATTGTGATTATTCTATTACCCACACATTAGTCCTCTGCGTTCATTATTTCCCTCGCACCCCGCAGCCCACACAGCTCCAGGCACGTGATAAGCACTCAAATGCGCCTTGAAAGAATGAATGAAATGAACATCGGTGTGTGTGAGACAGATCAAACGAGGGACATTTTAATACAGTTTTATTGAAATAGAAGGAATGAAAATTCTCGTGAAAAAGAATCTGGTCAACACTGAAAATGAAAAAAGAATTGCAGAGTTCCTGTTGTGGCTCAGCGGGTTAAGAACCTGGCATAGTGTCCATGAGGATGCGGGTTCTGTCCCTGTGGCCTCAGTGGGTTAAGGATCTGGCTGTGGCTGTGGCCTAGGCTGGCAGCTGCGGCTGTGACATGACGCTCCGCCTGGGAACATCCATATGCCACAAGTGCGGCTGTAAAAAGAAAAGAAAACATGTGGCAGTGGCCAGGAGGGAGAGCTGGAAGTGTACGGGTCTATAAAGGAGCCCGAGAATGTGGAACTTCCCTGCGGCCCCAAAGGAGTTCCATTTTCCACCACTTGGTGGGAGTAGAGAGGCACAGCTGCCAAGTCTCAAGGCGCTTCTTTGGGAGGCTGAGTCTGGTAGTGAATTTGAGCTTTTTGTCAAAAATAAATAAAACATATAACACAGTTAAATAATCCAAACCTACATGACTTGTCTATCACCATCCAAACCTTGACTGTGGCGCAGGTCCATGTATCCAGTAGAGCTTCACAGTTCAGATGTATTTATAGGTACGTTTAATTTATGGATTTTGCTGCTGGGCTGGACCTTGCGGTCATTGAGAAAAGTCAGCGAAATGTCATACGTTAAACCATAGAGGCCAGACAGTTAGTTGTACTGGCAGAGCTGGTGCTATAACTCAGACATCTTGTCATATGAGCTTTTCTCCTTCGATAGGAAACTCCCTCCCTTCTCAATCCAGTGTTCATTTTTTTTTTTTTTTCATTTGCTCCTGTGGCATATGGAGGTTCCCAGGCTAGAGGTGAAATCGGAGCTACAGCTGCTGGCCTCAGCCACAGCCACAGCAGCTCGGGATCTGAGTCACGTTTGTGACCTACACCACAGCTCACGGCAACGCCGGATCCCCGACCCGCTGAGCAAGACCAAGAATCAAACCTTCATCCTCATGACACTAGTCGGATTCGTTTCCACTGCACCACAACGGGAACTCCCCAGGGTCCATTCTTAAACTTCCTTTCTTCATTTTCAGCGTGACCAAATTTCTAAAGCCAAAAAGTGGGACACATCATCTTTAAAAAAGAAAAAACGTTTGAAGTAGCGTTCTTGAAAGTCCTGGATATGTGATCATCTTTTGTATATAATACCATTAGCTAAGGGAAGAGCTTCTAACTCATTTAACATCCTGCTGACACCTACAGTCAACTCAACTACGACAAAGGAGGCAAGAATATACAGTGGAGAAAAGACAGCAGTCCCTTCAATAAGTGGTGCTGGGAAAACTGGACAGCCACATGGAAAAGAATGAAATCAAAACACTTCCTAACACCATACACAAAAATAAACTCAAAATGGATTAAAGACCTAGATATAAGACCAGACACTATAAAACTCTTAGAGGAAAACATAGGCCAAACACTCTCTGACATAAACCACTGCAATATCTTCTCAGATCCACCTCCTAGAGTCATGACAATAAAAACAAAATCAAATGGGACTTAATTAAACTTAAAAGTATCTGCACAGCAAAGGAAACCCTAAATAAAATGAAAAGACAAACCACAGAATGGGAGAAAATATTTGCAAATGAATCAACTGACAAGGGATTTATCTCCAAAATTTAGGAACACCTCCTGCAGCTCAATACCAAAAAAAAAACAAACAACCCCATCAAAAAATGGGCAGAAGATCTAAATAGATGATTCTCCAAAGAAGACATACAGATGGCCAAAAAACACATGAAAAGATGTTCAACATCACTCATTATTAGAGAAATGCAAGTCAAAACCATGATGAGGTACCACCTTACACCAGCCAGAACTGCCATCTACAAAAAGCCTACAAACAATAAATGCTGGAGAGGGCGTGGAGAAAAGGGAACCCTATTACACTGTTGGTAGGAATGTGCTACCACTGTGGAAAACAGTATGGAGCGTCCTCAGAAAACTAAAAACAGAATTACCATTTGATCCAGCAATCCCACTCCTGGGCTTCTATCCAGAGAAAACCATGACTTGAAAAGATACATGTATTACAATGTTTATTGCAGCACTGTATACAACAGCCAAGACAGGGAAACAACCTAACTGTCCATCAACAGAGGAGTGGATCAAGAAGATGTGGTACATATACACAATGGAATATTACTCAGCCATTAAAAGGAACGAAATAATGGCATTTGCAGCAACATGGATGGACCTAGAAATTATCATGCTAAGTCAGACAGACACCAACATCATATTCTATCGTGTGAAATCTTTTTAAAAAAGGACACAATGAACTTCTCTGCAGAACAGACACTGACTCACAGACTGAAAATTTTCTGTTTTGTAAATGAGACAGTTTGGGGTTGGGGGGATGCACTGGGGGTCTGGGATGGAAATACTGTAAAATTGGGTTGTGATGATCGACATAAGTGTAACAAAATTCATTGCAAATTATAAAAATAAATAAAAATTTTTTAAAAATCCTGCTGAACTTGGTGTCAAAGAGTTTATTTTAAAGCGCTCAGGCCTTTTCATTCGGTAGAAAGACCCTCAGTCTGGGTCCGGCCGGTGTCTCCCCATGACCTGACTCGGGCTTGCTCCTGGCAGGGAGAGCCCAGGAGTGACCCTGCGCCCTTCTCAGTCACAGGGAGGCACGTGAGTGTCACCGGTCCCGCTGGTGGTGCAAGCCTTGATGACCTGGTCATAGTCAAGGGGTCTGCCAGGCTCCTCCACAAAGTCACCCTCTTTCCGTTAGTACTTTCTTAGCATTGTGCTTTATTATTATTTATTATTATCACTGTTATTCCTATTCAATTCTATTTATTGGCCCTTAACAACCATTGACAACTGCCTGCTTCAACTACCTCTGCGAGAGCCATCCAGCCGTCATTATCCACTTCCACCACTCCTTGTGTGTTCATTAGCCGTCACTCTGCCATAAGGAAGAATTTTCTCTTCCTTTCTCATTTATGTATTCATTTATATTAGTATGGACACCTGGATTCCTATTTTATTCAATGACAATCTTATTTCCTCATTTATTTTGATGCTCAAATTGTCGTAGATTTGACCAGTGGAAACGTCTTCAAGTTGGCTTCGGTATCCCTTGACACACACCAGCCTTACCTTGTGCTCTGCCTGCCCCAGGCCTGGAATCATCCAGTTCTCTGAGGAACCCTGATTCCTTTTAGGGAATGGTACTCATGTGGCTATTGTTACTGGGATGTCACTGCTTCTAGGAAAAGAGTTAGAAAAAAAAAAAATATGTATATATATATATGTACATACACACACACACCTACATATACGTAGATCTGTAGCTATTTATCCTAATGTATATACACAGCTGTATATTTTAAACCACTATTTCCTATTCTTTTTTCTTTTCTGGCCACACCTTGGCATGTGGAGTTCCTGGGCCAGGGATCAGATCTGTGGCCACACCAAATCCTTCACCCAGTGTGCCAGGCCAGGGATCAAACCTGCATCCCAGCACTCCCAAGACGCTGCCAGTCCCATTGAACCACAGTGGGAACTCCAGCCAGTATTTCCTATTCTAATCGAATACCTCAGGGTTAGTTATGTAACTAAAACCCTTTCAGGCAGAAAGAAACTTGTCTTCCATGATTCTAAATACATTTCTTGCCTCCATTATCTTATTTGCTCTGTGTAATTAATTTCCTGATCTTGCCAGCTCCCTGTCACCTTTTGTCACCCCCTCCCCCGCAATCTTCTCCTCCCCACCCAAGCTTCTCAGCCTCCTGGCAGGCCTCCACCAACGCCTCCACACCCAGGCCAGCCTTCTTGCTTTTTTAAATCTCCACCCTGAGTGCTTGATGGGAGAGCTTGCTAGTTTCTCCAGCTAGTTTTTCCAGAGCAAACAATCCCACCAGCTCCCAGAGTTGGTGATCTTTTTCTAAGTTATAGTCCAGACAAGGTATAGCAAGATAGTTTAGGAAGTATTAAGTTATTTCCCCAAGGCACTTGAAGTCTCTTTTCTTTGACTTCTTGAAATTTATAATAGTACATTTCATTTCTGATTTTTTTTGTCTTTTTGTCTTTTTGTCTTTTCCAGGGCCTCACCCGCGGCATATGGAGGTTCCCAGGCTAGGGGTCGAATTGGAGCTGTAGCCACCAGCCTACACCACAGCCACAGCCACGTGGGATCCAAGCTACCTCCGTGACCTACACCATGCTCACGGCAACGCCGGATCCTTAACCCACTGATGAGAAAGGCCAGGGATGGAACCCACAACCTCATGGTTCCTAGTCGGATTCGTTAACTACTGAGCCACAACAGGAACTCCCTCATTTCCGATTTAATAGCCTGCTTTTAGTCTCATTTTGACTCATGATGTTTTTCGAGATAGTCTCTATTAGTTTGCTATTGCTGCTGTAACAAATACCACAAACTCAGTGGCTTACAACAACACAAATTCATTCTCTTATAGTTCCAGAGGTTAGAAGTCTGAAGTGAGTCTCATGAGGCCAAAAAGGTATCGGCAGGGCTGTTTCCTTCCAGAAGAGAATCCATCCCCTTGCTTCATAGCTTCTGGAAAAGCCTGTGTTTGGCCTGTGACCCTTTCCTCTGCCTTCAAAGCCAGCAGCAAAACATCTCTCTCTGACTCTGCCTCCCTCACCACTCTGCTGTATTCTAGAGGACTCTTCCTGTGTCCCTCTTGTGTCCTCTTGACTCCTCCTGTGTCCCTCTTGTGATTGCATCAGGCCCGCAGATAAACCAGGACAATTCAGGATAAACTCCCCAGCTCAGTCAAGATCTTTCACGCGGTCATCTGCCAAGTTCCTTGTGCTCTGTGCAGTAACAGGTTCTGCTCCCAGGTTCTGGGGATTCGCAGGTTCTAGGGATTGGGACGCGGACATCCTTGGGAGCAGGGAGACATTATTCAGCCTATCACAACACTACGTAGAAGTTGTTAATTCTTAAAAATTAGATTTTAACTCCTTTCATTATGGCAGGCGATGAGCACCCTGTAGACATTAACTGGGAAATGAACATGCTTGGAGATCTTTACAAAGCCACGCACACAGAGATGTGCCTCACTCGGTCATTCGTTTTTTAAACAGCTATGCAGTATCAGTAGTCCTATTAATCATAGTTACAGTTATAATAATGTTTCATCCAGTTTTTAAATTTTTGTCATGCTGATAGGTGAAACTAGAAGCTGGTTGTTTTCATTTGCATTTCATTAATTATGAGCAAGTTTGAAAATCTTTTCGTATAATTTTTAGTTGTTTGTGCGGCTGTAACATGCTTTTTGTCTAATATGTTCATATCCTTTACCCATTTTTTTATGGATGATCATAAGCATTCTTTGTAAATTAAGGAATTAGCTCTTGGTTGTGTGTTGAAAATAGCTTTCCCAGTTTCTAATATGCCTTTTAACTTTATGATTTTTTTTGTTGTTATAGAGAAGTTTTAAAATTTTTATGTATGCACCCAACATAGGAGTACCGAAATACAGAAATATTAACAGATACAAAGGGAGAAATGAACAGCAACACAATAATGATGGGGGACTTTAACACCCCACTTACACTGACAAACACATCATCCAGACAGAAAATCAATAAGGAAACACTGGCTTTAAATGATACATTGGACCAGATAGACTTAATAGATATACACATAACATTCCATCTATTTTTCTGGACCTATCTCCTAAGGCAAAGCAAACAAAAACAAGAATAAACAAATGGGACCTCACTAAAATTAAAAGCTTATGCACAACAAAGGAAGCCGAGGATAAAACAAAAAGACAACCTCTTGAATGGCAGAAAATATATAAGTAGCTCATACAACATCAAAAAAAAAAGCATAAAAAATGGGCAGAAAATCTGAATAGGCATTTTTTTCAAGGAAGACATACAGATGGCCAACAGGCCCATGAAAAGATGCTCAACATCATTAATCATCAGAGAAATACAAATCAAAACCACAATGAGATATCACCTCACACCTGTAAGAATGGCTATCATCAAGAAGACTGTAAATAACACATTCTGGTGAAGATGTAGGGAAAAGGGAACTTTGTATGCTGTGGGTTGGAATGTACATTGGTGCAGCCACTATGGAAAACGGTATGGAGATTCCCCCCAAAAAACAAAAAATAGAACTACCATGTGACCTAGCAATTCCATTCCTGGGTATACATTCAAAGAAAATGAACATTTTCATTAAAAAACATATATGGATCCCAATGTTCATTGCAGCATTATTTACAATAGCCAAGATTTGGAAGCAACCTGTGTCCATCACCGGATGAACAGACAAAGATGTGGTGTATTTATATATGAACTACTACTCAACAATAAAAAAGGAAATGTTGGGAGTTCCTGTTGTGGCTCAGTGGCTGACAAATCCAACTAGGAACCATGAGGTTGCAGGTTCGATTCTTGGCCTCACTCAGTGGCTTAAGGATCTGGCATTGCAGTGAGCTGTGGTATAGGTTGCAGACACGGCTCAGATCTGGTGTTGCTGTGGCTGTGGTATATACCAGCAGCTACAGCTCCCATTTAACTCCTAGCCTGGGAACCTCCATATGCCGCAGGTGCAGCCCTAAAAAGACAAAAGACAAAAAAATAAAAAAGGAAATTTTGCATTTTTGCAACAATCTGGATGGGCTTAGAGGGTATTATGCCAAATAAAGTAAGTCAGAGAAAGACAAATACTCTATGATATCATTTATATGGAGAATCTATAAAAATAAACTAGTGAGGAGTTCCTGTCGTGGCTCAGTGGTTAACAAATCCAACTAGGAACCATGAGGTTGCGGGTTCAATCCCTGCCCTTGCTCAGTGGGTTAACGATCTGGCGTTGCCGTGAGCTGTGGTGTAGGTTGCAGACGCGGCTCGGATCCCGCGTTGCTGTGGCTCTGGTGTAGGCTGGCAGCTACAGCTCTGATTAGACCCCTAGCCTGGGAACCTCCATATGCCACGGGAAGCAGCCCAAGAAATGGCAAAAAGACATAAATAAACAAACAAACTAGTGAATATAACAAAAAAGAAACCATCACAGATATAAAGAAGGAGTTTTCAGTGGGGAGGGGGAGAGGAGAGGGGAAGGCTTGGGGTAAGGGTTTGAGAGGTACAAATAGCAACGTAGAAAATAAATAAGCTGCAAGGATACCTTGTACGGCACAGGAAATATAGCCAAAATTTTAAAATAAACATAAAAGGAGTATAAAGCAAAAATCGTGAGATTCATTATGTTGTACACATAAAACTTAACACTATAACAGTATAATACTATAAATAAATTAGACCTCAATAAAATTTTTTTAATTTTATGCAGCCATTTTTACTCACTGATCGCTTTGTGCTTTGTGAGCTTTATTTCTTGCCACACTACATGTTTTCTTTTTTCTTCCTCTTCTTCTCTCTTTTTTTTTTCTTTTTTTACTTTTTAGGGCTGCACCTGCAGCATATGGAAGTCCCCAAGCTAGGGGTCAGATCAGCAGCTGCCGGCCTGCCCCACAGCCACAACATTGCTGGATCCTTAACCCACTGAGCAAGGCCAGGGATCGAACCTACATCCTCATGGATACTAGTCAGTTTCGGATTCATTTCCACTGAGCCACAATGGGAACTCCCATGTTTTCTTTTAAGATTTGTTAACATTTACATTTTTATTTTATCTAATATTTCTTTAAGTGTAAAAAATGTAATAATCTACTTTTTTTTTCTTTTTTCTTTTTTTTTTTTTTTTAGGGCTGCACCCATGGCATATGGAAGTTCCCAGGCTAGAGGTTGAATCGGAGCTACAGCTGCCAGTCTACACCACAGCCACAGCAACACGGGATCTGAGCCACATCTGTGACCTAAACCACAGCTCACGGCAACACCGGATCCTTAACCCACTGAGCGAGGCCAGGGATCGAACCTGTGTCCTCATGGATACTAGTCAGGTTCCTTTCTGCTGAGCCACAACGGGAACTCCTAATAATTCAGTTTTGATTTGATTTCCAGACTGATGTCTAGCCTGATGCTTCCCATCCTGTCATTTCTTGAATGTCCACTTTTCCCCCACCTTTATCTTATACTAGGTTTCCACATGTATTTGTTTCTGAGCTTTTTATCTCATTATATTGCTCTGTCTATTCAAGCACTAGTGGCAGACTCTAATGACTGTAACTTTATAGCTCAATATCTGATAGAGGTAGTCCTTTCTCATCATTTTTTTCAAAATCCTATGTGTTCTCTCATAATGATTTTTCATATTCATAATTATATGTTTAGTAACGTTTCAAATTTCTAAAAAATCACTCAGCATTTTTATTAGGAATGCTTTAATTATGTCGGTTAAATTAGGGTGAATATGCATCTTTATCGCCTTGGTCCTTCTTGTTATAAGCACACCGTATGTCCTCCCACTCACACACACCTTTACCTCTTTCAGTAATTTTAACATTTTATTCGTATTATTTGTATTCAATCTATATTAGATCTTTTAATTTTTTAGGCAATAGCGTAAGTGGGATCTTTTCATCTCTTTTCTAAGTCTTTTAATTGACATAGAAAAGATTGATTTTATATCCATTTAATAACCTATAGTTTTATTGAATTTATTTTATAGTGTTGTACAGGGTCTTCTAAGTATACAATCATGTCATCTGCCCAAAATAAATAATTTGCCTTTTGTTTTCCAATATCTTTTAACCTGTTATTTCTTTCTCAGGTCTAATTTCATTGAATAGTACCGACAGAACAGTATTAATTTATGAAAACAATAACGGGCATCTTTATCTTAATCCTTACAGCGCTGTAAATTAACATTTCACTATGAGCATGAGGTTAGCTTTTGGTTTGAGATATTTATGTATCATATGGAGAAAGCATTCATTTAGGGTATTCTGAGTAGAATCAGCAGCAGTGAGAAGTCTGTCAGGAGTAATGCATATTAGGGAGACAGGAATTAAGAACCTTAGAGGCACCTCGACATTAATATATTTAATCAATATTTAACGCAATGAGATTCTGCTGTATAGCCCAAGGAACTATATGCAATCACTTGTGATGGAACATGATGGGAGGTAATGTGAAAATATATATATATATAAAACTGGGTCACTTTGCTGTACAGCAGAAATTGACAGAACATTGTAAACCAACTATAGTAAAAAATTATGTATTTAATCAATATTTAAATAAATAAACACCACTTCCTAGGAACTCTTCTAGGCACAGGGGGTACAGCAGTAGATAAAATAGTCAAAAATGTTGCTGTGGAGTTCCCGATGTGGTTCAGTGGGTTGAGAACATAGCGGCCGTGAGAGTGCAGATTCAATCTCTGGCCTTGCTCAGTTGGTTAAGGATCCAGGGTTGCTGCCAGCTGCGGTATAGGTTGCAGATGCAGCTCCGATTTGAGCCGTAGCCCAGGAACTTCCAAATGTTGCAGGTGTGGCCCTAAAAAAAAATACTGCCCTTGTGAAACATACAGTTTAATGGGAAGTCAGGCAACAAATCAGCTAAATAAGTAAAATATGCATGATGTTAGATTAATGATATGTGCTCGGAGGGAAAATAAAGTGGGAAAGAGAATAGGAAATGTTGAGAATGGATGAGAAAAGAGGGAAAAAGTTGTATGTCGAAAAACAAAAAACAAAACAAAAAAGCAAAACTGGTTAAGAATACAGTTTCCTACCCACCAAATAATTTGCGTTGGGAAACACAGATGTAAGCATTTGAAAACTAAATGGTCCCTAGGAACCAATTATAACTTCACTACAGAATGTTTATCTTTAAGGAGTAGGATTTTTCTGGTTGTAATAAAAGCCAAGAAGCTGACAATTTGTGAGGCTGATTGTGGAGTCAGAAGGATACACTTCAATACAGAACCCTAAGCTTATCATCATCAGTGCTTCTAAAATAAGATCCAGGGCCCACCAGTGGACCTGGAGGGTCTTCCTTCTACTATTTTTGTTGTTTACAGGCAAGTAACATACAACCTAAAGCTTTCATTCCTCATGCTCAACTTTTTCCTGGAAGAACAGCCAGGTGGGCCACACAATTTTTGTGCCCCCAATTTTGAGAGGCATGGCTCACTGGGGGCTCCTTCAAATCTTATTTTAGCAGGAATGTTTGATAACCACAAGAATTTCCCAATCAGTTGCCAAGGGCTGGTTCACTTGGACAGAGAAAAAGCCTTATAATCTGTGAAGTACAAAGCAATCCATATGAAAATGAATATATATTAATTAATACTGTTCAAGGGGTGGGGGGACACGCTGGGGGTGTGGGATGGAAATCCTATAAAATTGGATTGTGATGATCATTGCACAACTATAAATGTAATACATTCATTGAGTAATTTAAAAAAATTTTTAATTAATACTGGTTAATTCATATATTCTTCTTTGTGAGCTCCTAACATTTTCCTTTTATAATATCATTCTAGGTTTTTTGAAATATATTCTTTTCTTAAAAAGAGACCAAAACATGTCAAAAACCACTCCCCTGGCGAGCTCATAAATACTGCAGTGTGGCGAACCCTCCGCCCAGAGCACACAGGTGAGCTCCGCACATCTTAGGAACGTCTGGGAAGGAACAACAGGTATGCATTCACTCATCCTAAAACAGGTTTGCATGGGTTTATTTTTTCGGTCTACCTTCTCGTAAAAACAGAGTCGAAGGTGACTACACAGCACTGTAGTGTTCAGAGTTACTTAGATCTTTCCCTTCCCCTTGAACATTCTTAGTTCTCATTCTATAATTACATGAACAGGACACACAAACATAGTGTCGTTACAGGCAGTCACCCCTTTTCACCATGGTGCCACCCAGAAAAAAAGCATATGACAGGATCATATTTTCCCATTAATGTTTTGAATCATGCGTTGTATGCCTGAGTCATACGTAATAGTAAGGAAACTCCCATAAACCCTATAATGAGAGAAACACAGTTAAATCCCACTTCAAGTGCAATAAAACGGGCACCATTATACTATAAACACTGAATGTTCAAAATACAAATATTGCCAAAAGTCTGCACTATATGCTGTCATAAATTTGATATATCGAAAACTAGTTCCCATCATGGCTCGGTGGAAATGAATCCAACTAGTATCCATGAGGACGCAGGTTTGATCCCTGGCCTCGCTCAGTGGGTTAAGGATCTGGTGTTGCTGTGAGCTGAGGTATAGGTTGCAGACACAGCTTGGATCCCACCATTGCTGTGCTGTGGTGTAGGCCAGCAGCTGCAGCTCTGATTCTACCCCTACCCTGGGAACCTCCATATGTTGTAGGAGTGGCCCTAAAAGACAAAAATAAATAAATTTTAAAAAATAAAACTAATATGCTAACTAAATAGTAAGCATTAATCACACAATTACTAACTTTATTTTCAAATCCTTGAAGACAGAGTTTGCCACTTCCCAGTGCCTGGCAGACAATAAATGATCTTTGAACATTTTAAATTGATTAATTAATTAATTAAGGAAAAAAGGCGGTTGGCTTTAAACCTATATTTTTCAATAATACACATAATCAGAAATCTGTATATGTGGAGACTGCCCACATTTTTTTATGGACAACAATGTCATGTAACCTATTTATATTAATATAAAGACACTCTAGAACAACTGAATCACCTTGGAAGTGTAGTTACAAGCCTGATTCTAGTCATCAATGAATTTTTAACAGATCAAAGAGAAATATACCACTTAAGAGACTGACTATTCCAGAGAGCTTCTGGTTGTATGCTTTCTAAGTACATCTCATTGCTGACAGTAACAGCCAAAAATCAAACTTGGCTTTTCATTGCTGATGATTCTCAGATTCATTTTCATGAATTAGAATGGAATTCTCACATATGAACCAAATAGAACCATATTCAGGTCATAATATGTAGAAAGTTTAGAAGAGTTCTGTTAGAACTTTCACAATTATAAAAGTGTTCTGTATCTCTGCTGGGTATAATTTACATCAAGTCCAAGTAATTCTTTTGGAAACTGAACTACCTTGGGAAGATACATCCGAGTGTATTAGTTAGCTATGCCTATGTAACAAATTACCCCAAAACTTAATAGCTCGAAACAAAAAACTACTTTGATAGGATCACAATTTGATTAAAATTAATGGATCAGAGATGGAGAAGATGTTGGCATTATAGAGATTTTTTCAAAATTAAACATTCTAGAAAGCATCTATTAACCTAAATAAACTACGTTGTTTAGCATAACATCCTGTTCTTCCATTTTTCTGCAAGATCACTATTAATTTTATAACATCCTACAGTAGAGTCACACAGAAGTTTTCTGTTCTATAAATCTCTCTCCAGTTTTCAAATGAACATTTACTGGCTGGAAAAACAACAACAAACATTTATTGTTCTATGGGTCAGTAATCTGGGCACAGCTGAGTCCTTTGACGCCAGATGTCTCTCAAGGGTGAAGTCAACATGTCACTTGGGACTGCAGTTATGACTCATGGTTGGGGGGAGGGGGAGTTTCAAGCTTCCAGGCCCAAATAAATAAAATCAGAAATGAAAAAGGAGAAGTTATAACCCACACCACAGAAATACAAAGGATCATATGCTATGAACAACTATATGCCAATAAATGGGACCATCTAGGGAAAAACGGACCAATTTTTTAGAAATGTACAATCCCCCAAGACTGAACCAGGAAGAAGCAGAAAATATGCACAGACCAATTACCAGTAATGAAGCTGAATCAGTCATTTTTGAAACTCTTGAATAAACAAAAGTCCAGGACCAGATGGCTTCACAGGTGAATTCTATCAAACATTCAGAGAAGAGGAAATACCTATCCTTCTTGTGCTTCAAAAAACTGCAGGGAAAGGAACGCTTCTGAACTTCTTCTACAAAGCCAGCATCATCCTGATAACAAAAATCAAACATCTCTCTCTCCCTCTCTTTCTCTCTCACACACACACACAATTACAGACCGTTATCACTGATGAATATAGATGTAAAAATCCTCAACAAAATATTGGTAAACCGAATCCAACAATACATTCAAAAGATCATACATCACGATCAAGAGGGATTAATCCCTGGGCTGCAAGGATGGTTCAGCACTGGCTATCAATCGATGTGATATGTCACACTAACAAAGTGAGGAATAAAATCCACGTAATTATCTCAATAGAGGCAGAAAAAGCTTTTGACAAAATTCAGCATCCATTTATGAGAAAAACCCTCCAGAAAGTGGGCATTCTTAAAAGCTGATATTAATAAGTTCTGATAAATCACGGGGCCAACCAGTTCATATACTGGCCTTACCAAGTTGTAAACATATTGTTTCAGAAAACTATAGCATTACATAAAGCATTTATGAAACCTTTTAAGTTTAGTAAGTTCCAAAACAGGCAACGTCTTAGAATACAAATGGAAATAGAATACGTTTTGGGTTTTTTTGTTTGTTTTGTTGTTGTTGTTGTTTCTTTTCATTGCTTTTTAGGGCTGTACCTGCAGCATATGGAGATTCCCAGACCAGGGGTTGAATCGGAGCAGTAGCTGCCGGCCTACATCACAGCCACAGCAACACAGGATCTGAGCCGCGTCTTCGACCTGCACCACAGCTCATGGCAATGCCAGATCCTTAATCCACTGAGCGAGGCCAGGGATCAAACCCGCAGCCTCATGGTTCCTAGTTGGATTTGGTTCCACTGTGCCACAACAGGAACTCCTGGAAAATCATTTTTAATTATTAAATATTTGTGCCTCTTTAATTATAGGACAGTGATAGATCAGTGAACGCAGTAATAAGTCTGAAGTTGCTCAAATTTGTCATGAGATGGACCAGGTTATAATAGTGATCAACAATAGAGCAACTGTGCCTCATACCACGTGTTTTAGAAATTTATGGAACGCAGGCTGACAGTACATCCACTTGAAAATTGTCTTTATAGTAAGACTACACTTTGACCATGCCTGTTGCACCAGGTAGCCTAAATGAATTGTTGAGCAGGAAAGATTATGGTCAATTTTGCTACTAAGGTTTCTTCTGACTGGGACATTTTTTATTGTGATTTTTCAAGCAATTTAAAGGAACTACAGGAGTTCCCGTCGTGGCTCAACGGTAACGAACCCGACTAGTATCCATGACGATGTTGGTTCGATTCCTGGCCTCGCTCAGTGGGTTAAGGGTCCGGTGTTGCCATAAACTGCAGTGTAGGTGGCAGACACGGCTCAGATCCCACGTTGCTGTTGCTGTCGCTGTGGCGTAGGCCAGCAGCTGCAGCTCCCATTCAACCCCTAGCCTGGGAACTTCCATATGCTGTCTTTAAAAAAAAGAAAAAAAAATTTAAAAAAGTAGCTAGCATAGTTTCCTAGTGGCCTAGCAATGGAGGATTCAGTGTTGTCACTGCTGTCACATGGGTTCAATGTCTGGCCTGGAAATTTCTGCATGCCCCTGGTGTGGCCAAAAAATAATAATAATAATAAAGGAACTATAGTTACTGCCTCGTTGCTCTAGAGATCCTGCAAAACAGAGCCACCAGAGACAGTGCACTGTGGGGCCATTAGCAATCAACAGAGGCCTCGGCTCCTGCAGGGTCTCCTGGAGCGGGTGAAGATGCTTCGAAGGCACCTTCCTACTACAGCTAAGCCTAGAAAGCCTCCCATCTGGGCTACATTTTAACCTGGTAGAACTGTTTTAGGAGTGAGGTTGTTTAACAACCTTAAGGCTTATGTGGCCCCGGTGGGTTTCCATTAGCATTTTTTTTCCTTTTTTCTTGTTAGTATCAGTGTTAATTACAGTAAGCGATCAGGAGGGCTAGTTTTCTACTATGTCACTAGGAAGAGTCAGAGCTGGTTTTAGCCCCCTGTGAGCATGTAAGCAGAGGGAATCTTTCTTTTTTATTATAGGTGGGTTTCCACTACATCCTCAAGCGTCACTATTCCAATCTAGGAGTGAAGAGAACACTGCCCCACCCTCACCTCCTTACCCCTCTCATCTCACTGCTCCTACCAGTCAGGTCCAGAGTGAGAGTGAGTTATAGCCATTGACATGAAAGATTCAGGAATAAGTGGTTATTTTCATACAGTCTGGGAACTTTTTTTTTTTTTTTTTTTTTTTTTTGTCTTTTTGCCTTTCCTAGGGCTGCTCCCGCAACATATAGAGGTTCCCAGGCTGGGGTCTAATCAGAGCTGTAGCCACCAGCCTACACCAGAGCCACAGCAACTCAGGATCCGAGCCACGTCTGTGACCTACACCACAGCTCACGGCAACGCCGGATCCTTAACCCACAGAGCAAGGCCAGGGATCGAACCCGCAACCTCATGGTTCTTAGTCGGATTCGTTAACCACTGAGCCACAACAGGAACTCCCAGTCTGGGATCTTGAAGCAATGTAAAGCCAAGTGGCAAGTAATTCTCATAGACTTATCACCTTATCACAGGTTTTGACACACATTTTTTTTTCTTTTTAGGGCCACACTCTTGGCATATAGAGGTTCCCAGGCTAGGGGCTGAATCAGAGCTGTACCTGCTGGCCTGCAGCCACAGCCACAGCCACAGCCACACAAGATCCTTAACCCACTGAGTGAGGCCAAGGATCCAACCTGCATCCTCACGGATACTGGTCAGATGTGTCTCCACTGAGCCATGACAGGAATCCTGGTTTTGACACAATTTAACAGCGCAGTGATAAATGAGTTGGGTCAAATTTTATCTGTTTGGGGTCGAGAAATATGGTGTAGTGAAAAGAACGTTAAAGACAGACAGACCTGTGCCGACACCAGCTCAGCAGGTTGGAGCTGAAGAACGGGGGCTGTGAAACTTACGGAAAAAAGTTAACATAAAACAAGACACAGAGACATTTTCTTAAGTAAAGGTGGGAACCGGGGGACTCAAGGTCTCAGGGACCCAGAGGCCATCTCAAGAAATCACACTGCTTTTATTGTCTTTTTTAGGATGATGTCAAGTGAGGAGGGGGCTGTAGGTGCAGGATAGAGGGTTTTTTTAAGTTATTTTAAAAGTCACATAGCTAGTTGCCGATGAAGCTTTTACTCTGACCTTTAGGCATTTAACAATCATTAGCATTGAGGAAGCTTGGCGTCAGCTCTCTATGCAGAGCATCTGGAGAATCACCACTGTGCTTCTGCAGATGGTGGCGTGCCTATCTGCAGCAACTCGGCAGCGTGCCTAGGTTTACACCTCTGTTCTCCTTGCTAATGCATATCCTGCTAACGACCCCTCAACAACCCCTTGGGGCCATGAGATTGCTCTTTCTCTTATTCTTAAGAGGACATATCATGCTGTGCAAACGGCGTGCCCATCTGCACAGGTCTGGTGTGTCTAGACCAACGCATTATGTCTCATTCAGCTGACCCCATGACTAACTTATGCCTTTAGGTCTTTGTGCTTAAGCTTAAGTCCTTCACCAGCACTGCAACTGTTTTCCAAGCAGGAAGATGGGGTAAAGGAAAGCAGGACAAGACAGCGTTTCCAGCAAAGCTGAGAAAAGAGTGTAGAAACATGTCTTGCAACAGACCTGGATTCAAAACTCAGTTCTCCCCCTCACTAGCGTTGTGACCTTGGACAAGTTACTTAATCATTCTGAGCCTTTATTTTCTCATCTATAAAACAGGGTCAATAATACCTATTTCCTAGGACTGTTGTCATGATTAAGTAGGCAGTGTAAGTAAGCTCCTACCTCCGTGCTTGGCAAACGGGTGATGGTGGCGGGGGTGTGGTCATTAGTCAAGCATTGACAAATATTGGTGGTGTGACAGCACTCTGCTTGGGCTGAAGTTACAGCAGTAAGAAGCCATAGTCTTGGATGGATGGGACTGGTCAAGCCGTTGTTCTCGGTGAAATCGTACCTGGGGAGACAGACTGACTCTTGGCTGCACCTCTCACCTGACGACATCAGCAGGGCCCTTAACAGTCCTGCTGTTTGTCCCAGAGTTACTCTGGCAGGAGAGGAACCTGGTATTTGTTGATTGCTTCTCATGGGACAAGTACTGTGATATAAACACGGTCTCATTTCCCCCTAAAATAACGCGATGAAATCCCTGTTGTTATTCACACTTTACAGGTGACCAAGGTAACTCAGGTAACTAGGTAAGTGACAGACCCAGGTTCAAACCCAAGTCAGCCTGCCTTCAAGTGTCTGTCACCATGACCCTCCCATTGCTGTAGCTGTTGGACAACTTGAGACTGTAACACAAAAAAACTGTCCTGAATTAAGCCTTTATCCTACAATGCCGGCATGAGAAGACCCCCTCAAAGGCGTGTCTAAGGTGGGAGGAAGGATTGCTGCAGGGCTTCAGCAGGAGAGGTCAGCTGGATCGTCCAGCTTGTGTTAGGAGCAAATGGTCACAACAGAGTCTCCTTGTGGATTGACAGCCATAGTTTGGGCAATTTGGATTTCTGCAGATGAGTGGGGAGAAATCAGGGCCAAGGTTCTGAGCAAGAGGAGTGAGGAGGAACAGCTCCCCGGAACAAGAAGAGGCGAGGCATGAGGGCACCAGCAGAACATTTTTGGCCCTTCCGGATCTCTTACACCAATGCCAGGAGCTTTTCTTCATGCAGAAGCAAAGCTTCAAAATCCAGATCATTGCCTGTGCCTCCGCCCACTGCTACGTGGCAGAATGTGTCTGGAAAGAAGGAGTCGTTGATTTAGGATTGTGTGATGTTAACACAAATGTGTTGTTTGCAGTCATGACAGTTAAGGAAGAAAGCCCTGACCTCGAAGCTGGAAACACGGACGATTATGTCACCTGTCTGAACCTGTTCTCTTTATGTGGCTAGGATTAGATGACGTGAACTCAGTTGGTAGAAAGTAAAAGCACTAGTTAATCATTACATATATTGCTAATATTGCCAGTAAGAATTTTGGGGCTAATACAACCACTATGGAGAACAGTGTGGAGGTACCTCAAAAAACTAAATATAGAACTACCATTTGACCCAGCAATCCCACTCTTGGGCATATAGCTGGACAAAATTTTCATTGAAAAAGATGCATGCACCCCTATGTTCATTGCAGCACTATTCACAACAGCCAAGACATGGAAACAACTTGAATGCCCATCAACAGATGAATGGATTAAGAAGATGTGGTATAGGAGTTCCTGTCATGGCTCAGCAGTTAATGAACCCGACTAGCATCCATGAGGGCCTGGGTTTGATCCCTGGCCTCGCTCAGTGGGTTAAGGATCTGGCATTGCTGTGACTGTAGTGTAGGTGAGCAGCTACAGCTCCAATTGGACTCCTAGCCTGAGAACCTCCATATGCCACAGGTGCAGCCCTAAAAAGATAAAAAGACCAAAAAAAAAAAAAAAAGATGTAGTATATATATATATATATATATATATATATATATATATATATGTATATACAATGAAATACTACTCAGCCATAAAAAAGAACGAAACAATGCCATTTGCAGCAACATGGATGGAACTAGAGACCCTCATACTAAGTGAAGTAAGTCAGAAAGAGAAAGACAAAAACCATATGATATCACTTACATCTGGAATCTAATATATGGCACAAATGAACCTTTCCACAGAAAAGAAACTCATGGACTTGGAGAACAGACTTGGGGTTGCCAAGGGGGAAGGGGAGGGAGTGGGATAGACTGGGAGTCTGGGGTTAATAGATGCGAACTATTGCATTTGGAGTGGATAAGCAATGAGATCCTGCTGTATAGCACAGGGAACTATATCTAGTCACTTGTGACGGAACACGATGGAAGATAATGTGAGAAAAAGTATATATAAATATATATATATACACACATATATATGCATAGATATATGTATGACTGGGTCACTTTGCTGTACAGTAGAAATTAACAGAACATGGTAAATCAACTATAACGGAAAAAATTAAAACCATAAAATAAAAAAAAAGAGTTTGGGGGCTAAGTTTCCTATAGTAAAGAGATAATGAACTACCAAATGTATTTCATCAGAAGAGGCAAACACTTGAGGGTCAAGCAGATGCAGAAAGAGGCAGAAACTGATTGGGGGAAAACCTTTTGGTAAAGTGAGTGACATAGGTCCCTCTTAGGAAGGATCTGATACCGGTTTGTTTGTTTGTTTTCCCAACTCTTTTTTTTCTTTTTTCTGAGTTTATTTTTTGCAGTTATTCAGCTCTTACTGACAACTGTCATGCCGTTTCTTCCACCTCATTCGTTTATTTTTTTCTTTTTAGGGCCGCACCTTCAGCATATGGAAGTTCCCAGGCTAAGGGTCAAATCAGAGCTGCACCTACCAGACTACACCACAGCCACAGCCACAGCCACATCAACATGGAATCCGAGCCACATCTGTGACCTACACCACAGCTCACGGCAACGTGGGATCCTTAACCCACTGATTGAGGCCAGGGTTCAAACCCATGTCCTCATGGATACAAGTTGGGTTCATTACCGCTGAGCCACGACAGGAACCCCTTTTTCACTCTTTTGATAAAACAGGAGAATTGAGAGTACTAAATGAAGAAATAGCTGTGAAAGAAAGACTCCTAGGAGCTGGATTCCTTTGTTTCAAATGGCTGTTGGGGTAGACGTCACTGAGAAATTCCAGCGACATCCTTGTGCCATAACGCAGCAGCATTACAGAGAAATGCAGAACTGGCGGGTCTGTACCTAAACCAGGGCATCTTATGTATTTATGGAGGGTGTACTTTTGCGGGTCCTTGGTGTTTGGTTTCCTAGTCTCTCCATTTTAAGTTCTCCCCATGGACAACTAAGAGGGCTTACCCACAGTATCAAAAGTCTGTGTACGCTGGCATCCACCCTTTCTCAAGGAGCGAGGATGAGCGCTATGTGAAGGGCTGCCTGGAACCATCCCGAGCTGTCTCTGAGCTGGACTCAGTGTTCTTCAGAGAGATAGCTTTTGCAGGAAATTTTGGAGTTCGTGTGCATTTAACAGTGGGCCATGCCCGCTCCCAGAGTCCCTAGAGCAAGACAAGAAGCTCGCGTAGGACTGCAGAGTGGAGCGAATAGTAGGCACATTGTCCTCTGGCCTTGCTCGTCACACAGATGAGTCTGCTCTGTCGAGTTTAATACTACTGCCTCTGCCCTGTACCAAGAATTTAAAAATAAAATGAACATAAAATACCATAATTCTTTTTTCACTGAATGTTAAGCGAGATGCTAGGAGCAAAAGCTGTGTTATTTTGGCTACGTGGAACCCTCACATAGAAGCTGCTTGAAGAGAACATTCTAAAGAAAAACATCCCTGATCCATAAATAAAGGATTACGATGCTAAATTACCGTAAATGTACTTAATTATAATCAAGTTCACTCTAATTAAAAGCAGGGTGGCCTCCATGTATGCCCAATGAAATCAGTCACAGCCCTTTGGTTGCAAGGACTTTCAACTGTGTGGCATCACTTGCCCCGATTAGAAATTAGGATCATATCCCCAGCAACAGAAATAAAAACAAAAATAAACCACTGGGACTGAATCAAACTTACAAGCTTTTGCACAGCAAAGGAAACCATAAAAAAAAAAAAAAGACAAAAAAAAAAAAAAAGACAACCTACAGAATGGGAGAAAATAGTTTCAAACAGTGCAACCGAAAAGGGCTTAATTTCTAAAATATACAAACAGGAATTCCCATCATGGCTTAGCAGAAACGAATCTGACTAGTATCCATGAGGACACAGGTTCAATCCCTGGCCTCACTCAGTGGATTAAGAATCCAGCGTTGCTGTGAGCTGTGGTGGAGGTCGCAGACACGGCTTGATCTGGTGTTGCTGTGGCTGTGGCATAGGCCAGCAGCTACAGCTCCGATTAGACCCCTAGCCTGGGAACCTCCATATGTCATAATTAATTAATTAAACCAAAACATACACACACCTCATACAACTCAACAGCAAAAAAAAAAAAAAAAACAATTGAAAAATGGGCAAAAGACCTGAATAGATATTTCTCCAAAGAAGGTATACAGATGGCCAACAAACACATGACAAAATGCTCAACATCCCTGATTATTAGAGAAATGTAAATCAAAACTACTTTGAGGTACCGCCTCACACCAGTCAGAATGGCCATCATTAACAAGTCAACAAATAACAAATGCTGGAGATGGTATGGAGAAAAGGGAACCCTCCTGCACTGTTGGTGGGAATGTAAATTGGCACAACCACTATGGAAAACAGTATGGCGGTACCTCAGAAAACTAAATATAGAACTATCATCTGACCCCGCAATCCCAGTCTTGGGCACATATCCAGACAAAAATTACCTTGAAAAAGATACATGAACCCCTATGTTTGCTGCAGCACTATTCACCATAGCAAGACAAGGAAACAACCTAAATGTCCATCAACAGATGAATGGATTAAGAAGATGTGGTATGTATACACAACAGAATACTACTCAAACATAAAAAAAGAACAAAAGAATGCCATTTGCAGCAACGTGGATGCAACTAGAGACTCTCATGCGGAGTGAAGTAAGTCAGAAAGAGAAAGACAAACACCATATATCACTTGTGTCTGGACTTCAATACATGGCGCAAATGAACCTGTCTACAAAAAGAAACAAACTCATGGACATGGAGAACAGACTTGTGGTTGCGAAGGGGGAGGGAGTAGGATGGATGGGGAATCTGGGGCTAGTAGATGCAAACTATTGCATTTGGAGTGGATGAGCAATGAGATCCTGCTGTGTAGCACAGGGAACTATATCTAGTTACTTGTGATGGAACATGATGGAGGAGAATGTGAGGAAAAGAATTTACATATATGTGTGTGTGTGTATATATATATATGGCTGTGTCACTTTGCTATACAGCAGAAATTGACAAAACATTGTAAATCAATTGTAATTTTAAAAATTTTTAAGAAAAAAGGAGTTCCTGGGAGTTCTCGTCTTGGCGCAGCGGAAACAAATCCGACTAGGAACCATGAGGTTACAGGTTCGATCCCTGGCCTCACTCAGTGGGTTAAGGATCCAGCGTTGCCCTGAGCTGTGGTGTAGGTCGAAGATGTGGCTCAGATCCTGTGTTGCTGTGGCTATGACATAGGCTGGCAGCTGTGGCTCCAATTTGACCCCATAGCACGGGAACCTCCATATGTTGTGGGTGTGGCCCTAAAAAAAAAGAAAAAAAGAAAAAAGGACTTCCTGTCTTGGCTCAGCCGTTAACAGACCCAATGGTGTCCATGAGGACGCAGGTTCCATCCCTGGCCTTACTCAGTGGGTTGGGGATCTGACTTGGCTGTGGGCTGTGGTGTCGGTCGCAGATGCGGCTCAGATGTGGTGTTGCTGTGGCTATGGCACAGGCCAGCGGCTGCAGCTCTAATTGGACCTCTGGCTGGGAGCTTCCATGTCCCATGGGTGTGGCCCTAGAAAGATATACACATACACACACACAAAAAAAGAAATTAGGATCATATCATCAAATTTCACCTTCATTTTTAGTGTTAAACATGTTTCTTTGAAGTCTACCTTACTATTGTTTTGTTCCCAAATAGGATTTTGATTTTTCACATTGAATGGTTGAATTTATAATAATTAGACAAATTTATTTTTGAACTTCCCAAATCTGTTACTTATAAAAGTTCAGTTTTTGTTAAGCTATAAATATTATCAGGTCTTTATTAAACAAATGTAAATTTTCCATTTGGTGGATTTTCTTCAAAATGTTCCAATCCCTGGAGTTCCTGCTGTGGCTCAGTGGGTTAAGAACCCTGACTAGTATCCATGAGGATGTGGGTTTGATCCCTGGCCTCACTCAGTAGGTTTAGGGTCTGGCGTTGCTATGAGCTGTGGCGTAAGTCGAAGACTCGGCTCAGATCCCACATTGCTGTGGCTGTGGTGTAGGCCAGCAGCTGCAGCTACAATTCAACCCCCAGCCTAGGAATTTCCATATGCTGTAGGTGCAACCATAAAAAGCAAAAAAAAAAAAAAAAAATCCAGGCCCTATGTGATTTTCCCATGCAAATCAGCATGTTCTGAATTGCTTCTTCTGTCATCACATGTCTACGTATTCCAAGTAGCATATAGTCAGGGAAGTCATATTCATGTTATCAGAGTCTAGAAGAAGCATGGAAAGGAATGCAAATCTCCTGAATTAAAGTATAAATGGGGGGAGGGAGTGGGATGGATGGGGTGCTTGGGATTGATAGATGCAGACTATTGCCTTTGGAATGGATTAGCGATGAGATCCTGCTGTGTAGCCCTGGGAACTATGTCTGCTCACTCGTGATGGAGCCTGATCGTGTGGGAAAAAAGAATGTATACGTAATTGGGTCACCATGCTGTACAGTGGAAAATTGACAGAACACTGTAAACCAGGAATAATGGAAAAAAATAAAAATCATTATATAAGTAAATTAATAAAATATGTTTAAAGAAATCTACATTTTGGAAAACTTCTGGCCAAGTCAGCCAAAATAAACTCTACTCAGAATTTTCCTTTAATTACCAAAGAGTATACACTGTTTAAAAAGTTTTTTAAAAAATGCATGTTATTACCAAATAAAAATCATCTAGTTGCCATCAGAAAAAAAAAAAGTATAAATGACTTTATAATCATGGGTCAGGTTTATATCACTGGAATCCACTATTACTCTTTTTTGTGTGTGTCCTTTAAAAGGATTTTCATTTTGTTATCATCAAAAATGTATTTCAACACACTGTTACTCAATTTCAGAACAAATATTAGCTCTAGAAAGCTAGTATATTAATGTTTCTACGCTATATATTTAATCTCTAAAAGATGTGATTTCATCACTAGTAAATAAAAGTCTGTACATCTCTACAAATATATCTGAATTTTGTACGTGTTGCATTTCCTGCCAGCCATCCAAACTTAGCAAGTACCATCATTTTCTTCAGTTCTGATCAAAGCAAAAAATCCTGGCAGGGGGTGGGGGATAAATTAGGGGTTTAGGATTAACAGACACAAAACTACTATATGTAAAATAAACAACAGGGACCTACTGTATAGCACAGGGAACTATATTCAGTATCTTATCGCCTATAAGGGAAAAGAAACTGGAAAAGGATGTGCATATATTATGTATAACTGAATCACTCTGCTGAACACCTAACACTAACACAACATTATTAATCAACATACTTCAATTAAAAAAAAACTCAGAGTTTGCTGATGGCCTAGCAGTTAAGGATTCAGCGTTGGCACTGCTGTGGCATGGGTTCAGTCTCTGTCCCAGGAACTTCCACATGCTGTGGATGTGGCAAAAAAATATATTTTTTTTTAAATTTTTAAAATAAAAAAGCCTTAGGAGCTCTCACTGTGGCTCGGTGGGTTGAGAATCCGACTAGTATCCATAAGGATGTAGGTTCAATCCCTGACTCCGCTCAGTGGGTTAAGCATCAGGCATTGCCATGAGCTGCAGCGTAGGTCACAGATGCGACTCCATCCTACCTCGCTGTGGCTGTAGCGTAGGCCAGCAGCTGCAACTCCAATTGGACCCCTAGCCTGGAAACTTCCATATGCCCCAGATGCAGCCCCCCCACACCAAAAGAAAGAAAATAAAATACATCAAAATAATATGTTTTGTTCTGCATTCCTAATTATGCATTCATAGTTAATACAATAAAGCATAGGTTCATTTTAATGTCAACAGCTATATGTCTAAAAACACTTCCTTTCTATTAGGTTGTTCACCATGTCACTGGCTGATCCCACAGAAAGGACTCTAGATGGACACCTCCCCAGCGTGGCCCTAGAGAGCAGCAGGAGGTCTTCGAAATATGAGGACCACAGCCCAGGTTTCCCCGGGAACGGGAACGCCTCGGATAAGAGCGTTGATTACAGCAGATCCTGCTCCTGCAGAAGCTCGAGTTCTCACTACGATTACTCAGAAGACTTTCTGTATGAATGTTCAGACACTGCAGTTAACAGAAATGACTTAGAGAAGGCTGTCGTAAAAGGGAAAAAGGAAAAGAAAAAGTATCCTGTTTCTAAAGGTAAGAGGCAAACCTTTCCAACCCAGAGCAAACTTCTGGTTCTAATAACATTACGACCGCACGCACTAGTGTTTGAAGTGGTCCATACTGTTTCACTATTTTTTTCTGATCGTAAACGATAAGTATTATCAGTGAACTTTTATGGACAGCACTAGGAAGTAGAGAAACTAAGAATAATGACAAAAATGACAAAGATGAAGCCTAGCCTGGCATACCCTCCTGGAACCGGCTAGTGAGGGTCCTTCCGTTTTTAGTTGACAGGTGGCCTTATTACAGAGCACCACAGTACTGGGATTTCCCGGGCTTCTTGCCTTTCATCTCAGCTGACGAATCAAGGTTTGAGGCGCCCATGAAGCCTAACTCTCTGTCTCGGCACCCCAAGAAGATGGCCTTCGAGTCCGGTGAGGCATAGTGGCAAAGACGCGCTTTAGACACAGATCGTTCAGAAAGCTGTAAATAACGCCGATTCCTTGTAGATTTCACAAGGCTCCGCGCCACGGGCCCCTAACTATCCGAGACCCTAACCCTCCCGCCCCCCGCCCAGACTGTGATGATTCCGTGCAGACCACCCTGGGCTTGTAAGCATTCCCAGTATAGACACAGCTGGAACTTGAATCCCGCTGTGACCTTGAGAGCTGCTGCCCGTCAACAGCTGGAGAATAACTAAGAGCCTGCTCTCTGGGCGCCGCGGACCCAGGTCCTGCCCGGCTCCCCCAGCCATGACCGCGGGGTCTGGCACCCCCTGAGCTCGGGCTGCGTCATCTGGAATCTTCAGTTCCCCTTTGTCTCAGCCATGGAGCAGGGCTTCTTCCTCTAAGAGCCGAGTCTGTGAACCCCAGGGGATCCTTTGCGTGTTTCGTGTCTATTTGTGTGTGTGAACTTTTCTAGGGAGAAGGACCCATAGTTTTCATCCAGGTTCTCGAAAGGCTAACAGCTCTTTCTCTCGGGAGGTGTGAGTCCTCACCCCCTGGCGAGGCCCAGGGCAGAGGTCTGTTCTTGCAGAGAGGTCACAACAGGATGGACACGGTTCAGGTTAGATTCTATAACCCTCAGCCACGTGCAAAATGAACAAAGCTCTGAAAACCAAAGGTCTTTCATATCTTTGGCCCCAATACTGATTTGGCAGCCAAAACCTGATTTGAACTGACATGAGAATGATATTGCGTTCACGATATAAAAAAGTGTATTTATACATTTTATGTATAAACGTATATAATCATATATTTCACTAGAAAAATATTCTTTGATCAAAGGGTGCTGCCTCCTACCCCACTGGGAGTACTATGGAAAATACTATCTATGCGTCACAAAGAACAAACCCCCAAAGTAAAGAAACAGTCTGGCCCCAAGGGTTTGAGATGAGGGATGATGGGTAATATACATTTTACACTGAGTCTAGGCTTGCCTGCAACTGCGTGAAACAGCCCTTAGCATTTACAAAACTATTTCTGCAAGAAGCAAACTGCATTTTGAGTCCCAACTGCCTTGTAAATAATTTTGAAAAACTGATTCCTCATTGGAGTTCCCACTATGGTTCAGTGGAAATGAACCCAACTAGTATCCGTGAGGATGCAGGTTCGATCCCTGGCCCTGCTCAGTGGGTTCCAGATCCAGCGTTGCCCTGAGCTGTGGTGTAGGTCACAGACTTGGCTTATGTTGATCCCATGTTGCTGTGGCTGTGATGTAGGCCGGCTGTGATGTGGCTCCAAGTTGACCCCTAGCCTGGGAATGTCCATATGCCACAGGTGTGGCCCTAAAAGAAAAACGGAAAACAACAACAACAAAAAAAAAAACAGAACTGATTCCTCATTTATTTATTTCACAAATATTTACCGTGTCCTTTATGCAAGATACTGTTCATAAATTAGGAACAGCCTAAATGCACTGAGACCCTTCACAGTGGGTCAGAACCTAAATTCCACAATCCTTGTAAAGCACTGCTCTCCGTTGAGGACTCTTTCGGGTATGAGTACTCAAATTATTTTAAGTAAATCGTGGACACATCTTTAACCCGAATTTCACACCCCTGAAAATCCCTGTGCCACTCTCTGATGAACTTAAAACACTCACTGTGACATCAAGCTTTGTCCCAGAGTGACCCAAATATTTCTTGGTTTATCCTTTTATTCTTTGTGCTCACAGCCCATGTTTTGCAAGGGCTTGCCAAAGAAATTTCATCAGCAATTAATTAATTACATAATTAATGCTGGGATGATGTAATTCAAACCCAAGCAAAGAGCCATGAGTGCAGCCCAAAATCATACACAGATAAATAAAAGTAGACCTCTGACCCTCAGGGGCTAGTAACACTGGACTAGGAGCCACCGGCATGGACCTAGAATCCACTGACAAATAATAACGTCAGAGATTAATTTCCATCCCCATCTTAGAAAAGCAAAATTTTTTCTGTCTCTCTTTTTTTTAGGGCCCCGCCCTCGGCATACATAGGTTCCCAGGCTAGGGGTTGAATGGGAGCTACAGCTGCCAGCCTACACCACAACCACAGCCACAGCCACGCCAGATCCTTAACCCACTGAGCGAGGCCAGGGATCAAACCTGCGTCCTCATGGATGCTAGTCAGATTCATTTCTGCTGTGCCACGACGGGAACTCCAGAAAAGCAAATTTTATGGCAGAAAAACCTTTCATAGAGAAAAATTTTAAGGCTAAAATGAGGACTTCAATTTGATAGGATTACCATTTTGGTCAGATATTGGAGATTTACTTAAATCAATGTAAATCGCAAGCAACATTCTATCATTTGATTTTCAAAAAGTGGTTATTTCTTTCCTTTGTAGAAAAATGCACTTTCAGAATGCCTTCAATTTTGTATCCTTCCTTGATGTGTTTTATTGATACAATGCCAAGATGTGTGACAGCCATTCAAAAAATTGGTTCCCGGAGTTCCCGTTGTAGCTCAGTGGTTAATTGCCGTGAGCTGCAGTGTGGGTTGCAGATGCAGCCCGGATCTGACGTTGCCGTGGCTGTTGTGTAGGCCGGCAGCTACAGCTCGGATTGGATCCCTAGCCTGGGAAGTCCCATATGCCACAGGTGCGGCCCTAGAAAAGACAAAAAGGACCAAAAAAAAAAAAATTGGTTTCCCAAAAAAGTGATTTCACTGCCTTTGCTTGCTGGGGGCAGCTTTTGCCCTGTAGTTTTTAGTGGGGGGAGGTGGCAGAGCTAAGGCATGTGATCTTTGCAAAAACTTAACACCTCCTGTTTTTGAAACAGTCTTGCCGTCTCCACCGGGGCCTTGGCCAGTGCTCCATGGACAAGGGGTTCAGTCCCCAGGTATCCATTCATGCTGAATCTCCCCCCCCCCATCACTTGAGTACAGCATGAGATGGGGACATAGGCCCCCGTGACCACGTGACCCACACCCCTCCCTCCTCCAGTCTCAGGGCAGCCTCTCTCCTCCAGGGTCACACCACCCAAGAGCTGGAAGACATTACAAGTTGGGGGTCAAGTTCAGTCATGCTGGACATGCTGTAGAGCATGACGGCCCCCACCCACCCTGTTTTCATCCAGCCTGATCCGTACTTCCTGGGTCGAGGGCTCTCCCAGCCAGGGCCCAGGGTACTCAAGGTCTGGCCTTGACACAACCACAGACCTCGTCACTGGCCTTCTCGGCGGCGGCCTAGAGCCTGACCTCTGCTTTCCCCTTTGCCGTGTGCTCAAAAGCCCACTCCGAGACCCTCAAATATGTAACCATAGCGCCTCCTAAACTGTTCCCAGTGGGAACATTCAAACCTTTGCTGTAAAGCAGCTCATCCGTTATGATTTGACAGATACCGTGAACATGGTCAGGTCTACACTGGTCATGGTCAAACTCAAAATGCACTTGCTTCATCCCCAGAAAGCGGCCTCTGGCCAGCTGTTTCCATCACAGGCAGAACTGCCTGTCCCACCCCCTAGACCCAACACACTAGCCCACGTCTCAGATGATGTGCCCACACTTGCGCCAAAAGCTTGGGGTTAGGACTCCATGACATTGGCCATTAAGTGCCTTTCTCGCTCCAGGACGAGGACCATATATATATATTTTTTTTTTTCTTTTTGTCTTTTGAGGGCCGCACCCACAGCATATGGAGGTTCCCAGGCTAGGGGTCTGATCAGAGCTACAGCTGCTGACCCACACCACAGCTCATGGCAATGCCAGAGCCTTAACCCACTGAGCGAGGCCAGGGATTGAACCCACAACCTCATGAATTCCCATCGTGGCTCAGCGGTTAATGAACCCGACTAGGGTCCATATTTTTTTAGACTCTAGAATCCAGTTTCAATCTCTCTTTCTCAGAATATAGGTATACTAATACATAAACACATACACACACATATATTTACATGCACAGATGCACATACATACATACCATACAGGTGCACACACATGTGCGGCAGTGGCAGGGCACACAGACCTGGGCTCCGTCTCACCACTTACTAGCTCTGAGCCCACTGACAAGTGACATCACTAAGCATCAGTTGGTTCATCTTTAAAATGGGATAATAATACAATGAAGTTACCCATAATTTGACATACCCAAATTCAGTTATAAAAGCTTGGTGTAATATTTTTTAGATGCTTTTTGTTCAGGAGTCTATTTTGACTCCTGAACAAAACTATCTAGTTTAGAACATAAATTAGTTAATTTAGGGCCCAGCCACAAGTAACAGAGGAAAAATTGGCTGTGCTGAATTTATTGAAAGATGAAATACTCCTATGAATCCTCTAAGCAGTGTAATGGCTTTTCAAGGGTTTTTTGGTTTTTTTAAATATAAGAGCTCTTGGAGTTTTCTTGTGGCACAGCTGGTTAAGGACCTGGCACTGTCACTGCAGCAGCTCAGGGCACCTGCAGCAGGTGTGAGTTCCATCCCTGGCCCAGGAACTTCCATATGCTGCAGGCCCAGCCAATAAATAAATAAACATATGAGATCTTATATATATAATTGGGCTCTAATTTTATGCTCTAAATGCCTCATAACACTGTGATGAAAGGACTGCATCTGATAATCTACACAAAGCATTTTGTTCAATGCTTAACGTATGGCAAACTCTTAGTAAATGTTATCTATTATTACAGTTTGTTTTTTGTTTTTTGTTTTGTCTTTTTGCCTTTTCTAGGGCCATTTCCCTCAGCATATGGAGGTTCCCAGGCTAGGGGTCTAATCCGAGCTGTAGCCACCGTCCTATGCCAGAGCCATAGCAACTCGGGATCCAAGCTGCATCTGTGACCTACACCACAGCTCATGGCAACGCTGGATCCTTAACCCACTGAGCGAGGCCAGGGATCAAACCTGCAACCTCATGGCTCCTAGTCGGATTTGTTAACCACTGCGCCATGATGGGAACTCCTATTATTACGGTTTTTAATATAATTTTTATAATAGAAAGATGTACAGGTTTTAAGTCAGAGAAGACCTGATTTTCAGTTCATCCTATGTCACTCTGGTTATATGACCTTAGACAAATGACTTAAAATCTCCAGCTGTGAAAGAGGCGGATCCTGCCCTTAAAAGGGCTGTATTAAATGAGACACCCACATATAAAGGACCTCACCTCACACGTGGCTCTTCAATAAACCTTAGTTCCTTCCGCCTCTAGCTTGCACGTGTGCACGTGTACGTGCACAGAGGGTGGGAGGGCTGGCACAGGTATTACACATACGGGCGTTGTTTACGTGTTTACATATCTATGTACACATCACAAGTGACAACCTGGGTTATCTGCTCACACAGGCCAGAAGGAAATCTCAGCTGAAAAAAAGCACCACTGGAATGGACCCTTTTCAAATTCTCAACTCAGTGTGGCTGCCCTCAGAAGAGGCACCATGGCTCACCGCCTGCTCTCAGCGAGGCTGCATAAAATTAAGGAGCTGAAAAATGAATTAGCTGATATACATCGCAAGCTGGAAGCCACCGTCCTAGAAAACCAATTTCTGAAACAACTTCAGCTTAAGCACTTGAAAGCTATAGGAAAATATGAGCATTCACAAAATAACCTACCTCAAATTATGATTAAACATCAGAACGAAGTAAAAAATTTAAAGCAGCTCCTTAGAAAATCCCAGGGAAAGGAAAGAACTGTGTCTAGGAAACTTCGAGAAACAGACATTGAGCTGCTGAAGACTAAAGATGCCTTGCAGTTCCTGCAGAAGCTTTCTGAAGACAAAAATCTTGCAGAGAGGGGAGAACTTACTCAAAGATTGTCTGTTGTCACAGCAAAAATGGAGGCAAATGACAAAAAAATACAGGTCTGTATTTCAGAGGCCTAGAAATGTTAAGTTTCCAAAATTAATTTTTTTTAATTTTTTGTTTTTTTAGGGCCCCACCCACAGCATATGTTGGTTCCCAAGGGTCAAATGGGAACTACAGCTGCCAGCCTACACCACAGCCACAGCAACACAGGATCCAAGCTGCGTCTGCGGCCTACACCACAACTCGCACAGCTCGCAGCAACACTAGATCCTTAACCCACCAAGCAAGGCCAGGGATCGAACCTGCGTCCTCATGGTTCCTAGTTGGAGTCGTTTCCGCTGAGCCTTGACGGGAACTCCCTATGTTTCCAAAATTGATAGGGAGAGGAAACGCAGCATCGCTGGCTGTGAAGTAAAGGGCGGAGCGCAGGAGCCGTGAGGCCTGATGCGGAGGGCGGTGTGCGGAGAGACACAGAAGCAGCGTGTTCTTGTGGGGTCAGCTAGAGCCCTGCTGTGGCTGTTCCCCAACCAACCTGGGGTCCACTTGTCCTCGCCCAGGAAAGCCAGTCCTGACAGGGGTCACGGTGAAGGGAAGGAGAGCGTTTTGCAGGTGCCGAGCAGGGAGCCCGGTAGTTGGCGCTCCAGAAGCCCGAAGTCCCCCACGGCCTTCAAGGAAAGGTTTTTAAAGACCAAGGGAGGGAGGGGCGTTGCAGGGCGCGTAATCAGCTCGTGGACGTTTTTCTGATTGGTTGTTGGTGAGGTCATGGGGCGTCAGCAGCATCAGCTTTCTGGCGGCAACCTGTCCGGCCTACAGGTGTGTGGGCAGCAGGCCCTGCACGTCTCCCACCTGGTGGGGCTTCAGCATCTGCCCAACAGCTCAGCGGACACGGCTCAGAGTCCCACAGACAGCCTTGGAGGAGGAACTCAAGGTCCTTGACTTTGCGTAATGGCTAAACTAGTATTATTTTGTCTTGCCTGGCTGTTTTCCTTTCTGGCTCCACTGTCTCATGTCTCAGATTCAATGTCCTCTTTGAAATTCAAGGAAGGCCTAGGAAGCGGAAGCTTTTCTACAGACCAGAGGCAGGCAGAGGGCATGGAGTTGGGGGTCGGGGAGTGGGGGTCTGTGCCAGGAAGGCCCCATACTGTCTTGCCCAGTTACAGCTGGGCCCATTTATCTGGAAATGACTTTTCTAAGCCAGTGCAGCTATGGGGTCAAGAGGTGTACGTTCACCTGCTGAAGGGGGTTGTCTGTGCTGAGGCTGTGGGAAGCTCTGAGAACCCACCAAACTCTGCTCCAAAATGCTATGAAAAGGCCGCTTCCCTGAACTGCAAGGTGCAGCTCCACAGCCCCTCTCCTGTCCCCTCCCTTGCCTGTCTGTCCAGTCATTACCACAGAGGCATTTTGGGTGTTTTGTTTATTTGTTTTTGTCTTTTCAGGGCCGCACCCGCACATATGGAGGTTCCCAGACTAGGGGAGGAATCTTGGAGCTGTAGCCGCCAGCCTACGCCACAGCCACAGCCATGCTGGATCCGAGCCACATCTGTACCTACACCACAGCTCACGGCAACACCAGATCCTTAACCTACTGAGCAAGGCCAGGGATCAAACCTGTGTCCTCATGGAGACTAGTCAGATTTGTTTCCGCTGAGCCACGATGGGAATTCCTGGTGTTTTGGAAATAGAAATTTTTCCCAGATCATAGTCCTGGGAACAGACAGGGGAAAGGAATTTAAAAAAACTGAAGAATAGGTTGATACCTTCAAGGGCTCATGGGTGTCAAAGCTTTGGGGATTAGGTTACAGGGGAAGATTTCTAGACTGAGAATTCTATTTTATATGAGATGGTTTTTGGTCTCTGTGGACAGAAACAGAAATGGAATTAATTTACTCTTTAATTCCTTAATGGTGAGAGGCAAGTGGTGTCCTCTATGAATTTGAAATGAAAAGAAAATATCAAGTTCATTTCATCCACTTTTTTTATCTCAGTTATTTCTTCCTTGGTAAAATCCTCCTCTGTTTTCAAGGAGAATTTTCTTGTGTAAAATGGCAAGGTGAGCTGCAGACAACAATGAGCAACCCGGTTTCTCCTTCCTGTGAAGAGTGCACCAAATTCTCTTGCTTGGTCTTTCAGGAGAAAATGGACCCATTTTAGCACATGTCTGTCCTGTGAAAGTGTATTTGCATCTCATCTACATAATTCTACATATACATGTTTAAGTAGTTCATGGGGTGTTGTTTTGTTTTGTTTTGTCTTCTCTAGGGCCGAACCCAAAGCATGTGGAGGTTCCCAGGCTAGGGGTCTAATCGGAGCTACAGCTGCCAGCCTACACCACAGCCACAGCAATACTGGATCCGAGCCGCGTCTGTGACCTACACCACAGCTCACAGCAATGCCGGATCCTTAACCCACTGAGCAAGGCCAGGGATCGAACCCGCAACCTCATGGTTCCTAGTTGGCTTCGTTAACCACTGAGCCACGACAGGAACTCCAGGTATTCCTTTTAATATTAGTTTTTTAGGAAGGGGGACTTTTAGCATATTTCCATCCTATGAGCTTACCATATTCCCCACTTTTCCTTAATGAGAAAGTATTAATATTGCAGTGGGGGAAACCACACTTTATGGGAAGAAAAGGAAAGAAAAGGCTTTTGGCCAAGCTCCTGTCAAAGTCCGCATCGAACAGGTCTCAATAAAAAAAGTTCCCATTTCAGAGAGAAGGTGAATATGCAACAGTGAGTCCTCTGTATTTGGGACTGCTTACTGTGCTGAATCCCTCGTTTCACTGTCTTATAATCCATCCACGTGGATGTGCACCTCTGAGCCCCTGCCATCACTTTCCGACCAGTTACCCAAGAATCACAGTCCACCGTGGTCTGCACTGATGCTGCTTAACATTTTTAGGGCCTCACCTGCGGCGTATGGAAGTTCCTGGGCTAGGGGTTGAATGGGAGCTGCAGCTGCCAGCCTACACCACAGCCACAGCAACACCAGATCCTTAACCCACTGAGTGAGGCCAGGGATCGAATCCACATCCTCACGGACACCATGTCAGGTTCTTAACCTGCTGAGCCAAAATGAGAACGCTGACTTTTAAAAGTATACCATGCCAAGTTAGCAGAATACTTCGTTTCACCAGAACTGCTTAGGTTTAGTTTTTAAAATATAACATTGATTATATTTATTGATTTTCAGAATCTGTTAAAAAAAAATCTGTATCAAATTCCAGAGTGTGGAGTGCCCGTCGTGGCTCAGCGCAAACAAATCTGATTACTATCCATGGGGACTCTAGTTCAATCCCTGGCTTTGCTCAGTGGGTTAAGGATCTGGTGTTGCCATGAGCTGTGGCGTAGTTTGCAAACGCAGCTCAGATCTGGCATTGCTGTGGCTGTGGTATAAGTCAGCAGCTGCAGCTCTGATTCAACCCCTAGCCTGGAAACCTCCATATGCCGCAGATTCGGCCCTAAAAAGACAAGAAGAGGGAAAAAAAAATTCCAGAATATGAAAAGCAGTAGGCTGGAAACATTATGCTTATTCTCTAGAGTTGGGATCTGGGATTTTTTTTGGCTTTTTGTGTATGTGCAGTAATATTTAGTTCTATTATGTGACCTGTAGACAAGCCATCCACTAAAATGGTATTAAAATTTTGCACTTTTCATAAATGTAATTAATTCCATTACAGTTGAATTTTTTTTATAATACTACATCAGTTACAAAGAGTTGAAATATATATTATTTTCAGAGCTTGGAGAAACAACTGAAACTGAAAAATAAAGCCTTTACTCGGCAGTTGGCCTCTGAGAACCAGAAGACTTTAGAAGCTCAAGCAGCTACAAAGACTCTGCAAACAGAAGTAAAGCACCTTCTACAAAAACTTAAGGTATGTCTTTTAAAGCAAAATGTTACAAAATCTGTCAAATTCTGCTTCCCAAAATATCAGAGCTCTTTATGCCTAATCAATCTTTACTTACCTTCAAGGCTATCTTTTTTGGAGTTCCCATTGTGGCTCAGCCAGTTAAGAACCCAACATAGTGTCTGTGAGGACACAGGTTCGATCCCTGGCCTCGCTCAGTGGGTTAAGGATCCAGCATTGCCACAAGCTTCAGCGCAGGTTGCAGATGCCGCTCAGATCCTGTGCTGCTGTGGCTGTGGTGTCGGCCTGAAGCTGCAGCTTCTATTGGAGCCCTAGCCTGAGACCTTCTATATGCCACAGGTGCAGACCCAAAAAGAAAAAAAAGAAAAAAGAGTATCTTTCTCACATTTTCTCCCTACCACCATATGAACAGATAGAGGATCTGAAATTATTAGAATGAGTTAATAGCCTGGTGAATAGGTACTATAAACAGAAAAATTAAAACTCTAGTCTATTCGTTCACAAGACTTCTTGTGATTTTTTTACCTCATCGCATGAAGTAATATTATTGTATTCTGTTAACACTTTACTGCAACCCAAAATAAGTTTTTAATTAAAAAACTAACTTTTAAAAAATATTTAGAGTAATTTCAGTAGCCCACAAATTCTTTTTTTTTTTTTTTTCTTTTTAGGGCTCCACCTGTGGCATATGGAAGTTCCCAGGCTAGGAGCCCAATCAGAGCTACAGCTGCCAGCCTACACCGCAGCCACAGCGACTCAGGATCTGAGCTGTGTCTGCGACCTACACCACAGCTCATGGCAATGCCGGATCCTTTAACCCAATGAGCAAGGGCAGGGACCGAACCCTCAACCTCATGGTTGGACTTGTTACCGCTGAGTCACAACAGAAATTTCCTTTTCAAATTTTTTTTAATGAAGTATAGTTGATTTAGAGTATTGTATTAGTTTCAGGTGTACAGCAAAGTGACTCAGTTATATTTTTTCAGGCTATTTTCCATTATAATTATTGCAAGAGGTTGAATATTGTTCGCTGTGTTTATAGCAAATCTTTGTGGATCATCTACTTTATACATATACATAAATTCGTTTTAAAGTCGCCCCTGCAGAAGTACTTACGAAACTGTCTTAAAGTGTGCCCTCACTTGGAGGGTATTATATGCTAAATGAAATAAGTCAGATACTGTGTAATATCACTTATATGTGGAATCTGAAAAATACAGCAAAGCAGTGAATGTGACAAAAAAGAAGCAGCCTCACAGAAGACAACCTAGTGGTTACCAATGGGGCGAGGAGCACGAAATACAGGGGTGGGGAAATAAGAGATTCAAACTATTAGGTATAAAATAAGCTGTAAGGATATGTTGTACACCACTGAGAATATAGCCCATATCTTACGATAACTATAAATGGAGGAGAAGCTTTAAAAGTTGTGCATCAGGGAGTTCCCACTGCGGCTCAGTAGAAATGAATCTCATTAGCATCCATGAAGATGTGATTTCAATCCTTGGCCTCGCTCGGTGGGTTAAGGCTCTGGTATTGCCATGAGCCGAGGCGTAGGCTGGCCGCCACAGCTCCAATTCAGCCCCTAGCCTGGGAACTTCCATATGCTGCAGGTGCAGCTCTAAAAAGAAAAAAAAAAAAAAATGAAAAGCCTTCTCTAAAACTCCAGAGTAAAATAGAAAAAAAAAAAAAATATATGCCCACTCTGTACTTCGGGTGTTGGCACTTCACAGAGAGATGCCACTCCAGGCAGCTTAATACACATTGATTTCACCACATATGCCAAGTGAAATAACACTCTTGCTGGTGGTATTTGTGTGGTTATTTTGAGACTATTGTATGTATCTTATGGGATAAAGCCCATGATGAACTATTGAGAACTGGGATCTGGAGGATGGAAGAACATTCCAGAAGTAAGATAAGGTTAGGAGTTCCTACTGTGGTGCAATGGGATCAGCAGTGTCTCTGGAATGCTGGGACAAAAGTTTGATCCCTAGCTCTGCATAGTGGGTTAAGGATCCTGTGTTGCTGCTCAGATCTGTTCCCTGGCCCAGGAACTCCAACTGCCTCAGGATAGGCAAAAAAGAAGAAAAATAATAATAATAAGGTAAGGTTAAATAAAAATCCTGGAGTCCTGATTTCGAATCGAAGTGAAAGTACGAATTTATGATTCTTTTATCTTTTAAAATAAATACACATTTCCTGACCGCCTCACTAGCAATGAATATCCCTAGTGCCATATATGGCCCTCAAAATCCATAACCCACTGAAACGAACCAAAGCACCTTAAAAAATTCTAAGTCTTGGAGTTCCCGCCATGGCGCAGTGGTTAACGAATCCAACTAGGAACCATGAGGTTGCGGGTTCGGTCCCTGCCCTTGCTCAGTGGGTTGACGATCCAGCGTTGCCATGAGCTGTGGTATAGGTTGCAGATGCGGCTCAGATCCCGTGTTGCTGTGGCTCTGGCATAGGCTGGCAGCTACAGCTCGGATTCGACCCCTAGCCTGGGAACCTCCATATGCCGCGGGAGCGGCCCAAAGAAATGGCAAAAAGACCAAAAAAAAAAAAAAATTCTAAGTCTTGAGCATGAAATATACTACATGAACCTGGAATATACTGTCATAGAAAGACAAGGAAAGGCAAGAGTTCACGTCATGGCTCAGTGGTTAACAAACCTGACTAGTATCTGTGAGGACTCGAATTCGATCCTTGGCCTTACCCAATGAGTCAAGGATGCGGCGTTGCCATGACCTGTGGTATAGGTCACAGATGCGGCTCAGATCCTGCATTGCTGTGGCTGTGGCGGAGGCAGGCAGCTCCAGCTCCAACTCGACCCCTAGCCTGGAAACCTCTATATGCTGTGGGTATGGCCCTAAAAGACAAAAAAGAAAGAAAGAAAGAAAAGAAGAAAAGCAAGCAAACTATAAAGAATGAATATCAGAGACTCAGGAAACAAAAGTGGTTCTTACTGGCCAAAGCTGGGGCAATTTGAGGATCAATAAAAGTTAGCAATAAAAGTTTGTAACTCAAAACTTAGCAAATATACAGACATCAGAAAGTGCATAAGAATACCTAAAAAACAAAACAACTCAGTGAGGAGTCAGTCGCCTGTAGAGGATGCTGGGGAATCAGCACACTATTTCAAAAACTGGGAGTTCCCTGATAGCTCAATGGGTTAAAGATCCAGTGTGGTCACTGCCGTGGCTCCAGCCGCTGCTTTGGTGAGCGTTCACTCCCTGGCCCCGGAACTTCCGCATACTGCACACACGGCCAAAAAAACCAACCAGCCAACCAAAACTAGTAAACAAAGGAACAGAAACAGTTCCGTTTATCTTTCCTATGCTCAGTGTAACAGAATAGTTTGTGAGAAGGGAAGACGCCCTTGGTAAAGGCATTCCTGTCAATAAGGACGAGGCGATGATAGGGTGCGGCTCTCACGATTTTGGATCCCCTGATGGATTCGTGGGTTCGAGCGACGATCATCACAAAAGGGAAGCCACCTGACGCCTCGTGACACCCGACCGGCCTGCACACCTCCACCAAGGAGGGCTGCTGCCCCAAACCAGACCTAGATCAGACCAAACATTTAGGCCAATTCAAAATACACATGGGGGCAGGGGGGCCTGACAAGCAACACCTCAGGGATGTCCTCAGCGACATCAGACTGTGGCGAACTCTACAGCAGCAACGACCCCGTTGCCACAACAAATAAAGTGAAGGTGAAACAAACAAAAGAGATGAGGATGGGAACTTGTATGGTTCAAGGAGACTATGAGGAAGAACTCCGCAGCTGAAAAACAACCCCATTCAAAAGCGGACGAAGGACCTCAGGAAACATTTCTCCAAAGAAGATATGCACATGGCCAATAAGCACAGGAAGCGACGATCAAGTGGGGAATAAAAATCAAAGCCACCATGAAGATATAGCTACTACCCAAAAACACCCAGGAGTACTGTAAACCAGCCCTAAAGGAAAAAAATAAACATCCTTAAAAAAAAAAAAAAAAAAACAGGAGTGGAGTTCCCCTGGTGGCTCGTCAGGTTAAGAACCTGACCTAGTGTCTGTAAGGATTTGGGTTCAATCCCTGGCCCCGATCAGTGCATTAAGGATCCGACGTTGCCGTGAGCTGTGGTGTAGATCTCAAATGCAGCTTGGATCTGGCGTTGCTGTGGCTGTGGTGTAGACCAGCGGCTGCAGCTCTGATTCAGCCCCTTACCTGGGAACTTCCGTTTGCCGAGAGTACAGCCGTCAAGGAAAAACAAAAACAAAAAAGCACAAGTGTTGGCGAGGATGTGGAGAAAGTGGAATCCTCACGCACCGTTGGTGGGAATGTAAGACGCTGCGGCCAGGGTGGGAAACAGTATGGCAGGTCCTCAAAAAACTAAAACTGCCTCTGACCCAGCAGTTCCACTTCCGGGTACACCCCAAAGAGAAAGCAAGGCGTCAAAGAGCTATTGCACCCCCATATTCACTGCAGCATTATTCACAAGCGCCCAACGTGAACGTGTCCATCAGCAAGTGCAACAGAACCCGCCTTAAAAAGGAAGGATGGCGGGAGTTCCCGATGCCTCAAGTGCGGCCCTAAAAAGCAAAAAAAAAAAAAAAAAAAAGGAAGGATGGCACAACATTGTAAGCCAACTATATTGTATTTAAAAAATAATAAAATGGGAGTTCCCACAGCAGAAACAAATCCGACTAGGAACCATGAGGTTGCGGGTTCGATCCCTGGTCTCGCTCAGTGGGTTGGGGATCTGGCATTGCCGTGAGCTGTGGTGTAGGTCGAAGATGTGGCTCAGATCTGGCGTTGCTGTAGCTGTGGTGTAGGCCGGCAGCTACAGCTCTGATTAGGCCCCTAGGCTGGGGACCTCCATATGCCACAGGTGCAACCCTAGAAAGACAAAAGACAAAATAATAATAATAGTAAAAATAATAGTAAAAATTTTTAGAAAGGAAGGAAATTCGGTCACATGCTACACCATGGATGGACCTTCAGGACATTATGCTCAGTGAAATAAGCCAATCACCAAAAGACAAATACTGTATTATTCCTCCGATGTGAGATACTTGGAGTAGTCAGAAATCATCAAAATAGAGAGTATGGCGGTGGCTGCCCTCCCCAGGGGAGGGGAGGGCAGAATGGGGAGTTACTGTGTAACGGGGCAAAGTTGCAGTTTTACACGACGAAGAGAGCCATGGGGGTAGGACGGTGGTGACAGGTGCACAACAATATGAATGTGTTTAATACAGCTGAACTGTGCACTGAAACTGGTTAAAAGGGCAAATGTTTTGGTATATGTATTTTTACCACAATAAAAAAGAAAAAGCCCCAAGCCCACTGGGTCGTACCCTTTGGGAGGATGAATTGTGTGGTGTATGAATTCTAGCAATAAAGTTGTATTTAACAAAAAGACTAAGAGGAGTTCCCGTCGTGGCGCAGTGGAAACCAATCCGACTAAGAACCATGAGGTTTCGGGTTCAATCCCTGGCCTCGCTCACTGGGTTAAGGATCTGGCGTTGCTGTGAGCCGTGGTGTAGGTCACAGACGCGGCTCAGATCTGGCGCTGCTGTGGCCCTGGCATAGGCTGATGGCTACAGCTCCGATTAGACCCCAGGCCTGGGAACCTTCATATGCCACAGGCGCAGCTCTAAAAAGCCAAAAAAAAAAAAAAAGACTAAGAGGCATATTAATCAGTCTCAATGCTTTGAACCTGGTTTGAATCCTGATTCAAATAAATTTTTTAAAATCGTAGGACAGTTGGGGAAATGTGAAAAAAAAATGGATATTTAATCATGTCAAGGGATTATTTATTTCTTTATTTGGTAAATGGAATGTTGACACTGTGGTGAGGTTTTAAAAGGGATGCCCTGGAGTTCCTCTCGTGGCACAGCAAGTCAGCAGGTTAAGTGTCCAGCGTTGTCACTGCAGTGGCTCAGGTGGCTGCTGTGGCACAGGTTCATTCCCTGCCCCAGAAACTTCCACATGCCATGGGTGCAGCCAAAAAAAAAACAAAAACAAAATAAGAGATGCCCTTGTCTTATACATACTGAAATATTTACTATAATTAAATTATATAACATCTAGGGTTTGCCTTGAAATATTCCATGGCCGGGGAGTGGGTCCAGATGGGGGTAGGGTGTACGGAGGGAAGCATACAGAGCATCAGTTGTTCATTAGTGAAGCAAGTTCATTAATTCATGGGCCTTCTCTGTACTATTCCCTCTACTTCCCTGCATTTTTTTTTTCTTTTTTTTAGGGCCACACCTGAGGCATATGGAGGTTCCCAGGCTAGGGGTCGAATTGGAGCTGTAGCCACCGGCCTGTGCCACAGCCACAGCAACGCCAGATCCGAGGCGCTTCTGCGACCTACACACAGCTCACCGCAATGCCGGATCCTTAACCCACAGAGCAAGGCCAGGGATCGAACCCACAACCTCATGGCTCCTAGTCGGATTCGTTTCTGCTGCACCATAGTGGGAACTCCTACTTCTATGTATTTTTAATGTTTTGGGTTTTGCTTTTTAGGGCCGCCTTTGCAGCATATGGAAGTACTTGCCCAGGCTGGGGGTGAATGGGAGCTACAGCTGCCTGTGCAGGATCCTTAATCCGCTGAGCGAGGCCAGGGATGGAACCTGCATCCTCATGGATACTAGTTGGGCTCCTTACCACTGAGCCACAATGGAACTTACTTTAACGTTTTTATAATAAAAGTTTTTCAAAGTAAAAAATAAAAACTACATATTTTACGCATTTTAAAAAGTTGCAATAACTCAAGAAGATGAGCTAAATATATTTTTCATCCTTTCCTGCCAAAACCCTATGGAAATGACAGAAAATATATTTTTTAAATAATCCTCTACCCCCTTCCCCCCAAAGATACTATAATTGTACCAGAACTGCCAAAGAATCTCTGGAAGATAAAAGGTTTAAAGTTTTCTTGGATGGATGGAGTAACTAGACAGAGTCACAATCTAAATCACAGCACAGGAAAAAATTCCACGGATGTGAAAGGAATGGGGAGGGAAATCCCCTGCTGAGACCCGGGGGCGGGTGACCAGCAGGAGCAGAGCCTGGGGACAGCCATCCTCACGGCTGACTGAAGCAGCGATCCTCGTCTTCTTGGCAGCGCACTCCTCCTGCGAAGGGAGCTCTGAAAACGCCCTTGCCCCGGCCACGCCCACACCCAGGAAGTCAGAGCCCCCGGGGCTGGCACCAGACGTCAGCAGATTTACTGCAGCTGTGAGATGCGGGCACCTTAAACCACATCCACCAGCGGATGAATAGGGATTCTGGTCTGGGCGGAGAAAGACACTGTACTCTGGACTCACTGCAGGCAATGGCAGACGGTGTCTAACTTCCCTCCCTTGGGAACCCCCCAGGAAGTCATCGGTAAAGGACCTCGAAAGAAAATAGACACACAACAGCAAAGAGAGCTGGAGGCGAGTCAGCCGCAAACGGTAGAGACTGAGGTCCGTTTACTGAAGACCAAGCAGGTGCAAGCGCGTCCCCGAGGACTCAGCCAGAGGTGCTGGGAGAGGTGTTCGTCCGGAAGGCGGAAGGTGTGGAGGGCGGAAGTGAGAAGCACAGGGATTGGTGGGTCCGCAGGGACGGACGTGAGAAGCACAGGGATTGGTGGGTCCGCAGAGACGGAAGTGAAAAGCACCGGGACTTGTGGGTCCGCAGAGACGGAAGTGAGAAGCACCGGGACTGGTGGGTCCGCAGGGACGGAAGTGAGAAGCACCGGGATTGGGCTCACCTGCCCGCCCCGCCCCCAAGGAACGCGTCTCATCAGCGAAGCCAGCCCGTCCGCCTGGCAAACCGTCTGTGGTTCCTCCTCCAAGACGTCGCTGACTTGCTTGCGAAGAAATGGGGCAACAGGTGTACCCGCTGGTATCCCAGGGTAAAGCCCTTTAAGGAGTAAATTCTGGATTTGGGAGACTCACCTCAGAGCGAAGCCGGCCAGTCAGCAAATCCCAGTTTGCCTAGAGCCGGCCTGCCTTCCCTTTCAGGACAGAAGCTACCAAAGAAATGAATTTGCGCACAAATCAGCGGGTCAATAAAGTAATCCAGCCCCTCATTCTAAAGTATGTTCAAGCAACCAAATCTGAGAACCAGCAGCGTGAAAAAAGCACAAAAATTACAGGCAAGACTGCTAACCCTACAGGTTTAGTTTATATTCCAGGAGAGAAGATACTGCATCCAGATAATAAGAATGTTGTGGAAATGGGCGGGGGGGAGAGTTAGAAAACAATAATTGAAAATTAAATGGTGATTGTCAACATGCAAGATGCAATAGAAGAGCTAGAAGATAAAGAAAATCCAGGAATAGTGAGGAAATCTCCCAAAAACAAAGAGCCAGAAAAAAAAAAAAAAAGATAAAAAATCCATGATAGAAAAATAGACACACAGAGAGTATGCTATTTTCAGCGACCCATTGTTTTGTGGTCATTTCCCAGAACTCAGTCACTGAGCCCACTGCCTGTCACCTGTAGTTTCTTCTTGCATTCAGGACAGAGTCCTGCCTCCCACCACTGTTTGATCTGGAAAAATGAGATTGCCTTTTATGCTTCGTGGTCACCCCCAGCACTGACCCAAGGCAAAGAGTAGAAACTTTAAGGATATTTTAAAATCTTGACTGTTCCAGTTACTAAGACTGCATAACACATTACTTCACAACTTAGTGGCTTGAAAAAGGACTTTAGTTCTTGCCTGGAATCGACAGTTTGGGAAGGGCTTGCTCAGCTGAGGTGGTTCAAAGTCTGGGGGCTGGAAGTATCTGAAGTCTCACCTCTATGTCTGTAGTTGGTGCCAACTGACAGCCAAAATCCTAGCTGTCGTGTTGGCTGGAGCCACCTTGCGTGCAGCCACTGCATGTGGTGTGGGCTTCCTCACAACATGACGGCTGGGTTCCAAGGAGAAGAGCCGAGGGAGAGAGAGAGAGAGACAAAGACAGAGACAGAGGGAGAACTGGTCACTTCCGCCTCACTCCCTTTGTCAAGAGGAGCAGCAGTAGACTCCACCTCTTGATGGGGAGTCCCAAGAGCGTATGGGACCAGAAATAGTGCTCTAGCAATTTTAGGAAAAACTATTCTATTACATTACCGTAAATCAGTACTATTTGAGCTGGGAAGGGTCTGGTCCCCAACGTCCAAATCTCTATTTCTTCTGTACCTTCAAACTCATTTTCAAAGTCACCCAACACCAAGTCTAGGCCCCCCTGCATTTCTCCTGCAGGGGCCAGCTAAGGAGATGACTGTCAACCTTGCACGGCCCCAGATGGGGTCCTGCAACCCCAGCCTACCCCTACCAAAGGGAGGGTGTCCATTAAGGCATTTTTTCCTATCTAGTTTCTGGAAGCCATCTATCCTGACCTTAGTACGGTTCCACCATGACCCTCCTTCCCACTTAACTCTGACTTGACACCAGGGAGCTTGCGAATAGTCCGTTCCAAGTGCTCCACAAGCGTTCCAGGAGCTTTCCTAGCTGTAGGTTTTCCTTCTCGTTGTCTCTCTTGGTTATATGCTTGAATTCAATCACGCACGTGTCCTGGATTGTGTCCTGAACCTGCCGTCTTCGATTTGCGGTCCAGCTCTGTGGTGCATACCCAGACCTGAACCTTTGGCCCAGGCCTGGAGGAGGACTGTTCTCCACCTGACATCCTTTTGACCCCAGTCAGCCCCCCACCAGCCCCCTCTCAGTCAGGACGTCCTGATCTGCCTCCTTCCTGCTCCCCGGAGCTCAAGTCCATACTGCCTCTCTGAGGTTTATTTAAACCAAATCAAAAGATATAACTGAGTTGTCCAGACCATCAAAACCTACCCCTCTAAACATCAAAATCTTTCTTGTCCTAACCAGTGTGGGTGAAAAAATCTTTCTAAAATGTTCTCCACAATATTCTTCTTCTTCTTCTTTTTTTTCCTTTTTAGGGCTTCATCCGCAGCATATGGAAGTTCCCAGGCTAGGAGTCAAATCGGAGCTGCAGTTGAGGCCTACACCACAGCCACAGGAACGCTGGATCCCAGCCCCATCTGCGACCCACGCCACAGCTCACAGCAATGTGGGAGGGATCCTTAACCCGCTGAGTGAGGCCAGGGATCAAACCCACGTCCTCACAGGTACTAGCCAAGTTCATTACCATTGAGCCAGAACGGGAACTCCTACACAATATTCTTCTTAAACATAACATCCAGAATATACTGGCGTTCCCGTGTCGTGGCTCAGTGGTTAACGAATTCGACTAGGAACCATGAGGTTGCGGGTTTGATCCTTCACCACACCCAGTGGGTTAAGGATCCGGCGTCGCCGTGAGCTGTGGTGTAAGTCACAGATGTGGCTTGGATCCCCAGTTGCTGTGGCTGGGGTGGAGGCTGGCAGCTGTAGCTCCAATTGGACTCCTAGCCTGGGAACCTCCATATGCCTCGGGTGCAGCCCTCAAAAGACAAAAAAAAAAGTTCTCAGAATGAGATTTTGCCATCGGCAGCAACAAGGGTGGACCTGGAGGGCGTTATGCTAAGGGAACTAAGTCAGACAGAGAAAGATATGTATGATAGCCCTCATATGTGGAATCCAAAATATATAGGGAGTTCCCTGGCAGCTTAGCAGGGTAAGGACCTGGCATTGTCACTTCTGTGGCTCGGGTTACTGCTGTGGCATGAGTTCAACCCCTGGCTTGGGAATTTTTGGCTGCCAAGGACATAGCCATAAATAAATAAATTTTTTAAATACAACAAACTAGTGAATGTAACAAAAAGGAAGCAGACTCACAGATACAGCGAACAATCCAGTGCTTCCCAGTGGGGAGAGGAGGGGGGGGAGGGGCAGGAGAGGGAGAGGGGACAGAGGTATGAGCTATTATATGTAGAATAAGCTACATTTTACAACAGTATTTTGTCACTGAATATGAAGTATTACCTTTAGAACTCATGAATCACTCTAGTGTACACCTGTAACACAGAATACTATATACATCAATTATACTAAAAGCAAAAAATTTTTAAAAAAAACTTTTTTCTCAACTAACCAAGATTTCAAATTTTTTGTTTTTGCCAAGACTTTAAAAAGTCAGTGTTGAGACGTAAAGCCAAAGAATGAGGTCTTTGTTTTGGGCTCTGCTCTCCCCCTGCACTTTCCGTGCAAACGGAACTTTCTGGGGGAGATGAACATTCTGTCTCACTGTCTAACCCTGTGGTCGCCACTCGCATCAGCTACTGCGCTCCTGGAATCCGGGTGGCACGGCTGAGGACGGCCTTGTTAAATTCTTCTCGATGCAAAGTCACAACAAGGCCAGCAGCCACTGTAATTAGACCGTGCAGAACAATGAACCTCACGGCACAGGCCCAGCAGCCAGAAAAAGACGCCGCAAAAGAAGCTGGCTTGCAAACTCTTCAAAAATATTGTGTGCATCACAATGATTAGCCGCTGTGAAGAAGCTACTTCCTTTTGATGTCAGGAAGGCTATAGCATGATGTGGCCCGTTTCTGCTTCTGCCAGAAACTACAGATTTCATTCAAAGGACACTGAGCTCACTTTCAATTGAGTTTTACCAGGAATCGAGGTTGATAAGAGCAAACATTTATAAAAACATTGGTATTGTGGTTCTCTTTAGGAGAAGGATCGAGAGCTTGACATTAAAAACATCTATACTAATCGGATATTTAAAAACTTACATGACAAAGAAGATTATCCAAAAGGTATGGTAGGTTTTCATTATTTTTGCTCAAAATCTATTGTGGGGGGTTCCTGCCATGGTGCAGTGGGTTAAGAACCTGACTGCAGGAGTTCCCATCCTGGCGCAGGGGAAACGAATCCGACTAGGAACCATGAGGTTGTGGGTTCAATCCCTGGCCTCGCTCAGTAGGTTAAGGATCCAGCGTTGCTGTGAGCTGTGGTGTAGTTTATAGATGCGGCTCGGATCCCACGTTGCTGCGGCTGTGGCGTAGGCTGGTGGCTGCAGCTCCAATTAGACTCCTAGCCTGGGAACTTCCATATGCTGAGGGTGTGGCCCTAAAAGACTGCTCAGAACACTCACCTCTTAAGAGGTGACTACATGTTTACCTGTCAGGACAACATCCTCAGGTTGCCTGGCCTTCCATTGTTTGCTTCTGGTTTATAAGCCAGAAGAACAGCCAGCAGAGATGATGAAACCAAACTTGGGGTCACTTAAATGGGCTAACACTTCAAGGAAAGTGACCACTAGGTTTGGCGGCCCTGCACTTGGGCAAGGGCAATCCCACCTTTGACAACCAAGAGCTCTGCCCCAGGAGATGCCCGCAGCTCACCCCTCGCAGTTGCGTGTCTATGGTTTTGAACCCCTTCTGCAAGCAGGGACAGCTGTGTCCCCCAGAGCAACACCAGCCTCACCTAATGCCTGCTGCCTGGTACTTTACCACTGTGAGACCCATAACCAAATCAGACGAAACGGTAGGGGAAAAAGTGAGACCGGCCTATGTAATACATTTGCGGAGGATCTTCAGAGTATATCTAGGATACTTAATTATTATGTTACGAACTTCAGTTGTTACCTTTAAAATCAGTATTGCTTCCACATGTAAAATATGTGTCTTCCACATAATGTACCTGTTCTGCAGTTTCTTCAACAAAGTCGGTCCAAGCAGACAGGAAGAGTTTTTCATTCCCAAGTGTGAGACACCAGGGAAGCCAAAAATCGGAAGATGTTCCGTCTTGGATGACTAAGGTACGGCCAATTTGAATTCGTGCAGTGTCTCATTAAACCTACCTTTACAAACACAGGCTAGCGTCACTTGTTCTATACACAAAGTGTTGGTATTCACTGAACAGAAGACACAGTCTAAAATTATCCGTAACCCCCCAAATGTGGTTTTGCGGTTTTTCTAAATTACAGGGTAAAAAGACAGCAGGCAGCGTTGGTCATCAAGAAAGGTCAGTGGAAATGATCCAGGCAATTCCTCAAGGTATCAGTAAACTTCCAAACCAAGAGGATTCCAAGCAAAAATATGCAGGTAATTTTAACAATTGTCAAGGCTCCTTTAAAGTTGTGAATGACCGCGCGCGTGTGGGTGTGTTTGTACACAAAGTGGACTTCAACCAGATCCGGACGATTTAAATAACTGTCATAAAATGAAGAGCTGTGCAGCCACTACTAGGTGAGAAGCCGAACATCGGTGGGGGTCCCCAGGTCACCCTGTGGGCCCTTGACACCCCTAAGCCTCGCCCGTCGCCCACCAGAAGCCTCTGCCATCTTCAGCTGTAGGCTGCTGTCCCGTTGCTTTTCCGCACAGCTCCGCGTCCTGTGTGCCTTTCGACCACACGTTCAGTTGGAAAACCCGAGTGGCAAACCCAACCCCATCTGAGCAAAGGGTGGCACTGCCCAGGGCTCCCGGCAAGAGCAGTCGAGACACTTCCCCAGGTCCCCCCCCACCCCCCGGCCACAGGCAGCAGGGAGAGGACTTCAGGACAGGCCCTGAGGGGCCACACCTTCGCTGTGGGGCCAAGCACCTTAGAATAAGGTTGAAATAACCCCGAGGTCAGGCAGAACCCAGCCGGAAGTCCACCCTGTCTGGGGCAGCTCTTTCTCTGGTCACTGGTCTATTTACATTTTTCACCTATATTTTAGTCCATAGGCTGTGTCTGGTGCTCTTCCAGGCTGTGTCAGGTGCTGTTCCAGGCACTGAGGAGTAACAGTGAAGATGAAATGCCTTGCCACCCATGTGCATGTCCCCCTCTCAGAGGATCTGCAGGGTGTGTCATGGGGTGAGGGAGCAGGAGCACTGTACAGGAGATCCAGGTGGGGAGTTCCCGCTGCAGCGCAGGGGGTTAAGGATCCAGCTTGTCTGTGGAGGTGCTGGTTTGATCCTCTGCTCGGTGCAGTGGGTGTAGCTGTGGCGTAGGTCGCACCTGCTGGATTCATTCCAGGGAGCCCAGGAACTTCCATAGGCCACTGAGGACGAAAAATTAAAAAAAAAAAAAAAAAAAAAAAAAAAAAAAAAAAAAAGAAAGAAAGAAGATGCAGAGATGGGGGCGGGGGGCTGAGATTAGGCTGCATCCATGCGCCTCAGTAGGACTTGCAAGGAGGGAAGAAGTGATCTGAGGGGACCCCCCCCCTCAAAGAACACTCCAGGCAGGGAACAGAGGCCCCAGCTTGGAGGAGGTGGGATGTTGGGGGGTGGGGGCTCTGCGGCCGCAATAAGGACCCAACCTTTTTCTCTGAGGGTGATGGGAGCCCAGAAAAGGAGGCCAGGCAGCAGCTGGGGGGGTGGGGGGGGAATAAGCCCTCCCGCCCACGTTAGCAAATGCTCACATTCGCATCAGGTACCACAGGGCCTCGTGCTGACAGTCTTTAGAATTCTACATTTTGCTGGCTTCTGGGCTCACCACTAATTCTCAAAACGTCTTCTCCTTGCTAGTATGCATTTTTCCTTTTTCTGGAGTGTAAGTGAATAATTTTATTTCAGGATGTATTCACGCTGAGATCATTTTCCAACTCCGTACACCCAACGTTGTCCACTCCCTCCCTGGGACGGGCCCCCAGATTTGCAAATGACAGCCTTGCTGAGCGGGTTCAGAGGTCCTGCGAGGGTCTGTACCTGCGACAGGCCTGTCCTCTGCGGCCAGGGCTGCGCCGGGCTTCCTGCGGGCCTGGGAGGGAGCGGGAAGGGCATCTTCGACGGCTTCCCCGCTGACCAGTGTTCTGCTGTCTCTCTTGCCGCCAGTTCGCTTACCCACCTCATTCTTCACAGTAACTGCCTAGATTCCAGAGACTGCCGGGTTCTATGTCATTTTTAACCAGCACTCCTTCGACAGACATCCAGGATGTCTCGCTCTGACCAAAACAGGGCACAGTAAACATCCTTAGAGGCATCTTTGTGTGTTTTTGTAGGGTCTGGTTTGAGAAATGAAGTTGTATATAAGAGCAGGTTCACTTAAAATTCTGACAGATACAACTGAATTGCCCTTCAAAATAAGGTGTGCTGGGAGGTCCACCGTGGCTCAGCGGGTTAAGAACCCGACTAGTAGCCACGAGGATGCGGTTTCAACCCCTGGGCTCACCTCAGTGGCTTAAGGATCCGGTGTTGCCATGAACTGTGGTGTAGGTCGCAGACGCAGCATGGATCCTGCATTGTGGTGGCTGTGCTGTAGGCCGGCAGCTGTGGCTCTGATTCGACCCCTAGCCTGGGAGCTTCCATATGCCGAAGACACAGCCTTAAAAAGACCAAAAAAAAAAAAAAAAAAAAAAAAAAGTGTGCTAATTTTACACATCCACCAATGGGGAACAAAAGTTCCAGTTTCTCCAACTCTGGTAATTATTTGCCAGTTGGATGGGTGAAAAATATTCTCATTGCTTTAACTGGCATTACATCTAACTACATCTATTAATGACACGGTGGCAAATTTTATTATTTTTCTTTTGGTTTCATGATTCTCATTTATTCAGTATGTTCTAGGAAAGTATGACGCTTCAAGCTTACTAGCATCCTTCCCTATATTCTGGAGGTTGAATGGATTTACTTTCTTTCCTGTCATTTTTTTTGGTCTTTTGTCCTTTTAGGGCCACACTCTTGGCATATGGAGGTTCCCAGGCTAGGGATCTCATCAGAGCTGTAGCTGCCAGCCTACACCACAGCCACAGCAACACCAGATCCAAGTCATGTCTGCAACCTACATCACAGCTCACGGCAACACCAGATCCTCAACCCACTGAGTGAGGCCAGGGATCGAACCCGTAACCTTATGGTTCCTAGTTGGATTTGTTTCCGCTGCACCATGATGGGAACTCCCTTTTTGTCATTTTAATGTGCTTGTTAGGAGGTGTCAAGAAGTGTGCTCAAGGAGTTCCTGTCGTGGTGCAGTAGTTAACAAATTTGACTAGGAACCATGAGGTTGAGGGTTCAATCCCTGGCCTTGCTCAGTGGGTTAAGGATCCGGCATTGCTGTGAGCCATGGTGTAGGTTGTAGACGTGGCTCAGATCCTGCGTTGCTGTGGCTGTGATGTAGGCTGGCAGCTGTAGCTCTGATTCGACCCCTAGCCTGGGAACCTCCATATGCCGCGGGAGCGGCCCTAGAAAAGGCAAAAGACACACACACAAAAAAAGTGTGCTCAACATGCCATCTTCAAATAGAAATCCCTTACTTTTAAAGATCACTAAGCTGACGATTTTTCTATAGATTTATCCAAGGAAGAGGGACATGTAGAAATACAGCCACCTCTGGAGAATACTGGACGACAGAGAGAGAGAACAGAAGACCCAGAGAAGATCATTTTAATGAAAGAAGAACGGGAACTACCACCAGAAAGAATTCAAGTAGTCCATCCTGAAGGGGAAGGTGGTCAGGAAGATGATACAGTAAAAGAAAAGTTTAAAAGTCCAGAAATAAGTGACATGGACGAAACGCCAGATAAAAATGCTCCTCCAAGTATCAAAATACCCTTCAGACAAAGAAAGCATTATTCATTCACGAAAGCAACTGAAAACTTGCATCACGGGCTTCCTGCATCTGGTGGGCCAGCCAATGCAGGCACCACGAGGTACACTCACAGCACAAGCAAGCACTGTACTCACACAGAAGAGCTGAGGCTGGAGCATCCTGCTACAGCCTATGAACCCTCTTTTGGTAAATCTTCCAGAAAAGCAACAGACACAACTTTCACAGAGAAGAAAAGCAATCTAATGGCAGAACTCTTTGGATCAGGCTATGTCTTTAAAAATAGCCGAACAAGTACTGCTGCTATGAAAGGGTCTGAGGAGACTTTGCAGAGTAAGAAGACCCATCATCTAGCCCCTAGTCAGGTCTCCGCCAGCAATGCTTTTGGAGATTCTAAAGTTACTGTGGTAAATTCTATTAAGTCATCTTCACCTACAGAAGGAAAGAGGAAAATAATTATTTAAATATAATCAATATCCTAATCCATTCTGGTCTGATATTCTGCCTTTATGTCCCTTAATCTTGTTTAAATGTGAGTGAGTGAGTTGAGTGTGTGTTTTCAGTACTTAAATGACCTGGATAATTAAGGTTTTGTTTTATTGCTAATCTAATTTTAAATTCCATTGTATATTATTAGTCAATGACATTTCAAATACAAAACTACATCTTTTTTTTTCCCTCCAACTGAAATATGTCCATTATAATTTGGAAGATTATACAACTTCAATATTCTATGGGATTCCATAGCTATTAAGTTAAAGTACTCAACCCAAGACATGCACTTCTCTATACGTTAAGAACCTTATCAGAATCAAATTACATGGTAACGTAAAAACATGGAAGCAGCTCTGAAAGGGAACACTACAAGAAGTCTCTATTTTATTTATTTATTTTTTTCTGTCTTTTCTAGGGTGGCACTCACGGCATATGGAGGTTCCCAGGCTAGGGGTCCAATGAGAGCTGTAGCCGCCGGCCTACGCCAGAGCCACAGCAATGCAGGATCCGAGCCGCGTCTGTGACCCACACCACAGCTCACAGCAACACCGGATCCTTAACCCACTGATCGAAGCAGCATCCTTGTTACTGCTGAGCCAGGAGAGGAACTCCAAAAGTGCAGTTATATATGTTTTTGAGGCAAAGAGCTATACATCAAATGATGTACTATTGAGTTTACGTAATCCAGGTCTACGTGTACAAAGCGAGCAGTGGGTCATGGGTCATCACGACCCCTTATGAGGCTAAGAAGGAATGTTATCTCCTGAGGGCATCTGGTTGGTGCACAACTCACACTGAGGGGGAGGGAGAAACTGGCAAGAGAAAAATTTTATGTTTAAAGTCTTGCCATAAAACATGCATTTGATCTCATCAATATCAACACCCTTGAAAACTGAGACCAGTACAATAAACTTTCAAAAGGGAGTGAAAGTTATGTGGGAAAAGAATTGTATTTAAATCCAAAGATAAATACTAAAGCTTTGCTCTTTGTGAAAAGCCTAGTGGTCAAAATAAGAGAAGGAAGGAAAGAAAGGGGGGCGGGAGCGGAGTGAGAATCCTCAGAGGCTTCAGGGGCAGCTACACAAATGCACGTGAAATGACACAACTGCCTCACTCTAAATCCTGGAGAGTTAACGAAAAGAAGACTCTTAGAAATGCACAGCATAAGGTTATGAGATTACAATGCCTACTCCCACTTTATAGCAGATGGAGGGTTTCTCAAGGGATCTTTTCTTATGCCTACCCACCGCAAAAGTACAAACGATGACACTGTATCAGGGCTATTTAAAAGTACTTCTTTTAAATAGGATAATACTATTATACTACTAAGTAATAGTTAATTACTTAACTACAATAGAAACCCTTCACTTTCTAGCTGTCTTAATTGCTTAAAAATATGCATAGGCAGTCACAGGATAATTAAAAAGCTATTATCTCTGGGGAATGAGATTGTGGCCAATTTGCAGATTTATTCTTGATTTTTTTTTTTACTATGATTTTCTACAATGAACATAAGCTTATAATCATGAGGAAAAAAGGTTTTAAAATAAAAAACAAGAGATCCATTTCCTATAGTCTGACAGGTACACTGGCACTCCTGTTGTAAAAAAGTTAAAAATGCTGTATTAACTATACATATTTGTTTGTCTCTTTTGTCTTTTCTAGGGCCACTCCCGCAGCACATGGAGATTCCCAGGCTAGGGGTCTAATAGGAGCTATATCCACTGGCCTACGCCAGAGCCACAGCAACGCCAGATCCAAGCCGTGTCTGCAACCCACATCTGCAACCTACACCACAGCTCATGGCAACGCCGGATCCTTAACCCACTGAGCAAGGCCAGGGATTGAACCCGCAACCTCATGGTTCCTAGTCAGATTCATGAACCACTGAGCCACAACAGGAACTCCACAAATACGTTTTTTTTAATCAGTTGTTCAGCTGGTAACTAGAGCCCTCAGGCAAGTAAGCAAGCTGCAAGCTCTGAAAGTGTTTGTCTAACAAGCATTTGCTGAGCATCTAAAAAGCCTCCAGGACAAAACCCAGAGGACTAACTCAGCCCAGGTAGGGACCTAAGAGGAGGTCCCTGCCACAAACTAGCATGCCAGCCTCAGCGAGCCACCAAACTTGTCTTACACTCTGAAGCTCGACAGCCACATCCACTTAAAAATCATGCACAACTTCGAGGCGGCGAGTTAAGTTTTACTGGGGGCAACATGAGGACTAGAGCCCAGGAGGCGGCCTTTCGGAGAGCTCTGCAAAATCACTCCCAGGAGGCAGCGGGGAGTGTCCGTGTGTCTGTGGCTCTGGTGGAAGGGGAGGTCCATGCAGACACGCACACATTTTTATGGAAGTTTGCTGCTTCTCTCGTGAAGGTCACTGCCAGTCCCGAGGAGCAGACGTCACCAGGAAGGATGTTAGCGCTTCTCTAGATGCGAGGAGATGCCAGAAGTGGGCTCATAAAATCTCCTGAAAGCATCTGTCTGAAGACCTGTTCTGCCAGTTTTTCCAGAGCACAGAGGGCCTCCCTCCTGGTCCCCTGAGCCCCTTTCAGGGGTGTCGAGGATCGGCAGCTGTGGTGGCTCATGATTTGGTCCGTGTAGAGGCAGCGGGCAGTGCCCGTCTCCAGTTCACAGCCGTCATCAGCCCGCCTCCTGTGAGCCAGAGACTGGGTTACCTGGTCTCCAGAATCGAAAGCTCAAGTTTTAAGAGATGTAGGCTGCAGTACTCCCAGGGCAGCAGAAACGCAAATCCTCCCTGGAGGAAGCTACCTTTCACCCAGGCCTCAACAAATTCCCTCGGTGGAGTTCTCTGGTAGCCGAGTTTAGCCACCCAGTGCTGTCACTGCTGATTCCACCAGAGAGGTAAGAAAAAGACACAAGAGGGGTTCCCACTGCGGCAGCGGGTTAAGAACTCGACGAGGATCCATGAGGACGGGGGTTCGATCCCTGGCCTCACTCAGTGGGTTAAGGATCCGGCGTTGCCGTGAGCGGTGGTGTAGGTCACAGACGAGAGTCAGATCCCGCCTGGCTGTGGCTGTGGTGTCGGCGGGCAGCTGCAGCTCCAATCCTACCCCTAGCCTGGGAACTTTCACATGCCATGAGTATGGCATTTTAAAAAGAAAGAAAGAATGCAAACCAACGGGAAGAACAGGTATCAGTCAGATCTGCAAAGACTCCCACATACAGTATTACTATACTGTGCACCAAGAAAGTCACCTGCCATTTCAGGAAACAAGGGGTGCTGTGGCCATCAGCCACTGCAGCTGCCCCCAGGGGTGCACCAGGAGGGGAATTCGGGGCGGAGGAAGACAAGAAACAGGCAGGGCCCTTCACCTGTGGGATGTGACAGATCTCCGGGTAGACAGGGTCAGAATTTGGTTAAATTGCTGGACTGCCAGCTGGTGTCCCAGAGAACTACTTGTTTTAGAATAAAACCCAGTGTCACAAGTGAAATGCTGTGTTTGTGTAGTAAAGGAGACACAGAGGAGAGACACAGGTGAAGGAAAGAACTGTAGGTTCTCCTAAAACACCAAGAAAGGAGAAAACAAAATAGAACAAACAAAACTGGAAGGAATAAAAACAAAAATAACAGCACAAAATAACATGACATAAATCTAAAGATATCAATAATTTCAATAAGTGTAAATGGGCTATATTTCCAATTAAAAGGCAACATAGATTGAATTTTTAAAATACAGCCATGTGGAGTTCCCTGGCTAAGGATTCAGCATTGTCACTGCTGTGGCTTCTTGTCACTGCTGGGGCTCAGGTTCAATCTCTGGCTCAGGAAATTCTGCATGCTGCGACTGCAATCAAAAGAATAAATCAGGAGCTCCCGTCGTGGTGCAGTGGTTAACAAATCCGACTAGGAACCATGAGGTTGCGGGTTCGATCTCTGGCCTCACTCCGTGTTCAGGATCCAGCGTTGCCATGAGCTGTGGTGTAGGTCACAGACGTGGCTCAGATCTGGTGTTGCTGTGGCTCTGGTGTAGGCCAGTGGCTACAGCTCCAATTCAACCCCTAACCTGGGAACCTCCATATGCCGAGGATGTGGCCCTAAAAGGACAAAACGACCGAAAAAAAAAAAAAGAAAGAAAAAAGAAGCAGAAAATAAAAAATTTAAAAATAAATAAATAAAATAAAATACAGCCATGTGTTCTTTATACATGTACCTAAGCCACTGAGATACAGACGGTTAAAGGGTGAGAAATGATGTGCCAGGCAAAGACTATCCAAATGAAAGTTGGTGTATAAAAAAAAAGCCAGACCCTGAAGGCAAAAATTATTACTAGAGATAACACAGACAATAGAGTTTAATTCACCAGCAAGCCATATGCGTTCTAAACACACCAACATCTAATAATAACTTAAAAACGTAAAGCAAAAGCTGACAAAACTCCAGGTTTACACCACAGTTGGAGGCTCTCAGGTGTCCTTCTCAGTAATGCACATCTCAGCACGTACAGGAGCAGCAGTAAAGATAAAGATGTGGTAACACGACTGATAACCTGACCTAAGAGACACATACACAAGACCCCACCCAGCAACGTCAAATCTGTTACTTTCCATCACCTGTGCAGTATTTACAAAACGTGATCCCTGTATCTTTGAAAGTTAAGAATAACCAGGGAAATCCCTGTACAAATATGCCTAGTCTGACTCAAGATATATAACTGAAAAAACACTATAATCACGAAATAAATTGAAATCAGTGGTTTAAAACCTCCCAATAAAAATAAAAGAAAACCTAGACAATTTTTACCAGCAAGTTCATCATATTTGCAAAAAAATAATTTAGGAGTTCCCGTTGTGGCACAGCAGAAACGAATCCGACTAGGAACCATGAGGTCGCGGGTTCGATCCCTGGCCTCGCTCAGTGGGTTAAGGATCCGGTGTTGCCGTGAGCTGTGATGTAGGTCACAGATGCGGCTCAGATCTGGTGTTGCTGTGGCTCTGGCGTAGGCCGGCAGCTACAGCTCTGACTAGACCCCTAGCCTGGGAACCTCCATATGCCACGGGTTCGGCCCTATAAAGACAAAAGACAAAAAAAAAAAAAAAAAAAAAAATTTAGATCTTAAGCAATCTGGTCCAGACTATAGGAAAAGAGAGGGACACTCTCCTACCCATTCTTTTTTTTTGTCTCTTTAGGGCTGAACCTGCCACATACGGAAATTTCCAGGCTAGGGGTCAAATTAGTGCTACAGCTGCTAGCCTACACCACAGCCACAGCAACACAGATCTGAACCACGTCTGTGACCTACACCACAGTTCACGGCAATGCCAGACCCTGACCCTGAGCGAGGTCAGGGATAGAAACCTGCATCCTCATGGTTCCTCGTCGGATTCGCTTCTGCTGCATCGCAGCGGGAACTCCCTTCCTACTCATTCTTAGGAGGCTTGCAGGACCCTGATACCAAAATCAGATGAAGAAAAAGGCAGTTAAGTCCACACTCTTCACTTTTTTTTTTTGCTTTTCAGGGACACACTTGCAGCATATGGATATGTTTAGATATGATACCAAAAGCACAAGTAACAACAAAAATATCTGCAAAAGCGACACAACATTCATTTTGGGTTGAACCTAAGGACCAGAGCCAGTACTCTTGACTCTGAAAGGGGGATGCATACACTTTACATGTCAAATATGCAGGCAGAAAAGCTGACCCACTAAAACAAGAATAGTGAACCCAGAGAGAAAATGAACAGTCCACCTGGGAGCCACATGGCAAACCACCCACCCAAGGACCTGTGAATCTGGCAACATCCCAAAAGGCTCTGTCAGCAAAGACGCATAAGAGAAAGGCACCCTAACTCCTTCACACCATGCACAAAAATAAACTCAAAATGGCTTCAACTTGAACGTAAGACAAGACCCCATCACACTCCTGGAAGAGAACACAGGCAAAACATTCTCTGACGTCAACTGCACAAATGTATTCTTAGGTCAGTCTCCCAAGGCAACAGAAACCAAAGCAAAAATAAACCAGTGGGACCTAATCAAACTCCCAAGCTTTTGAACAGCAAAAGAAACCGTTAAAAAAAAAAAAAAAAAAAAAAAAAGACAACCTATGGAATGGGAGAAAATAATCTCAAATGATGCAACTGACAAGGGCTTAATCTCTAAAATATACAAACAACTTATGCAACTCAACAGCAAAAAAAAAAAAAAAAAACCAACAACCCAATTGAAAAAGGGGCAGAAGAACTGAATAGACATTTCTCCAACGAAGGTATACAGATGGCCAAGTGGCACATGAAAAAATGCTCAACATCACTAATTATTAGAGAAATGTAAATCAAAACTGCTATGAGGTACCACCTCACACCAGTCAGAATGGCCATCATTAACAAGTCCACAAATAATAAATGCTGGAGAGGGTGCAGAGAAAAGGGAACCCTCCTACCCTGTTGGTGGGAATGTAAATTGGTACAACCACTACAGAAAACAGTACAGAGGTTCCTTAGAAAACTAAATATATAGAACTACCATCTGACCCAGCAATCCCACTCTTGGGCATATATCCGGACAAAACTTTCTTTGAAAAAGACACATGCACCCCTATATTCAGTGCAGCACTATTCACAATAGCCAAGACATGGAATCAACCTAAATGTCCACTGACAAAGGACTGGATTAAGAAGATGTGGTATGGAGTTCCCGTCGTGGCGCAGTGGTTAACGCATCCGACTGGGAACCATGAGGTTTCAGGTTCCATCCCTGGCCTTGCTCAGTGGGTTAGGATCTGGCGTTGCCATGAGCTGTGGTGTAGGTTGCAGACGCAGCTCAGATCCAGCGTTGCTGTGGCTGTGGCGCAGGCTGGTAGCTGCAGCTCCGATTCGACCCCTAGCATGGGAACCTCCATATGCCACGGGAGTGGCCCAAGAAACAGGAAAAAGACAAAAAAAAAAAAAAAAAAAGATGTTGTTTATATACACAATGGAATACTACTCAGCCATAAAAAAGAACAAAATAATGCCATCTGCAGCAACATGGTTGGAACATAGACTCTCATACTAAGTGAAGTAAGGTCCTGGGCCTAAAGGCACTTGCAGCATGTTTAGTTGACAGATCAGTCGTATTGATATGACTGAAGATGTTCAGATGAGAAGAGGAAGAACAAAGAAATTGCCATCATCTGAAGTGGTCAGAAGGCTTTACAGGAGTTCCCATCATGGTTCAGAGGTAATGAACCCAACTAAAGATCCGTGAGGTTTCAGGTTCAATCCCTGACCTCGCTCAGTGGGTTAACGATCTGGCATAGCTATGAGCTGTGGTGTAGGTCCCAGAAGCGGCTTGGATCAACATTGCTGTGGCTGTGGTATAAGCCAGCAGCTGGAGCTCCAATTCGACCCCTAGCCTGGGAACTTCCATATGCCGCAGGTGCAGCCCTAAAAAAAGAACACTTTACAGGAGTTCCCGTCGTGACACATCGGAAACAAATCAGAACAGGAATCATGAGGTTGCGGGTTCAACCCCTGGCCTTGCTCAGTGTGTTAAGGATCCGGCGTTGCCGTGAGCCGTGGTTTAAGTTGCAGACGCCGCTCGGATCCCGCATTGCTGTGGCTGTGGTGTAGGCCAGCAGATACAGCTCCAATTAGACCCCTCGACTGGGAACCTCCATATGCCACAGGTGCGGCCCTAAAAAGACAAAAAAAAAAAGAAAAGAACGCTTTATAAACCATCCTAAAGGTCCAATAAAATATAGATTGGACAGGAGGGTGAGCAGGCAGGTACACACACACACACACACACGCACACACACACAGTCCCTGTAGAGAACTATATATATGTGAGAAAAACCACATGAGGCCAAGGTCTGGCCAGGTTAGGGAAGAATAAACTAGTTGAGCTGGCATTCCACCCACTTGCACAGGCAACAGAAGAACTATATTAACCCCACACAAAAATGACTGTGGATTTGTATGTAAGATTCCCCCGCTTGATTTACCATAAATATAAAGCAAACAAAATGGGCACGAAGAGAACATTAGATGTACCTGAAATCAAAGAGATGTCTACTTTCATACTATAAACTATATTTAGTATTTTTTCATAGAAATACAAAACCCAGAGCTAGCCGTCATTTTGGAAAAGAGAGAAAAGCACAAATGTTAATACCCACAGTCCCAGTTCTGCGGAATCACGGGAGACTGCCTCCTCGCTCTTCTCTCACTTTCCAAACAGGATTAAGAGAAAAATAAGCAAACGGTTTTTGTGGGGGTATTTTTAGGTGTTACTTTCCTAATTTTTTTTTTTGATGTGAGGTCATAAGTTATTTCTTCCTTAACCCAAGGTATATGGAAGTTCCCAGGCCAGGAATCAAACTGGCAATGCCACAGAAACAAGCTGGATCATTAACCCACTGTGCCACAGTGGGAACTCCCTATAATTTTTAAGTTTTTTTGTGTGTGTGTTTTTAGAGCCACAGCTGCCGGCCTACGCCACAACCACAGCAACGCCAGATCCGAGCCACATCTGCAACCTACACTAAAGCTCACAGTAACACTAGATTCTTAATCCAAAGAGCGAAGCCAGGGATTGAATCTGCAACCTCATGGTTCCTGGAAGGATTCATTTCTGCTGCACCACGATGGGAACTCCTGAAAGTTATTTTAGAAGCACATATATCAATATTCATAAATGCATGGAATAAAACTGGAAGAATCACAAGAAACTGGTAACAGCGGAAAACTCTGGAAAACTGGGTGACACGACAGTAGACGGTCAGAAGATGTACCTTCGTCACACCCCTTGCTGTGTCTTCTGAATGCAGTGCCACAGGCATTTTTCAAAAACCACAAAGATGTGAAACATGACAGACATTTAAATTTCCCTTTTAATCTTCACTATCATTGATGTATGTGGAAAGACGGGACAGCTGTGAGTTGTAAATCTTTTCCTCGAGCCTCAGTGCAATCTGTCAAAATCTTTGCAGTAGTAACGGAAAGAATGTATCTTAGGAGATAAATTAGGGTCTTGTCAGGGAGACTTCACACCCATTAGAGGCCAGGACGTCCCTGGGCATGTGGACTTGACCCCCCAATCATGCACTGTGTGACCTGCCACTTATGCTGGCAATTCATGCAAAGTCGGCGTTAGATGTGTAGCCTCAAAGGAGCCCAGGACGGTGCAGCTTCCTCGAGCTGCTGAGCACTCCTCTGCAGGTCGGCCACTCATCCTCTGTGGGTAAAATGTCCACTGTGTGGTGACTGGCTGCTGGACGTCGGTATCTGCTAAACACGGCTCATTCCTTATTCTGCCTCCTTTCCCGAAGCTAAGTCAGCCTGGGGCCGAGTGACGGCAGAGGCTGAAACCCACTCGGTGGTGATAAACTAAAGGACCACAGCATCACTTTGTCTCTGCACAGCACAATTAGCAGAAATAATAACAAACTTTTACTTGTCACACCACTGAGGAACACAAAGATACAAAAATGATCTTTTTTCTTTTTATGGCCGCATCTGAGGCACGTGGAAGTCCCAGAGCCAGAAGTCGAACTGGAGCTGCAGCTGCTGACCTGCCACAGCCACAGCAACACCAGACCCAAGCCACATCTGCAACCTACACCACAGGTTGCAGCAACGCCGGATCCTTAACCCACTGATCAAGGCCAGGGATCAATCCTGCATCCTCACAGAGACTATATCAGGTTCTTAATCTGCTGAGCCACAAAGGGAACTCCCAAAAACGATCTTTTAAAAACTCATGCTAGATGGAGTTCTGTGATGGCCCAGTGGTTAAGGATCTGGCGTTGTCACTGCTGTGGCTCGAGTCACTGCTGTGGCAGAGGTTCAATCCCTGGCCCAGGAACTTGTGCATCCCATGGGTGTGGCCAGGGAAGAAAAAAAGGGAAAAAAAAAGGACTTATAATGCTTATTTTAGCTTTACACTGTTGTACTGAACAGTTAAAGCCTTCTGCCACAGACGGGTCATAGAAAATAAGCGGCCATAAGGAAGTCACATGAGTACTTTTAAAAATTTGAATTAGAAAAAAAGTGTTTTCAAAAATATTCAGGGGAGTTCCCGTCGTGGTGCAGCAGTTAACGAATCCGACGAGGAACCATGAGGTTGCGGGTTCGATCCCTGCCCTTGCTCAGTGGGTTAAGGATCCGGCGTTGCCGTGAGTTGTGGTGTAGGTCGCAGGTGCGGCTCAAATCCTGCGTTGCTGTGGCTCTGGCGTAGGCTGGCAGCTACAGCTCTGATTAGACCCCTAGCCTGGGAACCTCCCATACGCCGCGGGAGCGGCCCAAGAAATGGCAAAATGACAAAAAAAATAAAAATAAAAAAATAAAATAAAAATATTCAGCAGAATTATACAGTATAAGCCAAACATGTATCTGCTCCAATTAATTTAATAAGGTTTCCTTTGTTTTTTTAACTTTGTTCCATTCTACAGAACACAAATATTAAAGGCTTTAAAAATGTCCTTCATTTGAAATACTTTAAATATAAAACACACAGCTCAAACACAAAACAATGCATTGTGGGCTCATGAATACATTTATAAAACACAGTGATGAAAAATTACCAGCTTCAAATAAGTAGATAATACACCCAGAGTCTTAACCCAACAAATGACACTTTAAACAGAGGAAGAAAAAAGCATCAGCACGTCAATTAGTGTTACCTCTCAAGAGTACTGCATGAGATTACAAAGCAAATTTTCCAATTCTAGTAGTGGTCTTAACATCAAGTTACCTTCTAGTCTGGGTTAAAAATAGCATAAAGTCTTTAAAGTCCTTAAATCATTAGCAAATTGTGAGGGGAGTTTCCTGGTAGCTCAGCAGCTTAAGCATCCAGTGGACAAGGCCAGAAAAAGAAAAAAGAAAATCTCGACTTTCCCCTTGGCAACGCGACCTTTAAAATACGACAAGAATACAAATCACAAGTAACAACACGTGGACACCACATAACATCACACAGTTCTTATTACGAATCTGGTGCCATGCTGGCCGGGACGTAGGTGTGAGACTGACCTTTATGGCTCATGACAAATTGTATAAAATTGTGCCTCTTGTAAGAATCTCCACATAAAGTCCAAAAATAAACACATTCAACAATAAAAACTAACCTGTTTCCTGTGTTTCTTTAAAAAAAAAACACACACAATACACCATAAAACAGCATAAATCACATTTTCAACCTCCTACGTGACAATTCCTTTTTTAAAGTGCTGTAGCTGCATTCATCTTCCTTCAGCTGAAAGGGTGAAGCACAATGGCCACAACTTTGTTACAGACTAAAATCCAACAGGTAATTCCAACACCACCTAAAAATAAAGAAATTCAATGTAAGAGCACACCAAGCACCGCGCCCACGTTTCCTGCTTTGCCTTCTAGGAAAGGAGAGCCCTTCCATCTTTTCGAGCGGGGTGGGCGAAGACTAAACGCCATTGCCTGGGTTCGAACTGATCAGACTTTCTACTGACTCACAGAGCCGCCGTCTTCACTAAGCAGGAATCACTGAGAGCAACGGACCCTGCTTTCAACTTCGCTTTCCTGCCTAGATGATAAGACCACCCTGGCAGACAATTCCTTTTTCCCTCTTCTCGAAAGCATTATAAACACGCAGCAGGGTTTACCCACACCTGACCTGCCCCAGTGATGGCTCAGAGACAGGAAGGCAGGCCCCCAGATGCCTGGAAGGGTGGCCTCTTGCTTCTGGGCTGAGGGCCCCCGAGAAGCACCAGCGGTGCCCTCCTGGTTGGGTCTGGGGTGGAGGGAGGTGGGCTCAACTGGGAATCCCTGAGCCGGTCATGCGTAAGACACCTCCTGCCTTGTCACAAATCACAACCGAAGCCTGACTGACGAGGATGCTACCGCAGCATCACTCGCTACAGCAAAAACCAGGGCCTCAATAAATACCCTGTAACAGGGAGATGGGCAAATCATGACATCCAGTGAAGAACAGCGCGGCAAAGGTCCTCCATGAAGAAATACGCTAAGCAGCCCTCTTGGCACAGAAGGCAGTGCGTCAGTCTCCTAGTCTGAAGAAATTCACTGATATGGGAAAAGCCTTCCATATTATCAAGTAAAAGGGATAAAAAAGGCTATGTGTAGATGATCTTAATGACATGAAAAAAAAAACAGAAAAAATGGACGGAAAAAGTTACACTACACTGTTAAGAGGGATTATCTGCAGCTAATGAGAGTTTGTTTTCCCAACTGTTCTTACACTTCTCATCCTTCTCTGAGGACATGAGCTAATTTTAACATTCAAAAGAAATGATCTTTCGAAAACGAAAGAACAGCCGACAGCAGGAAACGCTGTGATGTGACCTGAAAGGAGCCCCAGAAAGTGGGAGTCAGAGGCGGGAGTTCAGACCCCGGCTCTGCCACCTTCGCGTTTCAGTCGCCCTAACTTCTCCGCAGGCCTCGTGCGGGGCGAGACACACAGAGCAGGTGCTGTCCGCGGACGGGACCGCCCACCGCCCAGCTCCCCACCAGCCCACCCGCGCGCTTCCTCCGGGCTTTCCAGAACCCTCTCACCTGCTACTCTAGTCGGAAATGCCACCAGGCGGTCGAGCGGCGTTATCCACTTCCTGGGCACCACCGCCACCGGCACAGAGTAATACTTCCAGATGAGCGAGACCATCAGCGCCGCCTGCAAGGGACACGGCGGGTGAGCGGCGCCTGCCGCCAGCAGAGCCGCCGAGTGGGCGGCCTGACGGCCTGTCCGCCCCGCGCGCACAGGCAGCGCACAGGCACCGGCGCGCGCCCTGCGGCAAAGGAGCGGCTCCACGCAGCGGGGTCTCCGCGCGCGGAGGGGGTCTCCGCGCAGCAGACGGCTCGTGCCGGACACACCTCGGTCGCCACAAAGAGGATCGTAGGCCTCTAAGACCCTTGAAAACGAGGTCGTTCTCCTCCACCCCTAGGTGTCAGCGCCCGAGTCCAGGGCTGAGCCCTCTGGGAGGTGAAATGGCAGGAGAAGCACCGTCCTCCCCCTCCTCCTGCCCCAGCGCATTCCTTCAGGGCTCTGCTGTCCCCTTCGGGGCCGTGAACGAGCCGCTCAAGCGGGCAGAGCTGAGAGCGGGCGGCTCGCTTAAGCCCTGTCCCTGTGCAACCCATCTCGTGTCAAAGTGGCCGGGCCTTGGGATCAACACACTCATCAAGTCCCCCGAACGTGGGGGCTTCGGGGGGCTGGGCTCAAACCCTTCGCCCAGGAGAGGGCGCACGGAGAGCTGAAGCTCAGCGGTCACTGGAAGCAGCCCCGAAGCGCACGCACAGCACAGCCACAACCTCTGGGCGAAGCGGCAGCAGGACGATGCGGTAAGCATTCCGCAGCAAATGTAAAATCCCCCAGATAAGAAAGCTGGGCATCGGCGGTACTGGACTTCAGCGAGAGGACATGCCCCTTGCCTGGAGAACTGACACTCATCTACACATCTGCACACCGTGTGACAAGCAACGGCCACAGCCACTGGCCACCTGAGAAAACACAGTGTCTAAATAAGACCTCACTCCATCACCCCAGGCTCGGGACACTGCACTAAAACAAAGGCACTGACAAAGAACTCCAAGAAGGTCATTTGCTTAAAAACAAACAAACAAACAAAAAAAACCCAGGAGTTTCCACTGTGGCGCAAAGGTATCAGTGGCATCTCTGCAGTGCCAGGACACATGTTCCATCCTCAAACTAAAGGATCCAGTGCTGCCGCAGCTATGACATAGGTCCCAACTTCGGCATGGATCTGATCCCTGTCCTGGGAACCCCATATGCTGCAGGGCAGCCAAAAAAGAAAGAAAGAGGAGTTCCTACTCTGGCGCAGCAGGATTGGTGGTATCTTGGGAGTACTAGGATGCAAGTTCAATCCCTGGCCCCACCTAGTGGGTTAAGGATCCAGCATTGCCGAAGCTACAGTTTAGGTCAAAACTGTGGGCTTGGATCTGATCTCTAGCCCAGGAACTCTATATGCCTCAGGGTGGCCAAAATTGGAAAGAAAAAAAAAGTATTACAGATTTTAAAAAGAAAGAAACAGGTTCTCATCATGGCTCAATGGTTAATGAACCCGACTACTATCCATGAGGATACGGGTTCGATCCCTGGCCTTGCTCAGTGGGTTAAGGATATGGCGTTGCCATGAGCTGTGGTGTAGGTCACAGACATGGCTTGGATCCTATGTTGCTGTGGCTGTGGTGTAGGCCGGTGGCTACAGCTCTGATGCAATCTGATGCCTGGGAACCTCTACATGCCATGGGTGCAGACCTCAAAAAAAAAAAAAAAGAAACAAAACAAAAAAAATCCCAATATTTAACAACTCGAGAACAGAAAGACTAAAAGAAACTAAGAGGAAGAAAGGCTTTTTTAGTCTAATTAATAAATTCACAAAGTGTCCAGAGTCACATGCCAGCAGGACCACACAGCACAGCAGCTGAGCAGAGAATTCTGAATCCCCAGGCCTGGTTTCTGGGGCCACGCGATTCTGGAGGACAGTTCATGATCAACTTCAATGACCCCAGGTGACACGACAAGACACTCACTTGCAAAATGTAGAAAGCCACACTTATCACCCACTTTATCTTGGCCAGCTGCGCTGTCCGTGCTTTCACTGAAAGGAAAAATGGGATAAAATGCTTCTATCAGTCCAAGAAAATGAAAATATTCAACTACATGGAAATGTTATTTCCTCTCACAAAATATTTGCCACATACATAACATGTGCTCAAATGTACTTAGAAAACATAAAATAGAATGTCTTAGAAGTCCCCTGCTTTGCCGTTATTGAAAACAGAATCTTACAGAGATTTGAAGCTTTAGTTGTTTTTTTTTTTAATTTTTTTTTTGTCTTTTTGCCATTTCTTGGGCCCCTCCTGCGGCATATGGAGGTTCCCAGGCTAGGGGTCGAATCAGAGCTGTAGCTGCCAGCCTACACCAGAGCCACAGCAATGCAGGATCCAAGCCGTGTCTGCAACCTACACCACAGCTCATGGCAACGCCATATCCTTAACCCACTGAGCAAGGGCAGGGATCGAACCCACAACCTCACGGTTCCTAGTCGGATTCGTTAACCACTGTGCCACGATGGGAACTCCGAAGCTTTAGTTTTAAAAAATCTTAAAACTGGAGTTCCATGATGGCTCTGTAGGTTAAGGATCCAGTGCTGTCACTGCTGTGGCCCGGGTTCCATCCTTGCCCCATAAACTTCACATGCCATGAGTACAACCAAAACAAGAACAACAAAAAGCGCTTACAATTATTCATGCCAATGAGAGCTTCTTTTCACAATGCACTACGCAATAGGACTACATTTTCTTCCTGGGTTTCAGGTCCACACAGCGCCCTAATCCCTAAGTGGGAGTCTACTTTGCCTGGGGCCCGGGCAGGTCCCTCTGCGTGTTTTATAGCCACGCACACTCCCAGCGCACAGGCTGTCCTCCTGCTCATCATAAGGGGCCTTTAAAAACTGGGGGAACATAAAGCCGAGTGAGACCTTGGCTCCACCTGAAGCCTAAGCTTGGGTAGCGGCACTGCTGGGCATTTTTTTTGAGTGTCCACAAAAGCCCCTGTAAGTCCACTAGGAGATTTTTCTAGGCTTCCCTCAAAGAAGTGCTGAATTTGAAAAGGTCAACCTTCAGAGAATGAAGATAACCTAAGAGGATCATTAGATGTTTCTGTGCTTAGAAAGCAAAGGCTCATCAGCTCTAAGGAGAAAATAAGAATCATTATTGGGTTTCTTCTGGATGATTTCTTAACTCCACCAACATTTCTTCTAGACAACGTCTGACTCTCCCAACTTTCGGAACATCAAAGGATGGAGGCACACACGCTATGCATCTTCACATACAGACCTCCCTGTTCACCCGCTCTCGCGAAGCGTTTCACCCGCACTGCGCCCAGTACCGTGAGTTTTGAGCTTATCCGTCATCTTGTTGATCTTGCGCTCCAGCCTGGCGTATCTGGCGAACTCGTCCATCATGTTGACGGTGGAGAGCTCCTGCTTCATATCCTGGATCTCTGCGCGCATCTGGGACTCCTGCTCTGCATCCTTCTGCAGCACCCGGGACATCTGCCGAGGACACAGCTGGGTGAGTGCCTTCCACGCAGCGTTCGCCGACGCCCCCGCCTCCCCCATGAGCCCATCCGCTGGCGCCTCTTGCAGCTGGGCAAGCTGCCCTTGCCCTCCACAGCCAGGCTCTGCTGCCTGTCCTGGTCCTGGTCCGAAAACCACCCCAAAAACAAAAACTCTCTCCAGAGCGCGTCTCTATTCAACTACATTTTTCCGTCTGCAGATACGGCCGTCGTTTGCTATAGGATAACAGTATGCATCCTTCGCTTTAACTGTAAAATTGTGATTATAAAGCAAAAACTGATTCCATCCCCAGAGCTGCATTCAGGTGACAAAGACCGAGCAGTCTCCTTCCTTCCCGAAGATTTCAGTCCCAAATGAGACGGGCGGAGCAAGGCAGCTGCCGGTATCGGGGATGCGGTGGGGGTGCTGAGGAGGGCGTTCCCTGGCATCAGGGCCAGGGTCGCGCAGGGTGAGGGGGACATCTGCCAAACTCAGGGTCAGAGCCCTGGCCGGGCAGCAGGTGGGCATCCACACTGGGGAGGGACGGGTCAGTTACAAAGGCGTGAGCAAGTCCAGTGCACATACTAAGGATAGTGGGAGCCAGTTTTCCCACTCAGAAAAGAGAGTGAGAAATACGGGTGGGGAGGGAACTAGACTGAGTCCTGTGGTGCTGGATTAGCACTGGAGCTGTGAGCTCAGAGTTCTCCTTAGACACACAGACAGGAAATAATAAATGTCTGTAAAGAGCCACCTCAACAGCCAGGAATTCGGTCCCCAGCACGGGCTGAGGCCGGCCCAGGCATCCTCCCCCAGGCCTTCCTAGCTGCCAGGATGGTAGAGGGACCTGCATGGGAATGCGACCCCCACAACACACACACCTGCTGAGACACCGCCAGGAGCCCAGGCTCCAGATGGCAGTGGCCACCAGGTGGCACTCCACAACCCACTGGAACAGGTGTGGGCCCGGGGAGAGCAAGGGGACCGGGGAGGTACACCAGTGCCCTCAGAGGGGACGAAGAATTCCTCAGGGACTGGCCCTGAGTGATGACAGCACATCCCCGAATCGACGCCCATGGTACCTGATGAGATGCAGAGAGAACACAGCCACCTTTCTGTGACATCCTCAGCAAACATGGGACAAAGATGTCCACAGAAGGCCAACCTGCAAAATCAGTGCTTTGCGACGTTAGGAAATGACAGCCATGCACGTCAAGCAAAGACCGAGGCTCCTTCTAGACTGAGGCGGCATCGGCGATGTGCCATGCCTGGTGCTGACACGGCCCTGCTGGCAAGGGCACGGTGGAGCCAAGAGGAAAGCCTGAAGGGGAAGGACTGGCCTGCCCGCTGTGCTGCAGATGAGGCCTCCGTTTCCAAGGGATGGAGGGGAGGGGTCCGGGTGACGACTTCCTTTAAAATGGTTCAGGAAACAAAACCAGTTCTTTGTATTGTAGGCATAACTTTTCTGCACGTTTGTGTTCAAAAATTTAAAAATACGTTAATAGAAATGATGGAAGAGGATATTTAAGTGTAGTGGCACAGGGCCAAGTGCATAATAAACGAGTCTGCCCCTCTAGCCCGTGGTTCGCTCTACCTGGCGCACAGGAGGGCAACTCTTCGGGTTCAACTGGGGAGCCTTGCCCCCTCTGCGGGTCTGGCAGGGAGGCCCAGCACAGCTTCCCAGGACACCTGCCAAGGCCCCTTTCCGGCGCTTGCTCACTGAGGCCCTCCGGTCTCCAGAGGGCGCCTGCACAGGAGCACAGCTTGTTTCCTGCACCGCACAGCCTCCAGGGGGCCTCAAGCCTGGAGAAGGGGCTCTTCAAACCCAGAGGGGTCTTGTTCCCTCCACCCTGGACTAACTGCTATACCCTCTCTCACTAAAGGCCACCCACTCTAACCAGATCCAGCCTACAGAAGAAAACAGTAATCTAAAACTCACAGAATCATCTTAAAAGGCAAGGAGTTCATAGATGCTGCTTAAACTTTGTAAATCAAACAGGCGCCAGGTGGGGAAAGGCTTTTAGAGGTGAGAGAAAAAGCATGTACTCCGATTGCTTTTGGCGGTTACCCTCGGATTCAGTGTGCCAACAAAACTCATCAAACTGCCCACCTACAAGAAGTGAATTTTGCTGAACGCAAATTACACATCAATAAACCTGACTCTTTGTCTTTTTAGGGCTGCTCCCAAGGCATACGGACGTTCCCAGGCTAGGGGTCGAATCGGAGCTGTAGCCACCGGCCTATGCCACAGCCACAGCAACGTGGGATCCGAGCCGCATCTGCAACCTACACCACAGCTCACGGCAACGCCGGATCCTTAACCCACTGAGCAAGGCAAGGGATCAAACCCACAACCTCATGGTTCCCAGTCAGATTCATTTCTGCTGCGCCACGATGTGAACTCCCAATAAACCTGACTTTTAAACCTAGGATTTAAAAAGAAATGAAAGGGGCAAACACATTACATACCTCACATTATAGAGAATACAAGCTATGCCTCTCGAGATATTTTCTTTTCTTTTTTTTTTTTTAAACAAAAGGAGGACTTGTGGTAACCCCACCATCAACCAAGTTTATTGGCACCATTTTTCCAACAGTACCTGCTCATTTCATGTCTTTATTACATTTTGGTAATTCTCATAAGACTTCAAACTTCATTATTATAATTGATACGGTGAACTGTGATTAGTTATCTATGACGCTACTACTGACTGAAGTAACTGAAAGACATACTGGAGACTCAAATGATGGTTACCATTTTTCAGCAATAAATTATTTTTTAATTAAAGTATGTACTTTTTTTTTTCGCTTTTGTGGGCCGCACCTGCGAGATAAAGAAGTTCCCAGGCTAGGGGTCGAATCAGAGCTGCAGCTGCCAGCCTACACCACAGCAACTCAGCATCTGAGCCAGGTCCACAACCTATACCACAGCTCACAGCAACATGAGATCCTTAACCCACTGAGCGAGGCCAGGGATCAAACCTGCATCCTCATGGATCCTGGTCGGGCTCATTACCACTGAGCCACAAAGGGAACTTCCGAAAGTATGTACACTTTTTCTTAAACATAATGCTACTCACACTTAACAGACTAGAGCACAGTGCACACATAACTTTTACACACACTGGGAACCAAAAAAAGCGCATGTGACTGCCTTTACTGCGATATTCACCCTACTGCAGCGTTCTGGGCCAGAACCACAGTATCTTCAAGGTAGTCTGTACGGAAAACAAAAGCTATAAAGACCAAAAATGGTTACTCTGGAGTGAACAGTGAGGGTGGAAGAATAAACTTGAGGGGAAATGAAGAGATGTGTGGTTAAAATAAGGCAGCTACACTGCTTTTAAAAAAAAATTACATCTGGGAGTTCCTGTCGTGGTGCAGTGGTTAACGAATCCGACTAGGAACCATGAGGTTGCGGGTTCGGTCCCTGCCCTTGCTCAGTGGGTTAACAATCCGGTGTTGCCGTGAGCTGTGGTGTAGGTTGCAGACGCGGCTCGGATCCCGCGTTGCTGTGGCTCTGGCGTAGGCCGGTGGCTACAGCTCCGATTCAACCCCTGGCCTGGGAACCTCCATATGCCGGGGGAGCGGCCCAAGAAATAGCAACAACAACAACAACAACAACAACAACAACAAATTACATCTGGAAGTACAAAGAGAAAAATTTGGAAGTGTTCAAGTTTGCAAATAGGTACCAACATTAATCTGAGGCCTCCTTATAAATGACTGTTAAAACATATTAGAATTAAGAACTGAATTTTAAGATTAAATGATATTTGAATTTAAGTACAATGTTCTTAATATTAACTTTTAAAACAAAAATAAACCTCTGAAGGTTGTACTCAAAAGCCTATTAAATCTCCCACTTGACAGAAACAGATAAGCTGTGTGAGAGGTGGCTTTTCAAGGGCCTGGAGATGGGTCCACAAAGAATTCTACAGCAGAAAATAAGTTTTTAAAGATTCTTATCAGAGTTCCCATCGTGGTGCAGCAGAAATGAATCCAACTAGGAACCATGAAGTTGCAGGTTCGATCCGTGGCTTCGCTCAGTGGCTAAGGATCTGGCGTTGCCATGAGCTGTGGTGTAGGCTGCAGACACAGCTCGGATCCTGCATGGCTGTGGCTCTGGCGTACGCTGGCAGTTGTAGCTCCTATTCAACCCCTAGCCTGGGAACCTCCATATGCCATGAGTGTGGCCCTAAAAAAGCAAAAATAAAATAAAATAACTAATCTTATTTAAAAAAATCTTATCAGGAGGACAAGGGCATTGGGAGAGGGAGAATCTGTTCAGCAAACAAGGGCAGGACCAATCCTTTCGTCCCTCTTGTTCCTAAACGCTGGCTGTCTGCCTGCAGGAGCCCACAGTGTCCTCCTCAGTTACCCTCTGATCCTACGTTCAACACTCTCCTTGACAACAAGATGCCAGGGCTGCGGGTGACACTCCGGAGGTTCAAACTCTCAGTCTGGCAACTCGCTGGACCAGACCCATCTGGAAATCCTGCCCTATGACCTTTACAGGTGGAAGGCAGCAGGCACCACTGGGATGAGGCACTCAGGTTTGCCCCTAACTCCTCAACTTGGGAAGGGGCCAAGGCCCCTGCGAGGCTGCAGCCCCAGAACAGCCCCACATGCCACTCGGTCAGAGCCACCAAGTCATGGCCCAACCTCGCGACACTGGTCCCCGGCACGGGGAAGACCACAACTGCCACTCAACGCCCATCGCCCACCCTGTCACCTCCTTAACACCTGGGACCCACCCTCATGCCTGGTCCATAGCAAGAACTCACTACGCGACCAAGCCCCCTGGAAACGGGGAGGGTCTCAGGAAGACCCGACGTGGCAGGTGCTGCCTGCAGTGTCCACTCCTCCCCTCAGTGGCTCAGGTCCCCAGAGGGAAAGGGAACTGGTCACTTTTCAGAGCAGAAAATTAAGGGTAACTTTGAGGTTGTCATACCTAGCAGCAGCGCTGAGCCCCACGAACCAAGCCCAGGTTGGGAGCTGTGCCCACGTGCAAGGTCTGTAAAGCCACGGCCCGTGAGGGAGGGGCCGCTGGCGCCCACCCGGACCCTCAGGCCGCCCTCCGGCGCTTTGGGCCTGCGGCGCCTGCGCAGAGCACGTGGCTCGCCCCGACCCTCCGAGGCATCAATTCCTGCACGCCTGCGCAATGCCTGCGGCTCGCTAGGACCCTTCTGCCACGCCAGTCCTGGGGCGCAGGCGCAGTGCCCCCCCCCCCCCCCCGACCCCGCCAGCTTCATGGTCTTCGCCCCGCCTTCTCCACCTTTGGTTGAAGAAAAGTCCTGGATCTCACTCTAAAAGAATCAGTTTCTGGGAGCTCCCGTTTGTGGCGCAGTGGTTAACGAATCCGACTAGGAACCATGAGGTTGCGGGTTCGATTCCTGCCCTTGCTCAGTGGGTTAACGATCCGGCGTTGCCATGAGCTGTGGTGTAGGTTGCAGACGCGGCTCGGATCCCGCATTGCTGTGGTTCTGGCGTAGGCCGGTGGCTACAGCTCCGATTCGACCCCTAGCCTGGGAAACCTCCACATGCCGCAGGAGCGGCCCAAGAAATAGCAAAAAAAAGATGAAAAAAAAAAGGGCTAACTGGCTTGAGGTGAGAGGTTACACTGCCTGGGGGAATGCAGCAAAGGACAAGTGACAGAGGGCAAAGGACAAAGCCAGTGCTTTTTCACGTAAATAACAAACAGGCACCCTGGTAAGGCACAAGCCTCATGCACATGTAGCTGGAGTTCCCGCTGTGGCTCAGCAGAAATGAACCCGACCAGGGTCCATGACGGTGGGGGTTCAATCCCTGGCCCTGGCCTCACTCCGTAGGTTAAGGATCTGGCATTTCTGTGAGCTGCAGTGTAGGTCACAGGTGCGGCTCAGATCTGGTGTTGCTACGGTGTAGGATGGCAGCTGCAGCTCTGACTCGACCCCTAGCTTGGGAACTTCCATATGCTATAGGCTTGGCCCTTAAAAAAAAAAAAAAAGTGTGCCAGCTGCAGGGCACAGGTTTGGTTAGTGAAGGACTGGAAGTGATGACAGGTCTTATTTACAGCCGCTGCCATATGCCAAACACACTCCTCCTTCCCCCTCAGTTTATGAGAAACTAGGAACAATTCATAGAGGAACACAAAACCAACACAGCCTCTTTGAGCAACTGAGGTGAAATGATGGGGGTACACAGGGGAAAAGTGAGGAGGTACTGCAAAAAAAGGTAGGCAGGCCACTTACAGAATGGGAAAAAAAATTTGCAAATCTCATGTCGGACAAGGAGTAAATATCCAGACTGTATAACGAACCCAGCTAGACCACAAAACACAGCCCCGCACTCTCAACTTGGGCCTCCAGAGGGCGCCCTTCCCCCTAAGGACGGCTTCTGAAGGAAGGCTCATTACCAAAACAAACAAACAAACAAACAAACAAACCACATCACTGACCTGAATAGATATTTTTCAAAGATAGAGAGATGACCAATAAGCACATGAAATGATGTTCAAAATCACTAATTATCAGGAAAATGCAAATTAAAACCACAAAGAGAAGCGACTTTGCATCCATCAGGATAGTTATTACCGAAAAGAAACTAAAAATAACAAGTAGAGAATATGCAAAAAATCTGGGCCTCTTGTGCATCGCTATTGAGAATATACAATGATGCAGCCACTGTGGAAAACACTATGGCGGTTTCTCAAAAAAGTGAAGACTAGAATTACCATGTGATCCAGCAATTCCACTTCTGGGTATTCGCTCAAAAGAAGTGAAAGCAGAGATTTGAATAAACACTTGTGCACCAATGGTCTGGTAGCATTATTCACAATAGTCAAAAAGTGGAAACAACCCAAATGTCCATCAAAAGATGACCGAACAGGAATTCCCTGGTGGCCTAGCAGTTAAGGATTCAGCACTGTCACTGCTGTGGCTGGAGTCCAATCCCTGGCCTGGGGACATCCCCCTGCCACTGGTGCAGCCCCAACAAAAAAGAATGAACAAAATGTGGTATATGCATACAATAGAACATCATTCAGCCTTAAAAAGGAAGGAAATTCTAACACAGGCTACAACAGGGAAGAACCTTTTTTTTTTTTTTTTTTTTTTTTGTCCTTTTGCCATTTTCTTGGGCCGCTCCCGCGGCATATGGAGGTTCCCAGCCAGGCTAGGGGTGGAATCAAATCGGAGCTGTAGCCACCGGCCTACACCACAGCAACGCAGGATCCGACCTGCATCTGTGACCTACACAGCCCCCGGCAACGCCGGATCCTTAACCCACTGAGCAAGGCCAGGGATCGAACCCGCAATCTTGTGGTTCCTAGTTGGATTCGTTAACCACTGAGCCACAACGGGAACTCGGGGGAGGGCGGGGGGGAGAAACTTAAAGACAATATGCTGAGTGAAAAACTCCAGACATAAAAGGACAAATCGTGTATGATTTCACTTATCTGCGGTGCCTAGAGTAGTCAGATTCACAGACAGAAAGTAAGATGGTGGTTGTCAGGGGCATGGGGTCTTAGTGTTTACTGGGGGCAGGGTTTCAGTTTGGGAAGATGAAATAGTTCTGGAGATGGTGGTGGTGACAGCGGCACACCAATGTGCATGTACTGAATGCCACTGAACCACAGACCCGAAAGCAGTTAAGACGGTAAATTGCACGGTGCAAATATTTTACAATTTTTAAAAAGGGGAAGAAAAGGAGTTCCCATCATGGCTCAGTGGAAATGAAACGAATCTGACTAGCATCAATGAGGATGCATGGCCTTGCTCAGTGGGTTAAGGCTCCCGCATTGCCATGAGCTGAGGGGTAGGGGGCAGACTCGGCTTGGATCTGGCGTTACTGTGCCTGTGGTGTAGGCTAGTGGCTACAGCTCTGATTCAATGCCTAACCTGGGAACCTTCATATGCCGCGGGTGTAGCTGTGAAAAGAAAAAGAAAAAAGGGTCCCTGCTGTAGGGATCCAAGGGTCTTGAGAGTGGTGGGACACAGGTTCGATCCCTGGACCAGCACAGTGGGTTAAGGATCTGGAGTTGTCGGGGCTGTGGTTTAGGCGGCAACTGAAGCTTGGATCTGATCCCTGGCCTGGGACCCCCATACCCCTCAGGGCAGCCAAAAAAGAAGAAAGTGGGCAGGGGCCTGCTCTTCAAGGGTCTCTTATGCAATGCTAGGTACCTGGGACATCATCTTAAAAACAGGAAGCATGAGAGAAGATTCTGAAGGGGGGATGGGATTAAGAGAGTGTTCCCTATGCTTCAGGACAACTTGGGTGGTAAGGTAAACCTAAAATAGTTTTACCCAAAACAGGCACACAGGAGATTCCCTGGCACAACAGAAACGAGTCCGACTAGCATCCATGAGGAGGAGAGTTCGAACCCTGGCCTCGCTCGGTGGGTTGGGGATCTGGAGTTGCAGTGAGCTGTGGTGTAGGTCGCCAACAAAGCTCAGATCTGGCGTTGCTGTAGCTGTGGTGTAGGCCAGCAGCTGTAGCTCCAATTCCACCCCTAGGCCGGAACTTCCATATGACGCAAGTATGGAGAGAATGAGAAATAAAGAAGAAAAAAAAACAAAAACAAAAACAAAAAAAAAAGGCACTCAACAGACACCAGTAGAGTAAAACAAAAAAGAAACTCCACCACCACCAATAGCCCTCCACCACCACCAATTTATATCAGAAGAGAAAAGCAGGGAGAACAGCTCCCAGGACATGGCTATAATGTGTGCACCCCATCTTTGAAGTCTCCTCAGACTGTCCCCGCTCCCATTGTGGGCATAAAGATTGTGCCCTTCCCCAGAGGACAGCTCCCCACCTACACACACACACACACACACACCCCTACACCTCCATCAAATGTGCCACCAAACGCCCCCCCCATTCTTTTTCCAAAAGGCAGAGGAGCAGACCTAGGAGAATCACAAATCAGGGATGAAATCCGCCCCCTCCAGCAGTCACTAGCTGCAAGACTTAACACAATTAAACAGATTCAGGGAGTTCTCTGATGGACTGGCGGATTGAGGTGCCTGCGTTCTCACCTGTGGCTCCGGTGGCTGCTGTGTGGCTTCGGTTCGATCCCTGACCCAGGAATTCCCACATACTGCCTGTGTGGCAAAAAAGAAAAGAAAAGAAAAATCCACGAGAGCACCTAAAATAAACGTTGCAACTCTCATTTAAAAAAAAAAAAAAAAAGAAAAGAAAAAAACTAGACGGAGTCAGACTCCTCCTCTGGAACATACAGCAGGACGGGGTGACAATCACAGCAGCTGTGGCACCTACACACGAGGTAACGTACTCGCGATGCGCGAAACGCCCCGCAGAGAGAGCGCTCCCACGTGCCTGCCATTCCTCTGGGTACACAAAACATCACAGAACACTGAGATTCTCTGTCTACACCGTCTCCCACCCTACCCGCCCCAAGAATGCGGGGCTCCTGCACCCTGAGGTCCATCCCCCAGGACCTGGCACAGCTGGCCCTGCACGCGAGAAGGCGAGACTTCCCGAAAGCCCTAGACGCCCTGCTTGCAGGCACTGGGCCCCCAGCAGCCAAGGCTGCCGGATGCCTCCAGGGCCCGGGGGATAACGGAAATGCGCGCGGCTGGCAGAAAGGCACTGAGGACCGCCGCCACGTGAAAACTGACCAAGATCTGCCAGGTGTGTCTTCTTTTCCGCCCCAAGAATCCAGAAATCCGGATCTGGGGGGAAAGCTTTACAGCTTTCAGAGGAGAGCAGCCAACTCGAAAATATCTCAAAACAGAACCGCCCGCCCAAGAAGCCTCTGCAGGCCGAAACCAGCCCTCCGGCGGCCAGCTCGAGACCCCTGTGTCTACACCGGGCTCGCCGAGGGCTTGGGCGGCGACCCCACCGGCCCCTGGAGGGCCAGGCCACTTACGAAGGAGGAGAAGGACGGGAGGAGGATCCTGAGTACATTGCACCCAAACACGAAGCTGAGCACCAGCAGCCACGCCCAGCGGTCGGCCTCCGCCGCGCTCATGTCCTTCGCTCGCGGCGGCGCCAGCCCCGCTACTGCGGCTCCATGGGGACCACGCCGACCGCCGCGCCTGCGCAGTGAGCCCCACGCGCCCCCAGGCGCGACGCCGCACCTGCGCACTGCGCCGCACTCGAGGGGGCGGGGCCGCCTCTTCCTCCGGGTCCTGGTTCGCGTCCGCCTTCGCCTTGGCCTTGGCCTTCCCGGCTTCCGTAGCTGCTCTCACCCTCTCTCCCCCCAACCCCGTGGAACCTGTTTTCCAAATTCTCGCGGTTGCGACGCCAACGTCTTTCTAGTTTTGTTATATCTGCACACCAGCTGTGTTATTATGTAATTAATACTTTCTTTAAATTGCATCATCTTTATTCCTAAATAAATTTATTTTTAAACAAATCTTTTCATAAATAGAAAACTACTGTAATTATAGAGGCAAGTAACCACGAAAAGAAAAAGGTTTTGTAAGCGGTTATTAGTGAGTTGTTAATGTTTACATTTCCAAACCCAACACTAACAAAGCAATTACAAAACTGCATACCTGAAAAATAAGTATTAATTTTAAAGGCACCGTTTACATTTAGCCTGAAATAAAGTAACTTTTACTTTACAGTAAAAGAATCACAATTCACGCTTATGTGTAGTAGATAAAGCAAAAGGTGGTTGGCTCTCTCTTCTACCATGGCTGGCGTCTGAGAACTAAATCCCAATCAAAATGAATTGAGGACCTGGGAGTCTACGATTTTTTTTTTTTTTTTTTTTTTTTTTTTGCTTTTTAGGGTTGCACCAGCAGCATATGGAGGTTCCCAGGCTGGGAGTCCAATCAGATCTACAGCTGCCGGCCTACCCCACAGCCACAGCAATGTGGGATCCCAGCCACGTCTGTGACCTACACCACAGCTCACAGCAATGCCAGATCCTTAACCCGTTGAGTGAGGCCAGGGATCGAACCTGCAACTTCATAGTTCCTAGTCAGATTCACTTCCACTGTGCCACCAGGAGAACTCCCAAATTTCTGATTAAAGAAAACACGTGAAGCAAAACTACTCAATGACAGTAGACTGAATCATTTCCATGGAAAGGTTTCTTGGCCAGTAGGTGATGTGGAACCGACTGAAACAGAAGACAGTCTTGGAGCCTGCTCCTCTTCCATAGCCTCCTTCGTCCCGCTGGGCTAACCAAAGCTGTAGCCAAACTCCTGGCTCCTGTGCTTGCTAGAGGTTTAGAAGACTTGAAAGTAAAACCACCTGGTGAAAAGCGATGGCAGACCCTCCTGACTCCACTCCCCCACCCCGACTCTGCCTTCAGGCCTGGGGGGAAAGTACAGCCAGCTCCCCACCCCTGCCTCACCCCACCACAGTACACATCCCCCAGGAGAAGGAGCATGGATTCCTAGTGAGGCAAAAATTTGACAAAAACCCTGGGTATTCGCCTTGACTGCGCAGCAGTGGGGGAGATGACCAGCAGCAAGGGGCCTGCAAAGGCAACTCAGAACACTCAGCTCTCTCCTATTGCACCCTTTGGGCAGCTCTCAAAAAGGGCACTAACAATTGGCAGCTGAATTTGTCTATTAATACATGGAAGGAAAGTGTCAAAATCAGAACATCTCAGTATGAATCAATATATATCTGGGAATTCCCCTTGTGGCACAGCGGAAACGAATCTGACTAGGAACCATGAGGTTGTGGGTTCGATCCCTGACCTCGCTCAGTGGGTTAAAGATCTGGCATTGCCATGAGCTGGGGTGTAGGTTACAGACTCGGCTTAGATTCTGCACTGCTGTGGCTGTGGGGTAGGTCAGCAGCTGTAGCTCCGATTTGACCCCTACCCTGGGAACCTCCATATGCCGCGAGTGCGGTCCTGAAAAAAAAAAAAAAAAGGTGCCTGTTTATTCATGAACTGGATGTTGCAATATCAGAGAAAGACATTAAGCAACCAGGCACCACTGAATAAATAATCAAAAGCACTACAATAGCTGTGAGAAGAGTCAAGGTACATGCCTCATCTAGGAACGTGGTGTGCGTACCAGGGACAGAGAAGTCTCTAAAGAAATTCAAAGGGAGATTTTAATGTGAGTTGAACAAACCCAACTGAAATATTGATTTCATCTGGAAGTCATCATAAATCATGAAAATAACTGGATTTGAAATTCAGGTCAAAATACAGTCGTTCCACTGTCAGATGCCAGCAGAGATAATACTGAAAATAGGCATCAAAACCAGATCGTCCTGGGGCTAGGCAACCAAGAAACCAAACCTTGGGGAGTCTCAATGGCAATAGGTACGACATTCCAAAGGCTAGATTTCGATAGAAGAATGTCTCCCAGAATCAGCAAGATTAAAAATGGAATAGGGGGTGGATGAGTAAGCAGTTCCCAGAACTCCCACATGGCTAATGCGAGTGGGTCAGGCACACTGATCAGGTAATAGTGAATTCAGGTGCAAGGAAGGACAGCCACTTAGAGTAGAGTAGGGTGTGTTTGGAAAAAATAGTGATAGAATTAATATTATGGTGAGAAAGACAGTCTAAAGACTGGAACCAATAAGGTTATGGTCCACCTTCAATAACCAAAGCTGTTCACAAATTCACCAACAGGGCGGCAGTGTTTATTCTGAGGGATATAAATCCACAAAGGGAAAGTAAATCTTTATACAAACTTTAACGGTCTGTTAGGAGAAGAGGTATAACTCTGACTTTTTAGAGGCAGAGAGAGTACCCCAATCTTTAACTCAAGACTTGAGTGAAGTACATCAGCAGAAAAAAAAAAAAATCTAGCAAGACGAAGCTGCTTCCAACACCATCCAAGCATCATGCTGGATTGTCAAGGCTAAGAAGAGGAAAAAAAAAAAAAAAAAAAAAAAAAAAAAGCAGCGTTCCCTGGTGGGCTAGCAGTTAAGGACCCAGTGTTGTCACTGCTGTGGCACGGGTTCCATCCCTGGCCTGGAAATCTGTGCATGCCATAGGCGTGGTCAAAAAAAAAATCTATCCCATAGAAAATAAATATTCAATAGTGTTACAACTGGATTCTAGTCCAGAGAAAGACTGGAAGAAAATAAAAACACCATTGGGGGTATGTCATCTAATTTCTTGTTCAGAACAGGCAAACCTCTGACATAACATAAAAATTCCTCTTCATAGGACTTCAGAGAATGGGTTTAGCAATCTGTATATCAGTGGCTCTTGTGCTAAATGTAAATCAATCCCAACTGAGGCTGGAGAAATGAGTTCTCTGATAGAGACCAAATCTCTGCAGAGACTCAAAGGAATGTCAGCAGGGGTCAGAGACAAGTGCAGAACTGAGTGGGTCACCCACAGGAGGCAGAGTCTTCTCTGGACACACACCCAGAAGGCGATACTGAAATGCAAGGTGAAAGCGAGATTGCCCCAGAATTCCATTGTGGCTCAGTGGTAGTGAACCCAACTGGTATCCATGAGGACCTGGGTTCCATTCCTGGCCTTGCTCAGTGGGTTAAGGATCCGGCGTTGCCACGAGCTGTGGTGTAGGTCGCAGCTGCAGCTCGGATCCTGTGTTGTTGTGGCTGTGGTGCAGGCCAGCAGCTGTAGCTCTGATTCGACCCCGAGCCTGGGAACTTCCTGATGCTACAAGTGCAGCCCTAAAAGAAAGAAAACGAGATTCGATTGCCCCAACTGTTCCCCAAACAGGGAAAACAGAGGGGACCAAGAGAAGAAACAGTTTAGTGGGAGATGAATTTTTCTTTTCTTGGCTTTGACCACTTGGTTTTGCGAAATGAAAATGAGAACGATAATCACACAGGATGTCGAATCAAAGAGCAGATGAACAGTCTTTCCACCGGGAACTAGAAATTCGTCAATAGTCACAGTAAATCTAGTAAAATTTGCAGTGTTTGTTAGCGTAACTGACTGGCACGAGCTACGTGAAGACAGTCACATTGCTTGCACAAATTTTATAGCCGTCGTATTGTTTAGTGGCTGTCAGAGACCTGGTCTTGCCTATACGTTGGCAGCCTGTTTTTAGGTTAGAATCCAAAACAGCTAATGATCCAATTCTCTCTTGGAAAATTGCAGTTCAGGATAGATGAATACTCAAGCACCTCAAGCACTCTTTTTTTTTGCAGGGGTGGGGGTGGTGGACCCTTGGCACAAGCAAGTTCCTGGACTAGGGATCGAATTCTCTCCACAACAGCAACCTCAGCCGCTACAGTGATAACACTGGATCTTTAACCCACTGTGCCACAAGGGAGCTCCAGGGCAAGCATTCTTGTGTGAGTGTGTGTGTGTGTGTGTGTGTGTGTGTGTGTGTGTGTGTAACCAATCCGAAAGAAAAATACAACAGATTGTAATATGAGCTGTTTTTCTGTTTTGCTTGTTAAACTTGTTTAACTTTTTTTTAAAAAAAAGAAAAGCATTTACACACAATTTTTAATGCAAATGTGGAATTATCTTTAAAGGCAGGGAAGTTAATGTTGCTAGATGGTGATCAAGAACATTGTGAACGTACAAAATGCCACTGGACTGTATGCTTTAACTTGGTTCGTTGCATGTCATGTGAATTTCACCTCAATTTTCGAAAAATTTGGTAGGTTAAAAATCAATCTTCTCATTGTTTTTGTTTTGTTTTGTTTTGTATTTTTAGGGCCACACCCAAGGCATATGGAGGTTCCCAGGCTAGGGGTCCAATCGGAGCTGTAGCCACTGGTCTACACCACAGCCACAGCAACGTGGGACCCAAGTTGTGTCTGAGACCCATATCATAGCTCATGGCAACCCTGGATCCTTAACCCACTGAGTGAGGCCAGGGACTGAACCTGCATCCTCATGGATGCTAGTCAGATTCGTTGCCACTGAGCCATGACGGGAACTCCATTGTAGGATGAGAACTCCATTGTCCAATCTTCTCACTGTTATTAGTGCAATACATTTCATTCAGACCTCAAATTTTCACAGGCTTTTCCTATGTCCAGAAATCTGTTTCTAAATAAAGCTATTGTTAGATTTTCTTTTTGAAAAAATATTTTAGGAGTTCCTGTTGTGGCTCAGCAGGTTAAGAACTCGACATAGTGTCCATGAGGATGCAGGTTCTATCCCTGGGGTCACTCAGTGGGTTAAGGATCCGGCCTTGCTGTGATCTGTGATGTAGCTTGCAGACATGGTTTGGATCTGGCATTGCTGTGGCTGTGGTGTAGGCTGGCAGCTGCAGCTCTGATTCAACCCCTCACCTGGGAGCTTCCATATGCCACAATGGAAGGTGTGGCCTTAAAAAATAAAAATAAAAGTAAAATAATTTCAAACTGAGAAAGGTTACAAAAAATAAAAATGGTGTCAAGAATACCCAATACCCTTTATTTATATTCACCTACTTTAACATTCTAGCCCATTTGCTTTATCTCTTTCAATATATCATGAGGAATATTCTTTTCGTTAGTGTCATTGCTTTTTAGGGCTGCACCCACACCTTATGGAGGTTCCCAGGCTAGGGGTCTAATCAGAGCTGCAGCTGCCGGCCACAGCCACAGCCACAGCCACATCAGATCTGAGCCACATCTGCAACCAACACCACAGCTCACGGCAACACCAGACCCTTAACCCACTGAGCGAGGCCAGGGATCAAACGCGCAACCACATGGTTCCCAGTCAGATTCGTTTCCGCTGTGCCATGAAGGGAACTGCAGGAAAAATATTCTTTTACATAATCACAGTACCATTTATTAATTTCAGTGAAGTTAACATTGATCCAACACTTTTCTCTACTCTGCCATTTGTGTTCCAGTTTTGTCTGTTGACCAAATAATGTCCTCTGTTAACATTTTCCCACCAGTACAAGATCTAGTCCAAGGTTAGGCATTGCATTTCATTACCATGTCTCCTTGGCTTCCTGCAAGCTGGAACATTTCCATAGCCTCGCTTTGTCTTTTATTACATTGACAGTTCAGAAGAATTTAAGTCCAGTTCCCCTACATCCTCACCAATACTTGGCATGGTCAGACTTTTTTTTTTAATCACTGTGTCACTATTATTTATTCACTTATAATTACTTCTTTACAGAAGAAACACTTATTTTTTAACTCCTAATTTGTTTTCCTTTTTGTAAAAAATTTTATAATAGTTGATATACAATGTTTTGTCAGTTTCTGCAGTACAGCAAAGTGACCCAGTCACTTTTTTTTTTTTTCTCATACTATCATCTTTCATGGTCTATTCCAAGAGATTGGATATAGTTCCCTGTGCTATGCAGTGGGGCCTCTTTGCTTAGCCATTCTAAATGCAATAGTTTGCATCTATTAACCCCAAACTCCCCATCCATCCCACGTCCTCTCCCCTCCCAGCAATCACAAGTCTGCTCTCTCTGTCTGAGAGTCTGTTTCTGTTCTACAGATAGATTCATCTGTGCCATAGTTCAGATTCCACATATAGGTGATATCACACGGTATTTGTCTTTCTCTTTCTGACTTCACTTCGGATGAGAATCTCTAGTTGCATCCACATTGCTGCAAATGGCATTATTTTGTTCTTTTTTATGGCTGAGTAGTATTCCACTGCTGGCATGGTAAATCTTTTCAATTGTAGTCATTCTAATAGGTGTATAGTTGTACCACATAATAGTTTTTTGGGCTATATTTGCATTTCCCTAATAACTACTGATATTGAGCAGGTTTTCATGTGCTTATTTGTCATTCCTGTATCTTCCTTGATGAAATATCTGTTCAAATTTTTTGTCCTCTTTTTTTACTGGGTTATTTTCTTGGTTTAAAGTTTTGAGTTCATTCTGGATAGAAGTCATTTATCTGCTATATCCTTTGCAAATATTTTTCCCCAATCTGTGGCTTAGCTTTTCATTCTCTTAAGGAACAGATGATTTTAAACTATAGTATCAGAAAGTTGATCTCCCTGGAGCTGAGGATGTGTTCAAGACTGGCTGAGGAGTTCCCGTCTTGCTGCAGTGGAAACAAATCTGACTAGGAACCATGAGGTTGCAAGTTCGATCCCTGGCCTTGCTCAGTGGGTTAAGGATCCGGCATTGCCATGAGCTGTGGTGTAGGTCGAAGACATGGCTCCAATCTGGTGTTGCTGTGGCTCTGGTGTAGACGAGCAGCAACAGCTCCGATTGGACCCCTAATCTGGGAAACTCCATATGCCGCAAGCACGGCCCTAAAAAGACAAAAGACAAAAAAAAATAAATAAATAGATAAAAAAGACTGGCTGAAAATGGACAGGAGGGTTTTTTTTTTTCCAGGTGGTTTACAGGTTGTAAAACTGGATTGTGGGAGTTCCTGCTGTGGCATAAAGGGATCAGAGGCATCTCTGAAGCACTGGGATGCAGATTAGATCTGATCCCTGGCCTGATAACTCCATATGCTGTGGTGCAGCCAAAAAAGGGGAAAAAAGCCAAGAAAACAAAATGGGATTATAGTGATAATTGCACAACTGCATAGATTCACTGAGTCATTGAATTTTACACTTAAAGTGAGTTTTATGCAATTTTTTAAACTACAATTCAAAAAATTTTTAAATGTTAAAGTTATTAAAGGCTTCTGTGTGTCGGACACTTTACTAACTGCAGGGTATAATATAATGATGAAACAAAAGTCCCCAGTCCGAGTTCCCATCATGGCGCAGTGGAAACAAGTCCAACTAGGAACCACGAAGTTGCAGGTTCCATCCCTGGCCTCGCTCAGTGGGCTAAGGATCCGGCATTGCCGTGAACTGTGGTGTAGGTCACAGATGCAGCATGGATCTGGTGTTGCTGTGGCTTTGGTGTAGGCTGGCAGCAACAGCTCCAATTAGACCCCTAGCCTGGGAACCTCCATACGCCGTGGGTGCCGCATTCAAAAGACAAAAAGACAAAAAAAAAAAAAAAAAAGAAAGAAAGAAAGAAAGAAAAGAAAAAGAAAAAGGGGAGTTCCCGTCGTGGCGCAGTGGTTAACGAATCCGACTAGGAACCATGAGGTTGCGGGTTTGGTCCCTGCCCTTGCTCAGTGGGTTAACGATCCGGCGTTGCCGTGAGCTGTGGTGTAGGCCGCAGACCCGGCTCGGATCCCGCGTTGCTGTAGCTCTGGCGTAGGCCGGTGGCTACAGCTCCGATTCAACCCCTAGCCTGGGAACCTCCATATGCCGCAGGAGCGGCCCAAGAAATAGCAACAACAACAACAACAACAAAAAGACAAAAGATAAAAAATAAAAAAATTAAAAAAAAAAAGAACAGGACTACAGTGGCTCAGGTTACTGCAGATGTGGAGGTTCAATCCCCAGCCTGGCACAGTGGGTTAAAGATCTGGTTTTGTCACAGGTGCAGCATAGGGCTAAGCTGCAGCTGGGATTCAGTCCCTAGCCTGGGAACTTCCATTTGCCATGGATGCAGGCATTAAGAAAAAAAAAAATAGTGATAATTCTCTTTTCCCTTAGGTTGGCTCCGAGGTGCGAGGTGGAATGTCCCACATCAAGTTTCACCAAGACTTTGAGGGTTTACAAGACAAGCACACAAGCAACCTCGACGAGCCTGTAAGTCTGAGATGACTCACTCCACTTAGGACTGTTAATGGCAACAATAACTTTGCTGGCCCAGCTGACAGGATAGGTACCTTTTGGTGATAGCAAATCTCTGTTTAGATCAAACCTAAATTTACGGTATTTCATACACAGAGTGATAGGCTGAGCTGATCACATAGCCGAGTGCCACTGAAAGGAGCAAAGAGCATTGTGTGACATGCGCACATGGTCAATACAGGCGACAGGAAGATGATGCCAAATGATGTGACCATAAAGATCATAAGTCACAAAATAAAACTGGATTATAGTTAGGCTCAAAGAGCAGGAGGCAATATCTAAGACATCTTTTTTTTTTTTCCAGCTATACTGGATCTGATTTTTCTGAATGGAAAGGAAGCTGAGAAGCTATTCAGATGAGAACTGTATTCTGTGTCACTTAACTATAATGAAATGTCACATTATGGTCTCTCTCTTCCCATTTTTTCCTCAATGAAAATTACACCAAAGGGACCCTTCATACAATACAAAGCATCAGTTACAATCTAAGAAAGGATTCAGAAAGAAACCTTTTTCTATTTGAAAATTTTAAAGTAGCATTAAGAAAACATTTGAGGAGTTCCCGTCGTGGCGCAGTGGTTAACGAATCCAACTAGGAACCATGAGGTTGCGGGTTCGGTCCCTGCCCTTGCTCAGTGGGTTAACGATCCGGCGTTGCCATGAGCTGTGGTGTAGGTTGCAGACGCAGCTTGGATCCAGCGTTGCTGTGACTCTGGAGTAGGCCAGTGGCTACAGCTCCGATTAGACCCCTAGCCTGGGAACCTCCATATGCCGAGGGAGTGGCCCAAGGAAAAAAGAAAAAAAAAGAAAGAAAACATTTGAGGAGTTCCCATTGTGGCGCAGTGGAAACGAATCCGACGGGTACCCATGAGGATGTGGGTTCAACCCCTGGCCTCGCTCAGTGGGTTAAGGATCCAGTGTGGCCATGAGCTGAGGTGTAGGCTGCAGATGTGGCTCAGATCCCGAGTTGCTATGGCTGTGGTATAGGCCAGCAGCTGCAGCTCTGATTCGACTTCTAGCCTGGGAACCTCTATAATGCCATGGGTGTGGCCCTAAAAAGACAAACAAACAAAAAAACCCATTTGTTTCTTCCCCCTCCCCTTTTATTTATTTATTTAGTTAGGCTGCACCTGCAGCATGCAGAAGTTCCCAGGGCCAGGGGTGGAACCTGAGCTACAGCAGTGGAAACACAGGATCCTTAACCCATTTTTTTCTGTTAATGGTTATTCTGGCCAACCCTCCAAATCACAGATATGAGGCAACATCTCACCAAACCTGAGACAGCTTCCTCATGTAGGTTTATGACTGGGGCAACCCTCAAACCGTGTCAGCTGAACACATCTACACCATTGCCTCTGCTTTTACAGTTCACAACAAGCTGAGTAAAACTGAACACTTCCATGTGATTTCAAGAGTCAGGTGGAACATGTGCTCCTTCACAAGGGAGTAGAGGGTTTTCTGCTCAAGCCTCAACATGACAAAGTGGCTGCCTATTCGAAGCCACAGGAGCCAAGCAACCTGGAAGAGATGCACGGAGTGTTCCTGCTGTAGGTGGGATATTTGTGCACCTCAAAAATCCAAAAGTTGAAACCCAGTCCTCAGGGTGATGGTGTTAGGAGGTGAGGCCTCTTGAGAGGTGATTAGGTCATCAGGCCATCAGGCGTGGGGCCCTCGTGATTGGAATGAGTGCTCTTGTGAAGAAGACCCCAGCGAGGAGTTCCAGTCATAGCTCAGTGGTTAAAAAATCTGACTAGTGTCCACAAGGATGCAGTTCGATACCTGGCCTCGCTCAGCGAGTTAAGGATCTGGTGTTGCCTTGAGCTGTGGTATAGGTCGGAGACACAGCTCAGATCCTATGTTGCTGTGGCTGTGGTGTAGGCCGCCAGCTGTAGCTCTGATTCGACTCCCAGCCTGGGAACCTCCATATATCATGAGTGTGGTCTTAAAAAGCAAAAAACAAAAAAACAAAAAAAACCCAGGGAGCTGTCTTCCTCCTTCTACCACCTGAGGACACAGCTGGAAGACACTCTCTATGAACTAAGAAGCAGGTTCTCACCTGACAGTGACTCTGCCAGCACCTTGATCTTGGGCTTTAAAAAACCTCCAGAATGCTGAGAAATAAATTTCTGTTGTTTAAAAGCCACCAGTCTATGGCATTTTTGTTATAGCAGCTGGAAGAGATTAAGACACTTCCTTTCCATATTTGGAAAGCCAGACTTCACTGGGGAGTAGGAAAGATTAATGTGACCAATTTCCAGCTGGCTTTGTGTTCTTCTAAAATAACAGTCAGGGAGTTCCCATCGTGGCTCAGTGGTTAACAAATCCGACTAGGAACCATGAGATTGCGGGTTCGATCCCTGGCCTCGCTCAGCGGGTTAAGGATGCAGCGTTGCCGTGAGCTGTGGTGTAGGTCGCAGACGTGGCTCGGATCCCATGTTGCTGTGGCTGTGGTGTAGGCCGGTGGCTACAGCTCCGACTGGACCCCTAGCCTGGGAATCTCCATATGCCGTGAGAAGCAGCCCTAGAAAAGGCAAAAACACAATAAATAAATAAATAAATAAATAAATAAATAAATAAATAAATAAATAAATAAGTAAATAAATAAATAAAAATAAAATAACCGTCAGTACCATAGGACTACTAGAAAGGAAAGCTCGTTCCAAAATAATCCAGATGATCTTACCTAGTAACAAGTATTTCTAGTGTCACGTATGCACAAAGTCTGCAGGCAAGCCAGAAACATACACTGCACGGCTAGGTCTCTGCCTGGTGGTCACCCTTGGGCTCTTTGTGTTCGGGCCTTTCCTGCCAGCTCTTTCAGCAGCGTGGTCCTCGAGGGCTCCTGTTCCCAGGGCCTGTATCTCTGCCCTTGCCTGTATCTCCAGCATCTCATCCTTCCAGAGCAGCTTGGAAATCCAGCAACGTGGTGAACAGCGGGCACTCAAGTATTCTGACCATCACCTTCCCTCGTGCCTTCTCTTGCTCACAGGCTTGCCTCACACCCGCCCTGGTTTATTTCCATCTTCACCACGTGGACAAACTGGCCCAGAGACTGGGCTTCTCAGGACACAGGACAGCACAGCACAGTGGGGTCAGGAGCTGTTTTTTCCACTCTCGCCTTCCCTCCTAATTGATAGCCTGCGTCTGCTTTCCTCCCTTCTGCTCACTGAAACTGCTCCATCTGTACAACCGGTGACATCCTCGGTTGTCAGCGTGGGAGGCACTTTCCAATTCCTGTCTGAGGGTCCCCATCCCGTGGTTCCAGCCCTCACAGCACAGCTCTTCTCTCAGCTACATCCTTCTGCGAATGCCAGACCTGCAGCTTCAACAGCCTGCGGGACACTGGACCTTCCCCAAGCCCTTGAAACTCAGCGTGTCAATACCACACCCACCTGCTTCCCCTCACACCCCTATGTCCCCCATCCACACAGCCAGCCCGGCCCCCTCTTTGTCTTTCCTCAGAGCCACGATTTTGTTCAGGCCCCCCACTCCCTCCGATCCTGGCCCTCCCCCCAACTCCAGGGCTGCGCTTGATTTGGTCCAAGGGGGTCCCACCCCTCCCTTGCCCGTGACCCAAGTCTGACCAATAATACACGCAGTCCAGCGAGGGCTTCTGGGAAGAGACTTTTCCTTTCCCGGACGCTGGAAATCTGATGTGACATCTGGAACTGCACTTCCAGACTGAGGATGACACCAACTCAGAAGGAGGAACAAAAACAGGCAGGGAAGAACCGGAGACTGTGATAACACAGGACGCGGCCGAACACGTCCAGTCGGGAACATTCGGTGCTGGGAGAGAAGCCATTTGCTTAATATTTACATCGATGGGGTTTCTGCTACTCCCAGCCAAAAAGTCTCTCTTCTCTCCTTCGCATCCAGTTCACTGAGGCCTCCTGTCAGTTCTCCCCATCAAACTATATACCACCGCCTCTGCACCTGATGCATCATCCCGCCACTGACCTCCACCCCCACAGCCAACACCCTAGTCGGTTGCTGCCTCGACAGCTCGAAAACGCCTCCCCCGCTCTCCTGCGCCCCCTACCGGCGATCAGGCCTCACATCCCAACGTCCCAGCCAGACCTCCGCTGGGAGTTCCCATCGATGACATCAGTCCCATGCCAGCCGCTTAGCAGTGCCCTCAAAATCCTGGCCACTGCATTCCTCTCTAACAACGGACCTCCCTCCCTCCAGTACACCAGTGTTGGTAGGAGCTGTGCCCTCTGTCCAGGGGCTTCTCCCCAGATCTCCCGAAAGGCGAAGGTCAACTCACCCTTCCCTTCCCTGCGGCCCCCTCCGACTAGCCCATCTACAGCAGCCCCATTCAGCGTGCTTCTAGCATGTTCTATGTTATGACCCTTTTCCCTCAAGACTCTGTCACCTTGTCAAGGCATCTGGTTACCTTTTATTTTTCTTCTTTTTACAGCTGCACCTGAGGCACATGGAAGTTCCTGGGCCAGCGGTCCAATCAGAGCTGCAGCTGAGGTCTACACCACAGCCACGACAGCACCGGGATCTGAGCCACATCTGCAGCCTATGCCACGGCTTGCAGAAACCCCAGAGCCTTAACCACTGTGCCCTTCCAGGGATTGAACCTGCATCCCAGGGCTCGCGATATGCCGCCAATTCCCTTGCACCACAGGGGAGCGCCAAGATTCCCACTTTGGAACATGCCCTGCCTATTTTTTGTGCCTATGATGGTGTGTATTTAAGTTTGATACCACGTGGGGCCAGCTTTCCACGGTCTTACAGGTAATCATAAAAGCACAGAGATGATTTTTAATTAATAATGGATCTATATCACAAGGAACCTGTCACACCGCCAAGGGCCAAATGAATAATGGCTTGTTAACTGCACCCATAAAGCACCAGAACAATCTCTACAGAGATCATATGCACCATACACCACATGCACGCAGCAATTTGCTTTTAGCAAAACTCATTCCTGGAGTTCCTGTCGTGGCTCAGTGGTTAATCAATCCGACTAGGAACCATGAGGTTGCGGGTTCGATCCCTGGCCTTGCTCAGTGGGTTAAGGATCTGGCGTTGCCATGAGCTGTGGTATAGATTGCAGATATGGCTCAGATCCCGCGTTGCTGTGGCTCTGGCGTAGGCTGGTGGCTACAGCTCCGATTGGACCCCTAGCCTGGGAACCTCCACATGCCACGGGAGCGGCCCTAGAAAAGGCAAAAAGACAAAAAAAAAAAAAAAAAAAAAAAAAAAAAACCAAGAAAAAATAAAACAAAAAAACTCATTCTTCATTGTAATGTTGGTTTAAATTTTATTGCTTCTGTAGATATTTTAACTTTTATAGTTAATTTCAACTTTACCATCGTTGAAAACCTCTAAGCATTAAACATTTTAACCTTATTTTAAGTTTTCAAAAGTGTAAGTGAATTTTATAGTAGAAATAATTTAAGTCAGTACTGGGGCTTGCCAAAACATTTTTTTTTAAATCCATGCATTTTTAAAAATCTCAGCATGCAGAAGTTCCCAGGCCAGGGACGGAACCCAAGCCAGTGACAATGCCGAGTCCTCAAGCCTCTGCACTACCAGGCAACTCCTGTAGTTTTGGAATTTACATCAACATAAACATTTCTTGCAAAAATAAGTGCAACTTGGAGTTACCATCGTGGTTCAACAGAAATGAATCTGACTAGTATCTGTAAGGATGTGGGTTCGATCCCTGGCCTCGATCAGTGGGTTAAGGATCCGGTGTTGCCGTGAGCTATGGTGCAGGTCGCAGATGCAGCTCAGATCTGGAGTTGCTGTGGCCGTGGTGTAGGCCAATGCCTACAGCTCTGATTTGACCCCTAGCCTGGGAACCTCCACCCTCCTGTGAGTGTGGCCCTAAAAAGCAAAAAAAAAAAAAAAAAAAAATTAAAAAAAAAGATATCAAGAAAGAAAAGAAAGAGATTAAAACTTATGGTTAGGAGTTCCCGTCGTGGCTCAGTGGTTAACAAATCCGACTAGGAACCATGAGGTTGCAGGTTTGATCCCTGGCCTTGCTCAGTGGGTTAAGGATCTGGCGTTGCTGTGAGCTGTCGTGTAGGTTGCAGACTCGGCTCGGAACCTGCATTGCTGTGGCTCTGGCGTAGGCCGGTGGCTACAGCTCCGATTCAACCCCTAGTCTGGCAATCTCCATATGCCGAGGTAGCAGCCCTAGAAAAGGCAAAAAGACAAATAAATAAATAAATAAAACTTATGGTTACCAAAGGGGAAACATGGGGGCGGTGACTAAATTAGGAGGTTAGGATTAACATATACACACTACTATATATAAAATAAATAACAAAGACCTACCCTGTAGCACAGGGAAATCTAGTCAGTACTCTGTAATAACCTGTATAGTAAACGAATCTGAAAAAAGAATGGATATATGTATGACAGATTCACTTTGCTGTACTTGAAACGTGCACAATATTGCAAATCAACTATACTTCAATATAACTTTTTTTGTTTTTTTTCAGGGCCACACATGCAGCTTATTTAAGTCCCAAGCAAGGGGTCAAGTTGGACAGCAGCTGCCGGCCTACAGCGCAGCCATGGCAACGCTGCATCCAAGCCGCATCTGTGACCAACACCGCAGCTTGTGGCAACACCTGATCCTTAACCCACTGAGGGAAGCCAGGGATTGAACCCGCATCTTCATGGATTCTAGTCGGGCTCTTAAACTACTGAGAAGAACAGCAGTTTAAAAAGAACAGGAACTCCCCCAATATAATTGTTTTAATAGGAAAAAAACTGAAATAGAAGACGGCCAGCTCCCTAAAGTCCGCTACTGCTCTCTTCCAATCACGAGCCCCCCCCATCGCCCACTACCATACTGACATCTGACACACTAGCTTCCATTCACCTGCTCTCTAGAGAGATCAAATGAGGAGTTCCCGTTGTGGTTCAGTGGTCATCTAATCCGACTAGGAACCATGAGGTTGTGGGCTCGATTCCCTGCCTTGCTCAGTGGGTTAAGGGTCCGGCATTGCCCTGAGTTGTGGTGTAGGTGGCAGACATGACTTGGATCCCGCATTGCTGTGGCTGTGGTGTAGGCCGGCGGCTACAGCTCCGATTAGACCCCTAGCCTGGGACCCTCCATATGCCGTGGGTGCGGCCCTAGGAAAGGCAAAAAGACAAAAAAATAAATAAATAAAATAAAAATAAAAAATGGAATGTACAAATGAGATCACACAGCATTGGGTACTGACATCTTTCTTGCAACATTGTGCTGGTGAGGGCACATCTTATGTGGAATTTCAGACAGGTCTTTCTTTTTTCTCTTTTTGTCTTCTTATAGGCCTGCACCCACGGCATATGGGGGTTCCCAGGCTAGGGGTCAAATCGGGGCTGCAGCTGCCGGCCTACGCCAGAGCCACAGCAACACGGGATCCAAGCCATGCCTTCGACCTACACCACAGCTCACGGCAACGCCGGATCCTTAATCCACTGAGTGAGGCCAGGGATCAGACATGCATCCTCACGGAGCCTGGTCAGGTTCTTTTCCACTGAGCCGTGACGGGAACTCCCAACAGCTATTTCTCACTGCTGATAGCGTTCCATTTACCCATTCTCCTGATGGTGGGCATTTCAGTTGCTGCCCATCTGGGCCTGTTAAATAGTTCAGCTGTGAATATTCTACTTCACGTCTTCTGGTGAACAGGGGTGAGCTCTTTTTTTTGACAGGAAAGTAGGATTTATTGTTGTGCCTGAGTCAAGAGGGGACAGTGCCAAGGCTCTCATGAGTGAGGGCCTGTCATTTGTCCAGAGGGCCACAATCAGGGATGTATTTGACCCCACAGCCACCGGGGATGCGCTGCTTTTCTGCCACTGTGTTTTCAAATTCATCCACATTACATAATCGCCACTTCTTGGAGGTACAGATCTTCTGGCAGCCAGGGAACTTGAACCTGGCTCTGCGCTGGGCCTCGGTCACATGCTCCTTGTTCTGCTGCTGGGTGCAGATGGCCATGATGACTGGGCCCGAGTGTTCCCTGGCCACTGGGCCCCGGGGCTTTTCAAAGGCACCGGCATACCCATCTGGAACCCGGACTGGGGACAGCATGCCAGACAGGAACGTCCACTAGAAAGGACTTTCTCCAAGATCCCCTAGGGCAACCCACAGAGGCAACAGGGTACACATGCTACGAAGGAGGCTGCTGTTTGCAGCCATCCACACGGGGCCCCCACGGGGAAAAGGGCACAGCCAGCTTCACTGGCTGCAACAGATGTATTTTTGTTGGGTATGTTTCTAGGAGCGGAATTACTGAGTCACAGAGTGTCTGTTTAGCATTAAAACATACTACCGGTTTTCCTGCTGCGTTCTGGTTGCTCCAACTGGCTTGTGCTGGCAACTGTAAAAAAAAAAAAAATCTCAAGCAAAGCAAATATCTGCAGGTCACCAGTTTGTTACCTCTGGCCTAGCGCATCCCTGATTCTTACAGGAAAAGGATCTTCAAGGGGTCATTTCGGATTTCAGCTCATCATTTCTTGAATGAGGACCTTGCAATGCCTCCCACTCCTTGGCTAATGGCCAAAGTCCTTAGCCCAGCATCAGATGCTTTCTGCAGGCTGCCTTATTTTTCTGCCTCTTTTCTCTAATCTTCACTGCCCACTGTCCACATGCCCATCCCTGGCACTCTGAGGGCCCTGCAGGGTTCTGCCAAGTCTGCATGTCTTGGGATGTGCTGTCCCCCTGCCTGAGGCTTCCCCTCTGCTTTTACCAGGTCAGGCCAATTTGCGTAGTTTCTCTCTCTACTAAACTACCACCTGGAGTCCTTGGGTAAGTGTCCTATCTGCAGTCAAGGACCATCACCGACTGGCATGGGACAGGTGCTCAGTACACGTTTGCGCCACAAACTTGCAGACTCTCTGATGTTATTTTTTTTGTCTTTTGTCTTTTTAGGGCCGCACCTGCAGCATATGGAGGTTCCCGGGCTAAGGGTCCAATCGGAGCTGTTGCTGCCAGCCTATGCCAGAGCCACAGCAACACCAAATCCGAGCCGCGTCTGTGACATACACCACAGCTCACGTCAACGCTGGATCCTCAACCCACTGAGCGAGGCCAGGGATCCAACCCGTAACCTCATGGATCCTTGTCAGATTCGTCTCCGCTGCACCACGACGGGAACTCCTGATGTTATTCATTTTTAATGCAAATAGGAGAGGAAAAAAAGAAAAAGGATAACTTTTTCATCTTACTCTGCTTCCCCCCAATAGTTTTCTCCAGAGGCAACCACTAGCCTCATGTTCTTGGTCATCTTCCTGAGATACACAATGAATGTATAACTTTATATTCAATAGCTGCTACCGAGAAAATAAGGCGAGAACTGGAAATGGGGAGTTGCAATTGTAAATTGAAAGGTCAGGAAAGGCCTCAACAAGAGGGTGACATTTGTGCATGGACCCAGAGGAGGAGAGCACTGGTCTGAGGCAGAGCATGGAGCAGAGGGACAGCAGGTGATTAGGCCTGAAGCAGGAGCTGCCCAGCCTATTTGAGGCTGGGAGGTGACACGGGGTAAGCAGTGGTGAAAGTCGTTTGAAGCGGGCCAGAGTGCAGAGATCTTTATAAACCACCCTTAAGAACTTTAGACTTTCTTCGGTGAGAAGGGAAGGCATTAGTTATTGATCAGGAGTTAAGAGACTGACTAGGGACTTTCAAAATCCACTTCTTGGGTAAAGAGCGGCCTCATTCTTTTCCGCAGTGGCTCATTATTCCACTAGGCGAAAGCGTCATAGCTTATCCGGGCGTCTCAAATGATGGACATTTGGTCTGTTTCCAATCTTTCTGACTCAAAAGTACTCCAGTGTTTCTTCCTCCCCAAGAATTAATTCCAGCTGACAATTTTCCGATTAAGAGCTTTTTTTACAGTAATCAATCTGCCCTTTTAAACATAATTTTCTTTTGGTTACTTGTGATCTCACTGGTTCCGAGGTTTCCAGCTCAGATCCCCAGCCAGAAGCTCTTTTTCTATCTCAGAAAGATGCTTAGGTGAGCAACTGGTTAAAACGGGCACGAGCTGGATGGCCCTACTCCGCACTTCACTTCTGTGCAGGAGGGACCGGCCGGCCCAGAGAGCGGTTTCGAGTCCTGGGGCCGGCAGCCTCCGGGACTCAGGAGCCCACTAGCCTCCTGAGACGAACCGCCAGCACCCCCAGCCCCTAAGGGAACGGATAACCTAAAAGAAACTGCACAGAAACAGCTGACCACGAGCAACCCAGCAGGGTAGCAGGGCCGCGACTCCAGGGACGTCGCAAAAACCCGCGCCTGCGCAGTGCAGCCCCGCGCCGACTTTCCTTCCCACGACCTCCCCTTCCGCGCCTGCGCACTAGAATCCGCCTCCTGCAGGCCAGCGAGGCTGAAGACCTATTAGCCTTTCTTACCAACTGAGGTGGAAGAAGTTGGTTCATATTTGAACGTGTTATCTCTTCCTTCCCAGTCTGTGAGACTAACTAAAACCCTTCCAACCCAATTCACCCTACAGGAAAGGGACTTGATCCCCGGGCTTTCTTGGCTCTGGCTGGCGCCCAGGTAGCCAGGGGGGTTGTGGGCGGGCTCACCCGGAGACCACGTGGCGGGCCTCAGCCAATCGGCGCTCAGACCGCACTTTGCGGCTCGGCTTCAAACAAACTACCGTGAGGCGAGGGCGGCCCGTGGGGCCCCGCCCCCTCGCCTGGGTCTGGGGCCCCGCGAGACGGCGGGCGGGGTGGGGGCGCCGAGAGCGGGGGCGGGGCGCAGTGGTCGAGTGACGGCCGGCCTCACCTATTCCGGGCGCTGGCCGCGGCACGGTGGGCCCCGCAGCCAATGGGCGTGGGTGGGGGCGGGGGGCGGCCCGGCTGGAGGGGAGGGGGAGCCTGCGGCCGGGGGATGCGGGGGGAGGAGGGGGCGGGCTCCCAATCCGGTTCCATCCGGTTCTCCCACCGCCCCCGCCGCGGGTCCCAGCAGCTCCGGCGGCGGGAGGAGCGGCAGCGGCCAGGCAGCCCAGATTCGCGAAGGCTCTCGGCGCGCCGCGGACCGCAGGCACCCGGCACGCGCCCGCGCCCTCGCCACGATGCCCAAGAGGAAGGTGAGCGGCGGCCGCGGCCCGCACACGCCCCCTCCGCCGCCCGGCCGCGGCGCCCAGCCAGGCAGGCCCAGGCCCCGCCGCGCCCTCGGCGGCGCTGGGCCCGGGAGGCGCCGCGGGCCGGCGGAGGGCGGGCGCGCACCGGCATGGGGCGCGCGGTTCCGGAACGTTCGGCGGCCCGCGGAGCCGGGTGGGAGATTCGAACGCGGCGGCGGGAAGCCGCTGACGTCACGCGGCCGGGTATTGTTCTCGCGGGCGCAGGGCGCGCGGGCACTTTTGTTTGCGGGCTGCGCCCACTCGCTGTCTGCTTCCTCCCGCAGGTCAGCTCCGCCGAGGGGGCGGCAAAGGAGGAGGTAAGAGCCCCCCGCCTGTCCCGGGGTGGGTTCGGTTCGCCCCGCGTCCCGTGCGTCTTACTCATTCTGCTTTTCTTTCCCGAAGCCCAAGAGGAGATCGGCGAGGTTGTCAGCTGTAAGTAAAGTGAGCCCCCTAACCTTCCTTTTCCGTGGGATCCTAGCGCGGGAAGAAACTCAGTGCTACCTTTGCCTTTCAGAAACCTGCTCCTGCAAAAGTGGAAGCGAAGCCAAAAAAGGCGGCAGGAAAGGTAGGTTTCCAACTTCAACCCTAAGAGACCGTGGTGTCTTCGAAATGCCGCGGTGCTACCTTAACGCACGTTGCCGGCGGCGGCCAAGACCTTGACTTTGAGTATCAAAATTGTCTACAGTTTGACGTCATAATCTCCTGGAAAGTCGGGATTTGACCACGTTTAGCACTGTGATTTAAGGTTTTTATAATATGAGTAAAGAACATTTTTCCGGCCTGGGTAAGATATGGTGGATGTAGTGATTATCCCGGTTAATGGAGATAGAATGTATCACAGTAATGCTGCTGCAGAATTTGGGAAACTTAAGACGGCCGCAAATACTGGGAGACTAACTTTGGCTTTCCAGGGAAATCCATTCTTTGTGTTGTGCTCCTTATGGCTAGCGCTTCTCTGTTCGTTGCACGCCTGTACTTCCTCTTGCGACCATAACAGCAAAGCTAGGCCTGAGGCCAGCAGAAGGGAATGTGTATGTGTCTGCGTGTAAGGTTTGCAAGGCAAGGTAGGGGGTCCTATTTTACATGGAGAGAGAGAGCAAGAGTTGTGTTCCTTGAAAACATGGCTAAGAGGAGTCTCAGAGTTTAACCTGCAGTTGTATGCTTAGGAGTTCCCTGAATTATTTTATTGTATCAGACCGAGTTAACGGTAAACAGCATGACCATTGCTTGGAAGAGATTCACCATTGCTTTATTCACGTTGCGGGCTTGGGGGCCGAAGTTGTTCTTGGGTATGTGTTGGTTTGAAAATAACTTGGGAAAGCAAAATGTGTTTATGTCATTTGTAACTTTGTTTTTGGAGCTCTGGGAAGCTCTCCTTGTTATTCAGGGGAAATTCACTGGTGTGATTAATTTCTATTTACTCAAAACTTTCCTGAGAGTTTGCTAGTAGAAAACTCTCCCCTTATAAGTCTTTCTTGCCATCACCCGGTTCCTAAACTTGTGGGTGGAAGCTCAGCACTGCTTAATCAAAGGGTGTCCTGCCCCCTGTCCCGTGGCCATCCGTCCCCCCCCCCACATTTTTTTTCTTTAATCATTGTATAGAGGTCAGTGGTGAAAGTCATTTTTCCAGTAGAAAGCTCTGTTTTGTGACTTTAAGGGTTCAAAGAAGGTATGTGTGTAGTACATCAGCTTTCTCACACCAAAAAGTAGGGAATACATTTGTACAAAAAATAAGAGTACCCGAGAAACTTTATGAAGCCAAGAAAAAATAGTGGCTCTTGTTGCATAGTGGGGGTTTTTTGGTTTTTTTTCTCCTTATTTATCTCTGTCTATATTTTGATCTCCCCTTAAAATTTTAAGTGAAAACTTTGTTCAAATTTTACCTCCGTTTGGTTTGGGGACCACAGAGGTAATCAGCATCTTCCTCTCAGTCAGAGGCAAACAGGTAAGTTTTCACCTTGATGTTCCTTGAGGAATAAAATTGTCAGTTCACTTTTCTCAAAGGAAAAATGATGGGAACAGGGAGGAGCATTTTCCCCTCGAGTTTCTGTAGTGTGGCTTTGCGTAATTGATGGGTTTGCAGACCTTAGACGGGGCGTAAGTCTTTTGATGTGTTGATTACCTTTCTACAGACACCTTGTTTTGTTTCATCTCATTCTCCAGCTATTAACAGTTAGAAGTGGTTTTCAGTCCAGGCTATTGCATGTTCTGTTTTTACTTTTTTATATTACTGTTACAGTGGTTATGAAATCAATGAGAAATCTGAAATCACTTATAAAAGAACCATTAGTTTTGGGGGGGGTGCTTTTTACGGCCACACTCGAGGCATGTGGAGGTTCCCAGGCTAAGGGTCAAATCAGAGTACAGCTGCTGGCCTACGCTGCAGCCACAACCATATCAGATCCAAGCCTTGTCTGTGACCTACACCACAGCTCACAGCAACGCTGGATCCTTAACCCACTGAGCAAGGCCAGGGATCGAACCTGCAACCTCGTGGTTCCTAGTTGGATTCATTTCCTGTGAGCCACGATGGGAACTCCAAAAGAACCATTTTTTAAATACAAAGGGATTATGACACTTGACGGTGCTGTTTATGAGATTATTTATCCCTAAGACACTGCGTTGCTAGTCAGTGTCCTGCCGTCCTTCTGTGTGATTTGCCACTTCTGCTACAGAGAGTATCGCACTGGTGTTTCCCCTCAGGTAACACACAACTTTCCAGGGACGTTGCTTACTTGGCTTGGCACTTGTCTCCGTTCTGTTTACAGAAATGAATATGAGATGTTTGTTACATTTTCTCCTTCGCTATCAGTGGGTGGCATCCAAAAATATTGTTTTATAAAGTGGCTTAATTTTGGACTTTCACCATTGTACTAACACCTGTGCTTTTCGTGTTCTTCAAACACCTAAACAAAAGCGATACACTCTCAAATGATACTCTGGGCTCTTCATTATGTGAGATCCAGGGCTTACCTGTGGCGGGACCGTCAGCCTGACCTCCCAACATGTTGCTGCTTTCAGGCAGATGGTCTTACTGTGAGGGGGACCGTCCTTCGGGACAGTGGTTCGTTGACAGTTTGATGATTGTTGGTGCTTGAAAGCGGCGTGGGGGCGGGCGGGGCGGCAGCAGCGGCTTCAGCTCCGTTCTGTCCTGCGGCGCTGGCGAGATCAGGGGCTGGTTGAGAAGGTGGCGGAGGTCGCGTCACTCAGCTTTAGGTGTCAGGCTGAGGCCGGTGTGCAGGTACTGCCGAAGTTCCCCCTAGCGTTGTCCTGGCGGCTGGGTGGGCCCGAGGGTGTGTCGTTGAAGAGGTGTGTCACCCAACTCGGGCTGCCCCGGCACAGCAGTCGCAGGGAGACTTAAAATATGCTCTCATTCCATCACAGGATAAAGCTTCAGACAAAAAAGTACAAACTAAAGGGAAAAGGGGAGCAAAGGGAAAACAGGCCGAAGTGACCAAGCAAGAGATGAAAGAAGATCTGCCTGCGGAAAACGGAGAAACTAAAAGCGAGGAGGTCAGGAGTGTGTGTGTGTGTGTGTGTGTGTGTGAATTTCGACTGAAGAGTAAATGGCAGATTGTATGTTTTCATGTAGCGGATAAGACATCTTTACCATGACATTAACAAAGCTTTGTAGAGAGACTCCAAGTGAATGAATAGATGATTTTTGCGAATTAGGTCACGTTTGAAAATACACGTCGATGACTTTGACCAAGAAATCGTGATGTACTCGGAATTTGACACTCAGATCCACCATCTGTATTGTATATAGTATAGGGTTCGTTGATTTAATTGCTGGTGGTTTTATTTTATTTATTTTATTTTATTTTATCTTGTGGTTTTTAGGGCTGCACTGGAGGCATACAGAGGTTCCCAGGCTAGGGGTCAAATCAGAGCTACAGCTGCAGGCCTACACCACAGCCACAGCCACGCAGGATCCGAGCTGCACCTGCAACCTACACCACAGCTCACAGCAACACCGGATCCCTAACCCACTAAACAAGGCCAGGGATCAAACCCGCATCCTCAAGGGTACCAGTCGGATTGGTTTCCACTGTGCTGCATAACGCATTTTTTTTCACATGACCTCATGTTTAAACAAATATAAAACTCTTCTCAAATTGCTATCTGTAGAACCGTTAGTTTTTTTTGGTTTTTATTTTATGGTAAAAAATTTTTTTATTTTCTCCATTGCCTTCACTTGCCATATTTTTTTTCCCTCACTTTCATTTTTTTTTTCTCATTCTGTCCACACCTGCTGCCTGTGGAAGTTCTTAGACCAGGGGTCAAACCTGTGCTGCAGCTGCACCAGGTCTCTAACCTGCTGTGCCACAAGGGAACATTCCCCACTTTCATTTCTAATGAAGAACATTTATATTTCTTGAAAATAACCATTTTTCTAAGATTAAGTAGTAACTTAATATTAAGCAGTTAGAAAGATTGGTGTCTTCAATCTTTATCCTTTTTTTTTTTTTTTTTTTTTTTTTTTTTTGCCTTTTTGTCTTTTGTTGTTGTTGTTGCTATTTCTTGGGCCGCTCCCGCGGCATATGGAGGTTCCCAGGCTAGGGGTCTAATCGGAGCTGCAGCCACCGGCCTATGCCAGAGCCACAGCAACGCAGGATCCGAGCCACGTCTGCAACCTACACCACAGCTCACGGCAACGCCGGATCGTTAACCCACTGAGCAAGGGCAGGGACCGAACCCGCAACCTCATGGTTTCTAGTCGGATTCGTTAACCACTGCGCCACGACGGGAACTCCAATCTTTATCCTTTTAATCTGTGAGAGGTTTTATCTTAAAAATTAAGTGGGTTGCAAGGTTTTGATAAATCACTTTTTAAGCTAGGCCCTTTTTTTAACATTGGCTAACCAGAAAATGTTGATAATTTAGGTTTTTAATTTTTAAACTCTGTTATTTATGGATCAGATTTTAAACTTATTGACTGTTCCTATGATTTAGTCACTATTTATTTTTTTTAATTTTTTTTTTTGGTCTTTTTGTCTTTTCTTGAGCCGTTCCCATGGCATATGGAGGTTCCCAGGCTAGGGGTCGAATTGGAGCTGTAGCCACCAGCCTACGCCAGAGCCACAGCAACACAGGAGTTGAGCCGAGTCTGCAACCTACACCACAGCTCACGTCAACGCCAGATCGTTAACCCACTGAGAAAGGACAGGGATCGAACCCGAGACCTCCTGGTTCCTAGTCGGATTCGTTAACCACTGCTCCACGACGGCAACTCCTCACTGTTTACTTTTAATTCCTAGTTCTAACCACACATCAACATTGTGATATTAAGATGACATTAGTCCAGTTATGGGGGAGTGGTGGCCTTCTGATACTTTTTAATCAAGCTATGTTACATCTGTAAGGTTACTCTGAATACTGGACAGTTTTCGTGGTGGAAATGATAGGAGTAGATTGTTGAAATGTTCTCATCAGTTAGGACTGATCAAATCGTAACCTTCTTTTATAAGTGACATTGAACTCGGGGCCAACAGAAAGGGCGCTCTGACTCGTGCCTCGGTGAAGGTGTGCAGCGTGTGTTTCCTCCCTGCAGTCCATCACAGCCTCCTTGCACATAGCAGTCAGTGCTAGACAGCACGGCACCTGTCTAGTCAGCGTGGTTGACCAAAAGCATGAACAGATGCGAGATGTGTGGCGTTGAATAAACTGAGAGAGACACTCGTTAATAGTGTTACAGCTCTAACAAGAGGCAGAACAACTTCAGCTGGGAGTGTGAGTGTTGGGCGACTGAGATTTTTTTTTGCTTTTTTCCATCTGCACGTGACCATGGACGTGCCTGAATGTTGATTTTGGGGTTACAAGTAAATTTTAGTGAGTTAGGTGAATTCACAGATACAGCAGCTACAAATAATGAACATTTAATGTATTTTTAAGACCATAGCTAAAATAAGTAAAACTTAGATTGTGTTAAATGCTAAGTATCTCTGACACGGCAGTGACACGGGGTCCGGGTTTAATCACTTTTTATCCCTTGATTTGCAGAGCCCGGCCTCCGATGAAGCAGGAGAGAAAGAAGCCAAGTCTGATTAACAGCACACGCCCAGTCCTGCAGTGGTCCCTGTGTCCCTTCTTGTACAATCCAGAGGAATATTTTTATCAACTATTTTGTAAATGCAAGTTTTTTAGTAGCTCTAGAAACATTTTTAAGAAGGAGGGAATCCCACCTCATCCCATTTTTTAAGTGTAAATGCTTTTTTTTAAGAGGTGAAATCATTTGCTGGTTGTTTATTTTTTGGTACAACCAGAAAATAGTGGGATATTGAATGTGGGAGGCTTTGAATGTCTTGGGTGTCAGCTTAACATTCCATAGATGGGGAGCTTTTATATCCTGTAATACAAAGCGTACTAAATGGTGATTTGGAGTCAGTTGTGCATTTAACGTCTTGAACACTCGAAATTACTTCTCTTCCCATGTTGTTTTTGGTAGAACTGTTTCTAAAGCAGACCAACCTTGACCTTGGCTCTCCTTGTCAGAATTGTGTGCACTCTGTAACACCTTTGGTCGTGGTAGTCCAGTTTTCCTAGTAATTTTGTTCATGTGCTGTGAAAGACTGAACATTTGAGTACGTAGTATATATGATATTAAAATTGTGAATTAGTGGGACTTATGATATAACAGCATATCATCATTCGAAGATATTGGCACTTGATATCCTGTTAAGGAAAATTTGCCTCCAAATTTTAAGCTGTAAAGTCACTGGAATAACTGTTGAGAAAAGAATCACAACTATATGATTTTTTTAGATTTTTGGTACGTATGTTAAGAATTGTGTACAAGTTGAAATATCTGTGTACTGATCCTCAAAACAACCAATAAAATCTCAGTTACGAAAGAACTTCTTGAGGCACTTATATCCAGTTCTGGTTTAAATTTTATATTGTTAAATAATTTCTGCATTTGTTCTTGCCGAGGTTTTTATTAAAATTTTGGAAGAGGAGTTCCCGTCGTGGCGCAGTGGTTAACGAATCCGACTAGGAGCCATGAGGTTGCGGGTTCGGTCCCTGCCCTTGCTCAGTGGGTTAAGGATCCGGCGTTGCCGTGAGCTGTGGTGTAGGTCGCAGACGCGGCTCGGATCCCACATTGCTGTGGCTCTGGTGTAGGCCAGCGGCTACAGCTCCGATTAGACCCCTAGCCTGGGAACCTCCACATGCTGCAGGTGTGGCCTTAGAAAAGGCAAAAAGACGAAATTTTGGAAGAGTGAAATGTTTCATTTTTCTGTAACACTTTCAGGGTATATTTTGAAGATACTTGTGTGATAATATTGGTTTAATGGGAATGGGAACTCCATGCAATGTCCTCTGAAGCAAAAGAAACACATAATTATCTACTCTTCATATAAAGTAAGCTTATGAATACCGAATATATTGAACAAGGTCTGGTAGGTTTGTATTTGCATGTTTTGGGGATTTGCTTTCATTTGGATTGTACTTCCAGCTTGCTCTCTGAAATGTCTTTAGAGGTGGCAGACATCTGCTGCACTGCTTTGGCAAATGCACAAGTGGGGCCAGAGGTGGTACCTTGCCAGGGTTACCACTGCAGAGGGGGAAACCTTGGAACAAAGTTTAGAACTTTTATACACTGAATATTATTTCACCTGTAGACTTAATTAGTAGGAGGCAAATAAACTTTAAAAATGAGTCCTGCAGGGAGTTCCCTTCATGGCGCAGTGGAAATGAATCTGACTAGGAACCATGAGGTTGTGGGTTCGATCCTTGGCCTCACTCATTGGGTCAAGGATCTGGCGTTGCTGTGAGCTGTGGTGTAGGTTGCAGACATGGCTCGGGTCAAGTGTGGCTGTGGTGTAGGCCGGCAGCTATAGCTCCAACTGGACCCCTAGCCTGGGAACCTCCATATGCCGTGAGTGCGGCCCTAAAAAAGACAAAAGACCGAAATAAGTAAATAAAGGATTCTAAGGGAGTCAGTGAGTTCTGTAAGGGCTGTATGCTCCTGGAATAACCCGTTAGCAGAGTTCATAGGGAGTGGAGAGGTGTGGTGTAAAAAGTGAGGCTACAGAAGATGCAGAGGATATTGGCTTGGGCTGAAGTGACGCCCTAAGGAGGGCTGACAACCCTTGGGAGATGAGCGGTGGTTGTGACACTGGAGGGCCTGAAACAGTGATAAAGGTTGATTGGCCTTCAGTTTCTGAGTTCCAGTGGAACAGGTCGGAGTTTGGATGTGTAAATTAACATGGAGCTGAAACACTGACTTTTGCCCTGTGTATGGATACCTTGTGCAGTTTTTGGGTATCAGAATGTCTAGCAACCATTAGTAGTAGTGAAGGGATATTCAGGAGTTCCCACTGTGGCTCAGCAGGTTAAGAACCCAACGTAGTCTCTGTGAGCATGTGAGTTCCATCTCTGGCCTAGCTCAGTGGCCAGAGCAAGTTGCCCCAAGTCGTGGCATAGGTCGCAGGTGTGGCTTGGATCCAGCATTGCTTCTGTGGTTGTGGTGTAGGTCAGCAGCTGTAGCTCCCATTCAGCTCCTAGCCCAGAAACTTCCATATGCCACAAGTATAGCTATGAAAAAAAAAAAAAAACCAAAAAATGGAATTTTACCCCTATAATCCACCTGGCAGTGTTCTTTTGTACTATCCAGGCATCCCACCCCTGGAATGTGATAAATGTTTATACTCACGAAGAGCTGCTTACTCTGATTTTTTTTTTTTTTTTTTTTTTTTTTTTTTTTTTGGTCTTTTTAGGGCGGTACCCTTGGCATATGGAAGTTCCCAGGCGAGGGGGGTCGAATTGGAGCTGTAGCTGCCTGCCACCACCCCAGCTCATGGCAATGCTAAATCACTTAACCCACTGAGCGACGCCAGGGATCGAACATGCATCCTCATGGATACTAGTCAGATTTGTTTCCACTGAGCCATGGTGGGAACTCCTTGCTCTGAACTCTTTTCTAGTAATAAAGAGATTTATAAAAAAAATTTTTTTAGAAATAGCACAACAGAGTGTCTGACTCCTTGTAGGATGACATCTAAATTTTCTGTCTGGAGAAGTGGAATGAAGTGCTTCTAGTTCCTCACCTTAAGCTTAACTTCTAAAATGAACCCTCGGAGTTCTGTTGTGGCTCAGTGGTTAACGAATCCGACTAGGAACCATGAGGTTGCGGGTTCGATCCCTGTCCTCACTCAGTGGGTTGAAGATCCGACGTTGCTGTGACCTATGGTGTAGGTGGCAGATGCGGCTCGGAACACAAGTTGCTGTGGCTGTGGCGTAGGCTGGCAGCTACAGCTCCAATTAGACCCCTAGCCTGGGAACCTCCATATGCCTCGGGTGCGGCTCAACAAAAAAAAATAATAAAATTGAACCCTCAAGTGGGTATTCTTTTCAGCTGTCAAAAGAACGACTGCTTTTCAAAAAAAAAACCATGTTGGGGTATCTTTTCTAGGATCAGTATTTAGAAAAAGTTAATCTCTTGCCCACTCAACAACTAGTTCTGAACAATGAGAACGAGTGCTCAGAATGGTCGAGTGGACATCAGTTCAGATGTCCTAGAAGGACAAGGCAGGTACAACTTCAGCAATGATGCTAACAAACCAGTCTCATTTGTTAACTAGAACAAGCAGCTAGGAAGAACCTTGCATTTCCTTGGCTTATCAGAGGTTGAATTTGACCTTTGAAATATGAATTAATCTTAGGGCTTTCGGCACAGAGCCTGCTGTCTGATACAGAGCGGCATAAACAGAGCTCAGAAAAGAGTTTGCCGTGGGGTGTTTGGGAAGTGTGAGAAAAGTGTTTGTGGGCACGGGGACAGGAGTTGAGAGATTAGGTGGGCACAGGGAAGAGAAGTGTGTGCGTGTAGACAGGACCAGTCCATGCTCACTGGGGAAAAGCCCTCAGACAGACAAGCTAAAAATACCCGAAGTTATAATTTACTCCTAGGCAACTTTAAAGTTGGATTTTTCTCAGATCCTTTTCTGAGCTCACATGAATTTACGAAATTGGTGTCATTTTATACTTTTTTTTCCTTAATCGCTGTACCCATAGCATATGGAAGCTCCCCAGACCAGGGCCTGAATCCCAGCTGCAGCTGTGACCTGTGCCAGGGCTGTAGCAATGCCAGATCCTTTAACACACTGTGCCAGGCAGGGATCAAACCCACATCTCTGCGGAGACTCAAGCCACTGCGGTTGGATTCTTGACCTACTGCACCACGTCTTTCTCAAACATGAACTTTCCCCTAGGATTTTGTTTGTTTGTTTTAGGGCCGCACCTAAAAACCCCTTGGGATACTAGTCGTGTTCGTTACTGCTGAGCCACGACGGGAACTCTGATGACGGAGTCATAAGTAGATGATGGGCAGCAGCTCAGTAACAAACTGGTTTTTCAGGTCATGAATGTTTAGAATTGTTTTCTTAAAAAAAGTAAAATTAATCCCCAAAGCTAAAATGAATTATTTTAAACATGTTGAATTTTTTTCATATATATTTGGGTTTTTCTTTATTGGTAAAGATGTTTCAGTGTTTGCTTAAATAGCTCATTGTACAGCAGTGCCATCACTTGGGCATTACAGTTTTTTTTATTTTTTTTTTTTTTGTCTTTTTTCTATTTCTTTGGGCCGCTCCCGCGGCATATGGAGGTTCCCAGGCTAGGGGTCAAATCGGAGCTGTAGCCACTGGCCTACGCCAGAGCCACAGCAACGCAGGATTCGAGCTGCGTCTGCAACCTACACCACAGCTCACGGCAACGCCGGATCGTTAACCCACTGAGCAAGGGCAGGGACCGAACCCGCAACCTCATGGTTCCCAGTCGGATTCATTAACCACTGCCACGACGGGAACTCCTTTTCTATTTTTTAAGTCAGGGACATTTTACCCCATACTCAGAAGCAGTACAGGATCCCAAACCACCGCATTCCTGTCAGCAGTCCCCAGAGCCATCCAGCCATTGCCAGTCCAGCCCATCCTTCTTATTTTGAAGGAAATTAGGATGGATGTTTTTAAAATAATATCTGTAAATAGGAAATTAAAAGTGAACAGAATGCATGAGAAGCAAATATTTACCTTGGTAGTAAAAATTGTTAATTTATCATTTTGCTGTTGCTGTTTTTGTCTTTTTCTTTTGTCTTTATAGGGCTGCACCCGCAGCACAGGCAGGTTCCCAGGCTAGGGATCAAATCAGAGCTGCAGCTGCCACCCTACACCACAGCCACAGCAACACCGTATCCTTAACCCACTGAGCAAGGCCAGGGATCCAACCCGTGTCCTCATGGATGCCAGTCGGGTTTGCTAACCACTGAGCCATGACAGGAACTCCATAATTTATCTTTGAAATGTTAGACATTTTGTCGGGGTTACATGCAGATCAAATCAGATGAGAAGCCGCTGTTTAAAAAAAAAAAAAAATTCCAGTGTGGCTAATTCCACTTTTAGAATCAACACATTGCCTTCCAGATGCTTCCATGTTGATTTTTTTTTAAAGTCAGTAGATGTTTTGAAGTTCTCTGAGGACTGGAAATGTAAAATGATGAGATGGGAAAGTTACCAGGAAGCAGGAAAGCCACAGCGCAGGGAGGCCAGAGAGAGTCGCAACCTGGCACAGATTCAAGTCTGAGTTCACGATGGTTACAGCAGCGTCACCGCCTTCGTGGTTGCAGCTGAAGGTGACCCCACAGTGGTGGAAGGGGTGAAAGATGGGTGAGAGGACTTAAATGGAATGACAATAATGCCTTTCTCAGGGGTCCAAGGAGCTAAAGCAAGTGCCTGCACTCAGCGCCCGATAAAATGATGCTATTCCTTAGTGATGTTCCGAGCTGAGGGTAATGAATTTCCTGGTGGATTTATCCCCCTTGACAAAGACACGTGTTGTTGAGGAAAACCCTAGAAGATATATTTGATCATTCGAAGGTTTTTTCCTTGTAGTTGATTTACAGTGTTCTGTCCATTTCTGCTGTACAGCAACGTGACCCAGTATACATACATATACATTCTTTTTCTCATCTTATCTTCCATCATGGTCTATCCCAAGAGACTGGATAGGGTTCCCTGTGCTGTACAGCAGGACCTCATGGCTTATCCATTTTCAACAGAAGAGTTTGCATCCACTAGCTCCCAAATCCCAGTCCATCCCACGAAAATACATTTGATTTGACCACCTCCAAGTTGAGCATTATAAAGGAGGGCTCGTGCTCAGGAGATCTGGCTGTGACGTCTCACCAGCATATGGCTTTGGCGAAGTCCTGCGGTGTTTCCTTCCAGGGTTCACTGTAAGGATTACTGTTACATTTTAGGTTTAATTCATAACTGTAAAGGATGTCAATATTTACATTTAATCTCTGGAAGCATTTTGTTACTCAGAAAATGCAAGTTGAAAATGTATGAAAATTAATGACATATTCAGGTTATGTATGCAAAACTTTAAATACGCTAATCTGTTAAGCATGATTCACAGAGAGAAAAAGCTGAGTCTTGCATGCTTGGCTGTGTCTGTATAAGGATGTGGCTGAGGATTAAAATGTGCAAGATTATAACCGCCGCCAGAGCAGATTTGGGTTTTCACAAGAAATGTATTTCAAGATGGTCGTAGCTGTTGTAGCATGGTTTCTCACTTTTTAATTATTCTCAAATTTCGCCAATTATTTCATTTATCTTTGACTCCAAGGTGAACCTAATATTATATTAATATTGAGCTAATATGAATAAAGAGATTTTTTAATTTTCTATTTAATTTTTTGTCTTTTATGGTCACACCTGAGGCATATGGAGGTTCCCAGGCTAGGGGTCGAATCAGAGCTACAGCTGCTGGCCTACACCACAGCCACAGCCACAGCCACACCAGATGGGAGCTGCATCTTCACCCTATACCACAGCTCAGGGCAACGGCAGATCCTTTAACCCGCTGAGCAAGGCCAGGGCTGGAACTGGAGTCCTGATGGATACTAGTCGGGTTTGTTACCGCTGATCCGCAACAGAAACTCTGGTTATTTACATCTTGAGATAAACAGAGCCCAGGGAGTTCCTGTTGTGGCTCAGGGGAAACGAATCTGACTAGTATCTATGAGAAGGCACGTTCGATCCCTGGCCTCGCTCAGTGGCTTAAGGATCCGCTGTTGCTGTGAGATGTGGTGTAGGTCACAGACACGGCTTGAATCCTGCATTGCTGTGGCTGTGGTGTAGGCTGGCAGCCCTAGCCTGGGAACCTCCATATGCCGCACGTGTGGTCCTAAAACGGGGCGAGGGGGGAGAACAGAACCCACAGATATTTGGCAAGGGAGCACCCTGCTTTTCTGAACTTCACTCAAAATGGGTCTATGGCCAGCATCAAAAATGAGCATTTTTATCTACAAAGAAAAGACTTGATTGAAGAACATGAAAGGTCTGATGGAATGAGGATCAGGGTATTCCTAAGAAGAGGCAATGTTTAATGTCAGTCCTTTCCAGAAATGCAATGCCGTTCCAATCAGAATCCCACCGGAATCAAGAGAATACGTCTTCGGAGCTGCTGTGGTGGCTCAGCCGTAACGAACCCAACTAGCATCCATGAGGGCTCGGGTTGGGTCCCTGGCCTGGGTCAGTAGGTTAAGGGTCCGGTGTTGCCGTGCGCTGTGATGTAGGCTGCCAGCTGCAGCTCTGGTTGGGAAATTCCATGTGCCGCTGATGGGGTCCTAAAAAGCAAAAAAAGAAAGACAAGAAAAAGAAAAATTCAGTAGAATTAAGAACAAAGGACAAGGAAAGACAATTCACAGAAGAAATATACATTTTAAAAATAGCTATTTTTTAAACCGTGGCAAAATATACATAACATTTACTATTTCAGTCTTTTTTTTTTTTTTTTTTTTTTGATGCGTTCTGGGCATGTGGAAATTCCCGGGCCAGGAACCCCCACCGCAGCAGTGACCCAAGCCACTGTGGTGACAATGCCAGACCCTTAACCTGCTGCGCCACAAAAGGACTCCTGTTTCAAGCATTTTTTTAGGTGTGGTTAGTACATTCATACTGTGCAACCACCAGCACCATCCATCTCCAGAACAACTTCATCTTCCCCAACTAAAACTCTGTCCCCACTAAACACTAATTCCCCATTCTCTGCTCCCCTCAGCCCCTGGCCACCCCTATTCGACTTCCTGCCTCTCTGAATTTGACTGGTGTGTCAGACTTCACCTAAGTGGAATCAGACAGTATTTGTCGTTTTGTAATTGGTTTATTTCACTCCGTGTATCTTCCAAGTTCATCCATGCTGTGGCCTGTGTCAGAATTTCCTTCCTTTTGAGGCTGAATAATACTCCATTTTATGTATGTAACACATTTTTAAAAAATAATCCTTTGTGGATGGACACTTGAGTCTTTCCTGACTTATGGAGAGTTCCATCCTAATAAACCCATCCTAAATTAAAAACATCATTGTTTGCTATGTAGTTAATGGAGTTCCCATTGCGGCTCGGCGGGTTAAGAATCCGACATAGTCTCCATGAGGTTTCGGGTTTGATTGCTGGTCTCACTCATTGGGTTAAGGATGGGGCGTTGCTGCAGTCAGTGTAGGTCACAGATGCGGCTTGGATCTGGTGTGTTGCGCTGCCTGTGGCGTAGGCTGGCAGCTGTAGCTCCAACTCACCCCCTAGCCGGGAAACTTCCATGTGCCGTGGATGTGGCCCCAAAAAGAAAAAGAAAAAAACTTTAAATCACACCTCCTGAGAAGCGTCCATATATTTTTCCTAGTCTACATCCAGGGCTGTCTTCTCTGAACTTTCACATAATACTCACCAAGAATAATTAAAACTGCCCGTTCATTATTTACCTGCTCTGTCTTTAATGAACTTGAAGACTATTACCCAATTTGGTTTTGGGGTTTTTTTTTTTTTTTTGTCTTTTGTCTTCTTAGGGCTGCACCTGTGGCATATGGAGGTTCCCAGGCTAGGGGATGAATCAGAGCTGCAGCTGCCAGCCTACGCCAGAGCCACAGCAACGCAAGATCTGAGCCGCATCTGCAACCCACACTGCAGCTCATGGCAACACCGGATCCTTAGCCCACTGAGCAAGGTCAGGGATTGAACCCGCAACCTCATGGTTCCTAGTCGGATTCGTTTCCACTGTGGCACGACGGGAACTCCACTATTACAACTAATTTGATTCTCACCAAAACCTACGGAAGAGGAATGATATTCACATACTATATGAGAAAATTACTGCAGACATATTAAGAAACTGGCGAGAAAACTGCCCGGCTAGAATTTGAACTCAGTTTTATTTGGCTAAACAATTAACCTCCCAATAAAATTATGAATTTCCCCGACTTGTGGTAGAGATTTTGTCCCAACATTTTATTATGAAAAGTTTCAGAATAGAGGATATTTGAAAATTGTAGAGAGAGGACCCATGTACACTGAGATTCTACAGTTAAGGGTTTTCACTCTACTGGCTCTATTCCGTATCTTTCTGTTTTCCACCCATCATCCAACAGCCCGTCATGGTTTTTTTTTTTCCCGTTTTCGTTCAAGGTACGTTGCAGACATCAGAGCACCTCCCCCTAACATTTCATCATTCATTCGAGTTCAATATTTGTTTACGATTCTATTTTTTTTTCTTTTGAGGTTAAATTTGCATCTGCTGAAACGTACGCGTCTCCCGTGTGCTGTTGAGGAGACACACCTGGGTGACCGAAATCCCATTAAGAGAGAGAAAATGAGCATCACCCCAGAAGGGCATGACCCTTCCCAGCCCATCCTTTCTCCCCTCCCCACCCATACCTCACCCACCCGAGATGAGTGGTACCTAGTTGAGAACCGCATATGAGTGGTACCATGTGCTAGGCACTCTCGCAACAGGCTTCTTTCACTCAGGAATGTTGTTGAGATGCACCCATGTTACTTCCTATGCAGTTGTTCTTTCCTTTGTGTCACTGAGTAGAAATCCAATGTATGAATACACCGCAATTTGGTCACCCATTTTCCTGCTGATGGACAGCTGCGCTGTTTCCATTTCTTGACTATTATGAATAAAGCTGCAGGGACCATTCTGATACAAAGGGTATTTTGTGCAGATGTTTTTATTTCTCTCGGATAAACATGACACAATTTTGAGTTCCTGAGTTTCTACAGTTATGGACTATACTGGAGATGGTAAATTTTTAGAAAGGTAAAACCATGGCTCTTATTACTAGGAAAATTGTTTTCACCAGGAAACCAGGAAAGGTTATCACGCTCAAAGGAACACCACCGAGACACACATGTTCAGTTCCTGGTGTGGATCAGGTGCAGCTCAGAGCATCCTGAGCTCAGGACAGTAAGAACACAGGCTCCTGACTTCCAAGGTGGGAAGCCGGACTGTTTTCTACACAGCTCATCCTCCAAGCTTAGACCAGCACCAGAACATAATAGATGCTCAATAAATGCTTACTGAGTGAAGTAAATGAGAGATTTGTACTCAAAAAGGCTTGGGAGAGACATGGCTTAAATTACACATCTATATAAAATCTCCATTCTGAAGTTCCCGTCGTGGCTCAGTGGTTAATGAATCTGACTAGGAACCATGAGGTTGTGGGTTCAATCCCTGGCCTTGCTCATTGGGTTAAGGATCTGGCATTGCCGTGAGCTGTGGTGTAGGTCACAGACATGGCTTGGATCCTATGTCACTGTGGCTGTGGTGTAGGCCGGTGGCTACAGCTCCAATTCGACCCCTAGCCTGGGAACCTCCATATGCCGCGGGTGCAGCCCTAGAAAAAGGCAAATAAATAAATAAATAACTTCCATTCTATATATTACATATACATATGTGTATATATGTGTGTATGTATATTTACATAATTAGTGTTGTTTTCCAGAGCCTCGAAGAGCTGAAAACATGTTTGGGCAGGTATTTTAAAAGTATGTAATATAGGTCACTTCTCTCCCAAGCTGACCAGTAAGAATTTTACATATCTATAAAATCATTTTAGGGAGCTCCCATTGTGGCACAGTGGAAATGAATCTGACTAGGATCCATGAGGATGCAGGTTCGATCCCTGGCCTCCATCAGTGGGTTAAGGATCTGGTGTTGCCATGAGTTGTGGTTTAGGTCCAAGATGCAGCTTGGATCCCACGTGACTGGGTACAGCCCTTAACAAGTAAAAGCAAAAAAAAAAAAAAAAAATCATTCAAAAGTTTTAAAAATTGACTAAGAGATTCAGCAGTCCCTATAAGCTATTTCCAAGGAGTTCCCATTGTGGCTCAGCTGAAAGTAACCTGACTAGTATCCATGAGGACACAGGTTCCATCCTTGGCCTTGCTCAGTGGGCTAAAGGATCCAGCATTGCCCTAAGCTGTGCTGTAGGTCACAGACATGGCTTAGATCTGGTGTTGCTGTGGCTGTGGTGTAGGCTGGCAGCTACAGCTCTGATTCGACCCCTAACTTGGGAACTTCCATAGGCTGTGGGTGCGGCCCTAAAAAGACAAAATAAACAAATAAAGTCTTCAAATCCTGCTTCATAGGTCTGAGACCCTCGCATTCAGCGCACCTATAATGTCTGGGGGTCTCCTTAGGAGAAAAAAAAAACCATGAAAATAAAAGCACGTGCTCTGAATGGGGGGGAAGGGACGAAGAGTTGAAGCACAGAAGATCTTTGGGGCCTGAACCTGCTCTGTATGACACGGGCTGATGGATGCACGGCCTTATGTGTTCGTCTAAACCCCTGGATTGTACAGCACCTCAGGTGAACCCTAATATATGCTAGGCACACAGTGGTCCTTGGGTGGTGATGATGCTTCAGGGAGAGCCACCTGCTGTAACAAACATACCATCTGGTGGGGGATGTTGATTCATGAGGGGGCAAAGATAGATGGGAGACCTACATAACTTCCACTCAGTTTTGCGGTGAACCTAAAACTGCTCTGAAATAAAAACCTATTCAGGAGTTCCCGTCGTGGCGCAGTGGTTAACGAATCCGACTAGGAACCAGGAGGTTGCGGGTTTGGTCCCTGCCCTTGCTCCGTGGGTTAACGATCCGGCGTTGCCGTGAGCTGTGGTGTAGGTTGCAGACGCGGCTCGGATCCCGCGTTGCTGTGGCTCTGGCGTAGGCCGGTGGCTACAGCTCCGAGTCAACCCCTAGCCTGGGAACCTCCATATGCCGCGGGAGCGGCCCAGGAAATAGCAACAACAACAAAAAGACAAAAAAAAAAACCAAAAAAACCTATTCAAAGAGTTTTGGTTTTTTTTTGTTTTTTTTTTTTTAATATTACAGTTTTTTTTTTCTTTTTAGGGCCGCGCCTGTGACATAAGGAAGTTTCCAGGTTAAGGGTCTAATCCCCAGCCTACACCACAGCCACAGCAATACCAGATCTGAGCCTCATCTGCGACCTACACTACAGCTCATGGCAACGCTAGATCCTTAATCCACTGGGCAAGGCTAGGGATCAAACCCGCAATCTCATGCTTCCTAGTCGGATTCGTTTCCGCTGCGCCATGTCAGGAACTCCTAGCTGACGTAATTTTTAAGCCAAGATTTCTCCCACAAATTGGTGGGAGATCTGGTGGCTCAGATCCAGTGTTACCTGACTGAGGTGTAGGCTGAAGCTGCAGCTCTGATTCAACCCCTGGCCCAGGAACTTCCATATGCCCCAGGTACAGAATAAAATTAAAATAAAATAAAATAAAATAAAATAAAATAAATAAAATAAAATAAAATAAAATAAAATAAAAAGGGGGACTTCCTGTCGTGGCGTAGTGGTTACAAATCCAACTAGGAACCACGAGGTCGCTGGTTTGATCCCTGGCCTCACTCAGTGGGTTAAGGATCCGGCGTTGGTGCGAGCTGTGGTGTAGGTTGCAGACGCGGCTCAGAGCTGGCGTTGCTGTGGCTGTGGTGTAGGCCAGTGGCTACAGCTCCTATTAGACCCCTAGCCTGGGAACCTCCATATGCTGCCGGTGCGGCCTTAGAAATGGCAAAAAGACAACAAAAAAATGAACGAGGCACAACATTGTAAATCAACTATACTTTTGTTTGTTTGTTTTTTGTCTTTTCTAGGACCATACCCTCGGCATATGGAGGTTCCTAGGCTAGGGGTCCAATCGGAGCTGTAGCTGCTGGCCTACACCACAGCCACAGCAACACCAGATCTGAGCCGCGTCTGCGATCCACACCGCCGCTCATGGCAACACCAGTTCCTACCCACTGAGTAAGGCCAGGGATCGAACCCGAAACCTCATGGCTCCTAGCCGGATGTGTTAACCACTCAGCCATGACAGGAACTCCTAAATCAACTATACTTCAATAAAAAAATTTTTCTGGAGTTCCCGTTGTGGCGCAGTGGTTAACGAATCCGACTAGGAACCATTCGGTTGCGGGTTCGAACCCTGCCCTTGCTCAGTGGGTTAACGATTCGGCGTTGCCGTGAGCTGTGGTGTAGGTTGCAGACGCGGCTCGGATCCCGCGTTGCTGTGGCTCTGGCGTAGGCCGGTGGCTACAGCTCCGATTAGACCCCTAGCCTGGGAAACTCCATATGCCGTGGGAGCAGCCCAAAAAATAGCAAAAAGACAAAAAAAAAAAAAAAATTTCTGTCTTTTTAGGGCTACACCCATGCCATATGGAGGTTCCCAGGCTAGGGGTCGAATCAGAGCTGCAGCCACAGCAACACAAGATGTGAGCTGTGTCTTTGACCTACACCACAGCTCATGGCAACTCCAAATTCTTAACCTACTGAGTGAGCGAGGCCAGGAGTCAAACCTGCATCCTCATGGATACTAGTCAGATTCGTTTCTGCTGAGCCATGACAGGAACTCCTAATAAAAATTGTTTTGAAAAAATAATGTAGGAGTTCCCTGTGTGGTGCAACAGGATCATCAGCATCTTGGGAGCGTTGGGAAGCAAGTGTGATCCCAGCCTGGCAGTCGGTTAAGGATCCAGCGTTGATGAAGCTGCGGCTTAGGCTACAAATACAGCTGGGATCTGAACTCTGGCCCAGGAACTCCATATGCCGAAGGGCAGCCAAAAAAGGAAAGAAACACAAATTTTTAATAAAATAGCTTTAAAAATTAAAAAAAAAATAAAGGAACCCCAGCCAGCCACGTACAACAAGGAGGAATCTAAGAAACGATAGTAGATGGAGTGGCATGAAAAAAATCTTGATAAAACACAGGTTTCTATCTATTTTCTTCCATCTACCCACCCGCCATCCTTCTTTGCTCTGTTCTTTGTCCTTAGACGCTGAATGTGATGCCCGTGGGCACGCGGCAGCTTGATGAGGGATTTCTGTCCCCAGATCAGGGGTTGAACCTGGGCTCTAGCAGCGAAAGTGCAGAGTGCTAACCACGACACCACCAGGGAACTCCCACACTGGGGCTTTTTTTTTTTTTGCAGCCGAGTTTGGATTCCTCCAGCAGGACAGTAGAAGGGAGAAGCCAGAGTGTTTCTTTGGGCAGAATTTTTTGTTTTGTTTTGTTTTGTTTGTCTTTTTAGGGCTGCACCTGTGGCACATGGAGGTTCTCAGGCGAGGGGTCGAATCAGAGCCGTAGCTGCCAGCCTGCACCACAGCCACAAGAACTGGGGATCCGAGCCACGTCTGAGACTTACACCACAGCTCACGGCAACGCCAGATCTTTCAATGTCCTGAGCGAGGCCAGGGATCGAACCTGCATCTTCATGGATACAAGTTGGATTCCTTTCCGCTGAGCCACGGCAGGAACTCCTCTGGGCGGAATTCTGATAGTGGCCGTGGGACCCTCGACAGCCCGGTTCCTCGTCCCTTGGCCTGGCTCTCACTGGATCGGGTGGACCTTCCCCCTCGCTCCATGGGACCTAGGGGACAATGGCTTTTCACTGCTGTGTGTCTCTGGGAACCCCATTGTCCTTTCTTGTTTCCCTCAACTCAAGCATAGCTTGCAATTCCTTCAATACAATCTTTTCATTTGAATCATAAGAGTGGACGCTTGTTTTTTGGAGGGATCTCAGCTGATACAACCACATATGGTATGATCTCATTTTGTCTTTCTTTTTTCTTTTTTTTCCATGGCATATGGAGTTTCCCAGGCTAGGGGTCTAATTGGCAAAGTTATAGCTGCCGGCCTACCCCACAGGCACAGCCACACCAGATCCAAGCTGAGTCTGCGACCTATGCCACAACTCATGGCAACACCAGATCCTCAACCCACTGAGCGAGGCCAGGGATCAAACCTGCGTCCTCATGGATGCTAGTCAGATTCGTTTCCGCTGAGCCATGATGGGAACTCCTGATCTCATTTTTACAAAGCTCAGAACCAAGGAAACTAAACACTATGTTATTGAAGGAATCCTACCTACCTAGTAGAACTATAAATAAAAAGCAAAGGAGTTCCTGTTGAGATGCAGTTGAAACGAATCCGACTTAGGAACCATGAGGTTTCAGGTTCGATCCCTAGCCTTGCTCAGTGGGTTAAGGATCCGGCGTTGCCATGAGCTGTGGTGTAGTTCGCAGAAGTGGCTTGAATCTGGCATTGCTGTGGCTGTGGTGTAGGCCGGCAGCTGTGGCTCCCATTAGACCCCTAGCCTGGGAATTTCCAAATGCCGGGGATGTGGCCTTAAAATGACAAAAAAAAAAAAAAAGCAAGTGTTCAATAAACATATGGTTCAGGGGGTTTCTGTCGTGGCTTGGCGGAAATGAACCTGACTAGCATCCATGAGGACACAGGTTCGATCCCTGGCCTCGCTCAGTGGGTTAAGTGATTTAGCGTTGCCATGAGCTGGGGTGTAGGTCGCAGACATGACTCAGATCCCCAGCTGTTGTGGCTGTGATGTACGCCAACAGCTACAGCTCTGATTTGACCCCTCGCCTGGGAACTTCCATGTGCCTCGGGTGCAGCCCTAAAAAGACAAAACCAAACCAAAAGCAAAAACCATAGAGTTCAGCCCAGTGGGAGCCTCTGGGGACCAAGTGGGGAATAAAATTGGGAGGGTAACTTCAACAGTGTTGATCAGGTTCTAATTCTCTACTTGGATGGTGTGTTCAAGCAGGGTCATTTTATTTTTTTTATCTTTTTATTTTTATTTATTTATTTTTTTGTCTTTTTGCCATTTCTTGGGCCACACCCGCGGCATATGGAGGTTCCCAGGCTAGGGGTCTAATCGGAGCTGTAGCTGCCAGCCTACACCAGAGCCACAGCAATGTGGGTTCGGAGCCGCGTCTGCAACCTACACCACAGCTCACAGCAACGCCAGATCCTTAACCCACTGAGCAAGGCTAGGGATTGAACCCGCAACCTCATGGTTCCTAGTCAGATTCGTTAACCACTGCGCCACAACGGGAACTCCTAGCAAGGTCATTTTAATACTGGGCTTGGTAACTTACCGCTGCAGTACACAAATTCTTTTACATAAATCACATTTAAGCGCTTGTAGCTTATATTGTTATGGGGAAGGGACAGGTCTGCTAAAACATAAGGAAACAAATGTCACAGGGGACTGAAGTAAACGGTATAACGTAATGTTAGGCAGTAAGCTATTTGGTAGAGCCCAGAGGCGGGAAAAAACACTTGGACTCATCTCCAGGTTATTTGATTTCCTGAAATTTCCAATTCATTGCTAGTTTTAAAAAATCATGTTGGCGTTCTCTTGTGGCTCTACGGGCTGAGGCTCCAGGGTAGTCATTGCTGAGGCGCGGGTTCTGCCCTTGCCTCGGGAAATTCCGCATGCCTTGGGTGCAGCTTAAAAAAAAAAAAAAGAAGAAGAAGAAGAGGGAGAAGAAGAAGAAAAATCAATGGGATGCATTTGTAAGAATCTGTTTCTGGGCTCTCTATTCTGTTTCATTAACCTAGGTGTCTCTCCTTTTGCCAATGCAACACTAGCTCAATTTCTACAATTTACTATTTAACGTGTTGAGATTAGGGCATAGAAATCCTCCAACTTTGCTTCTTTCTTTATTATGGCCAGGGGCGGGGGCGGGGGGGGGGGGAGGGAGGGCGTGGTGAAGAAGAAAAAAAATAGCTTTACTGCTTTGCCAGGCAACGGAGGCTACAGCAGGCTCATGCCCTAAAGACTGCACTCCCAATTTTGTTTCTTTCATTTTCCAAAAATTTTTTTTAAAACAGAAAAAAAAGCATTAAAAATTTTTTTATGTTTAAAGTTACATAAGGAATTTTCCTGTATGTTACCTCTTTTGATTTATGTTATATTCTAAGGTTACAGGAAAGGTACTGTTCTAATTGTATAGTAAGATGAGTTCAGAGAGAGTGTGATTCACTGTTGCTAGTAAGTACTTGTTAACCCATCAGCCTGGGTCACCCTTGTATACTAGAACAAAATGTTTTAGTTATTTTATTTCCTTTGCTTTTACATATACATCTTAGAATCAATTTGTCAATCTCTGCAAAAAATCCTACTGGTTTTTTAAAAAATTGTGGTGCAATACGTTACGTAACATAAATTTTACCACGTTAACTATTTTAAAGATTACAGCTCAGGAGTTCTGTCGTGCGTGGCTCAGCAGAAACGAATCTGCCTAGCATCCATGAGGATACAGGTTTGAGCCCTGGCCTCGCTCAGTGGGCTAAGGATCCAGCGTTGCCCTGAGCTGTGGTGTAGGTCGCAGACACTGCTTGGATCCTGAGTTGCTGTGGCTGTGGTGTAGGCTGGCAGCTGCAGCTCGGATTCGACCCCTAGCCTGGGAACCTCCATATCCTGCAGGTGCGGCCCTAAAAACAAAACAAAACAAAAGATTACAGTTCAGTGGTATTAAATACATGTATGATGTGCAACCACCAGCACAATGCATCTATTAAGCTCTTTTCATCTTGGAAAACTGCTGTCCCCATTAAATAATAGCTTCTCTTTCCCCCTCACCCCAGCCCCTGGCAACCACCATTCAACTCTCTGTCTCTATGATTTTGACTGTTCGTTACCTCGTGCAGTGGACTCGTGCTGTATTGGTCTTTTTGTATCTGTCTTCTTTCATTTATCACAATGTCCTTAAGTTTCATCCCTGTTTTAGCAGATGTAAGAATATCCTTCCTTTTATTCCTTTTATTTTTTTGTCTTTTGTCTTTTTAGGGCCTCACCCAAGGCATATGGAGGTTCCCAGGCTACTGGTTGAATCGGAGCTGTGGCCGCCGGCCTACACCACAGCCACAGAAACACAGGATCCGAGCCGTGTCTGCAACCGACACCACAATTCATGGCAACACTGGATCCTTAATCCACTGATGGAGGCCAGGGATGGAACCCGCATCCTTATGGATACTAGGCGGGTTCATTAACCACTGAGCCACGATGGGAACTCCAGAATATCCTTCCTTTTTAAGGCTGAATAATATTCCACTGTTTGTATGTATCACTTTTTTAAATCCATTCATCTGTTGATGGACAGTTTAGTTGCTTTTCTCTTTTGACTCTTATGAATAATTCTGCCATGAAAATACGTATTAAAATATCTAGTCGCATCTCTGACTTCAATTCTTTTGAGCATTTACTCAGAAGTGGAATTGCTGGATCATGTGATAGCTCTATTTGTAATTTTTGGAGGAGCTGCCATATTATTTTCCAGGGTGGCTCTACCATTTCACAACAGAGCACCGTGGTTCCAGTTGCTTGAAATCCTTGGTAACCCTTGTTTGTCTTTTGATAGTAGCCACCCTAGTGTGTGTGAGGTAATATCTCGTAGTTTTTTGTTTGTTTGTTTGTTTGTTTTTGTCTTTTTTGCTATTTCTTTGGGCCGCTCCTGCGGCATATGGAGGTTCCCAGGCTAGGGGTTGAATCGGAGCTGTAGCTGCCAGCCTACGCCAGAGCCACAGCAACGCACAGGATCTGAGCCGCGTCTGCAACCTACACCACAGCTCACGGCAACGCCGGATCCTTAACCCACTGAGCAAGGCTAGGGATTGAACCCGCAACCTCATGGTTCCCAGTCGGATTCGTTAACCACTGCGCCACGACGGGAACTCCCCACACGAACATATTTTTCATGTGCTTATTGACTATCTGAACATCTTCTTTGGAGAAATGTCTATTCAAGTCCTTTGCCCATTTTTGAATCTGGTGGTTTTTGTTGTTAAGTTTTAGGAGTTCTCTACATATTCATCAGATATATGATTTGTAAATGTTTTCCCCATTCCTTCATGAAGTTTTTTTTTTTTTTTTTTTTTTGTGGGATCTTATTAGGGCCGCACCCGCAGCATATGGAAGTTCCCAGGGTAGGGTTCGAATCAGAGCTGCAGCTGCCAGCGTATGTCACAGCTCTCGGCCAACGCTGGATCCTTAACCCAGTGAGTGACGCCGGGGATCAAACCCCCATGCTCATGGATACTGTTTGGGTTCATTACTGCTGAGCCACTATGGGCACTCCCCATGGGATTTTTGTTTTTATTTATTTTTTTAGGGGTGCACCACAGCATATGGAGGTTCCCAGGCCAGGGGTCGAACTGGAGCTACAGCTGCTGGCCTATACCACAGCCACAGCAATGCCAGATCCTTAACCCATTGAGCAAAGGCAGGGATCGAACTTTTAACCTCAGGGTTCCTAGTCAGATTCGCTTCCAATGCACCACGATAGGAACTCAATCCCCATGGAATTTTGATTAAGAAACATTTGGGCTAAGTCGGGAAGAAGTGGTTGCCTTAATCCATTTGGGCTGCTATTTAAAAAAATGCCAAGGAGTTCCCGTCATGGCGCAGCGGAAATGAATCCGACTAGAGTATGTGGTTGCGGGTTCGATCCCTGGCCTCCCTCAGTGGGTTAAGGATCCGGCATTGCAGTGAGCTGTGGTGTAGGTCGCAGACTCCACTTGGATCTGGCGTTGCTGTGGCTCTGGTGTAGGCTGGTAGCAACAGCTTCAATTAGACCCCTAGCCTGGGAACCTCCATATGCCGCAGGTTAGGCCCTAAAAGGACCAAAGACAAAAAATAAAATAAAATATTTAAAAAATGCCAAGATGGCTTACACAGCAAATGCTTGCTTCTCACAGTTCTGGCAGTGGAAAGTCCAGATCAAAATGCCGGTCTAGTGAGAGCATGTTTCCTGCTTCTTAGACAGCTGTCTTTTCGATGTCCTCTCAGGTGACAGAAGGGGCAATGGAGCCCTCTGGGATCTCTCTTGTAAGGACACTAACCCCATTTGTGAGGGGTCCGCCCTCATGACCTAATCAACTACTAAGGCCCCACTTCCTAAAACCATCACAGTTGGGGTTAGGTTTCAGCACAGGAATATTGAGCAGTGGGGGCACGAACTCGGTCGATATAAGCAGGCATCCCAGATTTTGTCAAGTGTTTACTATATCACCCTGTGGAGTAGTGAGACAGATTAGGAAGTGAGAAACACAGTGGAGCTACAAAAACAAAGATTTTCAAAATATTGTTAGAGAGAAGCCAATCAATTCAATCATTAAGTCCCATTTAATCTCAAGCAAATTAATCATTTCAAGATTTAGTTTCTGTGAAAAAACCAAGTAATCAAACTTGGCATTGCCTCACATTGTCCCAACTGATATTGTGAGAGCACCTGTCGTGGCTCAGCAGAAAAGAATCTAAGGAGCCTCCATGAGGACACAGGTTCCATCCCTGGCCTTGCCCAGTGGGTTAAGGATCCGGCAGCATTGCTGTGAGCTGTGGTGTATGTAGGTCACAGATGAGGCTCAGATCTGGTGTGGCTGTGGCTGTGACGTAGGCCAGCAGCTGCAACTACAAAAAAACCCACAGCCTGGGAACTTCCATATGCCACGGGTTTGGCCCTAAAAAAAACAAAAATCTGATATTATAAACTTCTAATATGGAACAATGAAACCTACATGGTATCAAGTTCCCGTTGTTGCTCAGCAGGTTAAGGATGCGATGTTGCGTCTGTGAGGACACGGGTTCAATCCCTGGCTGTGCTCAGGGGGTTAAGGATTTGGCGTTGCAGCAAGCTGCAGCAAAGATCACAGATGTAGCTTGGATCTGGCGTTGATGCGGCTGTGGGGTAGCCTGGCAGTTGTAGCTCCGATTTGACTCCTAGCCTGGGAACCTCCATATGCCACAGGCGTGGCCCTAAAAAACAAACAAAAAAAAAGAAAAGTAAAGTAAAAGAAAACTACATGGTATTACGTATGAGAGATTCTTGTCCAAAACGTTTATCTAATCACAGGGAATAACAGGACAAATTCAGAATATAAAACAGTTGGCAAGACAAATGGCCTTGACTCTTAGGAAAGTCAATTTCTGAAAAAAAAAATAGGGGTGTTCCTGCTGTGGCTCAGTGGAAACTCATCTGACTAGTGTTCATGACAACACAGGTTCAATCCCTGGCCTCGCTCAGCGGGTTAAGGATCCGGTGTTGCCATGAGCTGTTGTGTAGGTCGCAGAGGCAACTCGGTTCCTGCGTTGCTGTGGCTGTGGTGCAGGCCGGCTGCTCTAGCTCTCATTGGACCCCTAGCCTGGGAACCTCCATATGCCGTGGGTGTGGCCCTAAAAAAGGAGAAAAAAAAAAGATGGGGAGAAACAAACAAATAAAGTGAAGGAGAGAGGTGGGGAAGGAACAATTCTTTTTTTTTTTTTTTTAGCTTTCTTTCTTTTTTTTTGTCTTTTTGCCATTTCTTGGGCCGCTCCCGTGGCATATGGAGGTTCCCAGGCTAGGGGTTGAATCGGAGCTGTAGCCACCGGCCTACGCCAGAGCCACAGCAACGCAGGACCTGAGCCGCGTCTGCAACCTACACCACAGCTCATGGCAACGCCGGATCCTTAACCCACTGAGTGAGGCCAGGGATCGAACCCACAACCTCTTGGTTCCTAGTCAGATTCGTTAATCACTGCGCCAGGACAGGAACTCCGGGAAGGAACAATTCTAAAGAACAAAGAAATAAAACCAAGTAAAATACATAAACCTTGACTGGATCCTGGATAAAAAATTGTTATACAAGACAATTTTAGACGGTTGGAAAATTTGAATATACCCTGCATAGTAGATAAGCTTGAAAGATTTCTATTCATTTTCTTAGGTGTCGTCATGGTTCTGCGATCATGCAGGACAATGTTCTTATTCATAGTAGGTACATATTACATTGTTTGAGGTGAAAAGTCATGATGCGTGTAACTTGTTTCCAGTGGGTCAGATAAATAAACAAATACACACAAATGTGGCAAAAAGTTAACAACTGATGAACTGCATGAAGGATATATAAGGTTTTTTGGTACCATTCTTTCAACTTTTCTATAGAGCTTGAGTATGCCAAGATAGTTTTTTTGTTTTTTTTTTTTTTTTTGCTTTTTAGGATGGCACCCAAGGCATGTGGAAGTTCCCAGGCTAGGGGGAGAATGGGAGCTACGGCTGCTGACCTATGCAACAGCCACAACAACAGCCACAGCCACAGCCACACGGGATCAGATCCAAATCTGCAACCTACACCACAGCTCATGGCAACGCCCGATCCTTATCCCACTGAGCGAGGCCAGGGATCAAACCCGCAGCCTCATGGATCCTAGTCGGGTTCATTAACCACTGAGCCACAAAGAGAACTTCCAAGATGAAAATTTGAGAGGGGGGTAGTTGTGATGCAAGGGGATCAATGGCCTCCTTAGAGTGCTGGGACGTAGGTTCAATCCCCAGGCAGGCACACTGTGGGTTAAGGATCTGGTGGTGCCGCAACTGTGGCTCAGGTCTGATCCCTGACCCAGGAGCTCCATGTGCCTTGGGGGCTTGGGGCAAAAAACAAATTTTTGAAAAGGGGGATATGCAAAACAATAATAAAAGAAAAGCATCACTTGGTTAATAATACACTGTTACCTTGTGCGTTGGATTTATTTGGAATCTTGAAATAAATATTTTTTAAATGTGGATACTCTTACTGAGGCATCTAAATTTAGATTACAGGGTAGCCATGGAGAAATATTTGCGCTTTGAATCAGACGTTGAAAAGGCAGAGTTGATGTTGGCATGGTATGCCTTGCCTACTGGCCAGGAGAAAATGTTCTCCCCATGCTAATCATATTTGAATTTTGCAGTACAACTATTCAGAAGATACATTTAGGAGTTCCCGTCGTGGCGCAGTGGTTAACGAATCCGACTAGGAACCATGAGGTTGCAGGTTCGGTCCCTGCCCTTGCTCAGTGGGTTAACGATCCGGCGTTGCAGTGAGCTGTGGTGTAGGTTGCAGGCGCGGCTCGGATCCTGCGTTGCTGTGGATCTGGTGTAGGCCGGCGGCTACAGCTCCGATTGGACCCCTAGCCTGGGAACCTCCATATGCCGCGGGAGCCGCCCAAGAAATAGCAAAAAGACAAAAAAAAAAAAAAAGAAGATACATTTACTGTTAACCTAAAAGTTTGGAGTTGGGACAGAAAGTATCCCTCTTCTGGAAGGGAGGAGCAAAAGGAATCTAAAAGATAGGTAGGAGTTCCCTGGTGGCCTAGTGGGTTATGGATTGGGCATTGTCACTGCTGTGGCTCAGGTTCAGTCCCTGACCTGGGAATTTTCGCATACCACGGGTGCAGCCACGAGCAAACAAACAATCAAACAAAACCCCCAAAAGATGGGGTAATGATAGAAAACTGTATAGAGAGGGTGAGATGCATGCTTGGTCTTGAGAGCAGAGAAAAGATCTAATTCCAAGTATGTACTCACTTGTGAAGGAGCAGAAGGTAGAATGGAGCCTGTGTGAATAGAGTCCAATAAAGGACTTGTGCAAAAAAAGACAAAGGTTTTAGGAGTTCCCATTGTGGTGCAGTGGAAACAAATCTGACTAAGAACCATGAGGTTGCAGGTTCGATTCCTGGCCTTGCTCAGTGGGTTAAGGATCCGGCGTTGCCGTGAGCTGTGGTGTAGGTCACAGACGCGGGTCGGATCCCGGGTTGCTGTGGCTGTGGTCCAGCCAGTGGCTGCAGCTCCAATTAGACTCCTAGCCTGGGAACCTCCACATGCCTCAGGTGCGGCCCTAGAAAAGACCAAAAAAAAACGAAGGCGCAAAATAGAAACAGACTCACAGATACAGGGAAGAAACATGTTGGTGCCAGAGGGGAGAGGGCTGGGAGCTGGGAAAGGCTGAGTGAAATAGGTGAAGAGATTAGGGGTTACAAGCTTCAAGTTACAAAAGAAATGTACATGGAGTTCCCATTGCTCCATGGTCGCTCCATGGTAATGAACCAGCTAGGACCCATGAGGACGCGAGTTCGATCCCTGGCCTTGCTCAGTGGGTTAAGGAGCCAGCATTGCCATGAGCTACGATGTAGGTTGCAGATGCAGCTTGGATCCCGCATCGCTATGGCTGTGTCGTAAGCCAGCCGCTGTAATTCCAATTCGACCCCTAGCCTGGAACTTCCGCAGGCCGTGGGTTTGGCCCTAAAAAGACAACAAACAAACAAACAACAAAATAAATGTACAACATAGGGAATGTAGTCAGTAATGTTCAGTAATATCATAATATCTTTGTATGGTGACAGATAGTAACTAGACTTATCATGGTGAACATTTTGCGATGTATAAAAAAATCAAATCAGGAGTTCCTGTCATGGCTCAGTGGAAACGAATCTGACTAGGAACCATGAGGTTGCGGGTTCGATCCCTGGCCTTGCTCAGTGGGTTAAGGATCCGGCGTTGCCATGAGCTGTGGTGTGGGTCACAGATGTGGCTTGGATCTCATGTTGCTGTGGCTCTGGCGTAGGCCGGCGACTGCAGCTCAAATTAGACTCCTAGCCTGGGAACCTCCATATGCTGCAGGTGTGTCCCTAAAAAGCCCAAAAAAAAAAAAAAAAAAATTAAAAAATCAAATCGTAGTTCCCTAGAAACACAGCAGTTTAAGGATCTAGCACTGTCACTACTGCAGCTCAGGCTACATCTGTGCACTCGGGCTACAGCTGTGATTCGGGTTCAATCCCTGGCCCCAGAACTTCCACATGCCACTGGTTAAGGCCAAAAAATAAAATAAAATAAATAAGATAAAATTAAATGAAATTAAATTAAAATATCAAATCACTATGTTGTGGAATGCCACTTTGTGGTGCAGCAGAAACAAATCCAACTAGTATTGAAGAGGATGTGGGTTTGATCCCTGGCCTCGCTTGGTGGGTTGAGGATCCAGCGTTGCCGTGAGCAGATGTGGCTCAGATCTGGCATTACTGTGGCTGTGGTGTAGGATGGCAGCTACAGCTCTGATTTGACCCCTAGCCTGGAAACCTCCATATGCCATGGGTGCAGCCCAAAAAAGACCAAAAAAAAAAAAATTATACTTTGATTTAAAAAAATTTTAAAAATCAGCAAAATACTAAGATCAAATAATGCTTTCACATCATATTGCATTCAACCCTATAAAAATAGTTTTTCATTTCTCAGGGGAAGAAAATAGTTTATTTATTTATTTATTTATTTATTTTTAAATTTTTGTCTTTTTGCCATTTCTTGGGCCGCTCCCGCGGCATATGGAGGTTCCCAGGCTAGGGGTCAAACCAGAGCTGTAGCCACCAGCCTACACCACAGCCACAGCAACGAGGGATCCGAACCGCACCTGTGACCCACACCACAGCTCATGGCAACGCCAGATCCTTAACCCACTGAGCAAGGGCAGGGATCGAACCTGCAACCTCACGGTTCCTAGTCGGATTTGCTAACCACTGAGCCACGACGGGAACTCCCAAAAGAGTTTATTTTACACTTGCCACGAGGCAGGTGCTGTATTAAGCTGGTACCCTCCTTTTCTAAGTTAATGCAATGCCTCCGTGAGGTAAGAATGCTCACTGTCCTCTTTTGCTCACAGCTTGGTTAGTCACCTAACTTCCTCACACGACATAGGGTATGACATAGAGCCCAGAGTCAAAGCCATGGCCTCCGACCCCACAACCATTTTTACGGCTTCAGGCCTTTTGTCCTACAGAAATGGATAAAAGATTTATGATGTCGTCACGCATCTTCAGTTTGCATGTAATAACTCTCTTTTACCATTTCAAAGAGCAGCTTATCTTTATGAGTGACCCGTTGGCCAAAATGTGCATGCTTTGAGCATCTAAGTTAGTAATAGTGAACTCATTTCATAAGTTAGATGCTTTGAGCATCTAAGTTAGTAATAGTTAGTGAACTCATTTCACAAAAATCTAAGGGTCTTATATGCTAGGGATGGTATTGTTTCACTTAATTCTTATGAGAATCCCTGCAAAATTATTACGGTTTACCTTTTTCAGATGAGGTGAAGGAATTTTCCCCAGGAGATGCCAGCTACCAAGAGGAGAGCCATGTTGCCTTCGGAAGGGGCTTATGGGGTGAGCTGGACTGCATTTCCCAGGATTCTCCGCTCTGTGCGTTTTAGTTGTGGGGCGGGGCTACAAAAGACATTTTGCATCTGACTGGCAGGGAGAAGTGAAGTCAGAGTCCTAAGGTGTTGTACACTCCGCAGGCATCCAGGTGTTGCTGGGCATCCAGGTGTTGGAATTCTTGTACAGGGGTTACCTGGTGGCCCAGCCTCTGTGGAGCTGCTCTTTTCTCTCCCCAGGTTCTCCAGGTGTGACTTTGCTCTTGGACAAAGGATGCTACCGTCTCTCGCAGGTCACTCCATCCCGAAAGTTGGAGTCTGGCAGTGAACTGCACGGAGTCCCTTCTGCCTCTGCAGGTTTGTCTCTCTTCATTCTACCCCCTTTACGTCCATCTTTGTTCCAGACTTGGTGCTCTGTGGACCTCAGGCTCCTATGTCAGAAAGGAAGATGATAGTTTTACAGAGAACATTTAACCAGTTTCCACACTGGCAGAAGTCTGTACCCTTTTCGTATTTCCAGTGGTGTGGTCCAACCCTGAATTTTTTTTTTTTTTTTTTTTTTTTTTTAGGACCGCACCTGCAGCATGTGGAGGTTCCCAGGCCAGGGGTCCAATTGGAGCTGTAGCCGCCAGCCTACACCACAGCCACAGCCATGCCAGATCCGAGCTGTGTCTGCAACCTACACCACAGCTCATGGCAACGCTGGATCCTTAACCCACTGAGTGAGGCCAGGGATTGGACCTGCATCCTCATGAATGCTATCAGATTTATTTCCACTGAGCCTCAACGGGAACTCCTGTTTCTTAATCTGGGATGTATAATTCAGTTGGTGAAAAATTCATTTAGCTGTATGCGTATGGCTTACCCACTTTCATTTCTTTCTTTCTTCCTTTCTTTTTCTTTCTTCCTTTCTTTCTTTCCTTCTTTCTTATTTTCTTTCCTTCCTTCCTTCTTTTTTCCACAGGAGGCATCAGCTTGATGTGAGATCTCAGTTTCCAGACCATGGATTGAACCCAGGCCACAGCAGTGAAAGCACCAAGCCCTAACCACTAGGCCACCAGGGAACTCCCCCACTTTTCTAAATATATGTTACACTTTGATAAAGTTTACAGTAGAAGAAAATAAACAAGGAAACAAGATTCCATGGTGCCTGGGGTAGTCAGATTAATGGCTCCCCTAAAATGTCCATATTCTAATCCCCAGAATTCGTGAATATATCAGGTTACATGGTGAAAGGGATTTTGCAGTTGTGATTAGTTAAGGATATTGAGATGGGGAGCCTGTCTCGGATTATCCAGGTGGACCAATGCAATCATAAGGGTCCTTACAAAAAGAAAGCGAAAGGGAGTTCTCGTTGTGCCACTGTGGAAACGAATCCGACTAGTATCCATGAGGATGTGGGTTCGATCACTGGCCCTGTTCAATGGGTCTGGGATCCGGTGTCGCTGTGAGCTGTAGTGTAGGTTGCAGATGGGTCTTGGATCTGGTGTTGCTGTGGCTGTGGCCTGCAGCTGCAGCTGCAGCTTCGATTTGACCCCTAGCCTGGAAACTTCCATACGTCACAAGTGCAGCCCTATAAAAAAAGAAAGAAAGGGGAGTTCCCATCGTGGCTCAGTGGTTAACGAATCCGACTAGGAACCATGAGGTTGCAGGTTCCATCCCTGGCCTTGCTCAGTGGGTTAACGATCTGGCGTTGCCGTGAGCTGTGGTGTAGGTTGCAGACACGGCTTGAATCCTGCATTGCTGTGGCACAGGCCGGTGGCTACAGCTCCGATTCAACCCCTAGCCTGGGAACCTCCATATGCTGTGGGGCGGCCCAAGAAAAGGCAAAAAGACAAAAAAAAAAAAAAAAAAAAAAAAAGAAAAAAAGAAAGCAAGAGGCAGAGTCCAAGAGGAGGGAAGCAGAAGATAAAGATGGGCTTTGAAGTCGGAAGCAGGATTTGAAGGCCAAGGAATGCGGGTGACCCCAGAAGCTGGAAAAGGCAAGGAAACACATTCTCCCAGGGCCTCCAGAGAGAGCACAGCCACCCTGGGTTTGGACCCACTGAATCTCATTTTTGACTTCTGACCTACATGACTGGGAAATAATAAACCTGTGTTAAGCTATTGAGTTTGTGATCACTTGTTTCCGCAGCAGCAGGTCAACTCCAGTAATATAATTAATCATTTGCCAAGTTACACGAAACTATTTAATTCATCATTCAAAAATTCCAGACTCTGGAGTTCCCATTGTGGCTCAGTGGGTTAAGAACCTGACTAGTATCCATGAGGATGCAGGTTTGATCCCTGGCCTTGCTCAGTGGGTTAAGGATTCAGTGTTGCCACAAGCTGCAGTGTAGGCCCCAGACACAGCTCGGATCTGGTGTTCCTGTGGTTGTGGTGTAGGCCGGCAACTGTAGCTCTGATTAGACCCCTAGCCTGGGAACCTCCATATGCGGCAGGTGAGGCCCTAAAAAGAAAAAAAAGAAATCCAGAAGTGTCCCTCCCATGACCATCCTCACCCCAAAGTAAGCACTGTCCTAACTTCTGATGCCACAGGCTGGTTTTGCCTGGTTTTGAACTTCACATTGATGGAATTATGCAGTACAAACACCCTTGTGTCTGATTTCTTTTGTTCCAGTCCTTATGTTTATGAGTCATTTATGTTGAATATTCATTTTCACATCTGTATAGGGTTTTGTTTTGTTTTTTTTTTTTTTTTGGCCAAGCTGCCGGTTTGTGGAATTTCCCCAGCCAGGGATTGAACCCAGGCCACGGCAGTAACCAGAGCCACACCTGTGACAACACTGGATCCTTAACCTACTGCGCCTCATGGGAACTTCCACTCATGTCTATATAGTTTACCCATACTATAAAATTCAGTTTCTTTTTGTTTGTTTATTTGTTCTTGTTGTTGTTTGTTTTGGTTTTTAGGGCTGCACCCTCGGCATATGGGGGTTCCCAGGCTAGGGGTCGAATTGGAGCTGTTGCCGCCGGCCTATACCACAGCCACAGCAACCCCAGATCCTAGCCGTGTCTGCCACCTACCCCACAGCTCACGGCCACGCCAGATCCTTAACCCACTGAGCGAGGCCAGGGGTCGAACCTGCAACCTCATGGTTCCTAGTTGGTTTCACTTCCACTGTGCCACGACAGGAACTCCTAAAATTCAGTTTCTTTGTCCATTCTAACCACTGATGGCCATTTGGATGTTTCTGGTTGGGGCTAAGAGTCATTCTGCCGTGAGCATTGTTTGCACCTGCTTTCTGACAAACTCGGATCTCTGTGTAATCTGCGCAGTGGGACTTCGGGGTCACAGAGCATGCATACACTCAGCTTTCCCAGGTACTGCGGGAACCACAGTCCTGTCCCTCTGCATCTCTCCCACCCCGAGCCTGCCCCTTAGCCCTGTCCCTGACCTCCCTGTGATTCTGCCCCCCGCCCCCCTCCTCCCCACACCCTATGCGGCCCCGGGAACAGGCAACGGGGTAAAGTTCAGCACTGGAATGAAGCCGAGCGATGCATGTATCTACTTCATGCATGCCTTAGTTGATTTTTTTAAATGATGCCATTTTAACGGTCTATTTATTTTAGGCGGTGGCATAAGGTCCCCTGGGTAAAAACATTAAGTGCATCAGGTGCACTCAGGAAAATATTGGGGTGTTTTGTCCTTGGTGGCGGGACATTAAAACCGCAAGAAGTGTCAGGTGGAAAAGAGGGTCCGGAGGTTCAAACAAAACAAAACAAAACAGGACAATGGTTAAAAAAAAAAAAAAGCAGAGCTGCTTCTACCTAATGGAATCTTTGCTGCTGTGGGTCCTTGTGGGCGAGTAGAAAGCTACGCTTGGCTGGGAGCAAGCAGGCAGGTTGTGTCTCCTGCTTTCTGTAACCGTTAAAGTTTAGATCTGTGTTCTTTGCTGCTGGGGAAACTTTATACCTATAAGGCAATCCATCGCTATGTTAATGAGACACCATGCAATTAGAATCCTTGAGAAGTTCTAAAATTGTTGAGAATTCAAAGTACTGCGCTGGAGGAATTCCTGTTGTGGCTCAGTGATAATGGACCCTGCTAGTATCCTTGAGGACTCGGGTTCGATCCCTGACCCTGCTTCGTGGGTTAAGGATCCCGTGTTGTAGTGAGCTGTTATGTAGGTCGCAGACTCACTTCGGACCCCAAGTTGCTGTGGCTGTGGCTGTGGCCAGCAGCTGCAGCTCTGATTCGGCTCCTAGCCTGGTAACTTCCATATGCCACAGGTATGGCCCTAAAAAAAACCCAAAAAACAGAAAATGAGTACTGGGCTGGTCATCACATTTTTTTATAAAGAAAAAAGAGAAAGCTGAAGAACTTATAGCCTAGTAATTCCAAAGTTACCAATTAGAAAGCATGAGCCATGTGGGACCAAGATCCGGTTCAAAGTACATGTATATTTTATGGTAGATCATGTCACCATGAAACTGAGCTTTTGAGTTATTTACTGCAAAGAGCAATCTTGTCATATTCTGCTCTCTACAAAGATTTTGTAATGAAATTTTGTGGAATGTGTAAGCTTCATGAGGTCCTATTTTTGCAAATCATGTCTAATACGTTTGTTGTTGGAAATTGCATCTTTTAATTGTTGTTATGGAAAACAGATATGAATATGAATATGAATATGTTATGGAAAACGGATATGAATATACTTGGTGATCATTTTTTTTTTTGTTTTTTTTTAGGGCCACACCCACGGCATTTGGACGTTGTCGAATCGGAGCTGCAGGTGTTAGAAAAAATCCGAGCCACATCTTCGTAGAATCCGAGCCACATCTTCGACCTACACCACAGCTCATGGCAACGCTGGATCCTTGGCCCACTGATTGAGGCCAGGGATTGAACCTGCATCCTCATGGATGCTAGTCGGGAACGCCACTTGGTGAAAATTCTTGTACTGCCTATGATCGCATTGATTTTGTTTTGTTGTCTCCTGTGCGAGTAGCACAAATGCACTGAGTGATCAGTATGCTGGTCTCTGCTCTCTTAAAGGCCTGGGAACCAAACCAACCCCTGTCTAACCCCACACAAAGCCCAGTTCTTCCGAGGTCAGGCTGGGGCCTGTGGGGAGGAGGTTGATCAAGTCTTTCCCTCTCATGGAGCCGGAAAGATCTGCTGGGCGCAGGAACCACATCCACGAGTCCTCGCCTTGACAAGGATTGGCCTGAGCCCAGGGTGCCCATTCTAACTGTCGAGAACCCCCTCTCCCCTGCCCGGGCACTTCTGGGCTTCTCTGTCTTAGCCTCCCGAGACTGCTTGGCCTGAACAAATAATTCCTTATGCCATCTAGCCTGGATCCCCAGGGGATGGGCTCAGGGTTGATAAAGTTCGCCTCATGGCAAGGTCCTCCATGCATGCACTTTTCTTGAGGGGGGAAGTGGCTGGTAAAAGACAAGATTTAAGATTCTGGGGGGTTTTTTGGCTTTTTTTTTTCAGGGCTACGCATGAGGCATATGGAAGTTCCCAGGCTAAGGGTCGAATCAGAGCTGCAGCTGCCAGCCTACACCATAGTCACGGCAATGCAGGATCCCAGCCACATCTGTGACCTGTGCCACAGCTCAGGGCAAATCCAGATCCTTAACTCACTGAGCAAGGCCAGGGATTGAACCCACATCCTCATGGATGTTAGTTGGGTTCGTTAATGCTGAGCCACAACAGGAACACAAAATCATGGTGGCTTTTTTTTTTTTTTTTTTTAATTAAGATGATTTTGTGTTAAGGAGTTCCCTGGTGGTCAAATGGTCAGGATTCAGCACTTTCACCATTGTAGCCCTGGTTTAATTCCTGGTCTGGGAATTGAGGTCCCACATCAAGCCACTGAATGCCGCAACCAAAAAAGAAGAAAAAAGGGAGCATTCTTGTGGTTCAGCAGGTTAAGGATCCAGCATTGTCAAGGCAGAGGCTTGGGTCGTTGTGGCAGCTCGGGTTCCACCCCTTGTCTTGGAACTTCTGCATGCTGTAGGTGTTGCCAAAAAAGAAAAAAAAAAAAAAGAAAAAAAAAAAAAGACTTTATGTTAAACGGTGGGTTTTTCTACCCTTTTCTAGGCCAGACTTGCCCCGAAGTGAACAGGAGGGACCAGGAGGCTTTCTCCAGGTTGTAAACAGGGGAGTTATCGCGGCCATTGTCACAGAAAATGGGACGTCTTGCTGCAGGTGCAGCTTACCCTTCACCACTGCCTGCGGTTTCAAGCGGGGAGACTTCCCCAGCGAGGTGACTCAGGGACTTTGGAGCGCTTCGTCCCCAGCCTCCCACCTAGCTTTTCTCATCACCCTTTGTCCTTTCTGCTTTACAGACTGCCTCTTGGGCCCGGGGGTGGTTCCCTTTCCTCCCAGCAGCTCCGGATGAGAGAAGCCAGAGGAGAGCCCAGCAGGCTGCACCTGCTCGAGAGAGAGGCTGGGGACCCAGGCGTGTGCCTCCTTCTGCTGCAGCTCAGGCTGGAGGCTGCTGGCAGTTAGTCGGGGAGAGGCCTGCTGGGCTCCAAGGGCACAGGGCCCTGTGTGGCTGGGTGGGAGGCGGAGGCCACACCGCGCCCGTGGGAAGGACAGGACAGAACATCTTGTCCCGAGCTCTCCGGTCTTCTCCCTAGAGCAGCCCCCATCCCTGCCCTGAAAGTGCTTCTCCATTCAACATCGTCTCCCAGGAGTTCCCGTCGTGGTGCAGCGGAAACGAATCCAGCTGGGAACCATGAGGTTACAGGTTCAATCCCTGGCTTCGCCAGTGGGTTAAGGATCTGGCCTTGCTGTGAGCTGTGTGTAGGTTGCAGATGCTGCTCGGATTCTGTGTTGCTGTGGCTGTGGTGTAGGCGGGCACCTGTAGCTCCGATGGGACCCCTAGCCTGGGAACCTCCCTATGCCGCGGGTATGGCCCTAAAAAGACAACTTCTTCTTTCAAAACTCTACTTTCCTCTTGCCTTTGGGAGAAGCTGGGAGGCCCTTCCCCCGTGGGGTCACTGTGGCGGGAGGCTGTGGACAGGGACAAGTCCCTCCCAGCTCTACATCTGCTGGCCTTGACTTTGGGGCAGCACTGTCACTTGTGCGGGGGGCGGGCTGAGGGGTCAGTCCCCAGGTATGTGTTCTCGTGGGCTGTCCCTGGGTCTAACCACTGTACCATTCAAAAGATTTATAAGTGAATGATGAAAGCAGAACTCTCTCATATGAGCGGAACTATCTCATCGAGGAGATTTTTCATTAAACATCCACAAACATTTGCTGTGTCCTTCCCATGCGTCATGCTTCACCGTAGCTCTAGGGAGAGTTTAGAGAGGAAAACACATAACTCTCTGGCTGCCTTCGTAGAGTGGGATGGGACAGGCAATAAACAAAAGACATGAGCACATTGCATGGTAGGTTAGAAGGTCAAAAGTACTGAGAAGCCAAAAAAAGCACGAAGGGGAAAAGGGAATTGGGGGTGCAGAGCAAGGGTAATGTTTACTTTTATTTCCGGGCGTCAGGGAAGGTCTCACTGAAAATGAAACATTTGAGGCAAGACGCAAAGGAAGGGAGGGACTGAGCCCTGCTGTTCCCTGGGGAAGAGGGTTCCTGGGAGAAGGAACGGCAAGTGCAAAGGTCCTGGGGCAGCAGCGTGCCTGGCACTTTAAAGCAGCTGGTGTGGCCAGAGCAGAGTGGGAGGAGGGGAGAAGAGTGGGGCAAGAGGTCAGAGAAGGACCAGGGGCGGGGCCAGGGCCTCGGGACCTCGTGGGACTTGGGCTTCTCCTCTGGGTCAGATGGGAGCCATCGGAGCTTTTGGAGAGGAGGGTGGGCCTGACAGGTTTGAAGGATCCTTCAGCTGCTGCTGAGAATGGGCGATAACAGGATGAATACAGGAGGAAGACAGTTAGAAGGCTACTCTGCTCTTCCGGGCGAGAAGTGCTTTGACTGGAGACAGACTCTGAAGATGCGCTCCTCAGGGCTTGCAATGGACTGCACGTGCGATAGACAAGACAGACGGTTCCCTGGTGGCGTAGGGGTTAAGGATTTGGTGTTCTCACTGCTGTGGCGTGGGTTCGATCCTTAGCCAGGTTCTTGTGCATGCCTTAGGATTGGCCAAAACAAATAAAAAAGTAGGTGATGCTAAGACTCTTTTTTCCCCTTTTTTGGCTATACCCACAGCATGTGGAAGCTCCCGGCCAGGAATCAAACCCAAGCTGCATCTGCGGCAGTGCCAGGTCTTTTTTTTTTTTTTTTTTTTTTTTTTTTTTTTGTCTTTTTGCCTTTTCCAGGACCGCTTGCCCGGCATATGAAGGTTCCCAGGCTAGGGGTCGAATCGGAACTGTAGCCACCAGCCTACCCCAGAGCCACAGCAACACGGGATCCGAGCCACCTCTGCAACCTACACCACAGCTCACGGCAACGCCGGATCTTTAACCCACTGAGCAAGGGCAGGGATTGAACCTGCAACCTCATGGTTCCTCGTTGGATTCATTTCCACTATGCCATGATGGGAACTCCCGGGAATTTCTGATTCTAAGAATTTGAAAAGAAATTAATCTGGCCCAAAATGACTTAGGAAAGATTTTGTGAAGGAAGGAGTTTAGGGATGGAGGTGGGTCACTTTCCAAGCTGGAGGGCAGATGTACACAGACCTGGAAGAAATATGGGGGCAGAGGAGAGAGAGGCCCAGAGAGGGGACGTGCTGGATTGCCACAGGGGATAAGAGCTAGGGTTGGAGTCACTACAGAGTTTTTGTGGCCATGGGACTTCTGGAAGAAAACAGAAGGCGTAATCCTTTGGGATAGTCGAGGATCATTATTATTGCTGTTATTTACAAGGGTGTGGGTGGTTGACGAAGATCAACAAGGGACAGTGAGGCTCCCTGGGCCCCCCTCCAATGGCCCCCACCTTAGTGGAAGACAAGCCAAGACCTGAAGGGCCAGGGGAGGTGGGCCATCCAGACCCAGAGAGGGTCGCTGTGGGGAGAGAGGCTGTCCCTCGAGAACTGTGGCCTTCAGCAGAGGAACCCCAGCCACCACCAACCCAGGAAGGTGGCTGGGAAAATAGACATCCACCCCTTCCCTCTCCTGCTGGGGCCTCCTAGTGGGGGCCAGAGGGCAAGAGAGCCCTTTCCAGTTGGTGCAGTGGGAGGAGGCGGGTGGGGGACAGAATATCCCATGGGCTGTAGAAACAAGCAGGACGTTTAGGTGACGGGGAAACGAAAGGGCTTGAATAGACAACAGGCAAAGTTGTGCTTCGGGACACTGAAAAGTAATGGCAGGGAGTTCCCGTGGTGGCGCAGTGGTTAGCGAACCTGACTAGGAACCATGAGGTTGCAGGTTCAATCCCTGGCCTTGCTCAGTGGGTTAAGGATCCGGCGATGCCGTGAGCTGTGGTGTAGGTTGCAGACGCGGCTCGGATCCCGCGTTGCTGTGGCTCTGGCGGAGGCCGGGGCTGCAGCTCCAATTTGACCCCTAGCCTGGGAGCCTCCATATGCTGTGCAAGTGGCCCTGGAAAAAGGCAAAAAGACAAAAAAAAAAAAAAAAAAAAAAAAAAAGAGAAAAGTAACGGCAGGACTTCCTGGGTATGGAGTCAAGGAGGCTCTTCAGAGATGAGGGAATGAAGAGAAAAGTAACCATTTTTAGGAGATCGCATCACTTTGGGAGCTAGCTTTGTTCAAAGTGCTTTACAGGCATCACTCTGGACGTGTCAGCTACCGCATGAGCGTGAAAGAATACTCAGCGCTCGTCATTGCCTTAGCAGAGTGCCTGGCACAGCGAAGCGTTCGACATGTGTTATCTATTAGTTCTTATCCTCATTTTAAAGATGATAAAAAAACCAAAACCAAACACTGAGCCACAGAGAGGTTGCTCAACTAGTAAGTGGTGTTCAAACATAGGTACCTCCTGATTCTGGCTCCCACGTCCCCAAGGTCATGTCCAACCTCACTGTGTTTTCTGCAACGCCCTGAGAAACATTTCAAAGGAAGAACTGGTAAGTCTTGGAGACAGACATGGGCCAGTGTCTGCAATGTGGGAACACGCAGGGACAGACGCCAACGTCGAGGGAGAGGAAGCGATAAATGTGGAAACAATTTGCTGAGGGAGGCAGGGCCACGTTGCATTAAGGGGACAGCTGGCTGGGTGAGCCTTAGAGGGGTGAGGACACCGAGGGAAAGAGGACACTGCCAGGAGGTGGAGGAGGGGCCTTGGGAATTAGATGCAAGGTCTGCTAGTGACTAGGTGCTGATCAAAACGTTAGGTACCTTCAAAGTCCTCTGGAAAGCTATCAAGATGATAGGTCTTCTATTTCGAGGGCACTTATCTCATAGAAGCCCAGGGTTTACCACACAGTGGCCGCTCTAGAGAAATTCAATTTTTTAAAAACCCTTCATGGCCAAACCCGCAGCATAAAGAAGTTCCGTGCCAGGGACTGAATCTGAGCCACAGCTTTGACCCACTCCGCAGCTGGGGCAACACCGGGTCCTTCAACCCACTGCGCCAGGCCTGGGATCCAACCCGAACCTCGGCAGTGACCTGAGCTGCTGCAGCCAGATCCTTAGCCCACTGCTCCACAGCGGGAACTCTGAGAAAGGCAATTTTTGTTGAATGAAATGATGCAGGGTTTTGGGCGCACGTGAATTCACTTCCACGTACTGATGCAGATTTTTCATAGTTTCTCCTGTTTTCCGTAGGTCCAACACCGACTACTTTCCTAAGTCGCTCAGGACAAGACTGACACTGTGCCTGCATCAAGAGTGCCTGCAGCTGAAACTAAATTCAGTTCACAATGGATGTTTGCATTATTGTATCGGTATTAGAATCGGAATGATGTGGGAATGCCGTGGTGGCCCAGCGCTTAGGACCACGGTGGCCCAGGTTCAGTCCCTGGCGTGGGAAATGTCCCACGTCAAGCCGCTCTACACCTTGCTTCCACCCCGCCCCCCGCCAAAAAAAAAAAAGCGGAATTTGAATGATGTATATAATTTTCTTTGCATCATCTCCACTGCTAACCACTGACTTCATTTTTCACTCTTTCAAAACTAACCCTAATCTTTAATCCTCGTCTTGGATCTCTCTCCTATGAGAATTGTTGGGAACAGGTTGGTTTCCTCACCATTTTCCAGATATACTCTTCACACTTAATGCCTAGCGACTCCTAAATAGTGACTTGAAAGGTTCCACTGAATTCTTCTTATTTTTTTTTTTTTGGTCTTTTTGTGTTTTTAAGGCCGCACCTGTGGCATATGGAGGTCCCCAGGAGAGAGGCTGAATTGGAGCTGTAGCCGATGGCCTATGCCAGAGGCACAGCAATGCTGGATCCTTAACCCACTGAGTGAGGCCAGGGATTGAACCCGCAACCTCATGGTTCCTAGTCAAGAATTTGTTTCCGCTGCACCACAATGGGAACTCCTGAATTCTTTTTTAAAGATGTTTCATCAGTAGTCAAATTTTTAACTTTCTAAGCCTCAGTTTCCTCACCCTTAAAGAGAATAAATAAATAGTTCAGGCTTGCTGGTGGTAGGAAAAGATTATGCAAATCATGCATTTTCTTTTTCTTTTTTTTATCCTTTTTAGGGCTGCACCCGTGGCACATGGAAGTTCCCAGCCTAGGGGTCGAATCAGAGCTACAGCTGTTCGGGATCCAAGCCACGTCTGTGACCTACACCACAGCTCATGGCAACGCCAGATCCTTAACCCACTGAGGGAGGCCAGGGGTTGAATCTGCGTCCCCATGTTTACTAGGCAGATTTGTTTCTGCTGAGCCACGACGGGAAATTCATTTTCAAAGTTTGACCTTCTCACATGCTGTTTGTGTGATCGTGTCGAATCCCCTGGTTTCCGGGCCCTGATTTCCTCCTCCATAAAATGAGGGAGGGCCTCAGAAGTTTGCAGGGTGCGGGCTCAGCCTCAGGTCGTACTGTCCCAAGTGGGCTGGAAGCCTGGCCCTGTGCCCTTGGGCCCTTCTCAATCTGGGCCTCAGGTTTCCAGCTGTGAAGTGAGCGTGCTGATAGCACCTGACTGTCGGGACAGTCGGTGACATTTATCCAGGAGAGGGGCTGCTTGCCAAGAACAAAAACGCTAAAGTTCTCTTTTAGCGGAGGTGGGTGACAGCATTACAGCTGGTTACCAGCCCTTAAGATTTCCAACCTTGCTTACTAAGAAACTTTTTGATAATTTAGGGCGCCACGGTGGTTCTTTCCAATGGCCCCAAGCAACACTTTAGTGTGTGCATCTGGAATGGCTCGGATTCAGCTGTGTGAGGGCAGGGTTCTTGCCTTGTTGGGAGACCCCTTTGGGCAGGTCCCAACTTGGGAGCTGCTGCTGGACAGTATTTCCCCCTTTCTTCCTCTTCACTGGCCTGAGTGGGAGTCAAATCTAGGTCTCCGCCACTTGAGAGCTGAAGGGGGATGGCACTCTGCCTCTTGTCAGAGATCCTTGTGTCTCTATTCCAAATCTCAGAACGTGTTTGTCCTGGACGACTGAGTAAATCGTGAAGGAACTAGGGCTTGTGCAAAGGAAAACTCCCATCATCTTTTCTGACCTCTTGCAATGGTTACCAGCACTTGGGGCTACAAAATGGTATTGCTTTTATGATATTGCTACAAAATGAAATACGCAATTCCTGGGTCAATCTTTGAAAGGTCAAATTCTCTCTTTAGGTCTTTGCTATTTGCTAACTCTGGTAATCTTGTATTATCAGATCAAACTGTCCCACAGGAATATACGGGCTGTACCTTCAAGTAATCAAGTCGTTCCAAGCAGTTATCCATCTTAGCAATCTAGCTACAGTCTGCATGGCCTATCTCACTAGGTGACACAACCGTGACGTACTAAGCCCGAACTTGAGATTTTGGGCACTCTTCCTCTCCTTCAACCTCATCTTAATGATTTAACCTCCTACACGTTTCTGGACCCGTCTCCTCTCCATCCTTATAAATGATGGCCCTAATACACCTTCACCTGTTTCCTATTTTAGGGGTCTACTAAGTGGTTTTCCTGCCTCTTGGTCTTAACCCTTCCAAATCTATCCTGAAATGGAAAAAGAAGCCTTTCTGGCTTAGAACCCTTTACTTGCTCCCAATTTTAACTCCCCCTCCCCCAATTTTAACTTGGACTTATTAAACTTGAGTTCCTTCAACTTGGAATGTTGTTCATGTCTTGGCCCTTTGTTATTCATGTGCCTGGAATCCCTTTCCACACATCGAATACTCAGAAATTCTAACATCTCCCCTCCCCACAGGCAGGTGGAATCTCCCTTCTGTTTCTGCCCTAAACCTTGTCCTTCTTTGCTTACACCTCCTAAAAGACAATGAAGTCTTGGATGGCAAAGCTGCAGCCTATGCCTTCATCCTTTATCCCCATCACTTGATGGTGTTTGCTGAATCAACAGATACAAGAACAGACGACTGAGGCACTTGTTCCAACATGTTTGAATTGTTCCTTCATAAATATACAGAAAAACTTTGGCTATGTGGTGTAAATAATTAAAAACTGGCAGGTATATGGCGCTTATGTACCCTAAGAACACTTATTAACCCATTATGGTCCCCCTATGAAGTGGGCACACATACTATCTACAGCTTACAGGTGAGGAAAATAGAAGCTCAGAGGTTGTGACGTGCTCAAAGTCACACTTTCAGCGGGTAAAGGCCCAGGGTTAGTCCCAACCCAGAGTCTGATCTGAACCCAAATGTTTCATCTCTTGAAGCTCTGGAGGTTATTAGACTGCCTAGGAACTGGAATTACAACGTCTGCTCCATGAGGGCCCGGTTTTGCTCCCTGCTGTGCTTTAGGGCTCAGAATAGGGCAAACCGGGTACGTTGGCCGAAGGAATGTGGTTAGATTAGAAGCCCGCCACGGGCATTAAGGGAATTTTGGGGGACCCTGGTCCACTGCTCCAACCTCAAGTCCTACGACTGTTTCCCAAGAGAATCCCACTTGCCCACGGCTCCCCGCGGGCGTCCCCCAAGAGAGGTGGCCGCTGCGTGTCTGCACTGCCCGCTTCCTCCCACCCTCCTCGCCCGGCTAGGTCGTCGCCGGCCCTGGGCTGCTCCCTCCTAGCCAGGTTTACATCCTCTGCGATGCACTGCGTTTTCTTTGACCCTTTCTCGGGGGCTGCGGGCTCCGGCAGGACTGCGGCTCTGTCCCACGGCTCTCCTTCCCCCGCATGCGGCAACCCGGCTCTGCCCTCCGAGCCAGAGAGTCAGCGTCCGCGGACCCCTGGCCTCCCCATCCCGCGGCGTTCCTCACTCCTCCTCCCCTCCCGGCGGAAAGCTTCTCGGCCCGGCGTTCTCATCTGGGTGGCACGATCTCGGTTTTAAGGGTGTTCCGTCCTCGAAGCGAACCATCTTTCCCGGGGGGCAGACACACTGGCCCCGGATGAGCGTCCGTGAGTGTCCCTTCCGAGAGCCCGAAGCGGGCGACCCCGCCGCACCCGCTGCGGGTCCTGGGCCCCTGACGTCCCGGATGGAGACGCTGGGTTCCGGCCGGGGGAGCGAGGACCTGTCCCCGTCCCTGCCCCCACCGCGGCCCCCGCCCGACCTCCGCCCCCGGCGCCCGCCCCGCCGCGCAGCCGGGCCGCCGCCTCACAATGGCCGGGAGCCGCTTCACCGCGCGCAGGGATCCCGGCCACGCGCGCGCCCCTCCCCCACCGGCCGCCCGAGCCGGGCCCGGCCCCCAGCGCACACAGTGTCCTCTCTGCGCCCCCCGAGGGAGAGGAGAGGGAGGCGAGGCTCGCCCTTCCTGGCGGGGTCGGACCGTCGTTCGTCCGGTGGCACGGGCGGCGCCCACAGAGGGACTACTTTCTCTCCCCTGGAGGCACTACTTCGCGGAGGCGTCGGCGCTGGCGGCGCGCACGGCATGGCGGCGGCGGCGGCGGCGGCAGCGGCGGCGCGCCTGAGGTAGAGGAACGCCGGCCCGGTCAGGCCTCGGCGCGGCCTACACGCTTCGCTCGCCCGCTCCCGCCCCGGCCCCGCGCCCGGCCATGGCGGAGCCCTCGCCCGCCCGACGCCCGGTGCCCCTCATCGAGTCGGGTAAGACGCGCCGCCCGCGCCCTCCCCGCGGCGCCCCCGCCCCGGCCCCCTCCCCGCCACCCTCCCGCCCGCGCCTGACCCGACTCCCCGTCTCCCCGCAGAGCTGTACTTCCTCATCGCCCGGTACCTATCGGCCGGCCCGTGTCGGAGAGCCGCCCAGGTGAGTGCGGGCCCGCGGGCGGCGGCGGCCGCGCCCCGGGGGTCCCGGCCCCGCCGCCGCCTGGGGTCTCGGGAGGAGGGCGCCGGGCGGACCGGGGTGCGGCCCCCGCCCCCCTAACTGCGCGTCTCGTCGGCTGCAGGTGCTGGTGCAGGAGCTGGAGCAGTACCAGGTCTGTGCTTCGCGGCCTCGCCCACGCCCGTCCCGCCGCGTCCCCTGCGTCCCCTCCCGGCCCTGCCTGGGGCCGCTCGTCCGGCTCCCCGCCCCGCGTCCCCGCCGCCCCCCACCCCGTTGCGCCCCGCCACCCCCCGCTCGGTGGTCACTCGTGTGCATCTTGGGTCTTTGCAGCTGCTGCCGAAGAGGTTGGATTGGGAGGGCAACGAGCACAACAGGAGCTACGAGGAATTGGTGAGACTTTTGACATTTCCATCCCGGTGTTTCCGAGCACCCGCCCCCCGCCCCCTTTTCGGGGCTCCCGCCGGAGGGGCGAAGTGACCGAGCCGCGCGCGGAGGGGGCGGCCAGGCGGCCGAGGCATCCCTGGGACAGCGGGACCGCCTCCCGTAGGCTTTGTTTTGCTTTGGGGAGGCCGGGTTTGTTTGGGTAGGAAACGGCCCTGGGGGGCGGCCGGGTGGAGGTGGGGGCGACCTGCGCCGCGGTTTGTGGCGGGGTGGGTCCCCAGGTGCGGCTGCCTATGGTGAGAGCCGGGGGCTCGCCAGCCATTCAGCGAGCTGCTCTCAGCCGTGTTTGTCCTGAACCCGACTTGTAACTCGACCTTTGATTGGTCTTCCTCCTTTTGCCCCGCCCAGATCTTCCAACCACTTGTTCCCTAGGAATAGAAGCGTTGGTGTTTGAAAGGTGGAGGAAGGTTCCTCTCTAGCTTTTGGTTTATTTTGTTTTTTTCTTTTTTCCTCCGCGGAGTAATAAAAACCCTGCTGCTTTGAGACTGTGCCACTCCTGCAATACTTTCGCCGTTCTAAACTGTGTTACACTTGTTGAATGCCTTGGGAAATTTTGATAAACTTTTATAATGCTCTTGCTGTGCATAACTTAATATAGGCTCTAACTATGTAGTTTCTCTTTCTGGAGCACCGTTAACGGAGATTGCAGTTCTCTTTTCATTGTACTTGCTCGTCTTTTTTAGTTACTCTCACTATATATGCTTTTGTTTTATTCACTCATTTGTCCTTGGTGGAATAAAACCTTTTTAGGAGAGTATTTTTTTCCAATTTGTGTATTAGAACAAGAAATTCCTTTAGTTGTCAGGCCATATTAAGCTTCCTGTATGAGTAAAATAACTGAAAAAAGAGCTCTTGAATGATCTTTTACTATGGTTCTAACACCTGTAAGTAGAAGTTGGTAGAATATGAACATCATTGTTAAACAAGAGAACAAAAATAGGATTTGTTCTCTGAGAACAGTTAAGTATTAGCACTTAAACTTGGGTCAATGTAACAAAAGAGTCTTTTCAATTGTCAGTTTTTTTTTTTTATAAGACAAAATTCTAACGAAAATTCATCACTGTAATTGCCAATTTTAATATTTGCTTTCCTAGAAGTTTTTTTTTTTTTTTTGAGGCAAACGCTTAAAAGTGAATATTTTCTTTTTTTTTTTTCTCTTTCTTTCTTCTTTTTTTTTTTTTTTGTCTTTTTGCTATTTCTTGGGCCGCTCCCACAGCATATGGAGGTTCCCAGGCTAGGGGTCAGATCGGAGCTGTAGCCTCCGGCCTACGCCAGAGCCACAGCAACGTGGGATCCGAGCCGGGTCTGTGGCCTACACCACAGCTCATGGCAATGCCGGATCGTTAACCCACTGAGCAAGGCCAGGGACCGAACCCACAACCTCATGGTTCCTAGTCGGATTCGTTAACCACTGTGCCACGACGGGAACTCCAAAAGTGAATATTTTCAAGAAAGTTCTAAAAATTTTGCAGAGGAGTTCCCTTGGTGGCACAGTGGTTAACGAATCCTACTAGCAACCATGAGGTTGTAGGTTTGATCCCTGGCCTCCATCAGTGGGTTAAGGATCCGGTGTCGCCGTGAGCTGTGGTGTAGGTCGCAGAGGCGGCTCGGATCCCGTGTTGCTGTGGCTCTGGCGTAGGCTGGCGGCTACAGCTCCGATCTGACCCCTAGCCTGGGAACCTCCATATGCTGCGGAAGTGGTCCCAGAAAAAGGCAAAAAGACCAAAAAAAAAAAAAATGCACAGTTTTTACTGAAAGTTAAGGAAATGTTTAATTGCTCTCTTGTTTCTGTTGATAAGTGAAAATAGTGTTATCTGTGAAGCTGCAGAGCATTATTGAAATGACGTTGCAGTCATACTGGGGAGAAAGGTGCTTATGTTTTGAAGTAATAAGTATAACACTGTAATTAATGGCGAAGTTACTTTAAAAATAGGTTGATGTATTTTTTTGGCCTTTTCTTATATTGCTTAAAACTCTACTTAAAATTCTGCTTTAGGAGTTCCTGCTGTGGCTCAGCAGGTTAAGAACCCCACGTAGGGAAGTTTCTGCTGTGGCTCAGTGGTAACAACCCGACTAGTTCGATCCCTGGCCTTGCTCAGTGGGTTGTGGATCCAGCGTTGCCGTGAGCTGTGGTGTAGGTCACAGACTCGGCTCGGATTCCACGTTGCTGTGGCTGTTGTGTAGGCTGGTGGCTATAGCTCCGATTTGACCCCTCTCCTGGGAACTTCCACGTACTGCAGGTACGGCTGTAAACAAACAAAACTGAAGTTATCCAGAACCTCTGTGATGCTGCTGTGATGTGGCTATGACTTAAGTCATCTCATTGCCGAATGATTGTCTGGTGGATATCCTCCTCCTTTACCTCCCTCCCTCCTTTCCCAGCATTAAGTGCTAAAGGATGAGCTTCTGGTATAGAGAGTCATTCTTGTGTCAAGGGAATGTGAGTAGCTTCTAGTTCTCCAAGAAAGTCTCATTTTTTCTTTTTAGAAACATTTTATTATGAAGTGTTTCCAATGAGAATAATGTGATAAATCTCCACATACTATAAATAAGTTTATCAGTTTGCTACATTTATTTATTTTTTTTGGTTATGCTTATAGCATATGGAAGTTCCCTGGTCAGGGATCGAACCCATGCCACTGAACTACTGCAGTGAGGATGCTGGATCCTTAACCTGCTGGGCCACTAGGAAACTCCCTATTTTTTAATAGTTAATTTAAATTGAGCTTCAGATAAGGTCCTTGAATTGTGTCAGCACAATTCAATGTCAGAATTACCTTAAATCTTTTTATCGTGTTGTGTTTTTTCCCTGTGCTGTTGATTTAACTGAAGAAATTGTGCTGTTCTGTAGAATGTTTTACCTGGTTTGTCTTTTTCCTTAGGGTGTTATTTGTTTTCTTACATTTAATTCCTTTTTCTCAATAGCTCTCATTCTTGGATCAGAACTGTCTGGAGAGCTTTATAAAATCACGAAGTTCCCATTGTGGCCCAGTGGAAATTAATCCAACTAGTAATACTACTATGAGGTTGTGGGTTTGCTCCCTGGCCTCGATCAGTGGGTTAAGGATCTCGAGGTGCTGTGGTGTAGGCTGGTAGCTGTAGCTCTGATTTGACCCCTAGTCTGGGAACCTCCATATGCTGCGGGTGTGGCCGTAAAAAGTGGAGGGGAAAAAAAAAATTCTGAATGCTCTGGCTCTGCCCCAGGCCACTTAAGTCTCTGTGGTGGGATTGGATATGACCTTTTTAAAGTCTTCCGGGTTATTCCGATATCACTGTTTATAAAGCTACAGTATATCTAGACTTCCGACCATGCTGTTATTCCAACCTGTACTTTGAAAGCAAGAATATTTTTGAGGAGTTCTTGAAGTGCTGCGGCAGAAACGAATCCAACTAGAAACCATGAGGTTTCGGGTTCGATCTCTGGCCTTACTCAGTGGGTTAAGGATCTGGCATTGCTGTGAGCTATGGTGTAGGTTGCAGACACGGCTCGGATCTGATGTTGCATAGGTTGACACCTGTAGCTCCTAGCCTGGGAACCTCAAAAAGCAAACAAAAAAGTATTTTTGGTACTTCTTAAGAGTTGAGACTAGCTAACTCTCAATACCTAACACCTGCATTAGCAGTTGAACTGTGAATTTAATTGGAATTTTCATGACTTGTAGGTGGTGAAAAAAGGGGAAGAATGAAATAGAACTATAGCACTGGATATGGGACTTGGGAAGGACTGGATTTGTAAAGCAGGGATGTTTTTAAAAAGGGGAAAGATTGGATATACTTTGTAATTGAGTAACATGGTAAGTTTTTGTAGGTCAATCACTTCCTTAACCTAAAAAAAAAATCAGAAGATTTTTATTTTTTTTTAATTTTTAATTTTTTTTTTTTTTTTTGCTTTTTAGGGCCACACCTGCAGCACATGGAGGTTCCCAGGCTAGGGGTTAAATCAGAGCTGTAGCTACTGGCCTATACCACAGCAACACAGGATCTGAGCTGCGTCTGAGACCTACAGCATAGCTCACAGCAATGCCGGATCCTTAACCCACTGAGTAAGGCCAGGGATCAAACCTGTGTCCTCATGGATGCTAGTTAGATTTGTTAACCGCTGAGCCATGACGGGAACTCCAAAATCAGAAGATTTTTATATTATAGTCTGTCGTTAGAGGATTTATTGTCATTTAGTTTTTTTTTTTTTTTTTTTTTTAATAAAAAGGCTTACTGTTGGAGTAAGCCTTTTGTGTAAGGGAAAGCCTTAAAAATTGCTTGTGTTGAAATCAGTATTTGGTTTATTAGAATTGTAAGTGGTGGCTTTTCTTTTTCTTGGCCATGCCTGTGGCATGTAGAAATTCCTGGGCCAGCGATCTAACCCATACCACAGAAGCTACCTGAGCTACTGCAGTGGCAATATTGGGTCTTTAATGTGCTCCACCACAGGGAGCTTCCAAGTGGTCATTTTTCTTAAAACTTTAGGTTCATTTACAAATCTCATAAATATAGTTATATATAGAGGAACAAGTATAATTGTTTTTTACATTTTGACTAGTGTTTAATTTGTTGCGAGACTTTAATGTTAAAGTATTTAATACCGTATATATATATAAAATATAATTTTTAGTTATATGGTTGAACCAGTGGCATGTGGAAGTTACCGGGCCAGGGATTGAATCTGAGCCACAGCTGTGACCTACGCCACAGCTATAGCAATGCTGATCCTTTAACTCATTGAGGGAACTTTATTGCTTAATATTATTAATTAAATGTTTTTTGGGATTTCACAGTGTATTTACAAATAGATGATGATTTTACTCACCTCAAGGTGGCAGACTTAGATCTAAGCATAATCTTTTTAAGAATTTAATGAGTTAGAGTGCTGTTTCTGTTCATAAATGTACATAGCAAAACTGAGAAGATAGTACAGAGATTTCTCATATACCCTTGCACCCATAAGTGCGTAATTTCTCTTGTTATCAACATCTTCCAGAGTTTTCTGGTGGCTCAGCAGGTTAAGGATCTGGTGTTACCACTGCTGTGGCATGGGTTTGATTCATGGCCTGGGGGTGGAGCCATGCCACCGATGTGGCTCAGAGCGCTAAGAACCCGACATTGTGTCTGTGGGTTTGATCCTTGGCCTTTCTCAGTGGGTTAAGGATCCAGCATTGCTGCAAGCTCTGATCCACTGGCGTAGGCCTCAGCGGCAGCTCCAGTTCAACCCCTAGCCCCAGGAACTTCCACATGCTGCAGGTTTTGGCCTTAAAAAGAAAAACAATGAAACAAAACTCTCTTGTACCAGAATGGCATTTGTTACAATTGACCACCATATTGACATATCTACTCACCCAGAGTCCATAGTTGACATATTCTCTTACATTTACTTTAGGTATTCTTTTTTTTTTTTTTTTTTTTTTTTGCCTTTTCTAGGGCCGCTCCTGCGGCATGTGGAAGTTCCCAGGCTAGGGGTCTGATCGGAGCTGTAGCTGCTGGCCTATGCCAGAGCCACAGTAATGCCAGATCCAAGCCGCGTCTGCCACCTATACCACAGCTCACGGCAATGCCGGATCCATAACCCACTGAGCAAGGCCAGAGATCGAACCCGCAACCTCATGCTTCCTAGTCGGATTCGTTAATCACTGAGCCATGACGGGAACTCCAACTTTAGCTATTTTTGATGTTGGAAATTCTGAGGGTTTGGACTAATGTACAGTGACAGGTATCCACCAATAATTACAGAGTAATTTTACTACCCCAGAAGTTCTCTGTGCTCTGCCTAATTATTCCTACCCCCCTCTTTCCCTGTCACTGATCGTTTTGCTCTCTTTATGGTTTTGCCTTTTCCAGAATTTGAGCCTTTTTTAAAACTTAGCAAATGCTCGAGTTCTTGCCGTGGTGCAGTGGGATTGATGGTGTCTCTGCAGTGCCAGGACACAGGTTCAGTCCCTAGCCCAGTGCAGGGGGTTTAAAGATCTAGTGTTGCCACAGCTGCGGCATAGGTCACAACTGCAGTTTGGATCTGATCCCTTGCCTGGGAACTCCATATCCGAGGGGTAGCAAAAAAAAAGAAAACTTAGGAAATGTTCTTTTCTTCGTAATACCTCTTACCTTAAAGTCCAGCATTGCCTTATGCTGCTGTAGCCACCCCAGCTTTCTTTTGGTTAGGGGTGGCATAGTATGTCCCTTTTATCTTTCTACCTTTGGTCTTCCTATGCTCTCATTTCTAAAGTGTGTCTCCTGAAACAGCATGTAGTTTTTTATTAATCACTCTTTTAGTTGGAATGTTTAAACTGTTGGTGTTTTATGTAATTACTGAAACATAATTGTATTAGGTCTACCTGATACTTGTTTTATATATGTTCCATTTATTTCTCATTTCTCGTTTTGGAGTAATCAGCTACTATTCTATTTTTGGGGTGGGGGGGCGCAGCGGCTGTACCTGTGGCATGTGGAAGTTCCAGGGGCCAGGGATTAAATCTGAGTTAGGCAGCGACAGTGCTAGATCTTTAACCTGCTGTGCCACAAGAAAATTCCTATTCTTTTTTTTTTTTTTTAAATTTTTTTCGTTTTAGGGCCACACCTGCGGGCGTATGGCATATGAAAGTTCCCAGGCTAGGGGTCAAGTTGGAGCTGCAGCTGCTGGCCTATGCCTCAGCAACAGCAATGTCAGATTCAAGCCACATCTGTAGCCTACACCACAGCTCACGGCAGTGCCGGATCCTTGACCTGGTGAGCGAGGCCAAGGATTGAACTGGCATCCTCATGGGTACTAGTAGGGTTCATTATGGTTGAGCCATGAAGGGAACTCCCCCATTCTAGTTTTTAAATTGATTTTCCATTATATATCCTTTTGTCATTTTAGTGGTTTCCCTAGATATTACAATATGTGTTACCATTTATTTTAGGTAGGTACTTTACCACTTTTCATGTAAATTAAATTAAAACTATTCGTTGTCACCCTCTTCTTTGGGCTGTTTTGTTATTTATTTTAATGAAGGTTTGTTGGCAATAACTCAGTTTTCCTTTTTCTTTCTTTTCCTTTTTGGATTGAAAACATCTTTTGCCTTTTTTTTTGGCCTTCCCCACAGCATGTGGAAGTTCTTGGGCCAGGGATGGAATCCGAGCTTTAGAAGCAACCTGAGCTACCTCAGTGACAGGGCTGGATCCTTAACCCACTGTGCCGCATGAGAACCCCTCTTTTGTATTTGAAAGTTTTTTTTTTTTTTTTTCCTTCCAGCTATGAAATTCTGGTTGGTTGGCTTTTTTCTTTTTCTTTTCTCCCCACCTTTCTTCACATTTACGTTGAAAAGCCATCAGTGTTCCTATTGCTGCTTTTAAGAGAATATTTTTTTCTGTCTACTTTTTAAGGTTATCATTTGTCTTTAATTCTCATATGTTTCTCTGTGACATACTGTAGTCATCATAGATTGCTGCATAACAAATTATCTTGAAATTCCCGTCGTGGCACAGTGGAAACGAATCTGACTGGTAACCATGAGGTTGCAGGTTCGATCCCTGGCCTTGCTCAGTGGGTTAAGGATCCGGCGTTACCATGCACTGTAGTGTGTGGGTTGCAGATGCGGCTTGGATCCTGTGTTGCTATGGCTGTGGCGTAGGCCAGCAGCTGTAGCTCTCATTCGACCCCTAGCCCGGCAACCCTGATAGCCACAGAGGTGCGACCCTAAAAAGCAGAATAAAAAAAAGAAAATTTAGTAAATTTAGTAACTTGAAACAACGCATTTATTAGTATCTCACAGTTCTTTAAGTCATCAGTCCAGGCATGGCTGAGCAGAGTCCTGTGTGCTGGTCTCTCCAGGCTTCAGTCAGAGCGTTGGCCAGACCTGGGGTTTCCTTTGAAGGTTGGAGTGTGGAAGGATCTCTTGTGAGTTCCCGTGGTTTTTGGCTGGCATAAGTTCCTTGAGTGGATTATTGGCCTGAGAGCCTCAGCTCCTAGTAGGCTGTTGACTGCCCTCAGGTCCTTGCCACACTGATCTCCCCAACATGGCAGCTTGCATCATCTGAAGATGAAAGCTGATAAAGTGGTCTGCTAGCAAGACAGAAGTCACAGTCTCTGGTAACCTAACCATGGACATGTTACTCAATGTCAGTGTATTTGTTGGTTAGAAGTAACTTAGTCAAGGGGAGGGAGTTTCGCAAGTCTGAGTGTCAGAGGTGGGGATATCGGGGTCCATGTCAGAAGCTACCTACCACATGTGCCTAAGCAGATTTCTTTGCACTTGCTCTGCTTGGGGTTCTCTGAGCTTCTGTCTGTAGGAGTCAAGTAGTTTAATGTAGAATTAAAGTTCCACGTGGGAAGGACAGAGGACTGGAGCAGAGTAGTTCGAAGAAATAATGACAGCATTTTCCAGCATCTGGGCCATCGCTGGTTCTGTTTCTATTGGCCACTCCATGTCTAGACCCTGGGACACGTCTTGTGTCTCTCATTATCTTTTGAAGTATATTTGGCCTTTTTGTGTTAAAAGAGGCTGAAGTAGTATCGTTAGTTTCCATGAGAGACGTGCGCTTCTTCCTCTCAGGGCTGTTAGCCTGTGGTGCTGGGTCAGTCTAATTGTATTTGATTATCTCTGGCCTTTGTTGCAGCTGTAGCTGTGTTCACTTCATAACTGACTTGATGTGTTTTGAGGACGGGATCAAGACTTTCCCTTCCAGCAGAGTTTGGAATTTGGGCGCTAGTGAGGTCCTTGAGATGGCTAGACTTTATAGCCGAGTTGCCACCTTTCCAAATTTGGTAGGATCTTGTTCTCCTTTCTGTCCAGCTGCCTGCTTTTTGATTGCTAAAGAGTTCTCTTTGCTGTGCAGTCCTACCCTTGGCTTCCTACCTGATTCTCCTATCCCTAGCTTTGCGAGGCTTCTCCCCCCAGCTGCTCTGCGGCCCGTTTCTGGCCCTGTGCGGTTGGTGAAGGCCTTTGGAAAGGAATTGGGGTGGGTCTGACTCACTCTGACAGAGGCTTCTTAGCATTCTAATTGGTCATGCCAGCCCACGGTTGGCTGTTTAAATGTTTGGCAGATTTTTTTTTTTTTCTTATTCTCATCTGTGTTCTTTCTCTCTCTGCTAGAGATGAAAGCAGCTGTGAATCTTTTTTTTTTCTGTTCACAGTCCTCATCAGTTTCTGGGATGTAGTTACTTAGAATTGTTTGCTCAGCTCTGTGACGGGGATAAAAAATTATTTTTAAGCTAATCCAGCCTTGTCTTCATGTTTAAGGTGAGAGCAGTATTCTCACACCACAGCTCATGGCAACACTGAGTCCTTAAACTCACTGAGTGAGGTTCAGACCCTCATGCTCATGGATCCTCGTTGGGTTCGTTATTGCTGAGTCACGATGGGAACTCCCAGGAATAAATGATTACTTTTAACTTTTAAAAATTATGTGGGACATATAACCATCTGTAGCTGTCTGTAGGTACACCTAATTATACTTCTGGACACATAGTAGGCTCTCAGTATTTAGTGAAAGAATTGATGTTTAATGCTTAGTGTATTTTCTTGATGAGAACCAGTCATCAACAGCTTGGTTTTTAAATGATATTTTGTCTCATTTTTGATTTCTTAAAATCTCTTTAGATAATGTACTTCATTTGTAGGTCAGTTAGAACAGTGTTGAGTACTGAACAGTCATGAGATACATAAAAGTTACACATCCCCCTTTTCTTAAGCTCCTTAATCCACTTCATTAGGGATGTACAAAATAGAATCGTTCAGTGATTGTTTACTCTCTTCCCTTTTTTATATAGAAATGGGGAAGTGGCATTTTGAACACAGAACTTCTGTGTTAAAATTATCTAATAACTCTAGCAACACATAGTGAATTATGCATGCGATATTACTTCAGAATTTGAGACTTGTATTTTAGTATTTGTAGTGGGGTAGGTGAATGTGATTTGGATGTAAGAATGGAAGTCAGAAAAAATCTCTTGATTTTGATCAGTTTGCATATATTTGGCTTTCAAAAACATCTAGAAGCTACTTCAGCTCTAAAATTCGTAAGATACTCCTTGATTATCTCCTTCCATGCCCTGTTTATTTAGATGCAGTATGGCTGATTCCAGTGATCCAGGATGTTCCCTCGCTAATGCATGATGCGTTTATTCAGTAAACGAATACCTGCCATCCTCGGAGTTCCAGGGATGCCAGTGGGGATGAGAGATAGACAAGCTTATATCTTAGGGGCAAAGCTCACCAGAAGCAGCAAACAAGTTACCATAATACAAATTCAGAACTTTGGAATTAGGAAGGAAGGAAAGGTCAGAGGAGGTACAGGGTAGTTTGGATGGGTGTTGAAGGAAAAATTTTGTTGACGGGGAAGCATTTGACTTGAAGGATGAAAAGGAGCCAGCAATGTGAAGATCAGAGGAAAGGCTGGGCACTGTCAGTCCTAAAAACCTGTATAAGAGTTTCCTGGTGGTGCAGCTGGTTAAAGATCTGGTGTTGTCACTGCTGTGGCACAGGTTTGATCCCTGGCCTGGGAACTTCTTCATGCCATGGGTGTGGCCAAAAAAAAGTATGTATTTCCTCTGACCCAGCAGTTAAGTGTCTAGGACTTTTTTTTTTTTTTTAAGAAAGTGAGTTTATTGGCTGTTGATAACTCATGTTTTCTGAATTGCCTTCTAATATCTTTTACCTGTGTGTCCACTGTTTTGTAAGAATTCTTCATATATTTAGATTATTTTGTCACATGTTCTAAATTCCTTTTTCTAGTTTGCAGGTTGCTTTTTAGTTTCTTTGATGGTTTTATTTTTAGAGGTTTAAGATTTTTAATTTTGTTACATCTGTTAATCTTTATTTTGCCTTTATGGTTGGTTGTCCTTAAAGCCTTTCTGTACTGAAAATTATAAAGGCAGTGGAGTTACCATTGTGGCTCATCAGTAACAAACCTTACAGGTATCCATGAGGTTGAGGGTTTGATCCCTAGCCTCACTCAGTGGGTTAAGGATCCATTGTTGCCGTGAGCCGTGGTGTAGGTTGCAGAGGCGGCTTGGATCTGGTGTGCTGTGGCTGTGGTGTAGGTCAGGTAGCTGCAGCTTTGATTCAACTCCTAGCCTGGGAACCTCTGTATGCTGCAGGTGCCTAAAAAAAATTTATAAAGGCAGTATGATGTATCAATTACTATTTTTTTGGTTGTGCCTGCCCTTGGCATGCAGAAGTCCCTGGGCGAGGAATTGAACCCAAGCCACAGCAGTGACAATGCTTAATGAGTCCTTAACCGCTAAGCCACCAGGGAACTTCCAGTATTATGTGTCTATTTATGTATATATATTTTTTGGCCATTTATAATTTCTTTTTTAATGCCTTTATGTAGATTTTATTTTAGCATTTGGTTAGTACAGCGTGTGGATCTAGCCTTTTCCAAATTGCCAGTTTGCAAGTAGCATCTGAGAATGCAATCATTATCATTTCCTAAATTCTTTCTGACTTTCCTCTGTGGACTTTTTTTTTTTTGTCTTTTTGCTATTTCTTGGGCCGCTCCTGCGGCATATGGAGGTTCCCAGGCTAGGGGTCTAATCGGAGCTGTAGCCACCGGCCTACGCCAGGGCCACAGCAACGCGGGATCCGAGCTGCGTCTGCAACCTACACCACAGCTCATGGCAACGCCAGATCGTTAACCCACTGAGCAAGGGCAGGGACCGAACCCTCAACCTCATGGTTCCTAGTCGGATTCGTTAACCACTGTGCCACGACGGCAACTCCCCTCTGTGGACTTTTTCTGTTCCTATGACATTCTGACTCTTTCAGCGATTGAACTTTTATGGTATTTTTTTTTTTTTAATTTACTGTTTTATCAAATTCCCTATTTTTTTTTTTTTTCTTTGTATGGCTACACCTGTGGCATATGGAAGTTCCCAACTAGAGGTTAAATCACAGCTGCCAGCCACAGCCATAGCAACGTGGGATCTGAGCCATGTCTGCCACCTATACCACAGCTCACATCAGTGCTGGATCTTTAGTCCACGAGCGAGGCCAGGGATTGAAGTCACATCCTTGGGGTACCATTGGGGTTTGTTACCACTGAGCCCAAACGGGAAGTCCAAAATTCATACATTGTATTTATTTATTTATTTACTTATTTTTGCTTTTTAGGGCCACACCTGCAGCACATGGAGGTTCCCAGGCTAGAGGTCGAATCAGAGCTACAGCTGCCTGCCTACGCCACAGCAACTCAGGATCCGAGCCGTGTCTGCGACCTACATCACAGCTCATGGCCAGATCCTTAACCCCACTGATCTAGGCCAGGGATTGAACCCGAAACCTCATGGTTCCTAGTTGATTTCGTTTCTGCTGTGCCACAATGGGAACTCCCAAAATGCATGCATTAAAGTGTGCCTATCTCTTCTGATCGAACATATTTAGTGAAACAGTATTTTTTAAAAATGAAGCTTGATTCTTTTGGGAATACTTATGTCTTTATTAAGTTCCTTGTAGGATCCAGACTTTAATTAATCTTTGCACATTTTGATCATATTATGCTTAGAATATTCTATTTGATTTGGTACAACAAAAATCTCAAGATGAGTATTTTCAGAAGTCAGCTGATGTGTGGATAAAATCCCTGAGAATTTTGCTTTCTGTGTTTTATACTTTTCACATAGTCTGAAGTTAGGTCTCAAAACAGAATCCCCTATCAGGAATATCAGAAATCTTGAGATGTTTCTTCTCCTCAGTAGTTTATAATTTGAAAAAGCTTACATAGTCTGGAAAGAGGGTTTGTTGTTTTTGCTAAGGGAGGAATAAAATGATATTAATCCATTGCATAGGAGTGCTAACTAAGGTTATGTCCCCATTTAACATTGGCGTCAGCATTCATAGCATTTTCTGGGCATGCCTTGTTTTATTGAATTGGTAGATGACTTTGCTGCAGATACTGAGATTGGTGGACTTGGTGTTACAATTTGTGAGATTTTGTAGCACATGACAATAAGCCTTTATAGGTTACTTCCTTTTCTTAGAAGCAGTGGCTTAAATAATAGTACAGAATGATAAATTATAAGTTTGTAGGTGGAACTGATGCAGTGATTTCATGCTGTCACTGAGGAGTCTGCTTCTGCTTGAGCAGCCTTGACATTTTGGCTTTTTTCCCTCAGATGCTTAGTTTTTTTTTTTTTTTGTCTTTTGTCTTTTTGTTGTTGTTGTTGTTGTTGCTATTTCTTGGGCCGCTCCCTGCGGCATATGGAGGTTCCCAGGCTAGGGGCTGAATCGGAGCTGTAGCCACCGGCCTACGCCAGAGCCACAGCAACGCGGGATCCGAGCCGCGTCTGCAACCTACACCACAGCTCACGGCAATGCCGGATCCTTAACCCACTGAGCAAGGGTAGGGACCGAACCCTCAACCTCATGGTTCCTAGTCGGATTCGTTAACCACTGCGCCACGACGGGAACTCCCAGATGCTTAGTTTTTACATTGCTGGATAGATCTTTCAGCTCTTGCCACCATATCCTACAAGTGATGGGGGAGGGGAGGAAGGCTGCTTTCTTCCTGTGACTCTTTTATTAGGGAGGAGAAAGAATTTTTCCAGGCACATTCTCCTGCCTTAGGAGATTTTGTCTCAGTTTCACTGGCCAGAACTAGATCTCATGGTCCCCTAGTTATGAAGGAGTCTGAAAAAGTGAGGTCATGCTTACGTGGGGGAGGTAATGGCTGTTGTGTAAGCAAGTGATCAGTGCTCTGGGAAGCTAAAATACATTTAAATGCTTTTAAATGTAGGATCTTCCCACCAACACTAGAACAGTTCTCTGCCTAGGTCCTTTTGTATATACTGTTAAGTTCTTTATCCTCTCATTTCTGTATCCTGCTCTTGACTACTAAACTTGTATTTCTTAATAAAGTTTAGAAGAGGAGTTCCCTTGTGGTGCAGCAGGTTAAAGATCTGGCGTCTGCAGTGGCTCAGATAGCTTCTGTGGCGCAGGTTCGATCCTTGACCTGGAATCTTCTGCATGCTGCAGGCATGGCCAAAAAGATATAATCATCATTTGTATCAAATGTACTTTTTTTTTTGTTGTTTTTGCTGAACCTGTGACCAAAAAAAAAAAAAAAAAGCTAGAAGAGACCAAAAACATTTATGTTATCAGAAGCTGAAGGGGAATTACTTAAGCAAGGAAGATACCACATTTTTTATTTTGTGTAAAAGGCAGAGCTCTCTGTCACTTCCCGCATTTCATTATTATACTGTAGTTTTCATTATAGGAATTATGATATTTATGTGTTTTTCACTGCAAGATTTCTTGATGTAGTTTAAAATAGATTGAGGGGCGTTCTTGCTGTGCAGCAGTGGGTTAAGAATCTGACTGTAGCAGCTTGGATTGCTGTGGAGTTACGGATTTGATCCCTGACCCTGTGCAGAAGGTTAAGGGATCCATTGTTGCCGAAGCTTAGGCGTAGGTTGTAGCTGAGGCTTGGGTCGCAACAAGATTGGCTTCATCTTGAGAGCACTGGGACGCAGGTTCAATTTCTGGCCTGGCACAGTGGGTCAGGGATCCAGTGTTGATATAGGTGTGACCTTAGGTTGCAGCTGAGGCTCTTCTCTCTGGCCTGGGAACTCCATATGCCGCGGAGCAGCTGAAAAACAAAAAAAAAACTTTCCTCTTCATAATTCCTTCTGTTTCTCTCCCAGCCCCTAGCAACCTCTGAGCTGCTTTCTGTAACTATGTATATATATTTGCACTTTTTAGAGTTCTGTATAAATTAAATCATACAGTGTTTGCTCTTTTTTCTGGCTTATTTTAGCTAATATTTTGAGATTCATCCCATGTCATTGGGTGTTACTGACTTTTTAAAAATTGTTGAATAGTACTCCATTGTACAGATATGCAGTAACATATATGCTCATTCACCTGTGAACGGACATTTGGATCGTGTCCATTTTGGGGCTCTTAAAAAGAGAGCTTTTCAAGAACAGGCACTTAAAACCTTTGTGTGGATATGTGCTCTCATTTCTCTTGGGTAAATACGTAGGAGTAATAAAGCTGGATAATGTGGTAGATGCGCGTGCTACTGTCAAAGGTCCTGTTCTGCTGTTCTCCCGAGTGATGGTTGGTTCCGGTTAACCTTTCCACCAGCGGCTTATCCACATTCTTGCTCAGCTTGGTCTGCAAGTAGGTGTGTAGTGATATCTCATTATAGTTTAATTTGCATTTCTTTCTTTTTTTTTTTTAGGGCCGCACCTGCGGCATATGGAGGTTCCCAGGCTAGGGGTTGAATCCTAGCTGTAGCCATGGGCCTATGCCAGAGCCTCAGCCACGCAGGATCCGAGCCACATCTGCAACCTTCACCACAGCTCACAGCAATGCTGGATCTTTAACCCACTGAGCCAGGCCAGGGATTGAACCTTCGTCCTCATGGATGTACGTGGGTTTGTTAACCACTGAGCCTCTACGGGAGCTTCCAAGTTTAATTTGTATTTCATCAATGAGCAGTCATGTCGAGTATCTTTTTTTTTTGCTTTTTAGGGCGGCATATGGAGGTTTCCAGGGTAGGGGTTGAATCAGAGCTATAGCTGCTGACCTATGCCACAGCTGCATCAAGGCAGGATCCAAGCCGTGTCTGCGACCCACACCATAGCTCATGGCAGCGCTGGCTCCTTAACCAGCTGAGTGAGGCCAGGGATCTAACCCGCATCCTCATGGATACTAGTCGGGTTCGTTAACCTCTGAGCAACGGTGGGAACTCCTTTTCATGTATTTATTTGCCATCTTTGTATCTTCTTTTGCCCCTTTAAAAAAATTAGTTTTTTTTTCCTTTTTTGTACATGAGGCTTTATTCCTAGTAATCCCAAACTGCAAATAACCCAGCTGCCCAAGGTTTTTATTATTATTATTATTATTATTTTTTTTTTTTTAGCTATTTCTTGGGCCGCTTCTGCGGCATATGGAGGTTCCCAGGCTAGGGGTCGAATTGGAGCTGCAGCCACTGGCCTACGCCAGAGCCACAGCAACGCAGGATCCGAGCCGTGTCTGCAACCTACACCACAGCTCACGGCAACACCGGATCGTTAACCCACTGAGCAAGGGCAGGGACCGAACCCGCAACCTCATGGTTCCTAGTCGGATTCGTTAACCGCTGCGCCACGACGGGAACTCCAGGTTTTTTTTATTATTGAGTTTTGAGAGGCTTTTTATTGGGGGGGGGGGGGGTTCCTGCACTTGTGGCATGCGCAAGTTCCCAGGCCAGGGATTGAACCCATGCCACAATAATGACAACACTGGATCCTTAACCCACTAGGCCATCAGGGACCTCAGAGTTCTTTATATATTCTGGATACAAGTCCTTTATCAGATACATGCTTTGCAAATATTTTCTTTCAGTCTGCATTTGTCTTATTCTCTTAATGGTGCCTTTTGAAAAAACAAGTTATTTGTTTTGCTGAAGTCCACTTTACTGATTTGTTTTTTTATGGATTATGCTTTTGGTGTGATTTTAGAAAACTTTACCTAAGCTCAGATCATAAAGATTTTCTCCATTGTTTTCTTTATAAATTTTTTTGGTTTTAGGTGATACATTTACACCTATAATTTGTCTTGAAATAATTTTTGTGTGTGGTATATAAAAGTTAATTATTTTTTTTTTTTTGGTAAATGGGTATTCACTACTTCTAGCACCATTTATTGAGAAGATTATCTCTTATTTTTTGCACCTTTGCCAAAAATCAGTTGTTTCTGTATAATACATCCTGAAATTGGGTTAATACTTCAACTTTGTTAGCCCTCAAGTTTGTTCTTTTTTGAAGCTGGCTTTTCTGTCATTTGCATGTAAAGATTAGAACAAAATTGTCAATTTCTACAAAATAAAAAGCCTTGTAGGATTTTGATTGGGATGGCTTTGAATTTATAGATAAACTTACTGCTTATTTAGGTCTTCAGTTTCTCTCAGCAGTGTTTTGTAGTTTTCCTTGTACATGTTTTTCACATGTTTTGTCAGATTTATTCCTAAGAATTTAACATTTTTTTTATTCCATTGTAAAAAATGTTGTGTTCAAAACTTACTCTCCAATTAGGTCTTGTCCAATAAGCATGTGGCTCCTGATCATCTGTTGCAAATCTGCCAGCGCATCGGTCCCATGTTGGATAAAGAAATTCCACCCAGTATTTCAAGAGTCACTTCTTTACTTGGTGCAGGAAGGCAGTCTTTGCTACGTACAGCAAAAGGTACCTTAATTTGAAGAAGTGTTCTGCTTTGTATTACTAGCTTAATAATTATAATTGTGAAGTAATGTAAGCATTGTGGAAGAAAGGTGATATGTAACTAAAAACCATGCTGTGGACTATAAAATTCTCTGCATTTAGCATAGACATTGAATTTTATTATATCAGTGTTTAATGGGTCCTTCTGCATTTAAAAAAATGATAAAGGTATAGATGTTAAGCTCAAAAGCTTGAATTTATTCTGAGATGTGTTTGAGGTTTTATCAATGTGAGTTCTTAATTTTTTCATTTTGTAGCTCACTTATAACTTCATTGAATGTAATTGTATGTGTCTAATAAACTCTTTAAATGCTAGAAGTATTTTATTTGATATTTAGATTATGCAAGCCCTTTGTTATAAGGGGAAGTGATTTTCTAAATTTGGTAGCAGTTTGAAAACAAGCACCAAAAATGTACAATTGCATGGTTCTTTTTCACCAATTTGATTTTTTTGCTAAATTATATGGTAGCAAAATGTTTGGAATTGCTGTTCTTTTTCTGTTAGCTTGGTATAAATCACTTAGACTAAGTATATGTATGTGATACGATCTATGTATACACCGTGGCTTAACTGCTAATGGGCAAGAACGTTGGCTCTTCTGATCCTGAGCATACGTCAAGTTCCTCCCTCATGATTATTTTTAAGATCTCTTGCTGATGTGATGCTGCCTCTTAGATGCACCACCAGTATAAAGCTTGACTGAGAAAGAACAACCCTCCCTCTTGGTTCCATGCCAGACTGGTTTCTCAGCTTTAGTTGTTTCTTAGTGCTCTATGGTCATGCCACACTGTGGCTTGAATCAGGAAACTGTTCATATTCTTCCTTTTTCTGTGTCCCTATTCACCTTGTAATATTCTATTTTAGGTTGTTATGTAGTAGTTGCCTGGGTAGCCTGTTTTCCTCTGTTTTCTTTGTGTCAAGCTCAATGTCGTTTTGTGATGAGCACTGCTTTAGAACTGGCAGACCTTAGAAGAGACTTCAGCAAGCTGTCCTAGGGTAGGGGCCATATTTCTTTGTTTTGTACTAGTGACATGAGAGGATGCCTTGTAACTGCTCTTTGATAATGGTAGTGGTAACGAACTCATTCGTGTAAAACATGATATGCCTGTTAGTTTGGGGCACCCGAGGCTCAGTAGAGGTTTATGTGATGCCTTTTTCCCCTTCCTCTTTGTGTCGTGAAGAAGCTAATATCTAGCACAGCAGAGTCAGTGTTCTGCTGCTGTCTCCTGTAGAGGGGTAGACATGTTCTCTGAGCATACCTGGTAGGGCTGGTGGGGCTTTAGAATTAGTGTCGAGACTCACAAATCCTCCCCGTGCTCTTGTGATCCTAAAACAAGAGGAAAGCCATTTACTTTTGTCAGTACTTTCTGAGAGACTAAAGTCATGGTAACATTGGCCAACATGAATCTTAAAACTCAATAGCATTTAAGTATGTTAATTAAGTCAAAGATTTTCATATAAATACAAAAATTAAATTTTTCCTTACAAAAATTTCCATTTCTGGAAAGTTGGATCAGTCCTGAGTAAGACTATATCATTAATAATTATATAATTCAGTAAAAACAAAAACTTTACTTGGCATCGAGTGGGACTTGGAGTCAAAAGATCTGGTTTTATGGTCCATTTTGACCAGTCCTCTGCAGTGGATCTCTTTAAAGGTCCTGGAACCTTTGAGCCTCAGTTACCTCACTTGTAAATTGGTGATAATACCTACCTCACAGGGTTGTTGTGAGGATTCAATGAGATAATGTATGTGGAAAGCACTTTGTAAATTGTAAAGTGCTACACAAATGTTAGTTGTTGTTGTTGTATCTGAGATGTCTTAAATTTTTTTTTTTCCTTCAGAAATAGTCTAATAAACCTCTAGGGCTTTTCTGTTAAAGTATATTAGTTGGTAAACCTTTGAATAAACAGTTTATTACAATATACGTAAGTATTCTATAAAATCTTTTTTGGGGTTAACTTTCAAGATTTTATGTGTATCTAAAATTCATTTTAAAGACTGCAGGCACACAGTTTGGAAGGGCTCTGCCTTTGCTGCTCTTCATAGAGGAAGACCTCCTGAAATGCCGGTGAATTATGGCTCCCCACCAAATCTTGGTAAGTGAGGTTGGCTTTTCAGATACTCAAAACCATTTTTTAAATTTCTTGACCAACTTTGTAACTGCTGTATTAACAAAAAATTTTTTAAAAAGTTAATAAAAAGAGGAAGTTCCGGAGTTCCCGTCATGGCTCAGTGGTTAACGAATCTGACTAGGAACCATGAGGTTGCGGGTTCGATCCCTGGCCTTGCTCAGTGGGTTAACGATCTGGCATTGCCATGAGCTGTGGTGTAGGTTGCAGACGTGGCTCGGATCCCGTGTGGCTGTGGCTCTGGTGTAGGCCGGTGGCTACAGCTCCGATTCGACCCCTAGCCTGTGAACCTCCATATGCCTCAGGAGCGGCCCAAGAAATGATAAAAAAAAAAAAGAGGAAGTTCCCATTGTGGTTCAACAGTAGGGAACCTGACTAGTACCCATGAGGATGCAGGTTTGATCTCTGGCCTTGCTCAGTGGGTCGGGATCCAGTGTTGCTGTGAGCTGTGGTGTAGGGAGCAGACATGGCTCGGATCTTGAGTTGCTGTGGCTGTGGTGTAGGTCGGCAGCTGTAGCTCTGATTTGACTCCTAGCCTGGGAACCTGCATATGCTGTGGATGCAGCCCTAAAAAGAAAAGAAAAAAAAGTAACTGCTGTATTAAAACTTGAAATACTGGTAATGTTGTTTCAAATTTGTTATTTTCCTAAAACTTACTAAAAGTAATAAAAATTAATGGAAAACAATCTTATTTTAAAAAGTCAGTTTTAGTGCTTTTAGTGGAACAGAATTGGGAAGAAACTCTTTCTTTAGGATTTCTCAAACATTGATTTTTGTAACCCTCTAGAAATTGTTTTGGAATTTTTCTTAGCTTTTTACATATTGACTCCGCCTTAACCATTTTTATTGTTTTTCTTTCCTAGTGGAGATCCATCGAGGAAAACAACTTACAGGGTGTTCCACTTTTAGCACAGCCTTTCCAGGAACTATGTATCAGCATATAAAAATGCACAGAAGGATTCTTGGACATCTATCTGCTGTTTACTGTGTAGCATTTGATAGGACAGGACATAGAATCTTTACAGTGAGTTAACATTTTAAATTCAGTTTGGTATCATTTGGAGCACTTTAGTGTGCATCAAAATTATCTAGGACATCTTAAGATGTAGGTTCTATGTTTCTCATTCTCAGGAATTTTGAAATCAGTAGGTTTGGTGGGGAGCCCATGAATTTGCATTTTTTAAGTATTCCAAGTGATTCAGATGCAGATAATCAGCCCTGATGTGTTGTTTGTGAGACTGATTTAGAGGAGTGGTTCTTAGAGTGATCATCAAAGATGCTTAAAAAATTCGAGAGCCTAGTATTTCCCTTTCAGCCCATTCTGTACCTGCTGAATTAGGTTACATAGTGTATTAACCAACCCCCCCACTGCAGAAAATCCAAATCTCTATGGGTGGTTCATGTTCACATTGATTACTCATGATCTAGGAAACTTGATTGACTGCTTTAATACTGAAGGATTATTTTATAATTGTTGTAAACTCTTATCTAAATATTTTAACCGAATTAAATATGGACTTTAATTTACCATTTTAATGCTTTAGGGGAAAATTGGGATAGTTGAAATTTAAATTTCATTTTTCAGATGTTGAGATTCAGAGTAGTCAGTCACATATTTACTGAAAGGATGGATGCTGGCTGGTACTATAAACTTGAGACTTTTGTTTAGTTATTTAAAATGAGGGTGCTAGTCCCATTATTTTTTGTTCTTGGAATTGCCACTTATTCACCTTGTGGAACATAGGTCTATCCTAACACTCAACAAATTATTTAGTTTGATAAGAGCTGATGTGACATTTAACCATTGTTAATTGAAATAAGTGAGCCATGAAATTTTAGTTGGACTTTTTACATGGCAGAGGACTTTGGGAAATGGTATTTATAGTGGATCTGTGTCATAAAAATGAAAACTCAAAGTAACTATTATTAGGTTTGAAGAAAAAACTATTATAAATGTTTTTGGCTGTGAGAGTCATAATTTACAGAGTTGGAAAGAGGGGAGGATTATAGACACTTAATTTGAGTGACAAGTAAATAGTATTCTTTTACGTAATATAAAAGATGTGCTGTGTTAACATCTACTTTTTGGGTGTATTTTTTCCTTAGGGATCAGATGATTGTTTAGTGAAGATTTGGTCAACACACAATGGCCGCCTGTTATCCACACTAAGAGGTCATTCTGCAGAAATTTCAGATATGGCAGTAAACTATGAGAATACAATGATTGCAGCAGGGAGCTGTGATAAAATAATTAGAGTGTGGTGCTTGAGAACTTGCGCTCCAGTTGCCGTGCTTCAAGGACACACGGGGTCAATTACGTCTTTACAGGTAAACTAGCTTTGGTGTACATATTTTGTGTATGACCTCTTTTTCTTTTAAAATTCTTTTTCTTTGAGAAATAGTAAAATGCTTAGTAATTATATGATCTATCTTAAAAATAGAATTCTTGCTCCATGAGTCTTGGAAGGGTGATGTAATAAATATCTAATATAGTTAAGAGCTTTACTTGAAAGCTTGATGGATGACGTACTGCTTGCTTTAGGTTTATGGTTGCACTGAATGACTGTCAGTTATACAGCAGTGATAGGTTAATGATTTTGCTGCCTTATTTATTTATTTATTGTTGACATGCTCATGGCTCGTGGAAGTTCCCAGGCCAGGGATCGAACCTGTGCCATTGCAGTGCCAACTCTGGATCCTAAACCCGCTAGACCACCAGGGAGCTCCTGATTTTTTTACTTTAAAAAAACTTGTGGATTTTGTTAAGTTGATTCAATTTGATGAAATCTATGAATTTTTTTCTTTATTGTGGGAGTTAATTTTGAGCCATATATAAGTTGACAGAATTGTATGATGAACCCTATGTGCCTATCAACCCATGGCCAGTTCTTTTTCAGCCATTTTACCTTGTACCTAAAGCAAACCCTAGATTTCATATCATTTCTTCTGTAAATATTTCAGTATATCTTTCTAAAAGACAAGCAGTATTTTATTAAAAACACAACCAAAACATTATCATTACACTTGTTGATGTTACAGTTTCTAATTGTTTCATAAATTGCATTATTTTATTTAGTTTCAATTAGGAATCAGACAAAGCCTATACCTTGTAATTGATTGCTATAGATTAAAAGAATCTTAAAACAAATTGTGCCCCCTTGTCCAATTTCTTTCCTTCCTGCCTTCCTGCCTTATGTCTTTATGGGCAGCCTATGGAAGTTCCCAGCCTATGGGGCAAATCAGAGCTGCAGCTGCAGGCCTACACCATAGGCACAGCAACACAGGATCCAAGCTGCATCTGTGATCTACACCATGGCTCACAGCAACACTGGATCCTTAACCCACTGAGTGAGGCCAGGGATTGAACCTGCATCCTTATGGTTACTAGCTGGGTTCCTTACCGTTGAGCCACAAGGAGAACTCCCAGATTTCTTTTTAAAAAGTCTCTTGTACTTTGTGGAAGGAATTGGGCTACTTATCTATAGAGTTTCCACAGTTGGGTACCATTTGCCTCCTGGTGAAGTAGGTGAACAGTTTTCATTTGTATTTCTTGTAAGTTGGTTGTTGGATCCAGGGTAGTAGTTTTATTTAATGTGCATGAGAATCACTTGGAGGCCTTGTTTAAAACACAGATTGTGGGAGTTCCCTTTGTGGCTCTACAGTATCTGTGAGGATGTGGGTTCCATCTCTGGCCTCTCTCAGTGGGTTAAGGATCTGGTGTGGCCGCCGAGCTGTGGGGTAGGTCACAGACGTCCCATGGACCTGGAGTGGCTGTGGCTGCGGTGTAGTCTGACAGCTCCAGCGCTGATTCAGCCCCTAGCCTGAGGACTTCCGCATGCTGCAAATGTGACCCTAAAACCAACAGAACAAAACAAAACAACCCCCCCATACAGACTGCCCACTGCCAGAGATTTTGTTGGATTCATAGTGTTGGAAGTTGGACCTGAGAGTTTGTATTTATAACAAGTTCCCAGGTGCTGCTACTGCTGCTCCTCCGGGAACCACACTTCAGCTTCATTGCCCATTGTGGGGCTCGGTTGCCTTGAGGGATACGCTTTTCCAGATGTAAAGTGTATGGTGGTCTCTGTGTAGTCACCCTAGATCCCTTCGTGCTGAGAATGGTGCTATTCAGTCATTTTTTTTTGAAAATTACATTTTGTTAGGAGAAGATGATTTATAAGGTCTTTTGAGACATTTGGTGCCTCTGATTTGAGTTTGGCTAAAGCAAGGTGAATGATTTTATTTTCACATGTGAATTTATCTGACGTAAGTGGTCTATGAATTTGGTGTGAAGTTCTATGATAAAAGTGATTTTTTCATCAGCTCATATGGTCAGTAATCTTAAAGAGTAGAAACTGCAGCCTTAGGTTTGAATGATGACAGCTACAGCTGGGACTGTTTTACTTTGAAAATTTAAGCGGTTTTTGACTTGCCTGTTTACTTTTAGGCGAGGAGTACATTGTCCTCCAGAGGGCTTGATACTTTGAAAATTTACTCAAATCCTAGCTCTCTTCCACAGATTTTTGTTGTTGTTGTTTGACATGAACTTGTAGGCAATAGAGCAGAAATAAGAACATTTATAATATTTTGTGAGGGTGTCTTAAAACCATTGTGGGAGTTTTTAGTGCGAAAGCAGAGCTCTGGTCTTCACTAAAACCCATTCTTTAGTAGTGAGGGGGCCCATATTTATCACCTACTCAATATATCAAAAAAATCTTGCGTGGTAGTAAGTTTTTATACACCAGGAGGCTTTTCTGTACTTGCTAGTGGTTTCTCTGAAGTTAAGAGTCAAATCATGATTTTAGTTTTTTTTTTTTTTGATTTTAGTTATTAATCTTTTTCATGTTCTTTGCCCCATTGTTACTAGCATATATATAAACCACCTTAAATTTTCATTAAGGTTTTCTTTTTATTAAAAAAGATGTATAAGTAATATTGTTTGCAGAAAAATTAGACACTAGTTAACAGCAAATTAAAACTTCCATAATCATACCACCTAGAAATGTAATCATTTCCAGTATTTTAACCACACACCTTTCACAAGGATAGCATTATACAGTGTCACTTAATATAATTTATATTCTCAAAAATGTTACTATCAGACTAGCTGGGTTACAGCCAGAGGTGGAACCTTTTGTCTGTTTAAGAGTATCAAGTGAATGTCCTTCAGGAGTGAGAGACATAATGCATAGCTGGTGACTGGAAAAGCTAGATGAAAGAGAAAAAGAATTTGAAGTGCTAATGTATTGAGTAATTATGGAGCCAGGATATGGTAGGTAAGGGTGGCCCAGAGAAGGAAACCTTGAATTTAAAAGCATTTTCCAGTTTTGCAGGAGGTGGCTGAGAAGCTTAGCTGAAATTTTGACAGAGTTGTAGGATTGGGACAGCTGTATCTGGGAAATATCTATGTATAGTAAGTTCAGCTCCTTTAAAGAAATGGAGTTTCAGCAGAGAACTAGAAATTAGTAAAAAGGAAATTCAAGATTTGAAATATGTAACAATTTAATAATTCAGTGGATGGTTTTAACAGCAGATTAGATTGAACTGAAGAAATCAAAGAGAAATTTAATGCGTGAAAATGAGGTCAGAAGAAAATATAAATATAAATAGATGCAAACAGAGGGAAGAGTTTGGTATATACTGAAAGAAATGAAGAGATAGAAAATGCTGAAAAGTTTCCATATTTATGTACATACATATATAGCATATGTGGGATTGACATTCCTGATGGAGAGGAGCAACTGAACTGATAATGGCTGAGAATTTTGCGAAATATACTGAAGAAATAAAGCCACAGACAGAAGAAACACTAAGGATCCTGGGCAGAATAAATTCAGAAAACTACAACTATTGAACATCCCAGTAAAAGTTAAAACCTGGAATTCCCTTTGTGGTTCAGTGGTAACGAGCCCGACTAGTATCCATGAGGACATGAGTTTGATCCCTGGCCTTGCTTGGTAGTTTAAGGATCCTGTGTTGCTGTGGCTGTGGTGTAGGCCAGCAGCTGTAGCTCTGATTCTCCCCCTAGCCTGGGAACTTCCATATGCGGCACATGCGACCCTAAAAAGCAAAAAAAAAAAAGGAAAAAACAGTTTTAAAACCATTGACAGATAAATTCTATAGTAACCAGAGGGAAAAATAAAGGAAGGAATAAGACTGATGGCTTGCTTCCCAGTAGAAGCAACGGAAGTTGAACAGTACAATACAGACTTGACTTGGACGACGCATTGGAATATAGCATGTTATATTTGCATCATTTCAGTCGTAAATGGATTGTTTATGATATAAGTATGGTCCACATGCTGACCCTTAAACTAAGTTCTTAACAAATTTGAAAATAGTGAAAAAATCCTACGACTATTCTCTGACGGTAATGCTGTTAAGCCAGAAACTACCAACAGCCAGAAATAATAGACTAATCCTCACTTTTTTAAGGGAAGCAGTACACTTTGACGTACCCCATCCCATGCATTAAAGAAGAAATCCCAATAAGAGAACATTTTGAACTGATTAATAATGAAAATACTATAAATTATAATTTGTAGGATGTAGAATTTGGTAGCCAGCCACCAGGATGCTGCCCGGGGACTCTGGCCGCCTCATGCTCATGCCCTCGGATCGTCTCCGTGTTGAATAGTGTTGGCTCGTGTGACTTGTAGGAGACCGGGACAGTGATGTGGGGTGACTTCCATTGCTAGAAAGATGAGAAGACAATGGAGGTCATAGTCTTACTCTCTCGAGTAAATGGAAGCTTCTGTCTCACTCTCTTGATTCGCTTATCTTGAGGCATACCTGCTGTTGACAGGGCCCTCAAATGGCCCTGTGGCGAGGTCTTATTGGCAGGTCTTATTATTGAAGTCTCCTACCATAGCCACGAGTTGGCCTTTATGGAAACAAGGTCCTCCATCCCCAGTTAAGCCCAGGCTGACATCATGACTTCAGCTTCATGAGACCCCTGAGCCAGGAGTGTGGAGAAGAGGGAACCCTCCTGCACTGTTGGTGGGAATGTAAGCTGGTACAACCACCATGGAGAACAGTATGCAGGTACCTTAGAAATCTATACCTAGAACTACCGTATGACCCAGCAACCCCACTCTTGGGCATATATCCAGCCAAAGCATTCCTTGAAAAAGGTGTATATGGAGTTCTGGGGCCAGTGATCAGATCCAAGCCGTAGTTGTGGCCTATGGCCATGTTGGCTCCTTAACCCACTGTGCGGGGCAGGGGATTAAACCTTCGTCTCAGTGCTGCAGAGACACTGCTGATCTCATTGCACCACAGTGGAAACTCCTAAATTAATTAATACGTTAATAGCAAAATAGAGGATCAATATGTGTACATTAAAGACTTCTTATTTTGCCACTGAACAAGTTGTAAAAGTAGAGGTTATTCTGTCCTCAGGCATATGTTATACACTAGTTAGTTACTCAAAAAGTGTACAGTTCAAGAAAACTATTTTGACTTTGGAAGTAGACATGTGAGATGGCAGTACAGAATCAGAGAGCCAAAAGGACTTAGAGAAATTGTATATCTGGTTTTTTTGGTTTTTTTTGGGTTTTTTTGCTTTTTAGGGCTGTACCCGCAGCATATGGAGGTTCCTAGACTAGAGGTCACATTGGAGCTGTAGCTGCCAGCTTACACCACAGCCACAGCAATGCCAGATCCGAGCCATGTCTGCAACGGGTACCATAGCTCACTGTAATGCCAGATCCTTGACCCACTGGGTGAGGCCAGGGATCAGACCTGCAACCTCATCATTGCTCGTTGGATTTGTTTCTCCTGCGCCACAGCGGGAACTCTGAGAAACTGTTTCTTACTGTTTCCTTTTTACAGAAATGCATGTTATAGTCATTGATGAGTAGCTTTGAGGGTGGCTAATAAAACATGGCTGTATGTAAGTGATACTGTATTTGAGGAAGTGTCGCTAGTTAGAAACAGTAAAAGAAGGCTTCAGAAGTTTAAAATACCTGTTGGGTAATAAAAAAAGTCTCTTAAAGCTCAAAGGTAAGAGTATATACTGGTGAATTCTATTAAAACATTAGAGCTGCTTGGAGCTTTGTGAAACTAATCAATGGTAGGACCCACATCCTCAAACCAGAACTTTCCTGTGAACCATCAGTAACCAGTTGGCAAATATAATGAAAAAGAACATAATTCACAGTAGCAGCAAAAGCCTTTATGTAGGAGTAAACTTACCAAGAAATAGGAAAGGTGTTAGAAATAAAAAGGCACTGTATTATCATTTGAAATCCCTCTTGTTTGTTTTAATGGAACTTGGCATGTTTTCAAGTTCATTTAGAAAGAGGAAAATAAGTCCAAATAGCAAAAAAAAAACAAAACCAAAAAACCTTTAAAAAACAAACCTTCAGCTTTTTGCCATTTTAGGTATTTATTTTTTGTGTGTGTTTCTATTTTTTTATTATTTAAAAAATTTTTTAATGATTTTTTTTTCCATTATAGCTGGCTTTACAGTATTCTCTCAATTTTTACTGTACAGCAAGGTGATCCAGTCACACATACATATGTACATTCTTTTCTCTCACACTCTGATGCTTTGTCATAAGTGACTAGATAAAGAGTTCCCAGTGCTATACAGCAGGATCTCGTTGCTTATCCACTCTAAAGGCAATAGTTTACATCTATTAACCCCAAATTCCCAGTCCATCCCACTCCCCTCGCCCCTCCCTTGGCAACCAGAAGTCTGTTCTCCAAGTCCATGATTTTCTTTTCTGTGGAAAGGTTCATTTATATTAGATCCCAGATATAAGTGATATATGGTATTTGTCTTTCTCTTTCTGACTTACTTTACTTAGTATGAGGGTCTCTTGTTCCATCCATGTTGCTGCAAATGGCATTATTTTGTTCTTTTTTATGGCTGAGTAGTAGTCCATTGTGTATATATACCACATCTTCTTAATCCAGTCGTCCATCCGATGAACATTTAGGTTGTTTCCATGTCTTGGCTGTTGTGAATAGTGCTACAGTGAGTGAACATGCAGGTACCTGTGTCTTTTTCAAGGAAAGTTTTGTCTGGATGTACGCCCAAGAGTGGGATTGCTGGGTCATAGAGTAGTTCTAGGTATAGATTTCTAAGGTACCTGCATACTGTTCTCCATGGTGGTTGTACCAGCTTACATTCCCACCAACAGTGCAGGAGGGTTCCCTTTTCTCCACACCCCCTCCAGCATTTGTTATTTGTGAACTTATTAATGACGGCCATTCTGACTGATGTGAGGTGGTATCTCATGGTCGCTTTGATTTGCATTTCTCTTAATAATCAGAGATGTTGAGCATTTTTCCATGTGCTTGTTGGCCATCTGTATGTCTTCCTTGGAGAAATGTCTCTTCAGGTTTTTTGCCCATTTTTCCATTCGGTTGTTGGCTTTTTTGCTGTTGAGTTGTATAAGTTGTTTGTATATTTTAGAGCTTAAGCCCATTTTAGGTATTTAAAAAATACTTTAATAGGTCTTACAGAGAAAACAATGTAGTGTCAATCCAGGGCTAGACAAAGATCAGTGAGATAAAATAGAGAGCAGTAAACCACTTGTGTATCTGTCATATTAAGACACCACTGTTAGAACTAAATACAATTCTTAAAGTACTCTGCAGGGCTACAAATTTTACCTTGTTTTAATTTTAATAAGAATATCTAATTGTTAATGTAACTTCAGTTATTACATTTAATGGGATATTCTCTAAAATTCAGTCCATATTCTGGAATATTTTTACCTTAGATGTAAATAATCCCTTTTAAAAAACTTTCATGTATTCAGAGAGAAGGAGCTTGGAAGAGGCCTCTTTGAAGAAGTCAAATATTGTCTCTTTTACAAAGTGTATATATAGTCTTGGGGAAAAGCATGAAACAGATAATGAACCTTATCTGTATCTCTCCGGCATGTTGTAATGATAAATAAGCATGTAAATCATCCAGAAAAACAAAATCATGCTTCCCAGCTCTTGCTTTTCTCTTGATGGCAAGACTGGTCTTCCTTTGCTTAAGCTCCTGTCTTGAATGTCACTTAGAGTCAGCACATAGGTGTTGCTTCTTCATGGCGTTTCTCCTCATTCTGGGAGAACGAGGGAGGTGCTCCCCTCCAGCTAAGGTTCTTCGATTAATTGGATTGGTTTTAGTTCTTTATCTTACCTGTTTCTTTTCAGTCAGTATTGTATATTGCAATCAGACAAATCTTTGGGTTGCCTTCAGGTGTTTTACTTGAGAATTACGGTTAACCTCCTAACTTCTTGTTATTGCGTCCAGATTCTCTGTTTTACCCATTTCCCTACCAAAAAGTGAACATACAGGGGTTTTTGTTACTGTCACATATCACATTCCCTCTCACTTTTCTATTTTCATTCATATTATTCCTTTGTCTGTTTGATTTTCTTGTTTTCCCTCTCTGTCTTAAAATTTTAAGCTGCATTGGATTTTTCTGAACCAAATTCCTCTTTCTTTTTTCTAACTTCTTTGTGTAGCACGATTGGTACTTTAAAATACAAATATTGGCTGTATTCCGAAGTTACAGTTTAATTCTCATGTTGTCTTATAGAACTTCTATGGTTTTGTTATGTAAATATTTAAAATGTTGATCCACTTGGAATTTATTGTGATTTGTAGTCTGAAGAATGGATCTAGTTTTTTCCCTAGATTGTCTCACAGTTGTTCCTTTATCATTTATGCAGTGATTCCCCCCCCCCCCCCCCCCCCGCCGTGACTGAGATGACACCTTAAAGTCTTATGTATTAGGGTCCATTTTGGACTTCATATTTTTTTCTGTTGGTTATTCTTTCAATGTGTACCTCCTATGCTCTGGTTTTAATGATTGAGGCCTTGCGATGGGTTTCGTATTGATAGGATTGGATCTCTATCTTCGTAAAAGTTTTTCTGACTATTTTAAGTAGTTTTGAAAATAATCTTTTATTGAGATCCCATTACATTTATAAATTAGAGATAGACTTTCTTTTTTTATAGGTTATGCCTTTTCATTGCAACAGGGTCACCTGTATTTTGGATTTCTTGTGTTTAAAGTGTCAGTTGAAGTTAGCTTTGAAAAATGATTAAACTGTGACTTCGATTAAACTGTGACTTTGGTAGCAGCTCAGGAAACTGAATTGTACATGTTAATTGCTTTTTAGTTTAGCCCAATGGCCAAAGGCTCTCAGAGATACATGGTCTCTACTGGTGCTGATGGGACAGTTTGTTTTTGGCAGTGGGATTTAGAATCCCTGAAATTCAGGTAAGTGCCTTTAATCATGTAATAAGTTTTCTTTTTTTAGTGGTATTATAATTCAGTTCAGTGAAATGAAATCTGATTATTGAGAGAAATTCTGTATTGTGGTTGCCTTTTTACTTGTGAACTTAATTTTTATTACATACAGCATATTGCCATATTGACTACTGTTTATACTGTACTATTTAGACAGTTGGCTATCTTAAAAAAGCATAGCCATTCTATCTCAGCATATTTTTTTTGTCTTTTTGCCTTTTCTAGGGCCACTCCCGCGGCATATGGAGGTTCCCAGGCTAGGGGTCTAATTGGAGCTGTAGCCGCCGGCCTACGCCAGAGACACAGCAACGCGGGATCCGAGCCGCATCTGCAACCTACACCACAGCTCACGGCAACGCCGGATCGTTAACCCACTGAGCAAGGGAAGGGATCGAACCCGCAACCTCATGGTTCCTAGTCAGATTCGTTAACCACTGCGCAATAATGGGAACTCCGATCTCAGCATATTTTTTGAAAAGGAGAGTAATAGTATGTATTTGAAACATTTTGAAAAATGTTAGGAATGTATAATTAGACACAGAGTCAAGACATTTAGGCAGGATCATTTAAGGTCAGACCTGGATTATAGACTTGTTCTGTCCAGTATGGTACGTACCACTGGCCGCAGTCTCTGTATAGAGCACTTCAGATGTGGAGTGCAGTTGAGGAATTGAATTATTAATTTAAAATTTAAAACCGGTGCAATTCAGTTATTACAAAATTTTTCAGCATATTTCAAACAACTTGAGTATATGAATTTAGTTTTTCAACTATAAGTTTTATGAAATCTGAGTCCAGATCAAGTACTTTTGGTGAAATTTTTTGCAGTTGAGAGGTATTATGTGTCCAGTATGCTCTGAAAGATTTAATATAAAAGAACCTAAAGTTCTCTTTAAAATTTTATTAATATTGATGTGATGTTTTGGATATATTGGCTTAAATGAAGTAAAAAATAATTTTATCTTTTTATTTATAGTGTGGCTACAAAAAAACCTAGTTTTACCTTTTAACTTAATGATATGACTACTAAAAATTTACAGTTACACATGTGGCTCACACTGCCTTTCTGTTGGACGATGCTGTTCCCTGGTGGTTCTGTAGCCTGTTCAGTGGCCACTTAGACTATCTGAAGTTTTGTTGCCTCAGTTACTGAACTGGAGTTAGTATTTTGCTCTGTGTACCAACATCTGTATAATCTGGGGATTGGATAATCCTTTAAAATCCATCTGCCTGTAACATATTTGGTACGCTATGAGGTACTATAGAAATAAGATTATAGTATTTAAATATGCTAGATTAAAACCGGTATCTAAACTGTGGTAATGTGCTAAACTAATGTATTTTAAAACAACATTTTCTTCTTTTAAAGTTCACGTCCCCTGAAGTTCACTGAAAAGCCTAGACCAGGCGTTCAAATGCTTTGTTCCTCTTTTAGTGTCGGTAAGATGACTTTAGTGGTTTTTTTCCCTTAGTTTTATTTTAGCATTTATTGAATGATCACATTATTGTTAAGAGCCTTTGTCACATAGGTGGTAAATGATATGTTGATTTCATTAGATTTAATCTGGTGTGTTAATTAGCCATTTTCTTGTCTTTACTCCCCCATTGAGCACCTTTCTCTGATTTCTCATAGTAATCAGAGCCGTGATAGGAGAGAGAGCTGCCAAAAAGGAGGCTTATGGTGTTGTGTCCGTGTGTGCACTTCCTGTGCCATGTGCCCCTTGTGGCTGATGAACTGAGATTGTGATTTTCTTTTAACCAAACTCCTTTTTTGGGTAGTTTAAATTTGTTTTCCATACATCTTGTGAAATTATTCCCTGTTTTTTTTGTACAGTGAACTTGTGTGCTAACCTTTGTTTTTTTTTTTTTTTTTTTTTTTTTTTTTTGTCTTTTTGCTATTTATTTGGGCAGCTCCCGCGGCATATGGAGGTTCCCAGGCTAGGGGTCGAATCGGAGCTGTAGCCACTGGCCTACGCCAGAGCCACAGCAATGCAGGATCCGAGCCGCGTCTGTAACCTACACCATGGCAACGCTGGATCGTTAACCCACTGAGCAGGGGCAGGGACCGAACCCGCAACCTCATGGTTCCTAGTCGGATTTGTTAACCACTGCGCCACGATGGGAACTCCTAACCTTTGTTTTTAGAAGACGAAAGATTTTTACCCCATAGAAGTCTGTGAAAACTTCAACAAGTAAACTTTATATTCCACAGCTAGGTTTAGGGTTATAAATGCTTTTTCAGAGTGGCAACATCTTTTTTTTTTTAAGTACAAACCACTGTTTTTAATAAGTTTTGGTATTAGCATAACAATTGGACAGAAATAATTGGAACCCAAGGCCATAAAGTATTAGTATTTTTTCTTTTCCATTATAGTTTATTATAAGATATCAAATATAGTTCCCTGTATTATACAGTAAGACCTCGTTTTTATATTTTATATGTAGTAGTTTATATCTGCTGATCCCAGATGCCTGATTTGTCCCTCTCTTCCCTTTCCGCTTTGATAACCATAAGTTTGTTTTCTGTGTCTGAGGGTCTGTTTCTGTTTTGTAAATAAGTTTATTTGTATCACTTTTTAGATTCCACCTGTAAGCAATATATAATATTTGTCTTTTTCGGACTAATTTGGTGTGATACTCTGGTGTGTGCGTGTGGTGTGTTTTGTTATTTTCCAACACCACGAAACGGTTTTCCAACACCAGCTGGTGGTTCTACACTTCAACTCAATTCTGATACTGCCTACCTTAGAGAATCATTTGAGATCCCACCAATTAAGGACTCAGTCCTACAAGACTCCCCACATACCCCAACCTCAGACTGGATTTGTCACCTGCGTTTCTGACTGATGGGTTGTAGATCAGAGGTTTCCATATATCCATCTTGGGTTTGATTAATTTGCTAGAGCCGCTGACAGAAGGAGAAAACTTGACTCACTAGATTGTAGTTTGTTATAAAAGGTAATAGTTTGGAAACAGCCAGATGGGAGAGATACATAGGATGCAGCATGTGGAAAAAGACACTCTCTGGGCTTGCCATTCTCTTCTAATCTCCACATGTTCATCAGCCTGGAAGCTCTCCGAACCCTGTCCTTTTGGGTTTTTATGGAGACTTCCTTACATGGGCACAGTTGATTAATCATTGGATATGTGATTGATTCAGCTCTCTCCCGGCCTTCTCATCACATGGTTGGCTCCCCTGAGAGTCAGCCCCCGCCCATAGATGCTTTCTAAAAATTACCTCATTAACATAAATTCTGGTGTTGAAATGGGTTTTTATACAAATCAAGACACCAATGTCTTTTCACTTAGAAAATTCCAGGGTTGTAGAAGTTCTGCCAAACACAAGGATGAAGACAAATATTTCTTCCTAAAAATCATGTCATCACATTGTGTTTATTAATTTTTTTGGGTCTGTTTTAGGGCTACACCCATGGCATATGGGGGTTCCCTGGCTGGGGTCGAATCGGAGCTGTAATTGCTGGTCTGCGCCACAGCCACAGCCATGCCAGACCCAAGCCGTGTCTGCGACCTACATCACAGCTCATGGCAATGCCGGTTCCTTAACCCACTGAGTGAGGCAAGGGATCGAACTTGCATCCTCATGGAAGTTTCCACTGAGCCGCGATGGGAGTTCCCTGTTGTATTAATTTTTAAGGATCTTTTTATAGTGAGTTAGAAAATGGCACTACTGAGATAAATTTAGTTTTGGCATAGAGATCTTGCTTAATTTAATATAGAAATTTGGTTCTGATATTTGTTACAAACTGGATTTTTAAACCTTACAATTTTTATTTCAGGTGGTATGTTTTTAGCTACAGGTAGTACTGATCATGTAATCAGAATGTATTTTTTGGGTTTTGAAACACCTGAAAAAATCGCAGAACTTGAAAGCCACACTGTAAGTATTCACATTTTGTGTAGATTGTTAATAATATTTCTGTTGGTACATAGTCAGATATTGCTAAGGGAAATTGTTATTGATCTTAATTTTAACTTAAATGTAGGAGGAATTGCATTCGAAGGTGAAGGGTGATACTGACAGCTCGGCACCTTACAGTGCAAATATTCTGCAGTGGTTATTTCAGCTTTAAGTCCAAACTTTTGCTTATAATAATTGGGTTCATGCTAGGCCTTTTTATTTTAACCAACTCATGAAATTAGAATGCCGTTTTATTAATGTGTAGTAAGATAAGTCTCAAGTGTTTTGAAATACTAATCAGTGGTCAGGTCATCTTTTCATAGAGCTTTCTCATAGAACTCCTGTAGGAACGTCTATGAACTTACTTGATTAAATCACTTTAAAAGGAGAAGAAATTTTATTCTTTTTCCACATAATCATCAATGTGAATATGCCTTGTTCTCAGCTATTTAAACCTTTATATTTTGATCACATATCAATTTTTATATTGATGTAATTAATTTTAAATACAAATTTTTTGATTTTGGCTTTTTTTTTTTTTTTCTTTTTTTTTTGGCTTTTTAGGACTGCAGCATATGGAAGTTCCCAGGCTAGGAGTTGAATCAGAGCTGCAGCTGCTGGCCTACACCACAGCCATAGCAAAGTGGGATCTGAGCCGCATCTGCGACCTACACCACAGCTCATGGCAACGCCAGATTCCCCGGAGCGAGGCCAGGGCTCAAACCCACATCCTCATTCATGCTCGTCAAGTTCGAGTTGGTTACCTCTGAGCCATGACTGCAGTACTCCTAATTTAATTTTAGAAGCAAGACTTCTTTTTTACCCCATGCGTTTTATCTTTGGCACAAGAGATGTATCTTAGTCTTACCAGATTTGTAGTTAGATTCTTTGTACTTAAACACACAGTACATATTTGGATGGTGTGATTCAGTAGCACAAGTGAAAATAAATCTCTTGCTTTAAACCAAATGTGCTTCTAGCTCTAAACTGAGTGGGCTTTCTTCGTTTGCAGACTCTGTGGATGATTATTTTTGTGTTTGGTTTTTCCCCTCTTTAGGATAAAGTTGATAGTATCCAATTTTGTAACAATGGTGATCGGTAAGTGTGTGTTTGTGTTTTTAGGCACATATACTCTGCTTCCTGTTAGTATAGCTAATGTATCTCTTTGCAGGTATATATCATATTGCAGGTACTTGTTAATAAATGTAATAACTGAAGGAAAAGTGTCTGGGGGCGGGCACAGAGAATGAAATAGAAGTTTTTAGGTTTGTAGTTTCTGCTGCCTTCTCTGACCAGAGTAGTTCTCCTTTAGCTGACTATTGGTTGAATGTTTGATTTATAGGAAAATTGGGTGTAAAGATAATGAAATTCCTTGATTTTTGAGTAGTTAAAAAGAATCTTTTCTAACCAATCACTGTGATACATTCTGCATCACAATCATCACTTAGATTTCATTCTTCTTTGTGGTCTTCATGGTCTTTATCAGGTGCCTTTCCTACAGTGCACTTTTAAACACTCTATTAAATAGATTAATTTATCTTTACACAATGGCCAGATGAATTAATTTGAGTTCAGAGTTAAAATGTTTAGAGTGGCTTTTGCTTTTACTGTTTCTTACATACATATGTATGTAATCTTCCTATTTTAACCCCCCCTCCACATATTTCTTTTACACAAAATTCAGTCTATTTGACAAGCTAATGATTGAGTTTGAAATGAGCTTTACTTAATAAGGCCAGGTAAATCATAACGAACCAGATTTTCCCCATTCATATAGGCCCTAATTCCCTGTCTTTTAGAATTAACACATGTAAATTTACCTGCAATCAAGATAGCTTTATTAAATTTTTTTTGCTTGTGATTTTAACGATAGCTCTTTGTGGCATGTATGTGAGTCGAAGATATTTTTCTTTTATCTTAAGCTTCTTAAGTGGTAGCAGAGATGGAACAGCACGAATTTGGAGATTTGAACAGTTAGAATGGAGAAGCATCTTACTAGATATGGCTACCAGAATCTCAGGGTAAGTTGAGATGTTCTTCCTATAAGTAGGTGTATCATGAGTACTTGGTTGCTCTCTGGTTGGTTGATTTCTTTGTTCAGGGGGTGGCGGCCACCTCTTAGAAGAGCTGCAGTCTAAGTGAATGGCTGCCTCCTGCATGTCTGACATACAGATAATTAAATCTTATATATGCTTACAGTTATATAGGGAAGAACTATTCTTGTTCAAAGCATTGACTTCCTCTTAGGAGTTGCTTTTAAAAACACTTAAAAATTTTTAAGAAAATGTAAAAATAACTCAAGTATATAAAGTGTGGAAATTTTAGAAAATTCTACTTTTCTGAAGATAGTATTTTTGGAATTTATAAAAAATCACTTGTGGAGTTCCTGCTGTGGTGCAGCGGGATTAGTGGCATCTTGTGAGCACTGGGACTTGGGTTCGATCCTTGGCCCAGCACAGTGGGTTGGGGATCTGGTGTTGCCGCATCTGCAGCTCAGATCTGATCTCTGGCCTGGGAACTCCATATGATGTGGGGCAGCCAATGGGGAAAAAGAAAAAAAAGTCACTTGTAGTTAGGTCTGGTGAAAAAAGCAAGCAAATATACTTTATTGTTTAGATTTAAAAAAAATCGGACGCCAGCAGAAACGATTTTTTGCATGCTAGAATTTTGGCTTTGGTAACATGGCATTGAAGGCAGGTTTGTCCAGCTCTCCTCCTCTTCCAGCATCCAGCTCTCAGGTATTTGAGCATCTTTCAGAAAGTTTAGCAGATCCCAGGATAGGTATTACACATTTCAAATACATTGCCTTTTTGTGTTTTTATTTTTTATTTTATTTTATTTTTTTGTCTTTTTGCCATTTCTAGGGCCGCTCTCGTGGCATATGGAGGTTCCTGGGCTAGAGGTCAAATCAGAGCTGTAGCTGCCGGCCTACGCCAGAGCCACAGCAACGTGGGATCTGAGCCGTGTCTGCAACCTACACCACAGCTCACGGCAACGCTGGATCGTTAACCCACGGAGCAAGGGCAGGGATCGAACCCGCAACCTCATGGTTCCTAGTCGGATTCGTTAACCACTGTGCCACGACGGGAACTCCTGTGTTTTTATAATTAGGAGGCAGTACAGGTGGTAGAAAGATAGGTGTTTTGGAGTCAGACATGTGCTTAGATACCACTTAACACTGTTTATAGCTATATTATTTTGAGAACACCATTTAATACTTTTTAATCTCTTTCCTCATCTAAATATTCTTGGCAATTTTAAATCATATGATGAAAATTTCCAGGAGTTCCCTTCATGGCTCAATGGTTAGTGATCTCTACTAGGGTTCATCAGGACCCAGGTTCAATCCCTGGCCTCGCTCAGTGGGTTAAGGGTCCAGTCTTGCCGTGAGCCATGGTATAGGTCACAGATGCGGCTCAGATCCCGAGTTGCTATGGTTCTGGAGTAGGCTGGCGGCTATAGCTCCAATTTGACCGCTAGCCTGGAGACCTCCATATGCTTTGGGTGCAGCCCTAAAAAGACAAAAAAAAAAAAAAAAAAAAAAAAATTCCAGCACACTGCCTGGTTTGGAGTAGGCATATCAGTTTTCTTAGCTGTTTTTCTGAGAAATGTTACACATTTTATCTTTTGGAAATCCTCATGTCTGCTTTTATTTTTAATAATTGTAGGGGAAATTAACTCTAACTCTATTATGTCTCTGTTGTCTTGGGTTTCAAAATAAATTTGATATTAATATTTTTGTGGAATGATCTGTGTTAGAGTGTAGAAAGGATACATAATAGAAATCTGATAATCCTTGTTCACAATTACTTAAAAATAGTATATCTGAATATTTAGGAGTATCTTAGTGTGAAAGTGAGTACTCTCAATCCTTGATTAATTGAAATGAAAGAACAGCAGTTGAAAATTTGAAATCATATTCATCTATGAAAAAAATTTTTTTTCATATATGAAAAATTATTAGGCAAGATAGGAACATCAGTGTAAAAACTTGAACAAAAGTTTTTTAAATGAGACTGAAAACTCTTTAGTTTTTTTTTTTTTGTTGCATACTCTTTTCATGGAGAAAACCTTTCCTGTAAGTCCCCTCATGGTGGAAATATTCTTTTCTCATTTAAAGTTTTATCTCCTTCAGATCTTGAAAATCAGTGTTTTTTTATCTGTAAGAATTGATGGATATATCTGTTTCAGTGTTTTAATCTTGGCAGTTCAACTTGATGAAAGGCATTATGTCTGGTAGTTCCTTAAGTGAAGCGTGGAGTCTTAGCCTGTATTCCATTTTGTATCTTAAGTTACACTTCCTCTGATAACTAGAATTTTTTTCTCATTTGTGTTCTATTGTGCTTACATAGATAGCTGTTACATAGCACTCATTCCATATTGTTGTAGCTGTTTCTTTAAAATATATTCATTTTATGTTTATTTTTATTTTTGTTTTTAGGGCCACACCAGCAGCATATGGAAATTCCCAGGCTAGGAGTCAATTCTGAGCTGTAGCTGCCAGCCTATACCACAGCCACAGCAGTCGGGTTCCAAGCTGCGTCTGCGACCTACACCACAGCTCATGGCAACACCGGATCCTTAACCTACTGAACAAGGCCAGGGATTGCACCTGTGTCCTCTTGGATACTAGTCAGATTTGTTTCCGCTGAGCCACGATGGGAACTCCTCATTACATGTGCTCTGATTTTAGAAGCAGCTAGATCTTTCCTCCACCCTCCTGTTGTGTATAGCTGACTGCTATATTTTATACAGAAGCTTTGCATATTGCTTTCATAAAGGCAGCAAAACACCGTATCCAAGACCAGTCTTGCCAAAGGACCCGTAGGAGCATTCTGTAGGGAATATAAAGAGATGAATCTGGTCTCATTTATAGCTCAGCAAGTTGAGAGTCTCTCAGTTTCCTAGACATTGGGATATGAAGGTGAATTACCTTCTTTTTGTCTTCCTGAACTTTTTTGTCATCTTCTCTGGAGACAGAAGCAGTTGAAAGTATTACTGGTAGGGCTTGGGGCCAGGAGGAGGAAAAAATAGAAAAGAGGTAGTGGTGGTTGCTTTCATGAGCAGTGGTGGTATTCTAAAGTCTGCTTTTATCCAGTCTCTAAAACGGTTTCCAAATCATCCCCTCCCAGGGTGTGCCCTTATCTGTGTATAGAGAGTCTCTTGTGGGTCACATGTGATAAACTAACTCCCTGTGGAGTTGATAAGATGTAGACATGAGCTGGATCACTTTAGATAGTTTTGTGTTGATGAAGGATTGTGTATATTGTATAGCCTCCTACACATACAGCATTGCACATTTCGTATTTTTTTTCTTAGAGATTTATCTTTGGAAGAGGAAAAGTTTATGAAACCCAAAGTGACCATGATAGCTTGGAATCAGAATGATAGCATTGTTGTCACAGCTGTGAATGATCATGTCCTCAAAGTGTGGAATTCTTATACCGGACAGCTGCTTCATAACTTATTGGTAGGTAGTTTTTATACAATGTAATGAATGATAAACTTTATTTATATTGTCAAAGGGATAGAAATTTGCATATTAATGTATAAATTAGTCATTAATACATTTTTAAAAGCTCTTAGCGACTGTGACAATACGGGGTTTTAATTTTAAACTTATAACTTGCAAACCCTCCTTAACTATGTGACTTTGTTGAATAAAGGGACATGCTGATGAAGTATTTGTTTTGGAGACACATCCCTTTGATTCCAGAATTATGTTATCTGCAGGACATGATGGCAGCATATTTATATGGGATATCACAAAAGGCACCAAGATGAAACATTATTTTAATATGGTAAGTGGCGTGAGATGTGTCTTCATGCATGTTTGCATTTGATTCAAATATATGGATAATGAAATGTAGCCAGAAACCAGCCTGTGTGTTTTGGCAGTTTATACTTTTGTTTTTTATTTTTATTGTTGCAGTGTTTTTATTTTTAAAATATTTTTTGCATTTTAGTTGGTTTATAGTGTTCTGTCAGTTTTCTACTGTACAGCAGAGTGACCCAGTCACATATACGTGTGTACATTCTTTTTCTGACATATTTTTAGAAATTAGGGTACTACTCAAAACCGATAAATATCTGAGAGCCATACATGTATGAAATTCTCTGTAACTGATTCACATGAGGGGAAGATAAGCTTTGTGTGTATGTGTGAATGTGTCCTATCTATGTTTAAATTGGCAAGATTATGGTAATTAATGCAGCTTTTCACCATTCCAATTTATTAAAATATTTGATAATAAAAATTAAAAAATAATGTAGCTTAGATTCAGTCACTGGCCTGGGAACTTCCATGTGCCATGGATGTGGCCATTAAAAAGTTAAATAGAAAATTAAATAGTATTCAGTAAATCAAACATCATTGTTTTTTTTCAGCCTTTTTTCTTTCTGTATATGAATATTTTATTGTTTATTTATTTTTATTTAGTTATTTTTAGGGCTGAAAATATGGCATATGGAAGTTCCCAGGCTAGGGGTTGAATCAGAGCCAAGCGAGGCCAGTGATTGAACCCACAACCTCATGGTTCCCAGTCGGATTTGTTTCCGCTGCACCACAACAGGAACTCCTCTTAGTTGACATTTTTGCATATAGTTTTGTTCTTTCCATTTTGTGTAAAGAATGTTTTTCCACTTTTTTTTTTTCCTTTTTAGGGCCGCACCTGTAGCATACGGAAGTTCCTGGGCTAGGGGTGGAATCAGAGCTACAGCTGCCGGCCTGTGACACAGCCACAGTAACTAGAGATCTGTGCTCCATCTGTGACCTATAGCACACACACACACTTTTAGGGCCTCAGGTGTGGCATATGGAGGTTCCCAGGCTAGGGGTCGAATCCAAGCCACATCTACCACCTACACCACAGCTCCTGACAATGCCAGATCCTTAACCTACTTAACAAGGCTAGGGATTGAACCTGTGCTGAGCCACGATGGGAACTCTACAGATATATTTTTGACTAAATTCAGCTTTAGAAAAATGTGAGTTACATGCTTAATTTACTATCATGGAGTATTTAAGTGGTTTCTAAAATAGGTGCAGTGGAAATGAATCCTACTAGTATCCATGAGGATGTGGGTGTGATCCCTGGCCTCACTCAGTGGGTTGGGGATTTGGCATTGCCATGAGCTGTGGTGTAGGCTGGCAGCTGTAGCTCTGATTTGACCCCTAGACTGGGAAGTTCCATACGCTGTGGGTATAGCCCTAAAAGGCAAAAAAAAAAAAAAAAAAAAAAAAAAGGCACAGCAGTGATACTTTGTCTTTATGGTTATTTATGTAGATCTTTGATTATTTCCTTAGGATAAATTCTGAGGGAAATGTGTGAAGGGACTTGTTAAGACCTTAGGTATATATACACATAAACGTATATGATAGGTTTTATAAAAATTATTCTTCAGTTTATATTGAGGTCCATATCAAAGTATAGTTCATTTTAGAGGTAGTATAGCAGCATATTACAGATGAGTGTTCTCGGACCTTTGATTGAAGACCGTCTTAGTCCATGTATTCCATTTTTTTAACCTTCAGATTTTAATTCTAACATGCTTAGAGCTGACAGTTCCTTAAACAAAGAGTTCAAAGTACAGGGTTTTACTTATTAACATTAAATACACCGAACAGCTCAAATAGCATGACTGAAATACATCATTAGTTATGTCTGTATCTATTTATTAACATTAAATACACTGAAACAACTCAAATAGCATGACTGAAATACATCATTAGCTATTAAACATATCATTAGCTATATATATTAGTTCAAAAAAAATGAACTAAGCCTTTTTCATTTTTTTTTATGGCTTCAAAATTCATAGGTAGTTCTATCTTCTTAAATATCCTTTAAAACTCAATGGGAACATTACATACTAAATTCAGTCTATTAAAACAGAAAACTACATTAATTCAGACTTTAAACAGAATATAAGCTAAATAACTTCTAAGCCAAAGAATAAAAAAGCCTCAAGTGGGCAACATGATCTTATTTCCATTGAGACACCGGAAATTTGCCTTGAATACTGAGTGCTTAACCCTTCCTGCTTGACTGAGTGTCTCCTGATTCTCTAATGCTAGATGAATTACTTAGGGCTGTAAACCACAGACAAAGCACCGTTTCACTAAATGCGCAGTCAGTACTCATGTGACACTTCTAAAGTGTTCCCCAGGTACAGCTTCAGGTTGTATTTTGTCATGAATTATTGTGTAGAGTTCTTCAAACTGTAGGTGAAAACCAGAGGCTGCCTTGCTCTCTGCCTAGATAGGTTTGCCCATTTGGGGAAACGTCCTCAGCAGGTATCCTTAGCAAAGCTTTTGGTGCAGCTCCACATGTACAACAGGAGAGTAGCCGCCACCATCCTCGCCTTGCCAGCCAAGGGCTCTGGTCTCCCCTTCCACCTCTGCTTCATTTGGACTGAAGGTCTCAGACCAGGGCTGTGAGGTGGTGCCAAGGTGCAGGTCAGCCTACTGTGGAGGGGGCTCTTCAGAGGACGCTGTGGCTGAATCTGTGTAATAGGATGGAAAATATTTATCCTTTCTTTTCCTTTTTATGTTACGAAGGAATGCGAATTTGTATACATACATTATTCAGTAGGTCCCTAATATCCCAGTGCTTTAACTTTTTTTTTTTTTTTTTTCCCCATTTTGTTAATTGCTACTCATTCCTGTGTGGTAGAGCAGTAGTGAATGTTGGTTTTCAAGCAGGTATTTAGGCATGTATGTGAGTTTGTTCTGGCAATTAGTGGGTGGATGATTGCTTTTACCAACATTGATTTAACTTGTCTTAAAGTTTAATTATTGGGCAGTTATAGGCTGAGACAACAAATACACATAGCTCTACATATTAAGTTAAATAGCTCATTTAAGTATAAATTGATAATGCTAAACTAATATAATTTACACTTTAAAAAGCAAGAATAAAACAGTTTTAAGGCACCATTCATAATGCACTTAGGGCATCCTTCCTGAAATTTGTGGCAGTTTGAAATAAGGTAGTTCCTTATACAGGCATTTACATACACACCCTTGAGACTTTGTAGTATTACAACTTTTTTTTTTTTTTTTTTTTGTCTCTTTGCCATTTCTTGGACCGCTCCCGAGGCTCATGGAGGTTCCCAGGCTAGGGGTCAAACCGGAGCTGTAGCCACCAGCCTATGCCAGAGCCACAGCAACACGGGATCCGAGCCGCACCTGTGACCCACACCACAGCTCATGGTAACGCCGGATCGTTAACTCACTGAGCAAGGGCAGGCATCGAACCCGCAACCTCATGGTTCCTAGTCGGATTCGTTAACCACTGCGCCACGACAGGAACTCCGCAGTACAACTTTTGTATAGTGGTCGGTTATCCAAGTAGAAAGTTTAAACTCCATAAAAGTGTTGATCTTAGTTCACAGATATTAAACTCTGTTAATCTTTAATCATTTCCCTTGTAGGTTATTAATCAAAAGCCTTTTGTTATGTTTTAAGAGAAAAGTCGATGAAGTTGTATTAACTTGTAAGAAGTAGAGAAAGCCTTCACTTTGGATTGATTTTTATGATCCTTTGTTTGCCCAGTTTGAGAACTAATTCTTAGAATATCTTTTAGGATTTTTTTCTAGGCTAGTGGTATCTAAAATGAATATTCTAAAAATACTGAAATGTGTTTTAATTAAAATTTTGTTAAAAAACTTTGTTTCAAGAAGTTGATATAACAACAGCTCTTTTTTTTTTTTTTTTTTTTTTTTTTTTTGTCTTTTTGCTATTTCTTTGGGCCGCTCCCGCGGCATATGGAGGTTCCCAGGCTAGGGGTTGAATCGGAGCTGTAGCCACCGGCCTACGCCAGAGCCACAGCAACGCAGGATCCAAGCCGCGTCTGCAACCTACACCACAGCTCACGGCAACGCCGGATCCTTAACCCACTGAGCAAGGGCAGGGACCGAACCCGCAAGCTCATGGTTCCTAGTCGGATTCGTTAACCACTGCGCCACGACGGGAACTCCAACAACAGCTCTTGGATAGAAATGGTCATAAATGTTTCGCCTTGTGTTTCCTAGATTGAAGGACAAGGACATGGAGCTGTATTTGACTGTAAGTTTTCACAGGATGGACAGCATTTTGCCTGTACAGATTCTCACGGTCACCTTCTGATATTTGGTTTTGGATGCAGCAAGCCATATGAAAAGGTCATTTCATATACTTTCTTATCGTATGTAAAATAAACAGTTATAAAGGATGTTTTGAAAATAGGTTAGGTGTATTGATTTGATATATATATTTTTTTTTTTTTGGTCTTTCCAATTAAAACTAACTGGCTAATTTATTTTCTTTAACATGTATAAACCTCAGAATTTCAATCTGAACTTCCCTTTTCTAGATTCCCGATCAGATGTTCTTCCATACTGACTATCGACCACTGATTAGAGATTCTAATAATTATGTCTTAGATGAGCAAACTCAGCAAGCTCCTCACCTTATGCCTCCACCATTCTTAGTAGATGTGGATGGAAATCCTCATCCAACTAAGTATCAGAGATTAGTACCAGGCCGAGAAAATTCTTCAGATGAACATTTGGTGCCACAGCTAGGCTACGTGGCAACAAGTAAGTGCCAAGTCTTTTTTTTTTTTTTCCCCCAAATTTTTTATTTAAAATATGTAAGTAATAATACAAAGAACACCTGTACTTTCAGATTCACTCCTTAATATTTTGCAGTATTTTTAATTATTCTTTCTCTAGATACAGATGGTTGTTTTGAACCTTTTGAGACTTAAGTTCTGGGCCTTATGTCCATTTACCCCTAAATACATCAGTGTATAGTTTCTGAGAAAAAAGACGCTTTCTTATAATCCTAACATTATCAAAATTAGGACACTTAACGTAATGGTGTTTTTAAATCTGGTCTGTAATCAAATTTCATTACCCTAATAATGCCTGTTACAGGTTTGTTTCTTCTCTGATGGAAGCTTTTAAGTTAGGAGTGCATATTACAATTAGTTGTTGTTGATTAAGTTCAGATTATGCATTTTTGGAAGAACATAACATCGGTAATGTTGTAGCCTTCCTGGAGCATCGCACTAGGATGCTTGTGATTGTGTTTTTCCGGTTGTTGGTAGGGTTGGCTTTGAACACTTGGTGTCTGCCAGGTGTCTTCTCCACCGTGAAGGTTTTTTTTCCTCTTTGTAATTAATAAGTAATTTGTGGGAGTGTCTGATGTACATAACCTAGTCCTTGTCGAACTCTACCTCTGAGTTTTAGGATCCAATGAGAGTTTTTGCCTGAGTCACTTATCGCGAAGGTTGCAAAAAGGTTGTCTGATAACTCTGTTATTGTTGCATCTGCATTTTATCATTAGCTGGCCATCTGTTACTCTTGTCATTTATTTATACAGTTTACTAGTAAGTTTTAGTGGGAACTTACGGATGTTATGTGGTGGGTACTATCATGTTTAGTTCTTCCTGCCCTTGGGTTTGGTTATTAGGGTCTCCTCAGGCGGAGGTACGTATCCTTTCTCAAGTCCCCATCATTCCTTGAGTACTTCCTTCCTTTCCGGCCCAGGGTTTTCCAGTCCCATCTTGTACTTTGCTTGTTCTACGCAAGTAAAGCGGTTTGTTTGTTGTTTTTATTTTGTATTTGTTCATAGCAGTACGGTGTTTTTCCATAATATTACCAAGCAAAGAAGAAAGATGCTTCTGTTTGTTTTGATGAGGATTGATTTACGAAACTGAATCACCTTAAGGTTGAAGATTAATGTGAATTACTGTATGTTTACTCTTTCAAATGTTTATATTTTTAATTGATTTGAAGTATACCACAGACATAACAAAATTTACCATTTTTAAGTGTACAGTTCAGGTGAGTCGAGAAATTTTAAACCGTCGTGTAATCCTCACCACAGTCAACATAGGTAACTTTTCCAGTTCCAGTGCCCCCAAAAGTTCTCTTGGACCTTTTGGAATCTGTTCTCTCCCTTCTCTTGGCCCCATATAATGTGACTGTTATATTTTGTACTATATTTTGTTACCTTGATTTTTTCTTTTTAAGGAATTTTGTTTAAATGAAATCGTTTAATACATAGTCTTTTGTGTCTGGCTTCTTTAATTTAACATGGTGTTTTTGAGGTTCATTCCTGTTGTTGGAAGTATCAGTCGTTTATTCTTGCACCCACTGTGTGGATATACCATCAGTTATCCACTCACTAACAGCTGAAGAACATTGGGCTTTTTTCCATTTTGTGGCTGTTTTAAAGAGTGCTGAAATATCCAACTTCCCTGTGGATTTGTCTTATTTTTATCTTTGGTTCTATCCATTTTTACTAGATGATTTTAAAATTCTGTTACTATGTACATACAGATTTCAGATGAATTAACTCTTTCATCGTTATGAAATGCCCCCCTTTATCCTTGGGAGCATTTCTCTTTTTTTTGGCTTTTTAGGGCTGCACCTGCGGCATATAGAGGTTCCCAGACTAGGAAATGAATTGGAGGTACAGCTGTTGGCCTACACCACAGCCGTAGCATCGCCAGGTCTGAGCTGTGTCTTTGACCTACATCACAGCTCAAGGCAACGCCAGATCCTTAACCCACTGAGCAAGGCCAGGGATTGAACCTGCAACCTCATGGTTCCTAGTAGGATTTGTTTCTGCTGCACCATGACGGGAGCGTTTCTTGTTTTGAAAACTATTACTTTGTTTCATATTAATATAAATAATCCGGGAGCTCCCGTCGTGGCCCAGCGGTAATGAGCTCAAGTTCCCATAGTGCCTCAGCGATAAGGAGCCCAACTAGTATTGGTGAGGATGCAGGTTCAATCCCTGGCCTCACATAGTGGGTTAAGGATCCAGTGTTGCTGTGAGCTGTGGTGTAGGTTGCAGACGTGGCTTGGATCCCACGTTGCTGTGGCTGTGGTGTAGGCTAGGCTGGCAGCTGTAGCTCTGATTTGATTGACCCCTAGCCCAGGAATTTCCATATGCTACGGGTGCTCTCCTAGAAAAACAAAAAAGACGAGAAATGCCAGTGCTCTTCTGTATATCAGAAATCACACATTGCTCACTAGTCCGAGACCTTGGGAAATAAGACTTTAGTGAAATATTTGCATAAGTGAACGGTGTTAATGTGAAACAGAAAAAAAAACCTTTTTCTGAAATGTGTTTCCAGGAGTTCCTGTCGTGGTGCAGCCGAAACGAATCTGACTAGGAATTATGAGGTTGCGGGTTCGATCCCTGGCCTAGCTCAGTGGGTTAAGGATCTGGTGTTGCCATGAGCTGTGGTGTAGGTCACAGACGCAGCTCGGATCCTGCATTGCTGTGGCTGTGGTGTAGGCTGGCAGCTGTAGCTCTGATTAGACCCCTAGACTGAGAACCTCCCTATGCCATAGGTGCGACCCTAAAAAGCAAAAAAAAAAAAAAAAAAAAAAAAAAAAAAGAAATGTGTTTGCATATGCTCACTTCTAAGGATTTGAGAAGCTTTGTTGAGGTTTTTGTGGTACATAGTAATCTAGTTTGTTTTGATTCTTTTCTCTGACTTAATTAGTTATGAATGTATAGAGTATCTTTAATTGTTTTTAAGAAAACAAGAATTCTAACAGTTAATGTGGTTTTAATTGTCGTCTTGAAAGTTTTTTTCTGTTCATACATACTATTTTATATTCCTTCATTGAATTTGCAGGTGATGGAGAGGTAATTGAACAAATTATAAGCCTGCAAACCAATGATAATGGTGAACGAAGCCCAGAGCCCAGTGTTCTGGATGGAATGATAAGACAGTTGCAGCAGCAGCAAGATCAGAGAATGGGAGCAGGTCAGGACGCTCTTCCAAGTGGACTTCCGAATGGGGAAGAAACCCCCCGAAGAGGTAATAAATATATGAGAGGGATTTTGCCTACATGTGCCTGGATTGAAACTGAAGAATAAATGAAGGCATTGTACGCATGTAGTATGACAGACTTTAAGCAGTGTACACTTACAAGTTAAGTAGGCTGGAAGTAGCTTTATTCGGTGTAAGGTTGATACCCTAACACATGGACATTTGAATTTCAAGTACTATGAAAGTCTGTTGAAAATTTTTCGCTCTGAAATAACATTATTTACAAAATTATATTAAAGAAACAAGAGTAAAGAGCAGAGTATTTCCTAATGAAAACTATAGTTCTAGGTTTCCTTTCCTTTATCATTTTTAAAACACCAAATTGAGTAGAGCACTAATATTTCCACTGAATTAGAAAGTTTGAAGTGAATTTTCTGGGAAAAATACTTGATAATGGGAATGTAGAATAATTATGTGAGAAATAATCTAGAAGAGATTGGTGATTGTTATGCAACTGAAATCTCACTCTGGGAAAGTTGAAACCCTATGGAAAATTAAAGAAACTTTGAGAGTCTATAAAATGCTATTAAGTTCTTATCTCTTTATCTCTCAGTGCTGTGTTCTAGACAGTTTCTTTATATCTGTCTGCCTTGTCACTCTTGATCTCTCATCCAATCTGCCACATAACTGGAGGCTTTAGATTTTTTTAACTCAATGATTTTTATTTTTTTCCATTATAGCTGGCTTAATGCGTTCTTTCAATTTTCTACGGTACAGCAAGGTGACCCAGTCACATATACATGTATACATTCCTTTTTCTCACACTATCATGCTCCATCATAAGTGACTAGATATAGTTCTCAGTGCTACAGCAGGATCTCATTGCTAATCCACTCCAAAGGCAATAGTTTGCATCTGTTAACCCCAAATTCCCCATCCATCCCACTCCCTCCCTCTCCCTCGGCAATCAGAAGTCTGTTCTCCATGTCCATGAGTTTCTTTTCTGTGGAAAGGTTCATTTGTGCCATATATTAGATTCCAGATATAAGTGATATCATTTTTGTCTTTCTCTTTCTGACTTACTTCACTTAATATGAGGGTCTCTAGCTCCATCCATGTTGCTGCAAATGGCATTATTTTGTTCTTTTTTATGGCTGAGTAGTAGTCCATTGTGTACATATACCACATCTTCTTAATCCATTCATCTGTTGGTGGACATTTAGGTTGTTTCCATGTCTTGGCTATTGTGAATAGTGCTGCACTGAACATATGGGTGCATATGTCTTTTTCAGGGAAAGTTTTGTCTGGATATATGCCCAAGAGTGGGATTGCTGGGTCAGATGGTAGTTCTATATTTAGTTTTCTGAGGTATTTCCATACTGTTCTCCATGGTGGTTGTACCAGTTTACATTCCCACCAACAGTGCAGGAAGGTTCCCTTTTCTCCACACCCGCTCCAGCATTTGTTGTCTGTGGACTTATTAATGATGGCCATTCTGACTGATGTGAGGTGGTATCTCATGGTCACTTTGATTTACATTTCTCTTAATAATCAGGGATGTTGAGCATTTTTTCATGTACTTGTTGGCCATCTGTATGTCTTCTTTGGAGAAATGTCTTTTCAGGTCTTTGGCCCATTTTTCCATTCGGTTGTTGGCTTTTTTGCTGTTGAGTTGTATAAGTTGATTGTATGTTTTAGAGATTGAGCCCTTGTCAGGTTGGTTGCATCATTTGAAGCTATTTTCTCCCATTCTTTAAGTTGTCTTTTTGGTTTTTTTTTTATAGTTTCCTTTGCTCTGAAAAAGCTTGTCAGTCTGATTAGGTCTCATTGGTTAATTTTTGGTTTTATTTCTGTTGCCTTGGGAGACTGACCTGAGAAAACGTTTGTAAGGCTGACGCCAGAGAATGTTTTGCCTATGTTCTCTTCTAGGAGTGTGATGGTGTCTTATTTTACGTTTAAGTCTTTGAGCCATTTTGAGTTTATTTCTGATGTGAGGGTGTTTTCCAGTTCCATTGATTTACATGTGGCTGTCCAATTTTCCCACCAACAGTTGATGAAAAGACTGTCTTTTCCCCATCTTTATTCTTGTCTCCTTTGTTGAAGATTAATTGACCATAGATAGGTATCTGGGTTTACTTCTGGGCTCTCTATTCAGTTCCATTGTTCTGTATGTCTGTTTTGGTACTAGTACCACACTGTCTTGATGACTGTGGCTTTGTAATATTGCCTGAAGTCTGGGAGAGTTATGCCTCCTGCTTGGCTTTTGTTCCTCAGGATTGTTTTGGCAATTCTGGGTCTTTTGTGGTTCCATATAAATTTTTGGTTTGTTCGTTCTAGTTCTGTGAAAAATGTCGGGTAATTTGATAGGGATTGCATTGAATCTGTAGATTGCTTTGGGTAGTATGGCCATTTTTATAATATTAATTTTTCCAACCTGGGAACATGGAGTATCTTTCCATTTCTTTGAATCCTCTTTAATTTCCTTGATTAATGTTTTATGGTTCTCAACATGTAAGTCTTTTACCTCCTTGGGTTTATTCCCTTGTATTTGATTTCTGGGGGTGCAATTTTAATGGGCTTTAGATTTTAATGACTGTTATGTCTAGAAGTTCCTTTAATGCTTTAAATTTTACTTCTTTTATATATTTGTTTTGGATTTTAGGGACAAAGAATTGGGTCTATCAAAACTTTGTTCATGACACACTTTATCATTGGTTCACACGTGGTCCTTTGTTTTAAATCATGATAATTATCTTTATGGGTCCTGCTCTGTTTTCTCTCTCCTAAGATAACAACTGTTCTGAATCTCATGTTTTTTTAATTTTTTTTTTTTTTTTTTCCTAGGGCTGCATCTTCAGCATATGGAGGTTTCTGGGCTATGGGTCTAATTGGAGCTGTAGCCACTGGCCTACACCACAGCCACAGCAAGGCCAGATCCGAGCGGCATCTGCAACCTACAGTACAGCTCATGGCAATGCCGGATCAATTCCTAACCCACTGATCGAGGCCAGGGATCAAACCTGCGCCCTTATGGATACTAGTCAGGTTCACTTCTGCTGAGCCACGATGGGAACTCCCAGATTATCTCTTGATGTCACAAATAATGTTTGTTGTTAGAGGTCTTATTATAAAGCCACCGCAGTTGAGACATCTATTTGTAGTGCTAATGTTTTGAGAAAGATATATTTTTAGTTTGCAGTTTTCAGGAAAGCAGGGTTTTTAGAACTGAAACTATAACAGTATTATAGAAAATGCTTGTACTTTCAGAAAGTACGGTAAGTTCAGAAAGTCTAGTAAAAATGGAAATTGTTAATAGTTATAGTAATGTTTGTTCTGTATGATATGTTTTTTTTTTTTTTTTGGTCTTTTTGTTGTTGTTGTTGTTGCTATTTCTTGGGCCGCTCCCTTGGCATATGGAGGTTCCCAGGCTAGGGGTCCAATCGGAGCTGTAGCCACCGGCCTACACCAGAGCCACAGCAACTTGGGATCCGAGCCGCGTCTGCAACCTACACCACAGCTCACGGCAACGCCGGATCGTTAACCCACGGAGCAAGGGCAGGGACCGAACCCGCAACCTCATGGTTCCTAGTCGGATTCGTTAACTACTGCGCCACGACGGGAACTCCCTGTATGATATGTTTTGATCTCAGTCACATTAAGATTCTTTTTTCAGTAGGTCTTTATTTTCAGTTTATATCTTACTAGGAGGAATATATGTGCATATTAGATTGACATTTGTTTTGGAATAATTTCTTAACAATTTCCCTAGGTTTTAGAAGGCTGAGCTTAGACATCCAGTCCCCTCCAAACATTGGTCTGCGCCGCAGTGGACAGGTCGAAGGTGTCCGTCAGATGCATCAGAATGCTCCCCGCAGTCAGATTGCCACAGAGCGTGACCTGCAGGCTTGGAGACGAAGAGTGGTTGTACCAGAGGTACCACTAGGCATCTTTAGGTTTGTTTTAGGATATCTATTAATACTGTTTATGTATCTATGAAAATACATCTATATGGTTATTTACATATATTTTAATCATTAGTGGTATAAATAATGATATAAAGGAGTTCCCGTTGTGGTTCAGTGGTTAACGAACCTGACTAGTAACCGTGAGGTTGTGGGTTCAATTCCTGGCCTCACTCAGTGGGTTAAGGATCCAGTGTTGCTGTGAGCTGTGGAGTAGGTTGCAGACGCAGCTTGGACCCAGTGTTGCTGTGGCTGTGTCATAGGCAGGCAAGTGCAGCTCCAATTGGACCCATAGCCTGGGAACCTCCATGTGCCATGTGTGTGGCCCTGAAAAGACAAAAATATTAAACAAAAATAATCATATAAATATATTTTAGTAGTGGGTTGTGATTATTTTAATTGTGGTAGGAAGATGTCAAAATTGTTCTCTAGGAGTTCCCTTCGTGGCTCAGTAGCTAACAAACCTGACTAGGAACCATGAGGACGTGGGTTTGATCCTTGGCCTCTCTCAAGTGGGTTAAGGATCTGGCATTGCCCTGAGCTGTGGTGTGGGTCGCAGAGGTGGCTCGGATCCTGCGTTGCTATGGCTGTGGTGTAGCCCGGCAGCTATAGCTCCGATTCGACCCCTACCCTGGGAACTTCATATGCCTCAGGTGCAGCCCTAAAAAATTGTTCTCTCTTCACTGTGGTAACCAGTCTTGTTTCATCGGTATAAACATGTATCTGCCTTTTCTTCTTTCACTGTTACTTTGATAGATACCCCATTTTGTCCATAGCTGTGTTAGTATGTTTCTCTAAAATAGAAGAAATTGTCTTAAATTGTAACCATAATGCCATTGTCATATCTTAAAAAAAAAAGGCAGTGTTTAAATTTAAATTTCCAGTTGTTTCACATGTCATAAATGTTTCTAGTTTTTTGCAAGACTATATCAAAAATGGTAAAAATCCTTCAGAAGGCAAATGATGTCTAATTTTTTGTGTGATGCTGCAGGTATTGATGCTCACTGCCTAGATTCGTTAATTAGTTAGGAGTTATAAAATAGTGACATTTCAAGTCTGAAGTCTTGGATACTTCCAGACAAAAATTTACCCACATCTACTATTTTATTATCCAGTAGTAAAGTTTGTATATTAAAAAAACAGGGTAGATGCTTGCTTATTTTGCTATATTTACCTTCAAAATAAAGATTTATTTCTTTTTCTCCTCCAGCAGTGTTGATGTGTTTCTGTTTTTCAGTGTTTAAATCACACTGCTGTGATTTAGCTTATTTCTGGTATCGTTAGTGATGTTTAAATTGTCCCATCTCTGGCCAGGAGGGGCTGCTTCAAGTTGGCTCCTGAGTCTTTTTGAAATGATGTATGTAGTAGCCTTTGCTCTCAGGCATGTTAAGGTGTTATAGGTTCATCTTGTAAATTTCTTTACCTAGGCTTAGGGTCGGTCTTTTGTTCTAAGCAGCCCTGTTTTCTTTTAGTGAGAAATGACATTTCCTAATTATAGTGTGGTCTTCCTTGGCTATTGAGTTTAATGTACTAGCTGTCAAGTTAGCAAATACTGTTTTTTTTTTATTGGTATTTAAAATGTTTCAGTATGCTGTCATGTTTGTGTCTCATAATAACCAATATTTTGAAGATAATATAAAAGTTTTCATGTGTTTAGCCAGAAGAGCTTCAGTGATTGCCGGAGTAATACTGGACATTACTTAGGTGTTTTACAGTGAATTTAAGAGTATTTATATGTACTCTGTAAAATAGTGAAAAGCAGAATCTAGAGTTGGGATGAGCAATACAGAAAATTACCGTGGTGTATGTAGTGTGTGCTATAATTAAGCCTTAAAATTGTGTTTCAGTTTCATGGTCATCAGAACTGAAAATTTCGTTTTGGAATACTTTTTGTTGTCAAAATCAGGAGAAGCAAACAGGCATCAGGAGTGAAAGACCTGAAGAATATCTCCTTATTTATTCTCTTAACATAAAGGAAGTCTGGAAATAGTTTAAGGCTAGAATCCTGGTTAATCAGGGCCTTAGGGTCCTGGTCCTCTAGTTCTGATCTCCCCTTTAAGGATGTGGCTTCCAATCACCTCACCTCGAAGTCCAAGACAGCTGGACTTTGTAGTAGATGGCACATACTGCATCTGTGGTGGAGGTGGATATTTAGGGCAGAAGAAGGCAAGGAGGACATTTCTTTTCGAAGGAATTTCTTTTAATCAGACTTACTGGCCCCATGTGACATTTCTGCTCTTAACTTACCAGAATTTCATCGTATGGCCATACTTAGCTACAGAGCAGGTGAGGTAAGAGTCTCTATTTAGGACAACGAAAAGCTTAGATTAAAAGTGAGATTCACGGAGTTCCCGTTGTGGCGCAGTGGTTAACGAATCCAACTAGGAACCATGAGGTTGTGGGTTCAATCCCTGGCCTTGCTCAGTGGATTAAACAATCTGGTGTTGCTGTGACCTGTGGTGTAGGTCGCGGACGCGGCTCAGATCCTGCGTTGCCGTGGCTCTGGTGTAGGCCCGTGGCTACAGCTCCTATTAGACCCCTAGCCTGGAAACCTCCATGTGCTGTGGGAGCGGCCCTAGAAAAGGCAAAAAGACAAATAAATAAATAAATAAAAATAAAAGTGAGATTCTAAGGAAGAAAGAAAAATGGATTTTATGAGTCAACTAGCCACCACAATGTAATTTTCCTGATGAAGGGCATAGCTCTTTCTAGAGCTATATCCTAAAATACATAAGAGATTTTATGGAAGATGCTGGGTGACAGAATAGTGGTCAGCGCTCTTGACAGTAATCCTTACAACAGGAGCAGTGATGAACCTTACATAACTCTTTTAGGGTATCGTTTGATAAAGATCAAGAGAAATGAAAATTTGTTTTCTGACTTCAAAAGTAGTTTGTGTCCATTTTTAAAAATTCAGTTAATAGATAAAAACATGAGGAGTAAATCCCTACTGTGCAGAAAATTGAACACATGATTCTGTGTCCGAGTGAAGGTAATTCTGTTTGGGACTACAGCTCAGGTCTTAGTTTGTCTTAATCCAATAACAGAAACTGTATTCATTCTAAAAAAATGAGTGGATCACAAGTACAGTTTGTGATCTTTCATAATATTTTCTTAGCTGACCATCTCTTTAGGCGTGGAATTGTACACAGTTGAACATGATACTTAGGAAGTTCTAGATTGTTCCTTTGCTTTATTATTGATTGGAATGAATTGTATGTAATGCTTCATTGTCAAAACAAAGGGAAGCATACAGGTATGGGGTAGGAATTTTATTTGACTACAGGTGAAAAACTTCATGTAGGTCCTTACCTACATATATCAATGGTGAAGTGGACGACTTGCGAAGAGTTGAGTCTGATTTGGAACTGCCTTGTGAGTAGTGTTCGGCTGTCACATGAGTGTGGGCTGCAGATGCATCCTGAGAAAAAAGCAGTTTTCTTGGAAGTCAGTTTTTGTCTTTATACAAATTTATTCATTCGAGTGTTCAGCTGTGTCTTAGAGTGTGGTTGCCATGTCAGTTTTGAAACTTTTCCAGTGGAATTATAAAGTGAACTCAAAACTTAAGCTACATGTTTTCAGCAATGTTCACATTGGATAAAGAGGACATTTAGTTGCTTGAATTCTTTAATCATGAAGAAGGAAAGTGATCTTCATGTTAGAAGGTCCCTTGCTCTGCAATTGGTCACAGTAACATTATAAACTTACTTTTGTGTCATATGAGTGAAGTATAGATGATTAGAAGAACCAGTAACATTGTTATTCTGGCTTTCTAGGAATTATAAAACAGGCAGTTTGAATAAGTTTGGAGATGGATTCTGCTCTTATTTTTTCTTTAGAGAAAGGAATTGCAGTCTTGGAAAATCATAGGTACATTTTGAGTAGCTAATGTGAGGGATTCTGTTCGAGTTGGTCCTCATAGGACCAATCAGAATATAAATTAGTGAATGTTTCTGTGTTAAATATGAAAAATAGGCCTTCCTAGCTGCACTGAGATTTGTTGATATTGAATTTCCAAGTACAGCTTGACTTCAGTTTTGTTATAACTTTAGGAATTTTCTGTATTAATTAAAAATGTATTTAATTTATGACTCCTGGAATCATAATGATGAATATTCCCTCTTGTATCCTTTACTTATTAGTGACTAATATAACCAGATACTTAAATTTGTAGGAAATTGGAAGACTTCAGAATAGAGAAAGGTGAAGAAGAAAGAAATCTTTATATAATTGGAAGAAAGAGGAAGACTCTCCAGCTTGCACAGAAGGTAACCTAAATTCCATTTTCTTAGGGATAAGCACATGAGACGTTAAACTGAAATTCATAGTTTTCTTTTTGACCACTGGGAACGTTAGTGATATTAGTCTTCTGTTTGGCATTTAAAATGGTAGATAAAGTTGTACAGCTGTTAGGAAAAGTGGCTTGAAACTTGTGAGAAATAGCCCAAGGCCTAATAGTACTTCTGTCCCCTCTCACTGTTCAAGGATTATTTGTTGTTTTAGTTGGTAGAACACTTGGATAGTTGGCTGCGTTATTGATGTGGATTGATGTGGCACTGTACACTATTCTGGTACATATAGGCTTCTAGGAAATTATTTTCTAATAACCACTAGATCATTACCAACCCATCAGAAGCATTTTGTTTCTATCCCGAATCACTGTTCTCTCCTTTCTCCCACAAGTAACCAACGTTTTAACTTTTTTGTTTTGTCTTTTGTCTTTTGTCTTTTTAGGGCCGTACCTGTGGCATGTGGAGGTTCCCAGGCTAGGGGTTGAATAGGAGCTGCAGCTGCCAGCCTACACCACAGCCACAGCAACGTGGGGTCCTTAACCCACTGAGCAGGGCCAGGGATTGAACCCATGTCCTCGTGGATACTAGTCGAGTTCATTAACTGCTGAGCCACAGTGGGAACTCCCCAACTTTTTAACTTCTAAAGATGCTAGTTAGCTTTTTCAGTGTTTGATGTTTTCCATATCATGCATTTGTAAAAAATCTTAGATGTCATGATTTTTGACTGGCCAAAAGCCCGTCCCTGCCTGAGAAAATCTTATTCCTTAGTGTTTATTTTCTCTGTTTGGATTTTCTTGACCTTCTTCATGTGAAGCATTAATGTTAAGTTAATGGGCGATACACAACACGTGTGCAGAATTAATGCTGCGAAACTGTGGTGCAGAACGGTTGTTTTGCAAGATAGTCTTTGAGTTGATCACTCAAACTTGAAGTCATATCGTGTGAAATGACCTGTGTATACCTCGCTGCCATCAGCTGCCTAACTGTTGTTTAAGCTTGTTGCTTGGTGCTTTTGCATGTGACTTGGGCTTCGAGAATTAAATAAAAATAGTTTCTATCTTAATATTTAGTTTAAAAATAATTCAAGTCATTGTGATGTTAAGTACCGAAAAGAAAAAAATGTTGACTCTCTGAATATCTTCAGCTGTAATTATTTTCTCATAAAAAAATTAAAGTTAAATTTACTGAAATAACAAGAAAACAGTAAATTTTTTAATTGTTTTATTTTTGCTGGAAAAGTTTGGAAAGATTTTTAAAAATTTGGTTATAATGCTGTTATGTATTTATAAATTTCTAACTTGGATATATAATTTGATAATTACAGTCTTGGATATATAATTTGATATATTACAGTATAATTAAATTGCATATAAAATTATTTAAGAAATAGTTATAAAGTTGATTTAAAAATGCAGAGAGCTTTAAATTTTTTGATTTAGTGTTTGGCTCATAAATACTAGCTATTTTAAGAGTTTCTGTTGTGGCTCAGCAATTTATGAATCTGTCAGCATCCATGAGGATGCAGGTTCGATCCGTGGCCTTGCTCAGTGGGTTCAGGATCCGGCGTTGCCATGAGCTGTGGTGTAGGTTGCAGACATGGCTTGGATCCTGTGTTGCTCTGTCTATGGTATAGGCCAGCAGCTACAGCTCCAATTCACCCCCTAGCCTGCGAACCTCCATGTGCCTTGGGTGTGGCCGTAAAAAACAAATGAACAAAAAAGCTGAAAACACATTAGCTATTTTAAACCGTGTGTTGAATAAGAAGACTGAACCTTCTGTCTCATCTATTTATGTACAGAGCACAGATGTACATACAATACATAAACACTTAATCCACATACCACTTAATCTGCAGTATTACAGTTTCGAGGGGGCAAATTAGGAAAAAGCCTAAAGAGTTTCCTGTAGAGCAGGGATAATATAAAAATGGCTAAGAAACATTGATCTAAATGGAATCATAGGTGTTCCTGTTGTGGCTCAGCAGAAACGAATCCAACTAGAATCCATGAGGATGCAGGTTTGATCCCTGGCCTTACTCAGTGGGTTAAGGATCTGGCGTTGCCATGAGCTGTGGTGAAGGTTGCAGACACGGCTCAGATCCATGTTGCTGTGGCTGTGGTGCAGGCCAGCAGCTGCAGCTCCGATTAGACCCCTAGCTTGAGAACCTCCATATGCCAAGGGTGTGGCCCTAAAGAAAAAGTAGGAAAAAAAGAAAAGGAATCATATAGTATGTATATGTAATCTTTCATATCTGGCTTCATCATTTGACCTTGTGAGATTTATCTTTGTTGTGAGTAGTTGAGGTTCATTTGTTTACATTGTTGGATAGTTGCCCCTTAATGAGCATATTGCTGTTTAATAAGTCTATTCTGAAAGGACACTTGGGGTTTTCATGTTAGGGATAGTATGTTAGGAACAATACTGTATTCAACATTTTGTACCTGTATCTTAGTATCAGTGTGTGTATTTCTTCTGAGTATATGCATTGGAGTAAAATGATTGAAGCATGGGTTGTGTGTATATTCAGCTTGAGTAGTTTGTGCCCCATTTAGTTTCAAAGTGCTTGCATTCCTTTAAAATTTCATTATGTTCGTAGCTTTCTTTGTTTTTACTTGTTTTGCTTTATGTAGTTTGAAGCAGTGTTACTTGGTGTGTATAAATTTAGAATTTCCCCTTTTCCTACTCATGTTAACTTTTTTTTTGTTTGTTTGTTTGTTTGTCTTTTTAGGGCTGCACCTGCGGCATATGGAGGTTGCCAGACTAGGGGATGAATTGGAGCTGTAGCCACCGGCCTACGTACGCCAGGGCCACAGCAACACGGGATCCGAGCTGCATCTGGGACCTTCACCACAGCTCATGGCAATGCCGGATCCTGTACACTGAGCAAGGCCTGGGATTGAACCCAAGTCATCGTGGATGTTAGTTGGGTTTGCTAACTGCTGAGTCATGAGGGGAACTCCTGAATTTAACTTTTTATCATTGTGAATTTTCACCCCTTATCTGTAGTAACACTGCTTTTTTTTCTTCAAATTCTTTTATATGAATGTAGCTGTCCTAGCTTTCTTTTGGCTAGTGTTTGTGTAGTATATGTTTTTATCCTTTACTTTCTGTCTCTTCCCTTTTATTTTCTGTCTCCGTTGTTTTCAGGCTGTCCTTGCTGTTCTGAATTCTTTTTTATTACTTGTATCCTTTTCCCTGAATTGGTCCTGTACTTCTTCATAGCCTTGTTAGGTATTACAGTACCTTTTTTTTTTGTCTTTTTGCCTTTTGCAGGGCCGCTCTCGCCGCATATGGAGATTCCCAGGCTAGAGATCTAATCAGAGCCAGAGCCACAGCAATGCGGGATCCGAGCCGCATCTGCGACCTACACCACAGCTCACAGCAACGCCGGATCCTCTACCCATTGAGCAAGGGCAGGGATCGAACCCGCAACCACCTAGTGGTTAACCCTAGTCAGATTCGTTAACCACTGTGCCACGACGGGGACTCCCGGTATTACAGTACCTTTAAACTGTCTTTTCTTTTCTTTTTTTTTTAAATTATTTTGACAAATTTTTTTTGTACTTAGTGATAGTTTTGGCCCATCTGTATTTACATTTTATTAGTCATGGAATTCATTAATAGGAGTTTTTGCTTTAACAAAAAATTTTCTGACAAATTAAGGAAAGTACAGTTGTTTTAAAGTCACTCAGTGATGCATTGAAGTAAAACCTATCAATGGGAGTTCCCATTGTGGCTCAGTGGATTAAGAACTCAATGTAGGAGGAGTTCCTGTCGTGGTGCAGCGAAATGAATCTGACTAGGAACCATGAGGTTTCGGTTCGATCCCTGACCTTGCTCAGTGGGTTAAGGATCCGGCATTGCTGTGAGCAGTGGTGTAGATTGCAGATGTGGCTTGGATCCTGAGTCACTGCAGCTGTGGTGTAGGCTGGCAGCTGTAGTTCCAATTTGACCCCTGCACCCCGCAGGTGCAGCCCTAAAAAGCAAAAACAAAACAAAGCAAAACAAAAAAACCCCCACCAAAAACCTATATAGTCTCTGTGAAGATGTGGGTTCCATTCCTGGTCTCACTCAGTGGGTTAAGATCTGGCATTGCCCCAAGCTGCAGCATGGATGGATCTGGTGTTGCTGTGGCTGTGGTGTAGGCATAGTACCCTCCCTCTGCACCTGAAAAGGTTCAGTCTAGCTGTTGGGCTGATTTTAAACGATTATTTAATTATTTTGTTTTGGTAAAAAAAAAAATAAGGTATTTTAAAAAATTTAAACACAAGTGAGAAATACTGACAAATTATCTAAAAAGTTAAAACCTAGAAATAACTAGGGTTAATATTTGAGGATCACTTCAGATATTTCTCTATACCTGTGTATACGCACAGTGATAGATATTCCTTAAGGTTGTTACTGGATTGTAATACAGGAACATGTATTTTTCCAAGGTAACGTAGTTTAAATTGATTTCCCTTTTGGATTATTGTTATTATGGTAAAGCAATTAACCTACCGATTTAATTTGGAAAATGCCGATATAATGTGCTTAAATTTAGCCATGTCTTTTAAGTACCTTAAAAGTGAAAAAAACCCCAAGCCTAATTAACAATATATGGCAGAAATGCCCATTCAAGAATATTTCATTTTTTGAACTGTTGTTATTTTTGCCTTAAATCCTTTCGGGAATTTGACAGAATGCCACATATTGAAGGTTATACTTACTTAAGTGTTGATTTTCGTCTGCATGTTTGTTTGTGCTTCAGTCTGATTCGGTGATTGTGAGGCCACAGTCTAGGCCAAGGACATGTCGACGTAGATACCCAAATTACGGTGGAAGAAATCTTGGACGGCGTGAGTTATCTTCTGGAAATGAGTCTTCAAGCTCCATGAGACATGTGAGTTTCCTAACTTGAAAATGTGTGAAATAATCGTAAATAATTTTTCTTAATTCTTTACTTTGAATCTACCTTGTAATTATGTGAAAATACAGTATTCTTTAAAAATAGACGTAAAATTTTAAGATTTTTAATTTTTCCATTTTAGTTGATTTACTCTGTTCTGTCAGTTTCTACTGTAGAGCAAAGTGACCCAGTCAAACACACATATATACATTCTTTTTCTCACATTATCCTCCATCATGTTCCATCACAAGTGACTAGATGTAGTTCCCTGTGCTATACAGTAGGAGATTAACATAAAATTTCACCTTTTGAATTTCTCTAACAATTTTTGACAGCTTTGTTGCACCATACAAATGTACGGTCTAGTGGGTTTAGTGTATTGACAGAATTGTGCCATCATCACCATTGTTTAATTTCAAAATATTTAAATAACCTGAAAATAAATCCTGTACTCATTTGTCAAGTGCTTTCCATTCCCATGGTACTCAAGCCCTTGGCAGCCAATCATCTTTCTTTTTGTGTGGATTTTCATGTTACGGACGAGTTTTTTAATGGAAGCATGTAGTACGATATTCTGACTGGCTTTTTTTTTTTTTTTTTTTTTTTGCTTAGTATAGTATTTTCAAGACGTGTTCCAGGTATATCATGAATCTTTCTGACTTAGGTCACTTATATGATTATCTCTGGTTGCATTCATGTTGTTGCAAATGACATTATTTTGTTCTTTTTTATGGCTGATTAGTATTCCATTCCATTCGTATGGCTGATGTGTGTGTACCACATCTTACTGATCCATTCATCTGTTGATGGACAGTGGAGGTTGTTTCCATGTCTTGGCCATTGTAAATAGGGCTGCTATGAACATAGGGGTTGCATGTATCTTTTCGGGGGGGGGGAAGAAAAAGATAGCTTTATTGCTTTGCTAGGCAAAGTGGGCCACAGCAGACTAATGCCTTAAAGACTGTGCTCCTTTTGGAAGGGGTTTGGAGGTGGTTTTATAGTTTAGGGAATGGAAATGGGGCAGTAGATAAGAATTAGGGTAGAGGCAAGCTTGCATTATCTCTTGAAGCTGGCATTTAGTGGCCCCCGGGACTGGTTCTGGTGGTCTTCCTTCTTCCTGGAATGAAGACTGCTTCATCAAGTAGTTCTTCCATTTGTTGGGGGTTTTAGTTTGAGGTTTAGGTTCTTTGTGCCTCCACCCAGAAGGAATTCTGAGAGAGACAAAGTGATAGGCAAGACGTAGACTTACTAAGATGGGACACTTGTGAGAGATGCAAGCAGGCAAGCAGGGAGACTCTGCCTGCATGTATCTTTTTGAATTAGAGTTTTGTCTGGACATATGCCCTGGAGTGGGATTGCTGGATCATATGGTAGTTTTATATTTAGTTTTCTGAGAAATCTTCATACCGTTCTCCATAGTGGTTGTAACAGTTTTACAGTCCCACCAACAGTGCAGGAGGGTTCCCTTTTCTCCACATCCTCTTCAGCATTTGTTATTTGTAGACTTATTGATGGCCATTCTGACTGGTGTGAGGGGGTACCTCGTTGTTTAGATTTGCATTTCTCTAAGAATTAGTGATGTTGACCATTTTGTTTTAGTGTGCCTACTGGCCATTTGTATCTCTTCCTTGGAAAAAATGTCTATATAGATCTTGTGCCCATTTTTCGATTGGGTTGTGTTTTTTCTGTTGTTTAGTTGTATGAGTTGTTGTGCATATTTTGGAGATGAAGCTCTTGTGGGTTGCATTGTTGGCAAGAATACTTGTATTCTTAAAAACTCAAAAAGAATACAACCCAATTTAAAAATTGATGAAAGATCTAATAGGTACCTCGTCAAAGAGATCTACAGAAGACAAGTGTATAAAAAGGTGCTCAACATCCTCTGTCACTGGGGGATTAAGGGATTGAAGGTGAAACAGCAGCGGGTACCACTGCCCCCCATTGCAAGGGCTTAAGTCCAAACCAGGACATTGGCATCGGCTTCCTGTTAACTGTGTTCAGAGAATGGCCCACTGTGTCACTTTCTTTTGTTAACAGTGGTGTTCAGTCTCATAAAAACTCTCTGTTGCCTAATGTCCTTGTAAAAAAGGGGATGTAGTAAAGACCTGTGGTTTCCGTTTTAAGTTTACCTAATTATATTTTATTACCAGGTTATGGTATTTATTTCTGAGATGATTGGGATGACTATGTGGTTTCTCTTGATTTGTGTTATTTAATCTCAGAGATCAAAATTTTATTTTATTCTGTACCTGCCTCTCAAATTAGGAGACTTCCTGTGATCAAAGTGAAGTTTCTTGTTCTTCTGAAGAAGAAGAATGGAAAAGTGATAGAAGAAGTGAAAGTGACAGTGAAAGTTCAAGGTACTGGTTTTTTTTCCTTCTTAGGGCTGCATCCGTGGCATATGAAAGTTCCCAGGCTAGAGGTTGAATCGGAGCTATAGCTGCTGGTCTACCCCACAGCCACAGCAGTGAGGGATCCAGACTGCCTCTGCGACCTACAGCACAGCTCACAGCAACGCCGGATCCTTAACCCACTGAGTGAGGTCAGGGATTGAACCTGCATCTTCACGGATACTAGTTGGGTTCGTTATGGCTGAGCCATGAGGGGAACTCCCAAGGTATCTGTTTTTAATTGTTTTCTCTTATAATTGTTTTAGTCTTAACCTTGAATGGAATCGTACTTGAACAGCGTTCAAGATATAAGCACTCACAACTGTGTAATAATTGAGTTTTTAATATGTTTAAAAGGAGAGGAAAGCTGGATTAACAGCTGTTTCTGTAGAAAATATTTTGGCATTTTTATTTTTCTGTAAAACATTTGAGCTCACGCTATAAAATAGGTGTAATCCAAACATCAGTTTAGTCCTAGGCTGCATTTATAAAGAGTAGTATCCAAAGTCTAGGTGGTAAAACTACTGTTAACTTTAGCATTAGTTCCTACATATGGTGATAAAAATTCAGCTCACTGTCAAGTTAAGAATTTTTTAAAAAAGGGAAATTTGTTTGAGCCAAACTGAGGATTATAACCTGGGAAGCAGATTCTCAGGAAGCTCTGAGAACTGTCCCACCTGTTAGAAGTTGAAGGCACAGTGTACATTTTTGAGACATGATGGTACATCATTGACACATGTGTTTGACATGCCGTTCCCCAAGGATACATAGTTCAGGTAAACTCATACACATTGAGCAGCAAGTACCATGACTTCCCACAGAGCTGGGAGAGAACAGGCTTTAAGAACTTAAATTGCTGCTATCAGGAGAAAGAAAAGATTGATCTTTATAGTCAAGCGGGCACCCTGGAGCGGCTCTGATTGATGTGTACTGCCGGTTGATGCGCCGTGCACATTAGGGGGGGAGGAGGTCCAGATGGACACACAGAGCATATTCTGTTTAATTTTGCTTGTCCTGCCCGAAATAGAAACTTTAACAGACGCGTTACCTTTTGTTTAGTTTTGGAATCCCAGTTTCATGGAACTCGGATGTTAACATCTGATCCTCATCTTGGTAAACATCGCGTTAGGCCGGCAGATGCTCAGGCCAGACACTCGGACGTCCGTCTCTCTTCACAGCGTTTCCACCACCAAGTCTAGAAAATTCTCCCATTTAAATATGACTCAGATTATTTTATTTTAGTTTCCGTTGATGCTGTGCTTATAGACCGCTGAACCATACTCTCAGCTTCCTTTCTTGTCTTTTATTGCATCCAGGTTAGGAGCTGGAGTAATTTCTAGAACACTTGGCTGTTCCTGTTTTTGTTTGTTTCTTTGGCCACACGTGTGGCATGCGAAAGTTCTGGGGGAAGGGATCCATCCTGTGCCACAGCTGCTACAATGTTAGGTCCTTAACCTGCTGTGCCACCAGAGTGCTCCCTGTTTTTGGTTTTTAATTTAATTCTAATTGTGGTGAAATAGACAGAATGTAGAATTTTACCACTGTAACTATTTTTAACAATAGTGTTAATAAGTACGTTCACATGTCGTGCACCCCATCTCCAGAACTCATCTCATCTCGCGGCACTGAGACAGAGCACCTGTTAAACAGCACTTTTCCACTTTACCATTGTCTTTTCAGTCTCAACATTCGTTGTTCATTGTATTTTTCTTTCTTTCTTTCTTTCTTTCTTTTTTTTTTTTTTGTCTTTTTAGGCCTGTACCCTAGACACATGGAAGTTCCCAGGATAGGGGTCTTGGAATTGGGGCTGCAGCTGCTGGCCTACACCACAATCAGCCACGCCGGATCCGAGCTGAGTCTGTGACCTACACCACACCTCACAGCAATGCCAGGTCCTTAACCCCAGGGATTGAACCCATGTCCTCGTGGATATTGGTCGGGTTCGCTACCACTGAGCCATGACGGAACTCATTATCTTTTAATTTAACTGAAAGTATAATACAAAAACAGTATTTAGAGTACATAGCTTTTGGAAATGCATGTTTTATTGAGCCTGGGAGGTATATGGTTGGGTAATGAAGGCCCCAGTAGAGGGCCCTTTATCCTCTTCTGTGTTTGCTGAAGCTCGTAGTGTGCCAGGGGCTGCTTTTCTAGATCTGGTTTCTTAATTGACTCTGCCCTTGCTCCATATCTCTAGGCTCTTTTCTCCTGTGACGGAGAGTCCTCCTCTTGGCAAGAAGCTTTGACTATTTCCAGCTTTCTCTTTGGTGTAGCTGTGCTTTCCTTGTGCCTCTCAGGGTATTCACTGATGGCTTGTCATTCCAGTGAAAATTTCTAATCTATTTCTGGGCCTCCTCCTACTTAGGAGGAGTGCAATTCATATGTTATGCACCATCTCTTCTGCTTTCATAACTGTACCTTATTTTTGGAAAGGAGAATTATTAGTTGGCTCTAAATGTTGTCTTCCATGAGGTTGCATCCAAATTATACCTAAAAAAACTTCGCAGAAAATTCTGGCTGTGGCGCAGTGGGTTGAGGCTCTGACTGCAGTGGCTCAGGTCACTGCAGAGGTGCAGGTTTGATCCCTGGCCTGGGAACTTCCATATGCCACGAGTATAGCCAAAAAACCAAAAACAACAACAGCAAAAACTTGTCAGGGTTATATCTTTTCCTAATTTCCAATGTCAGTGAAGATTTTTCTCTTTCTCATGTTCTTTGGTCATGATGTCTGTTGATAGTGAGGGCAGATTGGTCAGTTGAATCTTCCTAGGATCTTTTTTTTCCTCTTTCCTGTCCCTCCTCCTCTCTTAAGTTTGTGGGATTAATTACCATTGGGGCTTAGATTCAGTTTGATACAACTTAAAATATTTTCCTTTTCTAGTGACTCTTCATCTAGATATTCCGACTGGACAGCTGACGCAGGCATCAACCTGCAGCCTCCTTTACGAACGTCATCTCGTCGGCGAGTTACTCGCTTTTGCAGTAGTTCAGAGGATGAAGTCTCTACCGAGAATTTGTCTCCTCCAAAAAGGAGGCGAAAGAGAAAGAAAGAAAATAAGTCTAAAAAAGAGGTAAGAAAAGTACATCTTTAAAAACAGCTTCTGCCTCCACTTTATAGTTTCTGTCCATATTTAGAAGTTAGGAATCTTTGGGAAATTGGAGCCTTTTTTGCGGGGGGGGGGGGGGGGGGAGGTTGGTAATGTTATGGTATCAGGAGTCAAATGTAAAATGCAAACAAACTTATTTGGGAAAGCTACTTTATTAAACTAAAACTTCTCTATCTAGGAGTTCCTGTTGTGGCTCAGTGGGTTAAGGGCCTGATGTTGTCTCTGTGAGGATGTGGTTTGATCCCTGGCCTGGCTTAGTGTGTTAAGGATCCAGTGTTGCTGTAGTCTTGGATCTGGTGTGGCTCTGGCTCTGGTGTAGGCCCCAGCTACAGCTCCGATTCGACCCCTGGTCTGGGAACTTCCATATGCTGCAAATGTGGCCATGGAAAAACCAAAAAACTCCCCCAAACCCACTTCTCAATCTAATCTGCTCTGAGTCGGACTTGGCACTTACACTTTTCTGAATCTCTAACTTCAAGGGAAAGCTTGAGTTTGCTCAGAACCCCATCATAACTTTCATTTTCTCCTATCAGTTTCAGCACCAAATACATACTGGAAGGCATTTTAAAGTCCTTTCTTCCTGTTTTATATGTCATTGTTATGTTTCCCATTTTCATTTGACATACTCTGTCTTCCTGCTTTTCTGCTAATTGTAATGTTCTTATATGTTGTAAGTGCACGTGCTTTTGGTCATACAGGTACCTGTTGTTTTTTCAAGATGCTTTGTCTTTGTATAAGGTATCTATTGCTGCGTAACTGATCGCCCTGACACTTAGCTGCTTAAAAACGATAAACATATTGTTTCGTGTTTTGAGAAATCAGGTATTTGGGAGCTGATGAGGTGATTTTGGGCTCATGAGGCTGCAGTCATCCTGTTGGCTTGGGCTGCAGTTGTCTGAAGGCTTGGCTCGGGGTGGATGATCTTCTTTGAAGTTTATTCACGTGTCACACGGTTGGTGGCCTCAGTTCCTCACCACATAGGCCTCTCCATAGGGCTGCTTGAGTGTCTTCGTTACGTGATAGCTCATGACATGATAGCTGATTGTCTCTAGAGCAAGTGATCCAAAAATTAAGCAAGGGGTAAGCCTCTTATGACCTAGTCTCAGAAGTAGCACATTGTCACTTCTTTATTCTGTTTAAAAGAAGCAGTTGGAGCCCACTCTCAAGTCGAGGAGACTTGGGCTCCACCTCCTAGAGGAAGGGAGGAGCAGTAACGATTTGTGGTCATAGCTTAAAATTACCCTTCTTGAAATCTCAAATCAGCAGGAGACTCCCTGTGGTGATTAGTCTCTGGTAAAATTCAGAGTGAGGTCTTGAGAAAGCACATGTAGTGTGTTGACGAGGATTTAGGTCGGAAGTTAGGTCTCTTTCATAGGATGAAGAATCCGTTAGAAATTCAGGAGATGCTTAGAAAGTGCTGGGTAGATCTTTAATGCTTGTGCAGCTGATAATGTTCCTATGTATATTAAAGAACCAAATATGTATGCTATTTAAAAGCTAATTATGGAGTTGCCATCGTGGCGCAGTGGTTAACGAATCCGACTAGGAACCATGAAGTTGTGGGTTCGATCCCTGCCCTTGCTCAGTGGGTTAACGATCCGGCGTTGCTGTGAGCTGTGGTGTAGGATGCAGACGCGGCTCGGATCCCGCGTTGCTGTGGCTCTGGTGTAGGCCAGTGGCTACAGCTCCGATTCGACCCCTAGCCTGGGAACCTCCATATGCCGCAGGAGCGGCCCAAGAAATGGCAAAAAGACAAAAAAAAAAAAAAAAAAGCTAATCACTAGGTGATATGCCAATAAAATAGACATTCTGAATGGTGAAGTTTCTTTTGTATGTCAGTTAAAACAGCCCATGCTGCCCCTTTCTGCTCTGCTAAACCTGTCCTCCTCCCCTTGGCAGAACTTGCGGCGGGCGACTCCGGCAGAGCGTGCAGACGTGGAACATTTGTATGAGTATCATCCTCCAGTTTGGATAACAGACACCACACTTCGAAAGTCTCCTTTTGTTCCTCAAATGGGTGATGAGGTGAGAGTAATAAAATTTGAAAACATGAATATGGAACATAGAAATAACATTACTGTTAGGTTTTTATTTTTAAATGTACGCTTCCCTTTTGTAGGTGATATATTTTCGACAGGGTCATGAAGCTTATATTGAGGCTGTCAGAAGAAATAACATTTATGAACTGAACCCTAATAAGGAGCCATGGAGAAAAATGGATCTTAGGGTAAGATGATGGCTGGTATTATTAAATTATCATTTAGCACATAAATAGGTAAATTGTGTATAAATCCATTAAAAAAAGCTGCTGGAGGCATATTTTATTACTATCTGTCTCTTAATTTCCAGCTTAAAAACATTTTTGCTTTTGCCTGCTAAGCCTTAAGGTCCAGTAGAATGACATGCTTAGCAAGAACTCTGTGTATTGCTTGGGAGGCGGCTTAGCCATATAGATCATTAATCTTTATATGTTTATACCCAGCAAAGATTTTCAAAAGGAGTGCAAGTATTCCAAAAAACAAATACAAATTGGAAAAAGTTTCAACCTCATACATAAAAAACTTTAGCTTACCTGTATTTAACCAATTTTATAATTTTTTTAAATTGTCTTTTTTTAGGGCTGCGCCCAAGGGGCATATGGGGGTTCCCAGGCTAGGGGTCGAATCGGAGTGGAGCTGTAGCTCCTGGCCTACACCACCGTCATAGCAACACTAGATCTGAGCCTTGTCTGCAACCTACACCTACGATCATGGCAATGCCGGATCCTTAACCCACTGAGCGAGGCCGGGGATCAAACCTTTGTCCTCATGGATACTAGTCAGATTCGTTTCCGCTGAGCCATGATAGGAACTCCCAATTTTATAATTTTTAATTTTAACACATTTAAGGAAAGAAAGTACCATGTTTTAATAAGTAGCAAAGATTTTGGTTTGTTAGCAGTTATTCAACTTGGTGATAAGGAGTTTCCATTGTGGCTCAGTGAGTTAAGAACCCAACCTAGTGCCCATGAGGATTTGGGTTTGATCTCTGGCCTCGCTCAGTGGGTTAAGGATCCCATGTTGCTGTGGCCCTGGTATAGGTCCGGAGTTGCAGCTCCAGTTCGACCCCTAGCTTGGGAACTTCATATGCTCCAGGCGAGGCCCTAAAGAGGGAAAAAAAAGGACTTGGTGATAGGGTGCAAGAAATGAGTCTAAGCTTTCTAGAGGGTCGTCTTGGCAGTTGGAGTTGAAACTGAAAATATGTAGAGTTTTTAAACCAGCCATTTTACTTTTGGTAATTTAGGAAACCACCAGAAGCACATGCGCATTTATGAGCAAAGTAATTCCGTATCGCTGTTTATAAAAACAAAAAATTAGAAAAAAATGCAAGTATCCCACAGTACTGAATGAACCAGACCATAGTCTATTCACATGGTTGCCTACTGTGTAGACCCTACCATATAACTGAGGCTTTTAAAATACTTGCTGATGGAGTTCCCGTCATGGCGCAGTGGTTAACGAATCCGACTAGGAACCATGAGGTTTCGGGTTCGGTCCCTGGCCTTGCTCAGTGGGTTAAGGATCCAGCGTTGCCGTGAGCTGTGGTGTAGGTTGCAGACGCGGCTTGGATTCCACGTTGCTGTGGCCCTGGTGTAGGCCGGCGGCTGCAGCTCCGGTTGGACCTCTAGCCTGGGAACCTCCATATGCTGCGGGGAGCAGCCCTAGAAAAGGCAAAAAAAAGACAAAAAAATAAAAAATAAATAAAATAAAATACTTGCTGAATGAGTATTTTAATAGTGTGTTACCAATAGGAAAAACTGGATGCAAAATTCTGTCTGTGGTTATGATAGAAATTTAAAGACATATGGTCAACCAAAAGAAATGCATTAAAATGTCAGTGGTGGTTATATGTAGAATAGTATTGTGAATGGTTCTATTCTTTGTACGTACATGTTTTTGACACTTTCGTTAAGTGTCAGAAGGTGAAAATAATTATTTTAACAAAGATAGTAGTTTTTAACACTCATATTCATCCTAATGGCTCTGCTTCTATGAATTTGGCTTTGGATACTTTAAGCTTTATGTCTTTTTCACTTAACTGCTATGTACCTGAGTACAATTGATCCTCATTATTCGTGGATTCTGTATTTGCGAATTTGCCTCCTCATCATATGCTATTTACCAAAATCAATACTCAAGATGCTTTCCGGTCATTTGTAGACACCCAGAGAGTGGCAAAAATCCTGATTTGCCTACCCACTGTGTTCCCAGCTGAGGCTGCACAAGCTGATGCCTTTCTCATTGAGCTCTCATGTCGTAAATAAGTGTTCTTTTCATAGTCCATTTAATGCCACGTTGAAAAATTTTCATATTTTTGTGCTTTTTGGTGGTGACTTGCTATTTAAAATGCCCCCAAGCATAGCGCTTAAGTGCTGTCTCCTGTTAATAATTGCAAGAAAGTCATGATTTACTTTATGGAGAAAACGTGAGGGTCAGGTTAGCTTCATTTAGGCATGAGTTGTAGTGCTGTTGACCGTGAGTTCAGTGTTAATGAGTCAACAGTGTTTATTAAATGGGGTGTCTTTACACAGACGTTCACGTAGAACAAGATTAGGTAACTGGAATGTTGTGACTGGAGGCCTGTAAGCAACCTGACCCTGTATTTCCTCCAGGAGCAGTGATTCAAGTATTAACTAATTCGCCGTTTTAGGTGGCTCTGTAGAATAATAAGAAAGCTGCCAATAATGAGAATCAGTTGTATTTTTAGCACTTTGGTACATTGTGACAATAACATATTTGTAGAGTGAATAGACAGGTGAATGATCTCATTTCTTAGTATTAAGGAAATACAGTAGGGGAAGGCTGATGATGAGACATGCATTAATGGGTAGGAAACTGTCACGTAGGAAGTTTTCCTGTTCACCGTCTTGTTGCTACTTCCTGGAATAGGTCACAAAACACATTTGAGTCTCAATAAATACTTTGTGAAATGTACTAGGTAGAAATTTCATATCAAGTTTTTGAAGAACATTTAATAAGCCAAATGCTTATATATTTTGATTTCCATAATACAAAATTGGATAAATGAAAATGTGTCTCGAGAAAGAGAAGAAAACCAGAAGGAAACTCCAGTTGTTCACAGTGACTGTCTTTAGATACTGAGCTGATGGGTGATTTGTGTGTTCCTACCTAAACTTTGATTGTGCTTTTTCTAAAGTGAGTATATTCCTTATGTTAGAAACAGTGTTAAATATGTGTCTTCAAAAAAATATGCAAAGATTATCAAAAATGATTATAGTTAATGTTAAATTAACCCCCCTTCTGGTTTGGAATCCTAAATTGTGAGCTGACTTAATTTGGCAATACATGGAGAATTATAGTCTTCAGGAATTACTTTATTTTAACCATTTATTTTTTAAAAAATATCTGTTAAAGGATCAAGAATTGGTCAAAATAGTTGGAATACGGTATGAAGTTGGGCCCCCTACACTCTGTTGCCTCAAACTAGCGTTTATAGATCCTGCAACGGGAAAACTTATGGACAAATCTTTCTCTATTAGGTATGTGTTACTTTTTTTTTTTTGGTCTTGGTCTTTCTGTCTTTTCTAGGGCTGCACACATGGCATATGGAGGTTCCCAGTCTGGGGGTCTAATTGGAGCTGTAGCCACCTGCCTACGCCAGAGCCACAGCGACACCAGATCTGAGCCGTGTCTGCAACCTACACCACAGCTCACAGCAATGCCGGATCCTTAACCCACTGAGCGAGGCCAGGGATGAACCTGCAACTTCATGGTTCCTAGTTGGATTCGTTAACCACTGAGCCATGACGGGAACTCCTCCTGTGTTACTTTTTAAGAATGGAATTATTTCAATTTAGATTTCCCCTCTTGCGGAACAGCTTGCCCTTTCCATTCAGCTGTAGGGTGATGATAGAGTGCTGTGGATGGCCTGCGAGTGAGTTGAAGTTCTCAGGGTGGGACACGCTGGAAGTGCAAGCAGTGGTGCAGCAGCAGCAGCTGGACGTGGGCACGTTGGACACCCTCTCCATGCCACTTAACTGTGCAGAGGGCAACCCCGAATGGGAGCCATGAGGACACTGATTTGATCTCTGGCCGTGCTCAGTGGGTTAAGCATCCGGCGCTGCCGTGAGCTGTGGTGTAGGTTGCAGACGCGGCTCGGATCCCGAGTTGCTATGGCTCTGGCGTATGTTGGCCGCTACAGCTCCCATTAGACACCGAGCCTGGGAACCTCCGCATGCCATGGGTGCGTTCATAAAAAACAAAACAAAACAAAAATGTGTAGAGAACTCCAGCCTAAATGTAGTTTCTGCATTTGTTTTTGTCTTTGTCTTTTTTAGGGCTACACTGGCTTATGGACGTTCCCAGGCTAAGGGTCAAATCGGACCTATACCTGCAGGCCTGCATCACAAGCCACAGCAACGCAGGATCCGAGCTGCATCTGTTACCTACACCATAGCTCACAGCAATGCTGGATTCTTAACCCACTGATCGAGGCCAGGGATTGAAACTGCGTCCTCATTGATGGTAGTCAGGTTCGTTACCACTGAGCCACAACGGGAACTCCTGCATTTTTTTTTTTTTTTTTTGTCTTTTTGCTATTTCTTGGGCCGCTCCCATGGCATATGGAGGTTCCCAGGCATATGGAGGTTCCCAGGCTAGGGGTCTAATCGGAACTGTAGCCACCAGCCTACGCCAGAGCCACAGCAACGCGGGATCCGAGCCGTGTCTGCAACCTACACCACAGCTCATGGCAATGCCGGATCGTTAACCCACTGAGCAAGGGCAGGGACCGAACCGGCAACCTCATGGTTCCTAGTCGGATTCGTTAACCACTGCACCACAACGGGAGCTCCGAACTCCTGCATTTGTTTTTGAGAATATGTTAGAATAAATAATTTGCTAAGGCTCTGTTCCGTATGGTAGGTGTTAGCCATATGTAGCTCTTGAGCACTTGAACCGAGTGTGATGCACATGTGCACACTGGATTTTGAAGGCTTGCTGTGAAGAAAGTGGATGTAAAATACCTCCGTATTTTGTGTTGGTTATGTGGTGAAACAGTATTGAGGGTATCTTGGGTTAAATAAAATACACTGTTAGAATTCCTTTCACTGGGTTCTTTTAACTGTAATAATGCTAGTCAAATATTAAAAATTGTAGGAGAGGAGTTCTCCTGTGACACAGCAGGTTAAGGAGCTGGCATTGTCACTGCAGCTTGCTGTGGTGCAGGTTTGAGTCTTGCTTGGCCCAGGAACTTCCATGTGCCATAGGTACGGCCAAAAATTCAAAATTATATATGTGGTGGCTCCCATTGTATCTCTTTCAGACCTTGTTGCTTTAGAGTATAACCTGCTGTGAAGGAAATTTAATAATCTTTTTTTTTTTGTTTAGGTATCATGACATGCCAGATGTTATAGACTTTCTTGTGCTGCGTCAGTTTTATGATGAAGCAAGACAGAGGAACTGGCAGTCTTGTAAGTCTGTCCTTACTGAGTTTTATATATATGCCTTGAGAAATTAATCTCTCATTTTATTGATCTGATTTCTTTGGTTGTGATGCTGCTTGTGATAAGTATATTTTGTTTGGGGCTTGGTATGATACATGACATTTTGGGGTGATGGTTTTTTACTCTTCTACTGTAGGCTAGAGTAGACTTTATTTCCTTTCCAGCTTACTCACACTGCATTACCTCTATCTTTAATGTGATGCTGGTGTAATTGATGAAATTATCCTGTGATGTAAATCAGAAAGCTGAAAAATAATGAGGATTTTGAATGTTGTGGAATACCAGTACATCTTACCTTTGATATCATATCAACCCAGACTTAAATAGGTTGGCTTGAGGAAACTATGCCTTTAAAAAATAAAAAGTTTATATTATACTTATGCTTTATAACCATGAATTACATGGGTGGACAGAAAATAAAATCAGCCTAAATGTAGGCACTTAGTTGAATGTGTTTTTCCTGATGACCATTCAAGGCAGGCTGGCGGGCTCACTTGCTTAGATGTGTTTGGGTCATTAACCTCCTCAGGATATAATTGATGACAGTAATTGTACCAGGTACTATCTGTCAGCAGCTGTAAAACCTGTTTCTCAGGTGTACGTGTATTTTCAGTGTGTGATGCTCTCTGGGGAGGTCATGTATTGAGTTTGACTGATCACCTAGGAAAGCTCATTCTGCTTTTATAGTTTTAGCGGAATATTAAGTTTTACCTAGGCTGTTTGAGCTGGTGTACACATTCATAAGTGATGTTAAGACCTCATTAATTTTCTCAGTTTCTGCTGCCTTTTTCTATAGGCAATACAAATAGGTAAATTTAACGTATATTTCCTAAGCCATCTCTGTTTGAAATGGAATGAAAGATTATCAGTGAGTGGTTGCTCTTGAAGACTCTTTTTAATTGAAAATTTCACACAAATAATAAATAGCGTTGCTTTGGGGACTAGAAGTAAAAGAAATTTTTCTTGAGAAAGAGCATCTAGCCACTGGAAAAATCCAAAACACAGTGAAAAACCAAACTAGACAGCTGAAATATGTGGGAATTAATGTCATACAGCCAGGTCCCAAAGAACTTTATAGTTTTTTAACTAAATGTGAAAATTAGAAGCTCTCAGTTTGTTCTATCAACATGCCTATTCAAAAAAAAAATTTTAGGACAAAAAACAAGGTTCTACTGTAGGGTACACGGAACTAAATTCAGTATCCTGTGATAAACCATAATGGAAAAGAATATTAAAAAGAAAGTATATTTATGTCTGACCAAATTACTTTGTTATACAGCAGAAATTAACACAACATTGTAAATCAACTATACTTCAATTAAAAAGAGAATTTTTAACTTTAATTCTCTGCAGGTAAAGGCTAGACATTGATTCCCAACTACCCTTTGTAATTCAGTAGGTTTTGTTTTATTTTTGAGGTTGCGAATTTATTGTACCACATTGTCTATAATCTTTTTTTTTTTTTTTTTTTTTTTTTTTTGTCTTTTCGTGTTTTATTGAGCTGTTCCCGTGGCATATGGAGGTTCCCAGGCTAGGGGTCTAATTGGAGCTGTAGCCGTCGGCCTATGCCAGAGCCACAGCAACGTGGGATCCGAGCTGCGTCTGCGACCCACACCACAGCTCACGGCAACGCCAGATCCTTAACCCACGGCCAGGGATGGAACCTGAAACCTCTTGGTTCCCAGTCGGATGCGTTAACCACTGCGCCACGATGGGAACTCCCTATAATAGTCAATTTGTTTTTGCTCCTCTGCAAAATTTTACCTATCTCCTAAAATTTGATCAGTGCTATTACAGGAAGTTGCTTATTTCTATTTTTTGCTATATTGAGAACTTTTTATTCAGCAGATGTTTATCCTAGTCTCGATTAGCCACCGTAAATTTATTTGAAAATCTTGGATAGAAAAGTCCACTTTTATTACGAAAGGATGAGTTTTTAAAGCCTCCTTTTTCCCCCCAGTCTTTTGTCTTTCTAGGGTCGCACCCATGGCATATGGAGGTTCCCAGGCTAGTGGTTGAATCAGAGCCATAGCTGCCAGCCTACGTCACAGCCACAGCAACGCCAGATCCGAGCCGCATCTGCAACCTACACCACAGCTCATGGCTACACTGGATCCTTAACCCACTGAGGGAGACCAGGGATCAAACCCACATCCTCATGGCTCTTAGTCGGGTTCGTTAACCACTGAGCCATGATGGGAACTCCTAAAGCCTCTTTTTAATTTAAAGTTATTAGTCTTACACTGAAGAACTATTTTCATCTCAGTTGAAAGTATCTTCTAATATTGGATAATTAGAAAATAAAAATATTACATAGTTCTTAGTATCAAAGACTGGATGTCGTAATAACCATATGTTTTTATATTATGTATCTCAAGATGATGCCGCTGGATTTATTGTTATTGCAGTGATACTTATTGAAACAAATTTTTTAACTGGTATTTGCTAAAATTAGGCTATTTATGTTATAGAATTGGACAGAAACCATGGTGTTGTATCAAAATTTCAGTGTATACCTTCCATTAAAATAGTTTATTGTTGGAGTTCTCCCTGTGGTACAGTGAACGGGTTAAGAATTTGACTGCAGCAGCTTGGGTCACTGCGGAGGTGCAAATTTGATCCCTGGCCTGGCGCAGTGGATTAAAGGATCTAGCATTGCTGCAGCTGTAGCTTGGATTCAGTCCCTGGCCTGGAACTTCCATTTACTGAGGGTGTGGCCATAAAAAGAAAAAAGTTTATTGTTAAAATATGTTAACACTTCTGGGAGTTCCTGTTGTGGTGCGGTGATGACGAACTCAACTAGAATCCATGAGGACATGGGTTTGATCCCCTTCCTCTCTCAGTGGGTTAAGGATCCAGTGTGGCAGTGAGCTGTGGTGTAGGTTGCAGAAGTGGCTTGGATCCCATGTTGCTGTGGCTGTGGCGTAGGCCAGCAGCTGCAGCTCTGATTTGACCCCTTGCCTAGGAACTTACATATGCTGCAGGTGCAGCCATAAAAAGCAAAAAAAAAAATTTTTTTATTAAGACTTCTTTTTAAAGCTGTGTTGTTTTGCAGATATCTATATTATGGTAATACTGTCAAAAGTTGAATTTTACTTATGAAGAAAAGTGGGATTAAGGGGCTTATGATTTTGAAATTAAAATATACATAAAAGTCATTTTTTTTTTTTAAACTTTTATTTATTTTGTTTGTTTGTTTGTTTGTTTTTGTCTTTTTGCTATTTCTTGGGCCGCTCCCTCGGCATATGGAGGTTCCCAGGCTAGGGGTCGAATCGGAGCTATAACCACCGGCCTAAGCCAGAGCCATAGCAACGCCAGATCCGAGTAGTGTCTGCGACCTACACCACAGCTCATGGCAACACCAGATCCTTAACCCACTGAGCAAGGCCAGGGATCGAACCCGCAACCTCGTGGTTCCTAGTCGGATTCGTTAACCACTGCGCCACGACGGGAACTCCAAAAGTCATGTTTATGTCAATTTGAAAACATATTAAGAACTTCAAAACGTGTAGCTCCAGTAGTTGTGATATCGCTGTTCTTTTTGGCTTTATAGAATTTATTGTAAGTATACTTTTCTCTTTTTTTGTCTTCTTAGGGCTGCATCCACGGCATACGGAGGTTCCCAGGCCTAGGGGTCAAATCAGAGCTGTAGCTGCCGGCCTACACCACAGCCACAGCAGTGCTAGATCTTTAACCCACTGAGTGAGGCCAGGGCTTGAACCCACGTCCTCATGGATGCTCGTTGGGTTCATTAACCGCTGAGCCACGACGGGAATTCCTAAGCATACTTTCTTTAGTCAAGACTATTTATGTGTAAATAGTCTCTTTCTTGGGAGTGAAATGTAACTTTAATTTTGATTGATAATGTTTCTGTGAAACTTAAAAGAATTATAATCTACCAAAGAATTATTAATGCAGGATAAATAACTTCTTTTTCACGTTCGTTGATTTTGTTTTGAAAACAGTGGGATGGATAGAAAGGAGATATGGTTATCACCGCAATTTGTTTCTTCTGTAATATATGTAAAACAGATCAAATACAGTTTATTTCTCTAGCACTGTTAACAGTTACAGAGTACATTTAGAAATGTGTATGTATAATCTAAAAATCACTGAAGTCAGTTGAAGCATTCTTTTCAGTGCTTTGGTACTAGGAGCTCCCCAGTGGTCTGCTTGCCTGCTTGTATGTTATGCTGAGATCATGGGATATGTCGATATTTAATTCTTTCAAAATAAATGTGCAAGTGTTGTCAGGGGTTCATTTAGACCTCATTTTTATTATGAAATCTTAAGAATTAGAACACCGTTTTATGTGGAGATATTTATATAGCAACAACTTTAGAATAATTACAGGTTAAGTTCTGATCATACTTTTGTAATTTGTTTTATTCCGTAAATGTTAATACCCTTACTAAACAAGTGTTTATTGATAGTACACATTGTTTGACAAGATTTTTGAGTTGTGTTAAATTTTGTTCTTTGTAATAGAACTTATTTTAGAGTGGATGTTTGAATCCACTAAATAATGGAGCGTGTTTGTAAACCACTTTCATCTCTTTTATTGTATTATATGGTTATATGCCTTCAGTAAGTTGCTGAGTGTCATAGTGTATCTTTCTGACCTACATTTTGTCACTGAAGATGGATGCTAAGTGGAAAAGGATAGCTGATTTTAAGATAAAAAATAGTATTTGATTTGTTTTGTCTGTATCTGTATCATGGTATTTTATAAATTAAAAATGGAAATGTTAGCAGATTGATGTCTCAGACTTGGTCCTCTCTCCTACAGGTGACAGGTTCCGTTCCATCATCGATGACGCTTGGTGGTTTGGAACGGTGCTGAGTCAGGAGCCGTATCAGCCCCAGTACCCTGATAGCCATTTCCAGTGTTACATTGTTAGGTCTGTGTGCAGATAAAAACCAATCATCTACAAACGTTTGTTCATTGTGGCAGGTTGTGGTATGTGTTTCAGGTTAAAAAAAAAAAACACCACTGCACTTGTTAGGCCCTGTCAGTCGCACCTGTGCAGTGTCTCTCTGGCAGGTTTCTGCTCGTGAGGACCCGCCTTGGTACAGGTTCTGCTTGCTTCCCTGGGACCTTCTTGGCAGCCTCCTGGCATTTCCTCACCCCAGTATTGCAGGATCATTGTTTAGGGGCACATACTGCATCCTTTCCGTTGTTCAGACAAGTCTCTGCCGCCTTTCCATTGGCTGGAAACAGCCCTCATTCTGAAGCGAGGCATTCAGGGCTTTCCCTCTGTCTTTCCTCACTTACCTGAGTGCAGGCCACATAGGATTTCGGGTTTTGTCCTTGAACCCACCATGTTTTTATCCTTCTTTCTTACAATGTATTCTGAAATAAAACCACCTTACTGTTAATATTTAAACTTTCATTGCTGCAGTGAGGTTAACTTCTGCATTTCCTATCTTTTGTTTACTCTCTTTAGTTATGAGGTACAAATTGTCTTTATTGAAAGGCTAACCAGGCTTTTTTGGTTTTAACAGATGGGACAATACTGAAATTGAAAAACTTAGCCCATGGGACATGGAACCAATACCTGATAATGGTATGTAATTAAAAAAATTTTTTTAAATTTATTTTTGCTGCACCTGTGGTATGCAGAGGTTTCTGGGTCAGGAATCGAACCTGCATCGTAGCAGTGATAACACCAGATCCTTAACTCCTAGGCCACCAGGGAACTCCTGTAATTTTTAAGTAATAAAAATCTTTTCCATTTATAGCTTCAGTTTTTTACCTTACTAATGCACATAGCGCACATTTGTGTTCTTTGAGAAATGTTTCAAATTATTATAGTAACTGTGAGCTTTACTAAAAGAAGTCAGCAGAATTGTGTCTCTCTGACTCCTTACTTCTTATCCTGTTTCTAGCTTGATGCTTGTCTGTGTCTTAGTTGCCCGTTATCATTTCTCAGGCAACCTGCTTTAGTCTTCTCTTGTCCTCCTTCACGGAGCCTCCATCTCCTTTCCTCATCCTTATTCTGTTACCCTGTTGCTTCTTCAAAGGACAGCTCTAATCTTCCTTGCACCTGTCTTCCGCATTACCTTAGCTGGTCTGTCCTGCTAGGGCTCGTCTGTTCCTTTCCTGTGAGAGGCAGATGTCTGTTTCCCAGGGCAGCCCCTTCTGCAGTGCTCGCTGTCCCACTGCTTTGACCTTCTCTTGGATCTGTTGTTCACACTTGGTTCATTCTCTCCAACAATTTTTTTTTTTTTTCCTCTCCAACAATTTTGTTTTTTGGCTGTGCCCATGGCATCCAAATGTTCCCAGGTCACGGAATGAACTCACGCCACAGCAGTGACAACGCCAGATCCTTAACTCACTCATTCACCAGGGACTCCCCCTCCTTCAGCAGTTGGAGTTTTTCTTCCTTCCTGTCTCCATTCAAGTGTGAATTGGCGTTTTGTGCCTTAGAACATCTTTCATTTGGCTTTATTGAACATTTTAGCTCCTGAATTATGTCACTCTTGTTAAACTTTTTGAGGGGGTGCCCTGTGTATCTTTTGCCTCCCATCTTTATACTCTCAGGCTTTCTTTGATAACAGTGTTGAGTCAGCGTAAAAGCTTGCAAAAACCTTTTGTCCTTCCACCTGCACCATTTTTTGACACATGAAATCTTTGCTCCATGTGTTCTTCTTGTGTCTGCCTTAGGGGTCAAGTCTTTTCCTTTATGTTTTATTCTCTGACATATTTCCAGCTATTGTCTTATTTTGCTTTGGAAATAAGGTGTTTTTTTAAAAAACTTTAAAAAATAACTACACTTTTCAAAGTTGTAGCAACTCCCTCATTAAATTTTCATTTGGGCTCACTATCGTAAGAGATAATACTTAACACTATGAGATGATGTTTTTCATTGTATAAAGTATATATAGATAAGTGAAAACCACGGTTTTTCCAGGTGTTACTCTGCTCCTAAGAACTTCCTGTGTATCAATTCACTTAATGTTACTCTGAAGTGATGCTCTATTAGTAATTTTACAGATGAAGGAACTAAAGCTTAGTTTTCAGAACCTTGTCTAAGCCACATACCTCTAGAAAGAATAGGAGCTGAGATTCTAGCCTAAGCCATCTGGCACCAACCAGTGCTTTTTACTGCTTTTTATAGATGCTTCTTTGTAAATGTTACCAAATGAATGAAAGCACTTACATAAAAAGATTTTACATGTTAATGAGGCTAGTAGCCCTTTAGAAGAACTATCAAAAAGCATGAGCAGACAGAAAAATAAATTTAGAGGCATATGAAGAAAGGCTTAATTGCGTTATTATCAGTCTTGGAAATGTACATTAAAATATAAATACTATTTTACTGATCAGATTGTTAGATCAATCCACTTATCTTCTAGTCCTGTTGACATTTTTCCCTTTTATTTATAGTTTTCAAGAATATGTTTTCCGAATATTTACATTTCCTCTTTTAAAATGTGCACACTCTTGTATTACCAATTTTTATTGCACTTTTTAAACAGTTGATTTTTGAAATAATTTCTGACTTAAGAATATTACAGAAAGAGTACAGATAATTTCTGAATACCCAGTTTTCTCAAATGTTAACATTTTACTTAAGTATAGTACATTGAACAAAATCAGAAAACTGCTATTGATACAGTTGATACAGTCTTAGAGACTTTGTTCAGATTCCACCATGGCCCTAATGCTCTTTCACACGTTGCGTCTCACTGCCATGTCTTCTCTGTCTCCTTTAGTCTTGGATCCATGAGTCTTTCTATTGTGTTTCATTACTGCCACGCTTTCGAAGGGCACTGGCTGCTCACTTCGTAGAATTTCCTTCAGTTTGGGTTTGTCTGATGTTTCCTCTTGTTTGAATCTGGAGTTTGCGTATTTGGCAAGAGTGTCAGAAAACGGATGCTGTCAACTTCTCAGGGATGGTAATCCGGAGGCACCAGATAGCTGTTTGCCCTGTTACTGCGGACGGTAGCTTCATTTAGGTGGTTTCTGCCAGGCTTCTCTGCTGTGAAGCAACTACTTTTCCCGTGAATTAGTATCTTGTTTGTAAACTTGGACAATGGAATGTAAACGTAATGTGTATTTGGATTTTTGTTTGATTTTTTTTTTTTATTTTTTTATTGTTGTTCTTTTTCAATGGAATACAGTTGAACCACCTGAAGAATTAGGAGCTAGTATTTCTGTCACTTCAGATGAGCTAGAGAAATTGCTCTACAAACCCCAGGATGGTGAATGGGGTCAGAAATCGAGAGATGAAGAATGTGAACGAATTATTAGTGGTATAGATCAACTTTTGAATCTTGGTAAGTTTTCTTATGGTGAAAAGTTCAAGTTTTCTTTGCCATGAAAGTATTGTAAAATAGTATAATTGTGGTTTTGTTCTTTATTACAGTTTCTATTTGTGGCTTTTTGGTCAAGCCTGCAGTGTTAAATGTAGCTCTGTTTTATGAATGATTAGTAGAAAAATTCACATAGAGGTGATGAGATTTATTGGTAAAAAAAATTTTCCTTCTGCCATTACAGATATAGCAGCAGCTTTTGCAGGCCCGGTTGATCTGTGTACATACCCTAAGTACTGTACTGTAGTGGCCTATCCAACTGATCTGTACACCATTCGAATGAGACTTACTAATCGGTTTTACAGGTGAGTAGAAACCTCCTTTAAAATTAGTTTGAGATGACATTTGACCATACCAACTAGAGTTAGCAGAGGTAGGGGTGGCTGATGGTGAAGTTGGGGAGTGAGGGCTGATTGACACTGTTTTCCGTTTCATTCTCTTCTCCCCTTATAGTCATTTCTTGGTGCTGTGTGTAAGACCGTGCATTTAGATACCTTTGGGAGGTATGGGTAGAAAAAAATACCATGTTTCATTCCTCAGTCTTTAATTGTCTGTTTTTCTTACGAAAGCTCCTCCATTTACATACAAAATTTGGTTAATAATTAGATTCTGGCATATGAAAGATTAATTCCCCGGAATCATCAACTTTTTATCTCTGTCTTCTCAAGCATTGAAAAAAGTTTCCCAGTCTCAGTTTATTTTTAGAGTGGTTGATGGTATTTTATTCTTTATGATTCAGCTACTGAGAAATTATCTTTTAAACAAACCTCATTTCTTTCTTTTTTTCTTTAGGGCCATACCCTTGACATATGGAGGTTCCCAGGCTAGGGGTCAAATTGGAGCTGCAGCGGCCGGCCTACACCACAGCCACAGCAACGTGGGAGCCAAGCTTCCTCTGTGATCCGCACCACACCTCACAGCAGTGCCAGATCCTTAATCCACTGAGTGTGGCCAGGGATGGAACCCGCATCCTCATGGATACTAATTAGATTCATTTTTGCTGCGCCACAAAGGAAACTCAAAAAAAAATCTCATTTCTTAAGTTCACATTGTTTTGTTTTTTGGGGTCTTTTTGCTTTTTAGGGCCACACCTGCAGCATGTGGAGGTTCCCAGGCTAGGGGTCTAATCGGAGCTAGAGATGCCGGCGACAGCCACAGCAGCGTGAGATCCGAGCAGCATCTGTGACCTATACCACAGCTCATGACAACGCCAGATCTGTAACTCACTGATTGAGGATAGGAATCAAACCCTCAACCTCGTGGTTCCTAGTTGGGTTCATTTCCTCTGTGCCACGATGGGAACTCCCAGTTCACATTGTTGATATTAATTTAATTTATCTCTTGTAGTCTTGGGACCGTGCCTTTGATCAGAAACCAATTTGCCAGTTTATTGTGAGATTGGCTTTCTTAGACTTGATAGTATTTAACACATTTTCTTCTTTTGAGTCTCACAGCTTCAGATATACCTATAGGCAGTGAGAAAAGGGAAGGTTGCTCCTTTGGTTTTCTGGGTGTGACTAAATGATCAGTTAAGACTTTTGGTTCTTAAATAGATTCTCTGCAGTTCAGTTTCCAGTATAATTACTTTTGATTATGATCAAGTTGGCAACATTAGAAAGTTATTCATTATAACATTGTTTGGCACTATGGTTTAATTATGTATCATGTTGGGTTTCTTTTTTTGTAACTTCTGTCTTTTCATTTTTTAACCCTTAAATTGCCTTTTTACTTTGAAGGAGGCTATCTGCATTAGTTTGGGAAGTCAGATATATAGAACATAATGCCAGAACATTTAATGAACCTGAGAGTGTAATTGCAAGATCAGCTAAGAAGATAACTGACCAGCTTTTAAAATTTATCAAGTAAGTGACCTCATGTTATAAACATTGGAAAAGTGACTGCATGTTGGCTCTTATAACTATCCAGTTCTTAACTTTTGCTCTGTGAGTTATGCCCTTTTAATGTGTTAAAATGTCATTTCTTTACATGTCTTTTTTTTTTTTAAGGGCTGCACTCGCAGCATATGGAGGTTCCTAGGTTAGGGATCGAATCAGAGCCATAGATGCAGGCCACAGCAACATGGGATCCGAGCCGCATCTGAAACCTACATCACAGCTCACGTCAGTGCCAGATCCTTAACCCACTGTGGTGCGAACCCATGTCCTCATGGGTGCTAGTCAGATTTGTTAACTGTTGAGCCATGACAGGAACTCATCTTTACATGTCTTCTTTTGTGATTATAATTTCAGTAAAGGAATGAGAAATTGAGCAGTCTAGTTTTTTTCCTATTTTTTAAAATTTTGAAATAATTTTTATACTGCAGAGAGTCGGCCTGTATATACACCTTTCACCTGGGTTTCCCTTAGGTTAACATTATATGCAACTGTGGTATCCTTATGAAATGTTTGGAAATCATCCTTGGTTGGTATAACACTGTTGACCAAAGCGTAGTGTTTATTTGGATGTCCTCAGTTTCTGCATCAGTGTCTTTTCTGTTTCAGGATCCAATCCAGAATCCCACTGCAGTCACTGTTTGGTTTGCTTAGTCTCCTTTAATCCGTGCTCAGTCTTTCCTTTCTGTCATCACCTCATCATTTTTTATGAGTGTTGGAGTATGCATAATGTGGGTTTGCCCAGTATTTTTTCATGATTAGATTGAGTTTTAATCTGTTTCGTATTTATATCCTGTGAAAGTGTATATATGTATGAATATTTCACACACTCTTTCATTTGGAAATTGACTTGGAATAATAGGATGAAAACCAACCTGCAAATTGAGATCTAGATCTAACCTAATCTGCTCTAGTGAACATTCTGGGTGACTGGATAGCCTACTCGGCCTCTTTGCTTTAAAATGAGTGATTTTGCTGTATGAGCTTACATCTTTTCCCCATAGTTGTAAACAGTCTTTGAACAAATTACGTACTGGAGGACTTAATTTATAAACCTGTGGCATCATTTTTAGCATCTAGCTAGAAACTGGGGAATAACTGAGTCCAGTCTGCTCCGCTCTCCTGCGTTGAATCTGTCCTATGTCTAGAGGGCTTGAACTTATTGCCTCTTTCCCAAAATTCTTCTTTTCTCCCTCAGGAAAATCACTCCTCGTTTTTGTCTCCTTCATGTCTAGAGACCCCTATTTTAGCATTCTTTCTTCTGCTGTGTTTACAGTGAGATTAAGATATAATTTGCTTGGAGTCCCTCTTGTGGCTCAGAGGTCAAGAACCTGATTAGTGTCCATGAGGATGCGGGTTTGATCCCTGTCCTCCATCAGTGGGTTAAGGATCTGGTGTTGCTGTGAGCTGTGGTATAGGTTGCAGATGTGGCTCGGATCCTGTATGGCTGTGGCACAGGCTACCTGCTATATTACTCAGATTCAACCTCTAGCCTGGGAACTTCCATGTGCTGCAGGTGTGTCCCTTAAAAAAAAAAAAAAAAAAAAAAAAGATATAATTTGCTTTAGTTTCTGCTTTCTTTTTTGCTTCTATTCTCTCTTTTATCAAACCAACCGTTTTCCTGGTACTCACTGTACAAATGTTATGAGTGGTGATAACTTATAAATCTCATCTAGGGAGTTCCTGTCATGGCTCACCGAAAATGAATCTGACTAGTATCCATGAGGACGTGGGTTTGATCCCTGGCCTTGCTCAGTGGGCTAAGGATCCAGTGTTGCCGTGAGCTATAGCGTAGGTCGCAGATGAGGCTTGGATCTGGTGTGGCTGTGGAGTTAGCCAGTGGCTGCAATTCTGATTTGATCCCTAGCCTAGGAACCTCCACATGCTGTGGGTATGGCCCTAAAAAGAAAAAAAAAGAAAAAAGAAAACCTGATCTGTTTTTCCATCCGCTTCAGGCCGTATGTATGTTATTTCTGGATTACCAGCTTAACTTTCTGTACATGCTTAGTTGAAAGAAAATTACTTAAAAAAAAATTACTTTCAGTATTCTAATATGAGCGGTTGTTTCCACATAGGATAGAGTAAAAGCCTGATTTTCTGCTCCTTGAAATTAGTGTGCATAATTGGGGAACTGTTTGTATCCTAACCTGTAGTTCGAATATTTGGAGACAATAACCATATTTGCATTCTGTTAATGTAAAAATTTGCCTTTTAGGAATCAAGACTGTACAAACATCTCAGAACTTTCTAACACTTCTGAAAATGATGAGCAAAATGAAGATTTGGTATGAAGCTTGTCAATTTTATACTTAAATACTTAGATTTTAGTCAATTGCAAATAATTACTTCAAAAGAATTAAGAGAAAACTAGAAAATGTTGCTACCCATTTCAATCCTTGCAATATTCCAATAAACTATGAAAATAAGACACTTGATACAAATATATTTTTTAATTATCTAGATGGTCAGTGAGGTAATAGCCAGTAATTGATATCAAATAAATTATGTCTAAGTGAATAACTTCGGTGTGGAATAATATTCTGTTTTCAAATTTTAGCTAGAGAAGGGTGTATTAAGAGAAGTACCTTGCAGGAGTTCCCTGGTGGCTCAGTGGGTTAAGGATCCAGCATTGTCACTGCTGTGGCTCTGTTATTGCTGAGGCACAGGTTCAATCCCTGGCCCAGGGAGCTTCTGCATACCACAGGTGCAGCAAAAAAAAAAAAAAGTGCCTTGAAGATATTTTTTGTAAAAGTCAGTATCTGATTGTGGGATCTAATTAGAAATTAAATGAACTCTACCTAGGTAGTTAAAAATGATTGAACTTTACCAAACTCTTAAGTATTCTAGAGTCCTTCACTCAAGATGGTATTGAAGTGTAGGTGAAGTCAGATATTAATGGCGTTTTGTAGTTTCATAATTCATACAAAACCAGGCTGTAGGGAGTTGTGGGAAGGATTGTCTTTAAAAACAGTGTTGTGTCAGTTGTCACACAAAATCTTAATGTAGTTCACTGATTTTCATGCTACTTTATATTGGAATACAAATCGGGATGCTCATGTGTGTAAGAAAATGGATAGAGCACACAATCCAGGAGACCGTGGGGACTGTGTTTCTGAGTCGTAAGGATAGAGGTGGAACACAGGTGTCAAGCTCCCTCTGCGTGTCTTCTGTGGATGTGGACAAGGCAGCTTTATACCTGTGTGTTGGAATCAGCTCTTAGGGAATGCAAAGGGTTATTAAGAATAAGGATCGGTTCATTGCCGTGTATGGTGCCACAAAGACCGTCAGAGTGCCTGGCTTTTGAGATTTTTTTAAAAAGTTATAACCCTCTTAAGACCTGATGTCATTGATAAGCTCGTTATTAAGATTATTGCGTACCTGGTGAAAATGTTAACACCTAAGGTGCTCTGATTTTTATTCCTAGGATGATAGTGATCTTCCGAAAACATCTTCTGGAAGAAGGAGAGTAAGTTTATCTGCATGATTAACCTTTGTTGTTGACTACTTCTCTGTTTGTTTGTTTTTTTTTTTTTTTTTTTTTTGTCTTTTTGCCATTTCTTGGGCCGCAGCATATGGAGGTTCCCAGGCTAGGGGTCTAATTGGAGCTGTAGCTGCCAGCCTACGCCAGAGCCACAGCAATGCAGGATCCAAGCCGTGTCTGCGACCTACACCACAGTTCACGGCAACGCCGGATCGTTAACCCACTGAGCAAGGGCAGGGATCGAACCCGCAACCTCATGGTTCCTAGTCGGATTCGTTAACCACTGTGCCACGACAGGAACTCCTGAAAATGTTTTTAGAGTAACAGATGTGGCATTGAGTTTTTACCAAAAAAAGTGGATTTTATCCCAAGTAGATGGAAAATCATATAATGACATTTTAGGGTAATAATACAGAAGACGCAGCAATAGTTCATTGCACTTCTACCATCATGCTATATACCATACCATAGTGTGATTTTTCCAAGGCTGAAGAAACTTTAATACTACGACTGTATTTCTAGGTTCATGACTGGGAAAAAAGGAGCATCAAAGCAACCAGTTATGTTGAAAGCAACTGGAAGAAACAGTGTAAGGAACTAGTGAACTTACTTTTTCAGTGTGAAGATTCTGAACCTTTTAGACAGCCTGTTGATTTGGTTGAATATCCAGTAAGTTGTCATTATTTAAATGTTTGGGGCTTTTCTTGTTGGTGTAGAGGAGGTTGGGGTAGAGGTATTTAAATTAAAGAGGAAGATGTCTAGGCTCCTTGTTAGCTTTGTCTCTTACTGTTGAGTCAGCTGTGCAAAAGTTGTTTTACACAATTTTCTTGAATTTATAAACACCCTTGTAACTCAGATTAAAACTTAGTTAACTAATGTTACATAATAATTGAGGATTCTACATGGTTATCTATTGTCTATGTAGGCCCAGCTCCAGAAAAATTATGAACTGGATAAAAGTGTCTGACTTCACTTTCCAATAGGGAAATGGAAAATGACCCCCAAAAAAGTCAGATGAGAAAGCACAGATTTACTGTAGGAAGCTTAGAAATTATAGAAGAGTATAAAGAAAATAACCATTCCATATCCTACTACTAAGTATATAATTTTGGTATATATCTTGTTCATATATTTAGACCTTTTTAGAAAATCATTAATAATTAATAATTCTTAAGATCCTTTAACCTTTTTCTCTTCTGTCATTTTGAATATTTTAGAGATTTGATGACCTTACATTTCTAAAAATAAGAATTGAATCTTTGAACTAATTATTGTTTTTAAAACCCAGGATTACCGAGATATCATAGATACACCAATGGATTTTGGAACAGTAAGGGAAACTTTGGAAGCAGGAAATTATGACAGCCCTTTGGAATTCTGCAAAGACATCCGGTTGATATTTAGCAATGCAAAAGCATATACACCAAACAAAAGATCAAAGGTAATTTTAAAAGTATTGATTAAAAAAAAAAAGAGTGATTTGATCTGTGTAAGATAATTTTCTACCCGTTTGGTAGAGGTTGGAGCATTAGAAATCAGTGAGTAGAATAAGGCTACTATTGAGAATAGAGCTTTTGCTGCTGCCTTAGTATCTGCTATTGTGTCCTTGCAACAAAGTTTATCTTAAGTAAAGTTTTTTTTTTTTCTTTTTTCTTTATAGGGCCATACCCGCGGCATATGGAAGTTCCCAGACTAGGGGTTGAATGAGTTCTGCAGCTACAGGGGCCTGCACCACAGCCACAGCAACACCAGATCAGAGCTGCATCTGTGACCTACACCATAGCTCATAGCAATGCTGGATCCTTAACCCATTGAGTGAGACTAGGACTTTAATTAACCAGCATCCTCATGGATACTGGTCTGGTTCATTACCACTGAACCACAGTGGGAACTCCTAACTTTTCTAAAGTTTTAATCATCAGAAGAGAATTGGGGGGAGTGAGGACACCAGTGACACCTGAACAAATTTGTATTTGATATATAAGATGAGAAAAATCTATGTTTTCTCTCACATGGAAATCTTGAAAAGTGAATTAAGAAGAATTACAAGTAAGAAAGGAGAATCTGGTAGAGGCTGGAAGAATTACAAGTGAGAAAAGAGAATCTGAAGTGGGGGTGGAACTACTGATGGCATACTAACATTCTGGTTCTGAAGGAGAAGCACGTGAACCATATGATTACTTAAGAACACAACTAGAGAGGACATTCTTAAATTTTTGTTAAGATGTTATATGTTGGGTAATTTCAAAACTTCTTTAAACATAGCAACTACACAAAAGTGTATACGTACTCTCAGTGAATACTCACAAACGCTTGTAGCCAATGTGCTGGGTAATTTTTTTTTAAAAAGCAATAATTTGAGAGTAAGATTTTAAAGTAAACACTTCCTTGATACTATAGAAAGTGTTTATCATCACTGACTATCAACTGCTAATAACCATTTTGTCTTAATATCACTTTCCCCTCATTGCTTGTTATCAGACTTCTGCTGCATTATTCTTCTCCTAATCTGAGAACCCTTTGATTGTATTCAATATCCAGATTGTTCATTGGATCAGCTTAACATTCAAGTCTAATATTTTTCCAAGCTTGTGTTTTTGTCAGTATGCGCCATTTGTGAGACTTTATTTTCAGAGAGAAAATGAATTTAATTTCATGTCTTTTTCTCTTTTGTTTAAAATACATATTTGAGGCATTCCTGTTGTGGCTCAGCAGGTTAAGAACCCGACACAATGCGTGCCCCTGAGGGACGAGGGTTTGATCCCTGGCCTTGCTCAGTGGGTTAAGGATCCTGCATTGCTGCAAGCTGTAGTTGTGATGTAGGCTGACACCTACAGCTCCAAGTCAGCCCCTAGCCTGGGAACTTCCATATGCCACAGGTGCAGCTGTGAAAGAAAAAAATGTAAATTCAAAAATTATCTATGTATTTAAGAATACATCATATAACTCATTTATTTATTTATGTTTGTCTTTTTAGGGCCGCACCCACGGCATGTGGAGGTTTCCAGGCTGGGGGTTGAATCAGAGCTGCAGCTGCCACAGCCACAGCAACACCGGATCCGAGCCACGTCTTCGACGTACACCATAGCTCACGGCAACGCCGGATCCTTAACCCACTGCGAGAGGCCAGGGATCGAATCTGCATCTTCCTGCATGCTAGTCAGATTCATTAACTGCTGAGTTCACATTGGGAACTCCTAACTCATTTAAAATGTATCATTTAATGGATTTTGATGTATTACCAAATTTTCAAAACTGGTTAAAACATATGAAACATAAAATTTTCTGTTTAATCATTTTTAAGTATGTGATTCAGTGACATTAATTACATTCACAGTTTTGTTCAACCACCACTACTATTTCCAGAACTCTCTTGTCACCTCAAACATAAACTCCATGACCACTAAGCAAGCAGCTCCACAGCATCTCCGTTCATCAGCCTGTGGCCACCTCTGATGCACTTTATATCTCTATGAATTTGCCCGTTTTAGATATTTGATGCAAATTGAATTATAAAAAAAAACATGTTTATCTTTAGCATGTGTTGTTTCACTTAGCGCGTGTGTTAAAGGTTCATCCATGTTGCATGTATCGGAACTTTATTCCTTTGTGTGGCTGAACAGTATTCCATTGTTTGGGTGTATAACATTTTGCTCCAGCATCTCTTGGTGGACAGTTGAGTTGTTTTTACTTTTTGGCTGTTGTGATTAATGCTGCAGTGGAATACAAGTATCAGTAAGAGTTCTTTTTTTTTTTTTTTTTTTCTTTTCTTCATTTCTGATGAATCTAAGAAACATTTTTTTTTTTTTTTTTTTAATTATTTTCCCACTGTACAGCAAGGGGGTCAGGTCATCCTTAGATGTATACATTGCAGTTACAGTTTTTTCCCCCACCCTTTCTTCTGTTGCGACATGAGTATCTAGACATAGTTCTCAATGCTATTCAGCAGGATCTCCTTGTAAATCTATTCTAGGTTGTGTCTGATAAGCCCAAGCTCCCGATCCCTCCCACTCCCTCCCCCTCCCATCAGGCAGCCACAAGTCTCTTCTCCAAGTCCATGATTTTCTTTTCTGAGGAGATGTTCATTTGTGCTGGATATTAGATTCCAGTTATAAGTGAGTAAGAGTTCTTGTCCTCAACTTTCTTGAGGTATATATCCAGGAGTGGAGTTTGTGACTCATAGTGTAATTCTATATTTACTGCTTTTAGAAACCAGCTGACTTTTTCCATAATGGCTACACCATTTTATATTACCACTGTTGTGTTATTTGAGGATTCCAGTTTCTCCACATTCTTGCCAAAATTTGTTACTTTCTATGTTTTAAGAAATATTGTAGCCATCATATGAATGTGAGATATTATCTTACTGTGGTTTTGATTTGCATTTATGTTATTATTATTATTATTGGGGGGGGGTCTTTTTAGGGCTGTACCCATGGCATATGGACCCAGGCTATGGGTCGAATTGGAGCTGCAGCTGCTGGCCTGCACCACAGCCACAGCAACTTGGGATCTGAGCTGTGTCTGGGACCTATACCATGGCTGCCAGCAATGCTGGATCCCTAATCCACTGAGCGAGGCCAGGGATTGAACCTGCATCCTCATGGATACTAGTCAGGTTTGTTTCCTCTGAGCCACGTCAGGAACCTCCCCCCAGTTCATTTTTCTGCATGTGGAGATCCTGTTGTCCCAGCACCATCTGCAGAAGAGACTATTGTTTTTCCCTATTAAATGGCGCTGGCACCCTTTTTGAAGATCAGTTGGCCATAGATACATGGGTTTATTTCTGAACTTGGTTCTGTTCCATTGGTTTGTATGTAAGTGTGTCTGTGTATTTATCTGTCTCTGTGTTGGCACCATAATGTTTGGTTTACTGTGGCTTTGGTAGTGAGTTGAAATAAAGTGTGAGTCTTCCTGTTTTGTTCCTTTTCAGGATTGTTTTGTCACTTCAGGGGGTGCAATTCATCATGAATTTGAGTATTGATTTGTTCCACTTTTGTTTACAAAAAAAGTCTGTTGAATTTTTGATAGGGATTGCACTGAACGCATTGATTGCTCTAGGCACTATTGGCTTTGACACTGTTAAATCTTCCTGTCCCTTAACACTAGATGCCTTTCTGTTTGTTTAGGTCTAATTTCTCCCAGCAGTGTTTTGTAATTTTCATTGGAAAGTCTTATACCTCCTTGGTTAAATTTATTCCTATATATTTTATTTGTTATAGATGCTGTTGGTTTTATTTTATTTTTGTTTTTCTGGGCCACACTCATGGCATACGGAGGTTCCCAGGCTAGGGGTTGAATCAGAGCTGTAGCCGCCAGCCTACGCCACAGCGCAAGGCTACACCGGATCCTTAACCCATTGAGTGAGGCCAGGGATCGAACTTGCAACCTTATGGTTCCTAGTCGGATTCGTTTCCACTGCACCACTCTCTATAGATGCTATTTAAAATGCAGCTGCTCTTTTAATTTCCTTTTCTCCTTATTTATTGTTGGTGTGTAGAAACACAGCAGATTCTTGCGTGTTGATCTCATACCGTGTAATTTTGTTGAAGTAGTTTATTAGCACTAATAACTTTCATGTGGAATATTTGTTTCTATAGGTAGGATCATTTTATCTGGTTTTGTTTCTACCTTTCCAATTTGGGGTTTTTTGTTTTCTTTTTTCTTTTTTTTTTTTTTTTTTGCTTTTTAGGGCCATACCCATGGCATACGGGTGGGTGCTTTCCCAGGCAAGGGGGTCTAATCGGAGCTGTAACTGCCAGCCTACACCACAGCCACAGCAACTCCAGATCTGAGCCGCATCTGCAACCTACACCACAGCTCATGGCAACGCTGGATCCTTAACCCACTGAGTAAGGCAGGGGATCGAACCTGCAACCTCATGGTTCCTGGTCGGATTCATTTCCACTTCACCATGATGGGAACTCCTACCTTTCCAACTTGAATCATTTTTATTTCTTGTCTAATGGCTCTGGCTGGGATTTAAAGTACTGTGTTGAATCGCAGTGGGTGAAACCAGGCATCCTTGTATCATTTCTCATCTAAGGGGAAAGATTTTCAGTCTTTTACCACTGGGTATAATGATAACTGGATTTTTCATACTTGCCCTTTTTTAATGTCAAGGAACTGATCATTTTAGCATTGATTTTTGTTAAATGATGTTTATTTTTTAATTCAAATGTATTATGGAATTTCAGATAAAAGCTAATGAGAGAATAGATACATGAAAACAGTGATACTTTAGATTATCAGAGGTTTCAAACTTAATACAAGTGAGGGGACAATCACTCTTGTTAAAATTGGTGACCTATGCTGGAGTTCATGTTTGAAAGAAATGAATACGTTTAATATATACAGAAATTACTAGAAATAACTGTTGAAGATCATTTCAAAGATGAGAATTGCAGATTTCACATATGTAGTGTAAACATAGGTTTCCTCTGAATTTGAAAGTCGAGTGGTCCTTTTTAAATCTTTTGTAAGGCAAGATGGTCTAAGGTAAACCAGTTTAAGACACGTCTTGCTAATGGATGCACAGAAAAGATTAAGGTAAAGCACAGATGTTCACAGGCACAGCTCGGATCTGTGGTGACCTGGTGCTCAGTTGCTGTGTGTAGCTTTTGGGGAGGGAGCTTGGCGGAGCTACTCTGTTGGAGTGTACACTGCCTCTGCAAATGAATGCTGAATGCTCTTCTTACCTTTTTTCATTAAAATGAAAATCCTTTTTGGATTTCTTTGTTAGCAAAAACAGGTGCGAATGTAGGTCTTTGTAAAAGTGAAGTGGGCTTAAAGTTGTGTAAAGTGGGGGATACCTGTACATGCATATATATATATATATATATATATATATGTGTGTGTGTGTGTGTGTGTGTGTGTGTGTATGAATATGGGAAATTCATATATTTTACATACTTTTAAAAGGTTCTCCAGTGTTAGTCTCTCTACCCTTCTCCACCATGTACCAAGTGATTGATATTTAGCTTTTGACGAATATTAGGTTTTTTATACTTACTTTCAGGAACAACTGTGGATGAGTATAGAGTACTTGCTGAAAATACATAGTGGTGTTGTACTAAAAAGTTATTTATAGGAGCACTTAACCATCACATAGCTGTTCTTTTAAAGATTTGTTGTTATTTAATTATAAAAATCATAACACAATTTTTATCATGTAATAAAAGTTATAGAGGGAGTTCCCATCGTGGCTCAGCGGTTAACCAACCGATTAGCATCCATGAAGATGTGGGTTCAATCCCTGACCTTGATCAGTGGGTTAAGGATCCAGCTTTGCCATGTAGGTTGCAGATGTGGCTTAGATCCCACGTTGCTGTGGCTGTGGTGTAGGCCTGTGGCTACAGCTCCAATTGGACCTCTAGTCTGGGAACCTCCATATGCTGTGGGTGTAGCCCTAAAAAGACAGGAAAAAAAAAAAAAAGTTACAGGGCACGTCTGGATGCAAGCTCTCTTTTGTTCCTAACAGTAATTCTCATTTAGATCTAAGTGACATCAAAGGCAGTCAGATTTCAAGTAGAAACTGGTGAGAAGTGCTTTTGTTCCCTTGCCCCAAGGAAATACTGCTCTTTTGCTGCCTAAATAGTAATCTTAAAACCAGCCAACTTCCAGAAGTTCCTGTTGTGGCTCAGTGGGAATGAATCTGACTAGTATCCATGAAGATGTGGGTTTTGATCCCTGGCCTCCCTCAATGGGTTAAGGTACTGGTGTTGCTGGGAGCTGTGGTGTAGGTCGTAGCTGTGGCCATGGTGTGGGCCTGCAGCTGTAGCTCCGATTTAACCCCTAGCCTGGAAACTTCCATATGCCCTGGGTATGGCCTGCAAAAGCAAAAAAAAAAAACCAACCAACTTCAAGAGAAGGCATTTTGGGAGTTTGTACGTGTAGACGTGGGAAAAACTAATGGAGAACCACTGACCCACAGATAGAAACGCTAGATTTTAGAGGGTTGACTGATTTAAAACTTTGTCTTCAGCTGAGGGGTGTGTATGTATTTGATACTTTGTTGCAGTGATCTTGAAGGGAAAGGATGGGAAATAGATAAAATAAGGAACAGCTATTTTCTATAACAGTGATAAATAATAGATTACAAGTAGCCTCAATGATTACGATTTTATTTATAAAAATATTTTAAAAGCTATTTTATAGTTCTAGTTTTGCTTTCATATCCCTGCAGATTTATAGTATGACATTGAGATTGTCGGCCTTATTTGAAGAAAAAATGAAGAAAATATCCTCTGATTTTAAAGTTGGTCAAAAGTTCAGTGAAAAACTTCGAAGAAGCCAGAGGTTTAAAAGACGGCAAAATCGAAAATGTGTCAGTCGGGCTAACAGAAGTATCAGGTGAATAGTTATTACAGACTTTGTATGCAATTTTTCTAAAATTTCAGGCTGTGATACTTCTTTGATTTTATTATGCTAAAAATCCTTAATCATTTTAGAGTATATTTATATTCAGAAAAGAATAGTCATGTTTTCCATGGCTTGGAGGCATTCTCTGCATATAGAACTGTTCTGTTGATTTGTAATCATGTAAATTTGTAAACGTTTTATGAAAAGCATTGATTTGCAAAATTACTAAGGTAATTATCTTTTGCATAATGAAATTTTTTTAATACGGAGAATAAAATGATTGCTCTGTGTGGCTCTTGAGCACTGGAGAGTGTAAGGGAAAACATCGTTTAATGCAATTCACCCTTTCTTTATTGCTGGGGATTAGTTGTAAAGAAATACACCACAGCATGTATTCTCTTTATCAGTAATTTAATATTTGTATTCTTTCATTTTTGACTCTGTAGCTTACATTAACATCCGATTTATAGCTATTTTAAAGTGTTGAAATGTGAAACTCGCGCTGTTCAGTGTTTATAGTTTGTTTCCATGTACATGTTGAGGGTTCACTACATCCTTGATGGATTTTCTCATGGTTGTTGTTGGGGTGACACTGCATCTCAATTCAGAACAGTCTGCTTCAGGTTAATGCTGTTGAATTCCCGTAGGTGGAAGAGTGTTGTTTTAGCTTAGCTCCCTTCCCTTCCTTAAATTTGTCTTATTACTGCCCTGCAGGCTACATCTTTATGATTCGTGCAGTTGTCTTTTATATCAGTTAGGAAAAGAATAAGCAGATGGTTTATGCTGTTACTTGTATTTACCTACTATGTAATTACCTTTCCCAGTGGTCTTTATTTCTTTCTGTGCATTTGAGCTACCCCTGGTGTCCTCTCTTTTCAGTCTGAAGTCCTTTTAGTATTTCTCTTAAGCACCCTCTGTGGTGAGGTCTCTTAGTCTTTGTTCATCTGGGAAGCCTTAGTTTTACTTGTATTATTTAAGAGTAGTTTTGCCGGATACAGACTCTTCGTTGGCAGTGCTTTTCTTTTAGCACTTTGAATGTGCCGGCTTATTCCCTGCTGACCTCCACTGTTTCTGGTGAGAAGTCAGCTATTCATCTCACTGAGGTTCCCTCCCTTACTCATATGTAGTTTTCTCTTGCTGTTCGCAAGATTGTATTTTTGTCTTTATCTTGCAACTGACTACAGGTGTGGGTTTCTTTGAGTTTTTCATTCTTTGTGGATGTGTAATGTTTTCCATCAAATTGGGTAGTTTCAGCCATTATTTCTTCAAATAGTTTGTTCTGTGCCTTTCCTCTCCTTTGGAGCTCCTGTTACACATATGTTGGTATGTTTAATGAGCTCCTAAAGGTCTCTGAGGCTTTCTTCATTTTTTTTTTCATAAAAGGATTAAAAAAAGGAAAGTTTGCTTTTGAGATATTACCATCTTCTCTACTGTTACAAATCAAGTTTATTATAAATATAAGCATGTAATTATTTCTTTTTTAAAATTACCTTCTAGTTGCTGTTAATGCAAGTTAAATGTTTGACACAACAAGCTTGCATTTTCTTTTTTAAAATTTTTCTTTTTTTTAATAACGGGAGGAAACCAAGATGTCACATTTTCCAGTTATTTATTCCCCATGTTTGTAACTGTCAGATTGGATTTCACACATGGAGACTGGAGGACTATTTGTCTTTAGTTTAGTTTTGTTTTGGTCTTTTTTTTTTTCAGGGCTGCACCTGCGGCATATGGAGGTTCCCAGGCTAAGGGTCTAATTGGAGCTATAGCCGGCAGCCTAGGCCAGAGCCATAGCAACGCCAGATCCAAGCCTTGTCTGCAACCTACACCACAGCTCACAGTAATGCTGGATCCTTAACCCACTGAGCAAGGCCAGGGATTGAACCCACAGCCTCAGGGTTCCCAGTCAGATTCATTTCCACTGTGCCACGACGGGAACTCCCTGTTTGTCTTTAAAAATGGTCTAATTACATTTGGAAGCTTGAATTTTCTTGATTATGATAAATAACTAAAAGAATTGTGGTTATCTTACCTAATTTAAGTATAATTAATTGTGGTTATTCTTAAGCTCAGATGCCTTAGATGCTCCTAAAAGTTCCTGTATCTTTTTTTGTTTGCTTGTTTCTTTTGTTTTTTTAGGGCTTGTACTTGGGGCATATGGAAGTTCCCAGGCTAGGGGTCAAATTGGAGCTGTGGCCACCGGCCTACACCACAGCCACAGCAAAACCAGATCCAAGCTGTGTCTGTGACCTACACTGCAGCTCATGGCACCACCGGATCCTTAACCCACTGAGCGATGCCAGGGATTGAACCCACGTCCTCATGGATACTGGTCAGGTTCGTTACTGCTGAGCCACAATAGGAACGCCCCTCCTTTGTCTTTTTGTTTTAAGGGAAAATGGAATTATCTTTAAAAACAGGAATATTACCCAGATCTGTAATTTAAACCCAAAGATTATCTGGTGTTAAACTTCTACTCTTTTCACTATAATCTGTGGCTCAGGGGCCAGACGTGGTGTGAACTGGCACTTAGATGTAAGCAGATTGGTCTGAGGAAGAAGCTAGATTGTTCTGGTCTCTTTTTTGCCTCTCTGTTCTTTTCAGGTTTTGTTGCTTTCTCCTTCTAATTGTATACTGTCTTCAGGAACATAAAAATAGTAGCCTAGAGGGAAGATTGTATCGTATTGAGACTCCGATTCTAATATGAATGAGTGCATGCCTGTCTTAGGTGATTGTTGGCGCCCCTTAACATTTAATCCACAGAACCTAAGGTATTCAGTATGACTTTTGCTGACTCTGTTACTTGGACCATGTGTTCATTGCTCAGGTTCGGAACAAAATGATGTCACATTTAGAGTTAGAGAACAGCCATGCTCGAATAAGGTCTTTTAGTAAATGGTAGTGAGGCATTCTCTGTTTTATAAAATAATTGTTTTATTTTTCCTGTCTTTGGCCAGAAATACCAAGCAGAGGCGGTTAGACTCTCAGGCAAAAGGACTCCCTGAGTTAGCAGACTCTCCTACCCCGTCTGCCTCAAGGAGGGCGGCTTATTCTGCAGGTGGCAAGACAGGTGCTAGTGTCTCTTCAGGTGTTACTTCTGGTGACTCTTCAGATTCAGCAGCTTCATCAGAAAGAATGAGAAGAAAGAAACCTGTCACTCTAAAAAATGGTTCTACAGTATCTGGTGAGAAATGGCATACTATAGATTCATCTGTGGAGCACGCAAGTGTGTAACATTGCTAGTTATTATGAGCTTAGAGGAAAGAATAAGACATAGCCTTGACATTCAAGGGATTTACAATTTAACAGGAAAGACCTAAGTAATAAATGTGGAGTAATTAGATTATGTTTGATAAATGTTGTTCTTTATAAATGGTGTGGCACATTTATTTTAAGTAAATTTGTTCCTTCAGGAGTTCCAGTTGCGGCCCAGTGGAAACGATACCAACTAGGAACCATGAGGTTGAGGGTTCTATCTCTGGCCTCGCTCAGTGGGTTAAGGATCCAGCATTACTGTGAGCTGTGGTGTAGGTTGCAGACGTGGCTCGGATCTGGTGTTGCTGTGGCTGTGGCATAGGTTGGCATCTCTAGCTCCAATTTGGACTCTAGCCTGGGAACCTCCATATGCCGCAGGTGTGGCCCCCTCCCAAAAAAAAAAATTGTTCCTTCAGGTTTTAAATAATGTAACAAAAATATCACTTTATATGTAAAATTTGACATTTAAAATTTACCTTACATTAAAAAAAGGATTTGGTAATCAGTGAGTTTAAAGCTGATGACCTTGTAAATTCTAAACTGTCTATTTTATTACCATTTGGTGGTATAATTGCAGCGGACGCTGACCCTTTGTTACTAGCATTGTGTGGATGAGGCCGTGGTGTGTGTGTACTTCCGTATAGCTCCGAGTGATTTTGGTGACTTGCGATAGTGTAATGAGTGTTGTGAATTCGAATGATAGGGTCAAACAGGTAGAATGCAGCCACATTTTAGAGACTGGCAAGCCTTGTAGGAGAGTTTGCATTACTTAATAGGGCCCCTTGTGAGGGAATCACATAATGAATTGTGTTTTAGGAAGATGAATCAGTTTGGCTGTGGTATGCAGGGAAGGAGAAGAGTGGACCCAGTGATAGGAGGTGGAAGACAGTAAGAGCAGTCAGGGCGGGCAAATGCAGAGAAGGTGCAGAGGAAGAAACACAGTTTGGTGGCTGGTGCCCCTCTAACACGGCCGCTTTCTTGTTTGACACAGAGTTGGGTTGTGTTACAGAGCAGAATTTTGTCTTTTAACAATATGTTCCCACTTATTTTGGTGACATTTTGATTCTTTGTCAGGCGTGGAGAACTGAATCTGGATGAAGGAAGAGGAAGTTATTTTGGTTTTGCTTTTGGGGGCCGCACCTGTAGCATATGATAGCTCCCAGACTACGGGTCGAATCAGAGCTGCAGCTGCTGGCTTACACCACCGCAACGAGGGATCTGAGCTGTGTCTGCGACCTACACAGTAACGCCAGATTCTTAATCCACTGAGCGAGGCCAGGGTCTGAGCCTGCATCCTCACGGACACTCTGGCGGAGCCATTAACGGGAACCCCCAGGAACAGGAAATTTGGTTTCCTGCCGTGTGTTCCCACTTGGGCATGCACTCATTAAGTAGAATAGTCGGGGGTATTCCTCACATCTTTTCTACTGTGTGTGTGTGTGTGTGTGTGTGTGTGTCATGTTGAGGTGCTCTTTCTTGAGCTTGAGAGCATGTCTTGTACAGCTAGGCTGTTAGGAAGGGCTACTGGGAAGAAGCCTCAGGGTCTTCTGAAATACTGGACATGAAACGACTGCCTTTTCTATATGGAATATCTAGCTCTTAACAGAGGTAAGTAAATAGTATTTTTAATGAAAGTTGTTTATAAAATACATAAACTGTATTTTCTGAATCCAAACCAGTATTAAAAATAAGAGAACAGTCTTGATTTCAAATGCTGATGGTGTACCTTTTATCTTATTTTTGTCTTTTTAGGGCTGTACCCATGGCATATGGAAGATCCCAGGCTAGAGATCAAATTGGAGCTGCAGCTGCTGTCCTACACCACAGCCACAGCAACACCAGATCCAAGCCGCATCTGCGACCTTACACCACAGCTCACGGCAATGCTGGGTCCTTAACCCACTGAGTGAGGCCAGGGATCAAACCTTCGTCCTCCTTATGGATACTAGTTGGGTTCATTTCCACCCAGCAACTACAGGAACTCCTGATTATGTACCTTTTAATACCAAAATGTTACCAGCTACTCTTTGAAATAGTTTTTTAAAATGTATTCTCCTAAGTATTTTCAGAATCGGTGGTTATAAAGTAACTGCTTATACGTGTAAGGATAGGGGGTGTATGTAATAAACTGCTGATGCTTTGTTTTCCTTAGACAGTGAAATGGAAGATTCCTCAGGTACCTCTTCGTCGTCTTCAGCTTCACACAGTTCAGAGGAAAGCAGAGAGAGTTCAGGAGCTCGTGAATCCTCCTTACGTAGCGGGGTAACCAGGAGCAGTCATCTCAGGGTGACCAGAACCAGAGCTGCGCAAAGAAAAACTGGTGAGAAGAGTCTCTGTGGCATTTCGGAGGAATGTGTATCAAGAGGACCCAAAAGCTAAATAATTGTTTTTTGTTTTTTGTTTTTTTTCTTTTTTGCTGTTGTTGTCTTTTTAGGGCCCCACCTGGGGCATATGTAAGTTCCCAGACTAGGGGTCAAATCGGAGCTGTATGTAGCTGCCAGCCTACACCACAGCCACAGAAGCACGGGATCTGAGCTACATCTGTGATCTACACCGCAGCTCACTACAACGCTCAATCATTAATCCACTCAGCAAGGCCAACGATCGAACCCATGTCCTCATACTAGTTGGGTTCGTTACCGCTGAGCCACCGTAGGGACTCCCTGGATGGCTTATTGAGTTAGTGCATCTGCATATGATTACATGTCCTTTAGCCTTTTTGGGTTTTTTTGTGTTTTTTTTTTCGGTGTATTTGACATATAATAGTATATTACACAGTGATTTGACATTTGTGTACATTACAAAATGATTGCCACAGTAGGTTAGTTACTGTGCATCACTCTGCATAATTACAGTTTTTTTTCTTGTGATGAAGACTTAGCAACTTTCACATATGCAGACAGTATTATTAATTGTACTTGCCATGCTATACATTATAGCTCCGTGACTTATTTATTTTATAACTGAAAGTTTGTAACATTTTGACTCCATTCACCCATTTCACTCGCTGCCTATCTGTCTTCCCCTCTGGCAACCACCAGTCTTTCCTCTGTATCTGTGAGCTTGTTTATTATTTTTTTTGAGATTCCGCATATAAGTAAGGTCACACAGGATTGTCGTTCTCTTACTTACTTCACTTGGCATAATGCCCTCAGAGTCCATCTATGTTGCCACAGATGTCAAGATTCCATTCTTTTTTATAGCTGAATAATGTTCTGTCTCACACACACCCCACCCCACCCGACCCCACGTCTTCTTTATCCATTCATCCGTCAGTGAACGCTTAGGCCGTTTCCATTTCTTGGCTATTGTGAATAATGCTGAAGTGAACAGCATCTTTTCAAATTCATGTTTTTGTTTTCCTTGGGTAAATAGCCAGAAATAGAACTGTTAGGTCATATGATACTTTTTATTTTTATTTTGGCTGCACTGTGGCCTATGGAAGCTCCCAGGCCGGAGATCAAACCCCACCCACATGGTGCTTTGGATTTTTTGAGGACCCTCCGTACTGTTTTCCACGACGGCCGTACCAGTTTACGTTCCCATCAGCAGTGCGCAAGGGGTTCCTTTTCCTTCACGTCCTCGCCAGCACTCCTTATTTCTTACCTTTCTGCTAATGGGTATTCTTACAGCTGTGAGGAGATATCTCATTGTGGTTTTGATTTGCATTCCCTGATGATCAGTGATGTTGAGTATCTTGCCACGTGTCTGATGGCCATCTGTATGTATGTCTTCTTTGGGAAAATGCCTGTTCACATCCTCTGCCCATTTTTTAATTGGATTGTTTGTCTTTTTGATGTTGAGTTGTTTGAGTCCTCTCTACATTCTGGGTAATAATCCCTGATCAGATATATAATTTGCAAATACTCTCCCATTCAGTAGATTGCCATTTCATTTTTGATCGTTTCTTTTGCCATGTAGAAGCTTTTTAGTTTGATGGGGTCCCACTTACTTATTTTTGCTCTTGTCGCTCTTGCTTTTGGAGGCAGATCTAAAAATTCATTGCGAAGACCAATGTCAAGGATCTTTCTGCCTTTATTTTCTTCTGATTTTATGGCTTCAGGTCTTATATATTTAATCCACTCTGAATTAAATTTTTTTGTATGGTGTAAGATAACAGTGTAGTTTCTTTTTTGTATGCCTGCCTAGTTTCCCAACACCTTTTTTTTTTCTTTTTTTTTGGGGGGGGGGTCTTTTTGCCTTTTCTAGGGCTGATCCCGTGGCATATGGAGGTTCCCAGGCTAGGGGTCACATCGGAGCTGTAGCCACTGGTCTACGCCAGAGCCACAGCAACACGGGATCCGAGCCATGTCTGCAACCTACACCACAGCTCACAGCAACGCCGGATCCTTAACCCACTGAACAAGGCCAGGGATCGAACCTGCAACCTCATGGTTCCTAGTCGGATTCGTTAACCATTGAGCCACTATGGGAACTCCGATCTATTATACTTTTTAAATTTAGGGAGGTAGCTTGTTCTGGCATTAAAAAATAAAGAGCAGTACTAAAATAATAGTCATTTTAAAATGTTGAAATAAGGAAGACCTTTCTAATCTTATTATTACTTTATTTCTAGGTCCAGTTTCTTTAGAAAACGGATGTGGCAGAAAAGCCACTCGGAAGAGAGTCTATTTAAGTGATTCTGATAACAATTCTTTGGAGACTGATGAAAGTCTAAAAGCCAGAGCTGGAAATAACCGGAAAGTGCTACGAAAGTGTGCTGCGGTGGCCGCCAGTAAGATAAAGCTAATGAGTGATGTAGAGGAGAACTCTAGCTCCGAAAGTATCTGCTCTGGGCGTAAGCTGCCTCACCGCAATGCTTCTGCAGTTGCGAGAAAAAAGCTATTACATAATTCTGAGGACGATCATAGCTTAAAGTCAGAACTTGAAGAAGAGGAGCTGAAAGATCACCATCAGCCATCACCATTGTCCAATTCTCATGCTGCCCAGAACACTGGAAATGGAGATTCGGAGTCAGAAAGTGATTTGCGGGTAGCCCGGAAAAATTGGCACGCTAATGGTTACAAGTCCCATACTCCAGCAGCTTCTAAAACAAAATTTCTTAAAATAGAGTCTTCCGAGGAGGACTCTAACAGTCATGATTCAGATGATGGACACAACAGAACTGCTGGCCCGTCAACGTCTGGGCAGAAACTTAAGGTAGAAAGCGTCTCAGAGGAAGAAGAGGAAGCAGATTCTCGGGCAAGAAGGTGTGGTGGTAGGAAACACACCACAGGCCAAAAGAACGCTGCTTTCCTTAAAAAAGCAAAGGTCTTCAGTGATTCAGAGGACTCCGAATCTGAAGAACGAGACGGCGAAGCTGAGAGAGGTCGTACAATGGAAATAACTCCAAATTCAAGGGATTTGACATGTGAACCTATTGCTGGATCCCGGTGTTTCTCAGATCATGTTTCTGAAACTGATGTGGATTCAGATGATGAGAAAAAAACAAAAGAACAACCAAACAATCTTATGAAAGGTAATTCAAAACATTTAACCTTGCTTCACTGCTTTTTCTCGCTGTCCTTTCTTTGTAGCATACATTATTTTTTTCCCCATAAAACTTTGCTTTGCCCCCTGTTTTCTCTCCACTCTGTGTACCTCCATTAGTGTCTTCTGTGCATATGTCCTGCTTGTTGAGTACTTTAGTTTTGCTCACATAGTATCTGGCAGCTCTTTTTATTTCTTGTATTGGTAGTGGGGATATTGTATTGACTGTGGCTTGAAGAAAAGCAGAGGCGAGCACATGTGTAAGCTGTGGTGATGATAGTTTGGGAAGAAGAAAGAAAAGGATGGTTGAAAGGAATGTGACGGGTAATAATAAGACCAGCTAACAGAACAGTTACCGAGCTGTTTCTCATCAGGATGTTTTTCTAAATCCTTTATATTTATTAACCAGTTTAGTCTTCCTATCTTTTATAAGCACTACTATTGTGTATTATTATTACTGTCCGTTTTACTCATAATAACTGGAGCATGGAGAACTGAAATAACTTGCCAAATTAAGACTGCCCTGGTAAGTGGAGATGGGAAGATAGGAAAGATCCTGTGGCGTCAAAAGCTAAGATTAAAAGCAGTGTGTGATGGAGTTCCTGTCGTGGCGCAGTGGTTAACGAATCCGACTAGGAACCATGAGGTTGCCGGTTCGATCCCTGGCCTTGTTCAGTGGCTTAAGGATCTGGCGTTGCTATGGCTCTGGCGTAGGCCGGCCGCTACAGCTCGGATTCAACCCCTAGCCTGGGAACCTCCATATGCTGCGGGATTGGCCCTAGAAAAGGCAAAAAGACCAAAAAAAAAAAAAAAAAAAGAAAAAACCCAACAACACCGAAAAATAAAAGTAGTGTGTGATGGAACTTGTGAAGCTAAGAAGTTTCGGGGAAGCTGAGAGTGATTAGTTTGCAGACCTTGGGGCATTGGCAAAGAGACTTTAGTCTGTTTTCATAGAAATAAAATATTTTCGTGCCAAATGTTTTGTGTATATAGTTAGAAAGAAAGGCATAGTGTTACTGATGGGCGTATGTTATACTTGTGAACGGTGCTAAGGCTGAAAATGACCCTGTTTTAAAGTATTAAAAGGCCAATCCAGTCACTGCATTCTCCTTCCAAGTAAGTTAGAAGGAGTCCTGGACTTAAAGTTGTTTAAAATGTTGCACGTTTAATTCCTGTAGACTTACTCTTCTGTTAAAGATTAAAAGAGTACTCTTAATTTGTAGATTCTACATCACAAGACCATGGACAAAGCAGAAAAGTTTCCAGAAAAAGGGTCTGTTCCAGTGACTCAGACAGCAATTCAAAGGTGGTTAAGAAATCATCAAAAGCCAAAACGGGTCTCCTGAGAGTTCCTCGAAGATGTGCAGCCACCGCTGCCAGTAAGATTAAGCTAATGAGCGACGTGGAAGATGTCCCTTTAGGAAATGTGTGTACCAGGAGGAGAAGTGGGAGGAGAAGGCCCCTCCCGTTGGCAGGTACCACAGCTAAGAAGATGGTGAGTGATTCGGAGGGAGATGCCAACTGTGAAGTGCCAAGCGGACAGTATGCCTGTGAAGGGAGGCCTCCTGAGGCCGACTCCGAAGGGGGTACAAAGGGTCTTCCTCAGTCTTCAGACGGAGACTCAGACTCGGAAGGTGTGCCGAATTCGGGGCGCAAGAGCAGGCACACCAGTAGCCTCAAAAGAAGTGTTGCACCTTCTAAAACGAAGAAGTCCTTGATTGGGTCTTCAGAGGAAGATTCACAAAGCCATATTCCGGGGGCGGAGACTGGTAGGAAATGTTCTTCTGAGTCTCCTTTGGTGCAGAAAGCTGCTGCAGAGAATAACTTTGAAGAGGAGCTGAATTACGGGCTGCGCAGGTGGAATGGCCGAAGACTCAGGACCTATGGCAAGGCTCCTTTCAGCAAGACGAAAGTCTTGCGGGACTCGCAGGAAGCGGCCGAGACAGACGTGAAAAGGAAGAGACTGCATCCTGAATTGGGAAATACGAAAAGGTCAGAAAAAACAGGGAGTTCAAAGTGTGGCCCTGACGCTAGTCCCAAATCTGACTCAGATTTGGGATCTGCAACCGAATCGGATGCTGACTGTCCTGGTGATACAAAAACCAAAAAGAGGAAGACGAAAGGAAAAGCAAAAGTAGTTAGAAAAGGTAAAACTTTTATAGCTAACGTATCTAAAACTGTGAGACCACAGAGACAAAGCAAACGTCCTAGGTTAAATGTGGATGATAATGACTGGGAGGATTTGGACTATGCAAAATCTAAACGAGTTCTTCGACCTTCCGATATAAAGACGAGAAATCAGGGTAGAAGGACCGTGAGATACCATGATGGGGATGATGAGAGAAGCTTAGAAAATGTGTTAGATTTTGAGGATTGCACCTTATGACCTTGAGGGAAAACCAGTTCATTTAAAGAGGGAATGGACTGGAATTTGTAGTGAAAGTTGGCTGTTGAAATTATTTTTTGTCCTACAATTCAGGGAATATATTTATATTTTTCTATGAAAAGTTATGAATGTGACTAAATCATGACTGTTATTTTTATTTGCACTTGCCTGCCTTTGTAGCAGCATTCAGCACAGGTGCCAAAATATGCTTCATTTTGGGGGCAGACCTACTTTGACAGTATTTAACTACAAATAGCAAGAGTCTGAAATATGTTAAACACTAGACATCCTGGTTATCAAAACCAATGAGCATTACTTTCACGGTAGCAAGTGTCGCACAGCTGTTTTCTGAATTCGTCAAGAGGTGGTAGTCTCTAATCCCAGTCCTATTGTACTATAAATTTCATGTGACCTATGTTTACAGATTCTTCATAAACATTATGTGCATACTGACGTAACAATCATGGGAGGTGTAACCATGATTAGTAGGCAAGGTACCTACCACTTTTTTCTTTCCCTGGCTACTTGAGTAGAATGCCTTATACCAGATTTGGTCGTTTTCATCGAAAAGATTTTCAGTTTTCTTTCCAAATCCTGTTGGGTCTTTCTCTTTTTCTTTATTTTTAAGGAAAATACCATCCATTTTATTTTATAAACTTGAATTTATAAAGTGCTGGTAAATTATTTTTTTAATGTTTTGATTGTATGTTTTAAACCTCTAAGGCCAGACCATAGTGCTAGCATTTTCTTTTAAATTGTGCACTAACAAAATGCTATATATAATTTGTCTTTCCAAGATCTCCTGGTTTCCATGTACGGGATTTAACCAAAATCTTGGTCTTCCATAGTTTTACTCTGTGAAATAGAGGAGTTCGTGTGCCTTAGATTTAGGTAAAGTGTGTTCTTTAATAGAGTGTACAGGGCTAAAAGAGTATTTAAATTATATGTAGTTTTCCCCCATCTCTTGAAATTGTAGAGTTGAGCTTTGTTAAGAGTGCAATTGCTGACCTCATTTACATAGGAAAAGAGTTAAATGTCATTCTCCATCCCTTTTAGTTCACTGCTGCCATGTGCAATCTCAAGCACTCTTTGCTGGTGCAGCCAAGTGTCTTTATTAGCGACCTCTCCTTTAAATCTAAGAAACTGTCATGTGGGAAAATAATTCTGGGATCCATTTAAAGCAAAACTTTTACCACATCATCCAATCCCATAGTACACTTATTTTCGAGCCAAATATTTTTACTTCATAGGTTGTGCTACTCCAAACAGTGTAAGTGGCCATTCCTAGCTTGTTTGTGCCTGAAGACAGACTTGACTCAAGTGGTTTACATACTTTGTAGCTAAGGGGTATGTTACAGTACTCCTACCCTTTGTTATTTATTGGCCCTAACTTTGGTTTCAAAAGAAATTAACCCTGTCTCCTGTGTATCCCTACGGTGGCAAATATGGAAGAGCATCAGACTCTGGTATCAGTGTTAGAATGTTCTTAAGTGCTGTTGCTTTTTAGGTATCAATTCCACTTGACATGGTAGAAGGTATTTTTCTCTTGTTACTCTAGTGTAAGGGGAAGGGTGGCCTTAGGCATTACCAGCTGATATAGGTGGTCTAGCTGCCTTTCCTTGGTTACCTAGAGAGCTGTCACCACTTACAAAACTATGATGCTTTTCTTCTCCAAGCGCATATTAACTGTATTGTTGACAGATTGAGTCAGGATAATTGTCCTTGACTGTTGATCAGAAAAAAATTAATGGAATGCTCTTTATTTCTCTAATTTTAAGAAATGGTGATAGGTGTCATATCCATTAATTTATTTTAGCTCTTCTTAAGCGTCTCCGTTTATATCTATTCTCAGGGTTATAACTCCATGTTTACCATCATCCGCAAAAAGGTACCAAAAAAATCCATAAATAAATATGGAATGTATTCATAAATACATCAGTTCTTTTGGTAAAATGATACTTTGACCATTTAGGCTTCATCAGTAGAACTATTCTTATTTTTTGGACTGAATTAACTGAATTGATTGGCTGGTCAACCAATTCCTAACATTTCATTTTGTCCCAAATGGTGAGATTCTTGTGTGTAGAAACAGTATTTTGGTTTCATCTGAAAAAAGAGGAGAATTGGCCTGATGACTTTGAAGCATGAAAGCATGATTGGCAATGGTAGCTTCTTGAGTTCTGAAGTTAAAACCAAGGGATTATAGAGAGAATCATTTTTATGGGTTTTTTTGGTCATGGTGCTATTCCTAAGGTTAATTTTGAATATGTGACACACACTCCTAAGTATCTTTAAGAAAAACCAATAAATAATTAATACTTCAAAATGTTTACATTGAGCACTAGAACACGGTTGACTTTTTTCTATTTCTGTTTATGCGAAATGAGCAGGGATTTAATGCACAGATGTACTTTAATATGTTTGGGATCAGTTTGTATTTTTCTCATGAGAAAAGATAAAAAGTTAAAAATTGATTGTGAACTGATCCAGAAGTAAGTGCTATAGCTTTCCATTGCACTTGAAGTAACTTAATGATGTATATGAAAAAGAAAAAAAAAAAAAAGACTACTGTGGTTGTTTATGTCCAGAGTCCTATGATTTCATTCATTTATGGTTTAAAAAAAAAATGGTTTGAGGTGTATTTAGATTTGATTTTTGATTCCTTTGAAAGAATAATTTTACCAAGCATATTAACAGAAAATATTTCAAACATTAAAAAAAAAGTGAGGTTTAAAAAACTTTTTTTTTCACGTCCTGCTTATTTAAAAAGGGTTACCGACAATGTATAGTAACTTATAAATAAAAGGAAAAGTTTATCCCATATTCAGATAATTCCTAGGGTAATCATTCTCCCTTTATTTTAGGGGACAATTTGATTAAACCTTCTGTCAATTTAGTAATCCTTTGAAAGAACGATAAAGCATTTACTCACAGCTTCTAAGTTACAGCACAAACGTTCCTTCTAGATAGTTAAGAGTTGTACCTAAAAAAGAAATTAGTTTTATAAATAAGAGAATGCGGGGAGGGAATTTATGTTTTAGGAAAAGGCACTTCACAGCCTACAAGTGCAAATGGAAAAAGACAAACCAGTAGAAATGCTGTCTGAAGGTACTGCGGTCCAAAAATAAGAATAAGACATGTCACTAGATCCTTCACACTCCATTGGTTGATGACCTCTTAAGTAAGGGTTCTTATTTAGAATAACATTGAGTCCACACTTTGTTCCCTGTCCCTCTTCAAGCATTATTTTCTTTGGAATAATCAGAACAGTATTTATTAACTTCACTGTATGGCATTGAAAACTAAAATGAAAGGATTTTATTAATCTCTTCTGTCAGAACAAATTGGATTTGATTGTGTCATCTGAAAAAAAATGAGAGGTTTGTATATTCGGTAGATTGCAAGAACATTGTTCAAGGTTCCAGTATATTGGGGTTTCCATCCTATTCAGTCATATTCAATTTATGAGTAGTATTTAAGTGGCTTGAGAAAAGGTCTTTTTACCTTGCCTTTTTAAAGCTCAAATGTCATCTCCATTCTGTTCATTGATATTCAGTTGATATATTTGCTTTGTTAGGTATCTTGTAGTTGTCACCAAATCCTTTCATTCATACATTGTATGGAAATTATAGTTTAATTAGTATGATGGAGTGTAACAAAACACCTTCATTTGTAGAAAAACTTTCCATCTGTTAATTAAGTTCTCTCTCTCAACTTCTGCTCTGGGTATCAGGGGATAATAAAGTAGAAACCCTATGAACTTTTGCAACCTAACAGAATAAGACTGTCTCTTATTCCAGTATTTGGGAACATAGAGTTTGTCAAAGCTGGGGAGAAACTGGAGAATTGTGGAGAAACCTCGTCCAACTAGATTAGTAAATGTTAATTCTACTTGTAGCTCCAATTGTGAATTTAATGGAAAGGGTTGAACTGTAAAGGGTACAATGGTGAGGGCTGTGTTGTCTTTTCTCACTTTTTTTTTTTCTTTTCTCACATTTTAAGGAAAGTTTTTATAGTTGTTTTAAAAAGAGATGTTGCCTAAGGATTCATAGGAATTCTCAAGGTTCAGAGAAATTTTTACCAGTTACTCATACCCTGCCAAGGTGCTTCCTAATATATTGTTAATTTGGGAGAGAAATATAAAGACTTTTAATTGGCATCTCCTCAAAGATTGCTTTTCTGGATGTGGTGGAGAGAAGTGGGGTGCGGTCCCCACAACTTTGGGGTCCTGCAGGTCTGCAGGCTCTTGGGCAGCATGTTAACTGTCAAGACTCATAGTTCCACTGAATTGAATTGTCAGTGCAGCAGCATACTGTCAGTAGTGTTTAAGTTAATTTTAAGGTAAGTTTTATCATTTATTAAACCCTCTAATGGCAATTTGGCCTGTAAAGAGAACAAGGCGTTCTGACAGTTGAAATGAGGTGCTGTGGACTTTGTGGACCACAGCAGCCGGCCCTAACTCCCGTTGGTTCCACAAGGGAAATTATTTAGAAATTATTACCTTTTTTGATCAGTTAAATGCTAATGAAATCTTTATGATTTTTAATAGGTTGAAGTTGATTTTCTGAGTGTTGATCCACACTTAGGCCTTGGATTGTATGGATACATTCAGTTCATTTGTAAAATTCTGTTTTACTGGGGCTTGTCAAAAAGGCAAATCATTAATTTTTCACTCCCATGTGAGCTCTCCACTTTAACTTTCTAAATTAATTACTATGTGTGGGCCTTAGCACTGTCAACTAGGAGTCTGTTTTTTAGACAGCTAACTTGAAGTAGTAGAGTATAATGAATTTAATATTGTCATCGTAATTACAAACAGAAGCCTTTTTTTTTTCGGACTACTACAGGCCCTTTGAGCTTGTTAATTCTGTGGGGTCTGTGACGTCTAATCGGTTTCCCTTGCAGCTCATCTTCACCTCTTGTCTTTAAGCAGCTCCCAGCCTTAACATTAGGATTTCTTTTCAGGCAGGCAGAATGCAGGGCTATGACTTGTAGTATGAGCCAGGGGAAGCTGGGGGGGGGCAGATGGGCTTGAAAGGGGGCTGCCCGGGGCTGGCTGTGGCCCTGCTGCTTTTCCTTCGTGAACTAATAAAGTAGATTGAAAACCCAGTATTTACTTCTGGTATCTTCTTATCCTGCTTGCCTTAGTCTAAATGATCTGACGTACTTCTTTAAAAAAACCATTAAGCAGATCCCTGAATTCATACCTCATATAGTTTTTATAAGATTTTATTTTTTTTGGCCATGCCCATGGTATGGGTAAGTTCCCAGGCCAGGGATCGGGGAACCTGTACCACAGCAACAACGTACCAAGCCTTAGCAGTGACAATGCTGATGAATCCTTAACCCGCTGAGCCACCAGAGAACTCCTTTATCAGATTTTTAAGAAAAAAGTTGCAGTAGCCATCAACAACTCATGTGAGAATCATTAAGAATGACTGTTACCAATTAACTTTTCTCAGGATGAGAGAAAACTCTGTAGGGAGCTAGATTAACTACAGATGCAAAGCAAAGCAAGGTTCTGTGGTACCCATCATTCAGTGTCTTGAAGACAAGTTCATCTGCTCAGCCGTAGAAGTGACCAAACTAGGGCAGAACTAGATTACAGAATTATTTCTGATGGTCTCTTGACCTGATACTGTCATACAGTAGATGCTGACTTCTCAGTGTTGCCAGCTCCCCCTAGAGAAATGTTAAACCCACTGAGTTAACAGGAAACACCACTTATTGTACAGCCCTTCTCTAAATAGACTTTCAGTGGATGGCGTCTTTTGGAAACTTGCTGTGGGTAATTTCCGTGATAAATGCTACTTCCTGAGTTTTGGTCATTTCATTGCCTGTCAGTAAAAAGCAGACAATGAAGAGAGGACATCTCAAGCCTGCTCTGACAAGAGGCTTGGAGGAGCGAAATTATGATTTGCAACTGAAATGTTTCCCCTTTTAGGGATGTGATTTATCCACCAACCACAGCGACCAATAATGTCTGTCATAAAAAGTATGTGAAATAGACTAATACATTATTTTCATTTTGATTCAGACCTATCTTTTTCCATTCTCAAGTTTGTTTCTAAATTAAGATGCTGATCAGATAAAAATTGTTTATGCTTCTATAGCACTGATGTGAAGTTTACTTTGGATTTAGGAATACAAGTTTGTATCATGAAGTATCATAATTGGACAGAATAATCCTTAATTATAGAAACCAGAGATTGTTGCCTTGAACCAACACCATAATGTCTGTGCCCACATTTCTGTTTACCGTGTTAGAATACGTAGTGCTCCGAGAGTTAGAGTTTAAAGTGGTCGTCTCGGTAGACAACTGTGGGAACTACTAAAGATGTAAACTTGCACTCAGGACGTTCTCACCGGACTCAAATGAGTCATTGACAGAAAAAAAAAAAAAGCAGCAGTGCCTCAGGCACTCAGATGGTTCCAACCCCAAACCACCTGGGACAGTAGGACAATTAAATGACACTTCACACATGTGTGGTTAGAGTAGTATCTTCCAAAATGTTGAAGCTTGTACCTTCACATATAAATTGGACTTCTCTCTTACCCTGAGTTATCCTGTACAGATTTCTAAAAACTGTAGTTTCCTCAAGGAGAATAAAAGCACTTTATAATTTACCAGGTTCTCAGTCATAAAATGAACACTGACTTACGTGTATGTATTATGTTTTTTTAATTCCCCACACCTCTCATTTTTGTTTTCCTCAGATGGTTTTTTTATCTTTATAAAATTCCCATTTTATGGTCTAAGTCTTTAGAGAGAAAGCTTGATCAGGTTGGAGTTGCTGTATACAATATAACTTATTCCTGTATTCTCTCCCCTCTGGACATAGTTCAGATTTTCTTAAAGTAATTTTAAAAGCCCAGTTATGTATTTTCTTCTGTAGAATCTTCTTCCTTACTTTGGATTACAGATGTCTTAGAGTTAGTATTTACTAGGTTCCTAAGTTGTCAGTATAGGTACTTTCATCACTACATTAAAAAGAAATTAGATGCTGCTGCAACTTAAATCATTTTGTCCCACAGAAGTTTTGGGTGTAATGGGATCTTATCTATACCATTCAACTGGCTATGTTGTTGGAAATGAACCAGTTATCTATTTTTATTATCTTCACCATGCAAAGGGATGCAGTTGACCGATTACAGCATATCCTCCTCCTCCCATGAAGTACACATCTCACCCTAAATGTATTTTTCAAGAAGTATGCTTATACATTGTAGTATATTCTAGCATTTGCTTAACATTGATTTAATGAGCTAAAGATTCACTTTGAATCTAGCGTGGGTTTGCAGGGACAGTAAATTTTATAATTTTAAGATTCCCGAGAAAACGTTCTTTGAAGCGGCAAAAACACTAAGCCACTCCGTTTGCTTGTCAGTTTCTCTGCAGAGCCGGGGCCGAGGGGTGGGCGTGGGGGCACACTGCAAATGCCATTTTTGCAGTGCTCCGTGACTTGGATTCAGTTCCTGGTTTATTTTGGGAGAACTTAACATGGTCTCGGGGAGAGCACAGGTGCATCTTTGAAATGAGTTTCATAGGCTTCAGGTAGAATCCGAAGGGTTTTCCTTTGGAGGGTGGAAGAATTTCCTCATAATCCTTGCTCTGTTGTTAATGACCTTGTCAACCCACAGAAGCCTTTTTCGCCCTTATTCATTTGCCCTTGGTGACAGAAGGATAGACATCTCCCCTCGTAAAAGGAAAACCTAAGAAGGCTGGTCGACTGTAGTGTCCGTGCTACAGAGCCAGTGTCGGCAGCTGACGGAACCTTAACTTTCCAGCGACAGTGAAAAGGGGTGGGTGTGAGTGATCCTTCAGGTGCCAAGTGTGGTCACGTTAGTGTCTGCAGCCTCTCCTTAGCAACTGCTGGATGTCTGGAAACCTGAGGCAGGGTCCTACCAGCTCACCCTCCAGCAAGGCTTGGGGGCCTTTAAGACAGCCCTAGATACGTTGGTTCTTTCCTGCAGCAAGACGAGATTGCCAGAGAGCGAGGAGGCCCAGCATTCAAGAGAGAATGAACTTCAGATGCTCTTTTATCAATACATAGCTCTGCCCTGGAATAGTGCTAATTCGTCTTGTATCGGAAGTTTGAGAATCTGGTTTTGAGATGTTGGCAAAAATAAAAATGGTCTGGGCCCATCTAGACTCAGGCCCAGCCCCACGTGGCTCTTCAGAGTCGCCTCTGTCCACAAGGACTTGCCCTGGACAGTGCTTTTTGTCCTGCTTTTTGGCTGGCGGATCCAGTCATAGTTTCTGGCAGATACAATTACACTTCCTCAAAGAAGCTTTCCTTGCCCCTTAGACTAGGTTCCGTTTCTAAAACGGGTTCTCACTGAACCCTGCGCTCAGCTTCTTACAGCAACTAGACATGCTTAGCATTCGTTTGTTTTAGAATCTTTAGCCTGATCCTCTGTATGCCCAGCATATACCTAGCACAGAAAGTATTTGCATAATGAAACTAGGATTTAATAATTTCAATTATATAAAATGCTGAAATAATGTGAAAAAATGAATCTAGGATGAAAACATTTCAGTTATATAAAACTAAGTGTACAATTCCTTTTTATCTCCTACTTGCCCAAGTCATTTTTTTTTTTTTTGACTAAAGGAAATATTGACGTTGAGACTAAAACCTTGAGCATCTTGAAGCAGGGCTGATGCTGTATCATCACAGTCATTTCCTTCTTTAGATTCTAGGGAAATTATTTCAGAAATCCTATTGGGACTTACTGTCCCGGCTCAGCGGTAATGAACTCGACTGTTATCCACGAGGAGGAGGGTTCAAACCCTGGCCTTGCTTAGTGGGTCAGGGGATACAGCGTTGCTGTGGCTGTGGTGTAGGCCGGCAGCTGCAGCCTGGGAACTTCCATATGCCGCAGGTGTGGCCCTAAAAAGACAAAAGAAAAAAAAGAAAGAAAAAGAAAGAAATCCTATTGAATGTACTTCAGCATAGAGTATTAGAAATGATACCAAAATTTAAAAGCCACGTTGTAAAAATTCAGATCTTTCTAAAAACGTGCTTTTACGTTAGTGGCTTTATGACAGTGAAGGTACTTAACCCCATTCCTACAAGTCTTTTAAGTGACAGTTATCCTCACAGATTGTAGGACATGCCAGGTGCAAGGGACTGTAGCTTCTCCCTGAGACTGACTGTTGTAGATAAGGAAACGGAAGGTTGTGGGTATATCAATGTTAAAAATGTGTAGTTCCGTTGCTGATGATCACTTGCATTTTTTAATTTAGCAATGTGAGTAGTTTAAAAATTTATTGTTTAGGAATGTGTTGTTGAGGAATGTAAGTAGTAAAATCTTGTGTTACAAGATTTTTGCATTTACATGAACTTTCACTCATTTTTCAGAATCTGTTCCTAGAGACAGAGAACCCAATACAAAAATGAGAACATGTATGCATAATCAGAAGGATGCAGTGCAAATGCCTAGTGAAACTCTGAAAGCAAAAGTGGTACCCGAGAAAGTTCCCCGCAGATGTGCTACTGTTGCTGCAAATAAAATAAAGATAATGAGTAATCTAAAGGAAACGATTTCAGGACCAGAAAATGTCTGGATTAGGAAGAGTAGCAGAAAACTGCCCCATCGAAATGCTTCTGCTGCGGCTAAGAAAAAGTTACTGAATGTTTATAAAGAGGATGATACAACCATAAATTCTGAAAGTGAAAAGGAGCTAGAAGATATTAATAGAAAAATGCCTTTTTTAAGGCGGTTCAGACCCTGGAAAGAAAAAGCGCAGTAGTGACTATGAAAATGTAGACGTGGAATTGACAATCAGGGGCCACGGGAAACCGGCAGTTGTACTCTGCTCCTAGCTCTAACGCTAACCCCTTGCTGGCACCTTCTGAGGGATTTTCTAAAAGCCATAATCCAGTGGGTCTGATCGGGAGACAGCTTCCTGCTAGTCAGCCCTTGTACAGACACACCCTGCAGAAAATGCTGAGGAGGAAATAGAGCTGTAGTTGGAGAGGCGGAGAGAAAAGACAAATGGCCTGTTGTGAGATAATTGCTGTTCAGAAAGGAAGGGCCTTGAAGAAAACTCTTCATTCCTTAGAGGAAAGACATAATGGGAAGTGTGCAGGGTCAGTAGCAAAAACTTCAGGACTGAAAACATTTCAAAATCTCGGCCCCATGCTAATTTTTAGGGTTCCGCATTAGAGTATAAAAATTCAGACCACCACAGCTATCTATGGCTGTCATTACTGAAAAAGGTGGGGGGGGGGGAGAATGAGGCACACGTCAAAAGGAAGTGCCACTGAGCCTGTTTGACTTCCGAGTGAAGCAAATACTTTAACAAGACGCAGTCCCCATAACCTGCAACCCCAAAGTCAAAAACTAGAAGGCCCAGGGATTCCAGGCCGGGGATACGGATGAATGAGGTCTGACGTAGTGTGTCGGTGATAGACAATTAGAGGAAATCCATTACTGTCTTATTTTGTTGATAATATTGGAATTCAGACTGAATGATGACCACCTGACTGGCTAATTCAGGGAATATATATTTTTCTATGAAAGCTATGAATGTGACTATCACAACCTTTTCTCATTTTTACCTTCACGTAGCAGCATTTACAGAGATGCCAAAATGTGCCTCATTATGAGGCAGGTATACGTTTTCATCAGTCAGAAAACACAAAGTCTAGACTAAGATCAAAACGGTCGTATTTTTAGATGATACAGTCACACCCTCTTAAGTTTCTCGACAGCACCTTAAAAGAGCTTTATGAATACTTTTGAGCAAATTAATCACAGTCTCATCACAACAATGGCAGCGTGTCTGGACTCTCTCACTGTGGCCTTCACGAGCATTAGGAAATCTGGTCTTGCTACTATAAAGAACTTCTTCGCAACGAGGTTTAATTTGTTGTTAATAGGTATTTGTTGAAATTAAAGTCACCACACTTAAGTGAACGCACTGTCAAATATTTTTAATTCAGTAACATGCTATTGGAAAAAATGATTGTTAGAAACAAGTTGTTTTTCCATTTAAAAATATCTGTGAATATTAATATATGATTTGCATGTGTAAATCTGAAAAATTAAAATATAGAAACTTAAGGTTTCTATTCCTTTTTCATTAAAAGACTAATGTAATGCATATTTTTTGGTTATACAGATCAAACAAGTGTCTTGATTACTTGAGAAATTTGTTTGTGGTTGCATGTCTGCTTAAAAAAAGGCTTTTTGTTGTCATTTTCTTTTTCTTAGCCTAAGCCAGAATATTTCTAACCTGCGGAGTCTGTGTTCTTTGCTCTGTTTATAGTATATTTTCATCTGAAATACAGATACCAGTAACTTGTTACTAGTACAGGTGAGAAAGGGAAGAATTCCTAATAAACTGCTAATATTCTTAGGTGCATGGGGTTTGATTTTTGATCTTTAATGAAATGTTTAAACTTATTTCCAGTCCCATATTTACACTTAATTTCATAGAAATTTCTTACTGGGTATGTTATGTCCTCAACAAATGCCATAAAATGAAAATGTTAAAATCTCAGTTAAGACTATTTTATGCAAAATTTTTTGACAGTTTCAGTGACATGAAGAATTCATTTCAAAATTGTAACTCTGCTTTCCCAGTGGTTGGGTATTTAATTTGAACATAGACTTGCCCTATTTAAAGTGCTTGGCCTAAATTGACTGTAACTGCATGAAATAAGCATTTGTTTAAAATTTAACATCCTTGCAAAACTCTCTGAAATGTATGCAGAATTTTAATCATGGTTAAATGTGCTGTCATTATTCTAGTTATCATTTTTGTCAGCTTTCCAGAAATGATTACTTCGTAATGTAACGAAATCCAGTTGAGGCTAAAAAGGAAGTTATTTTATTCCACAAAAGGACTAAGACAAAGTAATACCCAAACTTTTATTCTGCAATTCATTCTATAAAGTCAAATAACCCAGGAGTGTTAATGCAGTTTTAAAATATTGCACAGATAATCTTGCATATTCTAGCTCACTGACTATACCCAAAATTTCCTATTCCTACTAGATAGCAGTTTGGTCTTACTATTTATACTTAGGTGTTCAAATCTTGCCTCACAACTGAAAATACTATTTTGCAGTAAGGTGTAAATCGCTAACCACTGGCTTTATGTAAATGCTTTTGTTGATCATTGTTTCTCCACATCTTAAAAAGAGATGTTTCTAAGCAACATACTTCTGATATTTTTTCATCTCGAGGCTGCCCTCACCCCAAATTAGTACTTAACTTTGTGACTCTTTACTGGCAAGTTTCCAGAATGTAAGCAATGCCCTCTAGTTTCAGCACTAGATAAATGGTGTTTTTTTTTGTTGTTGTTGCAATATTGTATTTTTTCATTTTCATTTAAACTGTGGTACAGTGTCCCTTTTTTTCTTCTGCTTGGACTAGTGCTCCGTGAACTGTTTTCCAGCAAAATTGAGAGAAGAGAACCAGTTCAAAAATAATTACATATCTTGCTTATTAATGAAAGGCTATTTAAAGCGAAAACAAATTTTGTATGAAATAGCCAAGTTTTAGAAATGAAGCAACTATTTTTGCATTCTCATGAAATCTTTTAGATTAGCTCGACAATCATCGGCTTTTGAAATGTGAATTCCTACTGCCAGAGTAAAGGCTCATTTTTACAACACTACGAAGCACTGTATTTCTTCCTGCCCTTCCACCCATCCTCTGTCCGCTGTCCCAAGGAGGCGCCAGGCCAGGGGCCGGCACCTACCTGGGGACAGTCAAGGTTTGAAGCCGGGCGCTTAATAAACCACAGCGCATCCCGTCACTCCTAAGCGAGAAGAAACCGCAGAGCTGCGCAAGGAAAGGCGGTCCGGCTGGCCCGGGTCCCCGGCGCGCTGCCGACTAGGGCGGGGGCGGCCGAGCCCCTCCTCTTCCGCGTGGGTTACCTGCAGGGACAGCGGCCCCGCCCCCCGGCTCGCCTGGCCTTTCTAGCCCGCAGTCGTCCGGTCTCTTGGTGGCTCCGGTTTCCGGGGGCGCGAGCCCCAGGTGGGCCAGGGGGCGTGCCCGCAGCCAGGGGCGGGGCGTGGGCGTGGCCCGCGCAGCGCGCATGCGCGGGGCGCATGCGCTGCCTTGTGGCGCCGCAAGCCGGCCGGGAGGGAGACCATGGCGGCCACGTTCTTCGGCGAGGTGGTGAAGGCGCCTTGCCGAGCCGGGACGGAGGATGAGGAGGAGGAAGAAGAGGGGAGGAGGGAGACGCCCGAGGACAGGGAGGTCCGGCGACAGCTGGCACGAAAGAGGTGAGGTGCTGGGCGCGCCGTCGCAGACGCGGGCCGGGCGGGCGCAGGAGCCGGGGCGGCGCGCAGGCCGCAGGTTGCGGCGGGTCCCGGCGGGTCCGGCCGCGCCAGCTGCGGGTGGGCCTGCGGCGGGCTCTCGCGTTCTTTAAAGGCCTCCTTTAGCAGTGATGCGGCGCGTTTCCTGCGGGCTTGTTAGGTTTTCCAGGGTTGCAGGGCAGTCTTCGTGCCCCAGGAGTGTCGTGTGTTTAGTCCACGGACCTAAGACAACTCTTATTAAAAAATTTATCATCTGCTCCACTCCAGTTAGGTAGCAGGATGTGTCAGTACCAGATGGCTCTGTCTTTTTAAAGAAAGTATTATTTCCAAATACACAGTCATTGGAGAGAATAGTAAAACGCTATTTTACGCCCATCCAATCCCATAAGATTGTGCCACAGTTACTTTCTGTCTCACTAGCCCCAGGTGAGTCCCAGTCACCATGGCCTTTCACCTCTGCATTTTACAGAATGCTTCTCCAACGAGCTAGACATCGTACAGATGCTGTCATCATCCGTAATACTTAACAATACTTTTGATTACTATTTAGTAGCCAGTCCACGATCAGGTTTATCCAGTTGTCTTAGATGTGACATTTTACAGTGTTTCTGTAAATCAGAACCCTGACGCAGCCCACACCTTACATTTGGACGTGTTGTCTCTTGAATTTCCTTTCATGTTAGAGCACCTGCCTTCCTTTTTCACGGTTGCTGAGAGGCTGGTTGTCCTCTAGGATGTCTCACGCTCTAGGTTTGTCTCATTGCTTCTTCTTGGTGTCCTTTGTGCAGATGGGTGTATACCCGCTTTGCCTGTTAAGGAAAGTTCTTTCTAGAGGCTTGGTCAATGCTTTGCTGGCGCGAATGCCTCGGAAGTGGTTTTTGCGGTGTCTTACTTCACGCTGTACCCAGTTATCCCACTTTTAGGGATGCTGAGATGGGTTGATCAGCGGGTCACCTGGACAGCCTGATCTGTCTCATACAGTTAGTTCTCTGTGAATGGTTTTACCTATTAATTATTGTTGCACGAATCCACTGTTTCCTTAGGATTGTAATTATTTTCTTTATAAAGTTAAAGTTTGCATTTTTCTTAACACAAAATCATATTTGTTCCCTTTATGTCACACTCTGATACTGAGTATATTTAAATGGCTTTAGTTGTCTCTCTTGTTCCTTGTGTTAGGGAGGTTCGGCTCCTTCGAAGACAGACAAAAACATCTTTGGACGTTTCTCTGCTAGAAAAATATCCTTGCTCCAAGTTCATAATCGCTATAGGAAATAATGCAGTAGGTAAGTGGAGATGCTACATTGTTTTGTTGAAAGAGCAAAGTCTGACATTATGTCTCTCCAGCATAAAAAGTTTCAGATGTCTGTTACTTTTCTCAAAAAAGTCATAGCAGAGGAAACTTGTATCTGAGTGAAATCTATCCTTGCTCCTGTGACACTTTTTGATGAACTTGGAAGATAAGATTTAAGGGAAATATCCTCGGCTTCGGGAACTTCCAAACTCAAAAAGAGTTTCTAGTGTCCAGGTTTTCTTAGGCTTCTGGGCCAGTTTTGGCCAGACTGGGGGTGGGGGGTGGCGGCATGTGCATGCGGCCCCCAGTTGCAGGGCTCCCTCAAGTGTTTTAAATGAACAGACTCCTTTGAAAACATAATGAGAACTCTAAAAATAACAGAAATAATCATGAGGTTTTTTTTTAGTATTTCATCTCTGGGATCTTGTCGTATATGAATCCGTTTGATAGGTTAAGTCAGAAGGGTGAAGAGTTGAGTTAGAACAGCGCACACCCGCACCTGGGTGATTTAGGGCATTTATGGGCCTGGAGGAGAGATTCTTTGCGCCGGGAGGTACTGCTAGAGCCAGTAGAACAGTACCTGGACTGTTGATGTCAGGTTCTCCTGGCCTGAGGTCTTCGGGTATAGAGTGCGAGAGTGTGGAAGGCCTGTCGCTACGCCTGTCCTCCTGATCTCCCGGCTCAGCGTGTGACCTTTAATTTCTTGAGGCCTCTCCTTTTTCTGGAAAATGCTGGTGTAAGGTTGATGGTCTCAAATGGCTTTTTTAGCTCCAAGGGTCAAGAGTAACTGGAATTTATTTTTCATTGAATAGAAAATGCAACTTGCAGAGCCAAACACTAACTGACTTGAACTGTTTTTCACAGCATTTTTATCATCATTTGTCATGAATTCAGGAGTCTGGGAAGAAGTTGGTTGTGCTAAGCTCTGGAATGAGTGGTGCCGGACAACAGACACTACACATCTGTCCCCAGCGGAGGCTTTTTGTGTGTTTTATCACCTAAAATCGAATCCCTCGGTACGTGTGGCCTAACTCATATGTTTGATAGTTTTTTAGGCATCATTTATGTAGTGTTCATGTGAATTGCACGTTTCTTTATAACTACTTTTGAGCTAAGGAATTCTATGTGTAGGCAGTGCTAGTAACCACTTTTATCTTTAAGTATTAATGTGCAATATACAGTGTGTTGGAAGACCTCTCAGGAAATTTTGAGATGATTTTTTAAGAAACAAACCATTGCCCTAACCTTGCCTTCTTTCTCAAGATCATGCCAGCAAATCTAAATGTGGGAAAACGTGTGTGTGCTGTGAAAGCGGGGAATTCTGCTTCGTGGTCATATACCCAGTATTTAGCCACTGCCTGGCACATTCCAGAAACTCACTTAACACTGAGCCAGCGAATGCCTTCTGCATTCTAAGTACAGTTGTGTTGACATTGAGCTTTTATCCTAACCTGACTCATCCTGATTTTTTTTTGAGTTATAAAAGGTAGTCTGTAGCTGATGGCAATTGATTTTGTTGTGCCTCATTAGTCCTGATCCTACGTTTGGGTCAATGCAGAGAGAGCAGCGTCCTGGGCAGTTTGGGAGACAGGTCAGGCAGGTGAGGTGGCCGAGCAGGTGGTGTCGGTCCCCCGCCTCTGCTCTGCCGGTCTGACAGAGCTCCACTGCACAGCTGCTGAACACCCGAGCAAGGCCAGGGCGCAGCGATTCAGCAGTGGAAGAAGTCTCATTCCTTAGGATTACAGTCTTGCCTGTTTCCTATAAGTACCTACCTGCCAACCGTGTGTGCCACGGGAGCACTTTGATGTTGCTGCTTCTTTTTTTTTTTTTTTTTTTTTATGCTTTTTAGGGCTGCACCTATGGCATATGCAAGTTCCCAGACTAGCGGTTGAAATCAGAGCTGCAGCTGCCAGCCTCCGCCACAGCCACAGCCACAGCCACGCAGCATCCAAGCTGCATCTGCATCTGTGACCTACACCGCAGCCTGCGGAAACACCTGATCCTTAATCCACTGAATGAGGCCAGGGATCAAGCCTGCGTCCTCATGGGCACTAGTTGTGTGTTTTTTGTTTTGTTTTGTTTTGGGTTTTTTTGTCTATTTGCTATTTATTGGGCCACTCCCGCGGCATATGGAGGTTCCCAGGCTAGGGGTCGAATCGGAGCTGTAGCCTCCGGCCTACGCCAGAACCACAGCAACGTGGTATCTGAGCTGCTTCTGCAACCTACACCACAGCTCACGGCAACACCAGATCATTAACCCACTGAGCAAGGGCAGGGACCGAACCCGCAACCTCATGGTTCCTAGTTGGATTCGTTAACCACTGCGCCACGATGGGAACTCCTGATGTTGCTTCTTTCAAAAGGTAGGGACCAACTATTAGCCCTGACAACTGTAAAATTAGATTTTATAATACTTCATTTGTTTCTGTAACGTGTAATGCAAAGCTGTTGAAGTTTTCATAAGGATTTTTGTAAACATTCAGTATTTATGGGAAATACATAATAAGGAAACGAAGCACGTTCTTCTTCTGATCCTTAGTGGAAGGTTGTCGCTGTGGAATAGATGATGGAGGTCAAGGAGGAGAAATTCCTCTTACTGCGTTCATGTTTTCCCGTTGACTGGTTGGGTATCTGAGTTTTTCAGAACCTCTGTGCGGAGGTCATCAGGGACCCTTTTATGGCAGAGCAGCAGTGCAAGTTTTTCCACTTTGAGCATATGGTCTGGAGCTTGGTTTCTAACACAGAACCACGTTCAGAGGCCCCAGCACTGTGGTAGGCGACACCTGTGCTCGGACAGAACCTAACCGTTTTGTAATGCTTTTAGGGTTTGATCTTCACAGTGTACGACCCCCAAAACGGCAGCAGGACTGGTGTTACCCCCTGTTTCGTGAGGAGAGTTCTGGGAGTATTTACTGTAGTGTCTTCAGAGCCTCCTGTGCCAGCCCTCCTGGTGGCTCTGTCTGCGCATTTGGTTGGCTGTTCATTGCCCGTAGTGGCTTCATTCTTAAATTTTCAAGAAGAATAACCAGTAGCAAATCAAGCAAAACAAGTGTTATCTGAGGGGTTACATTAGGATTCACAGGGTTTATATGAGGACGGTGTGGGGTGTGTATGACATTCATTTGATCTGACGGAAAACTCGGGTGTAATTTTCAGGTTTTGCTCTGTCAGTGCAGTTGCTACGTGGCTGAAGACCAGCAGTTTCAGTGGCTGGAAAAGGTAAGGGGGACGAAGGCCGCTGGCCATTTAGACTCCGGGGCCGCTGCTTTGTCGGGGTGCAGCGTCGTTACACTTGGACCTACTTGGTCAGAGGTTGAAGTGAAGGCAGTATTTGCTTTTCCTCTTGGAAATATGCTAGGAACTTGTTACAGAACGTAAAGAATAAAAACTCCTTTGGCAAATGTAATCAGCAGCGAGCTGAAGCTTGTGGGTCATAGAAACATGAAACTGTCGGGGTCTTCCCATCACCTTATTGTTTGGTTTGAAAGCGGAACCAGTTACCCATGTGACACACAACAGGGTCACAGCCAAGGGTGAAACCCGCGGTGGGAATGTGCAGGGGTGGGAGGCGGGGAACGGGCGTCCGCTGGCTTCCCGGGCTTGGAACTCAGCTGCCACTCACTCCAGACTCCCAGAGGCTGCCTCTGTTTTTCTTAGCATGCACATGAGTTGAGTGCAGCTGCATTTTGTGGGGAAATTATTTTTCAGGGAGGAATTTAACTCAGGAATTTAATTTTAGAGATTAATTATTAATTTTGACAATTGCACATTATCTTTAACTGAAATAAATCTTTTGTGTACATCTCATCAACATTTCAGCTTAAATCTTAGGTATATTTTTATATAGGAATTATTCATTAGAAATAAGAAATTTGGTATATACCTGTTTTAAATTGGTGTACTTAGGAACATGTATTAAAAGTTATTAAATGTATTTTATTAAATGTGGAATTATCTAATAAGATCTGTGAATCTCCCGATAGTTGTGTATGTGATTTTATGTTATGTACCTATGTGTATTTTCTTAGGGAGAAGATACATAGCTTTCTTGGAAGGGTAGGAAACTGCTGTATTAATTTATGTAGGATGTTGTATTAGCTTTGTACTGTGGAATAGTTTTTCTGATTTGAAAAAATGTAAACTCATTCATTTCCAGAACAAAACTTTTTTTTTGGCCATGCCTACAGCATGTTCAGGTTCCTGGGCCAGGGATGGAACCTGGTCCATGGCAGTGACAATGCCGAATCCTTAACCAGGGAACTCCCAAAACAGATTTTTTTTAAAAAAAATTTTTTTTAAAGCCCACAACTGAGGCATTTGGAAGTTCCCAGGCTAGGGGTTGAATAGGAGGTGCAGCTGCAGCCTATGTCATAGCCAGAGCAACACAGGATCCAAGCCTCATCTGTGACCTATACCCCATTTTGCAGCAGTGCCGGCAAGTGAGGCCAGGGATCGAACCCACACCCACATGAATACTGTGTGGGATTCTTAACCCGCTAAGCCACTGTGGGAACTGCCAACATTTTTTAATCAATATTTTTTTCCCCTGGGGACACTCTTTGGATCCCTCTGCTATTTGTTTCATGTCAGCCACATAATCCTGATAATCACACACAGTCTATAACGGTTGTCAAATATCGTGGCTTCAGATTATAAGTATTTTAGGGAAGATGATAAATCAGGCCTTGTGAGGAATGCCTCTTAAACGGGATGTACCTGCTGACCTATATGTATGGTGTTAAGTTCTGTGTTATTTACAAAGTTGCAGTATAATGAAATTAGTGACTGTAAATCATTAATGGCACATAATATAAAATATTCAGTCCTCTTGTTAGAAATAGCTGTTTTCGGGAGTTCCCGTCATGGCTCAGTGGTTAACGAATCCAACCAGGAACTGTGAGGCAGTTCAGTGGGTTAAGGATCGCCTTGCTCAGTGGGTTAAGGATCAGGCGTCGCCGTGAGCTGTGGTGTAGGTTGCAGATGTGGCTTGAATCCAGAGTTGCTGTGGCTGTGGTGCAGGCCAGCGGCTACTGCTCCCATTCTACCCCTAACCTGGGAACCTCCATGTGCCGCGGGTGTGGCCCTGAAAAGACACACCAAAAATAAAAATAATGATAAAAAAAAGAAATGACTGTTTTCTTTCTTAAATAAAATATTTTCATACGAGGTGAAGTGACCCAAAATCTTCTTTTCCTTAAAATCTGTAAGAGTCCTTGGAAATCCATGAAATACCAGCTTAGGTCAAGATTGAGGTCTTGAGCAATTGAAACTTGCTTACCATTGAAATAAACTTGGAAGTGAATTTAAAAGTTATTCGCACTGATATAATAAATAATAACACTGAGATGCATGCGGTTTTCAGGTGATGTTCTTGGAAACTCCTCATCACAGTGTTCTCGAACCCGTCACCGCATGCGCGGGGGAAGGATCACTTCCTGTCGCTGGTACAGCCCTAGGCCTGGCGGCCTCTGGCTTAGAAGCGGTCTTGATCCGGTCGCTCTCTCCGTTGTAGAGTGGGCGTCTCGTGCATTCAGTTGACACTGTTCTCAACGCTGCTTTCGAGCCGTGCTCTGAGAAGCAAAACCGAAACAAAACCAAAAGAACCGTTTGCCGGCATCCTTGGTGTGGGAGCGGGCAAGAACTAACAGGGGCTCGTAGTGAATGGCGGTCCTGGCTGTGGTTACAGCTGCTCTGCCGTCTTCCTTCCTGACTCTGTTGACTCCAGATGGCGCCTCCCTCGGGCCCGTCTGCTGTCCTCACAGCACAGGTGAGGAGAGTGACCTGGAGAAGGTCACACAGGCAGAAAGCTGACTTAAAATTGACCCAGATAAGGGGCCAGCCAGGAATGGGGGCTTGTTTTCCATGGACACCGTTCTCCCCCCTCCCCAAGCTATAAGATGTGAGCAGTGTCAGAGAAACAACTAGAGTGATGTTTCTATTCTGTACACAATTGTATAGATACAGCTTTTCATAGGATATCCCTTTCATGTTAGGTTTTCGGCTCTTGTCCAAAGAAGAACATGCAACAAGTAACTGTTCTCACCTGTCGACACGTTACTGACTTTAAAACCTCAGAATCCACCAGCAGCCTTCATACGCCTTTCCTGAGAGCCCTAAAGACACAGAATTTCCGAGAGGCTCCGTGCTGCTCTCTGCTGGAGCAACCAAATATCGTGCATGACCTTCCTGCAGCAGGTGGTATTCCAGTTGGAAACGTTTGCCTTTTATCTCTTATTGCCGTGTTTATGCTGCTACTTTGACCTGTCGAGCTCTCTCTGCGGTGGTTTCATGGTGAAGGATGCCATCATTGCCGCTGGTCCTCAGTGTCTGTCGTTGCTGGTGACCCACAGTCACATGAGAGCAGCTCGGCCTTCTTGACCCTTAGCTTCAGAGTTGCCCATTCTTTTTTGCCTTTGATAACTGGTCGTGCGAGCTCGTGATAGAGGTAAGTTGTTGGTATGTGAAAAGTTGGGAAGTATGTTTTGATTGTTCAACCAGAAGTTTCAGGTAATGAAATTTGGTAGTTTCTTTAATAGTTTATTTTTTATTCCCGTTACCAGTTATACCCTAAACATCGTATCAAATGACCGTTGTCACTTTTCAGTGGTTAATATATAGTTCTCTGTTATTTGCTAATAAGTAAGGTTTTTGTTTTACTTAAGTCCGCTGGAATGAGTGGCTAAATATTTTACTTTATGCATTATGTATTATTTACATTTGCTTTAGTGTCATCAGCAAAATTTAAATTTTGTAGCTAATTAAGATGTGGGACTTCCCATTGTGGCTCAGGGGTAATGAACTTGATTAGTAGCCATGAGGACATGGGTTCCATCCCTGGCCTTGCTCAGTGGGTTAAGGTCCTGTATTGCCATGAGCTGTGGTGTGGGTTGCACGGCTCGGATCCTGTGTTACTGTGGCTGTGGTGTAGGCCGGCAGCTGAAGCTCCACTTCAACCCCTAGCCTGGAAACTTCCATATGTTGCAGGTGCAGCCCTAAAATGACAAAAAAAAAAAAGTTGTGTCTCAGAGTTCCCATTGTGGCTTAGTGGTAACAAACCCAACTAGTATCCATGAGGTTGCAGGTTCGGTCCCTGGCCTCGCTCAGTGGGTTAAGGATCTGGCATTGCTGTCAGTTATGGTGTAGGTTGAAGATGTAGCTGGGATCTGGCGTTGCTGTGGCTGTGGTGTAGGCTGGCGGCTGTAGCTCCGATTCAACCCCTAGCCTAGGAACCTCCATATGCTACCGGTTCGGCCCTAAGGGGAAAAAAAAAAAAGATGTGTCTCAGAAGTATATTTAGCAAATGTGAAATAAACATAATATTTGTAAAAGCAAGAGATTACTTAGGAAAATAAATTAGCTTTGGAAGAAAATATGTATTTAATTGGTTCACGATGGCAGTAAATGCTTTGATTAAAAGAACAGAGGCGAGTATTTTTAAAAGCACTCTTTATGATTTAGAGGTATTTACATTTAAAATCATGTAATAGGAAACTTAAGTGTTTTTTTCTTTATATATTCACAGTTCTGAGTTATTGTCAAGTATGGAAAATCCCCGCAGTTCTATACTTGTGTTATACTGATGTGATGAAATTAGACCTCATTACAGTTGAAGCTTTTAAGCCTGTACTTTCTTCCAGAAGCTTGAAAGGTTTGGTTAAGGTAAGGTTTTATCTCATTGACTGTAATTGAATGTTTTACAATTAATTGAGTAATTGTAGTAGACTTAGAAACAAATGTATGGTATCATCGGGAAAGCTAAGGAACATGTAGAGGAAGTTCCTGTCGTGGCGCGGGGGGAACGAGCTCAACTAGCATCCATGAGGACGTGGGTTCGATCCCTGGCCCCGCTCATTGGGTTAAGACTCGGGTGTTGCCATGAGCTGCGGTGTAGGTGGCAGACTTGGCTCAGATCTGGTGTTGCCATGGCTGTGGTGGAGGCTGGCAGCTGTAGCTCCGATTTGACCCCTAGCCTGGGAACCTCCATATGCTGTAGGTGTGGCCCTAAAAAGCCAAAAGAGAAGAAACAGTAGAAACCCTTTTTTCTCCAAATAAAGGTTCCGGGTCTGGCAGTTTGAATTTGATTGTCAGCCATTCTTCTAGATGGACCTCTATAACTTGGAGGATGTTTTGTTTATGTTTTGTCAGGATAGATCCTTGCTTTAAATCCCAGATGTCTGTGTGGAAAGATGGTTTCACTGTTCAGGAAGTTTCTGTAGCTAATTCATTTGGAAGGTCTCACTTTTGAGAAGGCGTTTTTGAGCACAGTGTGGATCCAATTATGTTTATTCCCTTAATTTTGCATGCGACTAAGATAAGTGAAGGTGAGATAAACCTACTAACCCCTGCTCTCAGGTTATATATATTTGTGGATTCTTGCCCCAGAAGAAAACGTATCAGAACTTGTGCAAAAAAGGTTTTCCTGTAATTTTAGGTAGTTTAGGAACTTACTCCCCCTCCCCGCCCGGTCCAAGAGATTTGCTGAAAGTTCGTGGACTCCTGGCTCAAGACTGTCTTCCTTAAAGGGAACCTTTGAGAGGATAACAACACTGTTCTACACTGGAAGCCTTATTTTATTCTAGAATGGCCACTCGTGCTAAGGCAGCTTTTCTGGTCAGTTCTGCTGGAGTGACCTCATTCCGGGCAGCTCCGTGGGCGCGGAGCACACGTTCGTCGTGCTGTCCGCACTTCAGCAGGAAGCTGACCTGTGGAAGAGCCCAGCCGTTTGTTGCGTTAGTGAAACTGTAGTGTACCCCAACTGTGTTCGCTAGAGTCACGGATAATCTTTCAGACAAATGAAGTTACTTTGTATTGCTGTCTCTTTCGGAGGATGTATTAACTCACAGTCTTGCTCCATCTGCAGTTAACCGATAGGCTCTCCCTGCTTCGCCGGGAGCAGGGCCGTGGCCACCGCGCTCACTCTGAGCACTTTGACTGTAGTGTCTTTGCCCCGGACTCGTTCCCGCAGGCGTGTGCACTGCAGACAGTTTTGCTGCCTTAACTAATTGGCCGTAATGCAGTTCTGCTGTAAAACATTCAAAACCAAAAGATAACAGGGACATTAAAAAGGACATAAACGTGGAAAGTGAGCAACAAAATTAAAAACACTTTATGTTGGAAGTTCCCTAGTGGTGCTGGGTTAAGGATCCGGCGTTGTCACTACCGTAGCCTGGGTTCAGTCCCTGACCCCGGAACTTCTGCATGCCAGGGGTGCGGCCAAAAAAAAAAAATTTAATGATTAAAAAGAAAAACTTTATGTTTTTACTGTATAACTAATTATCTAAAAGACAGTTTTGCCATAAAAGATAAAATAATGAAAAGTAAAGGGGCATTAAAAAGAATATAGCGAAACATGAGAAATGAATAACAAAATTAAAGATTTTAGGAGTTCCTGTCGTGGCTGGAGTTCCCATCATGGCTCAGCGGAAACGAATCCAACCATGAGGACGAGGGTTTGACCCCTGGCCTCGCTCAGTGGGTTAAGGATCTGGTGTCGCCGTGAGTTGTGGTGTAGGTCGCAGACATGGCTCGGATCCCCTGTCACTGGCTGTGGTGCAGGCCGGCGGCTGCAGCTCTGATTGGACCCCTAGCCTGGGAACCTCCATATGCTGCGGGTGCGGCCCTAAAATAAATAAATAAAGATTTTACTGTGAAAAACAATATATTCGAATACATTAAAATGTGTGTAGATTTATGGCAATACTGTGCAGATAACTTGTGGGTTGTGCCTAAGCCCTTGTCTTCGAAGGTGTTTGTCTATATATGTATATATACATATGTGTGTGTGTGTGTGTACACGTGTTTTTTTTTTTTTGCTTTGTGATTTGTCTCTTCTTTGAGCATTGCACTTTTTCTTTCTCACTGAAATTTCTCTCCTCATTTAAGAGAAGTATCAGTTTCCAAGTCCCAGGGTGCACGTTTGTGCCCTGAGCTTCGTCTTGCCTTGCGAAGCCTGTTCTGCACTGTGTGTTCCTAGTCTGTTGTCGCATGTCCCCAGTGCACCTTCTGAAGTTCTCTGGGAACGTGGGCTGCACTCTGCACCTTCCAGTCACTGAAGGGTTTGCAAACTGACTTGTTGGCGTTTTCTAGTTGAGGATAAGGCACCGTCCTGCTTCGTCCCCTCCTGTTTCACATTTTCAGGGTGTTTCATCGCCGCGGTTTCTCTCCTGTTGATGTATGTGGTTAGGAGCCACTGTCTTAAGACACCAGGCCTCTCTCCCCCCGCCCCCGCTTGAGGGCCGAGACATCTGTGGCATAGAAATGGGAGTCCTGTGTCAATAGGGGAACCCAGACATCCTCCAGTTATTTCCTTCTTGGTGGCAGAGCCGCCTGCAGCCCCTTAGCTGCGCAGTGAGAGCGCTCATGGTGAGGGGCCTGGCAGAGCTGTCTGCGGAGAACGTGCTTGCGGGGAAAGGTCTGGCCGGGTTTGTTTGTGGTATAGATGGTGCTCAGGAAACAGGGCCCCAGAAGCATTTGGACTTGTTCTGAGACTTGTAAATCATGTGTCGTGTAGCGTTGAAGTTAGCTTTCCTTTGTTTGCTGTAAAGAGTGACCTGCGGGAGGGTGCAGTGGCTCTTGGAGGGCAGCTGTGTCCTTGGTGACCAAGTGCGGTGTCCTGGGTTTGCTGCGTTTCTCTCCGTCTAAAAGGGAGATTTGGTCCACAGAGTGGCGTTCTCCTCGTGCCTGCTAGTGGTTCCCAACCTGGAGGTGGCAGGTGGCGTGGGGGTCACTGGGCGGGGCGGGGACGGGGGCCGAGGCTCCATGGGGAAGGTGAATCCCAGTTGTAGGGGCTCCGAGGGAGGCCGCATGCGGTGAGGGGGCAGGTGTCTGGCACGTGGGAGAGGAAGTGGGCGTGGGATTGGGGTGCAGAGGGGAGTGAGCTGTGTGGGGACCTGGGCCAAAGAGTAGGGTATCCTGTCCAGCTGAGGGCTCTAGGCTCCTTGGGAGGTCGTGGGGGACCGATGCAGAGCTTCGGGCGGGAGGCCAGGCTTGCATGTCCCGCCTGCTGAGTGAGGAGGTGAAAGGCAGGCCTCTGTGTTCGGGCACCCTCTCTGCTTCTGTCCCAAGAGCAGGGATTGCTTCTAACTGAATTCTCAACCTCACCACATTGCCAGCTTTTTTTTTTTTTTTTCCTTCCAGAACATTCCCCAGAGCACAGAGATACTGAAGAAGTTGATGACAACAAATGAGATTCAGAGTAACATTTACACGTGACTCCAAAGATTGCTTTGTCAAGTATGTGACCCATCCACCCCTTTACGGGGAGCAGCGTGCACTGTTATATTTATAGGTTACTTTTTTTCAGGGGGGGATTTTGAGGGTGTTAAAAACAGAATAAACTTATTTTAAGTTCCTCGTAGTTTGCGTTTCTTTTTTCTGGTGCTACTGTTACAGCTGAAATAACCAGATGTTTTCCTTTATCCACTGGGTGGGAGTATTTGAATATTTTAAGGCAATATAGTTAAATTGTTTTTTTAAAAAAACTACAGATAACAGCAGGTTTTATTAATATGGCAAAATATATACTTTGGTGCAAAGATTCTGTGTGATACCTGAAAGTCGATGATCTATTGGTGATTCTTTCCTGGCCACGTCCGAGGCACGCAGAAGTTCCCCAGGCCAGGGATCAAACCCATGCCAACATCAGTGACAATACTGAGTCTTTAGCCACGAGGCCACCAGGGAGCTCCTGTGCAGCTCCGTGAGCTAATGATCTGACCATAGCAGGTCTCCGGGCTGGTCATCTGGTCTGTGGGCCACCACTTCCCACTCGGTACAGTGGCCACAACCATTTTGGAACGTGAAGAACGCCTCCAGCCCCATCGGGTGACCTGCCTAACTCAGAACGGTCTGATGCTGTTTATGTGACCTCTGTGACGACCTCAGATAGCAGCCTCGTGTCAGGGTCCTGCAAACTTTTATCCTGAACCCTCACATCCACGTCAGTGTCCCAGTGTCGCTGTTCCTTAGCGCCCCAGGAGAGAGAGACAAAGGGGGAAACGGATGCCCTGTTGGTGATGGTGGGCGCCCTGCAGATTCCCTCCAGCCGAGCCTTGGGAGGGCAGGGAGGGGAACCTTGTCACCATGTCAGGGCCGTTCCTCCTGGGAGGCAGCAACTTAAAAAGCCAGGAATGTCAGACTCTCACGTAGGAAAAGGACAGGGAGTTCCCGTCGTGGCTCAGTGGAAATGAATCTGACTAGGATCCATGAGGACTCGCATTTGATCCCTGGCCTCGCTCGTTGGTTTAAGGATCCGGCGTTGCTGTGAGCTGTGGTGTAGGTCGTAGATGCGGCTCAGATCCTGTGTTGCTGTGGCTGTGGCGTAGGCCGGCAACTGCAGCTCTGATTCCACCTGGAATCCTGGGCCATGGGTGCGGCCCTAAAAACCAAAAGAAAGAAGAACTAAAGAATTAAACCCTCTCCCTTCTCCATCCCCTGTACTATTTGGAGATGCATTTAATCCCCTTTCACCTGAATTCCATCCTAAAAAGAAGTTAATGTGATTAACTGGTGGAGAAGGGGGCCAATGCTTGTCAAACCCTCTCAGTGGACTTGCCTTTGCCTAGACAGGTGTGTTCATCATTTCATAGCATTCTTTTCTTTCATTTGTGCGTGTGTCTCCTTTTTTTTTTTTGTCTTTGTAGGGCCACACCCATGGCATATGGAGGTTCCCAGGCTAAGGGTCCAATTGGAGCTGTAGCCGCCGGCTTATGCCACAGCCACGTGGGATCCAAGCCACGTCTGTGACCTGCACCACAGCTCACAGCAACGCCTATCCTTAACCCACTGAGCGAGGCCAGGGATCTAACCTGCATCCTCATGGATGCTAGTCGGGTTCACTAACCACTGAACCACGATGGGAAGCCCTCCTCTGTTTATAACATGTTTTTACTGAAATGTATGTGTAAGTTTCAGGTGTACAGCAAAGTGATTCAGTTATACATACATATATATTTTGTACATATATTCTTTTCAGATTGTTTCTCATTAATGGTTATTACAAGATATTGGATGTAGTTGCCTGTGCCTTAGAGTAGGACCTTGTAGCTTGTTTTATAGGTAGTGCGGTGAATCTGTTAACCCCAAACTCCTGCTTTATCCCTCCCCTGATGTCATATCCTTCTTGAAACAGGCCTGGGAGAGCCTATTTCACAACTTGAGTAGGGTGAGCAGGACAGTGCTGGGCCCCTGTGCAGGGCGGAGGGAGCAGATTCAATCCTGGGAACCTGCCTAGGGCTGCGGAGGGGAGGTGCCGGGCCCTCGTGGCTGGAACCACTCCGCAGACTGGGAACCCTGCAGCCCCTGGAGACTGAGCTCAGCCTCGCAGGGAGGGAAACGGTCCAGAAGAACCAGGTTCTGGGCCTCGGCAGCTCCGTCTCAGCCACAGCTGGTGCATCTGGACGTGGAGTGGCAGCCTTTGGCCAGGCCAGGTATCGTCAAACCCAAGTTCATGTGCTGGAGGCATCGTGAGGTCAAACAAAACAAAACGTCAGCGTTTGGAGAAGGGCCGAGCGAGGAGAATGGGTGGCTTGTGCTAAAAAAAAAAAAAAAAAAAAACCCAAACTCCCTGCTGGGTTCCAGGGAAGAGGTTTTTCTTAAAATTTTTATTATAATTGCCTTATAATGTTGAGGCCAGGTGAGGGAGGGTGGTGGCGGGGTGTGGCATCCGTTCGTGCCCCCCTCTGGCTGATGGTGCGCTAACAGGATGGGGTCACAGAGGTTCCCGTCCCGGATCCTCAGGCTCCAGCTGGTCTAAGGGCTACGTGAGCCTGGTCATCGCGCAGTTAGCTTCTTCCATTTGGTGGGGGCTTTAGTGTGTATAAAGCAGCTCAGGAATGGGGGCAATGTATGATGGACATGTTTGCTATGCTAGGCATTCAGTATGACCTACTTTGTCAACGCATGGAATTAATTTTCATCCCCAGGGTATTTGTTCAACTTCCTGGTGTTAGCACAGGAATTTTTTACTATCGCAAATGATGCCCATCTTGGGTCCATGAATCAGGTATTATTATTATTTTTTTAAGGGTTGCACTTGTGGCAAACGGAGGTTCCCAGGCTGGGGGTGAACCAGAGCTGCACCTGCCGGCCTACACCACAGCCACAGCAACACCAGATCCGAGCCGCATCTGCGACCTATGCCACAGCTCCCAGCAACACCGCCGGATCCTTAACCTCGGCACTGAATGAGGCCAGGGATTGAACCCGCATCCTCGTGGATACTAGTCGGGCTCCTTACTGCTGAGCCACAATGGGAACTCCCAGCCTGGCTTCTGTGCTCACCCAGGAGAGGTGGGGTGTCTCTCTCTGTCCAGGATGCCTCCAACCTCGAGCGATGCTGGGCCCAGGCAGAGGCCCCGGGATGAGCTGATGCCTTGGCCACCCTGTCCTCGAGGTGCGGGCAGGACCTCGGGCGTCTCCAAGACCTCTGACTCCGGGCTCTGAGCTCCCTGCACTGGGTGGATGTCATCACTGGGTCAAGCATGAGCCTTTCATGTTTATAACCAAACAACCCGCTTTTCGGGTTGCCATGTGGCGGCCAGATTGCACAGCAGGGCCTGTGGTTACTCAGAAATCCTGCTGCATGTTCTCCAATGGCTGGAGTTCACCCCATATTAATAACGTGGCCATCTGCTCCATCTCTTAACATGACAGTGTGAGACTGTCTGTATATCACGACTCTACATTGGGAAACCAATATTAAACATGGCTAATACCAAAATAGCTCCAAGTGGATTTCTTTCAAAGGAAACCGGGCGATTTATACCCGAGTCCTCCTAGCTGCAGGGAACTTGAAAGGCATCCCGAGAAGAGGATAAAAGCCCCGTAATTAGGGCTGCAAGTTCACAGAGATGTTTGGACTTTTAAAGAGAGACAGTCCTTTTTATTTAAAAAATTTGAAATGTATTTGTAACCACAAAAGCATTTCTGCTTTTGGACACATGCTCTCCTTAGATGTTGGACCCTTATCTTCTGTTTCTCTCCTGGGGAGGCTATACTTCCATCACCAAACATGCTTATTTCTCCTCCGTTCTGGAACGTTCCAACCTTCTTTCAGGGCTGCTGCTCCTTGAAGCTACTGCTCTGGTCCTCTTCCCTCCCCGGCCCTGGCCAGGAGCAATAGCTTTCAGGTGGATGAGGCAGGGTGGCCACCTGGCTCACCAGGTCCAGCTCCTCCTAAATATCCAATGGCCGTATCTCAGGTGAGCCTGGACATAGAGTGTCAGGTGTCAGGTGAGCAGAAGGCTCCCTGGCATCCCTTGCTGGTCTCTGCAGCCTGGGCACCTGCATTTCCCCTCCCCCTCCACGCCCTCTCACCTCCAAAGGGACATGGGATTCCTGTCCTTCATGGGATAAATGCCAAGCACCTGGTCCCCATTCAGGCTCCTTCACGTCTAGATCTAACTCATCTTCCTCACCTAATCGCCTTCCTTTCTTCAAGACTCAGCTGCGCGTTGTCCCCGGCCACTCAGCTGGCAGCTGGCCATTCTGCCCCAGATGGGCACAGAGCTCGGGCTGTGACTGTCTTCCTGGAAACGGAGCCATCTGGGTAGATCTCGTTGCAAAGAAGGACCTCAGAGAGTGAGGATGATGCTCTGGGAGGATTTTGGAGAAGAGTCACGGGCGGGAGCTGCCACGTCCATGGAAGGAAACGTGCGAATAGAAAGCTCAGAATGCGGAGTTCCCATTGCGGCTCAGCTGGTTTAGAACCCAATATAGTGTCTCTGAGGATGCGGGTTCGGTCCCTAGCCCTGCTCAGTGGGTTAAGGATCTGGTGTTGCTGTGGCTGTGGTATAGGCCGGCAGCTGCAGCTCCAAGTTGACCCGTCACCTGGAAGCTTCCATGTGCGGCAGGTGCAGCCCTAAAAAAAGAAACAGGAAAAGAAAGAAAGCAAGCTCAGAACACACTGGTGAGTGCGGTGATGTCTGGGCGGTCCGGGAAGATCATTCTGCCCTCAGCACTTGGGGAGAAGTGGGGAGATGGTGCGGAGAGGGCGACGGGAGGCTGCTGGGGGTCCACGTTTCCATCGTGTGTGTGGAGAGCCGTCTCTGCGCTACCACGCCACCGCCAACTGCGCATTGCAGGAGGTAACTCCCATTCCGTTTACAACTTGTTCCCAGGTTAAGGATTGAGTTATTTTTTAAGTTATGGTTTTGTTTTTTGTCTTCATTTACCATGTCCCCCCTTGACCTCCGGATGGTTTGGAGCTTGAAAATACAGTTTTTGGGATTCAGCCACATCATTTGCGTCACAGCTGACAGCCACTACCAGTGGCAGATTTATTTTTCCACGTCTTCAGTCTTTTTTGTTTTTTTTTTTTTGGCTGCATCCGAGGCATATGGAAGTTCCCGGTCCAGGGATGGACTCCAAGCCACAGCTGCGACCTATGCCACAGCTACAGGAATGCCAGATCCTTAACCCATGGTGCTACAGTTGGAACTCCCCCGAGTCGTCAATCTTAACCGAGTGGATTATTTACTTGAATCACTGGGTTTTGTGGCTCTCCTGTCCTCCTTTCCCTATCAGACTGGCCTGGGAGTCCACTGAAAAGCCTCTGGGCTGGAATTCGGTCTCATTTCATAGCTGATCTTCTGCAGCTATGCTGCCCTGAACAGAGGAGAGCAGCGGTGGTCCAAAGCCTTGCTCCTTGTCTGATGTTATGGACGGAACTCTGTTCCCCTCCCTTCCCCCCAGTTCATACACTGATGCCCTAATCACCAATGTGACTACATATATATATATATATGTAGGGCCTATATATATATATATAGGGCCGCACCTGCAGCATATGGAGGTTCCCAGGCTTGGGGTCAAATCGGACCTACAGCTGCCAGCCTACACCACAGCCATAGCAACGCCGGATCTGAGCCACATCTGCCACTGCAGCTCATGGCAACGCCAGCTCCTTAACCCGCTGAGCGGGGCCAGGGATCGAACCTGCAACCTCATGGTTCCTAGTAGGATTCGTTTCCACTGCGCCATGATGGGAACTCCTCCAATGTGACTTCAGATACAATGTGACTATATTTGAAGATTGGGCTTCTAAGGATAATTAAAGTTTAATGAGGTCATAAGAATGGGCCCCATCACTAAAACCGGTGTTCTCGTAAAAACTGGAAGAGCTTCTTTCACTGCCCGTGGGCGCAGAGAAAGGCCGGGTGAGACTCAGGGAGAAGGGACTGCCTACAAGCCAAGGAGAGAGGTCTCACCAGAAACCCACCTTGCTGATGCCTTGATCGTGGGCTTCCAGCCTCTGGAAATGTGAAAAAATAAACGTCTACTGTTTAAGTCCCCCAGTCTGCAGTACTTTATGATGGCCCCTCCAAGATGACTAATACATCCTGGAGTGAACAAGAGAGTCAAAGCGACTGTGCTCTCATACCCGGGAACCTCCTCGGCCCCGATTTAGTGCTCTGCCCTTTCCAACAGGATCCAGAAATTCTCAGCTATGTCGTTTGGGTGGGATCAATCCTGATTAGTCAAAGCCAAACTGCAGGTTGAATTCTTTGGGCCTTGGTGATTCGTCTGGGGTGAGCATATTGGCCCGACTGGAGAAACGCTCAGGTCTCTTGCTCAGTGTTGAGGAAAGAGAAGATCCCTCTCCTTGGCTACAAATGAGGATATGTTAGGTTCCTGACATACACCTCACTCCCACGAGAGCTTGAGACAGGTCCAGGGGCATTCTGGAGAACCAGAACTACAGTTCTCAAGTCATCATGGATATCTGGCCCCAAGTGCACTGTCCTACCTCTGGACTTTTTCGTTATCTGACGACAAATCACTTTCATTGTCTTAGCTAATTGGGTGGTGTTTCTTGGGACCCTAAATACATTCTCACTGGGACTCTCTCCCACCAGTTCACTTCCCCACACAACAATCAGGCTGAGCACTTAACAACAAAGAGCTGATTCATATGACTCGGTAGCTTGAGTTCTTTTAATGGCTTTTTTGCTGTTGCACTTAAAATCTAGGGACTGCTTCTGGTATTGGTGGTGAAAAGAAGTCAAGTGACTACCCTCTGCAGAAAATAAGTCCAAAATTGACAAAGTTATTAAAGGCAATCATTTTAGGTCACTGGAAAGGGACCAAAGATAGGCAACAACTTGAGAAGAATTTACTCATGAAAAGGGCTATGGCATTAGCTAAGAGTAGTGAGTTGTGGCCTCCTTGTCTGGAGGCCTTTCCATCTTGCCCCACGTGGGTGGTAAAAACCTGCAACTTTATAAGATGGACTGGACAGATTTGGTTCAGGGAGTTGGCAGAAATTTAAGGGTGAGATTTTGGAAGCCAGAGAGCCACAGCAGAGCACAGACGATAAACTCTCCACACACCCCTGGTGGATGGGTGGACTATGCAGCACACAGGAACCACAGGAGGTCTGGCAAAAATTGAAAGCCTGGGAAATGTGTGAATTGACTGTGCTTTTGAAAACATCCCTCAATCCACACACAGCTTAGGCAGCAGAGGGTGGAAGACTTCCTGGCTTGACGTATCTGAGCATAATCTATACCTAACTCATTGTCTGACTACAAAACGACACAGGTGAAGAGGAAACCCCTAAGAACCAGCCCCGCCCCTTAAAATTAGCAGAGATATCAGTGGCTGTCCATTGAAAGCGAGATAGATTTGAATCCAGCCAAGTTACTCGTCTACTAAAACCAAGAGCACTCCGAAGAGTCAAACAGAATCCAGAATTGTGGCAACATATTGCCTACAATGTCTGGTTTTATATAAAGAATTACTAGACATGCAAAGGAAGGGTCAAGTGTCTTGCATACTCAGGAAGAGAAGGAAGGAGGGAAACCAGTCAATAGAAACGGACCCGAGTCAGCTCAGACATGACCTCTAGCAGACAAAGTCTTCAAAGCAGTTATTAAAATGCATTCAAAGAATTCAAGTAAAATATGCTAACAATGACTAAACATGCTAGGAATCTCAACAGAGAAATGGAAACAAGAAGCAAATGGAGGAGTTCCCATCGTGGCTCAGTGGTTAACGAATCCGATTACGAACCCAGAGGTTGCGGGTTCGATCCTTGGCCTTGCTCAGTGGGTTAAGGATCCAGCGTTGCCGTGAGCTGTGGTGTAGGTCGCAGACGTGGCTTGGATCCTGTGTTGCTCTGGCTCTGGCGTAGGCTGGCAGCTACAGCTTCGATTCCACCCCCAGCCTGGGAACCTCCATATGCCACGGGAGCGGCCCAAGAAATGGCAAAGAGACCAAAAAAAAAAAAAAAAAAAAAAAAAAAAAAAAAAAAAAGAAGAAGAAGCAAATGGAAATTCTAGAGCTTAAAATTACACTAACTGAAATAAAAAATTCATGACATGAGTTTAAGATTTGAGAAGAAAGAATGATTGAATTTGATGGAATGATATACATGGTTTAATCCAAAAAACAAAAGGAAAACACTTCATAATCAAACAGCCAAAAGTCAGAAGTAATGAAATCATTTTTAAGGGAGCAAAAAAAAATACTACAGTATATACAGGGAAGAACAATATGGTTTATTGTTGACTTTTTATAGAAATGATAGAAGCCAAAAGACAGTGAAACCCTAAGATACTGTGTGAATTTACTGCATTTTTTTTTTTTTTTTGGTGAAAGAACACTGGCTTCCTATTCTTTTTTAGTGGTTTCCTATTCTATTTAATGACATCTTCAGAGTGCTAAAAGAAGATAAAAAGCTGTAACCAACAAAACAATCTTTCAAGGCTGAAGACAAAAAAATAAAGCCATTTCTAGATTAAAGAAAGAGAAAATAAAACTGAGATAATCTATTGCTAGCAGACCTGTGCTAGAAAAGTGCAAGAGTAACAGATTAAAAAGAGAGAGAGATGAGTCAACTAGGAAAAAATAGCAAAACTACGAACATGAGAATGAACTAAAAATTCCAATCAAAAGACTGACATTGTTAGACTGGAAAGAAGAAAGAGGTGTTATGTATAAGAGATCACTTTGGTTCAAAGACATAAATAGAAGTTAAAGTAAAAGGATGAAAAAATATATATGATGCAAATTTATAAGCAATAATCAGAAGGGAGATGAGTGACTTTATTGATGTCAGACAAAATAGACTTTAAGAAAATGAATATTATTGGAGACAAAGAGAAATAGTTCATAATGATAAAAGTGTCAATGCAACAGAAAGAAATGAAATGTTATTTATTTCTACCTAAAAGAGAGCTCCAATATACATCAAATAAAAACTGATGGAATTACAAAAAGAAATAGAAATACCAATAATTATAGTTGACAGTTTCAATATTCTTCTCTCAGTAATTGGTATAACAAGTAGGCATAAAATCACATCAGAAAAATTGAACAGCACTATCAAACAACTTAATTTAATTGATAACTATGGAACACTTCACCTGACAACAGCAGAAAACCTTTGTTTTCAGATGAACATGGAATGTTTAAGAAATAAACTATATGCTGGGTGATAAAACAAGTGCAATATATTTAAAAAATTATTAGTGCACATAACATGCTTTGTGATGACAATGGAGATCACTTAGAAATCCATAACAGACAGACCTTGAGAAATCCCAATATATGGGACAACTAAAGGACGCTCTTCTGGATAAGTTACGAGTCAAAGAAAAGGTCAGCAGGGAAGTTGGAAAATGTACCAAACAACAAAACTGAAAAAACACCATATTCGTATTTGTGGGATGTAACTAAACCAGCAATTAGATGGAAATTTGTAGCTTTACAATCTTTGTTATAAAAGAAGACATTTCTAAAATTAGGGAACTAAGCTTCCAATTTAGGAAGCTACAAGGGAAAATAAAATTAAATACAAAGTTAGTAGAAGGAAGGCAATAACACCAAAAAGTAGAGAAATCAATAAAATAGAAAATGGGAAAACAACAGAGAAAATGAAAAAATAAACACTGGTTCTTTGTAAGGATCAATTGACAAATCTTTATCTGGATTGAGAGAAGCCACAAATTACCAGTTAGGGATGAAAGAGGGAATATCACTACAAATCTTAAAAACATGAAGGGGAGAATAAGAAAATTTTACAATCTGCTCTGAAACGTAACACACATTAATGAGAGAAACTAAAGAAGACAAATGGATAAATGGAGGGATATACCATGTTCATGGTCTCAGAGTCTCAGTATCATTACGATGGCAGTTATTCCCAAATCTATCTATAGATTCCATATAATTCCAATAAAAAGTCCAGCAGGATGTTACGAAGATACTACAGCTGATTCTAAAATTTATCTGGTGAAGCAAAGAAGAGCCAAAAGAACAGTAAAGGAGGACAAAGTTGGATCTGATTGCAAGATTTACTATAAACCTGTGGTAATTAAGAAAGCATGGGGTCAGCATAAGAAAAAACACATGGATCAAAAGAACAGAATACAGGGAGTTCCCATTGTGGTTCAGTGGTAATGAACCTGACTAGTATTCATGAGGATTCAGGTGCTATACCTGGCTTCACTCACTGGGTTAAGGATCTGGTGTTGCTGTGAGCTACGGTGTAGGTCACAGATGCTGTTTGGAACCAGAATTGCTGTTGCTGTGGCTATGGCATAGACTGGCAGCTACAGCTCTGATTTGACCCCCTAGCCTGGGTACTTCCATATGCCAGAGTGCAGCTGTAAAAAAAAAAAAGCTACAAAGCCTGAAACTAAGTATACACATTTATGGCCAATTGATTTTTGACCAAGATGCCAAGGTAATTAAAAAAATTATATGAAAGACTCTTCCAACTCAATAATAACAATAAAAAAACTCAATAAAAAATGGACAAATGGACTGCTATGATGCAGTGGGTTAATAATCTAACTGCAGGGAATTCCCATCGTGGTTCAGCAGTAACGAACCTGACTAGTATCTGTGAGGACGCAGGTTCGATCCTTAGCCTTGCTTGGTGGGTTAAGGATCTGGTGCTGCCATAAGCTGTGGTGTAGGTTGCAGACAGGGGCTTGGATCCCGAGTTGATGTGGCTGTGGTGTGGCTGGCAGGTGCAGCTCCAGCTGGATCCCTAACCTGGGAACTTTCACATGGGTTTGATCCCTGGCCCAGTGAAGTGGGTTAAAGGATTTGGTGTTGCTGCTGCTGTAGGTCACAGCTGTGGCTCAAATTCAATCCCTGGCCCTGGACCTTTCATGTGCTGTGGCCATTAAAAAAAAAAAAAAAAAAAAAAAAAAAACCCGAAAAAACAGGACAATTTGAAGAGAACTTCATAAAAGAAGATGTATGGATGACCAATAAACAAACGAGAAGATGCTCCACTTCATTGGTTTTTAGAAAATGCAAATTAAAGCCACTAATTAGAAAGTACTACAAACCTAGTTGAACAACTAAGATGAATATAAATGGAAATACCAAATGTTGGCAAGAATGCGGAGTAACTGGAAGCCTCAAATTGCTGGTGGGAATGCAAAATGGCTGGAAAAACAGTTTTACAGTTTGTTATTTAAACGCAACTGTATTATAAATATTAAACTTACCATACAACACAAGTCCACTTCAAGGTATCTATTCAAGTGTAGTGAACACAATGTCCACAAAAAAGACTCGTATGTGAATGTTCAGGGCAGCACTATTCACAATAACCCCAAGGTGAGAACAACCCCCATGTGCATCATGTGGCACATGAACAAACAAAACCTTGTTTATCCACACACTGGAATACTACTCTGCAGTTAAAATAGAACAGACTGATACATGCAACCACATGGATGAATCCAGAAAGTATTATGCTGAGTAAAAGAAGCCACACAGTATGATTCCATTTTTATTAAATGCTAGGAAAAGTCATTAGAATACAAAGGGCCATGATGGAAATTTCTGGAGTCATGGATGCGTTCTAAAACTTGATTGTGTTGCTTGGTTACATGAGAGTAGAATGCACTCTTTTCAAAACTCATGGAACTCACTTAAAGTAGCTAAATTTTTTTTTGGTTAGGTAAATTATATCTCAATAAAGGTGTTAAAAAAATCTAACTTGACCCACCATGGGTACCCTATGTAATAGATGAGGGTTATGCTCTCGACATCTTACCTGGGGGCCTTGACCTAGACAAATTCATTTCTGGCTCCCTTTAGAGTCCTGTGAGGGAGGGGGAGGGAAGACTCTGCTCCATGTGGTCACTCAGCCACCAGGCTCCTTCCCCCAAATCCTTAGGCCTTTCCTTTCGGCTGGAAGATGGAGAAAGCAAATGTGAAGGATTCCATAGGGATTTTTTTTTTTTTAGATTTTGCTGCTTCACAAGCCACCCTGAATTTAATGGTTTAAAAAGATAAACATTTATTGCTTTCCATGGTTTTGTGCACTCGCCAGGTGGTTGTCCTGGTCTGGGTGGGCCTGGCTGGAGCTGCAGGGTCTAGGATGGGCTTGGACTGGGCCTCTCTCCCTGGTGGTCGGATGCTCCAGAAAGCTAGTGTGGGCTTGTCCACATGCTCGAGAAGGGTTTCCAGCGACAAGAGAGAGCAAGCCCAAGATGCGAGTATTTCTTTAAATTTCTGCTTCTGATACATATATTATTGTTCCTTTGGGAGGAAAAGAAATCACATGTCCGAACCAGAACTGTGGGAGGAGACGTCCCAAGGGCTCGGGAAGCCCTTCTGCAAACAATCTACTGCAGTGACCCAGGCCTCGAGGCATCAATTCCTTTAGGAGTGTCTCTCCCAAACAGAGAGGAGGATGAACCTTTAGCTCTGTGTCCGGGAGGAAGAGGTGCCACAGTGGGTGGTGATTCTGAAGTTTTTGGTTCCTGCCGCAGCCTGCAGTTGGGGGTGTGAGGGTGGTATTTCGACTTCAGGTGCCCCCAGGGTTTAGAAAACCCCGCTCTGCTGGTCCTCCTTTTGAACCAGCAAAATACACATCTACCTCTTCCCCAAATAGTAAAAGCAGTGGGAATGGCTCTCCATTTATTCTAGGTGGGGGCGGGGGTATGGTCGGGCTGTGGGATCCCCTCTAGGCTGCTGCGGTGCTGATCGAAGGCTCTCTAGGGGCAATGCACAGCCCTGTCCACAGCACATGGTCCTGGCCCCTTGGTGACTCTCTCTCCGAGAGTCCTGGGGACCCTCAGCGCCCATCCAATCCTTACAGCAGCACTGGGGGGTCTTTCTCTGGTAGGTCTTGAAGTTCCCTTCCTTTAGGGTTTAGGAAAGGGTCCTAAAATGCAAATATTTTCGAAGGAGACTTAACCCAAGGGAGGCACCGCTTGGGGCCACTGCTTTTCTTTAGGCTCTAAGCTACAGAGAAGCAGGTGGGTTCCAGGACGGCAGCCCAGGGCACTTCTGTGCCTTTTGTGTGCCTTCCTCCCTCCAGACCTTTCCACGGCAGGCAGCCTTGGGCAGCCACAGCAGAGGTGATTCATGTCTCTCTCCGGGGCACAGGGCTGATGGAGCAAGTTGACTTCAGGGAACCCGGCTGATCAGTGGGCACAGCAAGTGCTGGCCTCCCTTAGGGCTTTTAAAGCTCTGTTCACTGGTTACGCCCTAAGGCCAATTCACAAACGCATCCCCTCCTTCTGTCCCATATTCTCTAAAATAACATCTATCTAAAACCCTGCTGTGAGCTGAAATTCCGAGTCCCCCCCAGCCCCCGCCAAATTCATATGTTGAATTCTCAACGCCCAGGACCTCTGTGTAACTATTTGGAGACCCAGGTCTATAAAGAGATGATGAGGTTAAAACAAGATCATATGGATGGACCCTTAGCCAACCTGACTGGTCAAACCTGGGGATGTTGGCCCAAGACGGTGTCCCCCGCTCCCCCCTGTCTCTAGAGATGCTTTTGACTAAAGTTACCTTTTATTTGGTATTAATTAGTAATATTCATTCTCTTTCGGTTAGTATTTGCTTAGCGTGTGTATGCAAGATATGGAAGGAATTCTGTGAAATAATGCAGCATTTGCAGCAACATGGATGGACCTGCAAATTATTACACTAAGGGAAGTCAGCCAGACAGAGAAAGACAAATATCTATGATATGGTTTACATGTGGAGTCCAAAACATGATATAAACGAACATATTTACCAAACAGGAATACACTGACAGATGTAGAAAACAAACTCAGAGTTACTAAAGGGGAAAGGAAGAGGATAAATGAGGAATTTGGGATTAGCAGATACATACGACTATATATAAAATAGATAAATGACAAGGACCTACTGTATCGTACAAGAAACTATATTCAATATCTTGTAGTACCTGGAGTTTCCGTCATGGCGCAGTGGTTAAGGAATCCGACTAGGAACCATGAGGTTGCGGGTTCGGTCCCTGGCCTTGCTCAGTGGGTTAAGGATCCGGCATTGCCGTGAGCTGTGGTGTAGGTCGCAGATGCGGCTTGGATCCTGTGTTGCTGTGGCTCTGGCGTAGGCCGGTGGCTACAGCTCTAATTCGACCCCTAGCCTGGGAACCTCCATATGCTGCAGGAGCAGCCTAAGAAATGGCAAAAAGACAAAAAATATATATATATATATATATATATATATATATATATATATATATATATATCTTATAGTAACCTGTAATGAAAACATTAAAAAGAATATATGCATGCATAACTGAATCACTGTACTGTATACCTAAAACTAATAAACCATCATAAATTAACTATATTTGAGTAAAAGAATGATTAAGACACACACACACATAAGAATGGTGGTTCCCCAGCTTTGCTGTTTTAAGAGTCACCTGCGAAGCCCAAGCCACACACCTTATTTACATCAGCTGCTGGGGGTGGCACCCGGAGATCGGTATTGCTTACGACTCCCAGATGATGCCAGCAGGCCCCGGAGTTTGAGAACCAGCGTGGTCCTCAGACCAGCATCACCGCCGTCACCTGGGAACTTGTTTGAAATTCTCAGGCTCCCTCGGACCCACTGAGCCCGCCCGGCTCCCGGGGGCAGGACCCAGGACTCTGTGTTGTAACTTCCCCCCAGATAATCCCGATGCTGTTCATCCAAACGCTCAGTCGAACCATGAGGGCATCTTCTCAAAATGCAGGTTCAGACTCAGTGGGTCAGGGGTTGGGGGCTGTGATCCTGCATCTCTCAAAGGTCCCAGGTGATGCGGCTGCTGGTGGGAGACTGGCAGAGAGTAGGTGCTTCGTAGGTTGAACAGATAAATGTTTGAAGATGAGGATTAAGTGCCATATGGGACAGTGACAATGACGACCTACCATTAACAGGGTAAAAATGACCACAGCTCTTTATACACAGTCCTAAGAGTCACTTGGGGAGTTCCCATTGTGGCTCAACGGAAAGGAATTTGACTAGCATCCATGTGGACCAAGGTTTGATCCCTGGCCTTGCTCAGTGGGTTAAGGATCCAGTGTTGCTGTGAGCTGTGGTGCAGGTGGCAGATGCAGCTTGGATCTGGCATTGCAGCCCTAAAAAGCTAAAAAAAAAAAAAAAAAAAAAAAAAGCAAAAAAAAGTCACTGGAATTGTTTTGAATAGCAGTCTCTTGTTGCAGCAAACAATCCAGCACTTAAGTTGTGTGGGCTGGAAGAATTTTACACTTTAAATCCCCTGGGCATGTGCAGTTCCCTAATTTGTAGGGTTTTTTTTTTGTTGTTGTTTTGCCATGCCCCTGGCATCTGGAACATTCAGGGCCAGGGATTGAATCTGCACTACAGCTGTGACCTGAGCCACAGCAGTGACAATGCTGGATCCTTAACCGTTACATCACCAGGGGACTCTGATTTGTGGGAATGTTTGAGAGAAAAAAAAAAAAAGAGAGAGACTGAGATGGAGGTTCGGTCTTCACGGGGACAGCTGTCCAGTTTCCTAAGTCGTCCTGGAAACACCACTGTGATTATTTGATGATCTTGTTTTGCAGTCACATTTGTGCTTACTTAGAAGTAATACCGCATTTTCCTGCTTCCTTCAGGGGTACAAGAGAGTTAAAGGGGGTGCAAAATAAGGGAATTCTCTATTTCTGGAAACTGTACCATCTAGAGATCAACGCACTGAAATAGTTATGCAGAAGTTGGCCACCAGGGGGCAGTATTCCCCCACAAAGATTCTTTGTCTCTCAGGCCGGAGCTGGTAACCTATTCTTCCTAAATTGCCTACACATCAATAATACTCTTTGTTCTTCTTTCTTTGAGGACCCGGGAGCAATTAAAACCAGCTCCCCTCCAATCTATGCATCGGACCTTTATAAATGTCTGTTGACTGATTTCAAATGTATTTTTAAGGATTTTTTTTTCCTTTGCAGTTTTGATGCGAGTCTAGCTTGTTATTCCCAAAGATGAAAAAGGGATCTTGTTTTGGAAGACGCTGTTCTTTCTCAGCAGTGCTGGAACAGCTAGCCCCAGAGACATGTGTATGCTTAAGATTCAGGCATTTTTGTCCCCAAGGAGAAATTGATCCGTGGGGAAGCCTATTGATTGAGAAACTCAAGACTGTGTTACGCCGAATGTTTCAGGGGCGGCCTCAGCTTGTCCCAGGAGGACACGGTCACCAGTGAGAGGGACCTGCAAGGGCTCTCCCAGAACTCAATGTCCTTGTTCCAAACTGAGCCCGTCACATCCTCCATGTCCGTCTTGGTTAGATGGTGACATTTCTGAAAAGGCAAAGTGCATGGGCTTCTGCACTGTCCCCTGTTGAGGCATCTGACCCAGAACTTGCTGGAATGTGAGGCATTTTCCTTGGTGCAGGAGCCTGGGGGGCTGTGCTTGCTGTTTGACGGCCCCGTTAACGAGGCTTCCTGCTTCGGCTAATTGTGCAGCCCTGCCTGGCCACGTCTGCAGACGCCCAATCCTCCTCCTCCCAATATGGTTTCCATATGTGACCCTCGTGCTCCGGCGGCCACCTCTGAAGAGGCTGCCCCCCCGCTGCCCCCTCGGGAGCCCTAAGTCGTCTGCGTCTGCTGGGCTTCCTTCCAGGTAGCTCTGTACCTCGAGCTGGGCCCAGCTTGCCCAGCCATCAGGGCGGGTTTGCTGTGGCGCCTCTGCTGTTTCAGGCGGCCGGATCCTCGGTGACACAGAAGGTGACAGCCCGTGTTCTCTCTGGTGTTTCCATCTGGCCTGGTGGGAGCTCTGTTCTCTGGGCTGAGGCCATGGCAGGATTTCAGGAGGGGCCTGATGTTGTATGAGGGATGCCGAGGGAGTCCTGGTGTGGGTCCCCGGCCCCCATCACACCCTGGGGACCCACAGGGGGGCGCAGCAGTTCCCACCTGCCCTCTGGGAGGCTGTGGCCCCGTGGGCTCCCCCTCCCATCACAGAGCTAAGGCCAGCATGGGAATCCCGGGAGTTCAGGTTTCAGCCTCGAAGGGAGTCCTGGGTCCCCTTGGACTCACGTGGCCACGAAACCCAGGGCTGTGGGCTGGGAGCTGGTCTCTCTGGTCTGTTCCAGCCCGAATCCCAACTCTTGCCCACAAAACCCAGGGCCATCCGGCAGCCAGCAAGAGAAAGGGCTTGGCCAAGGGAGACCGGGTGACTGTGGACTCAGGTGGGTGGTTTCCTAGCCCTGTGGCCTGGGGAGGGGTTGGGGAGGGTTCAGTGCGTTCACAGCAGGATGAGGAGGAGACTGTAGATTGTGACGGATGAAAGCACATTTGGCTGCTCCAATCAGAATGCCTGCCTGGGAGTTCCCGTCATGGCGCAGTGGTTAATGAATATGACTAGGAACCATGAGGTTGCGGGTTCGATCCCTGGCCTTGCTCAGTGGGTTAAGGATCCAGCGTTGCCATGAGCTGTGGTATAGGTTGCAGATGCAGCTCGGATCCCGTGTTGCTGTGGCTGTGGTGTTGGTTGGCAGCTATAGCTCTGATTAGACCCCTAGCCTGGGAACCTCCATATGCTGTGGGAGCAGCTCAAGAAAAGGCAAAAAGACAAAAAAAAAAAAAAAAAAAAAAAAAAAAAAGAACGCCTGCCTGGCAGTGGTGGAAACCAGCAAGGATGAGTAGTCATATATCTTTATTTTAAATTAATAGAGTTTATTTATTGAGAGCACGTTTAGGTTCACAGCAGCACTGAGCGAAGGGACAGAGGTTTCTCTTCCACCCCCCGACCCGGGGTCCCACGCACACCGCTCCCCACCATCACCATCGCCACGGAGGGGCACCTTTTCCCAAGGACGGACCTGCACTGCCACGTCATCCTCACCTAGAGCCTATGGTTTCCCTCAGGCTTCCCTCTCGGCGCACTGCGTTCTGTGTGTTTGGACCAAGGTATGATGACCTGTACCCACCTCTGTGGACTCACACAAAAGATTTTCACTACCTTTAAAAACCCTCTGTGCGGTGTGGGCTCCTGTCTCCCTTCCCCAGCCCCTGGAGACAAACCTTTTCACTGTCTCCATAGTTTGGCCTTTCCCAGCAGGTCATGGAGCTGGTAGGGTGCAGCCTTTCTTTTCCTTATTTCTTTACTTTGTCTTTTTGTCTTTTTAGGGCCGTACCTGCGGCAGCGTGTGCAGGTTCCCAGGCTAGGGGTTGCATCGGAGCTGTAGCCGCCAGCCCACGCCACAGCCACAGCAACACTAGATCGGAGCTGTGACTGTGACTTACACCACAGCTCATGGCAACGCTGGATCCTTAACCCACTGAGCGAGACCAGGGATTGAACCTGAGACCTCATGGATGCCAGTCAGGTTTGTTAACCACTGAACCACGATGGGAACTTCAGGGTGCAGCCTTTTCAGACTGGCTTCTTTCACTTAGTAATAGGCAATACACATGTCTTGTCATGGCGTGATAGCTCATCTCATTTTAGCCTGATTAACTGACTAGTCTCGTTTATCCAGAGGTCAGAGTAGGGGCGTCTTGGGCTGCTGCAGGGGCTCAGGGACCCGCCTTTACTCTTTCCGTTCTGCACCCCCAGCCCCGTTACCTCGTCCTTTTGTGGGTGCAGAGGCAGCTGCATCTCCAGGAAGTACCTCCAGGCTGGAAGCCAGAGGAAGAGGCAGAGAAATGCGGGGAGAGGGTTGGCAGCAGGAAAGACAGGAAAAACCCCCCAAAACCAAAAAACAGGTTTCCTAGCAGCCCCTGCAGGGAACGTCCCCTTACATCTCATTGGCCAGAATCGGGTCACGTGGCTACGTCAGGCCCGCCGAGGGGAAAGAAAGGGCCAGGACCGGTCCAGACCCATGGTGGCTCCCCCAGCATCGGGTTGGGGCTTCCGGACCACAGGAGGGTCTGTTGGGGAAGCGGGAGTGGGAGTGTGTGGACTGTGCGTCGGGAGGCAACGGAAGGGTCTGTTGGCCACAAAGCTTAATGAAAAGATCATTTTCACGGTGAAGAAAGCAGCACCGCCTCCCAGGCAGCGTCCAGGCAGAGGTGGATGCTGAACGGTTGGCGTCATAGAGGACGTTTGGGGTCCACTCGAGGGGAGCAGCTGTTTGAGGTTACTTGTCACGTGACTGGTACGGGTCAAGTTTGGAGGGGCAGGAATCACGGTTGGTTCAGACAAGTGATGCTGGCATGATCTAGGCATGGAATGCGGGATAGAACTTTTACGAAGTAGCTCTTTTCTTATAAGAGCGGCAAAGATTGCCAATTGTCCTTTAATGTCCGCGTGTCCCATCTTCTGCAGTAATGGCTCTTGCAGTTCGGGGTATCCGAGGACCACCTTTCCCAGCATCCCTTGCAGCTGGGTGGGGCATCGCAAGAAGCATTAATCGCAGCCTCGGGGTCGTGCCCTCCCAGGGACGGCCCCCTTTTCCCCTTCCGCCGGCTGGCAGGTGGCCACCGCGGCGGTGCTGAGACGTTTTGGATGCCGTAGCTGAAGCCACCTGGGGACTGATGGAACAATGAGAAAAGGGTCCTACACCCGGACTGTTTGTGAGAGAAAAGTGTTTTGCATTTAAATCGGCATTAATGTGGCTACAGCTCCGTTAATGCTGTGAGCCTGTGTTGTAATTTTAAAAGAATGAGAATGTCTCTTGAAAGCTCACTTTAATCACACTTAACCAAATCAATGCGTCCCTGGGATCGCATGGTTAAGGACCCATTTATAGCTTCCTTTTTCAAAAAAGGAGTTTTCTGGAGTTCCCGTCGTGGCGCAGTGGTTAACGAATCCGACTAGGAACCATGAGGTTGCGGGTTCGGTCCCTGCCCTTGCTCAGTGGGTTAACGATCCGGCGTTGCCGTGAGCTGTGGTGTGGGCTGCAGACGCGGCTCAGATCCTGAGTTGCTGTGGCTCTGGCATAGGCCGGTGGCTACGGCTCCGATTCAAGCCCTAGTCTGGGAACCTCCATATGCCGCAGGAGCGGCCCAAGAAATAGCAACAACAACAACAACAACAAAAAGACAAAAAAAAAAAAAAAAAAAAAAAAGGAGTTTTCTGTATTCGGATTGGTTGAGGATCCAGTTTGTTCCTGAGCCCAAATCTCTCTGTGGTGTGTCAGCCTGTCTGACGAGCAGACAGCATAGGATTCGGAGACATCAGCGGATGCTTCCCAAGGAGCAAGAAGCCCTTGATCCCTCACTCCGGTAGGTTTTTGTTGTCTCAGGGATGGGAAGCAACCACAGAAAGAAAACAATTGGAGCCAGGTCTGGGCCACCCCTGGGGCAGGGGGCAGTCAGAAAGGACTGCGCTGCACAGACCACAGAGTGGGAGCAGGTTCGAGAGAGCCGGGCCCTGGGGGCCTTGTGATGGGGAGCAGGGAGCTGACTCAGCAGGGTGGATGGACCTGAGGCCACCTCTCCAACACCCAGAAGCTGTGCCCATCCCCCCCAGACTCACCGCAACCTGGGAACACGAGGGACCTGATTTGATTGGTGGAAATCTACAGCCGAACAGATCACACCTGCCTTGATTGGCAGATTGGTATCTGCTACACAAGCCTTTATGGGCAGCAGTTCTGCCCCCAGCAGATGCAAACACTGTCCTAGACACAGAAAGGCATGAGACACTGGTCCCTTCTTTTCATCCTTTTACCCTCTGCTCGAGCCACCAGGACCCAGGGTGGCCACGCATGAAGGTCTCGTGCTACCTGGACATCTGAAGCACGCTGGCATGTTACACTGTTGTCACAAATGGACAATCTGTAGGACTAAGTTATGGGGTTCCTTTGCTGGTGGCAATTTGTTCAAAGGATTTAAGAAAATTGGGGGGGGGGAATATAGTTGACTCACAAAGTTGGGTTAATCTCAGGTGTCCAGCAAAGCAAATCAGTTATACATAGACCTTTCCTTCTCAGATCCTTTTCCCAAACAAGCTACCACACAGTACTGAGTAAATTTCCACGTGCTATAAGTAGGTCCCCATTACCTGTCTCTTCCAAATGTAATAGTGTGTATATATCAATTCCAACCCCCAAATTTATTCCTCTCCCATCACCATTTCCCCTTTGGTAAACATGTTTGGTTTCAAAATCTTTGAGTCTGTTTCTGTTTTATAAGTTCTATTGTATCATTTTTATTAGATTCCCTCCGTTAGTGATAAGAAACGTATCTGTCTTTTTCTGACTTACTTCACTTAGTATAATTTCTACATCCATCTGTGATACTGCGAATAGCATTATTTCATGCTTTTTCATGCTGAAATAAATAGCATTTTATTTCATGCTTTTTTATGGCTGAGTAATATTTCACTGTATGTACCACATCTTCTTTATCCATTCCTCTGTTGATGGACATTTAGCTTGCTTCCATATCTTGGCTATCGTAAATACTGCTGCAGTGAACATTGGGGTGCATGTATCTTTACTAATTATGATTTTCTCTAGATAGACATCCATGGGTGGGATTGCTGGATCATATGGTTGTTTTATATTTTGTTTTTTTAAATATTTTACGTATTTACTTATATTTTTTTGCTGTACAGCATGGGGACAAAGTTACACATACATGTATACATTTTTTTCCTCCCATTGTTCTGTTGTGATGTAAGTATCTAGACATAGTTCTCAATGCTACACAGCAGGATCTCACTGTAAATCCCATATTTTGTTTTTTAAGGGACCACCATAGTAGTTGCACCAGTCTACATTCTCACCAAGAATGTAGGAGGGTTCCCTTTTCTTTGCACCCTCTCTAGCATTTGTTTGTAGACTTTTTTTTTTTTTGTCTTTTTAGGGCCGCACCTGCGGCATATGGAGATTCCCAGGCTAGGGGTCTAATAGGAGCTGTAGCCACCGGCCTACATCAGAGCCACAGCAATGCCAGATTTGAGCTGTGTCTGCAACCTACACCACAGCTCATGGCAACGCCAGATCCTTAATCCACTGAGCGAGGCCAGGGATCGAACCCTCAACCTCATGGTTCCTAGGCAGATTCGTTTCTGTTGTGCCACGACGGGAACTCCTGTTTGGAGGCTTTTTGGTGATGGCCATTCTGACTGGGGCAAGATGATACCTCATTGTAGTTTTTATTTGCATTTCTCTAATAATTGTGTTCAACATATATATATTTTTTACCATCAGGTACCCAATTTGCATGGAAGTGCTTAGCTCACTGTAGGGGGGGCACTAAATGTTTGCTGAAGGGAAAGAAGGAAACTGTATTTCTTTATGATTTTCAAAATGATTTCGTCCCTGATTGAGAGGCAGTGCCTTTAAGTGAATTAATCCTATTGGTGCAATCGTAATTTTCTATCTGGAAGTAAAACCTCAGCAAAAGAGTGACCTATAAAAGTAAACAGCCCAGAGCGTAGGAAGTCATGCCCTGTACAAGACACATTGAGAAGAACTGGAATAAACAATATCATTGACTACACGTAAAAAGTGCTGATTTTGCACCCAAAAGAGCTTTCCATGAAATTTTATTGCTTATCTTACAGCCGTACTAAGAACTGTATATTAGAGGGTGAAAATAATGTGCTGAAATCCCACTTCTTCTCCTTAAAAAGTCACTGATTAGCAAAATTGTGAACAAATAGCTTTTCAAGCCAGTCAGCAGCAAAATAGTTTATATACACAAATTACCCTGGTAGTGAAGAAAAATTCCCCTGAATGTGATGCTTGGCCATGACGATGAGTTATTTTAGAAGACAATGTGGATGGGATTTTATATAATCTTGGAAGGGAGAGATCTTTCATGGCAGGACATAAATCATGACCAAATTCAGAAGCTGTAAAGGAAAATACTGATAAATTTGGTATCAGACAAGTAGAAAGCTTCTGTATGTCAAGAATACTGTAAACAGATTTAAGATAGCAACCACAAAGTAACCATCAACTTAAAATGTGAAGCCGGTTTTCACCCTATCAACTTTTCATTGCTAAGAAAAATATTTGCAGCATTGTGTGGCGGAGGCTGATAGCCGGTTGTCCTCTGGAATCTACATGCTTTCTTCCGTTGTCATGGAATTCTGGGGAGGCCTCGGTAGAACGCTTGGGTGGGGCCCACAACCCCTAGCTCCTGGTGTTCAGGCCCTCACATGGTCTCTTCCTCTTGGGCATGGGCGTGTGCCTTCTCTCTAACCAGCAGAGTATGGCAAAGGCAGCAGGACACAGGTGTGTGTCTGTGTCTGTGTTACGTATGTAAGATTGTAGCACCCATCTTGCTGGAGTCTCTCTCTTTTGTTGGCTTTGAGAAAATCCCATGTGACAAGGAGCTAAAGGTGGCTCCTAGGAACCAAGGGAAGCTTCTGATGGATAGTTAGTAAGAATCAAAAGCTTTCATTTCTATAACTGCAAGGAACTGAATTCTGCCAGGAACCAGAAGGGGGTCCTTCCCCTGTCCAGCCTCAGATGAGACTGCAGCCCCAGCCAACACCTTAATCGAGAATCCCAAAGGACCCTGTTAGGCTGTGCCACAGAAACTGAGATAAGGAATGTTTAAAGATATACTAAATTAGTGCTAATGTTACGGCACATAGCTAATGCATTTCCTAACTATATTGTATCTCCCAGCCTTCTTGGTAGTTAGATGCTGCCATATGACTCAGTTCTAACTCACAGAAACAGAGGACAGACAAATGGCCAAGAAGCTCATGAAAATATGCTCAATGTTACTGATCATTAGGTCATCAGGGAAAGGCAAAGGTAAAATCACAATGAGATATCTAATGCATTAAGAGGCGTTAAGATGGCTACTGTTAAAAAAAAAGTGTTGGCGAGAATGTGGAGATACCGGAACCCTCGTACGCTGCTGGTGGGGCTGTAACGTGATATAGACTCTGTGGAGAACAGTTTGGCACTTTCTCAAGACATTACACATAGACTTCCCATACGATTCAGCAATTCCACTTCGGAGTATGTTCCGGAAAGAATGGAAGGCAGGGTGTTGAAGAGGTTGGCGTTCACCCGTGTTCACGGCAGCATGACTCACAACAGCTCAGGTGTGGGCTCGACCCAAGAGTCCACCAACAGGTGAATGGAGAAGCAAAATGCAGTCTGGGGCACAGAGTGGAATCTTATTCAGCTTTAAAAGGGAAGGAAGCAAAAACAAAAACAAAAAAAACAAAAAAAAAGGAGTTCCCGTTGTGGCGCAGTGGTTAACGAATCCGACTAGGAACCATGAGGTTGCCGGTTCGGTCCCTGCCCTTGCTCAGTGGGTTAAGGATCCGGCGTTGCCGTGAGCTGTGGTGTAGGTTGCAGACGTGGCTTGGATCCCGCATTGCTGTGGCTCTGGCGTAGGCTGGTGGCTACAGCTCCGATTCGACCCCTAGCCTGGGAACCTCCATATGCCGCGGGAGCGGCCCAAGAAATAGCAACAACAACAACAAAAGACAAAAGACAAAAGACAAAAAAAAAAAAAAAAAAGGGAAGGAAGGAGATTCTGACACAGGCTATAACCGTGGTGAGTCTTGATGCCATTTTGCTAAGGGAACTAAGCCAGCTCAGTCCCGAAGAAAGACAAACACAGTATGTTTCCACCTGCATGGAGTAGGTAAAGCCATCAGATTCATAGAGACTGAAAGCAGAATGGTGGTTGCCGGGGGAGGCACCGGAAGTCATTGAATGGGGACAGAGTTTCAGTTTTGAAAGAGGAAATGTGTCCTGGAGGTGGCCGGTGGTGTTGGCTGCACAACCAGGTGACTGTACTCAACACCCCTGATCTAGACACGTAAAAAATGGTTAAGATGGTAAATTTAATGTGTATTTTCCTACCATAAAAGATTGAAAAAAAGCAACTTGCAAAAACAATAGGTACATAGTACACCCCCAGTTGATAAAAGTATCTATGCTTGTTTGTTGCATGAATAAGGACTTTCGGAAAGAAAACACAAAAAAATCTGACGATAGGGAGATTGGGAAATTAGATGAAGAGGAGACCTACTTTTTCAGGTATTCTTTCTGGTGCTGTTTGGAATTTTAGTTTGTGAGTCATTTTTTTTTTTTTAAATTTAAAGCAAATTATCAATGAGTAGATTGGATTTTCTCCTACACCGATTCCTTAAATTACTCTGAGGCCAGCCTTTGAAGATTATACTGATTCCTTATGTTGGTTTCTGTTGAGACGTTTTGAGCTCTTGGGTTTTGATTTCTTCTATAAAACGATTTTCCAAAGGATAATAGTTAATTCTTCCAAAGCAGAACAGCCAGAATAAATTTTGAAACGTGGTCGGGTTGTATTTGAATGACGTGAATTAAACAAATAAAATTTACTGAAAGAGCCTTCAGTGTTTCTAAAACACCAAACAGAGCCCCAATCTAGGAAGCATTTGGCAAAAAAAAAAAAAAAAAACGAATGCCCAGAATTCCTCGTCTGTAGAGACTGTGTCGTCTACAATTTTTTGTGCCTCCCATGGCATCTAGTAAATTCTATGCAATATTAAGTTAAATGCATAATAAATCCAGGATGGATAGGAACAATTTTCACGGCTAATGTCAGCGATAATAGATCATATGACTGGTTTATTTTGACTACGTTGACCTTTTAATCATCAATCTCGTAGTTAAAAATAATTAAGTTACTCAAATTACCCAATTAGGCCAAAGGAATGTTGAACGAGATACTACCCTCAGGGGAGAAAAGGATACGCAGAAATGGATTTTCATCTCCTTGAACGGCTTGGATGTGAGTGCCCTCACAAGTTCAAAGACGAAACGACCATTAGGAGAAGGAGCAAAGCGTTAGCTGGAGAACAGAGCGGCTCCCGTGGCCGACAAAGGAAGTATTAAAAGCTGCACATAAGCCCCGGGAAAACATGTACTCTTATTCCCTGACTCATTGTCCTTTTTAATACAGGCTGGATATATTTACATTACAACACTGTTCTGCTGAATTCGACTTAGAATTTTTTTTATTCTAAAACTTGAGCTAGAACGTCCATTTCTCGTTCATTATTTTTCAATATTTTCACGGCTGCACCCGAGGCATATAGAAAGTCTTTGGCCAGGGATTGGCTCCAAGCCACAGCTGCATCAATGCCGGATCCTTTTAACCCACTGCCCCGGGCCGGGGAGTAGAACCTGCGCCTTTGCCATGACCCAGGCCCCTGCAGTTGCCTTCTTAAGCCTCTGCACCTCAGTGGGAACTCCTAGAACGTCCATTTCTTTAAAGGCAGGCTCCACACTTGGGCATTTAAGGCAGTATTTTTCAACCTCATCTATTGACGTTTTGGCCCATGAGCCTTCTGGGTGGGGGTGGGGGGTAGGGGATGACGGCGCCTTGGCCAGCGTTCCTGGCCCGGGCTTCTAGATGCCAGCAGGCACCTCCTCCCCAGTGTGCCTGGGGACAACGGAGAATGTCTCCAGACATTGCCCAGTGTCCCTGGGGGCCAAGCCATCCCTGGTGGAGACCTGCTACTAGAGAGAGGTTGGAGAGAGGGCAGATGGAGGGGCCGGCCACACCCGTGACACCACTGCACCTGGACTTTCCCGCACGGGGAGACGGCCCGGTGAGGGGGCTGAGGTCCTCTGGGCCCTTATTTCATCCACCTGGGTGGGGGGCAGCGGGTCCGTGTACCCACGTTTGTGTTGGGTGTACACTGGGGGTCGGACTGAGGTGCCGAGTGTTGCCTGTGCTCAGCTGCCATAGATGAGCGCCCGTTTCTCCCAGTCGTGAACCAGTTTGTGCCCACTGCAGGGGTCCACAGCCTCACCAATGCTTGGTATTCCTCACATGGGCATTTGGGCAGCTGTGTGGGATTTTAGGTTGCACTTTCTCTTTCTTTCTTCTTTTCTTTGTCTTTTTTTTTAGGGCTGCACCCACGGTATATGGAAGTACCCAGGCTAGTGGGGGAATCAGAGCTGCAGCTGCCAGCCTACACCACAGCCACAGCAACGCAGGATCCAAGCCACGTCTGCAACCTCAAGGCAACGCTGGATCTTTAACTGACTGAGGGAGGCCAGCGATTGAACCTGCATCCTCGTGGAAACTAGTTGGGTTTGTAACCTGCTGAGCCACAATGGGAAGTCCTGGGTTACATTTTTTGATGACTAAGGACCTTTGGCATTTTTCCGAATGTTTTACTTAATTGGAAAAAAATTAAATACGCGCGCGCGCGCGCGTGTGTGTGTGTATGTGAGAAGAGGGAGTGGAATACATAGAAGGGTGGAACCACAAAACCCCAGGGCCGGCCCCAGCCCGAGTCCTCAGCAACGTGGCGCCTTTCTTGGGCTTCTCAGGCCCCCACCCTTCACGATGCCAGGAGCTGGGGTCGCCTTTCTGTCGCCAAGCTGGGAAACAGTGCAGCAGAAAGCCTCTAGATGGCGCTGAATCCCGGAGGTTTAGATGTCAAGGCCCTTTCTATAGGGTCCAAGGCAGCATCCCGACCCGACTTTGACCTGCTTTGCAAGCTGAGCCCTGCCTGGCACCTGGGTTCAGAGATGCTGTGGGAGGTGTGCACGCACACGTGTCTGTGTGTGTGTGTTTCCTGTGTGTGTGTAGGGTGTGTGCGTGGGGTGCGTGTGGTGTGTGTGTGTGTGTGTGTGTGCCGTGGGTGTTGGGGAGGGTGTGTATGCTGTGTTGTGTGTGCTGTGTGTGTGTGTGTGTGTGGGGGGTGCTGGGGTTGGGGGGAAGGGGAGGGCATCCCGTATTCCAGAAGGAGAGTGGGTTCTTGCTGGGTCAGGAAGTGGTGCCAGAATCTCTTAGGAGACAGTTCCCCCGAAGGACACAGGTACGCAAATGACTTCAAGTTCAAAACTCAAAAGGCACAAAGAGACTCAGAGTAAAGCAAGCGTCCCTTCCACTCTGTCCCCAGCCTCTGCTTGTCCCTCTTCTGCAGTGGAAATAAACACAGTGAAACAAAGGTATGTAACGTGTGTGTCTGTGCGCCCGCGGGGGTCTTGCCTGGAACCCCAGGAGCATCTCTTGCCGCCTGGGCGCCCGCTGGGTCTGCAGCCCTCACCCGGCGGATGGTTTCCTGCCGCCACGAGGGGTGGGGAGGCTCTAGCCGCTGAGGTTCCCCCCACACATAGGCACACACGTTGCTTTCCTTCGAGTTCCTTCCAAGGTTGGCTATTTACAGATGTGGGCGTGGTCCCTCCAAAAGGGCCTCCCCTTCCCTTTGAAAATGGAAATCGCGCTTCTTAGCATTGTTCCTTTTGCCTTGGCGGATGCTTTCTCAAATGGAAAAATACCATAAATATACTCAGGAAAAAAGTCATATCTTGCTCCCCAATTATTTGAGGGACAAAAGGTCAGATTTCTTAAATTGGAGTCTGCAGTTTCACCTTTTCCCGCCTCAGTCGTTTCCCAGGCGGGCAGGTGCTGGGACCTGCGCGGGCCACCCCGACCAGCCTGGGTCTAGACTCCCAGCTGCGGGTGCCCGGCTGCCTCCAGCTGGACGCGCTCTCCTGGAACACAGATCTGAGCGTGTGCATGTGCAGGTGTATGTGAGAGAGGTCTGGTTCCTTTTTGGGGGGTAATTTTGGGGAAAGCAATCATTACCAGTTAGGGTGGAAAATAAGCTCCCTTTCTTCTTGACGGTGAGACTGAGGGATGCTGGCTGAACCCTCCGTGTCTTTCTTAGATGTTCAGCGCCACTTTGGCTGTGCGTGTGGGCGAGTCTTCTAGTTCTCTGATGACTTTAATTTTGGCAGATGGGCTGGGGTGCACGGAGAAATGTCCACGTGTGCTCCATGTGCCAGAAACGAGTTGGCTCTGTTTCCTTAAATTGGAATACCTGAGCGTGTTCAAAGATGGTTCTTTGCATCCACAGTGAGACCTGTGCCAGGGCTGGGGTGGGGCTTGCACCCCAGACCTCCTCCAGCGGGACCAGTGGCCCCTGGTGGCCTCTTGGGGTGTGACTTTTGAGTATAGTACTGATGATATGGGATCTGAGGCTCTCCCCTGCCCTTCAAACCCAGTGCTGGCATCAAAGCAAGGGGTGAACCGCTTCTGGGGGAGGGTCTGCCGAGCTGGGAGAGGGGCTTGGGTCTGAGTGCCTCTGCTCCAGAGTGACTCTTCTTTAAAGATGCCCTCAGTGGCTTCTTTAAACCGGGGGATGGTGGGGAGTTGTGGCTCGGCAGGTTACCAACCCGACTAGGATCTATGAGGAGGAGGATTTGATCCCTGGCCTTTGCTCAGTGGGTTAAGGATCCGGTATTTCCGTGAGCTGTGGTGTAGGTCGCAGACACGGCTGGGATCTGGCGTTGCTGTGTCTGTGGTGTCTGCCGGCGGCTACAGCTCTGATTCCACGCCTAGCCTGGGAACTTCTATGTGCCGTGGGTGCAGCCCTAAAAATAAAAATAGAAAATAAAATACAATAAGATGCCCTTGGCATCATTGTGCACCCCCCCTCGCCCCCCGTCATGTTCCTTCCCTGCCCTGCTAGTGTGTGGCGGTGGGTGGCAGGACCCAGAGACATGGCCAGTGCCAGGAGCCACACAGCAACAGCTTCTCTCTCCTCCCAGATCAGCCCTGTCAGCCCTCCTCGAACCCGCACTGCCCGCCTGATGACCGCCAAGGAGGGCCAGGCCCTGCTGAGTCACGAGGCCGCTCCCCCGCTGGGCACTGAGTCATTCTTAACGAGCCCTCTGACGGGCAAACTGCTGCCATCATCCAGGATTCACCCAAGTCTGCAGGTATGGCGGTGCCAGCCCGGGGGTGGGGGTGGGAAGGCTCACGGGTTGAGGGAGAGGTGAGCCTGCGGAGGAATTCTCCAGTTGGAATGCTGACTCTGAGAGCCAGGCCCATGGGAAAGTGCTCCACGGGGAAGGACAGGCCAGAGAAGTTGCCGGCGAGTCAGGGCATTTCCGCATCAGTAAGAGTGCTGCCCGCGGGCCCTAGGCTTTGGGTCTCTTTAAAGGATGATCATTATAAACTTGGCCGACTTTATAAAACCCAAATAAGCAGCTGATAAGCAGTCCACTGTACTAACCAGGCTTTAATTTTAAAATCTCATCCAGCATTAGGTTTTTTAAACTTTTTTTTTTTGTTGTTGTTGTTGTTGTTGCTATTTCTTGGGCCGATCCCACAGCATATGGAGGTTCCCAGGCTAGGGGCTGAATCGGAGCTGTAGCCACCGGCCTACGCCAGAGCCACAGCAACTCGGGATCCGAGCCGCGTCTGCAACCTACACCACAGCTCACGGCAACGCCGGATCGTTAACCCACTGAGCAAGGGCAGGGACCGAACCGGCAACCTCATGGTTCCTAGTCGGATTCGTTAACCACTGCGCCATGACGGGAACTCCAGCATTAGGTTTTTTAAACATTTTTTTGTCTTTTTTTTTTTTTTTTTTTTTTTTTTTAGGGCCGCACTAGGGCCTATGGAGGTTCCCAGGCTAGGGGTCGATTCAGAGCTACATCTCAGCCACAGCAACACAGGATCCAAGCCGCATCTGCAAGCTACACCACAGCTCACAGCAACACCAGATCCTTAACCTGCTGATCAAGTGGGTCCATGAACCCATGTCTGCATGGATACTCGTCAGGTTCGTTAACCACGGAGCCCCAGTGGGAACCTCCCAGCATTAGTTTAGATCTTCTCCTTGAGCCGTACTGTATTAACTTCTTCTCAGTCCTTATCTTCTTATTACTCTCAGCCGGTTCAGCACTGTCTTTTCTTTTTTTGTTTAAAAAATTCTGAATTAAAGTATAGTTGATTTTCAATGTTGTGCCACTTCCCACTGTACAGCAAAGTGACCAAGTCATGCATACATGTACAGTCTTTTCTTCATATCCTTCCCCATCATGGTCTATCCCAAGAGAGAGGCCAGAGTTCCCTGTAGGAACTCTGTAGAGTAGGACTTCATTGCCCATCAATTCTAAATGGAATCGTTTGCATCTACTAATCCCCAAGTCCTGGTGCATCCCACACCTTCCTCCCTCCCCCTTAGCAACCACAAGTCTTGTTTTCCCTGCAACGGCAAGTCCTCTTTGGTGTCCCTTTTGTGTGTGTTAGGGGTGGAAAGAACCCATGGCTTGGAGCCAGGACACCTGGTCTGAGCTTCCTGAAGCTTCGGGGACAGTGGGGGACTCTCCTATCTTTCCAACTGATCCCACTGCTTCTTTCGGGGGGGAGAGGTGATAACCCTACCTTCTTCAGGGCTGTGGGGTCTAAAAATCAGTATGCCTGAGATGAAAAAACAAACCCAAAGGGTTGTGTGTTCTGCAAAGCTCACATCATGATTCCATCGTAGTAGTTTCCTCATCATTTCTGTTTCACTAGGTTCTCAAGATGTTCCCAGCTAGTCATGCTTATAAATAGGGCGGTAGCTTACATGTATTTATTTATTATTGATTAATAGACTTTTTAAGAGCAGTTTTAGGTTTACAGGAAAATGAGAAAAAAGCAGACACCCCCCCCCCCCCCGGCTTCCTCCTATTATCACACATTCAACTGCTGTATCTGTTATAATTGATGAGCCAATATTGATACATTATTATTAACCAAGGTCCCTTGTTTAAATTAGGGTTCCCTCTTTGTGCTGAACTTCCCAAGGAATGAGACAAATTATACATGATAGATTTCCACCATTTCAGTATCTTACAGAATAGTTTCACTGCCCTATACATCAATCAGCTGCTGTAGCATTTTCGCACAACCTCTCTGCAGTTTATTTGGTTATTCAGTCACTTCATTGGAGTGGATGTGCCCAAGGGCAAGGGAGTGGAGGTAGACCTGTGGTTTGCAAACTGAGTACAGGTGAGAACCCCCTGTGGACCTTCAGAAACATCTCGGGTCCCATCTGGGAGGAGCTGAATCAAAGTCCAGGGTGGGGGCTCTGCAAGCTCCCAGGTGACTCTGAGCACATCCAGACTGGAGACTCAGGTGGAGTGCGGGAACTCCGGTCCTGGCCCCTGGAACCCAAGAACGTGACCTGATTTGGAAAAAGCGTTTCAGATGAGAGTAGTTAAGATGAGGTCAGACCGGATCGGGGAGCCCTAAACCAGTGTGCCTGGTGTCCTTTTAAGAGGAGGAGGGACACACACAGGGGACTGGTGTGTGTCGATGGAAGCAGAGATGGGAGTGCTGTGTCTACCTGCCAAGGAACCCCTAGGGGTCACTGGCAAACAGCAGAGGCTGGGGAGGGGCCCAGAACACACTCTCCCTGGAGCCTTCATGGGATGGGGAGCCTGGCCTGGATGAAACCTTTGTTTTTCCTTTCTTTCTTTTTAGCGCTGCACCCGAGGCATATGGAAGTTTGCAGGCTAGGAGCTAGAGCTGCAGGCCTGTGCCACTGCCACAGCCACACCAGATCTGAGCTGCGTCTGCAACCTACGCCTCAGCTGGCGGCAATGCCAGATCCTTAACCTACTGAGTGAGGGCAGGGATCAAACCTGAGTCCACATGGATACCAGTGAGGTCCTCAACCCAGTGAGCCACAATAGAAACTCCCTAAAACCTTGATCTTGGATTCTAGAACTGTGAGAGAAGATATTTCAGGATTTTTTTTTTTTTTTTTTTTAGTGCTGCACTGGCAGCATATGGAAATTCTCAGGCTAGGGGTCGAATTGGAGCTGCAGCTGCTGGCCTACACCACAGCCACGGCAGCACTGGATCTGAACTGAATCTGCTGCAACCTATGCTACGGTTTGTGGCAATGCCGGCTCTTTAATCCATCTTCCATATGCCTCAGGTGCAGCCCTAAAAAGCAAGGCCAGGGATCAAACCTGCCTCCTCCCAGACACTATGTAGGGTCCTCAGTTGTTTTAATACCCAGTTTGCGGTCCTTCCTTAGCGAGCCCAGGTACACGAACACAGTAGGTAATCTACTTTTTTCTTTCAGGAGATTTGAAATTTCACCTTCTTCTCAATCCTTATCTTCTTATTACTCTCAGCAGGTAGATACCATCTAGGATAAAAGGCCTAATTGAGGTCACTGGGGTGAGTTTGAGGAAAACAGAAACTTCTAGTGGCTCATCAGCCCCATCTCTCTCCCCCAGTCCCTCTCACTTCCTCCCAAGCATTTCTCTTTCTGGAGAAGTCACCCTCCAGATAATTGCCCTGGGGAGGCCTGGGGGAGGCAGCCTTTGCTGGGACTCCTCAGGGCCAGGCTTCAGGGCTGCAGGGAGGTGCTGGGCTGGCAGGAGCCCCCCTCCCCAAGGCAGGGCTGATGGGATGGATGGTAGGCTTCTAGGAGCCAAGCATAGAGGTTGTTTCTTTCTTCGACCTCTATCATTTTTTTTTTTTTTTTTCCTTTTTAGGGCTGTGCCGGAGGCATATGGAGGTTCCCAGGCTAGGGGTCGAATGGGAGTTACAGCTGCTGGCCTGCACCACAGGCACAGCAACACTGGATCCTTAACCACTGAGCGGGACCAGGGATGGAACCCATGTCCTCATGGATACCAGTCGGGTTCTTAACCTACTGAACCACAACACGCATTTCCTGCACCGTCTGTCTTATAGGGTTCCGAGTACCCTGAATTCCTTGGGGTCCTTGGCTGGGCAGTGCCAGTGCCGTGGGGAGTCTGGGAGGGGTCGGCCCTGATTGCTTCTGGGAGAAAGAGTGGCAAGTGGAAGGTGCCTCCCAGCCCCACATGGGGGACCCCCGGGCCTCCAGGGCTTCTCCTACCAGCTCCTCACCCCACCATGCCCACTCCAGCCCGGCTGGCTGCCTCCCCAGGGGCCCCTCACAGCTCTTTTGTCACCTTGAAGAGGCTCTTAGACCTGCCACATTCTTCCATCCTGGTTTTATCTCAGTGGGTGGTTCCTAGGAGACGCCCTGGCAGCCCCCAGGCTTCTCCACTCGGCATGGACCTCAGGAAACCCTTTGAACAAATCGAGAATTCCATTCATGGCCTCTTGTGATCTGAGATGTCCTCAGGTCCTAAGTCTCGTCTGTGCGACATCTCGCTAAGAGAGAAGGCAGGTGCGCTTGTGTTTACTCTGTGGTGGGGGAGGGACAGAGGACGAGGCCTTTGTCGCTCCTGACTCCTGACGTGGGGGCTCCATCCGAACAGCCTGGGGCAGATTCAGGGGAACCAGTGCTCAGGGCTCCTGGGAGGAGCTGAGGCCACTGTCGGGATTCTGGGCTGGAAAAGCCAAGGCCAGAGGTGACACGAGAGGAGGCACCTTCTGCAAGCCCCCCCCTCCACCACCGGGGGTCGGGGGCTGTGTGTGCCGTGTGTGGTGTTGCCAGGGGCGTGCAGCTGGGCGTTTCTATCAGCACCGTCTTCTCCCAGATTAGCTGGAATTGGTGGGCGCTGCCTGGAGGGAGGGAACCTGGGCTTCATCTTCTGGGGGCCCCACGTGCTGAGGGGCCGAGCCTGCTCCAGGCGCCCTGGGCTGTCGCAAGGGAACACCAGTTTGTCTTTGGGCAGGACAGTGCGTGGTCCAGGAACCTGGAAGTTTCTTCTTCCCTGGGTCAGTGTGGTCTGCTGAGATTTGCAGATGATCTGGGACCTGGTTCATGCCGAGTGAACACAGCAAGAGTTTTGGATGGTGCCAGCCAGGCACTTGGCTTTTGGGGACCAGTGACTGGGGGTGGGGGGCGGGGGTGGATAGACTCTCTCAACCTGCACTAACTGGCTTCCTGCTTTTCACCTGTGCCCCCCTTGGCCGTGGGACCTGTCTGTGCAATGTTTGTTTACTGAGGGTCTGTCTTGTGGCAGGTCAGGGGCTGGCACCTGCAGGGGGTCGAAGAAGCTCAGCTTGTGTCTCTTTGTGACTTAGTCTCCAGGCAGCATTTAGGGGAGGCCCGTATGCCTAGCAGCCTATGTCAGGGTTCTCCAGAGAAACAGGAGAAGATGTGTGTGTTTCTCTCTCTCTCTATAGGTGTATATACATATTTTATATATAGAGAGAATATATATAGAACAGATTTTTGTAGTTCGTGAATAATTTATCTATCCAACTAATCGTTCTCAAAATCTAAAAGTCTAAAATCTACCAGGCAGGCGGGCAGGCTGGAGACCCAGAGAGGACTTGACCTGGCAGCTCAAGTCCAAAGGCAGTCTGGAGGCTGCCTCTTCCTGGAGGAACCGCAGTTTTTTCTCTTCAGGCCTTCAACTGCTTGAGTGAGGCGCATGCTCATGCCAGAGGGAAATGTCCTTTCCTGCAAGGCTGCTGATTTATTTTTTACTTTTATTTATTTTATTTTATTGTATTTTTTTCTTTTGAGGGCCACACCCGAGGCATATAGAAGTTCCCAGGCTAAGGGTCGAATTGGAACAGCTGCTGGCCTACACCACAGCCAAAGCAATGCAGGATCTGAGCCGTCTTCGACCTATACCACAGAGCATGGCAACACTAGATCCTTAATCCTCTGAGCGAGGCCAGGGATCGAACCCACATCCTCATGGATGCTAGTAGGATTTGCGACTGCTGAGCCACAGTGGGAACACCTGACTTATCCATTCTTTTTTTTTTTTTTTTCTTTTTTAGGGCTGCACTGGTGGCATACAGAGGTTCCCAGGCTAGGGGGTCACATCGGAGCTGTAGCTGTGGGCCTACACCACAGCTCACAGCAACGCCAGATCCTTAACCCACTGAGTGAGGCCAGGGATCGAACCCACATCCTCATGGATCCTAGTCGAGTTCGTTAACCCCACTGACATAGTGTCGGTGAGGATTGGGGTCAAACCCTGGCCTCGCTCAGTGGGTTAAGGATCCAGTGTTGCTGCAAGCAGCAGTGTAGGTTATGGAGGAAGCTTGGATCTGGTGTTGCCGTGGCTGTGGTGTAGGCCGACAGCTGCAGCTCTGATTCGACCCCTGGCCTGGGAATTTCCATATGCTGCAGGTTCAACCCTAGAAAGAAAAAAAAAATTGGGTTAAAGATGGGTAACTGAGAATAATCCTAATATTCCCAGACACATGTGTGATGGAAATACTGCCCCCCCATTATATAGAAGAGCTTTGGATCAGCCAGGAAATTGTGCTGCGAGAAGGCTTTGCAGAGACACTCAGAATGTTCAACCACAGGTCTTACTCTCATCATTTGAGACGCTTACGGAACGTGAGGTTCAACTAATAGTCCAGTCTGGTTTTCTGAAAATAGCTTGCCTTTTGGGAAGATGATAAACAGGGTTGATCTCAGCGGCTGGGCTGAATTTCCTAGTAACGTTTCGACTTTGCCAATCCCAAGACCAGGCGCAGTGCTTTTTGTGGAATCACTCGTTTTGGCGCCTTCCTTGGCTTCTGACATTTCAGCGTGCCAACGCTAAGCTCTTCCTCCACAGACACCCTTCTCTCTTGAGAATCCCCAAGACCTCACGCAGCTGAGCTTGATTGATAGGCAAAACATTGAAAGACTTAAATCTTTCTTTTCAAAACATCGTTAACTTTCAGTAAACCTTAAGCCAAGCCTCCTGCAGATGGCAGACAGCTTAATTGCTGTGGTAAACTCGTCTGACGCTCTTGGGAAAACTCTGGGTGCTATAACCATCCCTCGAACCCAGAGAAAATAGATTTCAGCCCACACAAAGCCTTGCATGTGAACTAGCTGCTTGACTTGGCGGCTGAAATTTTGTCCGAGGCTCTTCCTTTTTTTCTCCTTGAACAGCTTGCAAGTCCAGAATGTATGATTTGGGCAGCAAACCAAGAGAAGCCCAAGATGAAATGAATCAGCTCTTTCTAACCCCACCGCATCTGTCTTCCCGGAGCGTCTAGATGGTGGATGACAGGATCAGTTGACTGTATCCATGTATTAGCTTCATTATTTATTTGCCTATTTTTATATTTCCCAGTGCTATGTGCCTCTAGGCGGCACACGCCTTTGGTTCTCGGTGGCATTTGTTGTGAATTACAGGAGACACCACGTCTTTCTTAAGTGCCATCCATATGCCGGGCACTCCCCAGGTTTTATTTTTGGGGGCAATGCATTTTCTGTCTCTGTATCGTCAATGGATATTTGCAAAATGAATGACCTCTGATTCAACCCAGCTTTTATAATTTGAGGCTTATAAGAAAAATCTTCAGCATGAAATCTGCAGTTACTCACTGTACCCAAGATTCCTGCCAACTTAATGGCAAGGTTGAAACAAAACCCACTGGAGAGTGACTTTGTTTACTTCAACAAATAAGGCTATGAGGATTGATTACTTTTTAATAACCTGTGTTTATAAACACTTGCAAACACTCCCCAGCATAAACAGCCAACTCATGATTAGGGTACTTTGCATTTGTTTTAGCTGTGTCCCCTTATGTGTGTCACTGTGTGTATTGATGAAGATCTTAGTTTTGACCCATGCTTCTCAGCATCCAGTGTGCACTGTGCCCCCTTGGACATGTGGCAGGGGAGGTGGCACCTGGTGGGCACGGAGGAGGAGCTGAGAGGCTGCCTCCATCAAAGCTGTGGTTTAACCCAGATGTCCTTTGCTTCATTAAATACTTTCAGGTGTTTTTCTCCCTCCCACGAATCATCCCTGCTTAGACAATTTCTTCTCACAAAACACATTGGCAGCTGCTGCTGATCTGCTTACCTTCCCTTTACTTTCTCCAGGAAAACCAAAGATGTTGTCTCCTTGCAGGAAAAAAACATTCTATGTGTGAGCAGGAAAGGGTTCACTATTTTTAGGAAGCTTTGGGCTGTAAGCCATGGAGAATCCTAGTGAAGACAGCTTAAATACCAGAAAAACCACATTGTAAAGCCCAGAACTCAGGGATGTCATCAAGGACCAGAATCCCTTCCCTCTTTGGATTGGCTCCTCCTTAGCCTTGTCCTCTTCCAATCAAAAAATGGCTGCTGCTGCTCCAGCCATCACCTCAACACACAGACTGTTTAGAGGTAGACCCATTTCTCCTCACATGACTTTATCTAGGAGAAAAAGTTTTCTGGATGTCTCTGCTGCTCTGCAGATTCCTTCCAGCTCACCCACATGCTCAGCCAATCCCCGCCCCCCCCACTGGGGGCACTTGGTCCCCCATAGGCTGCACATTGCCCAGAGGAGCCATTTCTCAATCTCACCCAGGTTCCCACCTATGGTCCCCTTCTCTTCCTTCTCCTTCTTTTCTGAGCTGAAGATTGGAGTTCTCCTTGGGGCTTGCAGCCGTCCTTCCTCTGTGCCTGAGATGTTCTAGACCACCCAGAGATCTTTCTGGATTTTTCTAAAGGCTCTGCATCCCGACGATCGAGGCGTGGGGCCCAAGGGGTCAGGTGTTGGCTTCTTCCAGCTCTCTCTCCTGCTGTCTCTGAGCCCCTGGTCACATGATGCTGGAGCTGGATCTCTGGCATTTCTGATTGTACGACCTTCCCTAATCCATGGCTCGGTCACCACAGGGTCTTTGAGGGGGGCCTCCCTTCCCCAGGAAAGCATCTTGATGATCTGACCCGTCTCTGCTTAGAACTTAGAAAGTCCTCCTTTTCATTGAGAACAGGCTTTCAAGGGACTGTCTTGCTGAGATGCAAACTAATAAGCCACTTGCCAGTCAGAGTTGAGTTACTGAGTAAGGAATCTGTGTAGCGTGGAGACGAGTTCCTGGTCTCTGGGGACCCTCCGCAGGAAGTACTGCTGACGTGATGGTGAGGATGAGTGGCAATCACTGAGCTGCATGTCACAGTCCTGCCCTGAGGTCCAGACAGGGAGGGCCCTACCTCTGATTCCCCATGGCGCCAGGAGGCTGTGGGGCTGAGCCCAAGCCCCCCGGTGCTCTGAAATCCCCACACTGGTGGTCCCGAGACTGCTTCTCCCTGGGGTCTGCCCCTCTCCCCACACCCCATGAGGGTGAAGCTGCGGCGAGCTGTGGTCTCTTCAGCCTGGGGTGGTTGTGGAAGGGCTTTTTCTGAGATGATGTTGGACACTCAGTGAGCGGAGCATCCCTCGTACCTGGGAGGCTCCTTAGGGGGGTGGACAGAGCTGGGTGAGGGGAGGAGACAGGGAGAGAGTGAGAGGGTGGCCCTGAGCTGGTGGCTAGGGGCCGGCTCCACCCCTTCCCCCAACCGGATTCCAGAACTCCCTGGGGAGTGAGCTGTCTAGATTCTACCGGAATTTTCCAGGAGGAGTCCCAAATTTTGCTATAAGGTCCATACATCAAAGTGGAAGTTTAGGACACAGTTTAACACTTGGTCTGCTTTATCTACCACTTTCAAGTGTTTATTTATTTGTTTATTTGTTTGTTTATTTATTTTTAGGGCTATACCTGCAGCATATGGAAGTTCCCAGGCTAGGGGGTGGAATCACAGCTGCAGCTGCCGGCCTATGCCACGGCCACGTGGGATCCGAGTGGCGTCTGTGACCTACACCACAGCTCCCAACAGTGCCAGATCCTTAACCCACTGAGGGGGACCAGGGATTGAACCTGCATCCTCATGGACGCTGTTGGGTTCTTACCCTCCTGAGCTACAACGGGGAGCTCCACTTTTAAATATTTAGATGTGGGATTTGTAGACCTCTTTTTTTTTTTTTTTTTTTTTTTAGCCACCCTATGGCATGAGGAAATTCCCAGGCCAGGGACTGAACTTGTACCACAGTAGTGACACCAGCAGTGACAATGCCTGATGCTTAACCTGCTGAGCTACCTGTAGGCCTTTATTTATTTATTTATTTACTTACTTAGTCTTTTCAGGGCTGCACCAACGGCATATGGAGGTTCCCAGGCTAGGGGTCTAATCGGAGCTTCAGCTGCCAGCCTACGTCACAGCCACAGCAATGAGGGATCCAAGCTGTATCTGCCACCCATACCACAGCTCATGGCAATGCCAGATCCTTAACCCTCTGAGCGAGGCCACAGATCAAGCCCACATCCTCATGGATACTAGTCAGGTTCTTTAACCACTGAGCCACGATGGGAACTCCTAGGCCTGTATTTTCGTTCCCACCCTGGGCCCTCCCAGTGTTTGGGCTGAGCCTGATCAGAACAGTGTTTCTAAGTTGCCATGATGGTGCCCTGAACCATCAACAGTGGTTTTCATTTGTATTATCTCTCTCAATTGCTCTTAATAACGTACAGCGCAGGCGCAGACTGAGGTGGTCCTATGAGCCCCACTTGATGGCAGTGAACGCTCTGAGCTGATACATCATGTAATTCCGTCGTGTAGTTTCTTACCCAGAAAAAAAGCGATCAGGGCACTGCACACCTGGAGCCAACATCCGTCCAACACTGGGAATGCGTCTACACAGCAGACCTGTCTTCCCTTGTCCTAAGTGACAGTGGCTTTGATTCCCTAGTAGATCTGCTCTCGCAGGTGCCCTTCTCCCTGCCTCCCCATGCCCTCCCAAAATCCTGGACGCTCAGCAAGAAAACCGCTACACGCCTTTTGTGCTCAGTGCTGTGCTGGGTTCTGCCAAAGATGGAAAATTATCGGCTGTGATTTCTGAATGCTGAAGAGCGAGCAGAACTGAGGAAGAGGTACACAATGAGGGAGCATGTGCTTTTAAAAATTTTACTTCCCAACCATTTTCATCCAAATATTTAATAGCTGATATAGTCACATGGCTCAAAATTGATAAGCCACGGAGAGCTCTTTTTTCAACACGAATCCTCCAGCCACTCAGGTCCCCTCTCCATAGGACGTCAGTCTTACTCATCAGTCATACATAAAGAGCTTTATGTATATGCATTTTATACATATATTACATGTAAATATATGTATATATATGATATACATAAGTCAATACATATTATATACCTAAGTCAGTACAGAAAATGTGCCTATTATATACATATTTGTGTGTGTGTGTGTGTGTGTGTGAAACATACTTATTCTTCCTTTTACCTTTTAGTGGTAATACACTATGTACTTAAAAAATAGACATTTTTTCTTTTTTTGGTTTCTAGGGCTTCACCTGCATCATATGGAAGTTCCCAGGCTAGGGGTTGAATTGAAACTGCAGCTATCAGCCTATACCACAGACACAGCAATGCCAGATCCAAGCCATGTCTGTGACCTAAACCACAGCTCACGGCAACGTCGGATCCCCAATCCACTGAGCGAGACCAGGGATCGAACCCGCATCCTCATGGATACCCATTGGGTTCATTTCCATTGAGCCACAATAGGAACTCCCCCAAAATAGACTTAAATGTGTTTTTATTGAAGTATAGTTTATTTATAAGTTTGTGTTAGTTTCAGCAAAGTGATTTCAGTCAGTACAGCAAAGCGATTCATTTATATATATATATTCAGTTATATATATATTATATATGCATATATTCTTTTCAGATTCTTTTCCATCATAGGTTATTGTAAGATATTGAATCCAGTTCCCTGTGCTATGCAGTAGGCCCTTGTTGGTTATCTGTTTTATATATAGTTGTGTATCTGTTACTCCCCAACTCCTAATTTATCCCTACCCTACTTTCCTGTTTGGTGACTGTAAGTTTGTTTTCTATGTCTGAGTCTGTTTCTATTTTGTAAATAAGTACATGTGAATTATTTTTTTATATTCCACACATAAGTGATATCATATGACATTTGTCTTTGTCTGATTTACTTCACTTAGTATGACAATCTCTGGGTCCATCCATGTTGCTGCAAATTGCAGTATTTCATTCTTTTTAATGGCTGTGTAATATTCCATTGAATATATATATGTACCGCATCTTTATCCATTCCTCTGTTTTTTTTTTTTTTTTTTGTCTTTTTAGGGCTGCACTTGCAGCATATGGAGGTTCCCAGGCTAGGGGTCGAATCAGAGCTGTAGCTGCTGGCCTACACCACAGCCACAGCAATGTGGGATCTGAGCTGTATATGCGACCTACACCATAGCTCACAGCAATGCAGGATCCTTAACCCACTGAGAGAGCCAGGGATCAAACCCGCAACCTCATGGTTACCAGTTGGATTTGTTAACCACTGAGCCATGACGGGAACGTCCATTCCTCTGTTGGTAGACATTTAATTTGCTTCCATACCTCGGCTATTGTGAACAGTGCTGCAGTGAACATTGGGATGCATGTATCTTTTCAAATTTGAATTTTTATCCAATATAGACTATTTAAAAAATGTTTTTATGGCTGCACTCTCGGCACATGGAAATTCCTGGTCTAGGGATTGAATCCAAGCACAGCTGCGACCTGAGCTGCTGCAGAGGCAACGCCAGATCTTTAACTCATTGCATCATGAGGGACCGCCCCCAAAGAGACTATTTTTTAAGGTAGTTTTAGGTTTCTAGCAAAACTGAGCAAAAGTACAGCGGTTTCCCACATACTCCCTGTCCCCACACACCTACGGCCTCCCCAAAATAACAACATCCCCCTGCCAGTGGTACATTTTTTTACAGCTGATAAACCTACACCGTGCCTGGCCCAGAATTCGCTTCAGTCAATACTGTTGGACACGTGTATGCTGAGTGAAGCCTTGGCACTTGCGAGATGCTGAGGCGTGCAGAAGAATTCTAAGTCACCCTATACACAGAGGGGCGGTCACTTTGTCCTGATGAACTCATCAGGGGACACGTCCTGCCGGGGAGGGTGATCCCCTCATTGGGCTGTCAATCGCCAGGTGACCAAGGAACAGGGCTCTTTACAGGCGGTAGCAACCGTCGCCCCCCGCGCTGTAAAGGGGAAGCCGTGTCACACACCTTCTGGCTCCTCAGCCGAAAGCCAATGTTCCTTGGCTCTGGCTGCGATGGGGCGTTTCACGATTTTTGAGTCTAATTTAGGAACTTTATGACGATCAATTAATCTTTCTTTAAAAAAAAGATCCAGTTCATGCAATGGTGACTTTTTTCCCTGAGAAAATGGAGAGGAAGCTTGAAAGTGATTGAAAGGATTTAAAAAAGATGGGACGATTTTTCTCTAAGGAAGCTTTCTTATGTATTGAATGGCTAAAGGGAAGCTATCTGTTGCCATAGGGATGTCTTGGGGGTGGGGGTGGGGGTTGGTGAAGACAGCGTGTCAAGGCAGCCGTGAAATGTCCACCAAGATCCTGCAGTGCGGCTCCTTTTCTGCCCTCTGTCTCTTGTGGCCGCCCCTGGGTAAGCAAGGAGTGAATGACTCCAAGTGTTTGGTGGTGTTGCTGAAGGAGTTCAGAGCTGGGCTCTCCCTCAGGGTTCATGGCACTTATATCTGATTTGTTAGATGTGAGTTTCCTTGGGACAGAGATGGGAGGCTTTGGGGGCCGAGGCCACATTTCCTCTTAGGATGACTTTTGACCCTGTCCTTTTCCTGGGGGTCACTGACACAATACCTCCCTAGCTTGCCCCGGGTCAGTTTACTCCACGAATAATTAAGCAGGGCTTGCTATTGGCAAACCCAAGCCCAATTTGGGGCTGACATGTGCTGTTGGCTTCTGATCAATGACTCTGGCTCCCCCCCACCACCTCCCAGGATTTTCTGGATTTCTGAAACTTTGCTTGGGAACAGTACCGTGGGGCTGTGATAACACGGCTTTAGAATCGAGCTCTCTAGAATCTGCATGCCAAATGGATCTAAAAATCAGATGCCATGTTCTGCTCGGTGCTGGCCTCCATCTGCCCTTCCCTCTGAAGCTCTCTTTTCACCCGTGGGGTTGAGCTGGACCCCAGTCTGTCATCCTGTCTCTTTTGATCTTCCTCGCAGGTTTAAGACGGAGACAGGTTTTGTACCGAGCCTCATTTTCACTTTGCAAAGAGGTGTGCTGGGAAGTCGATGGCAGCGTGATGTCAGGGACACTTTAATTCCTGGGCCCTGGCTTAGGTGAACGGGGAAAGTCTCCAGATGTTTCTCTATTGGATTTTCACCACAGGGACGCGGAGGCCTCCCCTGTGCGTGCTTAGCACGGACACTGTAATTAGGAGGAGAGATTGGCAGGGGTCACTGACAGCTCTGCTCCCGGGCGTAATGACCAGCTGGCCCCAGTGGTACAGAAGCGCTGACACTTCTGCTTCTGATGGAAACCAGATGCCCACAGGACCCGTGTAATTGCAGAAAGCCTGGTTAGCAGGCTGGGGCTCTGCCAAAGAAGGCACACGGGGGCAAGGCAGGCTTTGTTGTCCTCTTGTCTTTAAATGAACCCTCTCCTCAGAGCTTTGAAATCCTGACCTAGACCTTCGGTGGGTTATTCAAGGAATCGGGCCAGCCATTTCTGCTTTTCCTTACTCAGGAGGGGACAGGCTGGCTGAGTAAGAGGTTACGTTTACTTTTGCTTTTGGAACGAGTGCTTCGTGACTTTGCGACACGGGTCCTATGTGGACTTGGGGACGCCCTCAAGGGTCGTGTCTTACTGGACTGGAGGGGGTCCAGCCCACGGGGGGCCCAGGACACTTTAGCAAGAAAGGAAAATTGCAAGCTCATGTTTATTGCTCAACCTGGGACGCTTACCAGTCTTGTTTGATCTCCCTCAAAGTTGACTTCCACTTCCTTTGCTGGACTGTTTTTCTCACTTCCCTAAGATCTTGTTAAGGCCACGGGAAAAGGAACACATTGTTTCTTTGCCAGAGGTCATCTTTTGCAGAAGCACATTTGGCTTTCAAAGGCCCTGCGGTTCCTGGCCTCGATGAAGAAATGCGCTGAGCTGGTGAACTTTTGAGGCGAATGATCCAGAAAACGTAGAGAGGGGCCTTGGGAGGCAGGACAGGCCTGCACATATTGAGGCAGGAAGGCCACAGGTGGTGCGGGGCAGGGGCGGGGGAGATGCTGAAATCAGGAGAGGTTCCAGCCGCCTTGATGTTGACCATGAAGGCGGGAGGGGAGGGAGCCCAGGCCTCCCTCTGCAGACTGGACCAAGTGACCCGCGACAGTGGGTCTTCTTTCTTTTCGGGGTCTGGTCATCTCAGGGCCCAAGTCTTGACCTGACTTTTAAGAACCTCCCTTTCGGAGTTCCTGCTGTGGTGCAATGGGATTGGCAGTGTCTCTGCAGCACCAGGATGCAGGTTTGATCCCAGGCCTAGCACAGTGGGTTAAAGGATCACACATTGCCACAGCTGTGGCGTAGGTCTCAACTGTGGCTCGGATCAGATCCCTGGCCTGGGAACTCCATAAGCCATGGGGCAGCCAAAAAAGAAAAAACATCCCTTTCACAGCCCAGGGGCCTGTGGGGGTGGGGTGGGGGTGGAAACAGCTCCATGGTTTGTATGTGTGGTTCAAGACTTTGCAGGATCCTGTTGCCTGTCTTGTGTAGCCCCCATGGATCTGCCTCAATGTCTGGGTCACCTTCTTTCTGCGGTTCCTGTGCTCCATCTAAGGGGGCACCTGGTGTGTTCTGGACCCTCCTGGTCTCTGCAGCCAGCCTTTCATTGTCTGGGTGCCCTGGCTACCATCCACGCCCAGCAGTGCTATCCATGTTCACCAGGGACAGTCCAAAGGTGAGTTCTGTGACCCCCCTCTGTGGGACCGTAGTGCAGTTCCCTAGCTGCCAGCAGGGGAGCATGGCCCCCCTTCTCAGAAACCACTTTCCAGCCAGCCTTGATCCACCCGGTGTCTAGGTGTTGCCCAGCCGTCCACAGACTGACATAGTTTTCTTCTTACCTTCACCTCTTTGTACTTGGTCCAAACACGTTCAAACAACACATATTTCATACATGGCAGCTGGAGGAACAAATGGGTTGTGTGGTGGGATTCTCTTCCAGACTTTTAAGAAACCAAAAGAGAGTTTGCCTTCAAAAAAGAATATGGGAAGGCTGTGCCCCCCAAAATGTCTAGGAGTTTTGGCTCTCATATCAGAAATAGCAGGTGATGCATATTCTGCCTGGAATGATGAAGTTTTGGTTGAGAATTTTGAATTTAAGGAAGCCTAAGATAAAAGATTTCACTCCATCCAACCATCCATCTATCCATCAATCCATCCATCCATGCATCAGTTCTTCTGACCATCCATCCATCCATCTATCCATTCATCTATCCATCCATCCATCCATCCATTCACCCATCCATCAGTTCTTCTGAAAATCCATCCATCCATCCATCTATCCACTTATCCATCCATCCATCCATCCATCCAACCACCCATTCATCCATCCATCCATCCACTCATCTATCCATCCATCCATCCATCCATCCATCCATCCATCCATCCACCCATCCATCCATCCACTTATCCATCCATCCATCCATCCATCAGTTCTTCTGACTCTATCCATCCACCCATCCATCCATCCAACCACCCATTCATCCATCCATCCATCCACTCATCTATCCATCCATCCATCCACTTATCCATCCATCCATCCATCCATCCATCCACTCATCTATCCATCCATCCATCCATCCATCCACTTATCCATCCATCCATCCATCCATCCATCCATCCACCCATCCATCCATCCACTTATCCATCCATCCATCCATCCATCAGTTCTTCTGACTCTATCCATCCACCCATCCATCCATCCAACCACCCATTCATCCATCCATCCATCCACTCATCTATCCATCCATCCATCCACTTATCCATCCATCCATCCATCCATCCATCCATCCATCCATCCATCCACTCATCTATCCATCCATCCATCCATCCATCCACTTATCCATCCATCCATCCATCCATCCATCCATCAGTTCTTCTGACTCTATCCATCCACCCATCCATCCATCCATCCACTTATCCATCCATCCATCCATCCATCAGTTCTTCTGACTCTATCCATCCACCCATCCATCCATCTAACCACCCATTCATTTATCCATCCATCCATCTATCCACTTATCCATCCATCCATCCATCTATCCACTTATCCATCCATCCATCCACCCACCCATCCCTTTATTCTTGTACTTATTTTCATTCATTTCCCACAAATACTGATGAGAGTATGAAGACAAATTTCAAGGCTTGAGAAGCATCTAGATTTTTTTCTTAGAGATTTCCATGGCTATATGATTATCATCAGGAAAAAATGTAAGCCAATATTTGAAAGCAGGGGAATGGATACATGTCCATTGATGAGATGTTGCACAGCCATAAAAGTGATGGTTGCCAAGGGCAGGCAACAATATGGAAGATGGTGTGATATGATGGGAAGTGAAAAAGTACATGTAGCATTTGCAATAAACATATTCAATGAAAAAAAGCCTGGAAGGAAATAGAACAATATAAACAGTAGGGTGTGGGCAACTCCTCTTCATTCCATTTCTGTTCGTTTCCCCTCTCCCCAACGCGACCACTCTCTCCACGTTTCCCATTCTTGTTGAGCAAAATGTTAACGCAGAAATTTCTCCCACATTCTCCTTACTTCCTTTGCACCCCTTGAATCTACATCAGCGTTTTCTCCATATAACGGGAAAGATACACTGTCTTTCTGTGGTTGAAAAAAAGAATGTGTGTAAAGGAAGTAAATATAAACACACTCGTATATACATATAAACGTGTATATATGTGTACAAATGTAAGTATATTTTTTAGTTTCTTTTTTCAGAGGCTTTGGCTTATTTCCTACCAATTAAACCTGGGTGGGCTTAGCTGCCTGTGAGCCCCCTGTTGGGAGCCCGGATAGGAGCCCAAATCCTTCAAGTCAGTCACTCAAAAGTGAGAGTCACCTCCTCTGTGGCCACAGAGAAGAATCAGCTCAAGTTTCTTCCTTTAGGAGAATTTTTTTTTTTTTTGCCTTTTTTTAAAATTTTTTTTTTATTTTTAGGGCAGGCTGTGCCTGTGGCATTTGGAGGTTTCCAGGCTAGGGGTCTAATCAGAGTTACAGCTGCCGGCCTACACCACAGCCACAGCAACGCCGGATCAGAGCCGTGTCTGTCACCTACCCCACAGTTCACGGCAACACCGGATCCTAAACCCATGGAGTGAGGCCAGGGATCGAACCCACAACCTCATGGTTTCTAGTAGGATTTGTTTCCACTGCGCCAGGACGGCAACTCCTGGGAGACATTATTGAGATTCATTTAAAAGCATCAGCATGAATGCGCCTGTTTCCACCGGACATTTTCCTTGGCTGAATTAACTCATGGCGTTGATCTGGGCTTCAAATCCTTTGCAGTTTAACCTTTGACGTCCTTTTCACCACATCTCTTGAACTTCTCATTGTATCTGACGCCATTCTCTCGCTGGTGGTCCTGTGCTTGGAATTCATACTCTAACATGATGGGTTTGTGTTGACAGCCTCTGCAAAGAGTAAAATCCTGAAGGCTCTAGACTCTCTCGAAGGGCGTTGCTATGTGGTCCCAGTGCTCGAAAAAGACAGTGACTTCTGGCCCCCAAGTTCTGGGGTGAGTTCTCTGCAGCCAGTTCAAACCTCAGCACCTGGGGTCTGGCCAATGAGAACGCTCAGCACGACCCTGCCAGGAGACCAGGGCCCCTCCAGTTGCACACTCACCCTGGGGCTGCTGTGGGGTCTCCTGGAGGGATGGCGGTGACCAGGCGTGGGAAGGATGCTGCCCCTTGACCAACCCTTGCAGCCTTTCTCTTGGTTGGGTGGTGTTGGTACTCGGAGCTGGGTGTGCCGGGACCCTGCCCAGCCCTGACTCAGGCTGGGGAGAGCCGTCTCTCCCTCCACCCGAGGAAACCCAGGGATGGACCGCGGTCATGCAGGAAAAGGCCGAGCAGGGCTCACCGCGTCTGTCTGTCTCCCCAGCCCTCCCTCTTCTCTGCCCTTGTGCTGTCCTGTCTCTCACTCAGCGAGTTCCTGCCCTACCTGATTCATGGAGAATAAATGACGAGGGAGAAACACAGCGAGGGAAATCGCCTGCCACGGCAGCTCTGGTGTCCACGTGGAAAGCTCGTGTCCAGCCTCTGGAGAGGGGAAGTGTGCAGGGTGGACAAGGGACAGCCTCTTCCAGCAGAGAGAGCGGGCCTGGGAAAACCTCCAAAGGGGGCAGATTTTGAAAATATGTATCTTTGTATGTGATTTCATTTTTTTTTTTTTTACTGAAGTTGATTTGCAATGTTGTGTTAGTTTCAGGTTTACAGCGCAGTGACTCAGTTACACGCATATGAATCTATTCTTTGTCAAAGTCGTTTGCATCATAGTTTATTACAAAATCTTGAGTACGTTCTCTGTGTTCTACAGTAGGTCCTTGTTGGTTACTTATTTTATGTATGGTAGTGTGTATCTGTTAATCCCAAACTCCTTATTTAAAAAGGGGACAGATTTCGGAGTTACCCTTGTGGCTTAGCGGATTAAGAACCTGACGTAGTCTCCCTGAGGATGTGGGTTTTATCCCTGGCCTTGCCCAGTGGGTTAAGGATCCAGCATTGCTGCAAGCCGTGGTGTGAGGGCATAGAGGCGGCTTGGACCCAGCGTTACCATAGCTGTGGTGTAGGCTGGCCGCTGCAGCTCTGATTTGACCCCTAGCCCACGTACTTGCATATGCTGTGGGTGCAGCCCTAAAAAAATTAAAATAAATAGAAAGGGGACAGATATTAGAAAATGCAATTATTGGAGTTCCCGTCTTGGCTCAGTGGTTAACGAATTCGACTAGGAACCATGAGGTTGCGGGTTCGATCCCTGGCCTCACTCAGTGGATTAAGGATCCTGCATTGCCATGAGTTGTGGTGTAGGTCACAGATGTGGGTCAGATCCTGCGTTGCTGTGGCTCTGGCGTAGGCCGGTGGCTACGGCTCCGATTGGACCCCTAGCCTGGGAACCTCCATATGCTGTGGGTGTGGCCCTAGAAAAGACCAAAAAAAAAAAAGACAAAAAAATGCAATTATTTAAGCTCATGAGGACCTGGGGAAGGAGGATTAGAACTTGGCCTCGTTCTTGAAAAAGCAGGTGGCTGGCCCCCAGAGAACCCCCTCGGAGGTTCCTTTGGAGGTTCTGGGGGACAAGGCACATCCAGTCCCTCGGAGGCTGTGTGACACTGGAGCTTAGGGATCTCACCGGCTAAGGCTCTCTGTGGCCTTGTGGTCTCTCTGCCCTCAGGCTGGGCCCGTGTGCCCACCTCCCAGGGCTTCTGTTTCTCCGTCCTGGGCTGCGGAAGAAAGCAGGTTGCCATGCGCCCTGGAGGACGAGGCATATTTAAGGTAAATGTGTCTTTGCTACTCTCTTTGGAAATGCGGTTGAGACGTCAGACCTGAGTAGATCAGAAGTTGTCCTCTTCACACACCTGAAACTTTCAGCAAGTTCAAAATCCCGGAGGGGCGGAGAAAACACGGGGCCGCCGCTGAGCAGCGTGTCTATCGATCCCACTCCTTTACTAAAACTTGGCCGCTGTCAGGCCATGGGGCTCAGCGGGCAGACATGCCCCTGCACCCCCATCCTGCCCTTGAAGCCACACCTTACCAGGGCCAGATGGCTCTTTGGAGACCCACCCACATTCTGAGGGCACTTGGGAAAATAAAATAGGAGCTCCTGTCATGGCGCAGCGGAAACGAATCCCACTAGGAACCATGAGGTTGCGGGTTCGATCCCTGGCCTCGCTCCGTGGATTAAGGATCTGATGTTACCGTTAGCTGTGGTGTAGGTCACAGACGTGGCTCAGATCTGGTGTTGCTGTGGCTGTGGCATAGACCAGCAGCCATAGGTCCAATTAGACCCCTAGCCTGGGGACCACGGGTGCGGCCCTAAAAAGCAAACAAACAAAGAAAAAAAAGCAAAAAAGGCAAAAAAGAAAAGAAAACAAAAGCCTCGTAGCGGATGCATTTGTCAAACAATGAAACTCCTCTGCTTCCCTCTGCATTTGCTCAGACTGGACTGACGTACTTTGAATACCAGGAAAAGGGGAACTCGTGTTCCTTGGTTTCCCCAAAGAGGAAGTGAAACAAACAAGCAAAACAATTCCATTCAAGAAAAAAAATAACCCGCAACCTGCTTATAGAAATATGACTTGGGCCTCCAGTCAACCAGGCGTCTAAAATAAGAACGGTCCTCAGTGTGGATTCTGAGAAGGCTTTTTAAGAATGGGATGAGGAAATGACGCGTCCCCCGGCTCCGTGGACGCAGGAATTGCCTCGGTCTTTGTGCTTGGAGATGACCCCCTGCCAGACTGCTTCTCCATCCAAGAGCCACCGCCCATGGCTGGAGAACTGCCCAAGGGCCACGGATGTTAAGAAAAAGCCGAGGAGAGTCCTGTGAGGGGCCGTGTGCTGTGTTTGTGCCTTCGAATGATCTCGGGGCTTAGCTTTTTCAGTTAATAAGATGACAGGCAACCAGCAATCTCTCTTGCTCTCAGCTCCTTGCAAAAAGGGTCGCCCTTTGCATGGGGCTCCTCACCTGCCAAGGGCCCCCTTCGCCTGGGGAGCCAGGAGTTCCTCAGTGGAGCTAAGTGGCCAGTTTCTACATACGGAGTGAGGAGGACGGGAGGGGCCAGGAGAGGTCACTCTTTGGCAGTTTCTTCCTCCCTTGATGACTCCCCAGTTTTCTCAGGGTCACCAGGAGAGGGGGCTACTTCCTCTGTGGTCACAGTGGCAGGTGCTTTGGGTAGTAGCTGCTCCCGTCAGCGGCCCCACCTCGCTGAAGGTTGGAGTTGGTTGTGGGGATGCAGTGGGTATCTTTGCGAAAGATGCTGTCTGCACGGGCCACTGCCCAGTCACCGTCAGGGTCTCCCGGTTACAGGTAGGGCTTAGGAGGGGACCATGTGGGCATGAGCGTCCTGCCCAGTGGGAGACGAGGATGCTGGGAAGGCGGAAGAGGCGGCCGGGAAGCACCTGCGGGCCCCTCGCCCTCCTCCCAGGTGTGCTTTCTCAACCACACATGGAATTCAAGGGTCCTGGACTTGCATGGGACAGATGGCTTCCCCATTTTCAGTACCTCCAGCCTTGGACCAAATTTGGCATCTCCACACATCCATTGTGGGGCCAGCACTCAGCAGCAGTGGTGGCAGGAGTTCCTGCCATGTTGTCTGGACAGAAACCCCAGGGAACTTCTCACCGCATTACAATTGCTTCAGAAATGTAGAAAGTAGAGAATTCCTGTCGTGGCGCAGCAGAAATGAATCCGACTAGGAACCATGAGGTTGCAGGTTCAATCTCTGGCCTTGCTCAGTGGGTTGAGGATCCGGCATTGCCCGTGAACTCTGGTGTAGGTCGCAGATGCGGCTCAGATCTCACGTTGCTGTGGCGTAGGTCAGCAGTTGTAGTTCCGATTAGACCCCTAGCCTGAGAACCTCCATATGCCTTGGGTATGGCCCTAAAAAGACAACAAAGACCAAAAAAAAAAAAAAAAATAGAAATTGTATTCACTCTTCACCCCTTTGAAATGTTGGATGGGTATGTTAGACTCATGGCTGGCACTTGTTATCAAGTGAGCTAAGGAAGCACATCCATTTAAAAAATTTTAATTGGCATATAGTTGGTTTTCAATATTGTGTTCGTTTCAAGTGTGCAGCAAAGTGATTCGGTTATGTGAGTTCCCGCTGTGGCTTGGTGGGTTAAGAATCCGAGTGGTATTCACGAGTATGTGTATTTGATCCCTGACCTCACGCAGTAGGATAAAGGATTTGGCATTGCCACAAGCTGCGGTATAGGTTGAAGACGCAGCTTGGATCTGGCATTGCTGCAGCTGCAGCTCTGAATCAGCCCCTAGCCTGGGAACTTCCATATGCCATGGGTGCGGCCCTAAAAAAAAAAAAAGAAAAAAAGATTCAGTTACATATGTATTTATATATATTCTTTCTTTTGCATTTTCTTCCATTATAGGTTATTACAAGATAGTGTATATATTTTCCTGTGCTGTACAACAGGTCCTCGCTGGTTATTTATTTTATAGAGATTAGTGTATAAATGTTAATCCCACATTTATCCCTCCTCCGACAGCTATTTTTATACCAGACGTGTAGGAACAGTTTTGATCATATTGTATGTTTCAGTACCACTGGCTTCCTTTGCAACAGGCGTGCGTTTTATTTTAAGGATTTGAGAACATTCTTCCGGGAAGGAGTCTGGAGCCTCCCCCACACGGCTGCCCACATCAGGAGCCTCAGATACAGAGGCCTTTTTCCTTGCCTTTGGCCTCAGCATCCAACACTCCACTCTTCTCATGGAAACTCCGGGGGAGCGGCAGCGGAAACTCCATCCGATGCTTCACTGGGAATCGGCACTAAGTTGGGGGGGGTGGCACCGCCTTCCAGGCCAGGATGGGGAAGCCCCTGCAGTGGGAAGGGGCGGCGGGGGGGGGGGGACAGGCACCCTGGGGTCACATGAAAGTCTAGTCATGGGACTTAGATTTTCTTTGGTTTTCCCCCAAAGGCTGCTCTTTGAACTCAGACCCCTCCAATGGGGCTGGTCTTTTGACTGGTGTTGGGTTTTCTGAATCCGCTTCATTGAGCGCTCCTGGGGGACCAAGGTGGCCAGTGAGATGCCAGGAATTTTTTTTCCTCTAATGTTATTTAAAGAGAGCTGTTTTGTTATGAAAGTATGCATGTTTATTCTTCGTAAAAAAATAGATGAATTTAAAAGGAAAAGCAGGAGTTCCGTCATGGCGCATCGGAAACGAATCCGACTAGGAACCAAGAGGTTGAGGGTTTGATCCCTGGCCTTGCTCAGTGGGTTAGGATCTGGCATTGCCGTGAGCTGTGGTGTAGGTGACAGACTCGGCTCTGAATTGGTGTTGCTGTGGCTCCAATTAGACCCCTGGGCTGGGAACCTCCATATGCTGCTGGTGCAGCGCTGAAAGTACAAAAGAAAAAAATAAAAAATAAAAAAAAATAAAAGCAAAAACATCAACTGTACTTTCTGCCACTCCTTTCTGCTAAGGATGCAGCGTCGATCTTTCCATGTGGAAGGGACGCTGGTGTACACACTGCTTCTAACCGGCTTAGCAATGTTTTATGAACATTTTCTCATGTTAAAACGTTTTGTTACACTCTTCCTTCAATACAACCTACTTTGTCAATGCTTGGAATTAATTTCTATTCCCAATGTGTTTGTTCAACCTCCCAGGGTTGGCACCTGGATTTTTTTTTTTTTTAGGGCTGCACCCATGGCATATAGAAGTTCCCAGGCTAGGGGCTGAGTCAGAGCTATAGCTGCCCGCCACAGGCACGGCAATGTAGGATCTGAGCTGCGTCTGTGACCTACACCACAGCTCATGGCAACATTGGATCCTTAACCCACTGAGCGAGGCCAGGGATCGAACCCGCATCCTCATGGATCCTAGTCAGATTCATTTCTGCTTCGCCACAACGGGAACTCCCGGCAGAGGCATTTTTTAAATGGATGCCCATCCTGTGTCCAGAATCAGTATTGATTTAGCTCAGGAGAAGGTTTGTACAGGAGGCTTTTGTTTCTTTCTGGCAGTGCTATGAGACACAGAAATTAAAATCAAAATTGAACTTTCCAAGTAAGCAGCTGCCCCATTCAGAAACAATTTCAGCCAAAACTCTCTGACCTCCCTGGCCCAGGAACAAGCCAGAGGCCTGGGAGCTGCCCTCCACTGCCCCCTCCACCCATCAGGGGAGGTGGGGGGAGAGCAGGGTGGGGTCTGCGAGGGAGAAAAGGAAGGGAGTCAACTTCCTAAAGAGGTGGGGTGTGGTGAGTGGTGTGCTGAGCACAGAAGCGTCTCGAAGCCAGCAGACCTGGGCCTGGCTTTGTCTCTGACAGGCACCAGCTCTTAGGTTTCACATTACCATTCGTGGCACTTATCACAGCACCTAGTTTTTCCTTTGCATCTGGTCTGTTTTAAGGATCAAAATAGATTCTTTAGTAAAAGTGCGGAAGAATAGTTTATTTCAGAAGAAAATATAGAGAGTGCTGTTGGGATTAAAGGGAGCGCTAAAATCCAGGGCCGGTTGTACATAAATGTACTCAAAGGATTATAACATTGGGCACAGTTTATTATAGCTTTTCATTTGCTTGTTTGACCCCCTAGGTCTCTGAGAGGCCTGGAACGGATTCGCCAGGAGGGCCCAGCTCTGGCCAGCCTGCCTCTCAGCCTTTCGGCCTCCAGAGCCTGAGGGGTACATGTCCAGGGTCTAAACCCATCTGTGTGTGGGACTTTGGTCGTTGGCCACCTGCCGGCACTGACTTCCTGGGAAACCTGATTGGCTCAGCTCTCTTGGCACTTCCGGTTTGCTTTCAGGTACCACTTGTTTGGGGCAGTACAGAAACCAAAGAAAGAAACCCGCAAACCCAACCAACCAACCGAAGAAAGGATAACTTGATTTTTTTCTGGAAGCAGCTCCCACCAGGGAAGTGGCTGGTGAGAGGCTCTCCTCTCTGGCTGTTAAGGCTTCGGGAAATTTCAGCAAAGAAGGGCCTGGAACTGGTGCTCTGTGTTTGTTGGGCTGATTAAGGGCCAAGCTTTGTTTTCAAAAAGCCATGCGTTTGTGGTTTTTTTTACTTTTTCGGGCCATACTCATGGCATATGGAAGCTCCCAGCCTTAGGGGTCTAATCAGAGCTGCGGGCCTACACCACGGCCACAGTAACACGGGATCCGAGCTGCATCTGCAACCTACACTGCAGCTCACAGCAACGCCCAATCCTTAACCCACTGAGCGGGGCCATGGATTGAACTTGCATCCTGGTGGAAACCAGTGGGTTTGTTAATGCTGAGCCGCAACGGGAATTCCAAAAATCCATGAGTTTCTGGCAGCAGCTTCTGACTCTGGCTGCACATCACCTTGGGGACTTTAAAAACATGCCCATGACAAGGCCCAACACAGACCAACGGATCTCCAGTGGAGACCTGGGCTCAGATTTTGCCGAGTGGATTTGAGAGCAGAGCTAGTCTCGGGGGCCATGTGCCCAGGGGATGCAGGAGAAAGTTCTAGATCAGCCAATGATACTCTGCTTCACCTCCCCCAGCCTCTCCAGGCTTCACTTTCAGTCCCGACCTGCCAGCCATCGGTCCTCAGGCTTTGCTGCACCTGACAGTCTTCGGGAGCATCCTGTGCTGGGGCTGCTGTTACAAAGCATCAGAGGCTGGGTGCTTAGAACAACAGAAATGTGCTTTCTTGCGGTTCAGGCCCAGGGCAAGGTGTCAGCAAGGCTGGTTCCTCCTGGAACCCCTGAGGGAGGGTCTCTTCGCTGACTCTCCCCTGGCTCCCGTGGGCCCCTCAATCCCTGATCCCTTGGCTTGTGGACGAACCACGCCACTCTCTTCATGTGGCCTTTGTCCTGTGTCTGTGCATCTTCTTCTCTGTCTCCTATAAGGACATGCTACTCATTGGGTTTATGGCTCCCCCTAACCCAGGATGGAGCGCTTGTCCTTAATTCCCTCCAATCGGGTCATATTCTGAGGTTCCGTGGGGACTGATCTTCTGAGGGGGGCAACACCCTTCAACCCATGCCACCTGGAGGGTTGTTTTTTTATTTTTATTTTTTTTAATTTTTAAAAATTTTTTGTCTTTTTGCCATTTCTTGGGCCTCTCCCGCGGCATATGGAGGTTCCCAGGCTAGGGGTCGAATCGGAGCTGTAGCCATCAGCCTACGCCAGAGCCACAGCAACGCGGGATCCGAGCCGCGTCTGCAACCTACACCACAGCTCACGGCAACGCCGGATCATTAACCCACCGAACAGGGCCAGGGATCGAACCCGAAACCTCATTGTTCCTAGTCGGGTTCGTTAACCACTGCGCCACGACGGGAACTCCGAGGGTTGTTTTTTTTAATCTTTTTAGGGCTGCACCAGAGGCACATGGAGATTCCCAGGCTAGGGGTTGAATTGGAGCCACAGCTGCCAGCCTACACCACAGCTACAGCAACACCAGATCTGAGCCGTGTCTGCGACCTATACCACAGCTCACGTCTTCAGGGATGCTAGTCAGCTTCGTTTCCACTGAGCCATGATGGGACTCCCATCTGGACAGTTTTTAAAACTCCTAGTGTCCATGGAGTTCCTGTTGTGTCTTAGCAGGTTGAGGACCTGGCTCTCTGTGAGGATTCGGGTTTGATCCCTGCCCTCAATCAGTGGGTTAAGGATCAGGCATTGCCATGAGCTGTAGGTTGCAGCTGCAGCTCTGATTGGACCCCTAGCCTGGGGAATTTCCATACGCTGCAGGTACCACTCTAAAAAAGAAAATCCAGGAGTTTCCCGTCGTGGCTCAGTGGTCAACGAATCTGACTAGGAACCATGAGGTTGCGGGTTTGATCCCTGGCCTCGCTCAGTGGGTTAAGGATCCGGTGTTGCCATGAGCTGTGGTGTAGGCTGCAGACTCGGCTCGGATCTGACTGTTGCTGTGGCTCTGGGATAGGCTGGCGGCTACAGCTCCGATTGGACCCCTAGCCTGGGAACCTCCATATGCTGCGGGAGCAGCCTAAGAAATGGCAAAAAGACAAAAAAAAAAAAAAAATCCAAGATCACCCCAAGTCAATTTCACCAGACCTGGGACCAGGACACAGGCCTGGGGACTCTCAAAGCTCCTGGTAATTTCGACACGCAGCCTTGGATGCAAAACACAAGGGAGGCTTGTGTTTTCAGTTGCTTTTTTCTTTTGAAGTTTTATTGAAGTCTAGTTAATTTACAGTGTTGTGATAATTTCTGCTGTACAGCGCAGTGGCCTCATCATGCAAGTGCACACATCCATTCTCTCTCTGAGTCTTTTCCCACAGAGATGATCACAGAACACCAGGTAGAGTTCTCTGTGCGAGACACCAGGTCCCCATTTCAGGTGCGTTTCATACTGAAGAGCATCTAAACTGAGAGGCTCTGTGGGGTTGCACCTGGTGGAGGGCTCAGTGCAGTTTCTAGTCTTGCTGGGTCTTTGGCTGCCGTGTGTGTGTGTGTGTGTGTGTGTGTGTGTGTGTGTGTGTGTGTGTGTCTTTTTTCTGTACACGACACATGATGAAAGGGCCGCTGTGGGCGCCCAGCTCTGGCGTCGGCGGTCCCGTGTTATTTCTGGCTCTCCTGCACCTGGGCAGCCTCTGCTGGACGCGGTGATGTTTGTTGTCACTGGGCAGCACCGCTGCTTTGTAATCCGAATCCCTCGTGGTCCCGCGAAGGTGGAGAACAAAGCGTTTCTTCAGTTTTCCTTGATGTAGTCGCCGTTTTCTTATAAAAAACCCTGAAGCCGGTTTCCCTGGGTTGGTCAGCTGGGTTTCCTACCAAGGGCTTTTGATCCACAAAAGGGCTATTCAGCACTCCCTCCGGTCTTAATTGATTGCAGACCCTCTGGACGGCGGGCCCTGTGGGGCTGGGAGCCCCGTCTGGTTTCCATTCCGCCTGAGGGCTGCGCCCCCTTCACGTCGGAGCCCTGCTGGCACCAGACCCCCGAGGTGGCTCTGTCCCCACTCGGATCCCAGCTGGCTCTCAGTGGGGTGGAATTGGAGCAAATATGAGCCTGAGATGTCGGCTGGGGTTGGTTCCCAAAGCTGGTGGCCTCATCCTTTTGGTCCTGGAGCTGGTTCGCTTCTAGGCAAAGGGGGCAAGAACCTGGCAGAGGCGCCGCGTGGAGAGGCTGGCTTGTCCCAGAACACTGCCCTTGGGACCTGAGGGGACTCAACCCCCAGCTCTGCCAGGCCCAGCCATGGGACATGGAGCAATTTCTTAGGCTTTTTGTACCATTCATGACCTCTCATGATGTGGTCCCTGAGGCTAATTGAGTGTGACCTTTAGCTCTGGTGCCAGATAAATTCTCGCTGTCATCGCTCCTTATTGAAGGCATGACTGCCTGCCTGAAAATTGTCACATTGGAGGGCACAGTTTGGTCATTTAACATCATAAGGGAAGGGTCATTTTTTTCTTTTGTTTTCCCCAGCTGCACCTGTGGCATATGGAATTTCCTAGGCCAGGGGTTGGTTCAACTGAAGCTACAGCTTCTGGCCTGTGTCACAGCCACAGCAACACTGCGTCCGAGCTGCATCTGCAACCTACCCCCCCGCAGCTTGTGGCAATGCGGGATCCTTAAGCCACTGAGCGGGGCCAGGGATCCAACCGGTATCCTCATGGAGATCACATCGTGTCTTTAACCTGCCCATGCGCAACGCAAACTCCAAGGAAATGTTCTTTATTGGTGGTTTGGAAAGACATGAAAGGGCTCCAATTTAAAAACAATTTTTTTATTGGAGTGTGGTAGACTTACATGTTGTATTTGTTTCAGGTGTACAGTAAAGAGAATCAGGAGTTCCCGTCGTGGCTCAGCAGTTAACGAATCTGACTAGCATCCATGAGGGTGCAGGTTCGATCCCTGCCCTTGCTCAGTGGGTTAAGGATCCGGTGTTGCCGTGAGCTGTGGTGTAGGTCGCAGACATGGCTTGGATCCTGCATTGCTGTGGCTGTGGCATAGGCCCATGGCTACAGCTCTGATTCGACTCCTAGCCTGGGAACCTCCATATGCCACTGGTGCACCCCTAAAAAGAAAAAATAAAATAAAACAGATGCCCCAAAGAAGGCCACACATCCTTTCAAAAAAAAAAAAAAAAGAAAAGAAAAGAAAAAGAGAATCAGCTCTACATATACATACTCATTCTTTTTCAGATTCTTTTCCCATATAAGTTATTACGGTGTATTGAGTAGAGTTCCTTGTGCTTTACAGTAGGTCCTTGTTACTTATCTATTTTATATACAATAGTGTGTCTATATTAATTCCAACTTCCTAATGTTCCCTCTGAAAGGGCTCCAACTCATTACTCCCAGCAACCCTGCTCATTTCTCCTTCTCCTGGGCACTGTAGCTTTCCTTTCCCGATGCCTTTCCAAGGCCTGAAGCTCTTCTCTGGAATTCTTTCCCAATTTTAAAAAAATTTTTTATAACTGCATGTGTAGCATATGGAAGTTCCCAGGCTCGGGGTTGAATGGGAGCTGGAGCGCTGGCCTACACCACAGCCACAGCAACACGGGATCCAAGCTGCGTCTGCAACCTACACCACAGCTCACGGCAATGCTGGATCCTTAACCCACGGAGCAAGGCCAGGGATTGAACCTGTGACCTCATGGACACTATGTCAGGTTCTTAACCCACTGAGCCACAGTGGGAACTCCTAGAATTCCTTTCCAAGTCTTTTTTTGTCTTTTTGCCTTTTTCTAGGGCCACTCCCTCGGCATACGGAGGTTCCCAGGCTAGGGGTCCAATCAGAGTTGCAGCCGCCAGCCTATGCCACAGCCACAGCAATGCCAGTTCAGAGCCGAGTCTGTCACCTACACCACAGCTCATGGCAACATCGGATCCTTAACCCACTGAGCAAGGCCAGGGATCGAACACTTAACCTCATGGTTCCTAGGGCTGGGTGGGTGCCGGATGGGTCAGTGGTGGCAATGCCTGGAAGGCTCTGTGGATCACATGATTCCCAGGGCCTGAGCGGAACTGCAGCAGGAATGCAAGGCAAAGTCAATTTGATGAGGACAGCAAAGGGCTCCGTATTTGGTTGAGAGCTGTCACTAGAACTGGCCATGGTGTGTGCGTAGGGAAGCCTGGGGATATTTTTCCTATGTTTCAAACTGGTAGAGAAAGCACACGCCATGCTGGACTTTGCTGGAACTCTGAATTGAAATGCATAAGGTTCTGGGTCAGATCTGGGGCAGCTTTGGCATAAGACAGACCAAACCAGAGCCTTCTAGAGGCTGGCACAGCAGTGGGCAGGGGCTCTCTCTCCTCACAGTAGCCTTCTCTGCAGACGACTTCTCTGCAGTAGCACACCTGCCCTGGGAGCTGTGCTCTGTCCCCTGGGATCAGGGAGGAGCAGCCAAGCCTGGGTCACGTCCATGCCCTCGGGAAGCTCACAGTCTCCCCTGAGATTCTCACACTTTAGTTACCTCAGAATCCCCTGGAGGGCGGGCCCCACCCCCAGAGTTTCTGATTCAGCAGGTCTGGGGCAGGGCCTGAGAATCTGCATGTCTAACAGACTCCCAGATGATGCTGATGCTGCTTGTCTGGGGACACCACTTCGAGAACCCCTCATCTAAGATGAGGGCAGTCCCAAACTTTGGCTTCCTGAGAGTCATCTGTGCCTAGTTTCTGGAGATTTTGATTTCAGTAAGTCTGCCATGGATTGGGAGATGCCTGCATTTTGACAATATCCCTGGGGAGTCTGATATTTGTGAGCTGCAGGCGTATAGACAGGGGTGCTTGTTGCTGTAGCTCCCGGGATCCCCCCACTGGACAGCTGGATTCTGGAACTCCGGGGCAGTGTCCCACACTCTCACAATGGGGCCAGGTAATGCTGGCCAGGGATGGGGGAGAAAGACTGGGATTGGCAGAAAATTTTGACCTTGCTCAAGCTCATCAGGGCTGGGTCCTGGACCTCACAGTGTTCCCTGCTCCCCAACTTCAGAGGCTGTTGAGTGTTTCCTTGCTCATAGAGCCTAGTTTTTGAATGCTTACCTTCAGTCTCCCAAGAAAGCAGAGATGCTACCCAATGGCTAATGACATGCAGCTGCTTATGCAAATATGTGCTCCTGGCTTTTCTCTCATCTTTCCTGTGCAAGGCTTATGCAACCTGCCGGACTGAGTCATGCCCCCAGTCCCCCTCTCCCACCCCAACACTCAGGAGATGCAAAAATGCTAAACATAGGAGTTTGCAAAACCGTGCAGTTTAAACCAGATTTGCTTTTCTAAGCAAAATGTTCCAGCTCCACCTGATGCAGTCACGTGACTAGGACTTTGTGGAGATTCCTCCAAGGAAGGTTCAGGGAATGGAGGAAGATTTAAGAGGTCAGAGGGCAAAGGGCAGTTTTTGCTGCTGTGAGGCTCTATTATGGGGCAATCACGACTGCAGAACATAGAGGAAGGGTAATCCAGACTCATCCAGAAAAGTGAAGCCTGTGTTCCTGCGTTTCTCTCTCTCTCTCTCTCTCAGCTACACAGAAGAAAGGTGTGGGGGAGGAATGAGAGCTCAGAATGTGGAGCAGGTGCCGACCTGGCTCCCCCCACCCCGCCCCACATAGGAATGGAGTCCCTCAGTTTCTGCACTTGTCAAATAAGAGGAAAGTGTCTCTCCCTGCAGAGGGAGATCTGAGAGGATGTGCAGTGTTTGAAGCTGGCTCCCTGCTTCAAACACTGCCAAGATGCCATCAGGACCCTCTGCAGACAGCGGCTGGGAGCGGGCACCCCCCCCATTTTAATGGGGAACCCACCTGGAGAAGCCTGAGGACTCTAAGGGGGGCGGTGGGTCAGGAAATGAAAATGCTTTCTGACCTTGTATGGGCAGTTTTATTATGAATATCCTGGAGGAAGCGTGCAGCTGGCTGGGTGCCTCGCTGCTATTTTCATTAGAGCCATTTGTCCTTACCTGGCTTTTATGACATCTTCAAGGACACTCGAAAGGACGATGGAGAGAGAGCGCCATGCTTTGATAAACGGAGGGACTCCCACGCTAATAAACACTTGTCCTAACAATCCTTGTCACCCAGTGTCCCATTCGCCTTAGTTCAAACCCAAAGGTGGCAAGGGGGCTGGGAGGCGGGGCTGCGTGGTGGCCGGCACAGAGCGCATGCGCATGTGTGGCGCAAGCAGGCGTGATGGATTTCCACGTGCCGCTGGCCGAGGTACAAGGCTTGGTTCCACCGCTGGTACGTGGGTTGAGTGATCGTGGGTAAGACTCCAATGCGTTTCTTTGAGCTTCAATTTCTTTATTTACCAAAAATGACAAAATCTCCCAATTTGCCAGACTTTCAGTTACGGGGTTCCAGTGTCGTGGCTCGCATACTGTCTGTAAACTGTTAGGTGAGAATAAAACATTTTATAAGCAGCCATCTCTGCTCAGCAGAAAGGCTCTGAGTCCATTTAGTTACTGGAAAGTGTGACCGTGTGAAGATGCTTGAGGCCAAGGAGCCGCCGTTTCCCGCCTCCTCCCTGGAGCCCGGGCTGCTCGCTGGCTCACCTGTCGGGGGCGGGGAGGGCAGCCTTGGTTCCACGTTCCCTGTGTGAGTCCTTGGCTCTGTGCACTGGGTTCTGATTAGGGCAGGGGTTCTCCCTCTCCCGGTGCCATAACCTCTTTGAGGAACTTATGGACCCCTTATCTTAACTATCCCTTGTTAGGATAATTTTTTTTTTTTTTTTTTGTCTTTTGTCTTTTTAGGGCCACATCCGCGGCATATGGAGGTTCCCAGGCTAAGGGTGGAATGAGAGCTGTAGCCGCCGGCCTATACCACAGCCACAGCAACTTAGGATCCAAGCTGTGTCTTTGACCTACACCACAGCTCATGGCAACTTGAGATCCTTAACCCACTGAGTGAGGCCAGGGTTCGAACCCGCATCCTCATGGATCCTAGTCGTGTTCATTACTGCTGAGCCACAACGAGAACTCCTTTAGTGTATTTTCTGATAAGACCTGCCAGTAGTTCTGATAACCATTCTAGTTGCAAAACAGTGATGGGCAATCAACACTGTTCTGAGATTTCTGGAACAAGTGTAATGTATCAAAGTATCTGATTTCTAATCCATGGCCCCAATCCCAGGTTCTGTCTCTGCTCTTTGTGTGTCCATTGATGATGGAAGGAAATGCTGATTTTCAGTTGGGGGTCAGTGAAAATGTGAATAACATTTTCCTGTGCAATTTCAAAGACCCCCCTGCCCTACGTTCTGTCCATGGAAACTCCTGATTAGGACCCTTCGAATCAGTGTTTAATACCAGGAATGTCTGCCTGGCTTCCTTCAACCGTGCTGTGCATTTCTCCCCCTTCCCTCCTTCCCTTCCTCCCGCCATCCCTTCCTTCCCCACTGTTTTCCCAGCCTGATACAAAATCATCCTTAATAAATATTTCTGGAAGGAACAAATCTGCCGAGGCCAGCTCAGCAGGATGGGGCTGAAGAACGGGTGGTGTGGAACTTAAGGAAAAAAGTTAACATAAAACGAGACGAGTTCCTGTCGTGGCGCAGTGGTTAACGAATCCGACTAGGAACCATGAGGTTGCGGGTTCGGTCCCTGCCCTTGCTCAGTGGGTTAAGGATCCGGCATTGCTGTGAGCTGTGGTGTAGGTCGCAGACGTGGCTCGGATCCCGCGTTGCTGTGGCTCTGGCGCAGGCCGTCAGCTACAGCTCCAATTCGACCCCTAGCCTGGGAACCTCCATATGCCGCAGGAGCGGCCCAAAGAAATAGCAAAAAAACCCAAAAAACAAACAAACAAAAAAACGAGACACAGAGACATTTATCTTAAGTAAAGGTGGGAACCGGGGGACGCAAGGTCTCAGGGACCAAGAGCCCTGCCTCCAGAAACCACACTGCTTTTATTGTGCTCTTTAGATGAGATCCAGTGAGGAGTGGCTATGGGTGGATGATATAGGGTTTGTTTACTATTGTTTAAGTTCTTTTACTATTTTAAAAGCCACTTAGCTGGTGAAAGGTTAAGCTCTTCTTAAGCTTAAGTCATTTACCAGCACCGTGACTGTTTTTAAAGTAAAGAAGGACAAGATGGAGTTTTCAAAGAAACATGTCTTGCGACACAAATCCCTTTGATTGCAGGCGTGAGGGGGAGCTTCTGTTATGAGCGTGGTGTTGTATAAGGTGATGATAAAAAGTGCTCCATCAAGACCCCTGCCCTCCCCCTGGAGCTCTGGGGCTGGAGCGCCGTCCCAGGACTGGAAGCACCCGAGTGGGAGAACTGCAGTAGAGCTTGAGGTCAGAATCCCAACTCCGGGCTCTGATCCAGACACCTCTTTTTTAAACACTGAGCTATCGTTGATGTATTGCGTGAGACTAAGGTATACCACAGGTAGATCTGATACATCTGTGTTGCCATACGATCCCCATGGAAGCATTAGCTAACAGCTCCATCACATTCTGTAATTGTCATTTCTTCTTGTGCCATCACCTCCTAAGTCTCGGTTCCACACCTGAAAAGAGGAGGTGAGAGCAGGGGCTGCCCTGTGGGTGGTCAGGTCAAAGAAGATGATATTTGGGGAATACTTAGAGCACACGGCGCGTGGTCAGGGTGACGAGTTGTCCCATTTTCCTGGGATTTCCTGAAGGGCCTGAGATTCCCTGGATGCTAGGGTTAAAATCTTAACAGTTCCAAGCAAGTGGGGGATAAGTTGGCACCCTGTTGGGTGCCCAGCAAGTATTAGCTACTTATACCCTTGGGTAGCATTGCCCACGAAAGGAGGAGGGTGGTGAAGAGGGTGTGAGGCTGCAAAGGCTGAGCTTCAAAGGGAAGGGGCCCTGTGGGATTTTTTTTTTTTTTCTGTCTTTTCTAGGGCTGCACCTGTGGCATATGGAGGTTCCCAGGTCAGGGGTCTAATTGGAGCTGTAGCCGCCGGCCTACACCAGAGCCACAGCAACGTGGGATCCGAGCCACGTCTGCGACCTACCCCACAGCTCACGGCAACGCTGGATCCTTAACCCCTGAGTGAGGCCAGGGATTGAACCTAAAACCTCATGATTCCTAGTCAGATTTGTTAACCACTGAGCCACAACAGGACTCCGGGATTTTGATTTTCTTTCTTCCTCCCTCCTTCCTTCTTTCCTTTCTTCTTCTTTCTCTTTCTTTCTTTCTTTCTTTCTTTCTTTCTTTCTTTCTTTCTTTCTTTCTTTCTTTCTTTCTTTCTTTCTTTCTTTCTTTCTTTCCTTCTTTCTTTCTTTCTTTCTTTCCTTCTTTCTTCCTTCCTTCCTTCCTTCCTTCCTTCCTTCCTTCCTTCCTTCCTTCCTTTCTGGCTGTACTCCCGGCATATGGAAGTTCCTGGTTCAAGGACTGAATCTGAAAAGCAGCTATATCTCAATAAGATAAATTTTGAAAAACTGCAAAAAAAAAAAAAAAAAAAAGGATTGAATCTGAGCTGCAGCTTCCACCTATGCCACAGCTTCAACCTACGCTGCAGCTGTGGTATCACCAGATCCTCTAACCCACTGCACTCCAGGCCAGGGATTGAACCCAAGCCTCTGCAGTGGCCCTAGCTGCTGTGGTTAGGTTCTATCCCACTGTGCCACAATGGGAACTCCCAGGATTTTGATTTTCTTACAATTAACCGAAAAGGATGCCCACCCTTTGTGACCCACTTTAAAATGGAATGCCTCAAGGGAGTTCCCTGGTGGTCTAGTGATTGGGACTCGATTTCACCACTGCGGCCTGGGTTCAATCCCTGGTCTGGGAATTGAGATCCCACATCAAGCCACTGCATGTGACAGCAAAAAGAAAAAATAAAAAGAAAAAAAAAATTGAGCACCTGTAGAAAAATGAAAGGCATAAAGCCCAAACCTCAAGAACCCCAGCATGATGGATGGACGGCTGAGAGGAAGCCCTGGGCGTCACCCTCATGGACCCCGCCTCATCATGGACTTCCCAGGCACCTGCTGGGGATTCTGGGGCATGGGAATTTTCTGTAACAATAGGCTACTTGTAAAATTTTTTTTACAAACCCACAAGCTGTGGGAGCTCTAGGTAAGTGTTGTGAAATCAGGATGCTATTCTGCGGGCTGACATGTCAGGGATTGGTTGCAGTTTCTATCCCCCCCATCCCCACCCACTAGGGCTGTTAGCTGGTGCTGAAAGCCGGAAAAGTCAATATTCTAATTTTTGCTTCCTGAGCAGATGAATCCTGGGTTCCTGAAAGTGCAGGTCTTTTTGGGGTACAAATTGCCCTTGTCCCTCGTGCCTCTTGGAGAGGAAAGACGCAGAGCGGCCCTGGCCTGTAACTATTAGAGCCCCTTTCCTCATTTTTCAATCGATGGTGGAATTTGACTGTTGCCGTTGGAATTGATTTTATGTATCTGTGTCTTCAGGAAATGCATGGACATCTCACTGCTCTCTTTACATAAAATGCTTGTTGATGGACTCTTCTGCTTCTGCTGTCCTGGCCACCGTCCCCAGGCGACACGATGGGGTCATGGAATTGAACCCTCTGCCTTTCCTCTCACTGGCTTCAGGAGTTCCTAAAAGATGCCTTAGAGGGGGGCTTCCAGCTGAATGTCACTGAGAGAAGTTTAGCAAAATATGTGTATGCGTACGTGCATATGTATGTGTGTGTGTGTGTGTGTGTGTGTGTGTGTGTGTGTGTGTATGTGCATGCATGTGAGTGTAACTGGGGAGATTTCTCCAAAGGATACTTAAACCTTTAATATCCACACGCACGCTAACATTTTTGGTTCCAGTCTAGGTGCAAATGCCTGTAGCCATGTATGTATCCATGCAGGTGTGTGTGTACACATGTATGTGTGGCTGAATCATTTTAACACAATACACTCACCCTACATAGGCTATACATTCTGACATATTCCTTTCTTTCTTTCTTTCTTTCTTTTTTTGCTTCTTATGGCCTCCCCCGCGGCATTTGGAAACCCCCAGGCTAGGGGTTGAATCGGAACTGCAGCTGCCAACCAAAGCCACAGCCACAGCAATGCGGGGTCTGAGTTGCATCTGCGACCTACACTGCAGCTCATGGCAATGCCAGATCCTTAACCCACTGAGCGAGGCCAGGGATCGAACCTGCATGCTCTTGGATACTTGTCAGGTTCTTAACCCACTGAGCCACCATGGGAACTCCCTGACATATTCTATTCCTATTCCATTCTTGTGCCATTTTTATTGGTTGTTGGCTGTGACTGTCTCAGTTGATTTCATGACTTGCTGGTGGGTTGAGATCTTGTACAGATGCTGCTGGAGAACGGGACTTTGCAGGCGTGGGCAGGATGCATTGAGGCTTGGGATGCAACCAAGGAATTCCTGGGGTGGGGTGCGGCGGGGTGGCCTGCTTCTAGTGTTTTCTGCATTGGGGCACCTCCTCTTTCCTTCTGGCCTTGACCTCTGTCTGCCTTTGTTTCCATCAGACTAATTTTTTCCCTTTTAACCTCAGGCCATCAGCCTGATCCCTTGCCCCTACGGCTGCTCTGGTCTCCGCGGGGTCTGCCCTACCTCGCCCTGGCCTGGGTGAGAGGCAGGGGCAGGGGGCACGGTGGCTGGGAGACTTTTGATTGACTGCGGGCGCCTAGCCTCATGGCCACTGCAGATGGTGTGGCTCAGTCGGGCCACTCTAGATCACCGCCCAGCTTGACAGACCAGGAAGCCCTGCCTCCAGCTCACTGACGCACCGCACGTCCAGATCCAGCAGTAAGTAGGGGAAAGGGCAGCCTCTCCAGCCCAGACCTGCCTGGCCCCAGGCTGGGGGTTTTCATCACTGCACTGCCCAGACTCCCTTTGCCTTTTTTGGAGACAAAGGTTTAAGGGAAGAGCCCTGATAATGCCCTTGGAAGGAGGGCCCTCTCTTCATGGGAAACAGAGCCTTAGAATTCAGTCCTCAACTTTGCCGGCCTTAGGGGACTTTCCAGGAAGTCATGGGATGTGAACTTGATTTTGCTTTTAACACCAGGTCTGATAAAGGCTGTAGTCACTGTGCTTTTGTTTGTCGGCAGTTTCCTTGCCTATTCTTTTTTTGGTGGGGGCACGCCCATGGCATGTGGAAGTTCCCAGGCCAGGGATGGAACCTGAGCCACAGCAGCAATCAGAGCCACAGCAGTGACAACACTGGGTCCTTAACTGCAAGGCCACCATGGAACTCCTTCATTGCCTATTCTCTGTGTACCTGTATGTGGTGGGGGTACCTACTGGTATTTGACTGGTTTGGCAGGTGGGGGATCATGCTGGGGAGGTTTGGTATTTCTGAGGAAGCGCAGTGCTGTCCAGCCATCAGATAGGCTGCTCTGTACAGGTCATGAGCTCCTCGTTACTGGAAGCATCCAAACCAAGTTGCCCAAACCTCCTGGAATGCACGGCTTGGAATACCAAGATGTAGCATGGTGCCTGTATTCAATAAGCACTCAGTGAATGCTTGTTGGATGAATGAGTTTCTGAGTGTGGGCACCCCTTCCAGCCCCCTGATGAATCTCAGGGAAGATGGTAGAGAAGGCATTGAGGAACTCATCAATCGATTCGTCAGCCTTTCGTCTTCAAAACCAACCCAGCCAGAGGGTGGCCCAGCTTTCCTCAAATTCAAGTCAGCTGCTTATGTCAGGGCACATCCCAGGGCTTCAGATCAGAAGTTCTCTGATCTGAACTGAAGTTCACAATCAGAAGTTCTCTTTTTTTTTGCCTTGATATTGATTCTTTAAACAAAGGTTTTTATTGAAATACAGTTGACTTACAATGTTGTGTTAGTTTCAAATGCACGAAAGTGAATTGATTATACACACACCCGCACACAAACATGCACACATATACGGGTATATATTTTTTTCTTATAGTCTCTTCTGTTATAGGTCGTTACAAAATACTGAGTGAAGTTCCCAGTGCTGTAGGTAGGTCCTTGTTGGTTATCTGTTGTATATGGTAGTGTGTATATTTTGATCCCAAACTCCTAATTTGCCTCTCTCTTGCTTTCCCCTTTGGTAACTATAAGTTTGTTTTCTATGTCTGTGGGTCTATTTTTGTTTTAAAAATAAGTTCATTTGTATTGTTTTTTTTAGATCTCATCTGCAAGCAATATTATATTTGTCTTTTTCATCTGACTTACTTCACTTAGTATGATAATCTCTAGGTCCATCTATGTTGCTGCAAATGGCATTATTTCTCTCTCTTTTTTTCTTTGCTTTTTAGGGCTGCACCTGTGGCATATGGATGTTCCCCGGCTAGGGGTCTAATTGGAGCTGCAGCTGCCAGCCTGTGCTGCAGCCACAGTAACGTCAGATCTGAGCCACGTCTGCAACCTACCCCACAGCTCATGACAATGCTGGATCCTTAACCCACTGAGTGAAGCCAGGGATCAAACCTGCAACCTCATGGTTCCTAGTCAGGTTCATTTCTACTGTGCCACAACAGGAACTCCTATTTTATTCTTTTTCATGTGTGAGTAATATTCCACAGCATATGTGTACCACATTTTCTTCATTCATTCTTCTGTCGATGGACATTGAATTTGCTTCCATGTCCTTACTATTGTAAACAGTGTTACAATGAACATAGGGATGCATGTATCTTTTTTAATTATAGTTTTGTCTGGATATATGCCCAGGAGTGGGATTGCTATATCATATGGTAATTTCTATTTAGTTTTCTGTTTTCTATACTGAACCTCCATACTGTTTTCTATAGTGGTTGTATCAATTTACATTCCCACCAACAGTGTAGAAGGGTTACCTTTTCTCTACATCTTCTGCAGCATTTATTGTTTGTAGACTTTTTGATGATGGCCATTCTGACAGATGTGAGGTGGTATCTTGTAGTTTTGATTGCATTTCTCTAATCATTAGCAATGCTGAGTATCCTGTCATGTGCCTTTTGGCCATCTGTAGGTCTTCTTTGGAGAAATGTCTGTTTAGATCTTCTGCCCATGATTTTGATGGGATAGTTCGAGCTTTTTTTGGATATTAATCAGGAAGTTCTTAGCATTAATAGTGCTGCCTCAGGTCCCTTCTGGCCCGAGCGAGGTCCATGTCCCTGACATCTCTAGTGGCACTGGAAATGTAAGCGTGTGAGTACCCATGGATATATGGAACGTGCGTTCTGTCCTGTCCTGCCCTGTCCTATCCTGGCCGGAGGAGGTCCATCCTTCATGGAATGGAGCACTTGGAAGAGGCCACATCCTTTTGCGGTCACCCCAGAGCCAAGGTTGACACACTCCAGCCTGAGGGCTGCATCTGGCCTGCTGCCTATTTATGTGAGTGAAGCTTTACGGGAGCCCAATAAGCATTTTACGTATTGTCTGTGGTTGCTTCACACTATAAAATCAGAGCTGAGGAGTTGCAACAGAGATCACAAGGCCCATGAAACCTAAAATATTTACTTATCTGGCCCTTGGAGGAATCATGGGCTGACCTTTGATCTACAGTAAGAAGGTTCAAGATAAGTTGAAAATATGATCAGCAGATATTGCACAGAATTCCCTGAAATTTGTAAGATCTCAGCAAGGTCGGCTATGTGATCAAAATGATGGGGTTTCAGAGCCACTCCATCCCGCGGTGTAGACCCCAAAGGATTGAAATCCGCATGAACAGTCATGGCGGCTTTATCCGCAATAGCCCAGCGATGGCAACCACCCAAATGACCATCACTGCACAGTAAATTGTTATTCGGCATGGCAAAGGATGAAGTGCTGACGTGGATGAGCCTCGAAAACATTACGCTAATTCAGAAGCCAGATATAAAAGAAAGGTCCAGAAGAGGTAAATCCAAAGAGACAGAAATAATTTTTAAAAATTGTATTGGAATATAGGTGACATACAGTGTTGTGTTAGTTTCAGATGTTCACCAAAGCGATGCAGTGATACATATATACGTAGATATGTACATATATATATGTACTATATATATATATAGATATGATACATATCTATATATAGATTATTTTTCAGATTCTTTCCCCATAGAGGTTATTACAGAGTATTGAGTAGATTTCCCTGTGCTGGACAGTAGGTCCTTGTTATTTATCTGTTTTATATATAGTAGTGTGTATATATTAATCCCAACCTCCTAATTTATCCCTCCCCCCCAACGTTTCCCCTTTGATAAACGTAAGAGACAAAAATAACTAGTGCTTTCCACAGGCTGGGGAGTGGAGGGGAAGACAGAGTGATCCCTTAATGGGTGTGGGGTTTTATTTGGGGGGATGAAAATGCTTTGGAGCTAGATGGATGTGATGGTTGCACGATCTTATGAACAGACTAAATGCCGTCGACTTTCTCTTTCAAATGATTAATTTTATGTTGTGTGAATTTCACTTCAATTGAAAAAAATAATGGGGATGCTAAACAGTTAGATACATCCTGGGGGGTCACGTGCAGCCTCAGAGTCCTTGGTGCTCCAGCCTCCCTGGTCTGTGATGCATTTGCAAGTGTGCATCTGTGATGCTCCCAAGTCCCTTTCGAGGCAACACTGCACATGTGGTTTCCTCAGGGCAGAGTTTTAGTCAGTAGGCAAGCAGAGTCTCATTACCCATCTTTGGAATTTCTCCATCACGGAGGTCCCATTAACTGCCAATTAATTTCCCCATTCCAAACTTCACGGTCCTTAAAGATTCCTGTACAAGCAATAGTTGTTTAGCTAAGAAGCCTAGTTTTCACAATGCACCCATGGGAAATGTGTCTCCATTTCTAGGAGGTGTAGGCAGGCAGAGAAAACTGAGAATCGGGTGGAAATTCATTAACCCAGAGGATCTTGTTGCAAGGTTTTGTAAGGGACAGGACGGTGAAGGCAGTGGGAATAGGAGAGGCTAACTGTGGTCAGAGAGAAAGTCCATGTGGGCAATTATAGGAAGACTATGGAGGGGTAATTTGTTGACAGGATGCATGCTGCATTGTGCAGTTTTGGAGGCACCATAACAGGACGGCCCTGAGGTCACGTAGTGCACAACCTGAGCAACTGTACATGGTGGTCTTGGGTGAAAACAACTCACTGGACTAATTAGCTATAACTTTGATATTCAAATTATAGACTCATCTGAGATCATTATTTCATCTAACACTCTTATTTGAGGGATGAAGAAACCAGGATCCTAGGAGGTTAAGTGCCTTTCCCAAGGTCACATAGCAGAGACTTTGAGCCAGCAATCTGTCTTTCTCTTCTGGTGCCCTTCGTATGATGTAGTCATCAAAGAGGTTGGTGTAGAAAGGGAATGAATGGGAAAACCAATGTTCAAAATATCTTCTCCTGCACTTTGCCCTTGACAAGACCTTTATATGCAGCAGAAAACATTTGAATTTCAACTCTTGGTTTGTATTTGTTGGAGCGAGAGCTAAGCAAAAAATAGGTCATTGCCGAGCCTAGTGGAATAAGGGCAAGGTGAGGAATGGAGAAAAGACAAGGAAAGGCACCAGCAGGGGAAATTTAGAGAGAAAAGCCAAGGAAGAACGGAGGAAAATGGAAAACTGTGTGTGAGAAGGCAGAGAAAACGGAGACTGGAAAAATCATTGGAGCCAATGGCAGAGACGGGGTTCCATGCACACACAGCTGGGGGATCAGTGCTGGTGGGCAAATAGCCCAAATCTGTGGGTTCAAGGGGACTTGAGGAAAATCTGAACTCAGCCTCCAAGTTGCTCCCAGCAGCAACTGTCCTTTAAAAACCACAGCCCCATGGAGCCGAAGGCAGTGGATTGATTCTCCGTTGTGCGTTCCTGATGCCAAGCTGGAAGGTGGCCCCTCCTCCAGCAGACAAAGAACCAACAGTGGTCCTTTGAACCAACAAGACATTAGTGGAATCAAAGCAACACTGGAAACCCAGCATGTAGCTGAGAAAAGGTGGTGAGGAGAAAGGGTTCAGATCTCTTACAGATGAGTTCAGCAAGGAACAGAGGGAGGGGCTGGCAGGTTTTAGTGAGGAAAGCATTAAGTGTAGCCCACTCACCTGTCTTTAGGTACACTTGTCCTTAGGACCTGTTGTGTAATTCGTGGAGCCCATGCAAAAGAAAAGATCAGGGCCCCTTGCTAAAAGTTAAGAATTTCAGTATGGCAACAGCTGTTTTGAAACAAACACAGGGGCCCTTCTGAGAATGGGGCCCTGTGTGATTGGCCCCATCTGTTCTGAATAGTCTAGGATGACCATTCTTGTTTCAGGTAAAAAGCACTCAGTCATGGGTATGTAGAGAGATGAGCTCTGTATCTCAAAGTGCAACACGGGTATTAGGTAAATTGCAACTATAGACATATTTCCCCTACGTGGAAGATGCCACAGTTGGGTTGTCTACAAAGGCACTTAAGTTTCTCCCATTCATTCTGTGAGCACCATATTAAAACACTGGCTATCCTGGTGAAGTTGAATTTCAGAAAAACAACAAAAACAAAAAAATTTTTAAGCATAAGTATATCCCAAATATTGCATGAGATATACTTATCCTAAAAGATTATTGCTTGGGCGTTCCCAGTGTGGTGCAGTGGAAATGAATCTGACTAGTTTTCATGAGGATGCAGGTTCAATCCCTGGCCTCGCTCAAGTGGGTTAAGGATCCAGCGTTGCTGTGAGCTGTGGTGTAGGTCACAGATGCAGCTTGGGTCTTTTTTTTTTTGGTTTTATTTAAAACAATTTTCTTCATTTATAATGATTTTTATTTCTTCCCTTATAGCTGGTTTACAGTGTTCTGCTTGGATCTTGCTTTGCTGTGGCTGTGGTGTAGGCCGGCAGCTGTAGGTCGATTTGATCCCTAGCCTGGGAACCTCCATATGTTGCAGGTGTGGCCCTAAAAAGCAAAAAAAAAAAAAAAAAAAAAAAAAAAAAAAGGATTATTGCTTATTTATCTGCAATTCAGATTTAATTGGGTACCCTGGATTTTTATTTATTAAATTATTTCCATCTCAAAGGCTTACTCAGGACACTGGGACTAGACATGGGAACTCTCACAGCACTAATGTGGGTCTGGAGCCCAGACTGGGCTGACATGTTTGAGTGACGGACAATAAGCCAGTTTTGGGAATGGGTGGAATTCTGGTCTGTGTTAGTTTCCTAGGGCTTTTGGAACAAAGTCTCACGAACTTAGTGGCTTAGAACAGTAGACATTTATTCTTGGACAGTTCTGGAGGTAGAAGTGTGGTCGGGGCCCTGCACCTTCTGAAGGATCTGTCCTGGCGTCTCTCCAGCTTCTGGGGCCCCAGATGGTCCTTGGCTGGTGACAGCATAACTCCAGTTTCACGTGGTATTTTCCTTGATCTCCTCCCACGGCTCTCCCTCTGGGTGTCTGTGTTCACATTTCCCTTTTCGGTAAGGACACCAGTCATGCTGGATTAGGGCCCATCCCCAGGACACCATTTTAACCTGCTCACCTCTGTGGAGATCTGATCTCTTCATAAAACCACCTTCTGAGGTATGATGTCTTAGTTTGAGCGGCTGTACCAGAATATTATAGACCCGGTGGCTTGTAAGCAACAGAAATGTATTTCTCACGTCTGGAGGCTCAGAAGTCCCAAATCAAGGTGCTTGCTTATCCCGTGTCTCGTGAGGGCCTGACTGATGGTTTATAGATGGTGCTTTCTCCCTGTGTCCTCAAGTGGTGGAAGAGGTGAGGGAGCTCTCTGGGGTCTTTTTAAAAATTTTTTTATTCATTTATTTTTTTATTCATTGATTTATTTTTTTTCCCTGCAGCATGCAGAAATTCCCAGGCCAGGAATAGAACCTGTGCCATGACAATGACGTGAGCCATGGCAGTGACAATGCCGGGCCCTTAGCTGCTAGGCCACCAGGGAACTCCTGAGGTCTTTTTATAAGGGCACTAACCCCACTCACAAGGGCCCCACCCTCAGACCCAATCATCTCCTGAAGGCCGTACCTGCTGATATCATCACACCAAGAGTTACGATTTCAATGTATAGATTTGGGGCAGACATAGATATTCAGTCTCAAGTGGAAGTATTAGGTCTTCAATGAATCTTTTTTTTTCTTCTTTTTAAGCCCACACCTGTGGCATATGGAGGTTCCCAGGCTGAGGACTGAATTGGAGCTACAGCGGCTGGCCTTCACCACAGCCACTGCAATGCAAGATCTGAGCCTCATCTATGATCGACACTGCATCTTGTGACAAAGTCGGATCCTTTAACCCACTGGGCGAGGCCAGGGACTGAACCTGCATCCTCATGGATCCTAGTTGGGTTCTTAACCCACTGAGCCACAATGGGAACTCCTTTAGTGTACCTTTTTTGAGAACACAATCCAACCTATAACAGCCCAAGAACTGTCCAGGGCCTTTCCTTTCTGAAACGTGGTTGTATGGCTTACACGGGGCAGAAACCCATGGCAGAACCCACCTGTGCCTGGCCCGTGAACCATCAATCTTAAGTGATGACAGTTCAAAGAGTGACAGCTGTGGCCACTCCAGAGGGGTCAAGTCACAGGAAGGCAGCTCATCAGAGGACAGGCGTGGAGAGGGGCCAGGGCAGTCTGTGGGAAGGAAAGTGTGTATTTGCTCAACACTCCAGCACTGTGTGGACATGTGGAAGTTTTCAAGGGAATGCTGGACATGCGTGCTTACTTCTGCAAAGTAAATATTTCTGGAAACGCTTGCTTCATGGAAGCTGCCCACGCGTTTGGCACAAAATGCTACAAAAGCTTTGGAAGTCATGGGTGGAAAATGTTTGCAAAATCCTTTGGAGCCGCATAACAAATGTTTGCCTCAGTCTTAAAGCCTTAAACAAATAACCCCCTTCTGTTTTGAAAACTTTGGTTATATTTAAATAGATAAACAACAAAGACATATTGCATGGCATGGGGCATTATACCCATTATCTTGTTATAACCTATAATGGTGTGTAATCTGCAAAGGTATTGAATCACTGTGCTGTACACCTGAAACTAACACAATATTGTAAATCAACTGTACTTCAATTAAAAAAAGTCAGTTAATGGGACCTTTTGTTCATTTTCAATGAACCTGTAGTGGGGAAGAAACTGTGTATTCGATTACAAGTTCATTGCTAAGGAGACGTGGGCTATGACTTTAAATTACACATAACGGTCCATCTCTGGGAACCTTGGCTCCCAGGTAATGAGCATAAGCTGGAATACCTTTGGTTAGCTCCCAGAAGACAACCTGACTCTGGTCACCTGTGAATGGCCTCAGGAAGGAAGGAATGAACACAGCCCCTCTTGAGTCTGATGGAACCGGGATTCCATACCCTCCTCTTTTAGGATAAAAGACACCTGAATTCTAACGCGAGGAAGATGGCTCTTTGGGACGTGAGTGCGTCATCTTCTCGGTCTGCTGGCTTTCCAAGTAAAGTCAGTTTCCTGCCCCAACACCTCCTCTCTTCGTCGGCCTGTAGTACAGTGAGCAATACGAGTTTGGACTCAGTGACAGAGGGACAGAAGGAGGTATCATTGGAAAGGATGTACTGGTAAGGTGCTGACCCACCAGCAAAGTCCAAGCTGGGGAACCTCCTCACAGCTGTTGCTTTTATCAGAAATGAGGGTGATAGCGGGTTTTAGATGGTATTTTGTTGGATGGACTTAAAGATTGATTTAAAGGACAAGCTTCCGATCCCCGGATACATTTGAGCAAAGGCCACCATGACAGTCTTCAAAGGATGCTTTGGCAAGGCTGAGGGACAACCTGTGGTAGATAAATATCTGGTCCCATTAGCTCTTTCCTTCCACTTTCCAGTGAGAAGAGGTGGGATGACGTGCTGACACATTGTGTGGGTTTTCAAAAAAGAGGCAATCAGATAGAAAATGGTTTTCAAGAATACTTCCAAGGATCATAGCTTTAAAATGTGGGGAGTCCTGGAGTTTCTATGGTGGCTTGGTGCGTTAAGAGCCTCGGTGTCCATGAGGATGCATGTTCAATCCCTGGTCTCCCTCAGTGGGTTAAAGATCTGGCATTGCTGCAAACTGCAGTGTAGGTTGTAGATGTAGCTCAGATCTGGTGTGGCTGTGGCTGGGGTGGAGGCCAGCAGCTGCAGCTCTGATTCAGCCCCTAGCCTGGGAACTTCCATATGCTGCAGGTGTAGCCCTAAAAAGACAAACAAACAAACAAACAAACAAACTGGGGGAGCCCTGTAGGCCAGTGTTGCCCAAGAGAAATAGAATCTGAGCCCTTCGTTATCTAAAAATTTCTAGTAGGTACATTCAAAAAAGGAAGAAAAACAGCGATGTTGATTTTAATCAGGTAGTTTGTCTGACTCAATACATCCAAAATATTATCACTGCATCATATATTTACTATAAAATAGAGAATTTTGTATTCTCCATTTTATTCTAAATTAACATCTAATGTGCCTTTTATACCTATGGCGCATTTCAACCCTTGGTTTCCACCAGCTGCCCTTCACGTGCTCAAAGCCACCACAGCTGGAGCTACCAAACCGGACAGCACAGCTCTGGACTTTTGTTCCTCAGAGTATGGTCTGTGTGGTTCACGTGGACCAGTCTGCCTCAACTGGGGGCTGTTCACATGCAGACCTCAGGGACCACCCACCTGCATTCAGTCAGATGCAGCTCTGTGCTGCATTTCACACACCCAGACCCTTCCAGGGGACAGCATCTCCTTCTTAGCAGCTGCTTTCCCATCTCCAGCTTCCCCCACACTGGCCTCTGGGTTCCCTTGACTCAGCTGCCCTTCTGTCAAAGTCCCTCCAAGATGGGGTCCCTGGGGGAGGCGCCTGCTCATATTTGATGGCTAATGATGCAAACTGGCCAGCAGACAGCATAAGAGAAAAGAAATATTCAGTTCCTTCCTCCTCCAATCCAGGCTTCAGAAGGCTAGACTTTGGTTCAGACACAGTGAAAGGACCTGTTGTTTGCTGTTGGTCCAGGGGCGGAGGGGAGTCTGCCGGGCCTGTGTGCATCTCAGGTCATGGGAAACAACTCTTCCATTGACTTTCTCTGCTCTTCACCCAAGACTTCACTGGGTGAAGCCAGGGAGCTGCGTGGGTAATCTAGGACCGTCTTCTGCATTCCTGAAGGATGCTCTTCCAGCTTCACAGTTAGCTTTCTCTCTTACGCGGATAAGTTTACATTCTTATAGCGGGCACCCTTGTAAATTGCAATTCTGTCTTGTGAAATTTGTTGGAAAGTCAGTCGGGGCTGTAACTGTGACTCCCTTGCTGAGCCTCGGGTAGATGTGGTCACAGCAGATGTGCTGGGTTGGGAAACGGAGCCTGGCAGGGAGATACCAGGGTCTCCTGCTCAGGATGATGGAGCAGGTAAAGCGGGGGCCTCCCTGGATGTCCGAGCTGAGCTGCGGGGCTGTGCCGTTTTATCCCTGCGCCCTCGCTCAGGAGAGCCAGCCCCAACAGCAAGCAGATGGGGAGCCTGGCTCCTCCGCAGCAAATCCCTTAGCCTCTTGGCGTCTCTGTTTTCCCATGTCTCCTGAGATTGGAGAAGACATTGGAGAGTCACAGGAGGGTTGGGGGGTGGGGGTGGGGGGGAGAAGCAACGAGGTGCAGGCGCTGGGAACAGGGCCTACGTACAGATGAGATTGCTTGTGGGGTGGTCACCTCCAAGCAGGAAGTCCAAGCAATTCCCAAGTTAAGATTTTACGGGAAAGGTTGACTCATCCTCAGGCAATGTAAAGGAAAAAAGAGGGAAACACAATGAAACAAAACCATGAAGATATCCAAGAGATTACGGAGAAAAGAAAATCCAGCCAGGTCCTCCCAGGGTATAAACGACCCCATGGGAGGGGACAAGGCTGCTGATGGCTGTGTTCACGTTTTCGAGCGCTTCTGGAACTTTTGGGGCTGGTGGGTGACATAAGCTTTGCTAAGATCTCTGTCAGCGTTCTTTTCATATGATTTTTTTTTTGGATTCATTAAAAAAATATATATATTATAGTGATTTTTATTTTTCCCATTATGTCTGGTTTACAATGTTCTGTCAATCATATGATTTTAAAGAAAGATTCCTGAGAAGCCACTGGCATACAAATTCTATTTACACAAACACTCCACTGGAAAGCGAGTTCCCCATTGTGGTTTCCTGCCAGGAGAGGCTGAAAACTGGGGCCACAAAGGAGAGAGTGGGGGACACGCTCTAGAAAATGTAAAAGGTGGGAGGAGAGGCACACGGGAGTGCGTGTGCATGTGTGTGTGCGTGTGTGTGTATTGCCTCTCTTCCAGGTTGGGTTTTGTTGGTTGAGATATGCTTAGCTTGGTGCTCCAATTGGGAATATTTTCTGCTATTGAAGGGACATAGATGAACTGTAATCACGTGTCTGTGTTTGGGTGGGGGCGTGGGAGGACCATCGGGCTGTGTCTGGGTCTCCGCTCCACCGCCTACAGCAGCAGGACCCTCAGCAGCCCTCTTGTGCCTTGCAAACCTGTTTCTTCATCCGTAGAAGGGGCAGCAACCCTGGCTGACCTCGGAGCATCGCTGGGAGTAGACAAGGAGAGGGCATTGAGAAATGCTTTGTGAACTTGAGAAATGCAAAGCACAGCCCAGCAGGAGGCAGATCTGCAGGGGTGGTGCCCCCTCATCCCCCCCAGTATCTTTTTCAGTGTCGAATATGGGGTTTTCCATGCAATATGTGTTCAACGTCTTTGCCACATTATACCTTTAAAAAATATCTTTAGGAGTTCCCGTCGTGGCGCAGCACAAAGGAATCTGACTAGCATCCATGAGGATGCAGGTTCCATCCCTGGCCTTACTCAGTGGGTTGAGGATCCAGTGTTGCTGTGAGCTGTGGCGTAGGTCGCAGACGTGGCTTGGATCTGACACTGGAGATCCCACGTTGCTGTGGCTCTGGTGTAGGCTGGCAGCTATCGCTCCGACTTGACCCCTAGCCTGAGAACCTCCATGTGCCACATGTGTGGCCTTAGAAAGACAAATAAATAAATAAATAAATATTTTTAATGAAACATTCTTCTTTATTTTTGCAATTTCTTTTGCCTTACCATGTACTTTAATAATAGTGTAGCTATTCTGGTTTTAATTTTTGTTATGTTGGCTCTATCTATATTATATATGTTATATATATATTATATAGCATAGTATATTTCTATTCTCTTTCAAACATTCCATTTTTTTCATAAGCACAATGCATTTTTTTAATTACAGTAAAATATATGCAATATAAAATTTTCCATTTTTACCAATTTTTTTTTTTTTGTCTTTTGTACTTTTAGGGTCGCACCCACAGCATAAGGAAGTTCCCAGGCTAGGGGTCAAATAGGAGCTACAGCTGCCAGCCTATGCCAAAGCCACAGCAACACCAGATCCAACCTCGTCTGTGACCTACACCATAGCTCACGGCAACACTGGATCCTTAACCCACTGAGTGAAGCCAGGGCTCAAACCTGCATACTCATGGGTACTAGTTGGATTTGTTAACCACTGAGCCAAGACGGGAACTCCCATTTTTACCATTTTTTTGGTTGCACCCTTGGCATGCAGAAGTTCCCCTGGCAAGGGATAGAACCCAAGCCACAGCAGCGACCTGAGCTTCTGCTGTGACAGTGCCGGATCCTTAATCTTCTGTGCCACAAGAGAACTCTAAAATGCATCTGACGTTTGTGTGATGATTTTGCCTTTTTGTTGGTTTGTTTTTTGGGGCTGCACCCACAGCATATGGAAGTTCCCAGGCTAGGGGTCAAATTGGAACTGCGGCTGCCAGCCTGCACCACGGCCACAGCAACACTAGATCTGAACTGACTTTGCAAACTATGCTGCAGCTCACGGCAATGCCAGATCCTTAACCCACTGAGCAAGGCCAGGGGTCGAATCCGCATCCTTATGGGTACTATTTGGATTCGTTATTGCTTAGCCACAAGCTGAACTCCCTGATTTTTGTGTGATGTTTTTGTATCTGCCAACTTTGCTGAATTCATTTATTAGTTGGTAACAGTTCTTTTCGTGGGATTTGCAGGGTTTACTATGTATGAAGTCATGTCATCTACAAACAGAGACAGTGTTACTTCTTTCTGATTTAGATGTGTTTACTTGCCACATTAAATCTTAATAATCCCATTCTAGAACCGTTCCCAAAATAGCTGTGAGTCAGAAGAGGAGGAGGCGGATGCTGGACGGAAGACCATGCATTTGGTTTGTCTCTTCCTCACCCGTAAAAGGGTGGCTTGGTTTAGACAATGTTGACTGAGGGGCCTGGTTTATGTAAACACCAAAGCAGCTCAAAGTCTTAATTTGGGACTGAGAAGCTTTGCCATGTGTTCACTGAAGGTCAATAAGGAGAGCTCCAGGAAGTGCTCTGCTGCATTCATTGCCCCAAGTTCATGGACACTGAATTCTCAGCATCCAGGAGGAAGGTTGAATTAGCAAAATGTCCCCTTGATTGAATATCTGAACCTCCTTCTGAACCAAGCATCGTTTTATCGTATTTTTCCACAAGTGAGCGTGGTCATATATAATTTACATAACTTTACAGCATATATAACTTGCTAAAAAATAACAGCAATTATAATCCATGAATCTAGAACATGTCTCTCTATTAGAGGGGTCTGCCAGATTTGGGGAGAGATGATGAAATGTGACCGTAGATGGTGACTATGTCCTGGCATCTCTTTCCACACAATGGTGTCACTGTGTGTATTCTGTAAAAGTGTGTGTGTGTGTGTGTGTGTATGCATGTGTATGTGACAATTCTGAGATTCATATATAGGAACCGTTTGAATGAGTCACCATAGACTAACCTCTGGGGCAAACAATCCCACAATTATAGCAGCCTAGTACAGTAGAATTTATCCCCTACTCATGTGGAGTCCAGTGATGATGGAAACTTGGTGGGGAGGGAGTCTGCTCCACAGCGTCACTCAGGAACCCAGGCTCCTTCTGTTTTACAGCTGGTCCATTCTCTGAGGCCCTGGCATCCTCTCCACTCAACCAGCAGATGTGGAAAGAGAGTGTATGGAGGATTTCCCAGATTTTTCTTGGAGTCAGACCAGCAAGTGGCAGGCTTCCTCTGCCCGTGTTCCATTGGCTGGAATGGTCACATGACCACCTGCCTGCCAAGGGGACTAGGGAGTGGGTCCAGCTGTGTGCGTGGGAAACAGAGGAGCCCATTTAGACACTCTGGCCCTCGGCCCACCTGCAGATTGGTAAATCCAACCATCCCCAAGAATGAAAACATCATCTTTTTTTATTAAATCAGACGGTAGTTAGGAACTAATACATTTCTTTGGGATTCAGTTGCTTCTTGACTCAGTGGAAAGACTTTTGAAATAAAGTTCATTGTTAATACAGTTTTTCTCAGTGTTTGGTCAGGCTCTTGTAGGCCGAGTTTAAATGTTCTATATAAAGGCCTTAAGACATGTACTTTTTTTTTCTCCAGGTTTATGGAGATGTCATCTAAATTCCACACTGTAGAAGTTTAGGGGTATAGCATACATTTGACTTCTATCCATCATGAAGTGATTATGACAGTAGCTTTAGTGAACACCCACCGTCTCATAGACACAACACTGAAGAAATAGAAAGTTTTTCCTTGGGATGAGAACTCCTAAGTGTCCTCTCAATGATTTTCATATATAACAGCGTGATAATTATATTTATTATGTTTTACATTATATCCCTAGTACTTATTTATCTTGTGAGTTTGTACCTTTTGGGAGTTGGTACCTTCTGGGAGTTTTAACTGCCTTCATCGAACCCTGTTTCCCTGCCCCCACGCCTGGTAACCACAAATCCCATCTCTTCTCTGAGTTTGTTGGTCTTTACATTGTTGGAAAGTACGAAGAGTCCTAGATTTTACCCTCCTTGCAAGCTAACAAGTCAGCCTGCCAGTTTCATAGCAAAATACAGGAAACCCCTGGGTCAGAGATGTGATTTATCTTGTTCTCTGCTGTGTACTCACTGCCTGGACACATTGTGTGGCATGGAGATGCCTCAGGTAATATTTAGGCAGAAACGAATAAGCACATATTCACTTATTATGCATTTGTTAGTATTCAAAATAAATGACTATTTTCTTACATTGATGAATCATTAAATAACAAGTGAATAAGGAAATATTATGACCTACTCTTTTTAAACCCCCCCTTTTTTTCTTTTCTTTTCTTTTTCTTTTTATGGCCTCACTGTGGCATATGGAAGCTCCCAGGCTAGGGGTCGAACTGGAGCTGCACCTGAGGTCCATGCCACAGCCATGGCAACACCAGATCTGAGCCACATCTGCAGTTTACACCACTGCTTATGACAATGCCAGATCCTTAACTCACTGAGCCAGGCTGGGGATCAAACGCGTATCCTCACAGAGACAACATCAGGTTCTTAACCCGCGGAGCCACAATGGCAACTCTTCTTTTTAAAAAAATTTTGTTGGAGAATAGCTGAATTACAAAGTTGTATAGTTTCAGGTGTACAGCAAAGTCAGTTATACATATATACGTCATGTCCATTCCTTTTCAGATTCTTTTCCCGTATAGGTTACTGTGTGCAGTGTTGAGTAGATTTCCCTGTGCTATACGGTAGGTCTTTGTTATCTACTTTATACATAGTACTGTGTATCTGTCAATCCCAAACTCTTAATTTATCCTCACCCTCACGTTTCCCCTTCGGGAACCATAAGTTTGTTTTCAAAAGCTGTGCGTCTCTATATGTTCTGTAAAAAAAGTTCATTCGTGTCATTTTTTAGATTCCATTTATGTGATATCATGTGATATCTGTGTTTTCTCTGTTTAGCTTACTTCACTTTGTATGCTAATTTCTAGGTCTATTCAGGCTGCTGCAAATGGCATTATTTCATTCTTTTTAATGGCTGAGCAATATTCCATTGTATGTATGTACCACATCTTCTATATCCATTCCTCTGTTGATGGACATTTAGGTTACTTCCGTGTCTTGGCTATTCTAAGTGGTGCTGTGATGAACATTGGGGTGCATGTGCTTTTTCTTTGGGTAGATGCACAGGAGTGGGATTGCTGGATCATATGGTAGTTCTATATTTAGTTTTTAAAGGACCCTCCTTCTCTACAGTGATCGCACCAGGTTACATTCCCACCAACAGTGTGGGAAGGGTCCCTTTTTCTCCACATCCTCTCCAGCATTTAGCGTTTGCAGATTTTTCGATGAGGGTTTTTTGACCCATGTGAGATGATGCCTCATTGTGGTTTTGATTTTCAAATGTTGATACATTTAATGTTGTCCCAGATGTCTCAAACTGCCCTCAGTTCTTTTCATTCGTCCTTCCTTTCTGTGGCAGTGATTTCTGTCAGTCTGTCTTCCATCTCACTCATTTGTTCTTCTGCCTCAGTGACCCCTCTATTGATTCCTTCTAGTGTATTTTTCATGTAAAAGATAGTACTGTTCGTCTTTGTTTGCTTGTTCGTTAAATCTTCTAGCTCTTTATTAACTTTTGATCTGTGCCTCCTTCATTTTTTGAGACCTTGGATTATCTTTTCTATCATCACTCTGAATTCTTCTTCAGGTAGGTCACACATCTCCTCTTCATTTAGTTGTTTTTGTGTATTTTTATTGTTTCTATGTTTTTTTTTTTTTTTCCTTTTCATGACTGCACCTGTGGCATATGGAAATTCCTGGGCTAGGGGTTGAATCGGAGCTGTAGCTGCTGGCCTCTGCCACAGCCAGGGCAACTATGGATTCAAGCCACATCTGCAACCTATGCTGCAGCTTGTGGCAACGCTAGATCCTTAACCCACTGAGCGAGGCCAGGGATCGAACCTGCATCCTCATGGACACTCTGTTGGGTTCTTAACCTGCTGAGCCACAGCAGGAACTTGTGTGTTTTTACTCTGTTTCTTTTTTTTTCTTTGTCTTTTTGCTATTTCTTGGGCCGCTCCTGTGGCATACGGAGGTTCCCAGGCTAGGGGTCGAATCGGAGCTGTAGCCGCCAGCCTACGCCAGAGCCACAGCAACGTGGGATCCGAGCCGCGTCTGCAACCTTCACCACAGCTCTCGGCAACGCTGGATCATTAACCCACTGAGCAAGGGCAGGGACCGAACCCGCAACCTCATGGTTCCTAGTCGGATTCGTTAACCACTGCGCCACAATGGGAACTCCTACTCTGTTTCTTTGTCTGAATCATATTTCTCTGTTGTCTCACATTTTCTAACTTTCTATGTTTGTGGTCCCCTTGACAGCAGATGTGTAGATGCAGCAGCTGGTGCCCATTCTAACCCCCTTCTCACACTTTGGTGTCTCATTAAAGGACATGTCTTGGTTGCCAAAATCAAAAGCTGAGGGCCATTCTCAGCTCTCTCTACCAGAACAGAAGCAATCGTATGCACAAAACACCCAGCAATCAAAAATGCTTCCTCCACATGCCAACTCATGCTGCCTTGATTCTGTTGTTGGCTTTGAAGATGGGGGAAGGAGCTGTGGAAGGCAAGCAGCCACTAGAAAGCTGGAGATATAAGAAAACAGATTGTCCCCGGAGTTTCCAGAGAGAACCAGCCCTGCTGTGATCTCATTTTTTGGTGCTACTCATTTAGACTTCTGACCCCAGAATTGTAAGATGACACATTTGTGTTGTTTTAAGCCACTGCATTTGTGGCCATTTAATAGAGCAGGAGCGAGGGGCCTGCCAGGAACCCACCCACCCCTCCCACTGGGAGTTGGCCAAGGTCTCTGATGACGTCCTGAAGAGTTTTGTTTGTAGGATGAGCATAAAGGAGAAGGGGTGTTTCTTGTGTGGTCAAGAGCTAGAAGTGGAGAGCTTCTGAAGCGATTTCCAGGCTAGGCTGGAAGGAGCCAGAAGGGAGCATCCTGGCTTCTCCATCCATGTTGGTGGGGATTTTCAGTGTGTGCTGATGGGCATGGGGACAGGTGGGGAAGGGAGAGCTTGAAACTAGCCCATAGGTAAAACAAATTAGCAAACAGGTGCATATCTGCATGATAAAACCAAACTTTCCTTCTGTTTCTCCCGTAGGGAGAAAAGTGCTTTTCTTTCCTTTGCAGGGGACCGGTGACATCCCAGATTGTCCCACCTCCGTGATTGAAATCAAGTCAGCTTGCATGAGGTCCATCTATGTTCTGGCTCCTGAGATAGTAGCTTTTTCTTTTTTTCAGTTTCTTTTAAATATTATTTTCTTCTCCTGGTTGCTTCTCCCTCATAGTTTTCCAGCAGGACTTGGCACTTAATAAAGGGGAAAAAAATGACAGATGAGACTTAAAAGTGGAATGTTCTAAATTTCTAAAAGGAGAATATTAAAATGGAAAAATGTTCAAGTAGCTTCTAAAAGGGAGGGGAGAGACACAAGTGGAAGCAATATTTGAAATGGGATCACACAGGAATCCCCTGGTGGCTCAAAAGGTTAAGGATCCAGTGTTATCACCACTGTGGTACAGGTTTGATCCCTGGCCCAGGGAACTTCCACGGGCTGCGGGCTTGGCCAAAAAAATCTTTTTCAAAAAATGGGATTGCACAATAGGCATGGCTGGCCAAGAACTAAAGGGCTCGGAAGGAGCATATAACCTACCAGGGACCTTGTGTCCCAGAGAGCGGGGGATGGATGGAAATAAAGACAAAAGGGAGGGGGTATTTCCCACAAACATTAGAAAGGCTTCGGGAGGCTTAGTCTTGGAAGATTGTACCTTTCTAAGAATTTGTCCATTTCTTCCAGGCGTATAGTTGTGTGTAGTAGTCTCCTGTGATCCTTTGTATTCACTTATAGGTGGAATATTCTTTTAAAAAGGACGCAAATGAACTTATTTGCAGAACAGAAGCAGACTCACAGACTTTGAAAAACCTGTGGTTACCAAAGGGAACAGCTGGGGGGAGGGGAGGGATGGACTGGGGGTTTGGGACTGGCACATGCACACTGAGGTATGTGGAGTGATGGGCCCACGGGGACCTGCTATACAGCACCGAGAACTCTACCCAGTCTTCTCTGATCATCCGCGTGGGCAAAGAATCTGAGAGCGAATGGATGTGTGTACAGGTGTAACTGAATTATTTGCTGTACAGAAGAAATGTTCACTACTTTGTAAATGACCTAGACGTCAGTGAAACTTGAGAAAATGAAAAAAGAAAAGCGTAAGGAGCGATGGAGCTTCGAAAACACGGTGGCCGTCTCTTCCTCTTCTGGTCTTTTGTCTTCTCTTAGATGTCTTTTCTCAGAGCTCCTTCGTATTAGAAATGACAAGTGGCTCTTGGAATTCTGAACTTTCCTTCCTCCGATGTCCTGCATCGTAACCCCCGTGGTGGAGAAGGCAGAGCCTTGGAGCAGAGCACACATTTTCTTTGGCAGCATGGCCTCGTGGTATTTTGTGTCTTGTCCGTTTCTCAACTGCCTCCAGATATGTCTATGGTCTTCATAGTCTGAAGAGATGCATTTCAGGTCTTGTGTGTGTGTCCCTTTGTGAAAAATGCAGAGGGTTTTGTCTTCACACCCAACATTACAGAGCTTGTATGTACTTGTCCAGCGACTTTGTGGATTATTATTCAGGAGTCATCTTCTCTAAACTTGCTTAGAACTTGTGAAATGTCTCTTGATATTGGTAATCAGTCTGTGTCTTGGAGCTGACAAATGGACTCAGTACAAAGATGGTTCCAGACTTTTGTGGTAGATGGGCTCCCTGGTACCTTTCACTCATTAGAGCTTTGGTTTGCCCTGGTTTTTCGATCACTTATCAGCTGTATTAATTAGGCTTTGTTAATTTGTTACAGTTCTGTATTTGCTGTCATGTCTAATCATAGCACTGTAATAAAAGCCAATAATTTGTAGGTGACGGCAGATGGTAGAGCCCCAGACGGGCGCCAGAGAGAGAAATGAATCACAATATTTTTGTCTTCAAAATTCTTTTCTTTTTCTCTTGCAAACTCTTTTTCTTTCTTTCTTTTTTTTTAATGGTGTGTTTGTCTTGAGGACATGAGCCTTTGAAATAATTTTTCTCCAGGAAATCTCTCTGGTGCCAACTCTCCATGACGACAATTGAAAACACCCTGAGATGTTTTATATAAAAAAACTCCCCAAACCCAATAATAGTAATAAAGTTACTGGAAGCCAGGGTAGAGATCAGCCAAGGCAATTAAAAAGTTTCTGAGTAGCAGAGCAGTCATTTCTGCAGTTGCAATTCCAATCATGTTGGAAATTGTCATTGTCTTGAATTCCTTTGATGAGAAATCTCTCTGGGTCGCTTGTAACGCCTCTGGAATGAGTGTCTTGGAAAAACAAGTGTAATTTCTTGCTTCCCTTGGGGAGGAGGAAGATGGAATATTTATTTATTTTTTTCCTTTTCTTGAGAAGCATGTGATTTTGCCAGATTCCCTCTGTGACGCTTTGGATGGCATCAATGTGATGAATGGCCACGTGGCTCGGCAACTAATTTGAACTTCTGGGGAAATTCTCCTGGGTTGCCTGGAAGATGGGGTCCGTGCTGCCTTCTGGGAACGTAGATATTTGAGATGAATGGGATCATCCCCAGACCACACACGTATTTCATGCCAGGAGCCCTCCTAGAAAGGGCAGTCCAGAAGGCCACGGACGATCCCACGGTGGGATGTTGACCAGCTTTTCAGCCCTGGACCTTGGCCACCTCGGCCAAGCTCTCCTCCTAAGACCTGCCTGCAGCGAATGTGAATCTGCCTGTTGGCAGACAGCTTCAGTTCTGTTGGGGATGCATCCAAGTGAAGGTGTCCCTGGGGTTCTTGTTCTGACTTGACTTTACTGGAGTTGTTTTCTAATCTGGGCAACAGCACCCTTTCCAACGTGTGGAAAAGGCGTCTGAATGGCCCCTCATTGGAGTCCTGGCTACTATCACTGTGGATTTGTGTTTTCTTGTGGGAGGCCAACCCCTCGTGGGACCTCTGGCTGCCAAGGCACAGCTGATGATAGGGCCCTGGACCCCAACCCCAGAGACGTGAGCATCGATGATGGGAGAGGAGGGAGGAGTTTGTTTCTTTCTCTTCCTGACCCTCCGTGGGCTGGCCTTTTCCTTGGGGTTGGGATCGGATGTTCCCATTCCAGAGCCTCAAGCATCACACCATAGGCACAGTTCTAGTTCTCTCATTTGATTCCTGAGAAGCTTAACATCCTTGAAAGAGAACCCCCAGTTCTGTGGAGTCTTTTCCCTGGAACTTTATTGAGGGCAACCAGTCAAGGATAACTGAGCCAGCAGTTAAACCAGATTTGCAGAGATTTTAAGCACTTTGAGAATGCCCTCAATCTGAGACTCCAGGGTCTTGCTCCTCCTTGGTCAGCACCCTCCTAACGAAGCCAGGGTTGGGAAGATTTGTGAGTGCACAGTCCTTGAAACCCCATAACTATCACTAAGCCCCTACGTGCAAGGAGTTCTGGAATCAAAGCGCATGGCTGTGTTCCTAAGGGGCCAGGAGGAAGAGTACCTTCTTGTTGTTGAGTCTACAGTAGCCCCCAGCAAACTTTTCCTGTCAAGGGCCAAAGGGCAGGTCTTTTAAACTTTGCTGGGCATCTGGGTAATGACTCACCTCTGCCATTGTAGCGTGAGAGCAGCCATGGATGATGCTCACATGTGTGGTCCCAGCTGCGTGCCAATAAAGGCTTATTTGTAAAAGCAGGCAGTGGACCAGCGCTGTCCTGTGGGCTGCTGTTGGCTGATTTCTGGTCTATGGTAACCCTCTTTTCTCACCAAAAATAAAGACAGGGCATGAGTTAGTTTCTCAGCATCTCAGCATACGGAATAGAAAAATCTCGATTATATCACACTTTAATAGGAATAGACAATATCTAGTCACTTGTGACGGATCATGATGGAGGATAGTGTGAGAAAAAGAATATTTATACACACACACACACACGCACACACACGCACGGCTGGGTCACTTTGCTGTACATCAGAAATTGACAGAACCTTGTAAATCAACTATAATAAAAAAAATCTTAAAAAAGAACAGAGCAGACAGAGGGAGGCAGGATGTGCTGGTGGGGCATGGGGGAGGGGCACCTGACCCCAAATTGGGGGCAGGTTTGGAGGAAAAATCTTGGAAGGTGGACAGGGTCTGTGAGCTTCTCGGGGGGGGGGGGCGGGGGTGCTAGGTGGCGAGGATGAAGTGGGAGTTTCAGGAGGTCAAAGCCAGAAGGGGACTGAGGGGAAACCGATGCACGTGCCGAGGCCCTGAGACACGGCAGAGCTGGAGTGTGGGCGGCCTGCACCTGCTCTGGGGTCGCTGTCTAAGTCAAAGGGGGGAAACTTGAGTGCAGAGGAGGCTGAAAGGCAGGTCAGGAACAGGTCGGGAATGGTCTCCTGCCTTATGCAAAGAATTTGGGCTTTCTCCTCTAAGTGCTGTGGAGCCACTGAGTTGTGAGCTGAAGCAGATGTGCTCAGACCTGGGAGGTTGGTGAGAAGTGGGGACGGGAGGTAGGTGGGACCCCCATGTTTGGCTCTTGGTCTGAGTCCTCGGCAAGTTGGGTCCAGGGCCTGGGTTTGTGACTCCCTCGCACCCCCCACGTCCAGCCACTTGTGTCTGTGTGACCTTGGCCAGCAGCTTCTTCGCCCCATGTGGGTCTCAGCATCTTCATCTGGAAAATAGGCCAGCTTACCTCCCCCAGTGATGGAAAAGCATTTCATGGCTTGATGGTGAGTTTTATGTGCCAACTTGGCGTGGCTGTGGTACCCAGTTATTTCATTACATGATAATTGAGGTGCTGCCATGGAGATATTTTGTAGATGGGATATTGATTTAACATCAGCAGTTGATTGACTTTAAGTCAAGGAGATGATATTATCCTTGATATGCAGATGGACCTGGTGCCATCTGTTCATTGGCCCTAAGAACGTATCTGAGGCAGACGAATGGTAAGAAGATGTGGTACATGTACACAGCGGAACACTACTTGGTCATAAAAAGAATGAAATTATGCCATTTGCAGCAACATGAATGCAACTCGAGATTCCCATACTAAGTGAAATGTGTCAGAAGGAGAAAGACAAATATAAGATATCACTTATATGTGGAATCTAAAACCGGCACAAATGAACCTATCTACAAAACAGAGACAGACTCAGAGACGTGGATCACAGATGTGTGGTTGCCAAGAGGGAGGGCATAGGGAGTGGGATGGATGGGGAGTTTGGGGTTAGTAGATGCAACCTGTTGCATTTAGAATAAATAAGCAATGGGGTCCTGCTGTACAGCACAGGGAACTATATCCAGTCTCTTGGGATAGATCATGATGGAAGATGAGAAAAAGAACATGTATTTGAATTGCTGGGTCATTTTGCTGTACAGCAGAAATTGATAGAACATTGTAAGTCAACTCTAATAAAAATTTTTAAAAAAAGTGTATCTGAGGCTTTCCCAAGGAGGAAGAATCCCACCTGTGGACCAAGCTTTCAATTCCTCTGGGAGAGTTTTCAGCCTGCCTTACAGACTTGAGATGTGCCAACCAGACCCCACAATGGCCTATGCCAATTCCTTGAAATCAATTGATCCATCTGCCTGTCCATCTGTCTGCCTGCCTGCCTGCCTGTCTGTCTGTCTGTCTCTCTCTCTCACACACACACACACACACACTCACAGTTGGTTCGGTTTCTCTAGTAAAACCCTGACTGATACACATGGTAAGAGCAGAACTGAGAGGTAATTGTGATGACAAGTTTAATTAACAAAGTGAAAGTTTAATGGTATGTTTCCACTGTGAAGGTAGGAAAAACAAACCTGTCTTGAGTGGAAACGCTGGCTCTATTTTTGGTTCTTCTGCTTTTATCCCAGGGGTCATTAAGAGACACTGAGATTCCTGTTAACCCAGGAGTAGGTTGATGCCACTGCCCCACCCACCCCCCCGCCCCCCACAGCCCCTGCCTTTGGCTCGACAGGCCTTGGAGGAGATGTTCAGTCATGACTCCGAGGTATGAATCAAGACACTTGCAGGCATGGCAGACGCCTGCCTAATTCCAGCTCTGCAGGTGAGGTTACTCCCCACCGTACACCCAGCAGGGCTTTGTGGGAAAACCCAGCGGAGGATTTAGGCGTTATTCACTCTTGCTAATGAATAAGTCATCTTGGGTGGACAACAGAGAGGTTCTGGGGAAGTGACTCCAGGGGCTCAGAAGAAAGTTATGAGCCATGTCGAGTCTGAACGTTAAAGTTAATTACCCGGTTGACTCCAGGCTGAATGCCTGGTATGAGAGGACAGCATGGGCTACTGGCTGTGGCTGTGTCAAGTTACCCCGGTGCCAGCTCATAGGAACACAGTCCAGCAAGTGTTGCTCTCAGTTTTCACAGGCAGAAACTGTAAAATCTGGCCCACAGCCCATGGCCCAGAAAGGGATTTCTGGGAGCCAAGGGAGCAGTGGGCAGGGAAGGTGACCATCTGACTGAAGAGCCCAGAGAGCCCAAGGGGACACCACTGTTGTGGCCCAGGGGGCCCGGACAGAGAAGAAAGGCCCCTGGTGCCCTTCATTTTTGAAAAGTCCACACCTTAGATTGCAGAAACCATCTGAGACCTGGTGAAGGTGGCGGCGGGAGATTGTTTAGACGAGGAAGGAACATTTGTGAGTTTCAGTTGCTGGTTCAGGATTTAGAGCACCAAACTTGAAGCAGAACAGGAGGTTAGATCAGATAATTGAACCCTAGCCAAGAATCCAGGTCCAGTAAGGGCCATGTCAACTCTGGGAGGGTCAAGAGCAGCGCCACTGTCCACATGTGCTATCAGCCGCTGGCCCCTGGTCTCTCCTTGGTGGCCTCCACCCACTGTTTAAGGTCAAGGGTTGGAGGAAGATGTGAATTCACACTAAGAGGAAAGAAGAGGATGAGCCCCTCTCCAGAAAAGGTCAACCCCAAGCTGCCAAGGATTAGGAAGACCCACACTTTTTTCCAGTTGCTAAACCTCTATCTAGCGAGGTCTGCCAAATTTAGCAAATAAAAACCCAGGATGCCTGAAAAAAAATGATGCTGGGACAGTGGAATATCCACTTGCAAAAGTATGAAGTTGGAACCCTTCTTTACATAACATATTGCACTTGGTCATAGACCTAATATAAGAATGAAACTATAAAACTACGAGAAGAAAACAAAGGGGACTCATTGTAACTTGTGGTTAGGCAACGCCTTCCTAGGTGCGACACCAAAAGCATAAGTAATGCAAGAAAAATAGTTTCGTTAAAATTAAAAAGTTGTGTATTTCAGGAGTTCCTGTCGTGGCGCAGCAGAAATGAATCCGACTAGGAACCATGAGGTTTCGGGTTCGATCCCTGGCCCCGTTCGGTGGGTTAAGGATCCGGCATTGCCGTGAGCTGTGGTGTAGGTCACAAATGCGGCTCGGATCCTGTGTTGCTGTGGCTCTGGCATAGGCTAGCAGCAACAGCTCAGATTAGACTCTTAACCTGGGAACCTCCACATGCCGAGTGTGTGGCCCTAAAAAGACAAAAAAAAAAAAAAAGTTTTGTATTTCAAAGGATACAGTCAAGAAAGTGAACAGACAACTCACAGAAAGAGAGGAAATATTTTCAAGTCACATATCTGATAAGAGTACTGTATTCAGAACATAGAAAGAACTCTTAAACTCAGTAATAAAAAGATAATCCAAATTGAAAAATAGGCAAAAAATCTGAATAGTTAGGACTTCAAAGAAGATATACAAATGGCCAGTAAGTGCATAAAAAGATGCTTGTTAACTTAGAATAGATTTACAAGGAGATCCTGCTGAATAGCACTGAGAACTATGTCTAGATACTCATGTTGCAACAGAAGAAAGGGTGGGGGAAAAATGTAATTGTAATGTATACATGTAAGGATAACCTGACCCCCTTGCTGTACAGTGGGAAAATAAAAAAATATATAAAAAAAAGATGCTTGTTAGCCATTAGGGAATGCTAATCAAAGCCACAGTGACATGGCACTTCATACCTCCTGAGATGGCTGTGATTTAAAAAAAAAAAAAGCCCAGAAACTGATAAATACGGTAAAGATGTAGAAAATTGGGAACCCCGTATGTTGCTGGTGGGAATATAAAAAATTGCTTGGCTGCTTTACAAATGGTTTGGCCACTTTTTGAGATGTTAAACATAGAGTTACCATATGACCCAGTAATTCCACTTGGGTACACCCAAGAGAAATGAAAACAGATTTCCACACAAAACTCATACACAAATGTTCACTGCAACATTATTCATAATAGCTCAAAAGTAGAAACAGCTCAATCTCCATCAATGGATGTTTGGATAAATAAAGTGTTTTATCCTTACAATGGAATATTATTTGGCAATAAAAAAGGATGACGTACAGACACATATTACAACACGGGTGAATCTTGAAAAAAAATTATGCTATGTAGAGAGCATGCCAGTTCTAAAAGACCACATGTTGCAATATTCCATTCAGACAAAATGTCCAGAATAAGCAAATCTGTAGAGACAGAAAGTAGATTAGTGGATGTCAGGGGCTAGGGAATGGTGGCAGGTGTGGTTACCAAAGGGGGAAGGGGAGGGGAGTGATAAATTAGCAGGCTGGGATTAACAGAAAGAATAAATTCTCCCCCATCCATAAATGCTTGTTCTGAGTGGGGAGCCAGGGGCCAGGCTGATCCAAGCCCTTTTTTCATATCTCTCTTCCAAGTCTCATACTTGCCCTGTGTCGGTTAAGTGGCTTGCCTAAGGTCACACAGATAGAACATGCTGGAGGCTGAAACTGAACCCTTGTCAGTCTATTCTTAACTGTTGTTCTTTATGGCCATTCATTTTTCAAAACTCAGCTCTGGTTCCTGTTATCTCTGAAAGCATCTTCAAGCTAGGAGTGATCAATGTCAGCGGCTGCCTCCTGGTCCTTCTGCACCAGCATCATAAGCAGGCCAGTCCCTCTGTGAGTCCCTGGAGCCTTAGATATAACAGTAAGATGCTGCCTGCAATCCATCTGAGTGTGATGCACTGAGAAAAATGACTTCTGCCCTGAAAGGGAATCAAAATATTAAAGGAAGATTATGTCTTTCACAGCTGGAAGCAACTCTTGTTTTTCTACGATTCCTGTCTTTTATTGATGAGTGCCTCAATATGCTTTGGGGAATATCTTAATTCTGCAGTGTCCTGAGTGAGGAGCAGATGGAGGTGGCATGGCTGGCATCATGCAGTTAGATAAACTCTGCTGATTACTCAACTGGGGAAAGGCATCTTTGAAGCCAGCGGAGCAAAATCCAAGTGGTCCTTTGTCTTTCCAAATGTGTCTGTGACATTAGTATTCTATAGATCACATTAAAATGAAGAATTTCTGTGCAATAAAGAAGATAAGGCAGGGAGTTCCCATCGTGGCTCAGTGGTTAACGAATCTGACTAGGAACCATGAGGTTGTGGGTTCCATCCCTGGCCTCGCTCAGTGGGTTAAGGATCCGGCGTTGCTATGGGCTGTGGTGTAAGTTGCAGACACAGCTCAGATCCCGAGTTGCTGTGGCTCTGGTGTAGGATGGTGGCTACAGCTCCGATTAGACCCCTAGCCTGGGAACCTCCATATGCCAAGGGAGTGGCCCTCGAAAAGGCAAAAAGACAAAAAAAAAAAAAAAAAAAGAAGAAAATAAGGCAAACATGATGATGTCACACTGGGAAAAAAATACTTGTAATATCTAAAACTGACAGAAGATTAACATAGAGATTCAGTGATACAAAAAAATTATTGGGAGTCATCAAGAAAAAGATTGGGAGTTCCCATTTTGACTCAGCTGGTTAAGAACCTGATGTAGTCTCTGTGAGGGTACACGTTCCATCCCTGGCCTCGCTCAGTGGGTTAAGGATCCAGCATTGCCACAAGCTGCTATGTAGGTGGCAGATGAGGCTCAGATCTGATGTTGCTGGGGTGGTGGCTGTGGTGTAGCCCTCAGCTGCAGCTCCAATTTGACTCCTGACCTGGGAATTTCCATAGGTTGCAGGTGTGGCCATAAAAAGAAAAAAAAAAAAAAAAGATTGACTCTGTCTTGTTAGCTTGTGTTCTTGTTTCCTGATTTAACAGTAAAAAAGTTTAATGACAGAAAATATTCAGGCCAGGGGAGACCTGAGTCTTAGTTTCTGATGACGGGATTGAAAATATCTAAAATTCGAATGTTATTTGTTCTAACTGATATCTTGTTATAGAGAGGCAGCATGACGGGGTAGAAAGACCATATTATGATCTACATGTGTCCCTCTAAATTCCTGTGTTGAAGCCATGACCACTGATGTAGCCGCATTGGACTTGAGGACTCTAAGGAAGAAATTAAGGTTAAACAAAGTCATAAGATGGGGCCCTGCTCCAAGGGGATTAGTGTCTTTGTATGAAGAGACACCAGAGAGCTTGGCATCTACATGCCAGGAGGAGAGCTGTTATCAGAAACCAACCACATGGCACCTTGAACATGGACTTCTTCTCAGCCTCCAAAATTAGAAAAACAGGAATTTCTACTGTTCAAGCTGCTGGGTCTGTGCTATTTTTTGATGGCAGCCTAAGAAGACTAGTACAGACCAATAGTTTGGGATCAGACAAAATTAAGTTGGGGTTCTGGTTCTTCCACTTTGCTGGTTGACTTTGGACAAGTTATTCAGTCTTTCTGAGCTTGATAAGTAACACAGGATTAATGTATCTTGTTGGTAGGCTTTGCTGTTAGTTACAGATAACACTTGGAGTTCCTGATGTGGCAATGGGATTGGCTATGTCTTAGGAGTGCTGGGAGACACAGGTTCAATTCCCCACCAGGCACAATGGATTAAGGATCCAGTGTTGCTGCCGTTGTGGCTTAGGATGGAACTGTGGCTTGGATCTAGTCCCTGGCCTGGGAACTCCGTATGCTGCTGGGTGGCCAAAAAATAGGATAACATTTGACAGGGAGTAGACACTCAATAGGGTCTCATTCCTATTGCAGGATATGCCCTAAGCCATTTTTCTTTTTAAAAGCCAACACTTTCCCTGTCCTTGAATTGTGAGACATTAAATATTTGGTAATTGGAGGATATATGTTATTGGAATTGACAGGGCAAAGGGGACCCTTCCAAATTCAATATGTATTTCTTTTGTTTGTTCGTTTTTGTCTTTTTAGGGCCATACCCGCAGCATATGGAGGTTCCCAGGCTAGGGGTCGAATTGGAGCTGTAGCCTCTGGCCTACACCACAGCCACAGCAATGCCAGATGCGAGCCGCGTCTGCGACCTACACCACTGCTCACAGCAACACTGGATCCTTGACCCACAGAGCAAGACCAGGGCTCGAACCCGTGTCCTCATGGATAATAGATTCATTTCCACTGAACCATAATGGGAACTCCAAATGTGTACTTCTGTATTGATTTATTTCACTGTAAGGTGTTGACACAGAAATAACCAGTTCACGCCACTATTAATGACCACGAGAGTGGTTGTTACTTGTCTAAACTCCCCAGTGGGGCTCTGAGGAACTGGAAGCTTACACATAGGATCCAACCTCTTCCCTTAGGCCTGGCCAAGAGAAATGCATCTTTGCTCCAAGGGAAAATGCTTTTAAAAGAGCCCGAGTGTTTCCTTACGTGTGGTGAGTACCTTCCTTTCAACCACACATAACATTTAGACCCTCAATACTAAGTCCAAGGCGAGTCTTTGTGGAGCTTTCCAGAGCATTGAGAATTAGACACTTAAACGTTGCTCCAGTATCTCATTCCTGCAGTTTCTGTGTGGGCTGGGGGAGGGGATGTGTGGAGACATCCTTGGCAAAGTTGATCTTATTGATGACAAGTCCTAAAGACAATCTCAAAGTTGCTCCTGCAAATGTTTGAAAAACTGTCCCTCAACATTCCAAAGAGCCTTTGGTTGAGCATTTCTGCTGAGTTGGAATTGTTGTGTGCTTGGTACAGCCCCTGCTTTCTAGGATTCTAAGCATGGTACCTTATTCCCAAGTCCTCATCGACTTAACAGACGAACAGGCTTTTTTTTTTTTTTAATGATTTTGTTAGTTTGGATTCCAATGTGACAAAATGGGAAACTAGAGAATTTGTCACCCTTTTAAGCTATAGGACAAATAATAGATGTTTGACCCATCAACAAGTTGGGACAAACCCATGATGAACTTCGTTTAAAATTGAAGACAAGCTTCATTTCTTTTCTTCCTCAGAAGGACAAACTTTTGCCCCTTGATGATGCTCCTTCTCATTAGTCATGGAGACTTTTGCTCAGGACTTGAACTGACAGGCTCATCTACATTCCTGAAAGACCATATCAATTGTGGAGGTCTTGAGCCATTGGCCACTGGGGAGTCCAAATTTCTTGTGCCATTGCCATAGGATTTTCCAACTCCTGTTCGAGGCTGATGGACTTCATGGGCAAATATACTAGGAGCGAGAAAGTGGGCAGTAAGAAAATAACGTGAGGGATTAAAAACATTTATCAGCCACCTCTGTGAATTGCCTATCTGTTCGTTGCGGATGTGTCCATGTGTTGTTCTTTTAGAATCTCTTGGGCAGAGTGCAAACATGGCCTAACACTATGCCTGGGATCCTTGCACTGGTTCTGATCCTGAAAAAACATGAGGGATGAAATAGCTAGGAGGCGCCCAACATTCCGGGGCAGGTAACAAAGAGCCTCATTCACGGATCCGCATGGGAAGGCTAGCCCAGGAGAGGAATTTCTTATTTATTTATTTTTGTTAAAGTAGAGCTGATTTACCATGTTGTGCCAGTTTCTGCTCTCCAGCAAGGTGACCCAGTCATACACACATATACCCTCTCTTTCTTACATTATCTTCCATCATGGTCTATCCCAAGAGACTGGATAGAGTTCCCTGTGCTATACAGTAGGATTTTGTTGCTTATTCATTCTAAATGGAATAGCTTGGAATTTCTCGAAATTGCACATTTTTTTTCTGATTATCTAAAGAGATTTAAAAAATTGATTATCTGGACAGCTGGCAGCAGAATTCCTCTCAGGGAGGAAATCATCGTGATGTTAGGAAAATACCTTAAAACCTTGGGGTGGGAAAGGCTCCCGGCTTTGTCAGCGATTAGACGAGGAGGATGAGAAAAGAGGAAGAGGAGAGAGAGGTCAGGAGATGGAGGTGACGGTGCTGTATTGGAGGTGGTTGGGACAGAAACTGAGAGGATGGTTAGGAATGGAAAAGTCTTGGAGCTCCCGTTGTGGCTCAGTGGTTCACGAATCTGACTAGCATCCATGAGGACACAGGTTCCATCTCTGGCTTTGCTCAGTGGTTTGGGGATCTGGTGTTGCTGTGAGCTGTGGTGTGGGTTGCAGATGTGGCTTGGATCCTGCGTTGCTGTGGCTGTGGTATAGGCCAGCAGCTGTAGCTCCAGTTTGACCCCTAGTCTGGGAACCTCCATATTTTAGGTGTGGCCCTAAAAAGAAAAAAAAAAAAAGAATGGAAAAGTCTCTGATGTATCACCTCATATGGGTCAGAACGGCCATCATCAAAAAGTCCACAAATAATAAATCCTGGAGAGGATGTTGAGAGAAGAGAATCCTCCTACACTGTTGGTGGGAATGCAAATTGGTACAACCACTATGAAGAAGAGTACAGAAGTTCCTTAAAAAACTAAAAATAGAATGGCCGTATGATCAAACAATCCCACTCCTGGGCATATAGCCAGAGAAAATAAAAGCTCTAGTTCAAAAAGATACATGCACCTAATGTTCATAGCAGCACTATTCACAATAGCCAAGACGTGGAAGCAACCTAAATTTCCATCAACAGAAGAGTGGATAAAGAAGATATGGCACACATACACAATGGAATATTACACAGCCACGAAAAAGAATGAAATAATGCCATTTGCAGCAATGTGGATGGGCCTAGAGATTATCACACTGTGTGAAGTAAGTCATACAAACACAAATATCGTATGGTATCATATGATATCACTTATACATGGGATCTAAAAATGATGCAAATGAACTTATTTACAAAACAGAAACAGACTCACTGATTTCAAAAACAAACTTATGAGTACCAAAGAGGAAATGTGGGGATGAGGGAGATAAATTAGGAGTTTGGGATTAACATATACACACTCCTGTATATAAAAGAGATAACTAACAAAGACCTACTGTATAGCACAGGGAACTATATTCAATATCTTGTAATCACTTGCAAGAGAAAATAATCTATATCTGTATCTGAATCACTGTGATGTGTACCTGAAACTAACACAACATTGTAAATCAACTATACTTAAATTTAAACAAAAGAAGGGAAAAGCCTTGCTTGCAATGGGCAATAGCCCCCATGCCTGCAGTGTGACCTCGTCATCTCTCTCTGGCCACCAGGCTGCAGTAAAGGCAGTCGCCATCATGGATGCTGCATGTGAGTTAGTGTTGTGAGAGGGTGTGCACACCCGTTCATGTGCATACGCCCTCACACGTGTATACCTCTTTGTGTTCATGCACACATGCACGGATATCCATGTCTGCTCCTGCCCACATGTGCACGTGTTTGCTGCGCTCAGCTCATCATGTGTGCTTGTGTGTTCAGGTGCTGGAGGCTGCCCGGAACTGGGGCCTGGGAGGCCATCACCTCAGGAAACCATCAGGAGGATAAAGGGAAGGCCCTCACAGCCATACAGAATTGGGGGTTCAAGGTCACTTCTTGTAGGCTGAGGGGGTGGGGAGAACCCCACTTGCCATCCGGATGCAGTGTTATTTTGTTCAGTTTTATTGATGTATAATTGACAAATAAAATTGCAACGTATTTAAAGCATAAATGTGTGATTTGATAGCCACATACACTGTGGAAGATCCCCCACCATACTGTTAATTACCATAACCATCCATCACCTTACGTATTTACTTTCCTCTTTTTTTTTTGAGAACACAAGTTGACTCTTTCAGCAGATTTCAGTTGTGCAGCAGAGTATTCTAAACCGCCGTCTCCATGTTCCAACAACCTCTGATCCTTAGATCTTAATCATCACTATTTTGTGGTTTATTTTGCTTTTTAGAGCTGCACCTGCGGCATGTGGAGGTTCCCACCTGAGCTACAGCCGCCAGCCTACACCTCAGCCACAGCAATGCAGGATCTGAGCTGCATCTGTGACCTACACCACACGTCACAGCAATGCCGGATCCTCAACCCATTGAGCGAGGCCAGGGGTTGAACCCACAACCTCATCGTTCCTAGCTGGACTTGTTAACAACTGAGCCACGACGGGAACACCCCCTTGATCATCACTAAGTTTGTACCCTTTTACTGCCTCTCCCGTTTCCCCATCCCCAGTCCCCAGCAATCACCCTTCTATTCTCTGTTTCTATGAGTTTCCCTTTTTCCTTTTGAAATTCCACATCGGGTTACAACTCAACAGTGAGAATTTCTCACCATGACTCTGCCTTTGCCCCAGCTGGATTTCCAGCAGTCACGCAGTTACCAGTGCCCTCAGGCAAAGGGCTGGGCTCTGAAGCCCTACTGCCAGGCTCGGTGTCGGTGTCCCGCAGCCCCTGCTGGGAGATTGGCCCGTGTCGTTGGTTTCTCGGGGTGTAATGTGCCACGTCATGTTCTGCAGCAGGAGCCAGTCTGGTGAATTCTCATCAGCCCTGTCTCAACACTTCCTGGAGTGTCTCCACTGAGGCTTACACCACAAGCGAGATCCTGGGATAAAGTGGGCTATGTGCTTACAAGAGTTCCTGGCAGACAGCAGGCGCCAGTTATGGAATATGCTGGTGTTACAGGTATTACTGTGATGATTCCTGTTCCTACCACATTGGAACCACAAACTGGTTCTTCTTGGAAACTACGAACAAAGATGAGCCCAACATATGAGGGCTGGGGGGGTGTTTCTTGGGGAGGGAGGTACAGGTGTTCTTTCTGGGGACTCTGGATGGAACAGCTCCATTGGAAGGAACTTTCCCAATGCCTTCAGCCCCTGGAATTTAGAATATACCCGTAGAGGAGCTCCCGTCATGGCACAGTGGAAACGAATTCAACTAGGAACCATGAAGGTTCAATCCCTGGCCTCGCTTAGTGGGTTAAGGATCTGGCATTGCCGTGAGCTGTGATGTAGGTTGCAGATGCGGCTCAGATCTTATGTTGCTGTGGCTCTGGCGTAGCCTGGCAGCATCAGCTCCAATTAGACCCCTAGCCTGACAACGTCCATATGCCACAGGTGCAGTCCTAAAAAGACAAAAGACAAAAAAAAAAAAAAAAAAAGAATATACCTGCAGAGCCATCCTCAGAGGTGCAGGCTCAAGGTGGGGATCCTTTGGCCATTGCAAGGAAATGCCTGGCTTTTATGCATTGGTTACTGCTCTCCTTGTTTTGCAGTGTGAAGATAACTTCATTATCAACTTTGACTCCAGCTGGTCTAAAGACCTAAAAGTGAAAGGTAAGACATACATTCAATAGAAGAAGGTGTAGGAGGATGTCTTTGGCCTTAGCGAGGGAAAAGGATTCGTAAGCCCAAATTTAAAAGCTCGTATCAAACGCAAAAACAACAGCAATAAAACATTGTTGCTCTGAGGACCCTATGGACAAAGTGAGAGGAAGATGACAGGTTGGAGGTTCAGGTTGCAGAAAGATATGTCCGCTGCCGAAACCAATCAAGAGTATATGAGAAATACCTAGGAATTAATAGGATGAGGAAGCACTTCCATGAAATAATGCCGTTTGCAACAACATGAGTAGACCTAGGGACAATCATATTAAGTGAAGTAAGTCAGACATAGAAAGACAAATATACAATGACTTATACGTGGAATCTAAAAAAAAGATACAAATGCATTGACTTACAAAACAGACTCATGGACACAGAGAAAGTTCAGTTTACCAAAGGGGAAAGGGGATGGGGAAGAGACAAATCAGGAGGTTGGGATTAACAGGTACACATTAGTATTTATAAAACAGATAACCAAACTACGGTGTAGCACAGACAACTCTTCTCCATATCTTGTAATAACTATAACGGAAAAGAATATTAAAGAGAATATATATATAGCATAACTGAATCACTTTGCTGCACACCTGAAACTAACACAACCTTGTAAATCCACTGTACTTTAATAAATAAGAAGAAATTCTAATGGAAAAAAGGAGGAAGGATATAGACCGACAATTTACAGGACAGATTGCCCCCCCAAATGCTTATGCATAGGAGGATACCCTCATTAGAAAGGGGAAAATGCAAAGTAGAGGAATAGAATCTCCTTTTAAACCTATTAGGGGAAATTAGGGGGAGTGGACAGAGGCACCCTCAAGCCTGGCAGGTGGGCACACAGACAGGGGAGGGCAGAGTGGCAGCACCTCAGCTGAGGGGGGCCAGGCGCAGGAGTGCTGCTGGGGCCGGGTCCGGGATGCATTCTCATCAGAACTCTAGGGGTGTGTGGGTGCAGGTGGGTGGTGTGATGTTGCCAGTGGTCCTGGGAGGCGGGGCACACCTGGCTGCCCACCCCTGGGGCCCGGGGAGTGGGTCAAGTGCTGGGCAGCTCTTGGTGAAGCACCAGCAGCGGTTCAAGGGGCCGGACCAGATGTGCAGGACACCCTCGCCAAGGCGTGAATATCTGTTTACGTTTCCCGCCCCGCCCCGCCCCGCCCCCACACATAGATCTCCAAGTCTTTTTCCACTTGCCTGTTTTCTTTAAGGTAAGCAATTCACCCCCAAACAACCTGCCATTTTCTCTTGGAGAATCTTCCTCTGTTTGCCTGAGTCGCCCTGTTTAGCAGTAATCAACGGAAGGGTCCCAGGGCTGCCTCGCCCCCTCCCTTCCTCCGTCCTTCAAACACTAGACACCTGCTGCATGTGGGTGCTGTGTGCAGACTGGGGACATTAAGAGCGACTGAGTCCATGGTCTAGCTGACTTCCTAGAACTTATGAAGCACCGATAACCAACAGTGCCTTATCTTTGTGGTACAGGCCAGGGTTTCTCAAAGTTTTGGGTTCTGGAACCCCCTTTACACTCTTAAAAATTATTTAAGACCTCCAAGAGCGTTTGCTTATTATGGACCAGAGCATTTTGCCTGTATTAGAAGGTAAAACTGAGATGTTTGAAAACTATTTATTAATTAGCTAAAAAATAATAAACCCATTACATGCTGACATAAATGTATTTTATTTAAAAAACCTACATTTTCCAAAACAAAGGAGTCGATTGGGAAAAACGGCCTTATTTTGCATTTTGCAGGTCTCTTTAAGGGCTGGCTTAAAGGAAGGCAAGGTAGATGCTCATACTTGCCTATGTATTCAATCTGTTTCAATATCACATGCTACAAAGCTTCTGGAAAACTCCACCACTTGCTGAGAAAGCAAAGGAGAAAGACATCTTAGTGTTTTTATAAGAATGGCTTTGACCTCTTGGAGTCCCTGAAAGGGTCTGAGCCTCCCAAGGGTCCCTGTCTAGACCACACTGCCACCGGCATTGGCCTTTCTGAAGATGTGGTGTCATTAGCGCCTTGATTCTAGAACCTGCGGGTCTAGTGCTTCAGATCCAGGGCTGAAGCCTGGCTGAGGTCATCAGACAGTAACCTAGAAATTGGAGGTGGTGGAAAACTGAGGTGGGGTGCAGGCATTCAACTTTTTTTTAGTCTTCATGCCTATCTTTTGAGTGTTTAAGTTGTGCTCGTTTATTGACCACATAAAGTGGGGTTTTAGGTGGCTCATTGACTTTTAGCTGCTATATTTATTGAGTGCTTGCTTTGGGAGAGTCCTTTAGCTGAGTGCTTTCTCTTGCTAAATTTGGTTTATCCTTTGCCTGCCTCTTAACATACGAAAGGTTTGAGTTAAAAGAATCCAATGCTGGATTTCCTGCTGTGGCACGGTGGGTTAAGGGTCTGGTGCTGCTGTAGCTGTGGCATAGGCTGCAGCTGTGGCTTGGATTTGATCCCTGGCCTGGGAACTGCCATATGCTGGGGGAGCAGACAAAAAAAAAAAAAAGAAGAAGAAAATCAAATCAAACATTAGTGGCAACTTAAGGATGCCTGTGGGCCCTTTGAGTGATGGCTTTGGTCTTGTTTGAATCTGTTACTCCCACATATTCTTTTATTTATTGGGAACAAGGGGGTCTCACATCTTTGGATTGGCACCAAATTCTCAGAAAAGTTCCAGGAAGAACTTAGGTAAAGAGAGAAAAGTTTTCCGCTCCAAACTTCTGTGGGGTTAAAATGTATGCTACCAGTTGGAAATCCACTTTTTACAACCAAGACACCATGCCTTGGGGCCCTGGTGGGATTGGCAGGAGTTTATTCATCAAGGATGGCCTTGTCAGGCTGGCAGACAGATGCAATTTGGAAAATAGATTTGGGTAATTTGGTAATTGTGATATATTGGCAGCAATATTACTTGTTCCCGAAAAGAAGACTGGTCAAGGAGTTCCTTGGTGGCTCAGTGGGTTAAGGATCTGATGTTGTCCCTGCTGCGGCTTAGGCTGCTGCCGTGGCACAGATTTGATCCTTGGTGGGGAAACTACTGAGGCCCCCCCCAAAAAGAAGACTGATTAAGTAAATTATGGGACATCCATACATACAGTGGAATGCAACAAGGGGTGTGCCTTTTATGTCCTGATGGAGATGCTTCCAAGAAAGAGTGTTAAAATAAAAAGGAAAGTATAGAAAAAGGGTGTGCCGTGTGCTACCCTTTCCATAAAGGGAGGGACCCATTTGCTTGTGTTTGTGTAATAATCGTTGAACATTATTCGGTAGAAGGTTCTATGTAAAACCATCTCCTGAGAGTGGAAACCCCTTGGATGGCGTCAGGAGGAAAGCTTTTCTATATCCCTTCTTTAATATCATGTGAAAGTATTACCTTTCAAACGTTAACTATGTCTACCAATGATGAGAAACCCAACCAAAATCCACATGGAAAGCAACCCAAACCCTTTCCATTAGAGCCCCTGGAAGTTTCTAGACAAGGAGGAGCCTGCTGTAAACCGAGGCAGTCCCGCTGCTGACGTGAAGGACCTTTTAGTTTTAAAGGCACTTAAGTGAGACACTCTGACTGTGTAACTGTCAAAAGAGCCAAGAGCCAGGCACTAAAATCAGCTGAAGTGGGCTCAGCAAAGCCAGCCTTTATGGAGCCAGGTCAAGTCTCACTGGCTTGGTTTTTAGAAAGGAACGGACCCAGGGTTCATGAACTCCGGATGGAGGGTGGAATTTTGATGTATTTTTGGACGATTTTTTAGGGGCGGTGAACACTCTCGAAGAGAGAAGACTTGAGTGTGCAAATCCGCCAGGTTGGACCCCAAGGCCCCCTCTGCAGGACGGAGGGGGCGCGAAGGGGGGCAGGCACATAGCGGACGGGGGTGACAGGATTGCTCTGTTTCTGGGGAAGCCCTCAAGGAACCGAAGCTGAAGAAGACGAGTGGTTTTTCCAGTGCAGATGAGATGGGGGATGGCTTTCGGGGATTTCAAACCTGCCGGGAAAGCAGAGGGCGGGGTCCTGACAAACATGATATTTGTACGACATCCCTTATGTGGGGCATCGAAAAATAAAATAAAAGGGAATTATTTCCACAGTGCAAATAAACCCACAGGTAGAAAACAAACAGACGGTCCCTAAAGGGGAAAAGCTGGAGGGAGGGATAAATTAGGAGTTGGGATTAACGCATACACACCACCACGTATAAAAGAGACACCCAACCAGGACCCCCGGTGTAGCCCAAGAAACTCTACTCAGTAGTCTGTAATAAACTGCAAGGGAAAAGAATTTGAAAAAGCATATACATATATGTGTATGTCCATCCTTCCATATGTATATTTATCTAGCTGTCACTTTGCTGTACACCTGAACATAAAACTGTAAAGCAATCATACTTGAATTAAAAAATGCACAAAGCGCATGGTTCTCATACTGTTGTATAGTGAACCTATGTCAGAGTTTTAGTTTAATAAATGAGGAAGCAGAGGTTTGAAACACTCCCTCTTGCATTTCCTTTTTCTTAAATGTTCTGGCCCCTGCTGTGCACCAGGGCCAGTCCAGTGGCTGCAAATGGCAAAGTCAACCATCAGGATAAGCCCAAGCCAACTCTACCTGTCCTGGCCTCCTTGGTGTCCCCCCTGTGCAGAGTCCCACCTGTGTACTCAAACTCAGAAAGGCTCTGCACTTGGTTTCCTGAAGTTCCTGGGCCAGGGATTGAACCTGCGCCACAGCTGTAACCAGAGCCACAGCAGTGACAATGCCAATGACAATGCTTAGCCCACTGAGCCACAAGGGAACTCCTGCAATTCTTAAGATTTGTGGGGTTTTTTTGTTTGTTTGTTTGTTTTGCTTTTAAGGCTGCACATGCAGCATATGGAAGTTCCCAGGCTAGGGGTCGAATGGGAGCTGCAGCTACCAGCCTACGCCACAGCCATAGCAATGCAGGGTCCAAGCCACGTCTGCGACCTGCACCACAGCTCACAGCAACATGGGATCCTTAGCCCACTTGAGTGAGGCCAGGGATGGAACCCGCATCCTCACAGAGACAATGAGTCTTAACCTGCTGAGCCACAACGGGGACTCCTCCAATATGGCTTTTATAAAGCATGAAACTTATTGGGTCAAACATCCTTTCAAACCGAGGTCTGCTCTTCTTGAATATTAAAATGCACTCTAAAAAAAGAAAAAAATAAGTACAATAAAATGCACTCTGTAGATTGGCTTTCTCTACAAGGCCGGCTCTCTACTCAGAAGTAGTTTTGTAAAATAATCCCTGATAATTAGGTCATAATCTTTCTCAGAAAGAGGTGTTTGCGCTTAGGGTGGGAGGGGCCCCGGTACCAGAGAAGCAGATTCCATCTAAGGTAAATGAAACTTGGCAATGGGTCCTTTTATCACAGGCTCGGAGTGTTTAAACAGCTTTGTCATCGTAGATGGAGGTGTGTTTAGGTTTGAATTGAAGGTAGAACTTATGAAACTGCCAGGGGAAATATCCTAGTATTTTTCTTGGAATGTGTGACACATTGTAATTTCAAGAGCATCCCAGGCAAGCATTTTCTCTTTCGCCTGAAAGTAGTTTGTATGTGGTTTTGAAAATGCGATGCCACGTTCTCCTGGAGGATTAGCCCTCAGTGTGAGGGTAGGTTAGGAAAAAAACGAGTGCCTCTGTTTGAGAAGGAATATTCTAAAGGAATACAGGGCACCACCTGGGGAGCAGCCCTGGGTTTTAGACTTTCTGTTTTATCAGGATGTGTTGGGAACCATTTGACAGAGTTACGGTTTTAACTCAGTCGTTTAAGAAAGAATTAAACATCCAAGTGAATTTTGTTCTTTGAAAAAAATAAAATTTATGTCCTTTGTTTCTCTCTACTATTTCCCACAGCTTCTCTGTGCCAGTTGGGAGATGAATAAACCTCACTTTGGGAGTTCTCGTCGTGGCTCAACGGACATGAACCCGGCTACGATCCATAAGGGTTCGGTCCCTGGCCTCTCTCAGTGGGTTAAGAATCCAGCATTGCCGTGCGTGAGCTGTGGTGTCGGTCGCAGACGAAGCTTGGATCCTGCGTTGTCGTGGCTGTGGGGTAGGCTGGCAGCTGCAGCTCCGATTAGACCCCTAGCCTGGGAGCCTCTACATGCTGCAGCTGCAGCCCCAGAAGGCAAAACAAACAGACAAACAGGAAAAACTTCCCACTTCAGTCTGCATTTTCTTTCTTTCTTTTTTTTTGGTCTTTTGTCCTTTTTAGGGCCTCACCTGTGGCATGTGGAGGTTCCCAGGCTAGGGGTTGAATCAGAGCTGTAGCCACTGGCCTATGCCACAGCCACAGAGACGCCAGATCTGAGCCACATCTGCAACCGACACCACAGCTTGCAGCAATGCCAGATCCTTAACCCACTGAGCGAGGCCAGGGATGGAACCTGCGTCCTCATGGATGCTAGCCGGGTTTGTTTCCTTTGCGCCACAACAGGAGCCCCCATGTTCTTTTCCATTCATGTTTACCACAGGATTTTGAATATAGTTCCCCGGGCTATGTAGTAGGACCTTGTTGTGCATCCATTCTGTATCTAATAGTTTGCATCGGCTCATCCCAAACTCCCGGTCCATCCTCCCCCGCCCCCCGCCGGCAACCATGTAATTGAGCATCACTAATACTTCAAGTCCCTGGTTCACCTTAGGGTTCACCCCTTGTGCCGTACATCCCTCGAGTTTCGACACATGTAGGACCACATGTAGCTCATGACAGTAACACCCAGAGTAGTTTCAGTGCCTTAAAATCCCCCGTACCTCACCTCCTCCCCACCTGAATTCCTGATCTTTCTACTATCTGTATGCTTTTGCCTTTTCCAGAGTGTCATATTGTTAGAATAATATAATATGTAGACTTTTCAGATTGGCTTCTTTCATTTCGTATAATGCATTTAAGGTTCTTGCCTATCTTTTGGTGGCTTGATAGCTCCTTTAAAAAACGGCTGAGTCGAAGTTCCTTTCGTGGTTCAGCGGAAACGAACCTGAAGAGCATCCGTGAGGATGCAGGTTCCATCCCTGGCCTCACTCAGAGGATTAAGGACCTGGTGTTGCCGTGAGCTGTGGTGTAGGTCACATACACGGCTCTGATCTGGCGTGGCTGTGGCTGTGGTGTAGGCCAGCAGTTACAGCTCTGATTTGACCCCTAGCCAGGGAACCTCCATATGCTGTGGGTACCACCCTAAAAAGACCAAAAAAAAAAGAAAGAAAAAAAAGAGGCTGAATAATATTCCATTGTGTGCATGTGCCGTGGTTGTTTATCCCCCACCCACTAAAAGGCATCGTGGATGCTTCCAAGTTGGGGCAGTTGTGAAGAAGGCAATTATAAACATGTGCGTGCAGGTTTTTGCGTAGGCATAGATTTTCAACTCGTTTGGGTTTGCATGTGTATATAAATGAAATCCGGGTCTATGAAAACTATCAGGTATTGTTCTAGACCGTGGCTCCCAGACTGCATGTGAACTGTGCTGTTAGGAATACAAATAAAAAGGGAGTGTAGTGCCTGTGGAATACATGGGGCTAAGCATCTAGAACAGGCAGGGGATACCCAGGCCCCAAGGAGAGGCTTCCCTTGGACCGCACCCTGTCCTGGTCAGCAGGGGCTGTGGTCCGGATCACACACCAGGTCTCTGTGTTAACCTTCATTCTCCGCTCTGAAGGCTTCTGGTGTGTGCCTGGCTCTTACGGCCGCCTGGTGATGGGAAGGGGAGCTACCCCCCAGCCCCTGGTTCTAGGGTTTCCTCAAACTTGTAAGCGATGAAATTCCAAGGAGGGCGGCCAAGAATTAATGCGGATGCTTTGCTCCAATGAGCATCGGGCTTCCTGCCAGCATCTGGTTTGTCGACAGCCCCCATCACCACAGGCTCTGCCCCTGGAGCCAGGTTTTCGACCTGCATTTGGAAACATTCCCCACCTTTTACCTGGCTGGGTGGCCTGCCGTTTACTCTGAAAACAGCCTCACTTCTCGGTCATCCTTGATGTTTTCCGAGGTTAAAGAGTCTAAAGACCCCAGACGTTTCCTTCCAGGCTCTTCAGCTGCAGGATCCATGCTTCCTCCCCGTCTTCTCTGGGTTTCTTTGAACACAGTACACACCCTTTCGCTGCGACTCTAATCATCAATCATTTCCACCTGCATAATGCAAAATATTTCAGGAAGGCGTAATATTTACTTCTTTCTATTAAAACTTTAATGTTTGTCTGTTTACAAACGTGTGTTCTCTGGGTTAGAACACAGTCATCATGGACTAATATATTTTTTTTTTTTGTCTTTTTGCTATTTCTTTGTCTTTTTGTTGTTGTTGTTGTTGTTGCCATTTCTTGGGCCGCTCCCTCGGCATATGGAGGTTCCCAGGCTAGGGGGCTGAATCGGAGCTGTAGCCATCGGCCTACGCCAGAGCCACAGCAACGCAGGATCCGAGCCGCGTCTGCAACCTACACCACAGCTCACGGCAACGCCGGATCGTTAACCCACTGAGCAAGGGCAGGGACCGAACCGGCAACCTCATGGTTCCTAGTCGGATTCGTTAACCACTGCGCCACGACGGGAACTCCATGGACTAATATTTTTTAAAGGTTTCAGGTTACCTGGCTGATTTTTTGGTCTTAGTAATTTTTGTGGATGCAGAGGCATCTATTTTTTTTTTTTTTTTCTGTCAAAGCGCAGATGGAACTGAGAGCAAAACCTGTGCTCAGCTTTCACTGTAAATGTCCAACGGTTTTTTTTTTTTTTTGTCTTTTTCCCATTTCTTGGGCCGCACCTGTGGCATATGGAGGTTCCCAGGCTAGGGGTCGAATTGGAGCTGCAGCTGCAGGTCTATGCTATAGACATAGCAAGGCAGGATCCAAGCCGCATCGGCAAACTATACCACAGCTCATGGCAACAGTGGATCCCCGAACCAATGAGCAAGGCCAGGGATTGAACCTGCATCCTCAAGGAGGCTATTTGAATTCATTTCCACTGCGCCACAACGAGACTTCCTAATAAAGTATTTTTAATTGAGGTCCGTGCATTGTTTGTTTGTTTTCTTTTTTAGGCATAATGCTATTGCACACTTAACAGACTACAGCGTAAATATGCACTGAGAAACCAAAACATGGGTGTGGCTTGCTTTATGGAGTTATTTGCTTTATTTTGGTGGTCTGGAACTGAACCTGCCATATTTCGGGTGCATCTTTGTAGGTATTTATTTTCTAAAAAAAGAAGAAAAAGTAGAACTGTTGGGAAAGAGGGGGCTACTGGAGATGGGAGGGGATGGGCAGGTTGCAATTGTCAGTAGGGTCCTTGGGGTCCCGAACCAGCCGGGTGGCTTATAACAGAAATTTATTTCCTCACAGTTCTGGAGGCAAGGAATACAAAATCCAGGTGTCCGCAGGGCCGTGCTCCCTCTGGAGGCTCCGGGGAGGCATCCTTCCTTGTTTCCTTCAGCTCCTGGTGGCTCCAGGCTTCCTTGGTTTGTAGCCACATCACCCTAATCCCTGCCTCTGACTTCTCGCATCTTCTTCCCACGCGTCTCCCAGTGTGAAAAGTCTCCCTTTCTCTTCTTATACGGATGCCAGCCGTTGGCTTTAGGACTCACCCTAAATCCGGGTGGTTTCACCTTGAGATTCTCCTTTTTAAAAAGTTTGATTGAAGTCTAGTTGATCTACAATGCTGTAATAATTTCTGCTGTGCAGCAAAGGGATTCCGTTATACAAATACACACATCCGTTCTGATACAGGTTATCATAGAATATGGAGTAGATTTCCCTGTGCTATACAGCAGATTTGAGACTCTTAATGAATTACGCTTGCAATATCCTGATTTCCTTATAAAGTCACATTTACAGGTTCCATGTAGGCATGGATTTTGGAGCAGGGCCACCATTTATTTATTTATTTATTTTTGTATTTTTGCCTTTTCTAGGGCTGCTCCCACGGCATATGGAGGTTCCCAGGCTAGAGGTCCAACCGGAGCTGCAGCCGCCAGCTTACACCACAGCCACAGCAAGGCGGGATCTGAGCCGCGTCTGCAACCTACACCACAGTTCATGGCAATGCCAGATCCTTAACCCACTGAGCAAGGCCAGGGATCGAACCCGCAGCCTCATGTTTCCTAGTCAGATTCGTTAACCACTGCACCACAACGGCAACTCTGAGGGGCACTATTTTTTAAAAAAAGTTTTACTATATTTGATTTACATTGTTGTGAAAATTTCTTAAAAATTTTTTTTTACTATGGTTGCTTTACAATGTTTTGTCAATTTCTGCTGTACAGCAAAGCGACCCAGTCATACATCTATACACACTCTTTCTCATATTATCTTTCATCATGTTCCATCACAAGTGACTGGACATGGTTCCCTGTGCTACCCAACAGGACCTCATTGCTTATCCATTCTAAACGTAATAGTTTGCATCTATTAACCCCGAACTCCCAGTCCATCCCACTCCCTCCCCCTTCCCCTTGGCAACCTCAAGTCTGCTCTCCCTATTTGTGAGTCTGTGTCTGTTCTGTAGATAGGTTTATCTGTGCCATATTTTAGAAGTGATATCATATGGTATCTCTCTTTCTCTGTCTGACTTACTTCACTTAGTATGAGAATCTCTAGGTCCATCCATGTTGCTGCAAATGGCATTATCTTGTTCCTTTTTATGGCTGAGTCACCGTCCATTGTATATCTTCTTAATCCATTCACCTGTCAATAGACATTTAGGTTGTTTCCATGTCTTGGCTATCTGACCCACTACAGGGTAGGTTAAGATAGGCATTAATGAGAAAGTTAAGATGGAGGAGTTCCTGCTGTGGTGCATTGGGTTAAGACCCAGTAGCTTGGATTGCTATAGAGATACAAGTTCCATCCTTGACCGGATTGGTGGGTTAAGGATCTGGTGTTGCTGCAGCTATGGTGTAGGTCACAGCTGTGGCTCGGATCCATTCCCTGGCCTGAGAACTTCCATATCCCATGGGTGCAGCCATAAAAAAAGAGCAAAGGCTTAAAAAGGTTTCGAGGGAGTGAGCTAGATGGCTCTTGGGGTTAAGTGTGTTCCAGGAGGTGGGATCAGAAGGCGCCGACTCCCCAAGAAGCCTGGTGTAGAGGAAGTCAGCAGGGAGGCCATGTGGCCAGGGGTGGCGGGGGTACAGAGGCTGCAGAGGGAGGGGCCTCATGGAGAGCCTTGGACACCGTCCTAAGGACCCTGCCTTAACTCTGAGTGAGCTGGAGGCGAAAGAGCTGCCATCTAACTTCAGGTGGTGCGAATAGGAGCAGGGAGACAGTGGGAAGGCAGGCGTGAGAACCAGGAGGGAGCTGAGGGTGCCAGGCCCAGAGCCCCAGGGCCAAGCTCATGAGAAGTGGTTGGAGCCTGGATGCAGCTTGAAGGAAGGGCTGTCAGGATTTCCGGACTAATTAGAGGTGGGCGAGGGAGGGGAGGGAGAGATTGAGAAAAACAGGAATTGCGAATGACTCTGAGACCCTCGGCCTGAGCGACCAGAAGGCTGGAGTCAAGAAAGATGGGGGGCTGCGGGGTGAGGGGGGGCACATCTGGTGTAAAGAGCAGCCCTTGAGCTTTGGGCGCATGGATGGGGGATGTTGGGCTTGGGGTGCTGCGTTGGCTGTTGAAGATGTGAGTCGAATTTGGGAGGGAGATCTGGGCTGGGGATGGAAACTGGTGGGTGGATGGGTTTTGTTCACGTTGGCTTTTCCTAGACGTTAGTATTTTGGGTGGAAAAGAGGGCGGGGAGAGGACGGAGGAAGGAAAGGGAGAAACAAGACGGCGGGGACGGTAGCTGGAGTTGGACAGTTTCACACTGGCCTTCAACTTGGGTTTGTTTGCTGAAGTGCCATTGATTTACAATTGTGCCAATTTCTGCTGTACAGAAAAGTGACTCAGTCATACATACATACATATATGTATATTCTTTTTAAAAATATTATTTTCTCCAGCTAGTTGGAGACGTGTTGTGAAGGCCAGAAAGGGCTTTGGAAGCAGGCAGACCTGAGCCTCTACTGCTGTGTGACGGGGGTGCTCGCGCACCGTCGCCCAGCCACCAAGGACCAGCGAGAACACACGCAGGACACTTAAGTTCTAAAAAGACGGCAGCCATACCAACATTTCCCAGTTCTCCCGATGGACCCCGCTCTGAGCCCTTGGCCTGTGCTCGTTCATCTCGCCCTCTCAATAGCTGTGAGGTAGGCAATCTATCTGGGGGCTGGGCAATCTGAGGCACAGAGAGGTTACACACTCGGCCTGAGGTCACACAGCTGGGAAGAGGCAGACCTGGCTTCATTCACCCAGACGGTCTCCCACACTCTTCACCCACACAGCCTCTCTGCATGTGTGCTCGGCATGTGCTAAATGTGCAAAAAATACTCCTGTGTCCCACCGGGTGGTTTTATGGGGAATATTGGGAATGATATATAAAGGGGTCCCCGGGACTGCCAAGGCCGAGGGAGCAACCCCCGTTGCTTTCATTTCCCCTGTGGATGAGTGAAGCTGGGAGCAAATTAGCGTGAACGCCAGGCTAGGAGATTAAAAATGGGCTCATTCTGTTTTGCGGACTTAACTGTTTCAGCAGATCAGCCTGGGCGCAATTTTCTTCATATCCTAAGACCTTAGGACAATAATTGTCTTCTTCTTTTTTTTTTTTTCTTTTTGGCCTTACCAGCAGCATGTGGAAATTCCCTGGGCAGGGATTGAACCTGCGCCACAGCAGCAACCCGAGCTCCTGCAGTGACAACGCCAAATCTTTAACCCATCCCGCTACAAGAAAATCCCATAATTTTCTTTATTTCTATTTTCCTGAATTTCCCATCTCCCTTTGAGTTTTGATTTTTGTTTTTCTTTGTGCAGACGGGAACCATGTCATATTTGTGAAACGATTCAGTGTTCCACAAACCAGAAACCTTTCCATCAAGCCATTGGCCGGGGAGGCAGGACCAGGGTTTGCATTCCCTGTGACTCTGCCGCCATCCTGCAGGGACCTGGCCATTTGCCCCTGAAGTCAGGGTTCAGGGCAGGCCAGTGTCTGGAGAGAGTGCACGTGGGAGGCACGGGCCTCAGCAGGCAGGCAGCAGGTGCGTCCTTGGGGTCCCAAAGGTCTCCCCACCAAGGAAGGGCTTTGAAGGCCCGTCTCATGCTGATGCTCACCAGCCGCCCAGGTGAGAGATCTGTTTTGGAGATGAAGCTGATCAAAAACATGCTTTTTTATTTTTTTATTTCTGCTTTTAAGGGCTGCCCTCACGGCTCATGGAAGTTCCCAGGCTAGGGGTCGAATTGGAGCCGTAGTTGCCGGCCTACGCCACAGCCACAGTAATCCGAGCAGCATCTATGAGCCACACCACAGCTCACGGCAATGCCAGATCTTCAACCCAACGAGCGAGGCCAGGGATTGAACCTGCATCCTCATGGATCCTAAGTTGGGTTTGTTACCACTGAGCCACAATGGGAACTTTCTGATCAAAAACTTGTAATGGACCAATGCCACCCCATGTCACCTCGTGAATGTCACAGGCTGGCCGAGGGGGATGTGCCTTGCTCTGGAACACAGAATACTTGTCTGGGCTCTTTCCACACCCAGGGGCCAGCGAAGGGTGATGCTAAAATGCGTGTGAGGGAGTTTGCATTGTGGCTCAGAGGTAATGAACCCAACTAGTATCCATGAAGATGCAGGTTCAATTCCTGGCCTCACTCAGTGGGTTAAGAAGCTGTGGTGTAGGTGGCAGACTCAGCACAGACCCTGCCTTACTGTGGCTGTGGCGTAAGCCGGCAGCTGCAGCTCTGATTCGACCTCTCACCTGGGACTGTCCCTAAAAAGCAAAATAAATAAACAAATGATGCAAAAATATGAATACACCTCTAGTCTTACCATGCAAAAAAAGAAATAAAAAGGACCTCACTCCCAGGGGTCTCTGGGGGCCCTTTATGGTTGTGGGGGCTGACATTCTGTCTCTTCCACGTCTCTTAAAAAACAATTCTAAATAACTGCCCAACCAAGCTGCAACCACAAACCCCAGTTTATTTTTCTGAGAAGACAACCGTGAAATCATTGCGAAGCACATGGGAAATTCAGAGAAGTAGAAAGAAGAAAATGAAAACCACCAGCTAGCCTGTCACTGTAAATCTTTTGGTGTAGTTTCTTCCTAGGATTTTTTTTTTTTTTGAATAATCTTTACTTCTTCCATTATAGTTGGGTTATAGCATTTGGTCAGTTCTCTACTGTGCAACAGAGCGACCCAGTCACACGCACATGTACACACTCTTTTTCTCACATCATCCATCATCCTGCTCCATCACAAGTGGCTAGACAGAGTTTCCAGGGCTTTACAGCAGGGTCTCATTGCTTATCCACACCAAAGGCAATAATTCCCAGGGGTTTTTTTCTCTCTGGACATGTTTTCCTGGTGTTAAAAAATTTGAGACAATTTTTTGTTTCCCACATTTTTGACTTACTGTTACCTTAGGATTGCATTCGACTTTGGAAAAGAAGGATTGCGATGAAAATCTTCTTTAGGAACGTGATTTTAATGGATCCTTGTTCACTGTATTATAGCGGATGTTATCATCATTGATGTTATCCGTGTACCACGGATGGGTTGTTTCCTCTTTTTTTTTTTTTTTGTATAACTGACTACACGACAGCAGACACCCTGGTAAATGAATACTGGTGTGTATCTCAGATTTCTCGCTTCAGATAGTGGTTCTCCAACTTTCCTTCCTCTCCCTAACGTGCCCTACTAGCACCTTGGAGGTCTTCGGTTTTTTTCTTAAAATGCTATGAGGAGTGTTAACTTCTCCACCGTGGATGGGCTTGCTTGAATGTTAAAATCGTGCTTTCAGTTACGGATCACTTAAAAGACCTAGTCGAGCCCTACCCCCCAAAGCCTTCAGAACCACAGATGTGCTGATCTGGAGGCTGAGTCCTTAGTCACACACCTCAGGGGACAAACATGCACCAGACTGAGAAACAGGCCTCAGCAGGGAGACACCGAAATGGACTTGCAGGGTTAACAGGTGGGAACTTTTTGAAAGGTCTCCTTTCCTACTGCCATCACACATAACAACATACATTCAGGGAGTTCCCACGGTGGCTCAGCGGGTTAAAAACCTGAGTAGTATTCATGAGGATATAGGTTTGATCCCTGGGCTCGCTCAATGGGTTAAGGATCTGGAACTGCCACAAGCGGTGGCATAGGTTGCAGATGTTACTGTGGCTGTGGCATAGGCCTGCAGCTGCAGCTCTGATTCAACCCCTAGCCTGGGAACCTCCATATGCAGCTGGTGCAGCCCTAAAAAGACAAAATAAATAAATAAATAAATTAGGAGTTCCCTGGTGGCTCAGGGGGTTAAGGATCTGGCATGGTCAATGCTGTGGCTTGGATCACTTGCTGTGGCACAGGTTTGATCTCTGGCCCAGGAACATCCTCATGCCACAGGGTGACCAAAAACAAAACCAAAAACAAAAGCAAAGAAAACAAATAAATTCAATGTGCATAAAGGCTAAGTAAAGAAAATGAAACCAGGAGTTCCTGTCATGGCTCAGTGGAAATGAATCTGACTGGTGTCCACGAGGATACAAGTTCGATCCCTGGCCTTGCTCAGTGGGTTAAGGATCCAGCATTGCCATGAGCTGTGGTGTAGGTCGCAGATGCGACTCAGATCTGATGTTGCTGTGGCTGTGGTGTAGGCTGGCGACTACAGCTCTGATTTGACCCCTAGCCTGGGACCCTCCATATGCAGCGGGTGCGGCCCTAAAAAAAGGAAAAAAAAATGACTAATGTACATAAGCAAAGCAGTCAACCTCCCTAGCAATCAAAGAAATGTTATTCACCCACAATGCCGTGCTCATAACATATTGGCAAAGATCTTAGAAAAGGGGCAGGCCTGGCCAGAGCCGAATTTTCCATCTAGCATCCTCGTGCGCCCCTGCTGTGAGCGCAAGGAGTCAGGCGGTGTCTCCTGCCCAAGCCTGGTGACCTCCGGCCAGGCTGCTGCCATCCTGCCCCGACTTCTCCCGCAGGCCCAGGTGGAGACAGTTCTACCTCAGGCAAACACCTGTCACCCCATAACTGTGACTCTCTTAGGTGGTATGAATTATTTTACTCGATAATATCAGCACTAAAACCAAGTATGCTTTTTAAAAACTAGTTTAGAAATAAATAGCATTATGTTATTGAGTCTCTCTCTCTCTCTTTTTTTGTCTTTCTGTCTTTTCTAGGGCTGCACCCATGGCACATGGACGTTCCCAGGCTAGGGGTCTAATTGGAGCTGTAGCCACCGGCCTGCGTCACGGCCACAGCAATGTGGGATCTGAGCCTTGCCCACGACCTACACCACAGCTCATGCAACTCGGGATCCTTAACCCACTGAGCGAGGCCAGGGATCAAACTCGCAACCTCATGATTCCTAGTTGGATTCGTTAACCACTGAGCCATGATGGGAACTCCTCTCTCTCTCTTTTTTTTTTTTTTTTTTGTTTTTTTGCTATTTCTTTGGGCCGCTCCCTCGGCATATGGAGGTTCCCAGGCTAGGGGTCGAATTGGAGCTGTAGCCACTGGCCTATGCCAGAGCCACAGCAACACGGGATCCGAACCGCGTCTGCAACCTACACCACAGCTCACGGCAACGCTGGATCCTTAACCCACTGAGCAAGGGCAGGGACCGAACCCGCAACCTCATGGTTCCTAGTCGGATTCATTAACCACTGCGCCACGACGGGAACTCCTTTTTTTGAATCTCTTTAACAAATATCTCTCATGAGTCCACAGGAGGTACCAGGCCCTGCCCTGGCTGCTGGGACACTGCGGTGACAGAACCCAAGGCGTGGAGCTGGCCTACTGGTGGGGGACACAGGTATGAAACAACCCAGTACAGAACAGCTGAAATGCAGGGTTTCAGGAGAAAATAAAGAGACGAGATAAGAGTAAGGCGTCACGGGGGGGGGGGGGGTGGAGGCATTTTGGCTCAAGGGGTGAGAGAAGAAGGCATCTGAGACTCGAATGCAGGGAGGGGGCGAGTCCTTGGAGAACCTGCGGAGTTCCTCCAGCGAAGGGAGTGGCATGTGCCAAGGCCCTGAGGCCAGTCCATGTCCGGGCGGGGGCCTGGTGTGGGCACCAGGAAGCGGAAAGCGGTGTGGGCAGTGGGGCGCTGGAGGGGGAACACGGGAAGAGACTTGCGGGTCATGGAGACGTTTGCCTTGGGCTCCCAGAAGAATAAGATACGTCCGGAGAAGTTTAAGCTAAGGAAAGTCATGGCCTGATTTACCTTTTTTTTTTTTTTTTTTAAATTGAGATTGAAGCCACATCGAATAAGATCCACTGTTCTGTGTATTTGCAAGTGTATAATTGAGTGGTCTTCAAAAGAGTCGTGGTGTTGTGCAGGGGTCACCACTCTCTAATTCCAGGACAATCATCACCCGCACCCCCAAAGAAAATCCTAACCCGCCGAGCAATCACCCCCCCCAGCCCCTGTCAGACACTACTTGACTTCCTGTCCTTCTGGATTTGTCTATTCTGGGTATTTCATCTACAGGAGCACCCAATATGGGGTCCCCTGTGATGGGCTTCTTCCATGGAGCATAATGTTTTCAAGCCTCATCCATATTGTAGCAGGTGTCTGAACCTCAATTCTTCTGTTTTTTTTTTCAGCCACATCTGTAGTATATGGAAGTTTCTGGGCCAGGGTTCGAATCAGAGCTGCCGCTGAGTCCTATGCCACAGCCACAGCCACAGCAACCTCGGATCCAAGCTGCATCTGCCACCTACACTGCAGCTTGCAGCAATGCTGGATCCCTAACCCACTGAGCCAGGCCAGTGATTGAACCTTCATCCTCACTGACACTAGATCAGGTTCTTAACCCACTAAGCCACATGGGAACTCCTTTTTTTTTTTTTAAATGGCCACACTGGTGGCATATGGAAATTCCCTGGCTAGGGATTGAATTGACACCTCTGCAGTGGCTAGAGCCACTTCGGTCAGAGTCTTAATGCACAGAGCCACAGTGGGAACTCCAGAACCTCAGTCTTTTTGATGGCTGAATAATATTCCACTGTATGGACAGACCAGATTTTGGCTCTCCGGTAATTGGCGGAGGGACAATTGGGCTGTTCCCACCTGACTGGCTTTGTAAGAGGATCTCTGGGCCCAGAGTGGAGCAGGAAGAGTGGGCAGGAGGCAGCACCCTCAACCGAGTAATGCAGGTGAGTGATGATGGCAGGGCCCGCAGGAGAGCAAGTGTGGGGAGGGGAAGGCGGGCAGCCGGCGAGGCAGAGCTGGTTGACCTGAGTTGTTGTCTAGCAACGCCCCACCTGTCCTTTCTTTGCCCTCCATGGGATGGCTTTCGGAACTCAGTAAAGGTGGCGGTGAACGAGCATCCCTCTGGCCCCAGCAGGGCATCCTTTCTCATCACTCCTCCGCCTGGACCACGTCCACCTCCTGTTCTTTCTTCTGCACTTGGACTGACTGTAAGTGGCATCTGGGGGGAGTTGTGCATATCCTGTATGAGCCTGCAGATGGGTATTAACAGCGGTTTTCCTCTGTGGGGTGTAGAACTGGCGAGTCAGGACAACGCCCCCCTCCCCCGAGAAACCTTTCCAAAGCGACCCCAGGCTGCTGCAGGCTGAGCCCTGGAGCCCCACAGCCCCACGCCGCCCGCCTCCGCGGAGAAAAGAAGCGCACAGAACAATTTCTGAAATTAAGTGCCATCCGCTGGGTTATTTTAAACCAGAGAACAAGAAATGCCTCCTTCAACAGAGAGGACCGGGTTTGATCCTGTGCTTCCAGGACCTGTCAGGTGCCTCAGGTCAAGGTCATACCTGCAGTGTGGTTCTGTGTTGTATTACTAAGGGGGTCTTCATTTAGTAAAAAAAGAAAGCACCACGTGTTGTGTGGGTGCCTTGGCATCAAGTCTGCAGCTCAGAGTAAGGGTTGGCAATTGCTGCTCTCAACAGCCGGCTCTTTAATTTTATTATTTATTTATTTATTTTGCCCGCGTCTATGGCATGTGGAAGCTCCTGGGCCAGGGATGGACCCCAAGCCACAGCAGTGACAATGTTGAGTCTTTAACCCACCGAGCCACCAGGGAACTCCCCACCCTTTTATTTTTAAAATTTCCTTTAAAAGCATTTTAAAAAGTTCTTTTTTCATATTTCAAATGGAACACAAAGTTCAAAAACTACAAAGCCAGCAAAGGTTAGAACGTGTCTCAGGGCGGACATCCAGGGGCCAGGCTGTCCTCACACGTTTGCTCACGTTCTTATCAGCATGTGATGTTTTTCTCAGCCACTCTGGAATTGAGAGCTGGTTTGACTCCATCTGCACTTCTGCCTGACTTTCCGCTCTGGATCTGCCTTAATTATGACTTGCTCTCTGGAAAGGGTGCAGAGAAGGGTGGTGACAGAAGCCACAGGTTTGTGGTGGATGCTGAAACCCAGCAGGGCAGTGGCTAGTCTGGACTATTCACAGGGTCCTCTCCAGCCACCTTGAGCCGAGGGCTGATGGAGGCAAATGAGCTAAAGATACAGCAAATCGGGGGTGGTGTGGGGGTGCTGGATGAGTCATGGACCTTGGCTCTACGTCCAGAGCTATAATCCTTCCCCAGAAACCCAGCTTCAGGGTAGCCCATGAAGGCTTCCAAGGTACAGACGAGTGCCCATCCTGTCCTAATTGGAATTGCTACTTCTGAGCTGCCCAGGTGGCACATCTGGATCAGAACCCCAGGCTCTCCACCTGCGGCCAAAGCTCTCAAGCCTCCACCAGGAGGGGATTTCTGCTGTCTGGGACCCCGGGCGAGCGCTCAGCCATCCACGAAAGTGTTTTTGGGCTTCTGAGATGGAGATGGCGCTTCTCAAAGCAAACCCCTCGCTCCGTCACCCCCGGGAGCAGAGACGACATACATTTCACTGGATCCAGCTGTTCTGCACGTGCCTCTCTGTCTTGAATCTAAGCACATGAATCCTTCCAAATGGACCGGGAAGGAAGATGTGCTGGCCTTGGGGTCACCTACCTGGTTCCAATCCTGTGTTTGGCTCTTCCCGATGGGTGACCTCAGCCAAGCCACCTTGGCCCTTCCTGGAACCCCATTTCCTAGTTTGTAGGATGGGGCCAGTGCTCTGGGGGTGGCTGTGAGGACGGGGGTGGATGTAGTTCAATGCACCCCCGTGCGGCATCTGGCTCCTATGACGCACTCAGTGGCCGTGATGTTTGCTTTACATGTGGGCATATTTGCAGTTCTCAGTGTGGGTTTTAACCTCCCCTTTGCCACATCTCCCACATGTTCCCTCTCCACTTATCTGCTTCCATGAACCCTCCCTCGGAACCCCCCACCCCGCCACAATGGTTTCCATCTCTTCTGGGGTCAGTTTAACCCATCTCACCACACCCCAGCATCACCCAACCACACCTGCCACTTGGCTTCTGTGTTTCCTGTGCACGAATCTTGCTTCCTCAAGAGCAGGTGGTGGTGGAGGTGGTGGTTTGGGGGCGGGGGAACATGTTTAAGATGATGGTACAGACACAGACTGCTATCACTGCCTGGGTTCAAATTGTAAGTGACTGGGCCCCTTAGTATTAGTATGACTTTATTTCATTATCTGTAAAATGGGTCCACATTTCCTCCTGGAGTTGCTAAAAAGAATTAAATGAACTCTTATGCATAGATCTCTTAGAACTGTGTTGACCTTGGAAATGCCGCTTAAACGTTAGCTATTATTGCTATTATTATTCCCACCTATAATTTTTTTTTGTCTTTTGTCCTTTTTTTAGGGCTGCACCCACAGCATATGGAGGTTCTCAGGCCAGGGGTCCCATTAGAGTTGTTGCTGCCACCCTATGTCAGAGCCACAGAAACACCAGATCTGAGCTGTGTCTGCAACCTACGCCACAGCTCAAAGCAAACGCTGGATCTTTAACCCACTGAGCGAGACTAGAGATTGAACCCGCAACCTCATGGTTCCTAGTCGGATTCATTTCCACGACGGGAACTCCCCACCTATAAAATTTTTGGTAAGTTAGTTCTTCTTTCTGGACATTAGTTTTCTCATTGGCAGCAGTAACAAAAAAACCTGCCCTCCTGGGCAGCGGGGATTAGATGGGGTGCTGCGTGTGCAGGATGGGCATGGGAAAAGCCCTCAATCCTGGTGGCAGTGGTTAGAAACAACCCCTGGGGGCAGCGCCCCTGCCCACATCCCCTTCCCTGGGGAGTTCCCGCAGGAGCTGACTCGAGTCAGCAAATAAAATAACAGGGCTCCCAGTTAAACTCGAATTGCAAATCAACACAAGTAGTTTCTTTGTATGTCTTCAATATTGCACGGGAGACATTATGCTAAAATAAACGATCCGTTGTTGACCTGAGATTCGAATTTAATGAGAAATCCTGCATTTTACATGACAATCCTGCATGACGGAATAGTGTGAGGCTTGGAGGGTGATGGTGGTCAGAGGTGGCAGGGGACAGAGCAGAGGTGCCCCTGGGTTCCAGCTTATTCTCTCCTCTGCTCTGCATTTGTTGTCTTCTCCCAGCTGAGTTCCTGCCCTCGACTGTGCCCCCCCCTCCGGGGGGGGGTGCGGTCTCACCTCAGCATCTGGAGGAGCTTGGCTTGTTCTTGTGCACATCAGGCTTCCCAGCTCCTCCCCCGTCATGTAAGGTGAATTCTCACCCAAATCCATTGTGTTCCTATTGGATCTGAGCGCAGCCAGCTCCTTACAATCTGGCCCCGACTGTGGCAGCTGTGTCATCTGTGTGGCATCTTTTCTTTTTGCAGCATAGGGAGGTTCCCAGGCTAGGGGTGGAATCAGAGCTACAGCTGCCGGGCTACGCCACAGCCACAGCACTGCGGGATCCAAGCTGCATCTGCAAGCTACATCACAGCAACGCTGGATCCTTAACCCACTGAGCGAGGCCAGGGATTGAACCTGCATCCCCATGAATATTAGTCTGGTTCTTAACCCGCTGAGCACAGCAACGGGAACTCCTGTGTGGCATCGTTAAACTGCTTGTCCCACTCTCTGGCCTCAGGATCCCTTTCCTGGGCGAGAAAACAAGCTCCATGGTGGGTTTGATTTCAGGAGGAGTGCCAACATCCCCTTTCCCTCTTCTCAGTGCAAAGAGCTGCCCTATCAGAGACCCTCCCCTGGGCATCTCACACATCTTCCTTTCAATGGCATCTCACTGACGGGCACAAAACCCCAGTGGAAGAGCCTCTCCAGTTACTCATGGTCCTGGACCGTCTTAGAGCGGGCTGGGCAGTTCTGGAAGCAGGTGGGCTTGGCCAGACTCTCTGTAGCCTGGAGGCACGGTGTGGGTGGAAGCCACCTGCCGAGCTTCGTTGACCATAATTATCACCCACTGTGACCTCCCAGCCTGCTCCTCTGAGGGTCTTCCAATCTCAGTAAATGGAAACACCATCATTCCAGTTCCTTGGAACCAACCTTTGGACTTCTTCTAGATTCTTCTCTTTCTCTCACATACGACCCATCAGCAAATTCCTTAATGATTGTCCAGAATCTGGCCACGAACTCTTCCCATCACTTCCGCCCTGGTCTAAGCAGCCGCCATCTCTCCCTGCTGACCTCCCAGCTCTCACCGTGCTGTCCCCCAACTGCCCCCACATAGCAGCAGAATGAGCCTTTTATCTTTATTTAAAAAATACTTTTTTTTTTGTCTTTTTAGGGCCGCACCTGCAGCATATAGAAATTCCCAGGCTAGGGGTCGAATCAGAGTTGTAGCTGCTGGCCTATATGCACCACAGCCCCGGCACCATGGATCAGACCTGAGTCTGTGAACTACACCACAGCTCACAGCAACAATGGATCCTTAATCCACTGAGCAAAGCCAGGGATCGAACCTCCATCCTCATGGATACTAGTTGTTGTTTTTTTGTTTTTGTTTTTGTCTTTTAGGGCTGCACCTGTGGCATATGGAGGTTCCCAGGCTAGGGGTCTAATAGGAGCTGTAGCTGCCAGCCTACACCACAGCTCATGGCAATGCTGGATCCTTAACCCACTGAGAGAGGCCACGGATCATGGATGCTAGTCAGATTCGTTTCCACTGAGCCATGATGGGAACTCCAGAATGAGCCTTTTAAAGATGTTACCACTGAAGTTCCCTTCCTGGCTCAGCAATTAACGAACCCAACTAGGATCCAAGAGGACATGGGTTTGATTCCTGGCCTTGCTTAGTGGGTTAAGGATCCAATGTTGCCGTGAGCTGTGGTGTTGGGTTGCAGATACAGCTTGGATCTGGCATTGTGTGTCTGTGGTGTAGGCCAGCAGCTGTAGCTCCAACTTGACCTGTATAACTTCCATATACTGCAGGTGCAACGCTAAACAAACAAACAAACAAACAAAAACGCTAAAAAAAAAAAAAAGAAAAAAAATTACTCCTTTGCTCAAAATCCTTTCATATCTTCCCTTCAAGGCTGTAAGTGGTCTGGCCACCGCACCCCCCTTCCTACCCGCCTCCACTCTCCCTGTTTCAGACACACTGGCCCCCTTGCTGTGCCTTCAATACCCAGCCTGACCCCCTCCCCCACCCCATCCCAGCCGCCCCATCTCCGGCCCTGCCCTTACCCGCTGGTCCTCCTGGATGGCATGTCTTTCCCGCAGGCACCCAGAGGTCTCGCTCCCTCACATTGCGGTGGGGAGGCGGAAGGGCCCTCCCAGAACAAAGGGGAGGCAACCTGCCATACCAACATCTGCGGGCACACACGCATGCGCAATTCTGCAACAAGGTAGCATAACCTGTATCCATGAGCACACGCCCATCTATACCTGCTCAACATTTATAGAACACCTTATACGGGGGATGAAGGAATCAGATGCAGCGGGAAAACTAACGGGTATATAAGGCAATGCCCCTCTGCGTCCTGGGCTCGGCCTTTGGCTATGAATCTGCTGAGCCAGTGCCTTCTCGAATAACCGCTGCTTCCCGGCAAAAAGGCTCCGGGTCTTGTTTCTCGGGATGTAAGTCCTGCATCATGACGTCTTCACCCAAAGGTCCCCTCACCTTGCCTTACTTTTCCCTCTTGGCCTTGGCCTTTGTGGGGTCACCGCTCACCCTCGTCACAGAGGAAGGCTTTCCCGTCCTGAGCCTCAGCAGGTAGATGTGGAAAGAACGAACCACACCCTGGCGGGAGGGGTGCTGCCAGCCGGAGGGGCTCCAACAGTGGGTTGGCAAGTTCTCCGAACGCAGGAGGAAATCACGTGAGCGTGACCCACATTTCTGGAAGTTTCTGCCCAGGCCCCTCGTGTCTGCTGCTGGAGCTCACTTTGACTCTGTGCTCTTTATATCTGCTAATGCCTCCTCTCCCTGTTCCTTGTTGCCAAAAATATCTGTTGGTCACAGACAAGCTCAGGCATTTAAAAGGACAGACGTGGAGCTCCTGTGTGGTTCAGCAGGTTGAGGATCCAGCATTGTTACTGCAGGGGTTCGGGTCACTGCTGCTGTAGCGTGGGTTCCATCCCTGGCCCAGGAACTTCTGCACGCCACTGGTGTGGCAAAAAAATAAAAAAAGGGGACAGATTTGCCCTTGCATAATAGGAGTGATGACAGGGGCTTTTGCTCCATGGCTCTGGCTGTCAAGGGGGTTGTCTGTCCTTGGGTGATTTCGGCCCATGTGAGTCCCCCAGCGGTTCTCAGAGGTGGAAGGGACATACACTCCGTCCCAGCTGCAGTAAAGCTGAGGTGTGCAGAGTTAAATGCCCTTCCCTGATCTCATAGTTGTTTCATGGTACAGATGCTACAAGCCCTTTGTTTCTTCCTTGTTTTTAATTTAAAACATATTTTCAATAAAGAAAAGTTTAAGGCGTTCCCTTCATGGCTCAGTGGTTAATGAGCCCAACTAGGATCCATGAGGATGCAGTTCGATCCCTGACCTCACTCAGTGGGTTAAGGCGTTGCCGTGAGCTGTGGCGTAGGTCACAGATGCAGCTCGAATCTGGCAGTGCTGTGGCTGTGGTGTAGACCGGCAGCTGTAGCTCCGATTCAACCCCTAGCCTGGGAACTTCCATATGCCACGAGTATGGCCCTAAGAAGCAAAAAAAAAAAAAGAGAGAGAGAGAGAGAGAGAGAGACGTTTAAGATAAAATGTTAAGAGAAATACTGTTCATAATTTCTGGCCTCTAACTCTTCGTTTCCTCACCAGGCCTGGCTCACGTGACAGGCATTTCTCATAACTGTGGTCAGAGGCATATGATGCAGCGTTGTTAGAAGTATTTTGTCACATTGCCACATAGTCTCTCAGTAATCATTTTTTTTTTACTTCCTTTTACAGCTGCACCTGCAGCATATGGAAGTTACCAGGCTAGGGGTTGAATCAAAGCTGCAGCTACCGGCCTACACGACAGCCACAGCGACACCAGATCCGAGGTACATCTGTGACCTACACCCCAGCTTCAACAACGCTGGATCTTTAATCCACTGAGTGAGGCCAGGGATCAAACCTGCATCCTCATGGACACACTGTCAAGTTCTTAACCCACTGAGCCACAGTGGGAACTCCTTGATAATCACTTTTAATGACGGCACCATAGGGCAACAAATAAAAATTCCAAAGAACACGCCTTCAGGTTATTTGCATGCATTTTAAAACTATCATATTGCAGTGAAAAATTGGGAGTTGTACTGCTGTCTTTCTTTTGAGCCCAGGTGTTCTGGGTTGCTGTGTCCCCCCAAATGATGGGACGTGTCAAAGTCTTAACCTTGCTACCTCCACAGATGACCTTCTCTGGAAATAGGGTCTTTGTAGATGTCACCAGGTTAAGATGAGGTCCTTGGGGTGGGTGACAGGTGTCCTAAGAAGGAGAGGAAGCGGCACAGGGGCCGAGACTGCAGTGACGTGTCTGCAAGCTGAGGACAGTCCAAGAGCTGGGAGAAGCGAGGAAGAGCCCCCTGCTGAGCCTTCGGGGAACCCGCCCTGCCTGCACCTCGATTTAGACACTGGCTTCCAGGTGCTGAGAGAGGACATCTCTTTACTGGCTGGACCCTCGGCATGTGGAAGTTCCCGGGCCAAGGACCAAATCCTATGCCATAGCCACGGCAATGCCAGATCAGAGCAGTGTCTGCAACCTACAAATCCCAGCTGCAGCTGCCACCTACGCCATAATTGTGGCAGCACTGGATCCTTAACCCACAGCACCACAGTGGGAACTCCGAGAGAGGACATTTCTGTGGTTGTACTTCCCAGCTGGTGGTGCTTTGTTGCTGCTGCTCCAGGGAATCAACGCAGATACCCTTTTTTTTTTTTTTTTTCCTGGCCACCCCATGGCATATGGAGCTCCCTGGGCTGGGGAGCAGATCTGAGCTACAGTTTCGACCTAAGCCACAGCTGTAGAAAATCCAGATCCTGAGCCCAGTGTGTGGGGCTGGGGATCGAACCTGTGTCCCAGCAGTGCAGAGATGCTACCACTAATCCTGTTGTGCCACAGAGAGAACTCCAAAAATACCCATCTGTTATTACCATTGTTGTTGTTGTTGCTTTTTAGGGCTGCACCCGCCCTATGAAGTTCCCAGGCTAGGGGTCGAATCAGAGCGACAGCTGCCAGGTCTACACCACAGCCACAGCAACACCAGATCTGAGCCGTGTCTGCAACCTACACCACAGCTCATGGCAACGCCAGATCCCTGACTCCCTGAGTGAGGTCAGGGATCAAACCCGCATCCTCACGGATACTAGTCAGATTCGTTCCTGCTGTGCCACAATGGGAACTCCTACTTTTCATTATTTTAGAAATTTTATGGTAGGTTAGTGGCCTTACAATGTTGTGTTAGTTTCAGGTGTACAGCAAAGCGAATCAGTTGTATATACATATACTCCCTTTCGGATTCTTTTCCCATATAGGTTATTACAGAATACTGGGTAGAGTTCTCGGGGCTATATAGTAGAGCTTTGCTGGTTACTTATTTGACACATACTATGGTGTATATATTAACCCCAAATTCCTAATTTACTCCTCCCCCATGCCTCCCCTTTGGGAACCCCAATTCTGATATTCTGTCACTTATACCACACACACCTGAATCTCTTGACTATATCCTTCTGGCCACAGGTGACTGTACTGGGTGAGCTGGCACATGTCCAGCCACCTGGAAAGGGGCTGTTTTGGTTCAGCCTCCAGCAGGCTACACAGGGCAGAGGCCTCGGCCTTCCTGCAGCCTGGCTGGCACAGTCACCTGTGAGAAGATGGATTCTGAAGGCTTCGCTGTTTCAGGTCAGCCGTGCGGCCAGCCAGGGTGACCGAGAGGCCCACATCACTTCTCTGCACTTGGCCCTGTGTCCTGGGCTCTAGCAGCTGGAGCTGGGCCCGGGGGTTGAGACACAGGTATGCAGCTTGGCCGGCCCCGATGGACCCTCTGCGGGGCTTGGGATGTAGCCTGCATCTTGCTAACTCCAGATGTCACGTCTGTTCTTCATGTCACAGCCGTGGGAGCAAGGCCATGGTAGAGTTTAAGTCTTGACCCGGATGTCACCCCCCCGACCTTACCTGCAGCATTTACGCCATCACCTCGGTGCACCCATCGACCCCGGCCCTGAGTTAAGATCGCATCTTCTCTGGCGGGTCCATGGCCTTGCCACCTTCAGGGGTGGCATGGAAAGACCACTCCTCTCCCTTTTGGTCAGTTTCTCTCCCTGGGCTCAGAGCTGAGCTGAAGGTATCAGCCGGGACTTCTGAGAGAAGAACCAGCCCCAGTCCCTGCAGAGGCAGAAATAGGAGGCTGGGGGGGGGGGGGTTCAGGTCCTGCTGGAACTGGGCGAGCCTCTCCCTAGAAAAGCAGTGTGTGGCTTGGCCTGGGGTTCGTTCATCTCTCAGCCACCTTGAAAATGGCATTTAGGGGCTTTTCTCTTCTCTGCAGCATGGCTGGGATAGAGGACGGGGTCCGGCCAGGGTCTTGGCTCAGCCAGTCCAACAGAATTCCCATGGTGGCTGCAGAGAGGGACAGCCTATACTTGGTGGCATGGAGCCCTGCCTGGCAGCTGGGGTCAGATCCAAAGGTGATTACAGGCGGACAGCTCTCCTTCAGGGGTGCAGCGCATGGATTTTGTGGGTGGGCACGAGCCCTTCCATCCTGCCCCTCCTAGGGGCGGGCGGGGGGCAGGCATCAGCTTTGCCCAGGATGCTGGGTTGCTGTTTTGTTTCCTTCGAGTACGTTAGAAGGGTGGTATTTACAGCGTGGTGTGAACCTTTTACCCTGCAGTTGAGGGGCTAGAGGAGGTGGCAGCTGCCCTGGGGCAGGAAGCGACACCTCCGGGCTGGCAGGGGAGGGTTTCTCGGGCAGTTGCTATGTCTTTGATGTCGTCTGCCTTCTCTGATGTGAGACAGCTGGGTGGGCTTGGGGGAGGCAGAGGCACGCTTCCGTGACCAGGAAAGCAGCTTTGGCAAAGGTCAGTCCAACCATGTGAGGGGGGACCTGGGGTTCCTGGGCCCTCCCACTGGGAGCTCCTGAAATTTCCATCTCCAGCCTTGGTGGCCCTTGCCAGCCTCTCCAGGTGAATTCCAGCCATGAGGCAACTTCTGCGAGAGTCCCACCCTGGGGTCGGGTTTATTGATTCGCTACAGAGCAAGGAGCTGGGCAGTTGTGTTACCGTATGGAGAGGGTTGAGAAAGAAATGTCCTGGGAGTGCCCACTGTGGTGCAACGGGATTAACAGTATCTCTGCAGCTGCAGGGTGGCCAGTTCGACCCCCGCCCCCGGGGCAGTGGGTTAAGGATCTGGTATTGCCACAACTGGGGTCGAAACTCCGGCTCAGATTTGATCGCTGGCCTGGGAAGTTCTGTGTTATGCTGCAGGGCGGCCAAAAAAGAAAAAAGAAAAGAAGAAGAAAAGGAAATGTCTTAAATGCATTTAAAGAATTACAGAGCCCTGTTTAAGGCAAGGAATAGGAAAGTCTTTAAAAAAAAACCAATTTTTTTAAAGAATTAAAAGTATCTTAAAAATGACTTTATCTTTTTTTCCTTATTATGAGAGATGAAATGTTTGTTGTAGAAAATCTAGAAGTGACAGAAAAGTTTCAGGATAAGGCAAAGATTCATTTTGAATTGTCAGAAACTGATAACCTATCCTCATTAAATTTCTGGTCTAGTCTTTTTTTTGTTTGTTTGTTTGTTTTTGTCTTTTTAGGGCTGCACTCATGGCATATGGAGGTTCCCAGACTAGGGGTTGAATCAGAGCTACAGCTGCTGGCCTACACCACAGCCATGGTAACGCCAGATCCTTAACCCACTGAGCAAGGCCAGGGATTGAACCTGTGTCCTCATGGATGCTAGTTGGGTTTGTTAATCTCTGAGTCATGATGGGAACTCCCCAGGTGTGTCTTATGAGATGGAATAAGAAACGTACCACGCTGCACCTCAGTTTTCCCATCTCTAAAGTGGGATAACACAGCCTCAGTTCAGGTGGCTGGTGTGGCCTTTAATTAACTTTTAGGGAAGGCCTTGCAATTGATGGGTAAAGGATTGCTACTTAAGATTTTGCGACCTTGTCTGTCATTATTATAATTTGCTCATTATGGACAATTAGCACATCACAGAACAACAGAGAAGAATTTATTTGGGAGTCGATCTGGTCTCAGTCTGGCTTGAGCGGGCGATGGATGTTGCTGAAGGCCCGTGATTTTCTTCCAGGCTGAAGAGACAAACATCAGCCAGGAGGCACAGGTCGTAAATGGGCCTCAGTAATGGTGACACTCCGGCACGCCTAGGGCGTAGGCACAGTGCCACTGGGCTTTCTTCTGTGCAAAGTGCCCGCCCGCCATTCCCCTTCGCTGTCTGGACTTTAAACCCCTGGAACACACAGGTAATTCACCAGCATTTTCATCGTAAGCCTTTCGAGGCCAAAAGTATGTTGGTTCATTTAGACTTTCTACAAATTTTCCTAATGGCCCACGAGCTATGACTTTGGACTCTTCAGAAACTATCAAAGGTGACAAACAAAGGTTGCCCGCGCCCCTGTGAAATGGCAGGAAGAGGAGCATTTAGTGACAGTGAATGGGCCACACGTTGTCACACTAGGTAGAGAGGTTTAAAGTCTGTCTCTGGAGGGGGAATGACCCTATTTTCTGACTCTCAAATCAGGACACGTGGTCTGACCCTGGTTTATTGCTCTGTGAGGACAGCTGTGCAAAAGCCAAGGAGACGGAATATTTGCGGTGGGCACCAACCTGCAAGGTCCAGGCCACGTAGTCACCTGGCTCTCAGGAGCATCGTCTGCAGTCCTCAGAAATTCTCACCACCCACCTGCTTTTCGGAATATTCAGGATCTTGCAGGTTGCCTGAGGTCAACCTCAGAAGTACCAGAGTCCCCCCCACGCCCCCACCCCGCTCCCCGGAGTGGAGCTGCCGATTTGACCTGCATTGTTCCTAGCGTTGCTTTCCCCAGTTGGCGGGGCTGGGGGGAGGGCGGTGTGGTGTGGGGAAGGGCTGTTTAAACCCTTTTTGCGTCAATGTCTGGATTGGGGTTGGGGGGGACAGGTTTAAACCTGAGATCACTGAGGGATTCAGACGGTTGGCTGATCCAGGTTTGGGCTGGTCCCATGGACCACAGAAGAAGAAGGATGCCTCCTGCAGGGATGATTTCTGCAGGCATCCAATGATGGCTCGGTCCAAGGCTGGGCCGACCCCTTAGATCTATTGTCAGACTTCGGAAAAGAAGTTGGGAGGGTTTCAAGTCCTTGAGAAAGTAAAGAAGGCCATCCGCAGAGGTCGTCCAAGACCCACACTGGAAATAACTCGAGGATGTTACGCTCATCCAGCTTAAAAACACTCTCCTCTCACAAAGGCGAGTCATCGGATGAAGTCCTGGGAGTTCACGCACCCACTTTGGAGACCAGGTAGGTGGGTGGAGGGCAGCCACATCTCCAATCGGGATAAATATGGGTCTGTTGTCTCCCTAGCACAAGGTAAACTCGTTCCAAGCAAACCACGTGCCTCTGCAGTTTTGGAGCTGAGCGATTCTCAGCCGGCCCTACTCAGATCTTGAAATACTGAGTTCATTTCTCAGGTCTGGGCTCTGTGATTACAAGCCAACGTGTGTTCATTTCACCAAAATACCTCCGACTGAGATGTTGAATGCCTCACAGCTCCCTGATCTCTCGAAACAGTGGGCTAAGAGAAAAGCTAAGTCTCCTAAAAGTTTTCTCTTCTCCTTTGCTGGACAAATGTCTCCAAAGTGGGTGCATGAACCCCAGGACTTCACCTGATGACTCGCCTTTGTGGGAGGAGAGTATTTTTAAGCTGGCCGAGTGTAACGTCCTCAAGGAATTTCCAGGGTGGGTCTTGGATGACCTCTGCGGAGAATTTTGCCTTCCAAGGGGAAGGTGATAGAAGACAGGCAGGGAAAAGCTGAGAAGCTTTTTCAAGAGCATCCTGAGGTCAGCTGGTGAGAAATCAAGAAGCCGCACAGGGGACGTGATAGGAACAGGTCCAGGGCGCGTGTTCCTTGCCCTTCACCTTGTTATTATCTTTGTTTGGATGTTGGTCCCCAAGTCACCCAGTAGTTAGAGAGGCATCATGCTGCCGCGTTAGCAATCTCGCTGCTTGCACTATACTTACCGAGCTCCTGTCCCCTGCAGCCCACAGCCCTCCGTGGGCAATTATTTGTCCCCATAACACTCCTGGGAGTGGAGTTTCCATTGGGTAAGCTCTCTCATGATAAGGCCGCTTCCCCTTAGGCACATGAAAGAAAAACAGTCAAACCCTCAACACAGGAGGACTTTTCAGCAAAATGCAGGTGGTGGATCACGGGTATTTTCCCTTCTGTATTTTTGATTTTTTAAAGTTCTATTTTATATTACTTTATTTTCTTTTGTTTTTTTTTGGCTGTGGCATGCAGCGGCTGGATGTGGGTTCTCAATTCCCAGCCCTGGGATTGAACCCAGGCCTCAGCAGAGAAAGTGCTGAGTCCTAACCACTGGACCACCAGGGAACTCTCTAGTCTGTGGATTTTTTTTTTTTTTTCTTTTTAAGGCCCCACCATCAACATATGGAACTTCCTGGGCTAGGGGTCAAATCGGAGCTGCAGCTGTGGCTTACACTACAGCCACAGCAACATGGGAGCCAAGCCACATCTGTGACCTACACCACAGCTTGTGGCAATGCTGGGTCCTTAACCCACTGAGGGAGGCCAGGGATTGAACCTGCGTCCTCAGGGCCACTATGTCAGGTTCTTAACCCACTGAGCCACACCGGGAATTCGTATCCTGTTTGTTTGTTTTTGTAAATCAAGAATGGAGGTGAATTGCCTCCAGCTGCTGCATCAGTGCATCAATACGTGGAACCTCAGTTGTCTGACTCCCATTTGATGGCTCTTTTGCTAACGTCTGTAGGAAGATTTAGATCCAGGAACCTTTGTTATCTCGAAGGTTCGATAAAACACAATAGGCTCCTACCAGCGGGTAAAAAGTTCCTCTTAACAGGGTGTGCGTGTGTGTGTGTGTGTGTGTGTGTATGTGTGTTCACAAAAAAAGGGCCCTGGAGAGTCCAGATGAGAGAGTAAAGGTGGGTTTAGAAAACTGGTTAGTCTCCAAAAATGGGGTCCGGTCACCCTGAGAGGGACCAGGGGCCCTGCAGAAGGAAGCAGCTGACGATACATGTTGGAAGGAAACAGGACGTGGCTGGATTCTGAGTCTACGTCATTCACTGACGGACAGAGTCGGAGAATGAGCAGAACACCTCCAGATGCTGAGCGAGAAAGGAAAGGGTTCCGATCAGGCCACCCTAACTCAGAGAGGTGGACAGTTCCTTCCAGGAGAATGAGACACTCCATGACATTTGCCGGACTCTAGCGGCTCAGAATCCTGACGCAGTCTGAGCAAAACTGCTTACTAATGTTATGGGATGACTGAGGCTTAAGGGGATACGAAGCGAGCTTTCCAGGAAAGCAAAAACCACACTGGGCGTAACGCTCACTTCTCCTTTGTTGGCACAATGGTGACCGCTCACAAGATCTCTGTGGAGGCTGGTGGCATCCATCCATGGGCAACAGGAAGTGCACATCTCTGGACATGAGTAATTGCATTGGAAGTTTGGTTTCCACAGAAAGCTGGGCATGGTGACCCAGCTCCCCTGGCCCCTTGAAACTGGCTTCCTGGGCTGCCTGGTGACTATGTGTCAAGAGATGCAGGAATTGGAGCCCCAGTCCCTGCTGTGGAGACACAATGCAAACCAGCGCCCACTTGAAAGATCAGAGAAAAAGTTCTGATATTTCTCCTTTCATTAAAATAAAGGTTTTGTTTGTTTGTTTGTTTGTTTTTAGCTGTGTCTGCAGCATGTGGAAGTTCCCGGGCCAGAGATTAAATCTGAGCCACAGCTGTGACCCATGCTGAATCCTTTACCCACTGCGCCAGGCTGGGGATCAAACCTGCACCTCTGTAGTGACCCAAGCCACTACAGTTGGATTCTTAACCCACTGGACACAGCGGGAACTCCAAACATATTTTCAAAGTGTGAACCCATAGCTGCACTAGGGAAATACATGACAAAACTTCAAATCCAGCCCTCTAATATAATGGCTCTTTCATTTAAAAATATTTGCTTCTCTGAGTTTTAAAACACGCTCAGGAATGGAGCGCACACGCTTTGCCGCATGGGAAACTCTCCAAAGGAGTGACATCTTGTCTCTTTCTGCAACTCATGGCACAAAAGCCCCGCCCTTTCTTGTCCTCCGAGGTTATCTACTGTGTGACTCTGGGGTCGAGGCTGGGGTCGAAGGTCATCCTGGCTCCCAGGCTGGTAAACGAGGCCAGGGCAGGTGACGATGGAGCAGCTGTCACGATCTCAAAGCAACACCTGATCCTTTCGTTTGATAGGTTAACCTGCGCCACGAAGCTGCCCAGCTCGCCTCCCCACTGCCCATCCCGCTTCCCGCTACGGCTCTGGGTGATGCGGGGCTGGAGGACCCGCTACACCGTCGCCTGATGGCTGAGCCCTTTGAAGCAGCCTCCATCCCCACGCGCCTGCGCGGAGGGCCCTCGTCTTCCGCGGGCAGGTTCTAGGCCAAGGGGGATGGGGTAGAAGGGGAGGCGCCACTAGGAAGGATGGCGGTGTGTGTGCGAGTGAGCTTGGGTGATGGCGTGTACATGAGTGTGTGCGGTTGTAAGCGTGTGTGTGAGTCTGTGTGCGCACGCAATGTGGTTGCAGTAGCCCTGGCTCATCAACCCAGCTCTGAAGGCAGTTCCCAGGACAGGTGTTCCCAGAACGTTTTGAGGGGCCTCTCCAGGGGAGCCGCGCCGTGGGTACCCCTTCCTGCGGGTGAGCCAGTTCTGCGGGTGGATTTGTTCTAAGCCCTGTGGGGTCCATCTTATCAAGGGCATGGTTTGCGTCGCCTGGAACCGAGGCTGGGGGAGTGGGCAGGGACAGCTCCCTGGAGAGGTGGGTTTCCACGTGGACCACGGGGTGCGGCCCCGCCTCTACCCAAGGCCGGGAGGGGTTGCGGGGGAGGCCCAGGGAGTCTGTCTATAGAGCAGCTCCCAGGAAAGCCCCTGGAACCGATATGAGATCCCCTTACATTCTCCCCAGAGAGAATCCTCTGTTGGGGGACACAGGGGATCCCTCTTCCCTTCAGTGGCTGCCAGAGCCCGCTGGGTGAGCATCTGGCATCCTGATCAGAACATCTGCTCTGGAGGAGTTCCTGTTGTGGCTCAGTGGGTTAGGAACCTGACTAGCATCCATGAGGATGAGGGTTCCATCCCTGGCCTTGCTCAGTGGGTTAAGGATCTGGCGTTGCCATGAGCCGTGGTGTGGGTCGCAGATGCGGCTTGGATCCTTCATGGCTGTGGCTGTGGCTGTGGCTGGCAGCTGCAGCTCCAATTTGACCCCTAGCTAGCATGGGGAAAAAGCCAAAAAAAAAAAAAAAAAAAAAAAAAAAAAAAAGATGAAGAGGTAGACATTGAATAAGAGAATGCGGAGGTAGGTACATTCTCAAAAAACAAAAACAGGCAGTGCTGGGAAAATGGTTGGAGCTTGAAATCCCGTCCTGGAGCCCAGGGCTAGAGGTGAGAACCAATTGTGTGAGAACATTCCAGAATGAAAAAAAATGGAAACTCACTCTTTGCAGAACAGAAGATGTGTAGAGCCAGGGGTGGGGTATGGGAGGGGGGTGGGGGCAGCAGCTTCTGAGAACAAAACTGACAGGGTGACGGGGAAGGAAAAGCAAAGAGGTTTTCATTGGATCAGGTCAGCATCCGGGCCGGACAGAACCCGAAGCAGAGTGTTGAGCTCCTCAGAACAGCGTGAACAATCTATGATGACATCTTATGAACTATCTTCCTGTTAAAACATTCTTCTCCAAAGAAGATAGTTATTTATTTTCAGAGTTCCCGCCATGGCTCAGTGGTTAACAGATCCGACTAAGAATCATGAGGTTGCAGGTTCGATCCCTGACCTTGCTCAGTGGGTTAAGGATCCTGTGTTGCTATGGCTGTGGTGTAGGCTGGCAGCTGTAGCTCAGATTCAATAGTTATTTGGCTCATTAATAATCGGAATTCAAAAATTCTCTTGTTCACGGTAGGCCAGGTCTCTAGTTCTTCTGTTTTGGGGAACCATGAGAACTTTGGAGGTGCCCATGGACCCCTGACCTCAGAGGTTTCCCCTTCCCTGCCATCCAGGGCCTATTTATTGCCTTTCTAAGTGCAAAATGCATCTCGGTTCAGGAGAAGGACATCAGCTTAGAAGTCACAGACGTCAGGGTCTGACCTGCCTCTGCTCCAGGACCCTGGCTTTTGCCCCCCTACCCCGGGCCTTCAAGGTTGGACTTGGTGTTCTCTGAAGTCCCTTGCAGCATAGCTATCTATTCTGTCCTAGGAAGCATCCTGGAGCGTCAAGAGTTAGTGGGAGTGGGGATCAGGTGATGTGGGCTCCAGCTCTGACTCTCTCTCTCGATTTGCTGTGTGACTTTGAGCAAGTTGCTTAACCTCTCTGGACCCTCCTTTTTTCCTCTCATCTGTGAAATGTATTTAGTAATAGTTTGGGTTTCTTTTTTTAATCTCAGTTGGCTGGGAGGACTCAGGGCTCAGTGAATGATGAGAGCGCCATGAATTAGGGTTATTGAAGCAAAGGTTGGGAGCTGTGCGTTATGTGATTGGTCCAAAGGGACCTGTTCCAAGTGGAATAGTCAGCAGGTGAAAATACAGGCAGAAATGCCCGGATTCAATTAAATGTGACAAGAGCCTCTAGAATTCCAGGTTCTAGCATCGCAGTTTGAATATTCAGCAGGTTCACAGGCTTCAGCCAGGGGCAGAATCCCCTGGAAGGCTGGTTAAAACCCAGACTTCAGTTTCTGATCTAGAGACCTCACCTCTGGGGTGCGGCCCGTGAGTCTGCATTTCTGACCAGCTCCCAGGGGGTGCCGTTGCTGCTGGTTGGGAAAACACATCTTGAAAACCACTGGATTATGAATTCTGTCCTAACACTTATTTTTCGCCCCCTCCGAGTCTGAGTAATGCTTCGATCCCATTTAATGGAGGAAAAAACGGGAATTCTCTCATTCGGAAAACATTGGATTTGTCTTATTCTATGACTCTACCCTTTAACTGCGGATTTGTGAAAGTAGAATCTTTTTTACATTTATATTATCACTGAAGTGAAAATATAAAAATTGAAACATTGTTCTGGAAAAGAGGCAAAATCCATAGGATTTCCCACTGTGGCGCAGTGGGTTAAGAGTCCAACTGTAGTGGCTCAGATAGCTGCAGAGGCACGGGTTCGATCCCCAGCCTGGCACAGTGGGTATGGGCTGCCTCATTTTTTTTTTTTAATGGCCACCCTGTAGCATATGGAAGTTCCTGTGCCAGGGATTGAGTCCAAGCCACAGCTAGCCAGCAGCGGCTGCAATCCCTGGCACAGGAACTTCCATGTGCTACAGGGTGGCCATTAAAAAAAAAAAATGAGGCAGCCCATATAGTACGACCTAAGAAACATTGCTCCTTCACAACAGAAACAGTTCTAGGAGTTCCCCTTGTGGCTCAGCAGTAATGAACCCAACTAGTATCCATGAGGATATGGGTTCAATCCCTAGCCTCGCTTGGTGGGTTAAGGATCCAGTGTTGCCGTGAGCTGTGGCGTAGATCACAGACGCGGCTTGGCTCTGGCATTACTGTGGCCGTGGCTGTGGCTGGCAGCTGCAGTTCCAATTTGACCCCTAGCCTGGGGACTTTCATATGCTTCAGGTGTGGCCCTAAAAAGCAAAAAAAAAAAAGAAAAGAAAGAAAAAGACACAGTCCTAATTCTTCACGTACCCTTAAGAGTAGTGAGGAAGTCAGGTAGGAGGTGCGGAGGGGCTGGACCTGAGCCTTCAGTCCTTCTCCTCGCCGAATGGCTGTGGGCTTTGCCTGCCCTGGGACCTGGGTCCTTGGGTGTGTGTCCGCCTGAGGTTCTGAATCTTGCTGGCTGCTGGTGGCTGATGGAGAACCAGCAGTGGACCAGGCCAGGCTGGCGGGGCTCTAGGTGGGAGGGGTAGGAACCTGGAAGGGATGGGGAGAGAGGTGCCAGGGCCCTGGGGTGAGCTTTCCTGTAGTTTTACACTGCTGGCTGGCACCTTGATTTAGTTTCTGCTAAAAAAGGGGAAACATTTGGAGTTCTCGCTGTGGTATAGCGGGTTAAGAATCTGAATGCAGGAGTTCCTGCCACGGCGCAATGGATCTGTGGTGTCTCTGGAGCACAGGGATGCAGGTTGGATCCCCGACCCGGTGCAGTGGGTTAAGGATCCAGCATTGCTGCAGACTGCAGCTTGGTTCTGACCCTGGGCCCTGGAACGCCATATGCTGTGGGGCAGCCACAAAAGAAAAAATAAGAAAAGAATCTGACTGCAGCAGCTAAGGTCACCATGGAGGCATGGGTTTGATCCTCAGTTGGGCACAGTGGGTTACAAAGGATCCTGTGTTGCCGTTGCTGCAGCATAGCTTTGCAGCCGTGGCTAGGATTCAGTCCCTGGCCAGGAAACTTCCATATGCCATGGGTACAGCCATTAGCAAACAAAGGGGGAACTCTTCCAGCTCACAGGGTGTGGACAGTTCCTTAGGGACAGCTGGCCAGGCGGAGGAGGCTTTCGCTGCTTGGATCAACTCAGTGTTTTGTTTTGTTTTGTTTTGTTTTCATCAGGTGTCACTCACCTGGGTAGAATGATTTCCTGGCTGCCTCAGACTTTAAACACTTCCTCGGATCCAAACCTTGACTCTCTTGGCCACACGATGAGCAGCGTTTCTCCCAAGTGACCAGCCATCCATCCTGCTCTCCTGGACCTTCCTTCCTGCAGACTCCCGTCCTGGCGACAGCCATGGGGACAGCCATCTGCCCTCCTCCCTCCCCTTTCTGCTCTGGATGTGCATCTCAGCCCCCTCACCCCTCTCCTTTCTGCTCTGGATGTGCATCTCAGCCGTCACGTGCTGCGTTCTGATGGACAAGGCTTTGGGTGGTTGTGAGGCGTGGGTCGCCCTGTAAAGTCCTTTCTTCTGATGTCACCACCGGCCAGTGGGGGTGTTTCCTTCCATCTCTCTCCATATGACCAGTGGGGAAACTCTGGCCAAGGACAAACCAACTTACTGGTTTCACAAAGCCCAGAAGCCCAGCCAAGACTCCCACCTCCACTGCAGGTCTTTCCAATGTGGAGAATCATTTGGCGAGGGAGCCACCTACGCACGTGCTCAAGGTTGGAAAGCTCCTTGCTGAAGATGCTGCGTCGGGCAGACTCTCTGAGGAATGGGCTGATACAGAGGTGTCTTTTCCAGCTCGTGTAGCTCTCAGGACGTACTGCAGTGGTGCCCCGAGCACGGACGAGGTCACACGGGATGACTCTATATCCCACCCTCCTCCACCCCCCTGGGAGAGTCTGGAGTGCTGCGTCATGTCTGAAACCATGGGAAAAAAATTTAAATCATTCGTATTCTGCGACAGCAAGAATTCTTTAGCTGTGAGAGGAGATGGGGTGTCAAACAAACGGAATATTCCTGGCTGTTTGTATGTGCGGAAGAATGAAGCGTTTGCATCAGAAGGGCTGAGAGGTGAGGGCAGGGAGTGGGGCGCTGGGACCCACACCCCCTTTGTTCTTCAGCTCATCTCTTCCAGGTGCTGGGTGCTGATTGGATGCTCCTTGGGTGGTCTTCTCCACCTGCTTGTTTTTTTTTTTCTTTCTTTTCCTTTCTTTTTTTTAAAATTTTTTATTTTTTATTGCGTTTTAGGGCCACACCTGCGGCATATGGAAGTTCCCAGGCTAGGGGTCAAATCGGAGCTACAGCTGCCGGCCACAGCCTCATCCACAGCAATGCCGGATCTGAGCTTCATCAGCCACCTTCACCGCAACTCACTGCAACATGGGATCCTTAACCCACTGATCGAGGCCAGGGATCAAACCTACATCCTCAAGGACACTATGTTGGGTTCTTAACCTGATGAGCCACAATGGGAACTCCTCCTTATCTATTCTTCCTCCTTCAAGACTGGAAATGTCTCCTCTGCATCCTTGCTGCCTGGCCTGTGCTAAGTCTGCACACACGATTGGTTAATCGGATGAAGGCTGTCTTGGACATTTCAAGAAATCTGCAAGATGGAGTTCCTATTGTGGCTCAGCAGGTTAAGAACCCAACTAGTATCTATAAGGATGTGGGTTCAATCCATGGCCTGGCTCAGTGGGTTAAGGATCCAGCGTCGCTGTGAGCTCTGGTGTAGGTTGCAGATGCGGCTCGGATCTGGCGTTGCTGTGGCTGTGGCTGTGGCATAGGCCGGCCTCAGCTGTAGCTCTGATTCAACCTATCGGGAACTTCCATATGTTGCAGGTGCAGCCCTAGGGAAAAAAAAGGAATTCTGGCAGAAACTGCCCACACTTCTTATCACCTTGGCCTAATCAGTGGAAGAGCTTTTCTCTCTGTTTATTGTTTTAGTGTTTCTTTATTCCTCACCTGAGGTCTGTTTCTGTCAGCCCAGGGGATCATGAGAGCTGCCGTGTCATCCTAGAGCTGGCCCGGCTGGTTTGGGCTGGGCCATCAGATGCTGTGTCTCTGACCAGGCGCTTGGGCTCAGCAGGGTACCCCACATCCTGTCCATTAAGTGGGGATCAGATGTCCCAGCAGGCATCTCCCCCCTGGCACCCCCAACCCCCATCCCAGGGGCCGCTCCAGCGTCCTGGCATCCAGCGCCTGCAGGGGGCCTGCCCATCCCTCCTCCCACAGATGCCCTGGTGGGGGTGGGGCAGACCCGCCCTCTCTCTTCCGATGCCCAGCAGCTACTCGGCCTCTGCTGCTGCTTCTGGCCCGTGAGTGGGTCAGTGGGAGGCCAAGCCCTTACGCAGCAGCCGCAGGGCACTCCCTGAGTTTCAGGTCGTCCTTATCTAATGAAGTAATTACAGGCCAGAGAGGCTGTTCTCGTGATTTGGGCCACGGCTGCCCCCAGAAACCCTCTTCCTGGTTGAGAAATGTTGGTAACTCAGGACATCGGAGTCCGCCCGCTGCATCCTGTTCCCATCCTTCTGGGCCTAGAAATGCACACGGGTCCTGATCAATGTCTATTCTGTGTCATTTAAGAATTATTAATAGGGAAGTTCCGATTGTGACGCAGTGGAAACGAACCATGAGGTTGCGGATTCAATCCCTGGCCTCGCTCAGTGGGTTAAGGATCCGGCATTGCCATGAGCTGTGGTGCAGGTCGCAGACGCAGCTCGGATCTGGCATTGCTCTGGCTGTGGTGTAGGCTGGCAGCTGCAGCTCTGATTTGACCGCCTAGCCTGGAAATTTCCATATGCTGCAGGTGCAGCCCTAAAAAGCAAAAAAAAAAAAAAAAAAGACAGAAAATGATCTCCCACCATGTCAGCACAAAACATACAGTGTATCATAAATTAAGTAGTCATACCGAACACATCTCCTGTGACGTGTACCACAATAAATAAGGCTTTATCGTCGAAGCTAGACTAACATTTGCTGTTCGGCTCTCAGTGTGAAAATACCATCTTTACTGAAGTAACACACTTGGCGCTGGTGGAGGCCCCAACGACAGTGCCTTCACTCTCCTGGCGTGTGTGTATATTCACACGCATACGTGTGATCATCACCCACATCTGTCTGTGTGCTGCGTGCAGAACTGAGGAGGCTGCAGCTCTAAGACAGCAATGACTCGCCCTCGTCGTGTGGATCGCAGTGTAGATAAGGCTTTTGGTGCATGTTCTTACTATGAAATTCACTCCCCCCCCTTTTCTTCGTTTTAGGGTCGCACCTGTGGCAATACCAGATCCAAGACGTGTCTGCGACCTGCACTGCAGCTTGTGGCAATGCCGTGATCCTTAACCCATTGAGCAAGGCCAGGAATCGAACCTGCATCCTCATGGATACTAGTCAGTTCTTAACCTGCTGAGCCACAACAGGAACTCCCCCCTGCCCTCTGCCCTTCTCCTTTTTTTTTTTTTTTTTTTTTTTTTTTTTTTTTTTTTTTTTTTGGTCTTTTTGCCATTTCTTGGGCCGCTCCCGTGGCATATGGAGGTTCCCAGGCTAGGGGTTGAATCGGAGCTGTAGCCACCGGCCTACGCCAGAGGCTCAGCAACGTGGGATCCGAGCCTCGTCTGCGACCTACACCACAGCTCACGGCAACGCCGGATCCTTAACCCACTGGGAAAGGGCAGGGATCGAACCTGCAACATCATGGTTCCTAGTCGGATTCGTTAACCACTGGGCCACAACGGGAACTCCTGCCCTTCTCCTTAACTAAGAGCTTCTTTGGCTTTGAGAAGGGTCCGACTCTACCAACCCACCACTGCAGCTGCTGGGGTCTGGGTCTGTCAGTTTCTCACTCTCTGCAGCTCTTACCATAGGGCGCAGCTGCCGTCTTGAAATTCTCTTGGCTTCTGGGGGGACTTTCTTTTTTTATTTTCTTTTATAATGATTTTTATTTTTTCCATTATAGGTGGTTTACGGTGTTCTGCCAATTTTCTGCTGCACAGCAAGGTCACCCAGTCACACATACCTGTATACATTCTTTTTTTTACGTTCTCATGCTCCATCCCAAGTGACCAGACATAGTTCCCAGTGCTACACAGCAGGATCCCATTGCCTCTCCATCTTTTTTTTTTTTCTTGATTTCTTTTCGTTCTCTGCTTCTTTCTCAGGGAGCCCGGCCCTGGCCTGCTTTTTGGTTAGACGGTGCAGAGAAGTGGGGTCATTTGAGGAGACCTTAAGACAGGGCCCATTTATCAATGTGGAGACAGGGCCAAGGGCTATGCAGAGGCCCAGGGCTGGCAAGGGTGGGGAGCCCTCGCTGATTCTTGGTCTGAAGTCTGAGCAGGAGGAAACAGTTGCTGTGGGCAGGACCTGGAACGCAAGGAAATATACCTCTGAAGCAACCGGGGGCCTGGGGGAGGAGGGATAAATACACCACTCACCTCCCTGGGATCCTCTGATGCAATTCTGATGGAGGCACAGGTGGGGCATTGATGCATTGCGGGCCTCTGTCCTGGGGCAAAGAGAGAGCCGAAAAGCACGGACAGGGCATGCATATGGACGAGCAGGAGCACCCAGCCCTGCTGCACCTGTTACGGGCTGAATTATGTCCCCCCAAACCCATATGTTGAAATCCCAACCCCCAGTACCTCCAAATGTGACCTTCTTTGGAGATTGGGTCTTTCAAGAGGTGATTAAGGTAGAATGAGATCATCCAGGGGGGCCCTAATCCAATCTGACTGTGTCCTTCTAAGAAGCGAGATCAGCAGGACTTCCTGTTGTGGCTCTGAGGGTTACGAACCCCGTGAGTATGACTCGTATCCATGAAGACTGGGTTGGATTCCTGGCTTCGCTCAGGGGGTTAAGGATCTGGTGTTGCTGTGAGCTGTGGCGTAGGTCACAGATGCCGCTCGGATCCCGCGCTGCTGTGGCTGTGGCTGTGGCCGGCAGCTGCAGCTCCAGTTGGCCCCCTGGCCTGGGAACTTCTAAATGCGGCAGGTGAGGCTCTAAAAAAGCAAAACACACACACACAAACAAACAAAACAAAAAAATAGAAGCGAGATTAGGACACAGACATGCGCAGAAGGATGACCAACTGGGGGACCTGGGGAGTCGGTCTTTGGACTTGCAGCCTCTGGAACCGTGAGGCAAGAGGTTTCTGTTGTTTAATCCGCTTGGTCTGCGGTGCTTGGTTATGGGAGGAGCCTGACCCACGACGACACCCAGCTTTGCAACTACCCCAACACTTTTTCCGACCTTGCTTGCTTTTTCTCTTTAGCCTTTATTGCCATCTGGGATGCCATATTTTTATTTATCTTGTCCCTTGTCCCACAGCCCCCTCCCTCTCGGGGTCAACTCCATAAAGTTGTGATTTCTGTCTGTTTTGTTCAGTGCTGAAGCCCCAGGGACTAAGGCAGCCTCCGATGTATAGAAAGTGCTCTGTTGGGGCAAACGTCTGTGGAAGGAAAGGTTTTCCAAATCTCTCCTTTTTCGTCATCTTTGCTGGCTGCTTCTCTGATCACCTCTTATTTATTTATTTATTTATTTATTTATTTATTTATTTATTTATTTTGTCTTTTTGCTATTTCTTGGGCCGCTCCTGAGGCATATGGAGGTTCCCAGGCCAGGGGTCGAATCGGAGCTGTAGCCACCAGTCTACGCCAGAGCTACAGCAACTCTGGATCCGAGCCGCGTCTGCAACCTACACCACAGCTCACAGCAACGCCAGATCGTTAACCCACTGAGCAAGGGCAGGGATTGAACCCGCAACCTCATGGTTCCTAGTCGGATTTGTTAACCACTGCGCCACGCCGGGAACTCCTCCCTCATCACCTCTTAACCTCGAAAGCCCCAAACCGCACTCCTTGGCCTTGACCGCTGCAGCCCAGCTCCTCCTCCTGCTGCTCACTTTGATGAGCAGCACTGCAGCCCAGCGGTGTCTGGACCCAGGACCCCAGAACCACCTGGACCTTGGCCTCTCCTCCTGCCTCTTCTGGCCATTGGACCCACCCAGTCCTTCCATCTGCACGGTCACAGCCTTGCACTCAGCCACCCTCGGGGGTTCTCTATGTCCTTCTCGGAGCCAGAGTCTGGGCTGAGGGAGGTGGTGAGATGGTGTGTTCTGACCATGCACCTGTCATCACTTCATCAGAACCTCGTGGGTGGGTCGGTCCAGGGGAGGAGACTGGATTTTGTGGTGTGTGTGTGATCTGGGAGGCTGAAGGATTGGGTTGAATCAGACAGTGGTGTGTGTGTGTGTGTGTGTGTGTGAGAGAGAGAGAGAGAGAGAGAGAGGGAGAGAGAGAGAACATGTGTGTGTAAGGTTGAAGAGTCCCTTCCTTTTCATGCAGCAGGGTCTGAGCCTATCAATTATCAGGATATTGGCATTTGGCATTTGTGATCAGTAAGTCCTCTGGGATTTTTTTTTTTTTCTGGAAGAAACTTCTAGAGTCATCTGGAATGTGATGTCTCTTTGTCTATATCCGTCACATTTCCTCGGAGGCCTCTTGGGGAGTTTTGGCTCAGGCCTCCAGGCCGCAGGACAGGAGCTGCATTCACGTGGACTGTTTGCCAAGTGTCTAAACTTCATCACAGAGAGACTCAGGGCTGACGCAGGGTCAGGAGTGGGAAAGACGAGTCGGAGCTCATTTCTTTGGGACCGTGAGGGGCTGCCCAGCACAGGAGGTGGGAAAGCTCTGACCTGGGAGAAAATCAGGTGTTGGCTCTCATGGGTGGATCCTCACACTTGCCCTCGTTCTCAGAGGTGAGGGCCAGGGTTTCCATGGATGGGATCCATGTGGGCAGGTGTGCACGTGTGTATATGTGCTTGAGTGAGTGTTCAGGTGTGTGTATGCTTGTGTATATGTATGCGTGTGTCTGTGTGTGTGTGAGAGAGAGAGTGAGGATGCCTGAATTCACACATTTGGTTGGTGAAATAAAATGAAAAGGCTCAGAGTTCTCATTGTGACTCAGTGGAAACAAATCCAACTAGGAACCATGAGGTTGCAGGTTCAATCCCTGGTCTTGCTCATTGGGTTAAGGATCCGGCATTGCTGTGAGCTGTGGTGTAGATTGCAGACGTGGCTCCAGATCCAGATCTGTTACTGTGACTGTGGTGTAGGCCAGCTGCTGTAGCTCCGATTCAAGCCCTAGACTGGGAACTTCCTTATGCCACAGATGTGGCCCTAAAAAGCAAAAAAAGCAAAAAAAAAAAAAAAAAAAAAAAAAAAAAAAAAAAAAAAAGGAAAGGCTCTTTGTTGCAGGTACCAGGCCTCCCCAGATCCAGGGCATGCTGAGGGCATCTGGATTAGTGGACTTCTTCTGGACAGTCTGAGCCTGTGGTTGTCTGGACATGATGTGGGGACAGGTGGAGGCTGAGAACTGATGCTCAGAGAGAATGGCAAAGAGAGAGAAAGTGTACAAAGGTGGCTTGCCAGGGAGTCTTTGTGGCCAAGAAGGTCTTGTTTTGTTTGTTAGAAACCTGGAAAAGGAAATAAAGAGAAGAAAATGTGGAAAGTACTATATTTTAGAATTTAGGGTGTCAACAAATAGTTGTGCAACCACTGAAGCTTATTAGGAAGTCTCCTTATGATGTGAATTTGAATGGGCCATGCCTAGCCCATGGCTTCACTCTTTCATTCACTTAACCATTTAACAAATATTTGTCCAGTGCCTGTGACTGACTGAGTCATCAATTCAGTCAATCAGCAATTGTCACTAGTGATACTGTGCTCACTTTGCCAATGTGTGTAACACTTTTGTGTAATAATTTTATTCTGGAAAGTTTTTTCCCCATCTTGTCAGCATCCAAGAAAAACTCTTTATAATCCTTAGCCTGTGACGTCCATATTTTTATGTCACTTGATTTAAAAAAAAAATCCTTAAACCCACTGTGGCGTTTTTATTCAGAATATCTGCAAAGAATGCTGCTGTTGATGTAATCATCAGAAAGATGACATCCACGCACACAAAAATCTGTAAACTATGTCTCTGCCCCCGATCAGGTTGGCACAGGTTGTGGAAGGCAGGAACAGATTTGAGTTCTTACAAATACTGGGGAAATTCAGACTCAAGAGCAGTTTGGAAATGATTCTATATTTTCCTCTATTCTCTCTTTTTCTTTTGACAGAATGTCCCAAACCTTCATCCTGGCCTTTTCCTTCTTTTGTTTGGCAAGCTTCTGCTATCCTTGTCCCAGCTCCGCCAGGCTCTGGAATGAATCACCCCCCTATGACTGGCTCTTCTGTGAAGCCAAGTACAATCTAGCAATGTGACATTTTCCTGTTCCCCCAAAGCCAGCTGGATGTTTCATACCCTCTGGACCAGACTGTGCTGTTACCGCCACCTGGGCTGAAGCTTGTCTTGATCCCTGTGGGCTGCCGGTTGGAGTTGTCCCAGAACAGAGACCGGGCTGGCCATCTCTGGACGAAGTGCCCTGGGTCTCTAGTGCTTCCTTCATTCAGAGCACAGGGCTGGTGTCTGACTGCTGAAGTGACAAGGGTGCCCATCTGACTCTCATTTCGGGAAGATGGAGGAGACAGGGCGTTGCACTGTGCATGTGACGAGCTCCAGCCCTTCCTAGACGGCCTGCTAGCACTGAGGGTCAGTGTCAGCCTGTGGATCCTACCTTGGGCCCCCAGCCTCTGAGAAGAGCCCTGCAGGGGGCTTGGCCAGGCTTTATGCTGCTGAGGCCTCATCCAGGGATTGATGGAGAACCTGAGAAGGCCAATTCTTTCTCATCCATGGATGTCTTTTGCGGCAGAATGCCATGGATCGGGTCATGGTGTTTGAAGGCCATGGGTCACTGGGGCCAGAGGGCTGGGAACCAGCAGAAAACCTCCAGACTTTTCCTTTCTCAGTAGATACTCACAGCCCTGACTCTGGCAGGCAAAGGGGATTCAAGCCTTGCCTTACTAACCTCTCCAGCCCCATCCCAGCTGCCTCTCCAGTGCCCTGAGTTTTGCCCCACAGCCATCCTGATCTTCTTCCGGCAACTGGAACTGCCCTTGCTCACCTCTGGGCTGTCACACATGCTGTTCCCTTTGCTGAAACACTGTTCCTTCTACCCATCTGACCATGTCCTCATTTCCCGGTATGTTTCGGCTTCTGTGAGACACCCTTGGGGGTGATATCCTTGGCCATCCTAAATGGATCAGGGGCCTGCCCCTGTGACACCCCCCCCGCCCCACCCCAATCTTGAACATTTCCTGACAGCACAGCTGGACCATGTGGGTCACCCTCTGGGCTTGGCCACCTCCTCCTCTGGGGTGTCGTCTCTAGGCTGGTGTGACAACTGCTTTCTCCCCCAGCCTGCACGTTGTGGTCCATTGACAGCTGTTGGAGTAAAGAGCCCTGCTTATTCAAAGCCCAGTGCTGAGCGTTGCACAGGTGCTGGGGATGAGGGATTAGCAAGAGGCACAGGACTGGGGCTTCTGGGAGCCAGGCTGAGGACATCAGAGAATGACCAGGTGGTACCCGAAGCAGTACCCAAGACTCCAGGGTTCATTGAGAGGCTGAAGGATGGGCACAGGAAGCCCAGCCCAGGAGAGGAGGTGGCAGTCAGGGAAGGCTGCCCGGAGGAAGTGACACTTTAGGTGAGTGGTCTCTGTACTGCCTTGTGCTGCCCACTGGGCTTCGGGAACCATGGACTTGTGGCCTTGAGCTGGTGCTGGGGAGCTGGGTTGGGGGCTGTGCCCCCTGGAGCCCAGATGTGACCGTGGTGCCCAAGGTGTGCAGGCTGCTGGGAGCCCCATGGCCTCTGGGTCGCTGATGGTGGCTCAGCTATTGTGCTGCCGTAAGCAAACACCTGAATGGAGTGGCTTAACCAAGAGGAATTAATTTCCTCATAGTTCTGGGAGCTGCATGTCCAAGGGGCTGGCTGGGCTGGTTCCTCCGGAGGCCTCTCTCCTTGGCTGGTGGACGGCCAGTCTCCCTGGTGCTCACGTGGTCGTCCCTCTGTATCCAGACGTCCTGGGCTGCAACGTAGGAGTTTGTAGAGGGGATGTGATTCAACATAAGAGCATAAAGACACACGCTATTTGCTTTGTTTGTGTCATGGCCACACAACTCCCTAGAGAATGTAAACTTTACCTAAAACACCCCAATTTCCTTATTGTGTCACTCCCCTGTTCTTGACATCCCCCCTCGTTTCCCACTGGGTTTCTTTCTCTTTCTTCCTTCCTTGCATTCTCTCTCTCTCTCTCTCTCTCTCTCTCTCGTCCTTCCTTCCCTCTCTCTTTTTCTTTCTTTCTTTTTTCCTTCCTTCCTTCTTTCCTTCCTTCCTTCCTTCCTTCCCTCCCTCCCTCCTTCCTTCCTTCCTCCCTCCCTCATCTTTCTTTCTTTTTCTGTCCTTCTGTCTGTCTGTCTGTCTCTCTGTCTTTTTAGGGCCCCATCCTCAGTATATGGAGGTTTCCAGGCTAGGGGTTGAAACCAGCCTACATCACAGCCACAGCAACACCAGTTCTGAGCCGTGTCTGCAACCTACACCACAGCTCAGGGCAATGCTGGATCGTTTAGCCCACTGAGTGAGACCAGGGATCGAACCCGCATCCTCATGGATATGAGTCAGGTTTGTTACCGCCGAGCTGCAATGGGAACCACCCCCCTACTGGGTTTCTAACTCCGGTCACCCCCACAGCCACATTCCAGCCCAGGGGCAAGTGTCCGGGAGGTGTGAGAAGCTGCCACGGAACCTGTTCCTTCCAGGTCACAGGGACCCCCAGACCACAGTTAGGCTGTGCTGTTAAGGGGTTAAGTGTTAAGTGAAACTGAGCTTCATACCTTGTTCATTGGTTTAATTTTTTTTTTTTTCCAGCTCAGCTGAACTTCTTTTGCTGTCCATCAGCCTGAGGCGTGTTCCCATGAGAAGCACCCTGACCTCGTGGGGAGGTGGGTTTCCCAACTCTTGGGTCCTTAGTTAGGGTCCCTTCCAAAGGACTGTGGTTGCCGCCAGCCTGGGTTTCATCCTCCTTAAAGCAGATGGGACAGGAGTTCCCGCTGTGGGGCAATGGCACAGGCAGCATCCTTGCTGCTTCAGGGCACAGGTTCAGTGCCCAGCCTGGGAAGCGGATTAAAGATCCAGCATTGCCACAGCGGTGGTGTAGGTCACAAGTGTGGCTCAGATCCGATCCCTGGCCCGGGAACTCTATATGCTGCTGGAAGGCCAAAAAAGAAAGAAGAAGAAAAAAAAAAAAGCAGCTGAGACCAAGCAAACACACCAGTTGATGGTGAACCATAATGGTTTTTCTTTTTGACTTTATTCTTATTTAATTGAATGAAAGACTCTTTAACTTCTATAGTGCTTTACAGTTATCAAAACTGCACACCCATGATTTCATAACATGGCATTATAACCCCCCCTTTTGATTCCCCCCCTTTATGTTGCCCCTCCTCCCCTGCCCTCTCCCCTCCGGTAACCACTCGTTTGCTCTCTACTGAGTCAGCTTCTTTTTTGTTTCACACACTAGTTTGTTGCTTTTTTTTTTTTTTTTTTTGATTCCCCACATAAGTGACATCCCACAGTATTTGTCTTGGTCTGACTTACTCCACTCAGCATAATGCCCTCTAAGTCCATCTATGTTGCTGCAAAGGGCCAAGCTTCATTCTTTTTTGGGGCTGAGTCTATTTGGACAAGGCTGTTGTATTGCCTGGGTTCTCTCCTGGGGCTCTGGGGTTCTCCGCAAGGGGCTCCATTTGATCCCATTTTTGGGGGGACCATCGCCCAGGTGTCTTTGCTTCTGGTGCAGTGATTGCTTCAGAGGAACATGGCGACCCGCGGTCCCACTTTGATGCCTAAAGAAACGGTGCTGAGGCGCTCCTTATTACCTCTCCTGCTATGGAATCCACGAAATCTGATAAAGAGGCCTTTGCAGACATGAATTATAGCCCAGGACTCCTTGCAGTGTTTACATGCAAGCCTTCTGTGCTCTGTTTCATGTCCTAGGAGAAACCTCCTAACAAATTAATGTTTATATGGGCCCATTAATCTTCAAAGCATTTCAACGACTTTAATCAGTCTCAATGACCCTCATGTTCAGGTAATAATAAGTCTTTCTGGTCTCTTATTCTTTTCCCCTCCACGTATACCTTTTTGTAGACTGAAGGAAAAAGAAACACGCAGGAACAAAATGCTGTGTGTGACACCTGCCTCAGAGCGGGGGCTGGGTTTGGATGGCAGCATTCCAGGCTCCTGTTTCCGTGTTCTGGTCAATCAAAGCATCCTCTCAAAGCGTGCTCGCCCTGCAGTGAGACACTCAAAACCATGTCTGATTCAAAGCTTTCGACCGATGCCAAACAACCCACTTTTCATGAAACACACACATACACACACAGACAAGCGCAGGAGCACCACGTGTGTTACATACACTCTTGCAAACTGGCAAAGAGGGGTCTGTGTGGGGAGGTGGGGCTGGAGGTGGGCTTCTCTGAAGAGCCCTGTATCCATCCCTCTGAGTGTTTGCTGGCTTCTGGGGGAAGAAAACCTGCAGAAGAAACCGGACAGGCTCCCCCGTCCCAGAAAGATGCTCTCACTCCACTGAGGTCTGGCGCACACAGAGCCAGGATGGGCTCAGCAAGCCTGTACATCTGGTTTCCCAAAGCGTGATTCCCACCAGCATTTTGGTGAGTTTGCTGCAGACAGAGCCCTTTTGTTTGGAGGGGACCCTGGGAGGTACGGGGACCACGTTCTTTTGTGGCTCTGCACTCAGAGTCCTCACCTGCGTGAACCAACTGTCCAGCTCCCAGACTCCAGCTCATCAATTCCAGCTTCTAGATTCCAGCACCTTGGTTCTTGCTCCTAGATTCCAACTCCTCATCATTCACTGGCAGAGCTCTTGGCAAATGGATTTTTCTCCCATGAAAAAGGTCAAAGAAATGGTCACTTTAGGCTTTTTCGGTGGATTTGGGTGTAAGGTTGAGGAAGAGGTTAAGAAGAAGAATGAGCAGAAAAAACCCTTCGGGTAGAGCAGGTGACCCGATGACAAGTCATTTTGGCTCCACAGAAATACTCCCGAGGCAAGGGCCAGACTCCCAAAGCGTCTGCCCAAAGTTCTAGGTGGATAAACACCACTGCCCCCTGAACGTGCCTCCTCTGTCTGAGCCTCGGTGTGGGCATTTTTGGGGACCAGGACATGGAGGGAGCATGTGGTCTTGCTGTGAACACACAAACCCCCTGAAGACTCTTAACCTCATGCTCATTTTCTTGAGGTTTTTATTTTCCCAACAACAGCAGCCTGACACACCAGCCTGGTGTTTAGACCTCCCTGGGATTCTGTTAAAAGGGGTTAAAATCTCCTCGAGTTACTCAACAGCCTCACGGACCAGGCTCGTGGGACAGAGGCCAATACGAAATCTCCAGTGAGAAATAAAACCCTTTCACTTACTATGAAACACCGCAATCACTTTTTGTTGTTGTTGTTGTGAGAGTGACCAGTAATCTCGCGAGGAAAGGGACAGCTGGAGAAGGTATCGGGGGTCACTACAGGAGACTCAGAAAAGGACCTTCCAATTCTTCTGGGGATGGAGACCCAGGCCCCTGCTTCCAGGCTCAGCCTGGTCCCAGGTCACCAACTCGAAGGACACTGTTTTCCCATCGCCAAGGACTTCCCTTCACCACATAGCAAGACGGACTTACCCGATAGACAGCATCCCCTGTGTATTGCTGCCCACCTGTCTCACGTCTCACTGCCTCCATCCCCCACTCACCATCTCTTCCCCCCAACATAGCTTCGGATGCCTAGACTGTACCTAGACCTGCATCCATGGTCTTGGGTGCCTACCGTTTTCCTTGTCCTTAGGGACAGTCTCACAAAAACTCAGGAACAAAATGCACAGCTTCTCTGTGATCAGGGGTGGGTAAGGGAGAGTCACTGGATTCTAGACTGCCAGTGACGCTCAGCTGTCAACCAATCGGCTGCTGCCAGTGCAGCGTGGAGGGGTGGCCCCTCTCCAGGAGCATTCAGGGGTTAGGTCTCTGAGCTGAGAGCTTGGGGCAGTGGGTGGGTGTGTCCTGAAGAAGAGGCTGACAGAGGGGAACATTGAGAATAGATGCAGAACTATCCTGGACATTGGTGGTCAAACTTTAGGTCAGCGGTTTTAGAAAATTATATGTTTTCTCATTATTAAAAAAAGCCTTATTTTAAAGGGACATTTCTCATCTCATTTTTAAAAATTTTAAACATTTTTATTAAAGTATAGTTGATTGACAATGTTCCTTCAATTTCTGCTGTACAGCAAAGTGACCTAACCTTACACGTATATAAATGTTCTTTTTTTTTTTTTTTTTGGTCTTTTGCCTTTTCTTGAGCTGCTCCTGCAGCATATGGAGGTTCCCAGGCTAGGGGTCTAATTGGAGCTGTAGCTACCGGCCTATGCCAGAGCCACAGCAATGCAGGATCTGAGCCGTGTCTGTGACCCACACTACAGCTCACGGCGACGTCAGATCCTTAACCCACTGAACAAGACCAGGGATCGAACCGGCAAGCTCATGGTTCCTAGTCGGATTTGTTAACCACTGTGCCACGATGGGAACTCCTAAATGTTCTTTCTCATACTATCTCCCATCATGTTCTGTCCCAAGAGATTGGATACAGTTCCCTGTGCTGTACAGTAAGACCCCATTACTTAGCCACTCTAAATGAAATAGTTTGCATCTACCCAAACCCAAACTCCCTGTCCATCCCCGACTCTATCCTACCTCCTTGTTGACAACCACAAGTCTCATCCCTATGTCTGTGAGTCTGTTTATGTTTTGTGCCATATTGTAGTTTCCACGTATAAGTGATATCATATGATATTTGTCTTTCTCTTTCTGACCTACTTCATTTAGTATGAGAATCTCTAGTTCCATCCATGTTGCTGCAAATGGCATTATTTTGTCCTTTTTTGTGGCTGAGTAGTATTCCATTGCATATATGTACCACATCTTCTTAATCCATTCCTCTGTTAATGGACATTTAGGTTGTTTCCATGTCTTGACTATTGTGAATAATGCCGCTATGAACATAGGGGTGATGCATCTTTTTGAATTATGGTTTTCTCTGGATATATGCTCAGGAGTGGAATTGCTGGGTCATATGATAGTTCGATATTTAGTTTTCTGAGGAAACTCCATAATGTTTTCCACAGTGGTTGTACCAATGTACATTCCCACCAGCAGGGTAGGAGGGTTCTTTTTTTTCCATATTCTCTTCAGCATTTGTTATTTGTGGACTTATTAATGACGGCCATTCTGACCAGTATGAGGTGGTACCTCACTGTAGTTTTGATTTGCATTTCTCTAATAATCAGTGATGTGGAGCATCTTTTCCTGTGCCTGCTGACCATCTGTATGTCCTTCTAATCTCTCTCTCTCTCTCTTTTTTTTTTTTTTTGCTTTTTAGGGTGGAACCTATGACATATGTAAGTTCCCAAGCTAGGGGTCAAATTGGAGCTGCAGTTGCCAGCCTACACCACAGCCACAGCAATGGAGGATCCTTAACCCACTGAGTGAGGCCAGGGATCGAACTGGCGTCCTCGTGGATACTAGTTGGGTTCATTACTGCTGAGCAACAATGGGAACTCCTAGTCTCATTTTTAAGATGTTTCTCCATCTAGTCTCATTTTTAAGACGGAGCAGTTGTAGGGCAGAAGGATTAGCGCCCCAAAGCCAACCTGTGGTCAGAAGGGGAACTCAAACTGCCCCGATTGCCACTGGGGAGGGTTGATCACATTGTGTCCAGAGGAAACATCAGCGGAGACTGTGTAGGTGGAGAGGCCGGGTGGGGGTGGGGGAGGCGAGGGGCCAGAAGGCCAGCTGGTTCTCCTTAGGCCAAGAGCAGAAACACGCATTTGCCAGCTACGGACTCGTTGCCACGGAGAAACCATCTCCAGCTGCATTAACTGCAGTAACCGTTGAGGGCAGGCGAGGAGAAAGGACCCCAGACCCAGGACATCCTTCCCCTCAGGTCTGGATAGGAGGAAAGGGTCTGGGGAGGGGACGGTCTTGGTGGGTCCTCGGAGAGAGCGGTCGGAGCGCTTTGGAAGTGCAAGTCGACGCTGAGAACCATCGCGTGTTATTTTCAAATTATTTTCCGTAAAACTGGAAAAGCCCAAGTGAGCTGCTTTACTTTGGCAGTTATCGGCTATCCACTTTAAATTCTGTGTGGGGGAGTTCCCGTCGTGGCTCAGTGGTTAACGAATCCGACTAGGAACCATGAGGTTGCGGGTTCGATCCCTGCCCTTGCTCAGTGGGTTTAGGATCCGGCGTTACCGTGAGCTGTGGTGTAGGTCGCAGACGAGGCTCGGATCCCACGTTGCTGTGGCTCTGGCATAGGCTGGTGGCTACAGCTCTGATTCAACCCCTAGCCTGGGAACCTCCATATGCCGCGGGAGCGGCCCAAGAAATAGCAACAACAACAACAACAACAACAAAAGACAAAAAAAAAAAAAAAAATTCTGTGTGGGTCCCTCCCCACATCTTGGAGCGCCCCAGCCCCAGGCCACAGGGAAGATGGAGAGAGGACGAGGTGGGAAGCGATCATATGACCCACATCAGCGATTGTCATGGGCTGGGGTTAGGGTGGCTGCGTAAAGCACAGGTCGGTCTATTACATTTAAGCTTTAGCATCATCATCATCATCCTTATTGTTATTGTTTTATGGCCACAACCACAGCATATGGAATTTCCTGGGCCGGGGATTCAAACCCAGCTGCACCTGTGACCTATGCCGGCTCCTTTAACCCACTTCGCTGGGCCCTGGATTGAACCTGTGCCTCTGCAGCAACCTGAGCCACCTCAGTCAGATCCTTCACCCACTGCGCCACAGCGGGAACCCCATAAGCTTCATTGTTTTTATAGTTTAAGTATGTTCCAAGTATTGCTTGGGGTAAACTTAGGCTAAAAAAAAAAAAACCATTCTTTATCTGAAATTCAGATTTAGCTATTTGGGGGGCTATCGATGGCAAAGGCTTCTCCAGGGAGACTCTGAAACAGACGTAGCTGAGACATTGTTCTCTTCCTGCCCAAAGCCCTCGTGTCTACAGATATGCGTGTGTAAAAACACAACGTGCGACCCTTTGTCTCAGGACTGTAGAGTGTGAAAGATGGCATCTTCTAGCAACGAGCAGCTCTGGCCATGGCTTGTGGGTTGGGTACCTTGGCAGAGAGGGAGTCTTCTTGATTTTCAGCCTCAGACAGAACAGGGCATCTGCTAGAAATAGGAAGAGGTAGGTTTCCCCTTATAGTTGGTGAGGACCAGCCAGTCACGTGACTGCTACTGGTTGAGTTACGTCCCCAAAAGATATATCAGTGTCTTAACCCCTGGTAACTCCAAACACATATTTATTTGGATATAGGGTCTCTGCAGACAGAGTTCCTTAAGATGAACTCATTCATGCTAGTTTAGGATGGGTCCTCGTCCAATATGACTGAGGTCCTTATGAGAGAAGCCTTGACACAAACACACAGGGTGATGCTGGGTGATGGCAGTGGCAGAGATGGCAGGAATGTGTCTACAAGCCAAAAGAATCCCAAGGACTGGCAACACTAGAAGCAAAAAGAAAGGCAGGGATCCATGCTCCCCATAGCCCCTCAGAAGGAACCAGCTCTGCTGACCCCTTGATCTTGAACGTCTGCCTCCAAACTGAGAGACAATCAGTTTCTGTTGTTTGAGCCCCCCAGTCTTCTGTGCTTTGTTGCTGCACCCTCAGGAAATGGACAGAGTGACCCTGACTTGATTGCAGGTAGGAAGGTGGAGAGGTCTCTGCAGTGAATTTCAATTCCTGGTCTCAAGGAAGAGGCTATTCCAACAACCAGCGGAGTGGGATATGCCAACAGAGAGAAGCTCCTCTAAGATTAGTGAATCCAGACCCAAACGTTAGAGAATCCAGCCCGGGAAGGAACTCCTTCTCTGCCCACCATAGGCATGGTGACACCAGAAACACATTTCAGGGTTCCCGCTGTGGCTCAGCTGGTTAAGAACCGTGGATGCGGGTCCAATCCCTGGCCTTGCTCAGATTAAGGATTCGGTGTGGCTGCACCCTGTGGAGTAGGTTGTAGATATGGCTCAGATCCAGCGTTGCTGTGGCTGTGGTGTAGGCCTGCAGCTGGGATTCAACCCAAAGCCCAGGAGCTTCCATATGCTGCAGGTGCAGCTGTAAAAAGAAAAAAAAAAAAAAGGAAGAAAAAAGAAAGAAACACATTTCTGATATTCCTAACTAATGTGGGTGTCCATGTGTGCAGATAAAAATACATTATCGATTTACCGCACTCCAAATGATGCATTTAGTGCCTTCCCTAGTGGGGGTCATCCTCGAGTAATCGTGACAGTTCTTATGAAGCCTCACACTAAAATAATTGCTTCAGATGCTGTCAGCAAGGTGAGTAGATTAGGAGACTCAGGATGCCAAAGTCAGTCTAAGATCTAGGTGAGAGGACGCCTCCACCCTCTTAGAAAACATGCCTTTCCCATGCGCTTCTGCTCGAGGGTGACGTGTGTTCTGTTCCACCCCCACAGCTCCACCAGTTGCTGTATATTCTGAAAATACAAAGTGACTTTAATGTGATCCAACATGACGTGTGTTCAAAACAAGACGTGTGTTCTCCATTGCTCAGGGTAACACGCAGTCTCAATTCATCAGCTTAGCGTCATTCAGCAACAAGCAGCAGAAAGGGTGAGTTGCAGCTCCAAGTTCTTCAATTGAACAGTGAGCAGGTATTCATCGGAGACCATGTGCAAATGCCAGGTGTCAATGGATGCAGGTGTGGCACAAAGGTGTCTCTAATTTGGTGTCATAAGGCCTCTGGGAGACATTAATGAAAGACTCAGCTGCTTTGCCATGGGTGCAGACGAGGCTTGAGGGAGAGTTAGAGCTTTGCTTACACCCGGGGAACACCAGTCCTGTATCCTCTCTGCCCCTCCCCCATCAGGTGACATCTCCGAAGGGGACGCAGCCTCCAGTCAGGTTCCTGGTCTTTAGGTGTCAACTACATGGTTTGGGGTTCTTGCCCCCTCCATTCTGCTCCTCTCCTTTTCCCCACATCTGTCCCCCAACTGTGCACATCATCTCTTTTAAGAGCTTGCCTCTTCCAGGAAGTCTTCCTAGAATCACTCCTTGGCTCTCCATCCTCATAATTCATATAATCCACTGAAATATACCATACCTAGGTTCGCAGTGATACGCTGCTTTGGAAGGTGCATCTGATTCCACCCAAACCCTTTCCGGCCTCCAATTGCAGTCTGTGCTCAGTGGCCTCCTCCTTCCCCTTCCCTGCCTCGCAGGAGCCCGCAGCCACTCAAGGCTTTTGGTCCATTCACACATCACCCGAGTCCACCCACGTTCGTCTTAAGTAACCTTCATGACACGCATGTGAGTTAGGCAGAGAAGGAACGTGAAGAAGGGCAGAGCCACCTGGCAGAGTCGCGCTGCATGTCCCTGGAGGTTTTATCCCGCTCCCCCGTAATTAGATTACCCGTGATGCAGCCGGCTAATTACCCGCCTGCTATCTGCACACACACACACCTCCCCACCGCAGGACAGATGTTGGGCGCGGTTTCCTTCCCACACAAACATCTGCTCTGTTGTTCCCAGAGAGAGCCGAGAGCCGGCGGCTCAGACCAGCAAGGGGAGGGATTCCTGGGGATGCGCTGGTCCTGCCAACGTCCTCCGCACGGGGCCTGGGCTTCTCTTCCCTGACTGGCACAGCCTCCTGGCTGTATTTGGAAATGGGCCCCTGCTTCTGTGCCCAGAGCTCTGGTGGCCTGGGGCTGAATGAGCCCAGGGACCCGATAGATCTTGACCTTGGTGTGAATCTTCTGGGTTATCTTTCTTTTGGGGCTTTTTGAGGCCTGCACCTGCGGCATGTGGAAGTTTCCAGGCTAGGGGTCATATCAGAGCTGCAGTTGCCAACCTACCCCAGAGCCACAGCAAAGCGGGATCCTTAACCCACTGAGTGAGGCCAGGGATGGAACCGCATCCTCATGGATACTAGTTGAGTTCATAATCGGCTGAGCCACAGTGGGAACTCCCAGCCACAGCTTCCCCCACCCCCTGCCCCTGCCTTTTCCGGAACAGATGAATGAATGACCAGTGGGGACCTGGAAACCGAGAGATTCACGCACGTGGAGTTCACCCAGCTGAGCACACAAATGACTTCAGGGGCTTTCCAGGGAACCCGGGGACCTGACCCAGCCACTGCCTGGTCCCAGAACTTTCCCTGTGGGCCTGCAGGAGCGCTGGCCCAGCCTGAGCCCGTGGGTGCAGCCTGTGGTAGCATTTGATTTTTTTTTTTGTTTTAAGCACATAGTAATTTGCAGATGTTGGCAGTAACCAGCAAAACCAGAACAGCGTTCCAAATGCCAAACCACAAAAATATATCATTTTTACCATCTGATTCCTGGAAATGAGACAGTATTACCATATGATTCGTGAAAAAGAATACGCCTGCTCCCTTGAGGCAGGGGACCGGTGCCAACCTGGTGGTGGTTATTGGCTATTTATCCACTGAGTTGTTCTACAAAGATGGAGAGGAAGCGATTTGCTTCTGGTTAGTGATGATCAGCTGTCTTCTTCACACGACACTGCATCTTTATTTTTTATTTATTTTTTTATTTTTTTAAATTTTTTTTTGTCTTTTGCCATTTGTTGGGCCGCTCCCGCGGCATATGGAGGTTCCCAGGCTAGGGGTCTAATCGGAGCTGTTGACGCCGGCCTACGCCAGAGCCACAGCAACGCGGGATCCGAGCCGCGTCTGCAACCTACACCACAGCTCACGGCAACGCCGGATCCTCAACCCACTGAGCAAGGGCAAGGACCGAACCCGCAACCTCATGGTTCCTAGTTGGATTTGTTAACCACTGCGCCACGACCGGAACTCCAACACTGCATCTTTAAACATTCTAGTCGCTCTGAGCTTGTATTGAAAGAGACACAACGGCCCTTGTGTAGGTTTCCAACAGCAAAGTCAGGAATTCTTAACCCACTTTGTGCCTAAGACTCCTTTGGCAGCGGGAGAAGCCTCACATGCCTTTTCAGATAAAGGACTTGATTATATAGGGTCACCAGGGAAACCAATCTACTGAAACGAGTTAACACAAGGTTATAGAAAACCAGCAGAGTGACACGGTAACCGGTGCGCTGCTTTATTAATGCATTAAAAACAAGCGTGAGAGATCTGTCCGGTAATGACTGGAATTTCAAAGCGCAGGTGAGCATGGAAGGGATTTAAGCTACTTGCGATGGCAGCGGTGCAATATGGAAATACCTGTGCATTGGAGAGTTGTGGGTGTGACCGACCCTCTTGGCTTTGCTGCCTGTGCTCCTAATGGGAGGAGATGCTACATTCTGCGGGAAGTCGGTAAAACTGAAAATAGGATTTCTTGGAGTTCCCTAGTGGTGCAGTGGGTTGAGGATCCAGCATTGTCACTGCAGTGGTTTGGGACACTGCTGTGGTGTAGGTTTGATCCCTGGTCCTGGAAATTCCACATGCCATGGATGGGACCAAAAAAATAAGATTTCTTTCCCACCCAAGTTCACAGACCACTGGACCCAGGGAAGCCCCAGGGGTGTGGGCTCTAGGCACATGCGAATGCTGCCCAGCTCCTGCCATCCTGCATGCAGATGCCTGCTTGGCTCTGCAGATTTGACGACCCTCTACCTCCTGCCATTTCTGCATCCTGGCTTATCTTCCCCAAAGTCTTCTCGTTGAACTTGATCTTGATGACAAGGCTAGACAATTATCCCCTTCCAAGGAGTCAAACCAAATTGGATGAGCTGGTTCTTTTGACATGAGCCTAAGCCCAAATAAGGGGTCCACTCCATTCAAAAGAGTTTTTCCAAAGAACAAGACATCAAATAACAAAGCCTCGTTTCAGCCAGGCCACCTAACGTCACCTGTACCTGTTGCCTGTGACCGCTGTGATCAAGGGGCCCAAAAGAACAGAAGTGTTCTCCACCACAGTCTGGGGGCCACAAGCCCCCCATCAAGAAGTCGGCAGGGGCGAGCTGTCTGAAGGTCCCCAAGAGGGTCCCTCCTGCCTCTCCCAGCCTCTGGTGGCTCCAGGCTGTCCTGGGCTTGTGGCCACATCGCTCCAGTCTCTGCCTCCCTCTTCACATGGCCTCCTTCCCGAGAATCTTTTATGAGGACACAACTCAGCTCCCTAAAACCCCTGAGTCAGAAAGTGACCAAAGGAGTGACGGAGCATGGGGACCTGGACAGTAGAGAAACCGTAAGTGGCCTGATCTCACTGCCCGGCTCTGGGCTGCAGCCTAACCACATAGCCAAGATTCCCAGAGCACCTGCGACACGGAGCCTGGGGGTCCCTGTGAATGGCCTAAGTCCTCACCACCACATGGGGGGGGGGGTAGGGCTGTTCTAGGTTCTAATCCCATTTTACAGAGGAGCAAGTGGAGGCTTAGAAAGGCTGAATTAACTTGCTCTCGTGCACAAGTCTGCTGGAGTGAATCCAGAGGACCTCATGCCAGGGGCTCTCGTTACCTTCCCCACGAGGCCATTCAGGATGCTGGTCACCAACAATGTGTGACTACTTGAATTTAAAATAGTGACTTTCAAGGAATAGGGCTTAAAGGTGACTAAAGCAGTAGCGTGGTTTACCATAAATACATATAGTTTTAAGTGAGTGTTGGTTTTTTGAAAGTTTTTTTTTATTATAGTTGATTTACAATGTTGCGTCAATTTCTGCTGCACCACGAAGTGACTCAGTCATACAAATATATACCCTCTTCTTCTCACATTATCTTCCATCACGTTCCATCCCAAGGGATTGGATATAGTTCCCTGTGCTCATTGCTTATCCATTCTAAATGTAACAGTTTGCATCTATTAACCCCAAACTCCCAGTCTGTTAGGTATTTTTTGTTTTGTTTTGTCTTTTTAGGGCTGCACTTGGGGCATATGGAGGCTCCCAGGATAGGGGACAAGTTGGAGCTATAGCTGCTGGCTTATGCCACAGCCACAGCAACACAGGAGGTGAGCCGCATCTGCGACCTACACCACAGCTCACGGCAACCTCGGATCCTTAACCCACGGAGTGAGGTCAGGGATCAAACCCGCATCCTCATGGATACTAGTCAGATTCGTTTCGGCTGTGCCCCGATGGAAACTCCCCCAGTCTTAGTTTTTAAATACCTTGTAAACATTACATTTTTTTCTCCATTAAAAAAAAAATAGTTGCATTTAAATAAAATCTAAAATCCAGTCCCTGTCCCTCCGCTGCAATGGTGGTGAGTAGCTACCATATTGTGCTTCTGTCAGCACAGGAGGCTCTCTGGATCAGCACTGCTCTAGACCAGTGTTGACATTTATTTTTTAATAATACCTACATCAATGGCATAACAACTAATGAGAATCCTCTGTGAAATGGTTATTTTTTCAACAAATAATTTTGTGGAGCGAGAGGCATATGCAAGGCAGACAAGTGGAAGAAATTTAAAAATCCAACTATATTCTGGAGTTCCCACCATGGCACAGAGGGGTTAAGGCTCTGGCATTGCCAGAGCTGCAGGATGGATTGTAGCTGTGGCTCTGATTCAGTCCCTGACCAGGGAACTTCCACATGCTGTGCAGGCAGTCATGAAACAAAAAACAAAGTCCAACCACATTCTAAGTGATGCCAGAGGGTGGGGAAGAGTAGCTCCAGCTCTGGGTCCCGTGGATTCATCACGGACTTGTGAGCTCCAGGCAGACATCCTCATTCAAAAACACAAGAGTAAATTATTTTCACCCCACCTCACTGACTAAGGCAAGAAAGCGAGCAAGGCTTATTCTACAAATGTCCAGAGTTTACCATGGCCTCCATGAACTAGCCGGTATCATGAACATAAACTTCTCATTTTGGGGGCATCCCACGTGATGGGGTCTCATCTGTGTTCACAGATTGGAGGAAGAGGACCAGTGGCCCTTGGACCTCCCAGCTCTGCCATTCTCTTGGAGTGGAGGGATGTCTTCCATATTGATCCGGTTTTTGTAATGATGCCAGTGAAAATACATTTAAAACAGAGGCAGACGTTCATGTTGTAACCATGACAGTTTGGGCTGACCTTTTTTTTTTCCTTCCACTAATTTCATCTTTTTTTCCCATTTTTTAAAAACTTCAACTCAGGAGTTCCCGTCATAGCGCAGTGGTTAACGAATCCAACTAGGAACCATGAGGTTGCGAGTTCGATCCCTGCCCTTGCCCAGTGGGTTAAGGATCCGGCACTGCTGTGAGCTGTGGTGTAGGTTGCAGACGCGGCTCGGATCCCGCGTTGCTGTGGCTCTGGTGTAGGCTGGTGGCCACATCTCCAATTTGACCCCCAGCCTGGGAACCTCCATATGCCAAGGGAGCAGCCCAAGAAATGGCAAAAAGACAAAAAAACAAAACAACAACAAAAAAAACTTCAATGCAGATCTGAGTCGCCTTTGCAACATACACTACAGCTCACAGCAATGCTCAGATCCTTAACCCACTGGAGCGAGGCTAGGGATCAAACCTGCCTCTTCATGGATGCTAGTGAGATTCATTTCCTCTGAGCCATGACGGGATCTCCCCATTTTTAAAAGTTTTATTGAAGTCTAGTTGATTTACAAGGTTGTGGTCATTGCTGCTGTACAACAAAGCGATTCAGTTGTACATATATACACATCCATTCTCTTTTAGAGTCTTTTCCTGCATAAGTTATCACAGAATATTGGGTAGAGTTCCCCGTGCTATACAGGAGGTCCCCATGGGCCAGTCATTCCATATACCTCAGTGTGCGTGTGCCAATCCCAAGCCCCCAGTCCATCCCTCCCCCACCTGGCCCCTTTGGCAACCCTAAGTTTTTCAAAGTCTGTGAATCTGTTTCTGTTCTGCACATAAGTTGATTTGCATCCTTTTTTCAGATTCCATATATTAGTGATATTGTATGATGTTTGTCTCCCACCTTGTTGAGGTCCTGGCTGAGGCGGCAGCTGGTCCTGGAAGAGATGAGTGCCTGGAGGGGCCACGGTGGACACCAGAGGCCCCAGGAGTGCACCGGAAAGGCTACAGTGCCGCGGCTCCTGCTCAGGGTAGCTTAGCGCTTTGGCTGGGGGCAGGGCTTGACAAAGATGGGATGGAGAGGTGGGGGTGCGGGTTTCATGACCTTGGCCTTTGTCAGAGGGGCAGGTTCAAGCTGTAGGCAGGTCTTAGAGGCCATGGTAATCATGGCTGTGCATCCTTGGTCCACATAGGAAGCAAAACCCTTTTCCCTTCTCTCTGAGAGCTGGGGAAATGGAGTGAGTGTGAGAACAGTGCCCAGGACTGGCCTGTGGGTGAGGGCTCAAGTCGGCGGGGAGGGGCTGTTGGCATCCAGCCAGGACTGCTCCCCTGGGTGGGGGTGGGGTGTCCCAGAGCCACCAGGCAGCTGGGGAGGGGGCGATTGTGGGCACGCTCCTTCTGCTCATAACGCCTGGGTTCCTTCTTAAGCCCCAGGGCAGGGTGGGGGTGGTGGTGGGGGGTGTCTTCCTCACAGAGAAGCTGCTGCTTTTGAATTGACATTTTGCTACAAGCCAAACTGCAAAGACAGGGCCGATCTGGGGTCCCGCCACTCTTGTGAAGGGCTGGGACTTCCAGCGTCTGGGGACAGCTTTGCTCTGTCGCCTCAACTCACTTATGGAAGGGCAGCTGGAAAGCCCATCTGCCGTTTTTCAAGGGCAGCCAGAAAACAGGCAATCCGCGTCTTCCTGAAGATGTGGGGATGCGCCTGGGGCCATACCGCACACGCCTGGTCCCTCTCACCGCGGTGTGGCAGAGACATTGGAGGCCCAGGGTCTCTCAGATGCCTCCCCTCGGATGCTGCCTCCCAGCCCTGGGAAGGGAGGACCCAGGAGTGGAAAGTTAGCCGTGAACCAGAAGGGGATTTGCTGCGAAGCCAGTAAGTGTTCAGCCCCTTGGATGGGTGAGATGGGAATTTACACAAGCAACCCCATCCCAGGTCAGCTGGCCCTTCGGGGTCGCCTGGCAAATCCACACACAGAGCCTGGTGGGGCCCAAATGTGCCTGGCAGTGTGGCTCCCTAGACGGGGAGGAGCGTGCATCACCTAGCCCCCCAGGCAGAGGTGCTCTTGATGCCCTTGCACGTGGCCTGCACATCCTCACCCATCCACGTCCTGCACTTGGGGTGGAGCGCCGGGCTGCGTCCCAAGCTGGTCCCGGGACTGTCTCGTCTAATTCGGCAGGAGGAGCTGCTCGGACGGGTCCCCCTGGGTCTATGCATTTACAGAGGGGTTCTGCTTAGCCCATCAGGAGCCCCTGGGACTGCATTTGGTGACTGAGTCTAGATTCTCATTTAATGGACCTTCTCTCCTTCTTGCAAGTCTTTGGTAATTTACACATCTGCAAATATGTTCACCAGGTTTGCAGGGGAGGTGGGGGGGGTAGCCAGGAGGTTGGAGGGACTTGGTCTTTTGGAGTCTAAGAAGGCTTCCTTTGGGAGGGAGGTAAAAACGTTTCTCTTTATAATGGCTAATTGCCAAGGTTAAGGACACGGCCACAATTAGCTGGAGGAATGTGACCTGTGGGAGCACTCAGGGAAGAATTGAGAGCGGGATGCAAAGTTTAGCCAGCGATTATCTGAGCCCACTGGCTGGCGGCCCCCAGGGTGGGGGGCTGGCGCCACGGGAATGGCTTTGACGGAGGCCAACCTTCGGGCTATGAAAGGCAATTCTGAAAAGATCATTACCCCATCACGCTGCTCAAGTTTATTTCAAGAGGTTGTAAACCTGCTCACTCACCGCTGGGGGCTCTGGCATCAGCTCTGCTCACGGTTGACACCATAAATAATTTTTTCTTTTGCAAGAAATCTCGCCTTTAATTGCACAGATGGGCTCATCTGTGTCCCCTTCTTGGGGTCGCTTGGTTTGGGGGCCATGGATTTGTCAGTAACTGGAATGCTTCCATCACTGAGAGGTCAGAGGAGTAGCAGTGTGGTCCCAGGAATGGTGACCCTGCCCATTGGGTGCCATGACCCCCACCTGTGAATGGCCACACTGATGGCTGAAGTCTGGTTCTCCAATGTTAGGGTCCACTAGATTCATTTGGAGATCCTGGGGGAAATTCAGATGCCTAGCCCGGGGCAGGGAGTCTGGTGCAGCAGGCCTAAGCACCTGCTTTCTCATGAGCATCCAGGTGAAGCCCAGATTGAAGGGCCCCAGTGTGGGTCCCCAGGGCCGGTTCCTCTAGCTGAAACCATCTGAGAGAGGAAACAACAGCTCACTTGTGCTTTTTCTTTTTTTTTTTTTTTGTCTTTTCTAGGGCCGCACCCATGGCATATGGAGGTTCCCAGACTAGGGGTTGAATCAGAGCTGTATCCGCCGGCCTACACCACAGCCACAGCAACACCAGATCCAAGCTGCGTCTGCAACCTATACCACAGCTCATGGCAATGCCAGATCCTTTACCCACTGATCGAGGCCAGGGATCGAACCCACAACCTCATGGTTCCTAGACGGATTCATTTCCATTGCGCCACGATGGGAACTCCTCACTTGTGCTTTTGACCCCAAATGCCAATATTATGTAAAAACAGGATCTGTCCTGAGAAACGTCCTACCTGGAGGTAAATTAAGGCCTAAAAGAAACACAAAGGGCTATGAGGCCAATGCCTTCAAGTTCCCCGAAAATGCTGGCTTCACTTGGGTCTGGGGGTGTCCCTTGGCCTCATTCATGAAGTCGGTCTTCACTGAGTACTTCCAAGTGCCAGGCATGGGAGACTGAGAGATGAGTGAGACGGGACCCCAGGCCTGTCCTCATGGAGCCCGCGGTCCAGGGAATCCGATCAGGCCCCCGACCACCTGTTGCTTCGCTTTCCTCTTCACTCATCCTTCCTCTCTCCTCACCCAAGACACCCACTATCTTGCAGAGAAAGGAAGGCTCAGCTTTAACTAGGACTCTTGAGGTTCATGGTTTTGAATTGCAGGGCTTCTGAGGGCAAAACAATGTGTTCAATGCCAAGGCCACTCTGGAACTCAGTGTGAGTCCCTGCCTAGCAAGACCAGGGGCAACACTGCAGAAGCTGAGCTCCCTGGAGGAACTGCCTACCCTGCCTGGGCCTGAGGGCTAAACCAAAGTAGAGTGTGTCTTGAAGGAAGTTAGGGGAGTTCCTGTTGTGACTCAGTGGGTTATGAATCTGACTAGTATCCAGAGGATGCAGGTTCGATCCCTGGCCTTGCTCAGTGGGTTAAGGATCCGGAGTTGCTGCAGGCTGTGGTAGTTGCAGATGCAGCTCGAATCCCCCATTGCTGTGGCTGTGGTGTAGGTTGGCAGCTCTGGCTCTGATGTGACCCCTAGCCTGGGAACGTCTGTATGCCGTGGGTGTGGCCCTAAACAGAAAAAAATGTTGGGAAAGCTGTGAACTGTTGTCTGAAAACCAGCCCCCATTTTAGGCCAATCCAAACATAACATCTGTGCTGACCCCCCAGAAGAACCATAGCTGGGATGTCATCTTTACCTCCTGGTGGCTTCTCACCTGGGCCCGTTCTGTCCAGAGCCTCCATAACACCTTCCAGCATCCGGGTACCCTCCAGCCTAACTCTGATGACTCTTGGTGTAAATGCCTCTGGAGAGTCACAGGGTCGGGGCTGGTTTAGTTGAATTGCTGCAGCCCTTGGAGTGTAGATGCTGTAGGTTAAGACCTGATGAAGGAAAGACAGGGCCTGATGTGCCATTGTCCAAAGAGGTTTCCTCCTGGATCACCCAGGCTCAGGTGGCTCTACTGGTTTAGGGTCAGCCTCCTCCCTGGGGAACTCAGAGCAGGAGACCCCCCCACACTTCCTGGAAGCCCCATCTGTAGGGAGGCCAAGCCGAGTGGGCAGGGCTGGCCTCTCCTCCCACCCGCCCCAAGGTGGACACCCCACTGACTAGGCCTGGAAACCCTCCTGACCACCCAGACTCAGGGCCTCCTGGCCTCCCTCGGTGCTCTTCCCCTGCTGTTCCCTATACCCAGAGGTCACGGCCAGGCCCCTCTATCTGCACAAGTATCACCTGTTCATCAGAGTCTAGCTGATGCCTCCACTTCCACCAAACCTTCCCACCCACACCTTTGAACTCCTCCTGGGCCCTTCCCATCCTTACCTTGTGACAGGTGCTGGTTGCCATGGTGATCCTCCTCCTTGACTCCAGGGGAGGGATTTCACTGAACCTCTTCATCTCTCCCAGAAGGCTTGGGTCTGAACCCGAGCTGGGAAAACACTCGCTAGAAGGGCTACTCCAAGCTCCTTCCTTTGCCTTGGATGCAGGACAGCAAGATGCTGTCATAGGTGGCTGGGCTGGGTGCAGAGCAAAATCAGGTCAAGAGTGTTGGCTCACACTGGGCAGTGAATATGGTGACAAAGTGAGGGAAATAACATCCTACATGTCACAATGTGAATGACCCAAATTACCGAGGATAAAAATAACAATAACAATACTTCTAAAAGCTATGATTTTTTAAAAACGTCCCCAGTGCACCAGGTGATTTACAGACATGTTATAATTTAACTCTGACAGTAGCTCTGTGGTGCTCAGTCAACCACCACCACCACGCCATCATCATGTACAACTGGGACGACCAAAGTTGGGGTAGATTTAATGACCAGTCTGTTAGGGACAGGGCCAGCCTCTCAAGTTTGGGTCCTTCTGCTGTTCAAATCCATGCTTTCCCAAATACCCTAAAACTTCCTTGTAAAAAATTCTAATTTATGGATTTTAAAAATTATAATAATAATGGGGTAGGGACCTGGTGGCTGTGGCCTAGGTTGTAGCTGCAGCTTGAATTCGATCCCTGGCCCAGAAACTTCCACATGCCATGGGTACAGCCAAAAAAAAAAAAAAAAAAGTGTGATCTATTTTAAAATGGATTCAATGATTTTCCATTCATTATTTCATTTGTCATAAAAGCCCTTTGCAAAATATAAGCTCTAATGCAATGGACAGTGGGGTGGGGGCATTGTGAGCCCAATGGGACTGGCCTGGCTTGAGGTCATGAGGAGGGCGGTAACCTGGTCCCCTGGTTTTCCTGCAGCTGCCATGGTTCGTACTAGTGACCCTTCACCTCTCGAACCTGATAAATGATACCATGAACTTCAACAGGAACCCCAAGTCTTGAGATCTTGGACAAATCACTGAATCACTCTACATCTTAGTTTCCTACTTTATAAAATGGGGACCATAATATGTGCCTTTAAATGCATATTGTGAACATCAAAGAGGTTCTCATTGAGAACATGTAATAAACTGGAAAAAAAAAAAAACTCATACCGTTGGTTACCATTGGTCAGTCCAGGTGGTGCGAGGTTGGGATCACCGTTTTGGAATCTGCTTCTCTGCCAAGCGTCAGTCCTCCCTTCCTTCAGACCCTTTCCTCCTCTAGCCCCAGAGCTCACGTTCATCCCCAGTTACCTTGGCTGAGAACTAGACGTGCTGGTCTGCACTTCTGAGCTGCTTCCCGGGGTTGACATTCTATGATTTCATGATTCTTAGGAATGTTGGGCCTGCTTGGATGGGGTGGTTGTTTTCTTTAGAACAAAGAAAGCCAGACAACCTAAACAAGAAATCCAATCCCAGCAGTGAATTACATGGACTTTGAAAACCGCCTAAAGCAGAATGGTTTTGTCTAATACCCAGCCTGTCAGCCTTGCCAGGGCCTGGTAACCGGAATCAGATGTCTGAACTTGATCTACACCTGCAGGTCCAGGGACGGCTTTTAATCCACCAAGCTCTGTTGCTGAAGTTGCTTGAGAGCAGTCAATAACTTTCTTTAAAAGCCTCGTGTTATATGACCCTTTGTTTTCCCAAGCAAAATTACCCACATTGCATTACAACTGACTTCAGTGTCTTGGCTCCTTGGAGAGGGTTTTTTTTTTTTTTTTTTTTTTGGTTGTTTGTTTGGATTTGTTTTGCTTTTGCAGAGTTTCCATGTAATCTCTGGGGATGTCTTCTGGCAATTAATTAATGTGTATTATGTGTTTGGGGATTGTCTTGGGTTTCTCCCTTGTGTTGTACAATGAGTTTATGGGAAGGAGCCTGGCTGGGAGATTTATATAGATGAAATTTGAGGGGCAGGCTTCTTGGAACCTGGACTCCGGGCAGAAATAATAGAGGTGAGGGAGAGAGAGAGAGGGAGGCTCTTGATATCCAGGTCAATCATCCTAATGCAGCACCCACTCTTGGGTCGGCCCTGAGCCCAGGCTCTGCCTCTCAGGGCTGGCCTGTCACCTCGATCCCCTGAACCGATGACACCAGGAGAGGCCAGCTGTCCAGCTCAGCTGCTGCCTTGCTCTTGGTTGATAGACTAGCTGCAAATCCCTCCCAGTTCTCTCCACCAGGGAAGACAGCATCAACGCTGCATCTGTTTTGCGAAATACAGTGGAATAAAACAGACCCACAGAGGACTCTTTCCTCCCCCTGGCACTTCTGTCCTGAGGGTGGTGTTTCCTCCACGCTCCATCCTGAGGCTGGCCCTGTCCCCACCTCCCCCGCCCTGGACAGAGCCCATACCTCCACCTCAGAGTGCATCTGTTCCTTGCTGGTTCATGGGTCTGGACCACAGATATCAACTGTGGTCACTCAGCCTCTGAAGTTCAAAGCCATTCTCAGGTCAAGGGGAGCCCAGTTGGTCTGAGCTTCTGCTCCAGAGGAGTTGCTTCCCTTCAGGGACCATTTTCTAAGCTTCCTCTCTCATTCCTGCCTCTCAATGGGGTGGACACTCTCGCCAGGTGGCCAGACATGGAGTTCCAGATCTTTCTGCTATGAATTCACTCAACAAAGCATTGTGTGATTTGGCCAACGGCTCAGGGAGCTGGACTTCTTCTGCTCCAGTAACACCAACGACTTTGGAAAGAACTGCTTCTGTGCCTGGGGCAGCTGCCCTGGCCATTGGCTCAACTGCAGCTCTCGGCCCCCTGGTGGTTTCCGGTCCTCCAGCATCTCCCCCACCCTTCTTTGCTCTTTCTCTCACCCAAATTCCTAAAAGAACCCCCGTCCTCCTTCATTCACACTGACTCAGGTTCTCAATTTATACCCCAAGGAAATATATCGAGATGCTTTGCTAAACAGAGACAGATGCTTTCCTAAAAAATATTCTTGTAAACTTAATTGAAAAAACACTTTTTTCTTTTTCATTATGGTTTATTACAGGTTATCGAATATAATTCCCTGTGCTATACAGTAGGTCCTTGTTGTTTACCCATTCTCTATATAATAGTTTACCTCCGATAATCCCAAACTCCTAATCTATCTCTTCCCCACCACCCTCCCCCTTGGCAACCACAATTCTGTTCTCTACGTCTGTGAATCTGTTTCCGTTTTACAACTATGTTCATTTGTGTTGTATTTTAGATTCCACATATGGGTGATATCATATGGTATTTGTCTTTTTCTTACTTACTTCACTTAGTATGATAATCGCTAGCTGCATCCAAGTTGCTGCAAATGCCATTATTTCATCTTCTTGTTGGCTGTGTAATATTTCACTGTATACATGCACCACATCTTTTTTATCTATTCATCTGTCCTTGGACATTTTTGTTGTTTCCTTGTCTTGCCTACTGTACATAGTGTTGCAATGAACATAGGGGTGCATGTATCTTTTTAAATTTTTGTTTCCTCTAGATATATGCCCAAGAGTGGGATTGCTGGATCATATGGCAAGTCTATTTTTAGTTTTGTTTTTTGTTTTTGCTCTTTAGGGCTGCATCTGTGGCATATGAAGTTACCCAGACTAGGGGTCAAATTGGAGCTACAACTGCCAGACTACACTACAGCCACAGCAAAGCAGGATCCAAGCCACATCTGTGACCTACACCACAGTTCACAGCAACTCTGGATCCCCAACCTACTGAGCAAGGCCAGGGATCAAACCCGCAACCTCATGGTTCCTAGTCAGATTTGTTTCCACTATGCCACAACGGGAACTCCTATTTTTAGTTTTTTTGAAGAACATCCGTATTGTTTTCCATAGTGGTTGCACCAATTTACATTCCTACCAGCAATGTAGGAGGATTCCCTTTTTTCCACTTCCTCTACAGCATTATTATTTGTAGACTTCTTAATGATGGCCATTCTCAGAGGGACAAGGTGGTATATTCTAGTAACCTTAAGAGAATACATTTTTGGAAATGCATCTATGACATGGGTTGGCTGTAGGGTGGAAATTTAAAGTCATGTTTCTTTGTCTGATTGATATTTATTAAGCATCCACTCTTGGGGATGGTAAGATGACCAGGCCCACACTCTCGGTGCTCCAAGAGCTTTTAGTCTCATAAGAGAGACAGTGCTCAGTAAGCAACATTACTCCATGGAGGAGAGCATCTGTTATGCCAAGAATGAGATGAAGCAAGGGTGCTGAAAGTGCCAGTTGGGGAGTCAGAGAAGATCTTGCTAGAAGAACTAGCCTTTAGCTGGACCTAAAAGATGTTGGAAATGTAGAAGTGGAGGGCAGGGAGGGAGAAGATGCCCAAGTTGAGTTCCCAACATCATCCAAGGCCCAGAAGCAATGCCATAGACAGATGTCTAAAGAAGTGTTGGGAATGAAAGGAATGGTGAGACTTCCGGCCTCTCGTCCAGTACATAAGGAGCTTGGGCCTCATCCCTCCCACTCACACAGCCAGAGAAAAGCTCCACAAACATAAAATCAGCAACCAGATTGAGAGAAGCTGGAAACAGAAATCCATGGGCAGAAACCTCCCTGGAATGAGTATTGGGTCCTTTGATCCAGCACAAGATGTCTGGCTTTCAATAGAAAATTACAAGACATACTAATAGAAAAAAAGGAGTTTGAAGAGACATAAGAAACATCAGAGCCTTATATGTGGCTGAGATGTTGGAACCATCAGAGCAGGGATTTAAAACAACTATGATTAAGATGCTAAGGGCTGGGGAGTCCCCATCTTGGCTCAGTGGTTAACAAACGCTACTAGTATTCATGAGGACAGGGGTTCGGTCCCTGGCCTCACTCAGTGGGTTAACAATAGAGCATTGCTGTGAGCTGTTGTGTAGGTCACATGTTGCTGTAGCTGTGGTGTAGGTCCGCAGCTACAGCTCTGATTTGACCCCTAGCCTGGGAGCTTCCGTATGCCTCAGGTGTGGCACTAAAAAAAAAAAAAAAAAAAAAAAGATGCTAAGGGCTGGAATGCACCTGGTGAAAGGGGTGGAGCGTAGCATGTGGGTGGGCTGCAGGGAACCTGAACACATGTGTGTGCACCACCTTGAGGGGAGGGGGGGGTCTACCCTTTTCCCAGCAGGACACCCTCACCCTCCTCTGTTCTGTTCTCATAGGCCACCTGAGAGCGGCCAGGTCTGGGCTCTTCTAAACCACTGACTTGCTCCCTGTCCAGGAGCCCCAGGGCCCAGGTGGGAAAGACAGCAATAACATCAAAAGGCCCACTGGTCTGGCCTTTGAGTGAGGTCAGGATTCAGCTGAAGTCTGGCTTCCCGGAGTTGAGGGCAGGAAAGGGGGCTTGGTGACAGCTGCATGACGCAAGCAATGACTTTTTATTGTTTGAGCAGAAGGATGTCAGGACAGATTGTCCATCCTTCCTTCCTTTTTGCAATCATTTAACATTTGTCTCCATCCTAAGAGAACATATCACTTACTCTCTTCGCCCTGAGGAGAACTGCCCTCCCCTAAAAGTGACCTTAGAAAGATGCAGATGGGGCCATGAGGGGTGTGGGTAAGTTGCCAAGAGGAAATTAGGGGGTTCAGTGGGAAAAGAGGACAGAGAGTCTTGGGTCCAGAAGCAGCCAGTCCTCTACCCTTGGAGGGGATGTTGGTTTTGTCTTTCCAGACTCCTTCCCTTTCTCCTGGTGCCAGACCCACCCCCCGAATCAGGGGGTGGGCAAGCATGTACCCAGCTGGCCACTTGTCCGTGAGGGCGGATTCAGATGCAGTGATACCACCAGACACAAGAGGACAGAGCAATTGGCAGCCAGTGGGATATGTCCCCACAGTTCTCTCTAATTAAAGATGCTCCTCAAGCATTTCAGCGGGGAGTTGAAGAGTCTCAGCCCTTGCTGCGAGAGCTTTCAAGTCAAGCCCTCAAGGGCTCTTGCACGTAACTGCAAGGCAGTGCTGGGTCTTCATGCTTTAGGCTTTTGTCTACAAAAAGCAGAGGCATTGCCTGGCATCACCCCATCTCCAGGAGACTCATAAGCTCAACTTCAGTTAGAAGCAAATTAGAGTCCCAACAAAAACATGGTCTGTGTACAGCCACCAAAAGCAAGGTGAGCTTGGTCACCCCACCACGCTGGTCACCCACCACGTTGAACCCCTCACTGACTGAGGTTGGGGAAGCGAGTTTGGCTTTGGGGTGACACCCATCTGCCACTTACTAGTCACGTGAACTTGAGCGAGTCCCATGCATCTTCTGAGGCTCTGGGTCCTCGTCTGTGATAAAACATCCATTCACAGGCTCATGATGAAGATGAACCTCATGAGGACGAAGGGTTACAGCCGCTGTTCCCAAGGCTGTTCCTTAGCTGCACCTGGCTAGCCTTGCACACCTGCTCACCCATCACATCTGCACGCTCGGTTTTAACCCCGTTTTCACGGAAGCAGAGGCTGAGGCACAAGGTCACGTGGTTCCAAGGGGTGGAGCTGGGATTTAATTCAAGCCATTCAGCTCCAAGGAAAGCACTCACCTCTTTGACACGCCCCCTTTTGTCAGGTGGGCGCCCAACCGGGGGTTCGTACCTGCGACCGAGCAGACATTGTTCATTTTGTTTTCTCAACATGTATGGAGACTTTCTGCAGCTCAGGCCGCGGCACAAAGGACATTCTTCAGATGTCCACGTCAGTCCTGTGAGATGTACTGGCTGAGTTGTACCTGCTGAGTGAGTCTCAGAGTGGGCTTGGGGTGGGGGCTTACAGGTAAAGACTGTGCAGGACGGTGTTCACAAAACAGGTGTGGGAGCCATCAATGTCACTTCCAAGGTCAGCAAGGATGCCCTTGGGCAAGACAGAATCTTGAAACTTTAACACTGTCCCTTCTTTCCTGTTTGAAAACAGGCTGGGGACAATCCAGGTGTTGCTTCACACGACCCGAGATGGGACTCTAACAAAACCCCTGAAAGGAGCGAATGAAGAACGGAGAGAATAAATGACACAAAGACCCAAGATCAAAGCTCTCATCCTAGTTCCCCTTCAGACGATCCTCTAAGAGAGAGAAGGAAAGGCATTAATCTGCATGATTTAAGAGAAAAACAGTTCTGGAAGAAAAAAGGGAAAGATGGTTCTGAAATTGACACGACCTCTTTGGTTCAAATGAAATGTACCCCTGGGTACCTGCATTCATCACTAGGCTGAACCAGGAGTCTTCAGGCCTGGACACATGGCCTGTTTGTTGAGGGCTGTTCTAAGGCTCTATCCTGCCCTTCCTATCTATGTGGGTCAAGGTCAAGGCTGAACCTGTGTGAAGTCCACTCTGCAAAGAAGCCCAGTCCTGGGTCGGATGAGAGCTTTGCTTGGCCTCATAGGGAAAGCCAAGCCTCTCCCTTGGCTTTGAAGTCGGTGTGTGGACGGTTTGATTGTGCAGAAGGCAGACTTTGGGTTGCCCAGGGCTGTCACTGCTGGTTGTCACCTCTCACGGGTCATCGGACCGCCTCAAACCTGAGTGTGCTCATCAACCCAAAGGGATGGTTACTGAGGATGGCGACATTGTGATCCGTCACTGAGGTTTCACTGGAATAAAGTAACACTGGCTCGCAGTCTTGGTGGATGACCAGGAATATGTAAATCAGCCCCCGATAGGGGTTTCTGCCGATCGTGACGTCATGCTCACGGAGGGTCGGGGAGAGTGTCTTTTCCATAAACCCAACCAGAACTGTAAACACAGTGGCACTTTCCCTGTGCTCTCCCCTCGCTCTCGGCCAGCCCCGGTGGCTCTGTCTGGCTTCTGTGGGCTCTGCCCGCCTTCTGTCCCCTTCAGCCTGAGGTCTGAGCCTGTTTAACCACAACAATTAGAGGGCTAGTTTTATGGGGAGGCTCAGATTCCTAGCTCACTTTGCCTGGGTAATTACAGTGGAGTGAAAGCTGGCAGCTGGCTCTCCTAAGGGTTTAGAATCCAGAATTAATCTTGACTCTCATTTCTTTACTAAATACACCAAGCGCACCCAGGGGGTCTCAGCCTCGGCACTGTCGATTCTGGACCAGGTCACTCTTTGTCGTGGGGGTGTCCTGTACATGGTAGGATGGTAGGCAATGTCCTTGGCTGCTTGGCTGTTCTCTGTTCTGTACCAGAATATCTGAACTTTGGTGTGGCTTCAGGTCGTGGAGCTTGGAGATTAAGGGCCTCCTGATCCATCCAGCACTCAGGTAGAGGAGTGTGTGTGTGTGTGTGTGTGTTAGTTTTTTTTTTGCCACACCCATGGCATGTGGACATCTCTGGGCCAGGGATCAAATCTGCACCACTGCAGTGACCCTAGCCACTGCAGTGACAACGTCGGATCCTTAACCTGCTGCCCAGTAAGACAATTCCAGGTAGAGGTTTGAACCATCACAAAACACAAACCAGAGTGCTAAGAACCATGGCCCCAAAGCGATGACATCTGTACTACAATGCCATAAATATAATGAGAACTATCCTTTGATTCTTGGTCCGGTGACCCTGACCTTTTATTTTTTTATTTTTTTCTTATGGCCAAATCTGCAGCAAATGGAAATTCCTGGGCTGGAGGTCAAATTGGAGCTGCAGCCGCCAGCCTACACCACAGCCACATCAACACCAGATCTAAGCCACGTCTGTGATCTATACCATAGCTCGTGGCAACGCTGGGTCCTTAACCCACTGAGCGAGGCCAGGGATCAAATCTGAATCCTCACAGAGACAGCGTGAGGTCCTTAACCTGCTGAGCCACCACGGGAACTCCACCACTCCAGCTTAAGAGGAAGGACGTCTTAGCTGCCTTCTTCTCTCTCCTCAGGGTGATGATTTTCTTTAGAGTATCTCGCAGGTAACGGGACAGCCTGATGACTTAATAACGCTATGAAACATCCCCTTGAAATCTCACTGAAAGCAAAATCACTGAAATATGGAGAGCAGGTGTAAACCATCGGAAAGGTACTGAGCTTGAAGTCAAGGGCAGGTGAGGGGAGTCCTAACCCAGAAATTAGGAGGAGTCCTGGCTTGTTCGTTACTGGGATGGTGCACCCCTCCCACTGCCCTGTCCCCCGCACCTGTGCAGGGATTCATGTGTGGTCACAGGTGGGTGGGACAGCAGTAAGTTGCAGAATTTCCCCAAAGGAGAGGCTTGGGGGTATAATCTGGTCGGAAGAAAAGGTTGTGTGTGAACATTAGGTTGGCAAACTCTTTTATAGATGTCATATATTTCCAGTCCATAAAAGGAGCAAGAGGCTTTTAGCCACATGTGTGTGTGTGTGTGTGTGTGTGTGTGTGTGTGTGTGTGTGTGTGTGTTCGCGCGCGCGGGCGCTTTTTTAAGGGCCGTTCCTGCGGCATATGGAAGTTCCCAGGCTAGGGGTCAAATCAGAGCTGCAGCTGCCAGCCTACACCACGGCCACAGCAACTCGGGATCCAAGCTGTGTCTGCAACCTATACCACAGTGCAAGCCGGATCCTTAACCCACTGAGCGAGGCCAGGGATCAAACCCGCATCCTCATGGATACTAATTGGATTTGTTTCTGCTGAACCACAATGGGAATTCCAATTAGCCACATTTTAAGAAGATTAAGAAAATCAGTTCTAAATCCAGTAATAATATTTTCATTTTCTCGTTTTCTCAGGGGGGCGGTGTTGAGGTTGCTGATAGAAAGTGAGGCAGGAGCTGCTGTGCGTGTCCTCAGGCCTCCTGGGCTGCGCTGGCAGAGGCAGCCAGCCACTCCCCTCCTGCAGCCAGAGAAGGGTCACCCCAGACGCCTGCCTTGTACCTCTCAACTTGTCCTCTTGCTCTGCAAGGACACAACGTGAAGCAGGGTCCCTTACCTCCTGGATTTGCTGCTTTCCCTCTGACTCTGCAAAAGGAGCCTGGGGTTATAGCCACGTCTGATCACTCGATAGCCATGGGTGACCTTGAACAAGTCATTGATTGTCTTTAAGCCTCAGGTGCTTCATCTATAAACCGGGGGTCAGAAGCATCCCTCCCTTACAGGGTATTGATTCGGATGAAGATAAGTAACTATGGGAGAGGAGCCCCCACTGTGCCAGGCACATTTAAAGCATTCGCACTGCAGAGTTATCATAACTAGCAGAAATTGGAGGACTAGAGATAGGTGTCCATATAAGCGCCTGTATCAGCCCAGTGGCCTGCAGGAGAGGCCAGAGCCTCGGGGAGTCTTTAATATGCTAACATAATAATGCTAACAGATTCCCATCTTTGCTGGGGAAAAAAAAGGCATTGACATTAGTTGTTCCCTAGGCAAGTTTATATATAAATGCCCACTTGAGTTTGGGGGCAAATGCACCACTTTCAGTGTTGAAAGCTGCAAACAAATTATTTCCCCCCAAGACCACTGTAACAGTCAGGACAACCCAGACTTATCCTGCTGTAACCAGCAATCCTAAAAGCTCAGGGGCGTAATACGTATGCGTTTATTTCTTGCTCATTGAAAGCCCAACTTACATGGGCAGCGGTGGAGCCTCTTCTCTGTACTGTTGCTCAGGGTGCCTGGCTCCACTCTTTGGAATTTTGCTGGATGCCATGACAGGGGAAGGAAGAGAGTGGGCAATTGCACAGGGCTTGTCACCACTGCAGCCTGGAAGTGACACATAGCACTTCTGTTTGCATTTCAGGGGCCAGAATGGGACGCACAGCCTGGGAAGGGTGGGCTGCCATCTCTTAGCAAGGAGCAGGGAGGGGAGGCCGGTGTGCACAGTGGTCACCACCCCCGGGGGCCACAGGCCACGCCGGAGGCCATTTGGTCAGAGGGGTTTGTTGACAGCAGGAGCCCACAGACATTTTTTAAAGGGCCAGATGGTAAATATTTCAAGCTTTGTGGTCGTGGTGTCCCAACTGCTCACCTCTGGAAAACAGCCATAGGCCATGCGTCAACAAATGGACGTGGATGTGTTCCAATAAAACTTTATTTACAAAAGCAGGTGGGCCAGTCCCAGCTGTGCTTTTAATAAAAATGTGACATTCCAAGGGAAGCGTCTCTGTTTGCCAGAGGGGCAGGGCTGCTGGGAGGCCCGAGATGGAGACAGAGGGAGTGGGGGCGTGGATGTGCAGGAAAGGACGCTGCCAGGGTGCCAGTGACCCCTGACCCACAGATTCTTCAAGGATCTCAGTTTTTCTTACGACTTTTTCAAGAGAAGAAAACGATCTCACGCTTCTGGAGCTGTTACTTTCTTATTTGAAAGGGCAACACATGACATTTTAAACAGAGGCTTCTCAAGTGTCATTTATCCGACCTCCAATCTACGTAGCCCTGATTTTCAAATATTTCAAGGGTTCTAAAAATGCCTTGGGAAGTGTCTTAAAGGAGAAGCTGAACTTAGAACTTCCTTTTTTTTCCCTCCCGCATTTTTCCCTCTGGCCTTCTGAGTTCTTGCTTAAGACTGGATGTAATAAAAGAGATTAACAAGAGCGGGGAATGGAAGTATACGAAGACCCGTGCCTTCTGTGTAAGTGGAACCTACCAGGGAAAATAAATAAACTCCCTGAGATGGGCTCCAGCCACCTCCTTCCAAACCATCTTCCGCTGAGAACAGGCGATGGTGGGGCCGGTCCAGGAGGGGAAAAGCGCCTTGAAAGGGAAAGCGATTCTGCTGGTTTTCAGTTTCACCTCCTCCACTGATGAGAGTTTCTTGTGATTTAGAATCCTTCCGCTCTTCCAGGTAAAGAGACACCTTTGTCAATGGAGACGTCCTTTATAAATACAAACTGTCGTTACAAAAAGGCTAACGTCTCTGTTTTCACAGCTTTTCCTCCATCCGCAGTTTTCCAAAAATAACCAGCTCGAAAGAATTCTTCTGCCCACGAGGCCTCTTCGGGGGATGTGTCTTCTTCAACCCTCACCCACTTCAGCCCTAAATACCCACAGCATCCCTGTGAGCCGTGCCCTGGGTCAGGTGCTGGGATGTGGGGTCTGAGTGAGGCCAAGGGTGGAACCTGCTTCCTCATGAATCCTAGTCGGGTTTGTTAACCGCGGAGCCACGAAGGGAACTCCCACGACCATATTGTCTTAATGCCAGATTGGTGCACTGGGCTGGGTAGGAGGAAAGACACTTCTAGGGAGATGACGGTGATTCCTCGGAGAGCTGGACCATAAAAGCTGTCGCCCCAGGATGCTGGACCAGGGGACCACAGCTGCCCCTCCCTCCTCCTGCCACCCTGAGGCGCATGGCCCCGTGTAGCTGGGGCCCTAGCTGGTTTGGAGGATGCGGATTCCTAGTGCTCAGGCGAACGTGTGGCTTTTCACAGCAAAAGGAACTTTCCCAGTGTGATGAGTTTAGGGGTATTGAAACTGGGAGATGATCCTGGATTTGTCTGAATGGGCCCAAAGTGAACACGGGGGTTCCTATAAGAGGGAGGCTCCAGGTGTGAACTGGCAAGAGGTGATGGGACAATGGAAGCAGAAACAGACACAGGAAGAAGCTCTGGTCTTGCCGCTGGCTTTGAAGATGGAGCCGGGGCCATCAGCTGGGAACGCAGTGGCCTCAGGAGCTGCAAAAAAAGAGGCAAAGAGCAGAACTCATCCCTGCAGTCTCTCGAGAAGGAACCAGCTCTGCCAACACCTTGGTTTTACCCCAGTGAAGCCCACTGAGCTTCTGACCTCTAGAACTATAAGTGAATCGATTTGGGTTGTTTTAAGCCACTGCATTTGTCTTCGTTTGTGGCAGCTGTGTTAGAAATCAGTCCAAGTGGAGGGAAGGAAGATCATAGCCAAATCCCACCAAGAAAGACCAAAACGAATCCAAGGGTTATTTCAGGGGTCTGCGTGCTCCTTACAAGCCGCAGTCCGTTGGCCCCTGGCAGGAGCCGGGGGGAGAGTCGATGGAGGGGGAGGGACCCAAGTTCCCCTTAGGGGCCCCGAGCAGAGACCGAGTCAGAGGAACACCAGCCCCACAGCTGCTCGATTTGCGATCCTTTTTCTCTAGACACACAGACTATAACTCCAGAAGCAGTAACAGGTGTTAGCCTAGCTGCCGTCCATCACACACCCAAGTTAAATTTTCTTTGGCTGGCGAACTCTTTCTGTGCCTTCTGAAAAAGCTCTCTCCAGCTGGACTCAGCAGACAAATCCTGGCAAGGCCCGCAGGTCTCAGGGGTTGTGATTTCAACCAAATTCCAAGCCCTCGTTTTCCACGTGGGCGGAGCCCTAGGAAGGGAGGGTGAGCAGGTGGAGGTTCAAGATGATGGCAGATGTTCTAACGTCGCAGCTGGAGAGCACCTCAGCTTGAGCCTGACTCCTCTCTTGGACCCGTTCCACAGGTCAGAACACCGCGGCTAATATTTCAGGTTAATCTTCACCAAGAAGGCCTCACTGTGTGTGGCGGGACCCGGATAACACAGATTTTGCAATTTATGAACTCATCTGTTTAGTCTTAGAAAAAGATGTTACTCACACATACTAAAAAAACCTCAGCATGGAGTCTGGGATGAGCAGATGCAAACTCCTGTATAGGACGGATGAACAATGGCCTACTGTCCAGCACCCGGAACTCTGGTCAATATCCTGCATAAACCACATTGGATTGGAAAAGAATCTGAAAAAGCACATGTAACCGAATGACTGTCGTACAGCAGAAATTAACCAACACGGCACATCAAACTATACTTCAAAGAAATAAATTTTTAAAAACTCAGCATATTTAGGAGTTCCTGACATGGCTCCATGGAAACGAAACTGACTAATATCCATGAGGTCGTGGGTTCAATCCCTGGCCTCCCTTAGTGGGTTAAGGATCCGGCATTGCCATGAGCTGTGGTGTAGGTCGCAGAGGCAGCTCTGATCTGGCGTGGCTGTGGCTGTGGTGTAGGCCAGTGGCTACAGCTCTGAGTCGACCCCTAGCTTGGGAACCTCCCTGTGCTGTGGGTGTGGCACAAAAAAACAAAAGGAAAAAAAAAGAAAACAACCCAAAAAACTCAACATGTTTAGAATATTGACCAGACCTCACTGTCGCCTCAGCGGTCTCTGGGCGAAGCCTCTCGGAGCCAGTTTAGACCCTATGCAAATGCTGTGGATTAGAGTGATTACAGCCTGTAAAACACACAGCGCCAGCCAGTGACCAAAGTATTTTGAGAGCTGCCAGTTTGCTTAACGCCACTGAAGTCTAAATAACATATTTTGGAAGAGGCGTTTGGGCAGACTTGAATTTCATTGGGAAAGAAACTGGAGTAATATGGTTTTCTTAAGGGATTAGTTGCTGCTGAGAAATGTGAAAGCCAGCATCCTGCCTTATGCTCACCTGGAGAGTCTCTGGGGAGGCAGGACCCCACAGGAACTTGCTCTTGCCCATGGCTGGCTTTGATTTACCCCATAGCTGCCGGGGTGACGTAAGGAGCTGTTGGTCACAGGGCTTCCTGGGCTGTCATCAGAAGCACTGTGTCAGATGCCTTGGTCCAAGTGCCTCCAACCTCTGGGTGGCCAGAGCGATGGCAGGGCCTCTCAGGACACAGCTGCCTCCAGTGTCCATCACCCCGGACCTTAGGGTGCTCTATTCTCTGCTCTTCAGGACCCTCGGCAGCCTCTTCTGCCCTGGGCATGTGACTCTAAATAGAAATGGAAGCCATCAGCTCTGTGCTCCATGCCCGCAGCCCCCTGAGGCCCCCACATGGGACTTTTCCCACCACTTTCTCCACAACCCTCAGCCTGAAGCCACCTGGACGCCAGTGCCCCACTGGTCACTCACATGACACCCCACTGCATGAGTGTCTTATTGCTGCTGGAACCAATTACCGCAAAGTTTTCGTGGCATGAAACAACACCCACTTCTTCCCTCCCAGTTCTGTAGGCAGAAGTCGAGGTATATGAGTTCCCACTGTGGCTCAGTGGGTTAAGGACCTGATGTTGTCTCTACGAGGTTGTGAATTTGATCCCTGGCCTCGCTCAGTGGGTTAAGGATCTGGTGTAGCCATGAGCTGCAGCGTAGGTTGCAGATGTGGCTTGGATCCAGCATTGCCATGGTTGTGGCATAGGCTGGGGCTTCTGCTCTGATTCGATCCCTAGTCCCAGAACTTCCATGTGCCACAGGTGGGTGTGGCCGTAAAAAGAGAAAAAGGAGTGGAGGTACAGTGTGATTCCACTGGTCTGTCCAAGGACCCACAAGCCCCAAATCAAGGTCCTGGAAGAGCTATGTTCCCTTTTGGAAACCGGACCCATGTCCGAGGGCTGCTGGGACAAAGGACCACAAACTAAGTGGCTTCAAACACAGAAATTTACATTCTCACAGTTCTGGAGGCCAGAGGGTGAGATAAAGTGTCACCGAGTGGTGCTCTCTCTGAAGGTTCTAGGGAGAACCCTTCCTGCCTCCTTTGGCTTTTTGTGGCTCCAGGGGTCCCTTGGCTTGTGGCCGCATCACTCCAGTCTCTGCCTCCATCTCTGTCTTCTTCTGTCTCTTACAAGGATGCTTGTTGTTGGATTTAGGGCCCACCCCAGACCTGAGGTGATTGCACTTGGATGTCATGAACTGAATCATGTCTGCAAATGCCCTTTTCCAAAGAAGGTCATGTTTCCAAGGTCAAGGATGAGGGTGGAGACGTAGCTTAGGGGAGGGGGACCATTCACTCCAGCCACACCAGCTGCCGGGCTTGTGGCAGCGCTGGTTAACATCCCCCTCCTCCCCCCACCTCACGGCAACTCAGAGCATCCCAGGTGCTCTCCTAGGTTTTACTGGGCAAACTTCTCGCCCTCATTTTCACATGAGTCACGCCTGAAAGTCCTTCAGCTCAGAAGAACAGCATTTTCAGAAACACGATATCAAATTGTATTCTGTTAATTGGAAAACGGTTCAAGGAATAGGTGCAAAACCCAGGTTAATCATCGCCCAGGTTAACTGAGGTAGCACCTGCTGGGATATTTGCTTTGGACGGCTTTGCATTTGAGGTTGGAGCTTAATTGCCTCTTCATTTCAGAGGATCAATACGTTACTTGTTTAAAAGAAATACTTGCACAACAAGGTCCTTCTGGATAGCACAGAGAACTATATCCAATAACCTAGGATAAATCATAATGGAAAAGAATATATAAATATTCTTATATAAAAAATATATAATATATACAATAAATATATGACTATATATAAAATTCATGTATATATGAATGACTTTACTGTACAACAGAAATTAACACCACATTGTAAATCAACCATACTGCAATTTAAAAAAAGAAAAAAAATACTTGCAAGTCCTGGGAATAAGGAGGGAAACTTTTCTCCATGTTGAACTGCTCTATTTTCTCTTTTATTTTATTATTTTACATTTTTAGAAATTAAAGTATGGTTGATTTACAATGTCATGCCAGTTTCTGCTCTGTAGCATAGTGACTCAGCCATACTCTTCTTTTTCTCATATTATCTTCCATCATGTTCTATCCTAAGAGACTGGATAGAGTTCCCCGTGCTGTACAGCAGGACCTCATGGCTTATCCATTCTAAATGGAATAGTTTGCATCTACTAACCCCAAACTCTCTGTCCAGCCCACTCTCTCCCCCCTGCGCCTTGGCAACCACAAGTCTGTTCTCCGTGGCTGTGGGTTTGTCTCTGTTTTGTAGATAAGTTTCTTTCTGCCATATATTAGATTCCATGCATAAGTGATATCATACGGTATTTGTCTTTCTCTTTCTGACTTACTTCACTTAGTCTGAGGCTCTCTAGTTGCATCCAGGTTGCTGCCAATGGTATTAATTAATAAGCCTTGCATGATAAAACCCCAAAGACCTTGAAACTTAGCTTTTACTCATTTCTAATCATGATCTCAAAAAACAGCCCATCTTTAGCACAAACGGGAATCAGTTTACACGTTGTGGTCTGGCTCATCCCTCTTCCAGGGTCAGCTGGTTCAGGGTGGCCTCAGGGCAGAGGCAAACGTGTGACCCACGGCCCCTGCTTTCAGCTCGTTGACTCCTGCATCCAAGTGTTCTTTCCTGTTAGTAAACAGAGATCGTGACCTCATCGCGGCTGCCGGGAATCACATGGCCACCGACCGCTCTGGGCGCCTGTCAGCACGGGTCACAGACACAGATGGGGACTCTGCCACCCCCGGGAGACTTCCTGCTGAGACTCCCAGGTCTGGACATGGTCCAGGGCTGAGGGGGAGGAGGCAGGGTCTGCAGGGGTCACTGCGGTCTCTCTGCCCATCATATATCACACCCCTACCCACACCCAGCGCGACCCCACTCCCCTCTCCACCCCCTTGTGCCCCCGCCATCCTGCCACTCTCCTCTCTGGTCCCCCAGCTGCCCGCTCCCCTCAGCCAGCTCTGCACCGCAGCCGAGGGAGCCTGGAGGGAAGCAAGTCCTTGCTTCCTTCCCACAAAGCAGTGGCTCCACATCACTCATGGATGAGCTGGCCTCTTGCTCCCTCTACCTGAAGGGACCCCTCTTCCTGGACAACCCCTGGCTCCTCTGCACCTCATTAAGCTCTTTGCTCTAAGGCCACCTTCGTCCCCCACCCCCCAGTTGCAGCCCCTACCCCAACCCCTTCTCCCCAGCACTGGTTTTTTCGAAGTATAGTTGATTCACGATGTTGGGTTAGTTTCTGGTGTGCAGCAAAGCGATTGGGTTTTATATATGCCTCTGTGTGTGTGTATATATATATACTTCGTCATTACAGGTTATTATGAGATATCGAGTATAGCTCCCTGAGCTACGCAGTAGGTTCTCATCAGTTCTCTGTCATATATAGAGTAGTGTGTATCTGTTCATCCCAAACTTCCAAGTATCCTCCCCTTTTCCCCCTCTGGTAACCGTAAGCTTGGTTTTCTATGTGGGTCTATTTCTGTTTTATAAATAACTTCATCGGTATTATTTTTTAGATTCCACATATAGGTGGTCTCTTATGATATTTGGCTTCCTCTGACTTATTTCACATAGTGTGATACTGTCTCGGTCCATCCGTGTCGCTGCGAATGGTGGTATTTCATTCTGTGTGACGACCAAGTAATATTCCATTGTGCATATGTGCCACATCTTTATCCAGTCCTCTGTCAATGGACACTTCGATTGCTTCCATGTCTTGGCTACTGTGAACAGTCCCAGCTTGCTTTATCTCAGAGCGCACCACCAGGTGATAGGGTTTTCTTAGCATGTGCCTCCCTGACCCCCATTGGATGGAAGCTCTAAGGTCAGAGTGAGTTTGGGGCTTTGCTTTCTTTGGAAGCAGAGAAGCAAAGCCCCAAACTCATTTCCCTAGTGCCCACAGCCAATCCCCGTGGGCGCTCAGTCCTACGGCTGAAGAGAGGGAGTCAGTATGAACCTGCAGGAATGAACCAAGAGCAGCAGTGGCCACTGTCCTGTCAACCGATCTGTTCAGAAACAGACTTGTCACTCCTCTCCGAAGTGAGTCAGCTGCTTCGGGGCCTCACAATTCTTCCTCCCTTCTCGCCCACAGACTTTTTAAATAAATGATGAAAGCCTGGGTCACGTGCAACCCCTGTGGGCTGTGTGCTCTTCCAGCCCTGCGTGTGGCACTGACCATGTAATTTTCCATGCACTAGTTGAAGGAGGCGGTAGATTGCCACCAAGAAAGAGGAAGAAACTGGTGGTGATGTTGACAGTGGGACCTGACTGGGGAAACCCAGGGGTGGCCAGGATTTAAAGCCACCTGCTTCCAGCAGGTGCAGAGCCTCGACTTAGAAGCACCAAAACAGAATGTATTTATTACCCCTTATCTAAGACTACACATTTGCAGTTGACCCTGCCCCTACATTTATTCCTGAGAAAAGCAGCATTGTCTATGGTGTGGCTTGAATAACGGTCTGTGGCGCGGCTTGAATAGACACACCACTTTCATTATCTGTGGAGCAGCTGTCCACACTCACCTTTCTAAAAAGTGCTTCTAACAAGCCAGCCACCAGACAGCTAGGACCCGCCCACAGGATTCTGATTTGATTGGTCAGGCGGATGCTGGGCATCGGTAGTTTTAACCCCTCCTCCCCTCATCTGGTGGATCCTATGTGCAGCCGTATTGGAGAGCAATGGACTCAGTGAATCTGGGTCCACGACGCAGTACGACCATTCCTTTCTTTTTTTTTTTTTTTTTTTTTTTTGTCTTTTTGCCATTTCTTGGGCCGCTCCTGCGGCATATGGAGCTTCCCAGGCTAGGAGTCCAATTGGAGCTGTAGTCACCAGCCTATACCAGAGCCACAGCAACGCGGGATCCGAGCTGCGTCTGCAACCTGCACCACAGCTCACGGAAACACCGGATCCTTAACCCACTGAGCAAGGGCAGGGATCGAACCCGCAACCTCATAGTTCCTAGTCGGATTCGTTAACCACTGCGCCACGACGGGAACTCCAGGCCACTCCTTTCAAGTGGGATGGGGAAAGCAGGGCCTTGGGGTTCCAGCCTGAGCCCATGAACACTGGTTGGCATTGGCAACGCTTCTCCCCAAGGGTTGGTTTCCTCACCTCTTCATGGAGATTTCAGGCCCTGCTTGTGGGGTTCTTGGGAATATGAACTTGATAACGAGGGGTGAGCCTCCAGGATGATGTTGGCCCCCTCCAATCAGAGCACACAGAGGTCACCTGCCTTGGGGACACATGTCTTTAATGATTAATGTTTTCGCAGGTATATTTTGAACAGAGTCATCTTTGTGTGTGTGTGTGTGTGTTCAAGAGTGGAAACTTGGTTCATATTATCAGAGAAGAAGAGTTTGGTTGTGTCACGGATGCCTCGTCTTCTTCATTTGACGTGAAAGATAGTGGAACACTGCTTTTTCCAGAAGTTTTGAGACTGAAAGATAGCATTTCCCCCCACCCCCAAATCTATAAATGTGGGAAAGTGGATAAAAAAAAAAAAGAGGGGCGTTTTAGATTTTCTGACTTTTCCATTTTCAAAAATTCGATGCTTTTGGCCTTTCTCGTGTCCGCTAATCCTTCAATGATTCTCATGAGGGCCCAGTTGGGGAAAGGCATCTCTGGGAAGGACTTCTCTTGGCACCCTTCCAAGGACCCTCAAGCACATCCTCAAAGACAATTTCCTGGAGTTCCTGTGTGGCTCAGCAGGTTACGAACCTGACTAGTATCCGTGGGGACACAGGTTTGATCCCTGGCCTCACTCACTGGGTTAAGGTTCCAGAATTGCTATGAGCTTCAGTGTATATCAAAGATGTGGCTTGGATCCTGTGTTGCTGTGGCTGTGGTGTAGGCCGGCAGCTGCAGCTCAGATTCGACCCCTAGCCTGGGAACTTCCATATGCCATGGGCGCAGCCTAAAAAGCAAAGAAAAAAAATTCCATAAAGGATCAACAGTTACAACTGAGATCCAGGTTTGCTGGTTGACGAGGTCGTCGATGTGGCCTCCAGTGGTTATTTTTTGTTCAGAGGTGGGAGGAGGCATGTCCATTCCCTCCCTGGCTCCCCTGGAGGCCAGGTTCAAGGGTGGTGCAGCATGAGGCTGACGAGGCTCGTGTGTCTCTGCACGTCCGTGGTGACTTTGCTGCTGCAACAGTGTCATCACCAGCAGCTGATACAGCACAGGATTGAGAGAGACAGAAAGCAAAGTGGCTGCCCCGGGGTGGGTGATGACAAGATGCAGAGTCATCACATCCACCTGCCACAACCACAGCATCGCCAGTTTTGTTGGCCCCAGCGTGGACAGCCCCAGACTGGATGTGGCCAGGCTGGGGGCACAGGATGAAGTGCCTGTCCCTCCCAGATCTTACAGTCAAGGCCAGTCAGCCAGCACCACGACACAGCTCCCCACTGAGGTTATGCAACGGACCACATGGGGTCATGGTGCTGCTTATAAGACTGGAAATCAGAGGAAGGAGATGTGAAGGCTGTGGCTTGACCAGGGGGAGGTGGGTGGACAGCTGAGATCTGAAGGTGGGAACGTTTAGAAAGGGAGGGAACCAGCATGGGGATAATACTGAGAGCAGGCAGCCATGGACCGTCGGACGGCCATGGACCAGTCTCAGTGCAACTCCAGACCAGCTGAGCAAGCCTGGGCCAGTCACCCAGGCTTTTGTGGCCTGGTTCTTCATCTACAAAACTGGTGCATCGAGCTAGAAACAGGCCCACCTCGGACAGAGATCTTGTGGATTTTATTCCAGACCACTTGCAATAAAGCAAATATCACAATAACGCAGGCCACGCAGATTTTTTTTTTTTGGTGTCCCAGTGCATACAATAGGTATGTTTGGAGATCCTGCTAGGGAACGAATATAATAATCAAAGTTTGAAATATTGTGAGAATTACCAAAACGTGACACAGAGGCATGAAGCGAGCAGGTGCTGTTGGAAAAAGGGCGCTGATAGACTCCCCCCACGCAGGCTGGGGCCACAGGATGAAGCGCCACGAAACTTCCATATGTAAAAAAACGCTGTGTTGCAGAGGGTTAAACATCTGACTGCAGTGGCTCAGGTCACTGTGAAGGCACGGGTTCAATCCCCAGCCTGGCGTAGTATGTTAAAGGATCTGGTATTCCCGCAGTTGCAGCTCCGATTCTATTTGTGGCCTGGCAACTTCCATATGCCATGGAGGCAGCCATTAAAAAAATAAATAATAAATAAGGAGTGCCATATCTGCAAAGCTCAATAAAATGAGGTCTGCCTGACTCCGAAATAATTGAAAACAGGGGCTCAAATATGATGGAATATACCTGTGTTCACAGCAGCAGTCATTCCCAATAACCAAAAGGGGGAAGCAACGCACAGGTTCATCAATGGACCGATGGGTGAACCAGATGTGGTCTCTTCCTACCCAAAGTCGGCTCTAAAATGCAATGAGGCTCGGATGCTTGCTCCCGTGGGGGGGAGCCTCGAGAATTAGGCACAGTGAGAAAGCAGACCCAAAGGACCAGGGCAGAGGGTATGATTGCGTTTATTTGGAAGAGCTAGAATAATCAGACAGGCAAATGCACCGAAATGGAGAGCAAGTTAGTGGTTGCCAGGAGTTGGGGTTGGAGGGGGGGTGCGTGGGGAGCGGCTGCTCCATGGGTGTAGGGTGTTCTCCCGGATGAAAATGGTTTGAAATGAGATCTACACGACACTTGATTGCTTTAAATGCCACTGAACTCTGCACTTTAAAACAAACGTCACCTCAGTGATGAAAAAGGAGGGAAAAAATGGTGACTTGTACTAAATCCAAGCATTTCCAGTTTTCCTCTGGCATTTGAAGAATGCCATGGAGAGGTCTCAGCTGGCTTCGCAGGTGGGAGGAGGTTTCATCCCGCCTGGGCTCTCTCCCATTCCAGGATCACGGCTCTGCTTGCAGGATTTGATACCCTAAAATTCCATGTATGTACGATTTCACTGAAGAAAAGCCTGAGAGTGACTTTTTAAAATTTTAATGATTTTTACTTTTTTTCCATCATAACTGGTACTTTTTCTTTTCTTTTGGCCGCGCCCACCGCATGTGTAAATTTCCAGGCCAGAAATCGAAGCGGAGCTGCAGCTTCAACCTACGCCACTGCTGCTGGATCCTTAACCCACTGTGCCGCTGCGGGAACTTTGATCATGACATATTTTTTAAGATGATGAAAGGTGAGCTCATGTCTCTGTGTCTTTTCCAGGCCAAAATTCTACAGTTTCTTTAGGAAATGGCGACGTCATTTTCCGGCATCCAGCTGTTCTGAGAAGGTCTGAGGGACCTTTAAACAGTGCTCTGTCCTTGCTGGGCAGAGTGCCTGGTTTGGTGTCTGCAGAGAAATTATGGCCATAGGCATTTCGAGGCGTCCTGGGGCTTATAGCCCAATGGGAAATCTGAAGACAGGACCCTGTGACCAACTCTTCACTGGCTGGACAGGTGTGATGTTTTTTTAACTCCAAGTGTGGTTCCAGCACTAGCAGCAGCAAGCATGGGCTTCAGGCTTGTTAGAAATGCAGACTCTCAGCCCCACCCCCCGCCCCCAATCTGAAGCCAAATTTGCATTGTCACAGGATGCACAGGCGATTGTCACACTGCTGGCAGCAACAGTTCAAAGGCCTGAAGGTCAGCCACCAGATTCCATTCCCAGGAGATCCTCCCGGAAACGCCTTGCCCTCATGCTAAAAAGAGCAACCTCGTAGAAATTAGCTGACTCTAGCAACGGATGCTGAAGCGGGCACATCCCCGAACACACAGGAATCACTCCGCGGAAACCCGTGCAGGCTCAGCCTGACAATGCGGATTCTCTGGGACTTGCAGGAGTCGCACTGGGTCTGGGTTTCTGTCTGATGAACGTTTCCCATGTCACCCCCCCCCGCTTCGTAATGGAAATTTAACATTTGGACTGAGAGACACTCAGCTGAATTTCCCTTAAACAAACACAACTAGGGAAATAAAAAAATACGGACTTTTGTAGAGCGATACTTCCTGAGGTGATGTTTCTGGACTGTCTTTAAAGGATGCTTTACAGTCAAGTGAGGCTCAGGCTCACCAGTTATGTGTTCTAAACATCCCATGTACCAGGAGGGCAGGGATCCTTGCATAATAGCCATCTCCATCCCGTGCCTTAATAAAACAACTACTTCCCTGATGGATGGGCTCTGGTCTTTTCATATGTCATTTGAGTAAATGATAAAAGTTTCAATTATGTTTTAACGGGATATGTTCACAAAAGCTATTTTTATAAAACCCATGTCAGAATAGACAGTAAACAGTCTGTATATTTACATGCTTCAGGGTGGGGTCTGGGTTACTTTTATAGCAAACGTAGGGAAACTTACTGTACTCAGATTTTTTTTCCTTCCTACTGAAGATTTTCATTAACCAAGGCTTTTGCTTTGGTTGATGCACTTGTGTTGTTACCTGGATCAGAAATGAGAGTGGTCTCCTGACAGCATCCTCGCTCTTTTAACACAAACAGAAAAGATCAATCACTGGCCGATGGCTCTAGAATTGTACTTGAGGGTTCAAAGGTAAAAACGAAATGTTTCTGAGATCCTAAGCATGGTAATCTGACTCACGGTGCATTTCTGGGACACAATTGGGTTGATTAAAAACTGCTGCTATTGCAACATGGATGGAACTAGAGACTCTCATACTGAGGGAAGTAAGTCAGAAAGAGAAAGACAAATACCATATGATACCACTTATATCTGGAATCTAATACATGGCACAAATGAACCTTTCTACAGAAAAGACAGTCATGCACTTGCCGAACAGACTTGTGGTTGCAAAAGGGAAGAGGGAGGGAGGGGGCATGGTTGGGGAGCTTGGGGTTAACAGATGCAAACTATTGCCTTTGGAATGGATTAGCAATGAGATCCTGCTGTGTAGCCCTGGGAACTCTGTCTAGTCACTTATGATGGAGCATGATAATGTGAGAAAATAGAATGTGTACATGTATGTGTAACTGGGTCACCATGCTGTACAGTAGAAAAAAAATTGTTTTGGGGAAATAACTATTAAAAATAAAAAAAATAAAAAAAATGTTGCTATTTTTTGGATTACACATTTGAAGTTTTTTCTTCAGTTGTCTCTCAGCTTTTGAGCATTTACACTTTGAGGTTTCTTTGCTAGAATTTGAATTGTTTCCTATTCAAATTCCTATTTGAATTATATAAATATAATTGTAATAACTATAACTATTATTCTGCAGCGTAAAAATAATTTCGTGGTATGTGAATCTTACAAGGACAATGCCCTCTCCTGCAATGAAATCCACTGAAGATTTTCAATGGATAACCATGTAGTCGTGATGAATCAAATCCAAGAGCATGGAGTTCCCGCTGTGGTGCAATGGGGTCAGTGACCTCTCTGGAGCCCTGGGATGCAGGTTCAATCCCAGCCTGGTACAGGGGGTTAAGGATCCAGCGTTGTCGAAGCTGTGGCTTGGGTCGCAACTGCAGCTCGGATCTGATCCCTGGCCCTGGAACTCCATGTGCCGCAGGGCAGCCAAAAAAGAAAAAACCAACAAAAAAATCCAAGACCAGTCTCACATATCTGAAGCCTGTACCTACATTCTTTTCATCACTGCTGAGTCAAGTCTTGCAAAGGTGTTGAAAACACAGAAGTCATGCAGAACTTCAGGAAGCTTACAATCGAGGAGCTTTCTCTGAAGCAAAGGAGATTGAATGATAGATACATTCTGTGCTTGGTCAGGGGTGTGGACAAGGCCTGTCCCTGGGCTCTGAGCAAGCACAGAGCACTGATCCCTGCCTGCACATGGAGGCGGTCCCACCCCTGCCGCCCTTTCTGGGTCTCATAAACGCGGGTGCTTCAGCTGGAGGAGTAGAAGTAGTTGGTTTAGGGTAATGGTCTCACTGGGGGAGGGGCACTGTGTGGTCCTGCCCCCAGGGGACATTTGGCACTTCCTGAAGACATTTTTGGCTGTCACAACCTTGGGTGCTGTTGGTACCTAGTAGATGGAAAGCAAGGATGCTCTAAAGATCCCTGGAAAGCAAAGATGCTCTAGAGATCCCACACTGCCCAGGACAGCCCTGCACAAAGACCTATCCCACTATGTCCATGGGAAACTCTGCTCTAGAGCAGGGGGCTGGCAGGGGCTGGCTGAAGGGAGGGAGTGGTGGCGAAGCCCCCAGGGCATGGGCAGTGGAGGCTGAGGAAGAAAGACCTCTGGGCGTGAGCCCCAGCTGGAGGCTCCCGAGGGCCCCTGGGGAGAGCTTAGGGTTGTCCAGCAGCCGTCTCAGCCTCACTCGAGGTTTGGGGAGATGTAGTAGCCCCTGGGAAGGGGGGTACCTGGAGGTGGCACCGGCGGCAACAACCCCTCCACCTGGACTGGCTATTGGGCTAGATGTCACCTTCCAAAAACAGAATTTTCAGCTGGGTGTGTAACTAGGTGTAACTTGTAACTAGGTGCAGACGTGCGACTGAGTCTGGCCAATGAGGGCACAGCAAAGGGATCTGGCTGCACAGCCTGGAGCCTTCCTGCTACTTCAGACACAGGTGGGGTGGCCGAGTCCCCATCTGGACCAGGGGACGAGGATTGTAGGAGTGGCCAAGTGGGAGGATGGAAGGGGTGTGGTGGAGCCCAGCTGGATCACACCTGCCAGACTTTACAGGAGAGGAAAGTCCCCTTTAAGCAGCATTTAAACCACTGTTGGTTATTGTGTGTCTCATACACCAAGCTGATCCTAACTGGTAGAATATGTACATCCTCTTTGACTTTTTATTTTTATTTATCTTCTTTTTATGGCCGCACCTGCGACACTTCCTAGGAACTGCGGAAGTTCCTAGGCTAGGGGTCAAAACAAAGCTGCAGCTGCCGGCCTATGCCACAGCCACAGCAACGCCAGATCCAAACTGCCTCTGCAACCTACAAGGCAGCTTGTGGCAACACCGGATCCTTAACCACTGAGCAGGGCCAGGGGTCAAACCCACATCCTCCCACTATGCCGAATTCTTAACCCGCTGAGACACAATGGGAACTCCCTCTTTGACTTTTTAACATTTAAACCTTTGGGAGTTTGTGGTCAATAGATGCAAACTATTGCATTTGGAGTGGATAAGCAATGAGATCCTGCTATACAGCACAGGGAGCTATACCTAGACACTTGTGACGGAACACGATGGAAGATAATTGGAGAAACGGAATCTATCTATCTATCTATCTGTAGAAACTGACAGAACACTGTGAATCCACTATGATGGAAAAAATAAAAATCATAAAAAAATCCTTTGTGGGGCAAGGAGTTACTTGGTGGCTCAGTGGGTTAAGGACACAGCATTGTCATTGCTGTGGGTGGGTTTGATCCCTGGCCCAGGAAATCCCACATGCCAAGGAAATGCGGGGGAGAAAAAAAAAAAGCTTTGGGGTCTAAAAGGGAGGGCTGTCTGGGGAGAGAGCAGCGGCCCACCTGCAAGGTCTAGGATGCAGACGTCTGGGAAGGAGGGGCCTCACCCAGCCCCGAGTCCTCTGTGGTGTGTGTCCACGTTTTGTTGCGATCTGGAAGGGAACGCCTCCTGGATCACCCAAGAGAACAGCACTGACGTTGTGACATTTATGGTGTGTCTGTCCTGTGCCAGGCACTATCTGAGAACACCCCAGAGATGCTGCCAGAGGTGTGCTGATGCCCAGATCCTTCAAATTAAAGGGAGAGCAGAACAGTGGCCCTAAACCTGGCCTACAGGGGATGCAGGGATTTTTCTAAGTGTAAGTAGCAACCCAGGCAGGGAAAATAAAGAATGGAGGAGGGGCTTGCCCAGAAGCATCCCGGGACACACCCTTCAGCTCCTAATGAACAGAGTCCTTTGTTGGCCCTGCAGACGTTTCCGGTGGCAGGTGCATCTCCACCTGTGGTCCAGGCTTGCTCATGTCACACCTTCACAACCTGGATCCTGGGGCATCTCTCCCCTCCTCCTTTTCCATGTCGCAGCTCCCTTGGTCTTAAAACATCTGGGTAGTAGAGAAGTAGAGAGAAGTAGAGAAGATTTCGAGGAGTCCCCAGTGTGGTTCAGCAGCTTAAGAACCCGATTGGTATCCCTGAGGATGCAAGTTCAATCCCTGGCCTCACTCAGTGGGTTAAGGATCTGGCATTGCCGCAAGCGGCGTAGTGTAGGTTGCAGATGCGTCTCAGATCCAGCAGTGTTGCTGTGGCTGTGGTGTAGGGCAGCAGCTGCAGCTCCGATTCAACCCCCAGCCTGGGAACTCCCATATGCCTCAGGTGAAGCCCTAAAAAGAGCAAAAACAAAAAAATAAAGAAAAAGAAACGAATGTTTTGACCAATGGAATGCCCACACTTGAAGATGACTTAATTTCTTCTTTTTTTTTTTTGGCTCAGAATAAAGTCTATTTTTTTGGTAATGACAGTATAATAAAACTCTATGATTAAGAGCTGAATCATACTCATTTAAAATGAGTTTCTCTAGCAGAGCCAGTTAATGATGCTAAAATTACCTGTAGTGCTCTCCTTGAATGACCAAGAGGTTGGAGACGTGAAGTTCCCTAGCAGGAGCATGAGACTTATACCATAAACTGTCCTTTAAGAGGAAAAATCCACCCTCAGCAACGTGTCTACTCAGCACTGGGAAAGGAAGATCAGCCTAAAAAGACAGAAGTGCTTTCTGGCGAGCTGGGAGTTTGCTTCACAGGTGGAAATAAGCATCCTTTCCACGAGCTGGCGGAGGGCTGGTGGCGGTGGTGACGTAAGCACAGGGGCGTGCTCCCTGGCTGATGCGATGCATTACCTGGCTCTTGAGAAATAATGGGAATTACCCACTTAATCCTTGGCACACGGTGCTGATAATGTACCAGTTAAGGACTAATTAGGAAGATTTTTCCAGAACATTAGGTTCTGGGAGAAAACCTTATGGGAGACCCATTGCTTCAATCTCTTCTCTTTCTTCCTGCGGTTTGCACACCAGCAGGCTTCCCCAGCGAGTGTGGCTTTGTTTGCAGGGACACCCGCGGCTGCTCCATTCACTCACTTTGTTGGAGCAGCGGGTATAAATCAGGCTGTGCTGACCGACCGTGGTCATCCCAGAGCCAGGGAACATAATATCAGCGCTGGTCTCCCACCGGGAGAGGCTCTTAAATCTAATTCCCTCCCTTCCTGAGTTCTTGAATGTGAAAGCCAGGGAAGGCAGAGAGGAGGCGGGGAGAGGGTTTCTTGTGGTTCCTTTCCTCCGTTTTCTGCAGCGGGGACCGTGGCTCCCATCTACCTCCATAGCTTTTGGTTGGGAGGACGGAGACCAGATGAGGAGCTGTTCCTTGCCCAGCGTGGAGGGACCCCTGTGAACCCCAGGGGTGGCAGGAAAGCAGAAAAGGAAAAGCTGAAATTGATTCCCAGTTTCTGGGTGTTGGGAAGGCAGAGATCATGGTGGATGACCAGTCACCAGCTAGTTGCGGATGGAAGAGCACTTTCTGAGTTCTGCGGAAAAACCTTCTACGTGGAGCTCCCATAGTGGCTCAGTGGTTAACGTAATCCGACCAGGAACCATGAGGTTTTGGGTTCCATCCCTGGCCTCGCTCAGTGGGTTAAGGATCCGGCATTGCCGTGAGCTCTGGTATAGGTCACTGATGTGGCTTGGACCTGGCATTGCTGTGGCTGTGGCCGTAGGCTAGTGGCTACAGCTCCGATTGGACCCGTAGCCTGGGAACCTCCATATGCTGTGGGTGCGGCCCTAGAAAATACAAAAAAAAAAAAAAAAAAAAAAACTTCCATATGCTTCTGTGATCATCTGCCACATGCCAGCCTCTGTCCTAGGCTCTGGGGCACAGTGGTGACTAGGAAACCCCTCTCCTCATGGAATTCATAGTTTAAGACAAGCTTTCTCCACCTCAGCCTATTGACCTTCGGGGCCGAGTCAGTCTTTGTTGTGGGGGAGGGCTGTCCTGTCCTCTGGAAAGTGTGTAGCAGCATCCATGGCCTCTACTCGCTAGATGCCGGTAGCCTCCTCAGTCACTTGTGAGATTCAAAAATGTCTCCAGACAGTGCCAGCTGTCCCCAGAATGGGGGAACATCACCCCCAGGTGAGAACCACCTTGAGCTCCTACAGACCTCTCTGGGCTTTGCACAGGGTCCCTGCCTCTCAGAGACAGGAAAGCCAGAACGAATCCTTCTCATTCTTGGAATCTCTCTGACTTTCCATCTCTCTGATTTTCTCCTCTGCTTCCAGCCAGAGAAAGTTCTCTGCTTTCAAGAGTTCCTGCGAGTAGCCTGGGCTCACCCAGATAATCCGGAGTAATCTCGCTCTTTTAAAGTGTGAACTTTAATTACATCTGAAAGGTCCCTTTTGCCACATAACACAATATATTCATGGTTCTAGGATGTGACATCTTTCAAGATCAAGCTGTCTGTGGCAGTTCTGAAACAAAGGGACATGGTTTTATTTATATGACATGAGGCTTTTAGAAAGTGAACACCGAGGAGGGCTTGGCTGGGTGTGACTTTCAGCTTTTTTTTTTTTGAGGCTGACTTTCCCCCCTGACCGTGAGGTGTGTGTTCACAACCATGAACATGCACTGGGCACGCGTGCTCCATCAAGGCCACGGAGAGCCCAGGTTTCTTACGAGGAACCTGAGGCTTCAAGAGATGGGCCCCTCTCACCTGAGAGCGGGAGACCCAGGCTTGGTCTGCACTTGGCCAGGCCAAGCATGTACTTGGCACATGTTCTTCCATGAGATTCTTCTTGCCCCGAGGAGCCCCCACAGTCACCTAGGGTTTTTCATTCCAACCCATTGGGAGGGAAACAACAAAAGCCACCAGCTCGAGCTTCACTAGTGAAAACTTGCTTTAGGGAGAGTCCAGGGGTGTCCACAGGATGGAGAAAACATGGCGGCCTATGGAACAGCTCGAGGCCAATTGTCAAGGGGAAGGAAGGAAGGATGGATGGACTGAATGGTTGATTGATTGATTGTTTGATTGATTTTTGGCCGCCAAGCCCAATGGCTTGATATGGGACCTCCATTCCCAAACCAAGGATTGAACCTGTGCCGCTGCAGTGAAGTGCTGAATCCTAACCACTAGACCACCAGGGAACTCCCCAGGAAAGAATTTAATGAGCAGAGTGTCAGGGCCTGTGGAGGAGCCAGCGGCCACATGGTCCACGTGATGGCGGAGCTGAACACCAGAGGTGGGCTTTGAGGTGGAGAGGCTGTAAGCTGTCCAGGAAGGGATGTGGGCTGAGAAGGGACAACGAAAAAAGGTGACCAGAGCTGCGCTTTGGACTGAAGGCAACACACTGTGTCGTCTCCAAAGATGACATGGAGCAAACATTCCACAGCAACCAGAGTGAGTAAAGGCCAGGTGCCCAGGTCCACGTGGCACTTCGTCATCCCCGTCTCAGCCAGACTCTTCAACTGCAGCCGGCAGGACAGGTGGGCCATGTAGGAGAGAGAAGGGCCTCAAATGGCACGGATGTCCCTATCCCCCGACCTCTCCAGAGCCCAGCAAATGGCAAATGCTCAACAAACATCGCATCCAGCTTCCCTGTATGGGAAGTTTACATTTGATTCCATCCATGTGGAGTTCTAGAAAGGAGAGGTCAAACCCACAGTGTCAGAGAGCCGTCCCATGGTTACCTAAGGGCTAAGAATGGGATTGACTGCAAAGGTGCAGGAGAAAATTGGGGTGGGGGGGTTATTGGGGTGGTTCCATATATTTGTTGTGTTGATGATGCGTTTACACCTGTCAAAGCTCGTGGAATGGCACAAACAAAACTGATGTGTTTCATTGTATGTGCATTACACATCCATGATGCTGATGAAGGAGCCGAAGCAGGAAGTGCGCAGGAGGAGAGAGCGTTGCAGGACGGAGTGGAATTCGGGTCTTACCACTGATGATCACGCTGGGTCTGGGGCAAGTCACCGGGCCTCCGCGGTCCTGCTTTTCCAGCATCAGTGAGGGATATCGCAGGCCCAGTCCCGGGCGGCTGTGCAGGTACCCTCACCGGTCATCACGTGGCTCTTAGAACTAACAACCAAAGATGCTGGGAGTGCTGAGTGGCAGTCTTGCTTGTCATGACGGACTTGCTGAGTCGGGTGGCTGTTAAGTAGCTACCCAGGTAAAGATGACCGATTAGATGCGGCTCTGGTGATTTTATCTGAGGTTGGCTGGGTAGCTGCACAACATGTGTCCTTTGAAGAGTGAAAAATAAGCAAGCAAAGTCAGGGTGGTGCGAGCTTCCTTTTAGACTCCAGCAGTTCACATCCTCCCACTAACAGGCGGGGCAGGGCGCTGAGCCACCTGGAGGGGTTTCCTAAATGGCTAGAGGCAGATCCGGCCAACCTCCTTTAACTCTCTGATGCCTATTTTCCCACCTGTATGCATGACGGTTAGCAGCCAGTTCAGACAGACCTGGGTTTGAATCCTACCACCAAGTAGCTGCGTGAAGATTCAGAAGAGCCAGTGGCACGAAGGTCAGAGCTGGCGCGTGCGCTCATGTTGGAGGGCATCCTGCATCAGGGTCTTTGGGTAGAATTAATTTTTTTTTGGTCTTTTTGTCTTTTAGGGTCACACAGGCAGCATATGGAGGTTCCCAGGCTAGGGTCGAATCGGAGCTGTAGCTGCCGGCCTACACCGCAGCCACAGCAACTAGAGATCCAAGCTGAGTCTGCGACCTATACCAGAGCTCACGGGCAATGCCAGATCCTTAACCCACTGAGCAAGGCCAGGGATCCAACCTGCGTCCTCATGGATACTAGTCGGATTCGTTTCCACTGAGCCATGACCAGAACTCCAGGTAGAATTAATTGAAACAGGATGATTAGATTTAAAAGAACAAGCATGGCGTTCCCGTCATGGTGCAGCAGAAACAAATCCCAATAGGAACCATGAGGTTGCAGGTTCAATCCCTGACCTGGCTCAGTGGGTTAAGGATCTGGCGTTGCCGTGAGCTGTGGTGTAGGTCACAGACACGGCTCGGATCTGGAATTGCTGTGGCTGTGGCTGGCAGCTGTAGTTCCGATTGGACCCCTAGCCTGGGAATCTCCATATGCCACACAGGTGCAGCCCTAAAAAGCAAAAAAAAAAAAAAAAAGAAGGAGAAGAAGCATAATGGCAGCTCTAGTCTGTAGTGAGTTTCATGTTATTATCTCCATGCCTTTGGTTTTAATTATTTAAATATATTTTCCCCCAGTTCAGGTCAACTTCTGTGTGTCATTTTGTGATGACTTTCGATGACTAGAAAAAAAATAAAGGCAAATAAATAACATCCTTAATTTTCTTTGCAAGTAACCCCTCCTCCGTGGTTATATGTGTATATCCAGAATTTTATATTCATTGAGCAGTCACTTGAACGACAGATGGGTATGGTCAGATACCGTTTATAATGAGATGCCAATGACTGACTCCATGGGGGGGAAAGCATCGATAACAATGGATAATATTAGTGATAGAATATTTTCTTCTCTGGGGTCCCGCATCATTCATGCCATGGACCTCTTTAGTAGTCTGGGAAACCAGCAGACTGCTTTTCAGAATAGGGTTTTGAGTGCGTGGAATAAAACACAGAGGAAAGAAATCACTTCTGTGAAGATACAGTAGGTGGAGTTCTCACTGTGGAACAATGGGCTCAGTGGTATCTCTGCATCACCAGGACACAGGTTCGATCCCCTGCCCAGCACAGTGGGTTAAAGGATCCAGCGTAGCCACAGCTGTGGTGTAGGTCACAGCTGCGCCCGGGATCTGATCCCTGGTCTGTGAATGCTATATGCCACTGGGTGGTCAAAAAAGAAAAAAAAAAGATACTAATGAATTATAGAGCAACACATATACTATATCTTAGCTGGGCACATGGGTGGGACTGACACCTCTGGTCACTTCGATGTTTTTAAAAAAACTTTTTTTTTGGCCATGCCCATGGCCTGTGGAAGTCCCTGGGCCTGGGATCGAACCCACACCACAGCAGCAACCTGTGCTGCTGCAGTGACAACACCAGATCCTTTACCTGCTGTGCCACAAGGGAATTCCTTTTTTTACTTTTAGGTTTTTTTGTTTTTTTTTTTTTTAATTTAAAAATCTGGAGTTCCCGTCGTGGCGCAGTGGTTAACACATCCGACTAGGAACCATGAGGTTTCGGGTTCAATCCCTGGCATTGCTCAGTGGGTTAAGGATCTGGCGTTGCCGTGGGCTCTGGTGTGGGCCGGTGGCTACAGCTCCGATTGGACCCATAGCCTGGGAACCTCCATGTGCCGCAAGAGCGGCCCTAGCAAAGGCAAAAAGTCAAAAAATAAATAAATGAAATAAAATAAAATAAAAATAAAAATCTTCCCCCCTCTGGTTATTTTGAAGTAGTGAGACATCGGCAGTAAAGGTAACAAGGGGTGAAAAAACTGATTTGGGGAGTCCCTGTTGTGGCTCAGCGGTAATGAACCTGACTAGTAGCCATGAAGACTCAGGTTTGATCCCTGGCCCTGCTTAGTGGGCAAAGGATCTGGCACTGCCATGAGCTGCGGTGTAAGTCTCAGATGCAGTGTTGCTGTGGTGTAAGCCAGCATCTGCCACTCTGATTCAACCCCTAGCCTGGGAACTTCCATATGCCGCAGGTGTGGCCTTAAAAAAAAAAAAAAAAAAAATCTGATTTTTCTTGTTGTCACGGTCGCAGGGCCAGCAAACATATGGTCGGGGTTGCCTGCATGCCCATGGGGAGGAAATGAATTTCAGTTAGAGGCCAGTGAAAATAAAAATGTTTTGGACCATTCAGGTTCCTGGATGGATAAGGAGCCCCGCCAGCCTGGCTTGGGTCCGAGGCCTCCCCTCTGCCCCTCCCTCCATTCCTCCCCCGAGGGTGAGGTCCAGAAGGCTGTGTCCCAGCACTGCAGGGACACCTAACAGTGGGCCAAGATTCTTCTCAAAGACCAGAGGATGTGTCTCAGAAAGATAAAGGGCGCCTCGTGCCAAGGTGGCATCCGCAGGGCTTTCCTCCGCCCCTCCCTGAGTGCTGTTTGGATACTCATTTCCTACAGCCCCAAGCGGGGCGGGGAAGGCCAGAAGGGACACCGGGACTGCCCTCCGCCAGGCGGCACAGGGCGGCGCAGAGAGGGTGGCGGGCCCTCGTCCCTGGAACCGTGCGGATGGCTGGACACCGCACTGGAGTTAATTGAAGTGCTTTCACACCCTGCGGTGTCACGGAGGGTAATGAAGGTGGTGCCGGAGGCGGGAGGCACGCAGAAGCTGGAGCCGCGTTGCCCCGGCAACGGTGGTCCTGGCCAATCCCCGGCATGATTCAGACCTGGGGTCGGAATGAAGTGCTTTCGCTAAGGTCCTCCACGGTTTTGAAATGCCACCTACGTGAGCGGAGCATCTATTTGCTGCAACAAATTTAAATAGAATCTATCAGAGAGAGACATGGAGAGAGGTAATAATGGAAACAGAGAGAGAGAGAGAAAAGGGGGAGAGAGACACACACAACCAAGAGAAGCACTTCTGGCACGATTGGTGGCATTAGGAAAAGGCCCATTTCTCTTGGGACAGATTTGTTCCTGGGAGTAGGCTGGCTTGTCTCTCTCCTTGCCCCTCCTCTGCCCTGAACACAACATAAGGAAATTTGGCAAAACGAGCCCAGAGTAAAAGCTACCTTCAGCTCACTGCACCTGAAACTGATCTCCTCTCTGTCATGGGGCTGCCATGTACAGTTGCACAGGTTGCACGCTGCACAGCCACCCAAAGTGGGGCTTCAAGGGGCTGAGCCTACCTGTGTTTGCTGCATGATCTATGAGCCCTGATGAGCACCTGGGTCTCCCTGGAGAAAGGAGAGCCTTTCCCTCCAGGGACCAACCAAGGCACCAACTGGGCTGTGGCTACTGGCATTCCCTCCCATATTTCCACTTTGTAATAAAGAGAGGGGGGGAGGTCTTAAAAATATTCTTATGCAACAATGACTTCCTATCTTCTACTCCTACTTTTTTTTTTTTTTTTGTCTTCTGTCTTTTCAGGGCTGCACCCGGGGCATATGGAAGTTCCCAGGTTAGGGGTCTAATTGGAGCTCCAGCTGCTGGCCTACACCACAGCCACAGCAATGCCAGATTCGAGCTCGATCTGCAACCTACACCACAGCTCATGGCAACGCTGGATCCTGAACCCACTCAGCAAGGCCAGGGATTGAACCTGCAACCTCATGGTTCCTAGTCGGATTCGTTTCTGCTGCGCCACGACAGGAACTCCTACTTCCTACCTTTGAGGCAGACAGTAAAGACGCAGGTCCCTGACAGGGAAACAGAAAATCGTGGTGATTCAAACCCTGGTCCTGGGGTCTGTGTGGGCTCGAGGTGGGTCCTTGCCTGCCCTTCGAGGGGTTGATGGGAGGAGCCTGCAGTGCCCCGGAGGTGACAAGAATGTCAGCGGTGTGTTAGAAGCTCAGCTCTGAACACGGAGCTGATTCTTCAGATAAGAGAAGACTTCACCCCTCAGAGCCTCTGTTTACCCATCTGTGCAATGGGGGAGATGACAATCATACCTACTCCAAAGGGCTGTGGTGAGGGTTCAGAGAGAAAGTATATGAAATGCTTACGCAGCACTGACTCTGTGTGTGTGTGCACACGTGTGTGTGTGTGTGTGTGTGTGTGTGTGTGTGTGTACGCATGCGCATGAGCAGAGCCTGAAACCCCCCGGAGGGGGGATGGGGGTGTGTCCACGTGTCCTTTGGAGACTGGGAGGCATAAAATGAAGTCTCTCTCCATATATATAGTAGTCTCCCCAACCTGTGGTTTTACTTTCTGAGGTTTCAGTTACCCCTAGTCAACCCAGGGTCTGAAAATATGAAATGGAAAATCCCAGAAATAAACCATTCATAAGTTTTAAATTGCCTACCGTTGTGAGTAGCGTGATGAAATCCCACACTGCCCTGCTCCGTTCCCCGTGGGGCCCCAACCATGGCCATCATCACGGCTCCAAGATCCAGGATCCCCGAGGTCGATGCTCTTTCTTCTGACGTGTCATCAGAAGGTCAAGAGTAAAATTTCTTGTGCACATGTGCCACATCTTTTTCCATTCTGCTGTCCGGGGACTTCCACGGCTGGGCTACTGTACACAGTCTGCAATGAACGTGGAAGTGAACTTGGCTATAAAAGAGAAACAAACTCACAGACTTCCAAACCAATCGTATGGTTACCATAGGTGAAACCATCGGGGGCGGGTTGTGGGAAGAATTGAAGGGTGGGAATGAGATCCACGCACTACTGTATGGAAGAGATGATTAGCAAGAACCTTCTGCACAGCCCAGGAACATCTACCCGAAGGTTTGCAACCACCTACATGGGAAACAAGAATGGATCTATGCATACATGTGGCCGATTCACTTTGCTGTGCACCTGAAACTAATACAACATGGTGAGTCAACTCTACTCCAATAAAACATGCCCGAGTCTTCATGTCACCTCATCATCTCACACCATCCCAAGACGAGGGGTGACCACGGGAAAGCGGGATAATTTGAGAAGCAGAGAGGCCCCTATTTACCTAACTTTTATTACAGCATATCTTGATAATTGCTCTGTTATATTATTAGTTCTTACTATGCCTAATTTATGAATTAAACAGCACCATAGGTATGTATGTATGTGTGGGGAAAAAAAGAGTCTCTACAGGGGTCAGTTCAGAACTGTGTGTGCTTTCAGGCATCCACCGAGGTCCTGAAATGTAAGTTCCAAGGATGTGGGGGGAACTATTGTTGTGTGTGTGTGTTGTGTGTTTGTATGTGTGGGTGAATGTGTGTGTGGGTGGGTGTGTGTATATGTACATATATATATATCCCATTTATATGCAATATATTTTGCCTGGTTTCAACTGGCTGTTTGAGCTTTCTTCATTATTTCACAGGGGCTCTTTAAGTACTCTTAAAAATTTTAAGTACAGTTGATTTATGTTAGTTTCAATATATACTCTTTTTTTGTTATAAAAATTATCATCTGGAATTCCCGTCGTGCTGCAGCGGAGACAAATCTGACTAGGAACCATGAGTTTGCAGGTTCGATCCCTGGCGCTGCTCAGTGGGTTAAGGATCCGGCGTTGCCGTGAGCAGTGGTGTGGGTTGCAGATGTGGCTCAGATCCCGTGTTGCTCTGGCTGTGGTGTAGGCTGGCAGCTGCAGCTCCAGTTGGACCCCTGGCCTGGGAACCTCCACATGCCATGGAGGTTTTTCTTTTCATTTTCCTCAAGGTTTTAAAGGATGACAAAAAGTTAATTTTAAAAGAATCAAAACTGTCCATCATTTAACTTTCGGTTTATGCCCATTGTGCATAAACACACACTCACACACAGATTTGTCCCCACCCACATGAGGGTAGATAGCGCCCTTTTCCACTACAAATTTTGCTCTCAGAATTTCAGGCTTTGAGCTGCTGGAGGGGTGGGGCGAGTGAGGGAAAGGCGAGGTTTCCTTTCCTCTGTGTGAAGAAGCATTTTCCTCCAGCTCCACTAGCTGAGAATGTATCTTCTTCATTGGGGAGTGAATTAGAGATGTTTGGTGGGAGACTAGAATGGGCAGGGCCACAATGAAAAAGTTGTCTCCCACCAAGCCATCTCTAATTCACTCCCCAATGAAGAAAGTACAGATTTAATTCCACTTCAAAAATTCAGCTAAAGGAGGAGTTCCCACTGTGGCTCAGTGGGTTAAGAACCTGGCTAGTATCCATGAGGATGTGGGTTCAATCTGTGGTTTCACTCAGTGGGTTAAGGATCCAGCATTGCCATGAGCTGGGGTGTAGGTTGCAGATGTGGCTTAGATCCTGTGTTGCTGCAGCTGTGGTGTAGCCTGGCAGCTGCAGCTCCAATTGGACTCTTAGCCTGGAAACTTTCAAATGCTGCAGGTGCGGCCCTGAAAAGCAAGGAAAAAAAAAAAAAAAAAGGAAAAAGCTGCCTCATCTCATAAAGCTGAACATTCACACCAGGCACATACTGAGGAGAAACTCCTGCCCAAATCCATCAGAAACATGCAGAAGCAGCTTTATAACTGGCACTGTTAGGAACAGCAAGAGCCTGGAAATAATCCACCATCCACCAATTGGACCGTGGCTACGCAAAAGGTGGCAGAGTCGCATCACGGGAGAGGGCACAGCGGAAAGAAAGACTGAACTGCCACCATCCGCCGTCACAGGACTACATCGTGGCAGCTTGAAACATCCAGGGAAAAAGAGGAATCCCAGAGAATTTCATTCACCTCGATAATTTTTGGTAAAAGTGAAAAACGACTAAAAAGAAAGAGTATGTTTTTAGGAATACATGTATGTGATATAATGTGTGTGTGAGTGTTTAAAGAAGGCTACGCACACGTTTCAGGTTATAAGCATGGCTCTGAGTGGGGGAGGGACATATAACTGGGTGTGAATCATCTTTAATGATCTGGATCTCCTGGTGCCTGGGGACGCCCTGGGGTGTATGACAATCCTGCACACGTGCCTATACGTATGTACAACAAACAGAGCCTGAGAGCCCGTTTCTGTGAACCTGAGATTGGAGAGGGTTGGAGTGGGAGCGGGGTTGGGGGCGGGGAGACGGAAAGAGAAAAGTATTGGGGGCTGGTTTTCCCCAGTGGCCCTTGTCCTGCCTGGGGACAGGAGGGACGGGAGGGCGGTCAGTAGTATCAGAGCCCTCAAGGACGAACACGAGCCCAGGCCACTTAGGGTGGGGACGAATCTCCCAGACACTCCTGTAATCGGAAAGCAGGAAGACATAAACAGCAGCTCCAAGGTTTTAGCAAGGGTGAAAGAAAGAGGATTTTAGGAGTTCCCGTCGTGGCTCAGTGGTTAACGAATCCCACTAGGAACCATGAGGTTGTGGGTTTGATCCTTGGTCTTGCTCAGTGGGTTAAGGATCTGGCATTGCCATGAGCTGTGATGTAGGTTGCAGACTTGGCTCGGATTCTGTGTTGCTGTGGCTGTGGCTTAGGCTGGTGGCTACAGCTCTGATGAGACCCCTAGCCTGGGAACCTCCATATGCCGCGGGTGTGGCCCTAGAAAAGACAAAAAGACAACAAAAAAAAGAAAGAAATAGGATTTTAAAGGAATTAGAACAAGCCACCCCCAAATATGTCCCTATGTCTTTTGAGCTGAAACCACTGGAAAAACAGCAAAGGTGGGGAGAAGCTTTCTCTGAACCCCCGTTATCTGCTTCAAGAAACTCAGTTGTCTTAAATCCCCTCCTCCGAGTGGCAGCCACGTGGGAGGTTGACACTGAGCCCAGGGAGGAGACCGGAAGTCGCGCCATGCCTGGACACACTTCCTCACGTGCTCCTTGGTCTCCTAAGGGCCCCTGTGTCTTTGCTGAAGGTCATTGCTCTTCCCAGCGTTGGCTCCTCCTGCCCTGTTAGGATGGCGTCTAAGCTCTCAAATTACATCAATGTATCGGGTATTCATCTCATTTTGCGACCCTATGGTTGGCTCAAAGCGGCTTACTGTGAACACAGAAGATCTCCCATTGAGTAAAGCCAGTGGAAAGGATATTTCTGCTCCCCTAACCCAGTGCCTGCCAGGCATCAGGCTGGGGGCTTTGGGGAGGTTTCTCCTTTTCAATCTCTGGACAAACCCCAGCCCCGTGACCCTCCTGGCTGGCGCCCACGTGACCTCCCCTGGTGTTTATCTCTAGTTTGAATATCCCACAGGAGAAGTGCAAAATTCCCTCTAGGATACATACAACAAACGACAAATTGTGGGATATTCAACCCGTGGATGAATGAAAAGCAACTCTGAATTGACACAGTGACATACTCTATGCTTTAGTTATAGAAAGTTCAAGAACAGGCAAAATTAACCTGTGGCGATAGAAATCAGGACAGTGGCTGCCTGGGGACCTGGACCAGATGGATGGGAAAGGGAGAGGGGTCTGTTTCACAGCTTGATGGGGAAGGGGCCGTACGTGTGTTTAAATTTCTCAAAGTGTAGTGTGCATTTTTTTTTTCTTTTTAGGGCCGCCCCCACAGCTTATGGAGGTTCCCAGGTTAGGGGCTGAATCAGAGGTGTAGCTGCTGGCCTACACCACAGCCACAGCAACGCCAGATCCAAGTCATGTCTGCAACCTACACAACAGCTCAGGGCAACCCTGGATGCTTAACCCACTCACTGAGTGAGGCCAGGGATGGAAGCTGCATCCTCGTGGATGCTAGCCAAATTAGTTTCTGCTGAGCCATGTCAGAAACTCCATGTGCATTTCACTGTAGGAAATTTTGCCTTGTTAAAAAATGTCTTAAAACTTAAAATCCTTAAGAAGAAAGTTTAAAAAATATTTTTGAATTAAGGTATTGCCGATTTACAGTGTTGTGCCGACTTCTGCTGTACAGCAACGTGACCCAGTTATACATATATATACATTCTTTTTCTCATCTTATCTTCCATCATGGTCTATCCCAAGAGACTGGTTAGGGTTCCTGTACAGCAGGACCTCATTGCTTATCCATTCCAAATGGAATGGTTTGCATCTACAAACCCCAAACTCCCCATCCACCCCACTCCCTCCCCCTCTCTCTCTCGGCAATCCCGGTCTGTTGTCTATGTCTGAGTCTGCTTCTGTTTTGTAGAGTGATTCATTTGTGCCATGTTTCAGATTCCACGTGTAAGTGATATCATATGGTATTTGTCTTTCACGTTTTGACTTACTTTACTTAGTATGAGAGTCTCTAGTTGTATCCATGTTGCTGCAAATGCCATTATTTCATTCTTTTTTATGGCTGAGTAGTATTCCATTGTATATCTGTACCACATCTTCTCAATCCATTCATCTGTCAATGGATATTTAGGTTGTTTCCATGTCTTGACTATTGTGAATAGTGCTGCTATGAACATAGGGGTGCATGCGCCTTTTTGATTTATGGCTTTATCTGGATATATGCCCAGGAGTAGGATTGCTGGATCATCTGGTAGTTCTATATTTAGTTTTCTGAGGAACCTCCAAACTATTTTCCATAGTGGTTGTACCAGTTTATATTCCCACCAACAGTGCAGGAGGATTCCCTCTTCTCCACACCCTCTCCAGAATTTATTATTTGTAGACTTATTAATAAGGGCCATTCTGACTGGTGTGAGGTGGTACCTCATTGTAGCTTTGGTTTGCATTTCTCTAACAATCAGTGAGGTTGAGCATCTTTTCATGTGCCCATTGGCCATCCATATGACTTCTTTGGATGTCTATTTAGGTCTTCTGCCTATTTTTCCATTGGGTGGTTTAGAAAACCTTAAAGCAAAACAACAGCACATGCTCTGAAGACAGACTGCGTGAGTTTAAATCCTGTGTCTACCATATGAGTTTCCTGTGGCTGCTGTAACAAATGACTACTGAGTTTTCAGGGGCTTAAATGATTTATTCTCTCACGGTTCTGGAGGCCCAAAGTCTGAAACCAGCATCACGGAGCTGAAATCAAGGGCTGGACAGGCCTGTGCCCTCTCCAGGGGCCGTAGGGGAGATTCCATTCCTGGCTTGGCCCACTTTTTGAAGACACCTCTTGGCTCATGGCCTCTTCCTCCATCTTCAAAGCCAGACACGCAGCATCTGCTTCAGGGGTCACACTGCTTTCCTCTCTCCTGCCTGAAGTCTCCCTCTGCCTTTCTCTTCAAGGACACTTGTGATGATGCTCAGGGTACATCCAGATAATCCGTGACCATCTTCCATGTCAAGATCCCTAAATTAATCACACCTGTGGAAATTTGTATGTTCCAGGAATCAGGATGGGGCTAACTCCGGGGGTCCATGCTCAGCCCATCCCATGCCCCACTTACTGGTCGTGTGTCTGTGGGCAAGTTTCCTCACCTCTCTGTGCCTCTGGATCCTCACTTTTATTTTTTCTAATTTATTACTTTTTAATTTTTTTAGGGCTGCCCCTGCGGCATATGGAAGTTCCCAGGCTAGGGGTGGAATTAGAGCTGCAGCTGCCGGCCTCCACCACAGCCACAGCAACACAGGATCCGAGCCACGTCTGTGACCTACACCACAGCTCAGGGCAATGCCAGATCCTTAACCCACTGAGCGAGGCCAGGGATCGAACCTGCGTCCTCATGGATGCTGGTCAGATTCATTTCTGCTGAGCCACAGCAGGCACTCCCTGGTCCCTTCTTCTTATAAGGACACCTGTCATATCAGAGGAAGGCCCCCCCCCAGTGACCTCATTTTACCTTAGTGCCCTCTTTAAAATCCTTCTCCAAATACAGTCACATTGTGAGGGACCAGAGGTCAAGAACACAACACACGAATTTTTTGTTTGTTTGGGTTTTTTAGGGCTGTACCCATGCAGCATATGGAGGCTCCCAGGCTAGGGGTCCAATAGGAGCTACAGCTGCCAGCCTACACCATAGCCACAGCAACTTGGGATCCAAGCCTCATCTGCGACCTACGCCATAGCTCAGGGCAACTCTGCATCCTTAACCCACTGAGCGAGGCTGGGTATTGAACCTGCATCCTCATGGATCCTAGTCAGGTTCGTTACCACAGAGCCACGAAGGGAACTCCATAACACATGAATTTTACGTGGACCTAGTTCACCTCCTTGCACAATGTACAGCCCAAAAATTCCAAAAAGAAGGTGCAGCGTGGTCAAGCAAACATGGAAGAAAAGATGGCATCCCCTGGCGGGCACATCTGCTTCTGTGAACACCACCTCTGTGACTCTTTTTTTTTTTTTTTTGTCTTTTTGCCATTTCTTGGGCCGCTCCCTCGGCATATGGAGGTTCCCAGGCTAGGAGTCGAATCGGAGCTGTAGCCACTGGCCTACGCCAGAGCCATAGCAACGCAGGATCGGAGCCGCGTCTGCAACCTACACCACAGCTCACGGCAACACCAGATCGTTAACCCACCGAACGGGGCCAGGGACCGAACCCGCAACCTCATGGTTCCTAGTCGGGTTCGTTAACCACTGCACCATGACGGGAACTCCTCTGGGCCTCTTTATCTCATGAATCCACCACTCACTGGGGACAAACAGGGAAATGGCCATCTGGGTACAGAAGGACAGAGGGTGGTGGAGGGTATGGGTTAGAGCACTGAGTTACTGCCCGTGGAGGCAGCTGGCAGGAAGCACAGGTCAGGAGGGGGCTGGGGAGGGGAGGGCAGTGCAGGAGAGAAGGTTTACTACCCCCCTTCCCTTCCCTCCACTTGAGGGGGGGGGACGCCAGGGCTCGGCCCACACCAGTTGCTGTCCCATGTTCAAATCAACTAATGGTCCTCACCCCTGGAAGCTGGACCCACCTCTCACCATCCCGGAGGTGTGTTTGTTAGCGGCACAGAGTCTGGGTCCTACCAGACCACTGCATCCAAAACCCTGGGGCGGGGGAGTGGTGGGGGTTCTAACAGGTGCCCAGACCATCTGATTTTTGCTGGGACTTTAAGAGGCACTGCTATAGTTATGGAGTCACGCTGAGACCCTGGAGGGAGACACTGAGGCACCAGGCCATGGAGAATCTTGTGTAATCGTTGGAGTGAGGAGACCTGAGCTGGAATCTTGGTGTGTATACAGCACGCGCAGGGCTGGCCCCCTGGCCCTCATCTCATGTGGGCGAGGATGAGGTATCCTCTGCCTGGCTCCCAGCAGGGCGTCTGGTCTGCCCTGGATAGAACCTTCTCTCCCTCCCCCAGCCCCTGTAAACCCCACGCATGGCATCAGTTTCTTCTTGTTTTGCTCTGCTCTGCTCTAAAAGACCTTGCTGGGAGGGTGGGCTGGGGAGGAGACATCTCGTTTTGTTCCCTGCGGAGCCAGTTCAATCCCAACAGGGCCTTGCTGGGTCTTCCTCAGATCTGAAGCTCAAATGAGATGAAAGATGCAAAGATTAGCAAAGAAGGACGCAGACCAGCTAGGCGGCTGCTTTTGCATATGCAAGTGATCAAAAGGGGTCTTTCAGGGCCTCACTCAGGGCATTTGTGTTGAATGGCTGCTGTCCCAAAGCACTGCAGACCGGGTGGTTTAAAGCAACAGAAATTAGGAGTTCTTGCTGCAGTGCAGTGATTAAGAATCCAATGGCACGGAGTTCCCCCTATTGCTAGGTGGTTATGCACTCAACTGGTATCCATGAGGATGCTGGCCCCGCTCAGTGGGTTAAGGATCCAGCGTTGCGGTGAGCCGTGGTGTAGGTCAAAGACACATTTCAGATCCTGAGTTGCTGTGGCTGTGGCATAGACTGGCAGCTGCAGCTCCGATTCAACTTCTAGCCTGGGAACTTCCATATGCTGGGGGTGTGGCCCTCAAAAGACAAAGGAAAGGAAAGGAATGGATCCAACTACAGTAGCTCCAGGTTGCTGCCGAGGCTCAGGTTTGATCCCCAGCCCGGCTCAGTGGTTTAAGGGATCTGGCTGTGCTGCAGGTCACAGCTGCAGCTCAAATTCAATCCCTGGCTGGGGAACTTGCATATCTCACAGGTGTGGCCATAAAACAACAACAACAGCAACAACAGAATTAGTGCCCCACACTTGTGGATGCCAGAAGTCTGAAATCGAGGTGTCCACCCCACTGGTTCCTTCTTGGGGTTTTGGAGGAAGCTCCTTGCTGGCCTCTCCCTGGTTTCTGGTGGCTGCCTACCAGCCTTGTCTTCCTGGGCTGTCAGAGCCCCATCTGCATCTTCTCCCAAGGACACAGCTCATGGACCCAGGGCTCATCTGACACCGTTTGATGGGTCTGAACTTGATCACATTTCCAATAAGGCCACATTCGCTGGCACCAGGGCTTAGGGCTTCAACCTACTTCTTTGTGTGTGTGTGTGGGGGGTGAAGGGGCAGGGGGCACAGCTCAGGCCCCACACCCACTGCTGACATAGCTGTGCTGAATAATGGCATCCCTTTGAGCTGCGTGGCTGGGTGGCAGCAGAAAGTGGGTGACAGTCTATGGCCCACTGTGAGCTTTCTTGAAAGCACTTGTTCCTCCAAGGAGGGGACTTCACTTGGAAGCAACAAGCTGGACTCCTTGAGAAGTGGTGGCACCTTCCCAGGACCTGCAAAAAAGAGAAAATGGGGAAATCCCTTGGGTCATTTTCTGAAGGCAGCTATTCCCTACTGAGCCTCATTTAATTGAGAAAAAAAAAAAAAAAAAGAAAGAGGAGAAGCAGCAACTTAGATCTTTATGACTTTTTTTTTTTTCTCTTTTTTGGCCTGGAGGCAATGTAATCAAATGAGGGGTGGGCGGGAACAATGAGGTGGGTGGTCTGAGAATCAATGCCTTAACTGTCCTCTGCCTCTGGATGGAATGTACTGGAAGGAAGTCGTATACACGTTTAATGATGTGTTTGTTAGGATTCGTTAGCCCCTGTGACTGTTGGGGCTGCTTCTTGAAAGGCATGCTTTTTTAGGGAAAGGGAAAAAAAAAAAAAACAAAACCCTCCTGGGTTGGGGGAAAAAAATAAGCTTTGCCAAAACCTCCACTCACACTCTGCAGGTTGCCCGCTGCGGGGCTCTGGCTACAGGGACAGAGAAAGGGGAGACCCCACTACCCATAAACAACGCGTTGCACAACCTAAGGAGGAAGCACCGGTCTGGTCTTGGGGATGGGGCCCCTTCTGGAGGTTTCCGGTCTGGCTGCGTAAATGTGGCTTCTTTCCTTCAACACAGTGGGTGGCAGTGGCTCAAGGTAATGGCGTTGTCCCTAATACTGCCCTTGTCACTTGACCGCTACGCCATTCATCGGATGCTGTCTTCAAAAATGTAAATGTTAGGAGTTCCCCTGTGGCTCAGCAGGTTAAGGACTCCATGTTGTCTCTGTGAGGATGCCGGTTTGATCCTTGGCCTCATTCAGTGGGTTAAGGATCTGGCGTGGCCACAAGCTGAGGCGTAGGTCACAGATGTGGCTTGGATCTGGTGTTGCTGCGGCTGTGGTGTAGGCTTCAGCTGCAGCTCTGATTCAACCTCTAGCCTGGGTACCTTCATATGCCAAGGGGGGGACCCTACAAAAAATTAAAAAAGAGTGTAAATGCTTCTGGGAAGATATTCTGGGCAAGCTTTGCAAGAGGATCTATAACACCCCAGTTTCTCTGAGGGCGCCTCCTAGTGCACACGTTGCCAGCTGAGTCTGTGTCTGATGACTTAACACTCTGGCCACCCCTTAAGGCACATGCTGGGCTGCCTAATGTCCCTCCCCTAGAGATGCCCTAGTCCCCAGAACCTGTGAATAGTTTCCCTTACATGGCAAAAGCGACTTTGTTGACGTGATTAAGGATCTTGAGATGGGACATTAGCCTGGATCATCCAGGTGGGACCTAAATGCCATCACAAGTGCTCCAAAATGTAGATGGGGTGGTGGTGGGGGGGTTGACACGGAAGAGAAGGCCGTGATGGCAGAAGCAAGATGCTACACCACTGACTTTGAAGCTGGAGGAAGGGACCACCAACCAAGGACCTGAGGGAAGCAGCTCTGGATGCTGGAAAAGGCCAGGAAAGAGATGCACCCCAGTAGCCCCAGGGCAGAGCACAGCCCAGGGAAACGGGTTGGGGATTTCTGGCCTCTAGACTTGCCAGAGCCTATATTGCATTGTTTTAAATTTCCAAGTTAGCGGTAGTTTGTTACAGCAGCAAGTAGAAACTAATACCCCAAGCTAAATGACTTCTCTGTAATGAGGCCCTCCTGCCTGATGGTGATCAGAGACCCAACTGCTTCTCAGCCAGGGTCCACAAAGGAGATGGAGGCTCTGGGTGGCAGCCTGCATGGAAGAATTTCTGCTGCATTAGCCAGCCCGGGCTGCCGAAACAAAGTACTGTACACCCGGGGCTTAAACAGCAGAAGGTTGTTGTCTTGTAATTCCGGAGGCTGCAAGTCTAGATCGAGGTGCTGGCGTGGTTCCTCCCGAGGCCTCTCTCCTTGGCTTGTAGATGGTGTCTCCCCCTACCCACCCCCACTCCCCACCCCCGGTCCTCCCACGGTCATCCCTCTGAGTGCGTTTGTGTCCCCATATTAGGGACCAGTCCTATTGGATTAAGGCCCATGTGACTCCCTTTTATCTTCATTATCTCTTGTCAAGATCCCATCTCCAAATGCAGTCAGCTTCTGAGTTACCAAGGGTTAAGACTTCAGCATCTGAAGCTGAGGGGGACATGGTTCAGCCCATAGCACAGTGGTCTGGAATGACATTGCCGTTATCTATATCCACATAAAGATGCTTTCAGACACACCCCTGCTTACAATTTGGGCCCGTGTATAAAAGGCAGAAGAGCCCAGAAGTGGAAATCCGTGGTGCCAGGAAGTTCTGCCAGCTTGAAGCCCTGCATCCAGGTCCTTTTCACGGGGAGGACCTAGCGGGGTGTGTCCCAGCTGCTGGACGCTCTGAGCAGCCCCCAGCCCAGGGGTCTCTGCCTGCCCATGTTTATGGCCCTGGCCCACTCCGGGACTTCTCCTTCTGACGCTCAGCAAACCGCACTTCGCTGTCCACGAGGCACCCGTCAAACATTCGGAAAACCCACCCCACAGACTGAAATAGAAACTCATTTGTTTACCGGAGTGTGACAAAAGGAGGGAGGTATTTAATTTTGGAAGGAGCTGAGCCAGCTTTTTTATCGGTCTTTTTTTTTTTTTTTTTTGGCCATGCAGGCGGCACACAAAAATTTCAGGGGGCCAGGGATTGAACCCAAGCTACTGCAGTGACAAGTGACAGCGCCAGATCCTTAACCGCTGCACCACGGGGGAACTCCAGGGTTTTTTTTTTTTTTTTTTCCTGGCACAAAATCCTGCCTAGTAAACTCCCAAAATGGGCTTCCTTCTTACCCACCCACCCACATTTTGGATGGGCTCATTCTCTGTGGTTAGGGGGCGCCATGTACACTGTGGGGTGTTGGCAGCATCTCTTCCCCTTAGCATTCGATGCCAGGGGCACCTGCTCCACTTGTGCCAACCAAAAATGTCTCCAAACATGGCCAGGGTCTCCCGTGAGAAGGACTGATGTGAATAAACCGCAGAGAAAAACAGGAAGGGTGGAGGGCGTGGCCAGTGTCCTGGCTTTGCCCTCTTTGTTGAGACTACGATAAGCTGTGGGCAGTGTGTGGATAATGGCTTGGAATGTTTAAGGTGGAGAGAGGGACCAGCAGAGAAGGTAAGTGTCCCCCTCAGCCGTTGGTAAGGGGGACAGGAGGCCAAGTTCTTTGGCTGTTGAATCAGACATCTCCTCCACTGGCCCCCTGGGTGGCTTGGGGCTGCAGGTGACAACAGAGGGACCTCAGAGAACAGGTGGCGTCTTCGCCCTCCTTCTTGTTACCGAGCAGGACCCCTCGAGGCCTCCCCAGAGTGGAGCCCCACTCATGTCCTCCACCTGCCTTTTTATAAAAAACTTTAGTCACAGAACCAATTTAATCAGAGAAGCAAAAAAAAAAAAAAAAAAAAAACCCAAAAAAACAACAACAAAAAACAACAACAACAACAACAACAACAAAAAACAGAGAAAAAAGAAACAGCAATAATAACTTAGCCATTCAACAAAGTCAAGGACCTTTGGTTCTTCTTCAAGGACCATAGATAATATTCTGAGCTGTGTCCTTGGGGCTATCTGGCAGGTGCTGAAGCCCCCACCAGGTGGAAGAAGTTAACTGTGTGCTGCCCACAAGCACCTAGACCCCAGACACACTGGAACCAGAAGGTTGGTGACGTGGACGCCCAATGACCTCACCACCAGCCAATCAGGAAAGAGTCCATGAGCTGACCACGCCCTGCTCCCCAAACACTATCAGACTCCTCACTGCCCCCTCCAAGGTGTGGGGGGGCACAGTCCTTGAGGCACTCGCCTGCTGTGTCCCCTCTTTGCCTGGCAGTTAAAGCTACTTTTTCGGTTTCCTCTAACTCTGTCCCTGCGTGTCTGTTTGGCGTTGGTGTACAGAGTGGCGGAGATTTCTGCCATCCTCTTCTCCTAGGATACTCTGGGGGTGCTGCCCACATCTGTAAACTCTGCCCCCGGCACATGCCGCCCTCCCTCAGCTCGTCATGCATACTTCCGGACTCAGGGCCTTTGCACAGATGCTTCACCCTCACCCGAAGCTTTCCTCCTGTTTTTGCTCTCTGAGGTCTCAGCTTGGCTGTAGCTTCACCACCCATCTAAAACCACCCCCAGCCCTCCTGAGCACATTGCTTTGCTTTCTGTTCTTCACAGCCCTGTGTTTATCTGCAGAAGGAGATCTGGAGGCTCTCACTTGAAGCTTCGCCTGGGCTGCCCCTGCCGGCCTCCTGTCTTCTGGTTTTTTACAATCAACAGAGTTTGCAAAAGTTCAGGTCAAGCTCCGGCTGGCTGTTCTCCATTCCAGAGCAAGGGACGGCCCTCGGCTTCCCAACCCCATCCCTGGAGCACCAGAGCAGTCTTTTCCTAGCATGCTCTGGGGTCTGCTTGTTTATTTCCGTGCAAGACTCCAACCACCCCTGCCTTCCAGGACCACAAAGTGGGTACGTTGTTGGGAGGGGATCTCCTGTGGCTTATCCTAGGGCTTCCAGCAGTTTTCTCAACCTTCTTTCTTCCTAGATTTTAAAGGAGGGCAGGGAAGCACGGGGGAAGGCCAATAAACTGGCGTTCGAGATACCCATGCCCAAGTCATTTTCCTGCCCCATGAGAGCATGTCGTCATGGCTGGTGCAATATGGCACCCAGCTTGGCATCTCAAATGGTGACAACCAGCCCCACCCAAGCCCCTTGCTCTTTGCACTGGATTTGCTCTGTATTATATGGCTGCACCCCCAGTTCTGACCAGAAAGAGACCTTCCTAATTAGGTGTCCTGGAGACCAGTGGTAACTGAGTTTCTTATCTGTCTTTCCCACCTCCCATGCTCCTAGGGTCCATTAACAGCCATGGTCTAGAAGTGTGAAGGAGAGGGGCTAAAGCCAACCAACAAAGTGTGTCAACATCCCTCCCAATTAGCCCCAATTCAGAAATCCAGAACAACCCGCATGTGAAAACCACGTGGCTGACTTTCTACTTGTAAAGCTGACCTGACGATTCAGTCTTGACTTGATCCAGACTCTCTCTCCCCGTTCTTACTCCTCCCAAGTCCATGCAGACACGTTGTAAAGAGAGAAAGGCAGCTCTTTAGATACAACGAATGAGATGCTCAGGAAAGATCTAGCCAAAAAAGATGATACTGTATTTAACAGGGATTATTTGGGGAATGTTATGTGGGGTCACTCCTCCAGCTGTATGTGTCTCTTAAGGTGTAATTCTGAAGTGCATGACATGCCTTAAAAAGAAAGCAGGAAAATACATAGGCCAGGGGTGTTTATGACCTGTGCGGTCACGCCAGAGACTCTTTGAAAAATGAGGTTTTCCGAAGACCTTTACTCTAATGGCAAGAATAAAAGAGCTTTCTTTTTTCTGGAAACCTCAAACAACAGAATAGTTCTTTTGAGGTTTGTGGTTAGCCCAGCTCGTGGTCCTTCATGGGCACACGAGAAGCCTGTTATTAGGAGCAACCTGGCTTTATGGGAGCTTATCAAAAATTAGCACACACACAAAGCACTTCAACGCTTGGTCTGGCCACGCAGTTGACAACCAAGCCCAGAGCAAGCAGTCTGGAGATTAGTCTTAATTTTACGGCCAAGTCGGAGGGCCGTAGGTCTTTGAACACTCCTTAGCGGACCGTTTATGACACGGGAACAAAGGGTATCTTACCTTGTGTAACGACTGCAGTGACTTAAAACACATCTCGGGAGCCATCCAATTTCTACAGTTGAGACTTTTTTTTTCCCAGGGAGGCTGGCTGCACCTGCCCGCTGCCAAGACCGCCCACTGCATAGAGGTAGAAAACCACCTCCCTCCCCTGGAACCGTGCCCATTCCGGATGAAGGAGGCCTTAGGTTGGCATGTCTTAGCTTGAAGAACCAGGGACAGGGCTATTTCTGGAGCCGTCCCCTTCCTAAGATCAGAAACCAGTTGGGGGAAGCTTTGGGCATGGGTATTACTCAAGGTCTCCTCCAGAGAAAAGGGAACTTTGTGGGTGCGAGGGGCGGTGGGGAGGGGAAAACACACATAAGCAAAATTTTCCATTCTAACCATTTTTCAGTGTACAGTTCAAGAGCATTAAATATATTCACCTTATTATACAACCATGACGACATCCATTCCCAGAACTTCTTCATCTTCCCCAACCCCAGCTTCTTGTGCATTAAACATGAGCTCCCCACTTCCCCTTCCCCAGTCCCTGGGACCTGCCATTCTTTCTCTTTCTTTTTTTAACTTATTTTATTTTTAATTTTATTTATTTATTTATTTATTGTCTTTTTAGGGCCACACCCGCAGCATATGGAGGTTCCCAGGCTAGGGATCAAGTTGGAGCTATAGCTGCCGGCCTACACCACAGCCACAGCAATGCAGGACCCTTAATTCACTGAGCAAGGCCAGGGATCGAACCTGTGTCTTCATGGATGCTAGTCAGAGTCATTTCTGCTGAGCCACGACGGGAACTCCTATTCTATTTTTTTAATTAATTTTTTTTCTTTTATTTTTAGAGCTGCACCTGCGGCCTATGAAAGTTTCTGGGCTAGGGGTTGAATCCCAGAGCTGCAGTTGAGGCCTACGCCACAGCCACAGCAACACCAGATCCAAGCCATGTCTGTGACCTACACTGCAGCTCATGGCAATACTGGATTCTGAACTCACTGAGTGAGACCAGGGATCGAACCCACATCCTCAAGGACAGTATATCAGGTTCTTAGCCTGCTGTGCCTCAGTGGGAACTCCCCGCTATTCTACTTTCTGTCTCAGTGAATTTGACTATTAATTCAGAGCAATGAAATTATATACTATTTGTCTTTCTTTTTTTTTGTCTTTTGTCATTTTAGGTCCCTACCCGTGGCATGTGGAGGTTCCTAGGCTAGGAGTCTTATCAGAGCTACAGCTGCTGGCCTACACCACAGCCACAGCCACACGGGATCCAAGCTGTATCTTCGACCTACACCACAGCTCATGGCAACGCCAGATCCTTAACCCACTGAGCAAGGCTAGGGATCGAATCTGCATCCTCATGGTTACTAGTTGGGTTTGTTAACCCCTGAGCCATGATGGGAACGCCACTATTTGTCATTTTGTGACTGGCTTCTTTCATTTTCGTAATGCCCTAAAATTCATCCACGTTGTGTCAGAATTTCACCCCTTTTTATGGCTGGATAAAACCTCATCGAGTCTATCTACTACATTTTGCTTATTTATTCATTCATCTGTCAATGGACATCCGCCAAAAAAAGAACTTTTCATATTATTAGTTTGTGCATGGGCATGACTTATTCTAAAGAGCATTATGCAACTTACCTAAATATTTGCCCAATCTCTTTAATCCGATGGAAAAAATAGACCATGAAAGACAAAAGTGAATAGGCAAATAGCACGTATTTAAGTAATACCAAGTATGTAAACAGGAGTGTTATTTTCCCCCATTTTTTTTTTTTGTTCTGGAAGAATATTCAGGGTACAGAGTCTACATTTCAAAAATAGAATTTATGAGTCTAATCATATTAACTCAACAGGGAGCAGAGATGCCAAAACAGCTCTGTGAGTCATTCCTTGGATTCTAAAAGGAATTAGTTTCAGACAGGAGTTTTCTCTTCTTTGAGGTTTGTTTTAAGAAGTTCCAAAAGCAAACAGAAAAATAGCAAAATGCCTGGAGCCACAGATCTCAAAGCAGCTCTTCCAAAGAGCAGCCCTGATGCCTGAAACCAGGGGCTGGCTCTGGCCGCAGGGGAGTCCGTTCCTTGGGTGGTTCAGGCTTGTCAACCCTCTCCCCTGTGTTGTGGCTCATGAGAGACCTCTATTTGATTTAGGAAAGCATGATGCAGAGGGAGGTGGGGGTGGGTGGAGGAGGGGAGTATGAGAAAGGACACAAAAGGATCCAGTGGTTTTGAAAAGCCATCATCTTTTTTGAAAATAAGTCCCATTCAGTAGCACAAGATGATTTACTGATTTCCCTGTTTCTAGTTATCAGCCAAAGTCAAGAGCAAGCTTAAATTGAGGGCTTCAGTGTGTTGCTGCAGAATTACATCATGTAGCCACTGAGCGAGCCAGTGTTAGCTGCTAACTTCCTGGTCTCGGAGGCACCCTCCCCTTTTCCTTCCATGGGTGCCATCTTGGATTTTTGTCTTGTGTTTAAGCCATCGCTGAATTGTCTTAATGGCTCATCCTTACCCAATCCCTCTGCTGGGGGTACAAAACTCCTTTGTCAGGAATAAACAAGCCCATGTCTACACCACCACAAACACCCTGGTAAATCAGAGTGGATACACTTTGGGTTGTCCGAAACCTGCAAACAACAGAGAAGGTATGCTTTGGTGACCTCCATCTTCTAATCTGGGTAGGCCAAATGTGCTGCTAACTTTAGTGTCTTCTTTTTTCCATGATCAAGTGAGTTTAGTGATCAAATAAATTAGGGAAATATTGGGTTAACCAATGAGAAATATGCACATTTGCAGTAAGACTCACCAGAAATTTAACGTGCATTGGGAGTCTCCAAGAGACTGATAAGAGGTGACACATTTTCCAAATGTATTTAATTATTAAACCCCTGTTATCAAGGAACACCTGGAATAGTATTTCAGAACGCACTTAAGAAAACCCCAATTTGAAAAGAATCTGAAAAAGATGGCTGTGTGTACTTGTATAACTGAATCACTGTTGCACAGCAGAAATTATCACAACACTGTAAATCAACTATACTTCGAAAAACTCGAAAAAATGAAAAAAAAAAGAAAACCCCAAGGTAGATATCTGTTAAATTCAGTAATTTAATACCCTGTCTAACCCACAGTAGGTAATCAACGTAATACCAATAATGCTTCAGGAACCACATGTTCAAGGCATCAGTAATCCTGGATTCTCTTTCCCCACCCATCCTGAGGTCTCTCGATTTTGGAATTAAGCGTAGTCTTCATTTTTAGGTACAGGGAAAACAACAGAGAGGGAACGGGAGAAAATGGTGGACTTTTCAATGGGAAAGTTTGGGAACTCCTGTTGCATGAAAAAAAAGCAGAGGGAAAGCAATGAGCCATGAGGATGTCCTGGCAGAGGGGCAGATCTGGGCAGCAGAGAAAGGCTCAAAGAACTGAAAGGTGAGACCCTGAGAGAAGAATGGAGAAGGAGGGTGGGAAGAAGTAGTACTGTGTGTGGCAATGGAGTCTTTCTTTGGTCTGTCCAGAAGCTTCCTTTGCTCTTTGCTTTATTCTTTGCCTGCTGGGTTGTTTGATTTTTGAATCAGAAACTGTCCTAAGCCTGGCTGTGGGGTACCAGCAAATCAACCTGACTTACTGCGAGTTTCACTGAAAACAATACAGTTTACTATTATTCTTATCATCATCCATCCATAGGTAGGTCTTGCTTGCTCTTCCCAAGATTGGAATTAGAACAATTGATCTAAGTATTGGCTACCGTGATTGAGTCAAATGCCAAAGACCCGGAGTCCCTAATCTATAGTGAAGAACTGGCCAAGGAAAACCAAAGCCAGATAATCCAAGGGATTCCCTTTCCCAGGGTCTTAGGCAGCAAGATGAGTGTTTGTTTCTAGCAGGTAAACGTCACAGGTCTCCTCCAGTCACAGCCCAGGTATCTCGATGCAGGAACACCTCCAGGGTAGTCAGAGCAGACCCCAACCTGCACGGCTGTTTCTCCTCCCTTCCCCTACAAAGAAAAATAATGTGCAGACTGGTGCTTCAGCCATGGTTAGATTCCAAGAGTAAGTCTGAACCCAGGGGTTCCTCCCAACTTTTTGAACTCAAACAAGTGCATTTTGTTTCTTGCTTATAATTTCCGCCTAAAGCATCACTGCAGGTGACCCCAAGGCCTGCTTTGAAATCAGTCTCCAAAGCACAAAAGGATTCTTTTTGCACCTTTTTTCTTCAAGGGACTTACAAATCAAGATCTGATAAGCGCAGTTGATGATTAAACATAATGAGCTGGCTGCAGGGAGGGCTTTGATTTGCTTTGACAAAGGCTCTTTGAGCTCAGTTGAAAACCAGAATCTGGCTTTTTTTTTTTTTGTTTGTTTGCACGTCTCAGCCTTTTCAGTTGGAGACCTTGATTGAAGCCTTCAAAGGATGGAGGTTTGCTGGAAGGTTCTGTAAGTTGAGGCATCTGTCCTTGGTGCAGATGGCTGAGGGGTCTACATGAATGGTCATCTGGCCACCTTGGAGAGCACCTGGTGATGGCCTCGGTCAAGGGCGTTGGAGGAAATGATCTCTATATGATGTATCTTTCCATATTTTATTTTAAAAATTAGAATAGGTTTAAAAAAAAACAGAAGGGGTCCAAGAGGAGGAGGAATATCAGAGAAGTGACATTATGATGCTTTAATCCTGGAACAACCAGTTTCGAGTGGACTTTCTAGCAAAGGTGGTATCAGATAGATTTTTCCTTTCCTTATTTATCCGTGTGTCTATTTCTGTCATAACATTCCCTGGTGCTGACATGGGAGCTTTTTGAGATGCGCGGTCATGGGCACCCCTAACCAGAGAGGCTGACATAGCCAGCGCGGCGGGGGTGGGGGCAGAGGGCTCTTTAAACAAATCCTCCCTTTGTTTTGAAAGTGAGACATGGCAGGGGAAAAAGAAATCAACCAGCTTAGAAAGGATCATCTTAGAAAATAAGAGTTCGCTGCCCTCCCTCTCCACTGCGGTCTAGCGCCACAGAAATAACCATTTTAAACGCAATTTTCAACTCTTTCTGTTCCTAGTCCTTATGATAATTGCTGCCAGGTTGCTAAGTAAAATATGTGCACCAGTGGGAAAAAAGACCCGTTTTGGGCAATACCTATAGACTTGTTGTCATGGGAGATGAAAATGTCCTTCTCTCCCACCAGTGTAATTATTACACAATGTGGGTTTCTCAACTGGTTGACTTTGTAAGTTAAACTGATGGCGTTGTGGCCTCTTCAAGGGTCTCTTAGGTCCTCTGTTTGCAAGATTCTGGTGTGAGTGTGCCCTGACTTAGCTCTCCCCTCCCCCTCCTCCTTCTCCCCTCCCAGCCTCTCCCCACCCACCCTTCCCCCCGCCCTAGGTATCTCGCTGGCTTTGGAACCCTTGTCAGCTCTCACTTACCCCCTTTGTAGAAGCCAGACCTCTTGCCCTCCCTTCCAAAGAAGAAGTGAATTGCACAGCCTAACTTCTCTTTCGAGTTTCCTGGCTTAGGGCATTTGGAAAGGCCTAGAACATACCATTTCAGCAGATGGCGGTGATGCACGTGGCCTGAAAAATGCACTCCAAATCCTAGAGAACAGGTGACATGAAACAGCAGTTCCCAGCTGGACAAGGACGGCCCCAACCCAAGAAGATAACGTGTGGTGATCATTTTGCAGCCGAACTGACGGGAAGGGAAATCTCTTTTGTTCAAAGATAGTTAAGGGCTAGACGGCCGTCCTTCCCCAAATATTTACTGAGCTGGTTCTGACTGTGTAGAATGCATTTCCCTTTTTATTGTGAGCTTTTTTTTTTCCCCCTAAAATTTTCAGATGCTTTTACATATTTCTAATTCCAGGAGTATTTATTCAGTGCACTGTTTCAAGATAAAGTTCTCCAGAAAGGGATGCAACAGGCCACGGCCTGTGTTGGGTGGGAGGCTGCTCGCAAGCACCTCTGGTGTTGAAGCAGAAGGCGGGGAAGGCCTTTGATTTCTTTCTGACTTCCATGTGGACCAACAGGCCAGGAAGACTGGGGGCAGCTTGGCTATAACATAAGCTCATCTTCCTTCAACCCTTCCTTTCCTTTCCCTCCTCCCTTTTTTCTTTGATCAATCCTCTTTCGAACTAAAAGATCTAGAAAACAAAACCCAACTGTTAACAGCCTTGCAGGCATCCTTTTGAGTAGCTGCAGTAAATGAAATAACCAAGGCATCATGGTGTTTCCTCCCCGATGGTACATGTTTTTTCTCTTTGCTGACTTACCATCCATGTAGGCTTCTTTAGGGAGGTGCCTGTCAATGTCCTTGGCCCATTTTTGTAGTTGGGTTGTTTGTTTTCTTACTGTTGAGGTTGTGAGTTTCGCGTATAATTTGGCTAACAGTCCTTTCTCGAATGTGTCTTTTGCAAATAGCGTCTCCCAGTCCAGGATGTGTCTTCTCTTTCTTTTGATGCTGCCTTTCACGGGAACAGAAGTTTTTCGTTTTACTGTAATCCAGTTGATCAGCGATGCCTCTCCTGGATCACGCCTTTGACGCTGTACCCAAAAAGGTCATCGCCCCCATACCCAAGGTCGCCTGGATTTTCTCTTATGTTTTCCTCTAGGGGTTTTATAGTTTTGTGTCTTTCATTTAGGCCTGTGGTCTAATTTGAGGTAATTTTTGTGAAGGCTGTAAGATCTGTGTCTAGATTCGTTTGTGTGCAAGTGGAGGTCCAGCTGTTCCTGCACCATTTGTTGGAAAGACTGTCTTGGCCCCATTGTGTTGCCTTTGTTCCTTTTGTCAAGTCAGTTACTGTATGACATGGGTCTGTTTCTGGGCTCTGCATTCTGTTCCATTGACCTATCTGTCTGTTCTTTCTCCGATACCACACCATCTTCATTACTGTAGCTTTAGACTTGAAGTTGGGTTGGTTGAATCCATCCTCTAACTTTGTTCTCTTCAACCTTGTATTGCTTCACTCTGGATCTTTCTTTTATTGCTATTTTTTGCCTTTTTTTTTTTTTTTTGCTTTTTGCTTTTTAGGGCTGTACCTGCAGCATATGGAGGTTCCCAGGCTAGGGGTTAAAAAAATCGGAGCTCTAGCTGCCAGCCTGCACCACAGCCACAACAATGTGGGATCCAAGCCACAACTGCAACCTACACCTCAGTTCACAGCAATGCTGGATCCTTAGCCCACTGAGCGAGGCCAGGGATCAAACTCGAGTCCTCATGGATATTGGTTGATTCGCTACCACTGAGCTGCAAAGGGAACTCCTTACTCTGGATCTTTTGAGGTTTTCCTTTTGTTTTTTTCTTTTAGGTTTTATTGAAGTATAGTTGATTTACAATGTTGTGATAATTTCTGCTGTACAACAAAGTGATTCAGTTACACATATACACCCATCCATTCTTTTTCAGGTTCTTTTCCCAGATAGATGATCATAGGATATTGGGTAGAGTTTCCTGTGCTAAACAGCAGGGCCCCTCTGGCTAGTTATTCCATATACCTCCGTGTGCATATGTCAATCCCAACCCCCAGATGATCCTACCCCCTCCCTGTCCCCTTTGGTAACCAGAAGTTCGTTTTCAAAGTCTGTGAGTCGGTTTCTGTTCTGCAAATAACTTCACCTGTATCCTTTCTTCAGATCCCACATATAGGCGATATCACATGATGTTTGTCTTTCTCTGTCTGAATGGGTCTTTTGACTCTCCACATAAAATTTATCATCATTTGATTTTTCGAAGGTGCATAAAAAAAAAAATCCAGGGGCAGAGAAAAGTGCCTGTTAGAGCCAGAAGTTTGCACGTGACCGCTCGTTGAATCTTTACAACAGCCTACCAGGGAGGTATTCTCGTAGGTTTAGAGATGGTGGTGACAAACCTAGAAGAGGTTCACTAGCAAGAGAACAGCAGAGGCCGAATTTGAACCCTCGATACTACAACCAGTTGCCACTGAGAACACCCACCCAACACATACCTTCACACAAGAACACGTAACTAACTCCACCTGGTTGTGCAAATAATATGAACTCCTTGCATCCATCTGCGTTCATTCAAGCTCACGTTCAAGTCACTTTGACCTAAATACAATGCACCTGTTAAATGGTGTCCTTGAAGGGACACCCTGCCTAGTACTGAAAATGCCCACAGCAGCATATGGAAAAGGGCATTAGTTCCTAATCCCTGTTGAGGAAAAATGAAAATGGGCATACATTTCCGGTGAAGGGCTCAGAATAATGTCCTGGGTAATACTCATTCTTTCTTCTGAAGCTCTTCTGCAGGCTGTGTCTAGCTGCTTCTCTTGCAGTGTCTCTTTCTGGGTTCAGAGTTCTTGATCTTCTCTTTAATGTTTTTTAAAAAAATAGGTGGGGAGTTCCCGTGGCTCAGCGGTTAACGAACCCGACTAGCATCCATGAGGACGTGGGTTCCATCCCTGGCCTCACTCAGTGGGTTAAGGTTCTGGCTTTGCCGTGAGCTGTGGTGTAGGTGGCAGATGCAGCTCGGATCCCACATTGCTGAGGCTGTGGTGTAGGCCAGCAGCTACAGCTCTGATTGGACCCCTAGCCGGGGAACCTCCATATGCCACCGGTGTGGCCCTAAATGACCAAAAAAAGGGGCGGGGTTGGTTTTCTGTGCTTCACTTAATATGCTAAAATAATCATTGAGCCCTAGGACCAGCAGCTAGCCCAAGCTACCAATAAAGAAGCCAGTCTCATTTGTGTTGCCCTTGGCTTTGAGTTGCAGGGTTTCTTCTTTTAAACTTCTTTGTAGATGTGTGGATCAGGAGAGGGATGGGGTCCCAGAAAGCTGCCTCTACCAAGTAAACATTCTTTTTAAAAAAGTTTTTTTCTGGTCTTACCTGAGGCATGCAAAAGTTCCTGAGCCAGGGATCAAATCTTCACAGCAGTAAGCAGAACCATAGGAATGACAATGCCAGATCCTTAACCCACTGAGCCACCAGGGAACTCCCTTCCTTTTTTTTAAATTTTATTTTTTTTAATTGACGTGTAGCTGATTTACAATGTTTATTAGTTTCAAGGGTACCTCAAAATGATTTTGTTATACGTATATAGAAATATATAATTTTTTCATTATCAGTTATTATAAGATATTGAGTAAAGTTCCCTGGGCTATACAGTAGGTCCTTGTTGCTTATCTGTATACAGTAGTGTGTATCTGTTAATCCCAAACTCCTAATTTGTCCCTCTCCTCATTTCCCCTTTGGTAACCATAAATTTGTTTTCTATGTCTGTGAGTCTATTTCTGTTTTGTAAATAAATTCATTTGTATTATTTTTTTTTAGATTGCACATATAGGCAATATCATATGATATTTGTCTTTCTCTGTGTGACTTCATTTAGTACAATAATCTCTAGATTAATCCATGTTGCTGCATATAATGTTCTTTTCCATAGTGAGACAGTGAGCTCCGTCGTCTTTCCAGTTCTACGGACCAGACCCGCTGAAGCCAAAGCCTGTTGTACATCACTCCTTTGGAGGGCGGAAGGGTGCCTGCTACTAAATAGGGGTTTAGACTAGGAAGATGTGGTATATACACAATGGAATACTACTCAGCGATGAAAAGGAACAAAATAATGCCATTTGCAGCAACATGGATGGAGCTAGAGACCCTCATATTAAGTGAAGTAAGTCAGAAAGAGAAAGACAAAAACCATATGATATCACTTATATCTGGAATCTAATATATGGCACAAAGGAACCTTTCCACGAAAAGAAAATCATGGACTTGGAGAACAGACTTGGGGTTGCCAAGGGGGAGTGGGATGGACTGAGTGTCTGGGATTAAAAGATGCAGACTCTTGCCTTTGGAATGGATGAGCAATGAGATCCTGCTCTATAGCAGTGGAAACTATGTCTAATCACTTCTGAGGGATCTATACATGTATGTGTAACTGGGTCAACATGCTGTATAGTAGAAAATTGACAGAACACTGTCAACCAGCTATAATGAAAAAAAAAAAAAGAACTTCCAATTTATGCGAGTTTTCCCAGTATTCTTCCCATCCATGTGAGCAATATAAATTTCCATTTTTTTTGCTTAAATAAATAAATAGGGGTTTAGGAGTTTCCATGGTGGCTCGGTGGATTAAGAACCTGACTAGTATCTATGAGGATGCAGGTTCGATCCCTGGCCTCGCAGAGTGGGTTAGGGATTCAGTGTTGTTGCAAGCAGTGGTGTAGGTTGCAAGTTTGGTTTGGATCTGGCTTTGATGTGGCTGTGGTATAGGCCGGCAGCTGCAGCTCTGATTTGACCCCTCACCTGGGAACCTCCATATGCCACAGGTGCAGCCCTAAAAATAAATAAATAAATACATACATACATAAATAGGGGTTTAAATTGGGGAAGAGGAACACTCAGGATCAGCCACCCGGAAAAAAATAACCACGTGGGAACGCAGGTCTTTGAGGGTCTTCCACATGAGAAGATTCTCTTTCTCTCCCACCAGCATCAAACCCATCCCCCAGCGGTGTGATCACGTGGTGGGTCTGGCTCTCAGGTGTGGACAGAGCCATCTGTGTGAGGAGCTGGCAGGCGCTCTCTGTCGCCATGAATCACTCCTGCAATGACAAGTGGGTGGACTGAGGCCAGGAGCCCTGCCTCGGCCCCACAGGGGGAGCAGCAGAGCTCCCCGCCCCCCGCGCCGCCATGCCCCGAGACCCTCGCCGTGGGGCCCCCTCCTCACAGCGGCGGAGGCCAGCCTGGCTCATGGCACTTGGCTGCAGGCAAGAGGCCAGCAGGCTGTGTCACCTGAGAGGTGACCTCACATGGGCAACCTCCAGTCCCTGCTTTTCCTCCTTCCTTAACCCCAGCATCCGAGGGCGGTGCCGGCCTTCTGACCTCGCCTGACCTCCTTCCCCAGAGCCACGGGTCAGAGCCAGGGCTGCTGTCCCCGCGGCTGTGCCACTGGCCTCACCAGGGTGGGGTGGGGGTTGGGGAGGGTCATTAGTTAATGCGTGTGGAGCTCTCTGAAGATGCTGAGTGCTCCAGACATGCTGCTTCTCCCCGCCCCCGCGCTGAGAGAGGACAGGTGCTGGATGTCCCCGCAGACTGTGGCTCCCATGGTCCCTTCTTTTCTTTGCCGTGGACGCCTAATGGCCTGAATAAATCATACGGCTCCTCTCGTTCCTGACAGGTGGTGGGGGAGAGGGAGAGGGAGAGAAGCGGGTGTGTGTATGCGTGTGTATCGGTGTGTGTGTGCCTGGGTGTGTGTGTGTAGTCTGTATGTGTATAGTGTGTGTATGTAATATGTGTGTACTTGTGTGTGTGTGTGTATCTGCGTGTGTGATGTATGTGTGTGGTGCGTGTATATGTGCGTTTGGTGTGGGTGTGATGCGTGTGTCTGGTGTGTGGTATGTGTGTATCGGGCTTGTACCTGTGTGTGGTGTGTATGTGGGGTGGAGCGTGTGTACTTGTGTGAGTGTGGTGTGTACGGATGCGTGCGTGTGTGATCTGCGTATGTGTGTGTATATGCGTCTGTATGTTTTTGTTGTGTGTGTGAGGATGTGTCTGGCGTGTGTGCACCTGTGTGGGGTGTGTGTGTGTGTCAGATTGCGATGTGTGTGTACATGTGTATATATGTATCTGTGTGTGCTGTGTGTGCACCTGTGCTCTGGTATGTATGGGGGGGGGTGCCCGCGTGTGTGGTGTGTGTGTGTGCGGTGCGCGCCCTCCAGGCACCTGCGTGTCCTGGTTGGGCGGCGGGGGAGGGCGGGATGCTGGTGGGAGCGGCGGCCCTGTTGTAGGTGCTGTGCTCCGCGCAGCCTTGAACTTTTGTTCCCAGAACGCCGCCCCCGCGGGGCCGCTGCCAGCGCTGCCGCCCACGCCGCTCAGTCAGGCCAACGTGAAAGGAGTTAGCTTCCAACTGACAGGGAGTTCTGATTTATTATTTTTTTAAAACAATCCCGAAGTGCTGCTGCTCTTGTCTTTCTCCCGATTTCTGCAGCCCTTTATCCGCATCCCCCTCCTGCCCCAGGAAAGGGTCGCAGCCACCCTGTGCTCCTCTGGCCACCCCGTGCGCAGGTGGGTGGCTGCTGTCACTTCCCACAGATGCTGCAGGGGCGGTGCCTGGAGTTTCCCCCCCCCCATGAAGCCTCAGCCTCCGGAGGCTGGACTGCTCGGTAAATGGGGCCTTGGAGGGCAGAGGGCAGCGTGCTGCTGCCTTTCACACAAACCCAGAGCTGCTGCTGCAGAGCAGCGCTGGTGCCCCCCTTCCCCAACCCGACCTTTCCTGCACCCACCCACCCTCTGGAAAGCTTGGCTGGTGACTCCAGAGGCCAGGGCTGGCCCTTGACAGCCACCTTCTGCACCTCCTTTCTTTATTTTTTGTTAAATGTTATACTCCATTTATATTTATTATGAAGTATTGGCTATTTTCCTTATATTGTATAATATATCCTTGTAGGTTATTTATTACATATATACAAGGGTTTTAAAATTATTACTCAATGAATTTTATTACATTTATAGGTGTACAACGATCATCACAACCCAATTTTATCACATTTCCATCCCAAACCCTCAGTGCATCCCCCCAGTCCCCAACCTGTCTCATCAGGAAACCACAGGTTCTTCAAAGTCTGTGAGTCAGTATCTGTTCTGCAGAGAAGCTCATTGTGTCCTTTTTTTAGATCACACATGTAAGTCATAGCATTTGATGTTGGTGTCCCACTGTCTGACTTCATTTAGCATGATAATTTCTGGGTCCATCCATGTTGCTGCAAATGCCGTTATTTCTTTCCTTTTAATGGCTGAGTAATATTCCATTGTGTATATATGTACCACTTCTTCTTGATCCACTCCTCTGTCGATGGGCATTTAGATTATTTCCCTCTCTTGGCTGTTGTATACAGTGCTGCAATGAACACTGGAGTACATGTGTCTATTTAAGCCATGGCTTTCTCTGGATAGATGCCCAGGAGTGGGACTGCTGGATCAAATGGTAATTCTATTTTTAGTTTCCTGAGGAATCTCCATACTGTTTTCTGCAGTGGTTGCACCAGTTTATAGTCCCACCAACGGTGTAATGAGGTTTCTTTTTCTTCACACCCAGCACGTACTGTTTGTAGACTTTTTGATGATGGCCCTTCTGGCCGGGGTGAGGTGGTACCTCATTGTGTGTACCTCCTTTCTGCTTCAGGGGCCACAAGTGCAAAGGCCCCCTGGGGCTTCTTTTCCAAAAATTCAGATATAATCTCCATGCCATAAAATTCACCATTGAAACCACTCGAAAATATACAATTCCGTAGTTTTGAGTATAATCACGAAGTCCTGCAGTCATCACCACTAATTGTGACAGCAGTTTCATGACCCCACCCACCCCCCAAACTCCAAAAAAAACCCTGTACCATTCATCAGCTGCCACTCTGGTCTCCCCCTCCATCTGCAGGCCCTGGCACGCACGCACTGCTTTCTCTCTCTGTGGGTTTGGCTATTGTGGATGTTTTGCATTAGAGGAATCACACAATACTTGTGATTGGCTTCTTTCACGCACCAGAATATTGTCAAGAGCCACCCATGTTGCTGTGAGCCAATGCCTCATTTCTTTCCGGGGCTGCTGGATAACCTGCCTCGAAAAGGCCAGAGCACGTGGTGTTTATTCATCAGCTGATGGGCAGCTGTGGCTTTTAAGCCACCAAGCTCCTCCTCCCCAAGATTCTGTTGTCTGCTCTTGGAATCCTCCAGTAGACATGGTGCCATATGCCCATCATCTTTTTTTTTTTTGTTTTTCTGCACAAATATCCAAAGGATACCTGGGTTGGAATATTTGAGTCACAGCGCCTGGCTCTGCCACAGATCGGAGGTCTCCATGGTCCCTGGCACCCCTCTGCCTCAGTTCCCTCCTCCGTCAAATGAAGGAATTGAAGCACATGTCCTTAGCATCTCTTCCGGCGCTAACATTTTAAGATATTTTAGCAAAGCCATTAGCATATTGCCTTTTGAAAAAAGGTAGAGAAAAGCAAGCTGCTGACTGTAATGATTAACCGCATCCATAACAGAAAATGCTTTTTAAATAATAACCTGGGTCAAGCCACCGAAGGCGTTTGTAACAGGTTTCCAAATGGCAGAAAATTACTGTGAGTGACAGGGACGGAAGGACAGGTCAAATTAAAACGACAATATATAACAGGAATAGGGAGTTCCCGTTGTGGTGCAGTGGAAACGAATCTGACGAGGAACCATGACGTTGAGGGTTCGCTCCCTGGCCTCGCTCAGTGGGTTAAGGATCTGGCGTTGCTGTGAGCTGTGGTGTAGGCTGGCAGCTACAGCTCTGACTCGGCCCCTAGCCTGGGAGCCTCCATATGCCAAGGGTGTGGGCGTAAAAATACAAATACACACACACACACACACACACACACACACACACAGAAATAAATACTAAGTGTAGTATTTAGCTCCAAACCTCAACAGAACAGCTACCAGCTGGGAGAAAGGAGGCCAAACAGTGCCCATTTTACAAAGGGCGTGTTTAGTTAACTCTAAATCTTATTACGAGACACCATGCGGTTGAGCTGTCCAAAAGGCCAGGTCATATTAATAGGAGTACAGTGGCTGAAACAAGGGAGGTGATACTGGTGAGCCCACCCCTGGTATGGCTGCCACATTCTCAGAGGAAGGCTGTAAGGAAAGGAAGCCTGGAGGAGGCTGACCAGATGGTGGAGCGTTCCAGAACCCTGCTGTATTAGGAAGTCCAGGGCTTTGGTCTGCACAGAGAAGCCAGGGAACACTTCAAACGCATGAAGGAACATCCCAGGACAAAGCCAGTTGACCTGGAGGGTGACTGGAGCCATGATGGTGGATCGCTACCCAGGGCAAGAAAGAATTTGGTTGCAGCAAAAGTCACGGAAATGTGGAGAGACAGACCACCTGCTGAGGGGCATTGCGGTGGAGCACCCACTTATCAGGGGCAGTGGCTGGGGACCATGGCCGGACTTCAAGGATGCTTTTCACGTATGGGATATGGATAGGTGGGTGGGGTCCAGAATCATGGGAGTCCTCTGTCACCAGGAGCTGCCAGTCAGAGAACCGGCTGGCTGCCTGGACTCTGAGTTTAGTCTATTTATGCAAATGCCTTGTTCTTCTTAGTCCCTGAAACTCCCAGAAGTAAATTACCTGCCGAGGCAACTGTGGATTAATCTGAGGCAATCAGCTATCTCCGAGTCTACCCAAGCCCACATTTGCATCAGATAGGGTGATTCATAGCAATTTGAAGTCAACTTTGAAGGCTGGGTTCTTCCTGAAACACCAGCTGGGTTGCCCTTGATGACGGATCAGGCACAGGGCTGGGCTCAGCATGGGATTGGCCAGGCCGGTTGGCGAGGCTGCCTTTTGCACCCTGAGAACTTTGGTTGGAGGGAAGGAAGCCTTGTGGCTGCTTCCTGGTCCCAGGTCTGGAAACCCTATAATGTCACACAGCTGGCCATGTCTCCACCCAAGTTGCCTTGGGCGTCCTTCTGCAGGCAACGCCTGTGGCCCATCAGCAGATGGCCTTGTCATATTGGAGCTGGCCCATGGTGGTCGCAAGGTCTGTGGTCATTTCATACTGACCCCGGTGGATTCCGTGATCCTGGGGCCCGGGTCTGGTTCTGCAGGTGCAAATGTTCCAAAGAGGGGTGCCTTTCTTCTGACACAGAAGTCCTTAAGTTCCAGAGTCACACATGGCCAAGGCGAGGTGACACTCCTTACCCTTTGGGTACCACACTCCCCACGGCATCCCAGATGCAAGTAACAGACACAGCCTGCGTGGGCTTGGGGGACAAGCCCGGCTGCTTTTCCTAAGGCGGGAGGCTGGCTATGGGGCAGATGTGCATTTCAGGAAGCAGAGGACCCCCTGCTGTCGGTTCTGTACAGCCCAGGGCTGCCTCGGCTCTTAGCTGGGACTCAGCCACCTGGAGGCCAGAATCACACATGCCTTCCTGTTTAGCAGACAAGGACGCCTTGAACCCTGGAAACAAAGCAACAGGCATGAGAGGACTCATTAGGCAAACACGGAGAGAACCTAAACGGGTGGCAGCACAAAGATCAGGGAAGCCCAGGCTCTCCTGGGAGCTCCCTGGGATCCTTGAGAGCAAGTGAGACCCGGAGATTTGTGTCTGGCCCGCGGCTGCGAAGTAAACGCTGTCGCAGGCTGTCTGGGGGCGTGGCCGAGATGAGGGGACGGAACGGGGCGGATTCAGCTCCATCACCCGTGACCGGAGACCTCCTCCGGCCTGGAGCATCTTGCTCAGAGGTGCAGTTCCCGCTAGCTCCGGACACACGGTTCCCAGTTCCTGGCACCGAACTGGATTTGGGACGCGTCCAGGAACATTCCTGCTCTCAGTGGGCCTGTCTTACCATCGAGCAGTGCTGGTCCACAGCAAGCCTGTTCCTTGTTGGTTCCCGGGGACCCGCCCCGCTGCAGGTGGACCTGGGAGGAGAGGTGCTCGCTCTGAAATGTGAACCCTGTCGACGCAGGGCCAACCGCCACTGCCCTGCAGGGCACACGTTCTCATCTAAACGGACCTCGGCTGCAGGGTTTGGGAGCGGGGAGTGAGGGGTGCTTCTGACAACCTTCCGCTCCCTCCTCAGGAGCCCGACCGCTGCGTCCTCTTCCCTCAACTCTCCCAGAGACAGAGCCCGCGGAAGGGAGGGCAGCAGGCAGGTCCCAAGACCCAGGGGTCTGGCTCGGAACCTCTGCCCCAGACACCCTATCTTCCTGCCTCCACCCCTCCCAGGTCTTCCTCCGCCACTTTCCAGGCTCCGTCCCTGCCCCCACCTTTCTAGTTCCCCTTGCCTTTGCTTTCCTGCTGAGAAAGAGAAAATCCAGGAATCTGGACTCAGACCCACGTTGCCTCCCCTCCTGGGGGATCCATGTGGCCTGTTGCCAATAGGGGGTTACCAGGTCGGAGAGTTTCAGTGCTAAAACCAGGACAGACCCTGGCAAATCAGACGGTTGCATCCCCCGCTTATCAGTTACTCCGTTGGGGTCTAGAAGAGTGATTCTTACAGTCTCTTTGGTCCTGGATCTCCTGAGAATCTAAAGGCCATGGGTTTCTCTTCCATAAAACATATAGAGGCCCTTAGACCCCATACCGCACATACATCTTCAGGGATGCTGAGGTCCCCTTCACAATTCAAGGGGGAATTTGGGGACCCAGGGACCTGTTCAGAGGCCCAGAGTAAAGATGCAGCACCGGGGAAGGGGGTTGGGTGCTGTGGCCAATTGTCTGGGCTCTGGGGACAGACGGATCACGTGTCGGGCCAGGCTCTGCCTTGTGAGCTGTGAAACCATATTTAAGTGTCCTAACCTCCCCAAGCCTCCCTCTTGCGTCTGTAAGACTGGAATTAGACCTGCTTCATGGGGGTGGAAAAGACTGTTAATAATACACAAGCAGTGTGGAATCCAGTGTCTGGCACACACGGATTCATGCACGCACCAATCTGTCCAGCACACACTGATTGAGACTTAGAGGTTATCTTACTAAGTAAGCCTGACGGAGAAAGGCCAACAGCGTATGACAGCACTCGTATGTAGAATCTAAAACGTTATACAAATGAACGCAGTTACAAAGCAGAAAGAGACTCACAGACACAGCAAAAAAACTTGTAGGTACCCAAGGGGAAAAACTGGAAGGGATAAATTAGGATTTGGGGATTAACAGAGGCACACCGCTATATATAAAATAGACAACCAACAAGGACCTACTTTGTAACAGGGACACCTGTGCGAATAGGTTATAGGAATAACCTATAATGGATGAGAATGTAAAAAAAATATATTTATATAGTATAGGTGTAATTGAGTCACTTTACTGTACTCCTGAAACTAACATCCCATTGTAAGTCAACTCTATTTCCATAAAAATTTCTAAAAAACATATGGAGCTGCTATGTGCCAAGAACGCTTTGGGGTTAGAGATCCTGCAGGGAACAAGACAAAGTCCTTGCCTTGGACAGCTGACATTCGAGTAGGTTAAGTCTTAATCAATAGTAGATGTTTTGATTCCTCTCATTATTAGCAACAGCTGGATTCAGAACTTAAGCAAATACATCCACTTTTAAGTGTACTCATGGCTGGGAAAAGCCTCCTGCCTACCTTTGTTAAAACACCGTAATGGCCTTTTTTCCCCCAATTTAATTTAATTTTTGTTTTATATTGGAGTAGAGTTAATTTACAATGCTATATTAGTTTCAGGTGTACAGCAAAATGATTCAGTCATCCATAGACCTATGTCCATTCTTTTTCAGATTTCTTTTCCCATATAGATTACCACTTAGTGGCCTTCACACTTTTATATCATATTTTTTTTTTTCCTACTGTTATTTGAAAGTAGCCAATCGGAGCCCTCACTGTCACATTTGTAATGAGGAGATTTCACTTCTTTCTTCCCATAGGTTACTTTAGGCCTCCCGTGACCTCTTGCTAAACTGTGATTTGAATCAGCAAACAGTTCTCATTCATCAAGAATTGACAAGGAGACCCACTGGGTCACTGAGGCCCTAAATAAATGCTGTAGGCACCAGCCCACCGACCCAGGCAATTCAGTCTAGGGTCTTAATAATCTGATCATTTTCTGTATTCTGGAAAATGATCAGATTATTTCCTGCTTTTCCTGCTCAGCTGAATGCTGTGGCCCAGAGAACAATTCCCACGGTTCTAATTTCAAGCTTGGCTCCATTTCCCCCAGGAATTCTGGGTGCTCCAGAAGCCAGCAAGGGAGGGGACAGTCCTGCCAGGCACTGGCCAATGTCCTCCTGCAAACGTGGGCAGGCGAGGCTGGCCTGAGGGCAGGATGGCAGCTGGAGAGGGTCTGGCCTGAGGCCCTGGCTCGCCTTTGTTGACGTCGGAGCCTCAGAGCTGGGCTGCTGACGTGTGCTGACTGGGCTGGCTGTTTACTAGATTGTTTTTTAACAGCTGCACTTCCAGTAAGACCTGAGAACACGCCACGACACCCTCATTTACAGCACTGAGCATGTCACTCAGGCAGCGTGTGGGCCAAGAAAGGGAGAGTCCAGGAAAGGTGAGGTTAGCTGGCAGTCAGGAAAGTCACCTGACATGGGGTAAACCAGACAGCTGTGTCAGCGCTGCCCGGGGATGCGCTGGGGGACTGTACCTTGGAGATGGTCCATTCAAGCAGAATTTCTTCTTGAGAAGGTCCACGTTGCCAAGCACCTTGGACTGGCTGTAAGAACTGGCCTGCGGTGGGCTGGCTTCCAGAGTGACACGGGCAGGTCCTTTCTTGTCCCTACCTAGGCTGTTCAAGTCACTGATGCCTTGGAGGGCAGGGGCACAGCCCAGGGGTGACGTGGGGGCTCCTGGGTTCTCGTCCTCCGTCTTCCTGGCCTTGGGACTGTGCGAAAGGCCTTCCCTTGTGAAGACGCAGGCTTGTCACGTGTTAAGCTGAGTCATTTGTGTCCCTGTCAGCTCTCGGTGCTGTTCTGAGCGTTTGTGTGATAAAGCACGCAGAACGCTTAGCAGAGCAGCAGGTGCCTGTGAGCCCTCAGTCCCCAGGAGCCCTCATCAACATCAGCTCCAGTGAAGAGCCTCGTGGAGGACTCGGTGTACATGGAGCACTGAGTGCTGGCCCGGGAGGTTCTGAGGTCCCGTCTGGCTGGAACATTCCATACCTGTGATCTAATTAAAAAAAAAAAAAAAAAAAAAAAGCCACTAACTCTCTTTCTTCTTCATGTTGGAAGTTAGCAAAGCTCCATTTCCATGTCACTAAGATTCCTCAAACATAGTCACCTTTTATTTATTTATTTATTTATTTATTTATTTATTTATTTTAGGGCCGCACCCGAGGCATATGGAGGATCCCAGGCTAGGGGTTGAATCAGAGCTACAGCTGCTGGCCTACGCCACAGCCACAGCAATGCCACATTCGAGCCATGTCTGCGACCTACACCACAGTTCACGGCAACGCTGGATCCTTAACGCACTGAGCGAGGCCAGGGATCGAACCTGCAACCTCATGGTCCCTAGTCGGATTCATTTCCCTTTCGCCATGACGGGAACTCCTAACTCTTTATTTAACACCATCTCCCTAAGGCAAAGGTCAAGCTGTCCATTTGGGATGAAAGATGAGGATGATGATAATACCAAAAAAAATAATATAAACTCCTCTCTTCTAGGCATTATCAGCTTGAAAAGCATTTTCTTTTAAAAAAGTGCTCGTTAATATCTGCGGTTTTTGTTTTGTTTTGTTTTTTGTCTTTTTAGGGCCGCACCTGTGGCGTATGGAAGTTCCCAGGCTAGGGGTTGAATCGGAGCTGCTGGCTTATACCACAGTCACAGCAGCTCAGGATCTGAGCCGCATCTGTGACCTGTGCTGCAGCTTGAGGCAATGCCAGGTCCTTAACCACTGAGCGAGGCCAGGGATCGAACCTGCAGCCTCGTGAATACTGCTTGGGTTCTTACCCGGCTGAGCTACAGCAAGAACGCCAATGTCTGTGTTTTTTTTTAATTGAATACTTTAAGTTATTTATTTTTGGCTGCACCCGCCGCATGCGGAAGTTCCAGGGCCAGGGATTGAGCCTGGGCCACAGCAGTGGCAAACGGGATCTTTAGTCCAGGAGGCCACCAGGAAATTCCTTGAAAAGCGTTTTCACGTGCTTTGTGTCATTTGGATTCTCCCGACAGCCCTGTGAATGTGAAAGGGACAAGTATTCCCAGGAGTTGCTGGTGAAGAAACAGGCTCAGAGCCACTAACTATAGTAATGTGGATAATCAGGGCAGAGGAGGGGACGAGACAGCATGTCCTTTGCCCCCAAATCCCTCGTCTTTCTACAGCAAAATGGTATGTATAGTGGCTGGCTTTTCTCAACCTGGAAAAAAACACAAAGGGGTTTATGATTTGTCTTTTCCCGTGGTTGCTTGGGAGGCTCTGGACACCCAGTCCAGGTGCACTGTTTGGGGGTGTGCCTGTCACCCCCGGCAGGGGACCCACTCCAAGGCTGGGGCTGCCCTTTCCAGGCGCCCTCCTCCAGGAAGCCCTCTGCAGCAGCTGCCTCCCAGGGAGGGGGTCCTGCTTCAGGTGTCAGCATTTCATTCCCTTCGGGGCCAGGCTGGCGGAGTCCTTCAGGAGACAAGAAATCCATGCGGAGGCTAGAGCTGCATCCAACCCAATTCTGCAAGGAGCCAGGGAGCTATCAAGCTCGGCCACTGGAGAAGCGCGATGTGGTTGCAAAGGCATCTGTGGCCAAGGGGACCTATAGAACCACCCAGACATTTCTTTTAACTGGAAATGACCAAGCCAGGAACGACAGGGGCAGAGACCACGGGACAGGGATGCGCTGCCGTGAGGCCTTTGCGGAAGCGCCCTGCCACGCCCTCCTGCGCAGATCCAGGACCTGGGAGGGAAGAGACGCAGGGACAAGTTCTATCAGGCGGCAGGGGGCCCTTCCCGGACGCGGTTGGCGTCCTGGACCCGCAGCCTCCGCCTCCTCCTCGCTCACACGTAGCAGCTTATCTTGGGTCTTGCTTTGGCTTAGAAAGCCTTTAATCTCCCAGGATCGTTTTAATGGATCAGCCTCTATTTTTATTCTTGGATGGCAAAGTGAATCGGAGACTCAGCCGCCGACTCCGCTGGACTTGTGGAGGCCTGTCCCCAAGCACTAAATTCCTTGCAGCTTCCAGCAAGTTAGGACAGAGCGGAGAGGCTGAAATGAGAACACCAATGGGGGGGGGGGCTGCTCTTAGCCGCGAGTCTGGTGCATAGTAGGCATGTGGCCTATATTTGCTGAAAACAAACCTTGAGGGGGCCCCTTCATTCGGGTTTTCTTGCCCTGCTGCACAGCACGAGGAACCCACGGCCCCGCCAGGTCGATTTCTGCATTGAGGGGCCCAATGCCTATGATTTTCCCAAAGTGAAATATTTCTGGATGTGGCTAGACGCCATGGAACTTTCTAGGCGTCATGCTTTTCTTTCCTGTGTGTGGTCACTCTCCAAAGGGAGCCCTGGAGGATGTAGCTATTCTGTTGAGCTTATGTGTCTTTTTTGCCTTCTTTTAAAATTTTTAATGTTTTATTTTATTGTCTTATTGAAGTGTAGTTGGTTTCTAATGTTATGTTGGTTTATAATGTTGTGTTAACGTCTATAGCTGAATCACAGCAGTGATTCAGATAGACAGACAGAATATAAATATAGAATATACAAGAATATACATACATATATGTGTGTATATATATTCTTTTTTTCAGATTCTTTTCCCTTATAATTTATTGCAGAATATTGAATAGACTTCCCTGTGCTATACAGTAGGTCGCTGTCAGGCATCTATTTTATACATAGTAGTATCTGTTAATCCCAATCTCCTAATTTATCCCAGCCCCCCCCCCCCCATTTCCCCTTCGGTAACCATAGACTGTTTTCTGTTTTTTTTTTTTTTGTCTTTTTGCTATTTCTTTGGGGCCACTCCCACGGCACATGGAGGTTCCCAGGCGAGGGGTCGAATCGGAGCTGTAGCCACTAGCCTACACCAGAGCCACAGCAACGCAGGATCCGAGCCGCGTCTGCAACCTACACCACAGCTCACGGCAACGCCGGATCGTTAACCCACTGAGCAAGGCCAGGGACCGAACCCGCAACCTCATGGTTCCTAGTCGGATTCGTCAACCACTGCACCACGACGGGAACTCCCATAGACTGTTTTCTATGTCAGTCTCTCTCTTTTGTAAATAAATTCCTTTGTATCTTTTTTTAGGTTCCACAAGTGATATCATATGATAGGTATGTCTTTTTCTATTTGCCTTCTTCTTGATGCTTATCAAAATCCATTCTGGACCCTGGAGAAATGGGATGTGGGTTGTTTCGGCTGCCAGAGCGCGGGAGCTGGGGAGTTACTGGAAACCCGTGGGGTTGCGAGTGGGGAGGCGCTTCTGTTTTAAGCTGTCAACACCCTCTTCAAACTGAAGCCTGGCGAGTCAGACTGTTGGGAAGGGGAGCGAAAGCAATGTGTCTTGAGTGGGGGCTGAAGACTCAGAGTCTGGGGCCGTGGGCATGTGGGGTGGTGTAGACAGGTCACCATAATCCCAGAGGTCCTGCAGAGAATGGCTGGCCATAGCTGTGGTCAAACACAGAAGCCCACAGGTCCCTGTCTGGCTCACGCAGTCCTGTGACAGTGCTGAGGCTTGACTCACACACCTGCCACGGCTGCCCCTTCTGAAGGCAAATGCTCAGCCCGTCGCTGAGCAGAGGGAAGCCTCTTTCACCTGCTCCTTGGTCATGGATGACCATGCCTCTGTGAGTCAGGATTTTCCAGAAAACAAGAGATATGTGTGTATATCCATATATGTGTAAAGAGGTTTTTTAAGCGCATTCACTCATGCAGTTAGGGAGGGCTGAAAAGTCCCAAGACCTGTGGCCTGCAAGCCACAGACTCCAGAAGAACTGGTGTTTCAGTCTGAGCGTGAAGGTTGAAAAAGGCCAAAGTTCTAGCTCACACAGTCAAGTGGAAGGGGCTCCCTCTTTTTTTTTGGTCTTTTTGCCTTTTTCTAGGGCCGCACCCACGGCATATGGAGGTTCCCAGGCTAGAAGTCGAATCAGAGCTGTAGCCGCCGGCCTACGCCACAGCCACAGCAACGCAGGATCCGAGCCGTGTCTGCAACCTACACCACAGCTCACGGCAACGCAGGATCCCTAAACCCACTGAGCAAGGCCAGGGATCCAACCTGCAACCTCATGGTTCCTAGTCGGATTCGTTAACCACTGCACCATGATGGGAACTCCTGAAGGGGCTCCCTCTTATTCCATGTTTTTATTCCACTTAGGCCTTCAGTGCTTTGCATGAGGGTTACCCATAGCAGGAAGTGCGATCTGCTTTACTCAGTCCACTGATTTCTTTTCTTTTCCTTTTTTCTTTCCTTTTTCTTTTTAGGGTCACACCTGTGGCATATGGAAGTTCCCAAGCAAGCGGTGGAACTGGAGCTATAACTGAGGCCTACACCACAGCCACGCAACACCAGATCCCAGCTGCATCTGCGACCGACGCTACAGCCATGGCAATGCTTGCTTCTTGACCCACTGAGCGAGGCCAGGGATTGAACCTGCATCCTCATGGATACTATGTCAGGTTCTTAACCCAGTGAGCCACAACAGGAGCTCCAATCAACTGATTTAAATGTTAATCACATCCGGAAACATTCAGAATAATATTTAACCAAATATCCGGGCACCCCAGGACCCCATCAAGTTGACACACAAAATTAACCAAAGACCTATACAACTCCCATCCTCGGAGAGACTGAGTTCTTGGAGGGTCCTGCCCAAACCCAGGGCGGCCATTGTGTGGGCTCAGTGGTGCCCTCTGAGTGGTCATAGAACTAAAACTCTAAGCAGGGACCGTAGCCATTAGCAAGGGGGGGTGGGGGTTATGGCCTCTTTTGTGGAGACATAGATGGAATCAGTTAGTTGGTACCACAAGGAGAAGCAGGAAGACATCCAGAGAGAAGTGGAGACCAATCAACAGGAGGGGATCCAGGCTAACGGGAGTGCCATGGGGGAGATCCAGGGGTGCCTGGTGCCAATGGAGCAGTAAGACCACACAGAACCCGGAGCTGCCTTCCCTTGTTCATCCTCTGTGGGGCCAGGAGCCCCTTCGAGTCTGTTCCCCACACGTGTCCTTTAGCACCAAATGGTTCCTGGAATAAACCACAAAAGCCCAGTTCTCAAGGTGAGCGGCGTGAGTCTTTCCATCACCATAAAATGAGATGATGCTTTATCCACCACACTCGACCATTGCACGCCAGTGACATGATTCTGTTCGACTTTTCAGATTGATTGGAGTCCAGGTTTAAGAAGAGCCTCACTCACACCCTTTCTGCTCCGCTTCCTTCTTTTGATGCTGGGTGAGAGAAGCAGAGGGGGGAGGAGGTACAGGATGGAGCTGGAGATCCATGCACCTGCTCACAGATTTCATGGGATGGAGACACGCGGGATCAGGGCTGCTTTCGACATTGGTTTCCCATTTGCTTTCACAGGCGCTCCCACCACCGAGCTCCCTGATCTGGTCTGTGATATTCTGCACAGCACTTACTGGTCTCCCCCGAGTGGTGGATGAGTGGGTGGGAAAGATGACCTAAATGCTTACAAGGACAATATTATAGTCATTAGTTATGTTAGCTAGAGGAGCATAGAAATACATACTCTTATGCACTTGATACATATTTTTCAAGCACCTGCTCTGTGACAGGCAGGGTCCCTAAGAGCTTGGAAGATGCCAGTTGAAGGAAACAAAGATTCCTGCCACGGGGCCCTTACGTTGTCAGAGGGGGAATAGGCAACAAACAATAAATATAAGAGGTAACAATATGATAAATAGTAAGTGTAATACAGTAAGGTAAGAAATAAAATAAAATGAGTAATTATCAAGGTATGTTGACGGTCTGAGTGCGCTGGAAAGAGCAAATCTAGAACAAAGGAGGAGGGCATAGACCTGGTCGGTGGCAGGCAGATTGCAATTTCAAATAAGAATGCAAGGTCAAGGAGTTCCTGTCGTTGCACAGCAGTAGCAGCCCGACTAGGATCCACGAGGAGTGTGGTTCAATCCCTGGCCTCCTTGAGGATCTGGCATGACCGTGAGCTGCGGTGGAGGTCGCAGACGCAGTTCAGATCCCCCATGGCTGCGACTGTGGTGTTAGCTGGTGGCTGCAGCTCCGATAGGACCCCTAGCTTGGGAACCTCCGTATGCTGAGGGTGCAGCCCTAAAAAGACAAAAAGACAAAAAAAAAAAAAAAGATGCAAGGTCAAGGTCAGCCCCCACTAAGAGCATGACCTTCAGGAGAAGGTTTGCACATGGTGAAGGAGGGCATCTAGGTAGAACAGCCACTGCCAAGGTCTAAGGCAGGAGCAGCTGGTATGTTAAAAGAATCACAAGGTGGCCAGTGTGCCTGGAAGCTGGAGGGGAGGGAGGAGGTGGGATACTGGGACAAAGGGGAGAGGGGTCTGACCATACTGGGTGTTGGGGAGAAAGAGAACAGTCAAGGATGGGGATGAGCCAAAATAACCCATAAGAGGTGATGGTGCTGCATTAGTCTCACCCGGATGGAGTCAGTGACTCTCCTGGTGGGGGAGGGGAGCTGTACGTCATTACACCCCCCACCCCCAGGAGGTCTTAGCAAGCAGGGCTCCCCTCTTTAGAACATCACTCTCTGAAGGAGGCATCGGTGCTGAGGGGCAATGCAGTGTCTTACAAAGGCAGGAAAGGCTTGAGGACCAATGCTGTAAACACATGGAAATTAAGGAATGAATATCTCTTCTTCTCTGCTGGGTGCAAACTCCCTTCCAAATTCTTTATTTGTATCATTTATGTTCTATCAAAGTATCCTTTTCCAGAAATACACTAGACAACAGTGGTACAATGTGTTTTAAGGCTTTTAAAGGGTGTATCTTAACAAAGCCAGGTATGAAGTATTCCAGTATTTTCCCTGTGTTGGTGTCAGAGCAAGGAACCAGTGGAGATTTCACCGCTTTCAGGTGGAGCTGGCCTCTGAGGAGCGGTGACTATGTGATGGGTAAGTATCTTAGTTAATGTGGTTTTATTCCTCCGGGGGTAGGATTATGCGGTCATTTCAAAACTCACTGAGAACATTCTCTGGGGCTTCATCTGGTGGTTCTAATGTTCTATCTTGCACACTAATTACATTTTTGGATTTAAAATGCTCCTCTTTCGAGCATTTGCCAGCAGCTGTTGAGGTTCATGATGGGTGGTGAGTTATAACGGTTCTGAGGCCCTCTGGCCTCATTGCGGCTTCATTGTCCAGGGCTGGCTCCTGGCCCCCTCGAGGGACCAAGGGGACATTTTATGAGTGAGGTTGTGCACCATGGTGATATTAACATGTTATGCATGAAATGTTGTGTGTCCCCCTCCCCCAAATCCATGCCCCAACCCCCAATGTGACGGTATGAGGAGGTGGGGCCTTTGGGAGGGATCAGGGTTAGAGGAGGTTCTGAGGGTGGGGTCGCCAGATTAGTGATGGGATTAGTGCCCTTAGAAGAGCCGGGAGAGGCACCAGACCTCTCCTCCTTGGGAGCACACGGCACGGCGGCTGTCTGCAGACTCCTGTTATCCTCACCAAGAATGGAATCTGTTGGCACTTGGATCTGTGCTTCCGGCCTCCAGAACCGTAAGAGATAAATGTTAAATAATAAGCCACTCAGTCCACGGTATTTTGTCACAGCAGGCTGAGCTCACGACGACAGCAAGCATGAGGCTTTTTGTTGTCTTTGCTATGAAAACTCACAAAGCTTGACTGTTTCTTTTTTTTTTTTTTTTTGGTCTTTTTAGGGCCACCCCTGCAGCATACGGAAGTTCCCAGGCTAGGGGTTGAATCAGAGCTACAGCTGCCAGCCTACCCCTACACCACAGCCACAGCCACGCCAGGTCCGAGGCAAATCTTCGACCTACTCCACAGCTCACGGCAATGCCAGATCCTTAACCCTCTGAGCGAGGCCAGGGATCGAACCTGAGTCCTCACTCATGGGTACTAGTCAGGTGTGTTACCACTGAGACATAACGGGAACGCCCAAGATTGACTATTTCTCTGTTTACCTTTTCTGACCATTTTTTAAAAATCGAAGTATAATTGCAGTATCATGAGATGGACCGCTCTCAAATGTCTAGTTGGATCAGTTTGGACTATTGTCCACCCATGCGGCCATTACCTCTATCAGTGTCTAGAGCACTGCCACCATCCCAGCATGGTCCCCTCTCCTCCTTTCCAGTTTGCTACTGGCCCTCTCTCATGACCTCGTTGGCAACCACTCTCCGGCTTCCAGCACCATAGATTAGTTTTGCCTGTTCTAGAATTTCAAATGAATGGATTCCTCCAGCATGTGTCCTTTGGGTCTGTGACTCTGTCACTCAATGCGATGTTTTTGAGATACGTTCACAGCGTTGCATCCATCAGTGCCTTACTCCCTTTTATCGCTGAGTGGTATTTAATGTTATAAATCGCCACAGTTTATTCCTCCTCCTGTTGATGGGCCTTTTGGGGTTGTTATTGTAAATAAACCATTTTGCATCTATCTTTCTGCAGACATGCTCTTATTTTTCTTGGGGAAGTACCTGGAAATGAAATTGCTGCGTCGGAGGAGATGAGGGCTCAACTTCAAACAAACTGCCAAACAGATCTCTCCCGCGGTTGTGCCGTTGCCTTCCCTCCTAGCAATGGATGGAGTTCCAGTTGCTCTACCTCCTGGCCAACATTTGTTGCTGTCCGTCTTCGTTAACTTTAGCTGTTCTCGTGGGTGTGAAATGGCATCACACCGTAGTTTTAATTTTCATTTCTCTGATGACTCATACAGTTGAGCAGCTTTTCATATGCTTACCAACCTTTCATATATCTTTTTTTTGGTGAAATGTCTGTTCAGCTCTTTTGGCCCTGCTTAAATTTAAGTTATTTGGGTTTTCATGTCATTTTGTAGGAGTTTGGCTATTTATTTCCGTAAGTGTCTTTTTCCCTGGTTACTGTCTAAATTCCTGAAGCTAGTTTACCAAATTTCTCTGCAGTGCTCACCACAATTCTTTGTCCCAATAACAGGTACTTAATATTTTTTGGATTGTTGGCAAGGATTAGGCTCTGCCTGTACAGTGGCACAACCTGTTGATTTTATGAAAACAATTCAGTCAAGTCGACATGTTTAATTTTTTTTTTGTCTTTTTAGGGCGGCACTGCAGCATTTGGGGGTTCCTAGGCTAGGGGTCCAATCAGAGCTGTAGCTGCTGGCCTACACCACAGCCACAGCAATGCCAGATCCTTAACCGACTAAGCAAAGCCAGGGATCAAACCCTTGTCCTCATGGATACCAGTCAGGATCATTAACCGCTGAGCCACAGTGGGAACGCTGATGTATTTAATTTTTTGACTGCATCTTTTACTTTTGAGGTTTTTTTAAAAAAATTTATCATTGATTTACAATATCATGCTAGTTTCTGGTGTGATTTATATGATATATATATTCTCTTCATATTATTTTCCATTATGGCTTATTCAATGATATTGAATATAGTTCCCTGTGTTAGAGAGTAGGTCCTTGCTCTTTATCTATGTTGCAATTTTCAGATTTTGAATTTGACATTACTCTTCTCTAGTATCTTGACCTTTGGCAAACATTCAGTATACTTATTTCCAAATGTTTAAAGCCAATCTGGCATCTACTTCTTGAGTTTGGAAACTATAATAAACTTTATAGTTAAAGACTTAGGAAGAGCTGAAGTTTTCATGATAGGTGGTCTCTCCCAGAAGTTAAAATATTTATAGTCTTGAAAAATAGAACATTATGTACTATCATTGTATGCTTTTCTCCTCTTCTGAAGTTTGTGAGTCATTTCTTAACCAAGACCCAGAGCCTAAGGGGCAGAAGGAAAAAATATAAATACTTTTATTTGAACACAGAGGAGGAGAGTATCAACAAAGAGGCTATCTGAAGCTTTTAAAGTCTTGTCTCCCTTCCAGTTTTGTCAGCCAGAACATTATAAATGCCTGTACTACTTTGAAAGAACACCTGCAATGATGTCATCTTCATCTTCTTAAATTAGTTTCTAGGCAGCCTGGCCAGCTCGGGAAAGCCGGAGAAATATTTCCACTCCCATCCATTTGAACTTTGTCCCAGTCTCTTTGCCCTTGGGTATTAGCTCGTGTTTTAGAGAAGCTCCTCAGACTGATTTGCAGAAGCACAATCTTCATTCTCAAAAATTATAAACAAGCCAACAAATGTATGATATTTCATTGATTGATTTTAAACTCAAGTCCATTCAACACATCAAGACATTTTGGGATCTCAAAAGTCCTATTTGCTTGTTGTGGATAATATAGCATAAATGTATAAATGTATTTCATTTTCTTTATCAAAATGAAAATGATCTGATAATCCATCTCCATAAAAATAATTATTATTAAAATCTCTTAGGTTTACTTGGAATCTTTCTTATTTTTATTTTCCTGGAATTTTATATCATCTCTATTCTATAAAAATGAATCATCATGAATATACTCTTATGGTTTTTTCAGAATGATTTTCACACATCATTACAGATTTTTAATGGCTGTGCTTGTCTGTTTTTAATGTGCTTCTGTCCATGATGTTTGTGTTGCATCTCCATCAAGCTTCATTGTTTTCTTCATGTTGTTAATAACTCTTTTCCATCCGTGAGAGTACATTTTCTGTTTGCTTCATGTTGGTATATGGAGAAGCTGTTGACTGAGGTACATTTATTATTTTTAAAATCTGACTCTTTCGCCAAGCTTTCTTTTAAATTCCAAGTATTTCGGAGTTGATTCTCTTAGGCGTGTAGGTTACCTAATAATATCGTTGATAGAGAATACATTTTTGGCCTCCTCTTTTCCAACAATTATAGCTCCTAGTTCGCTTTCAGATCTTATTACGTGAGTCAGAGCCTCTTAAGCAACATGAAATACTAATGCTTGAAACAGACACGCCTGCCCTGGTTCTGATTTTAATTGGAATATCTTCAGTGATTCACTAGCAAGGAAGATGTTGGCTGTTTGGTTATATAATTATTATGGTGTGAAAGAAGAATCTTTTCATCTCAGTTTTCCCTAAGGATTTTTTTAAAATTCGGCAACGTGTTTTGGGTGTTATTTAATGCCCTTAAAGCCACTATTTAAAGTGAGTGCTCCTGACGTAAAGTATTGTAACGTCAGATCTCCTAACATTGAACCCTTTTGCAATCCCTGGTTAAGAAAGGCTTTCCTTGATTATGATAGAAAATTCCTTTGAGATGCTATTTATGGAGTTCCCATGGTGGCCCAGCGGAAAGAAACCCAACCAGTATCCATGAGGATGCCAGTTCGATCCCTGGCCTTGATCAGTGGGTTGGGAATCCAGTGCTGCTCTGAGCTGTGGTGTAGGTCACAGATGCGGCTCAGATCCAGTGTTGTTGTGGTTGTGGCACAGGCCAGTGGCTGCAGCCCCAATTTGACCCCTGTCCTGGGAATTTCCATATGCTGCAGGTGCAGCCCTAAAAAGCCCGCGCCCCCCCCCCAAAAAAAAAGAAAGAAAAGAAAAAGGAAAGAAGAAAAAAAATTAACACTATTTACTTTTACTTTAATTAGGATTTTTAAATTACTCCTGTGTGAGGCTGGTTTATAGGTTTTTGGATTTGGGTTTTGGTTTTTGTTTTTTGTATGATCTTTGTTAGTTGCTGGAATCAGGGTTAATGTACCTTCATGAAATATATTGTGTTTGAGATTGGTAGATGCAAACTACTACACTTAAAATGGATAAGAAATGAGGTCCTGCTGTACAGCACAGGGAACTCTATCCAGTCTCTTGGGATAGACCAGGATGGAAGATAATATGAGAAAAAGAATGTATATGTATGTATGACTGGGTCACGTTGCTGTGCAGCAGAAATCAACTATACTTTAAAAAAAGAAATAGATTGTGTAGCTGTCCATCTTCTTCTATGCTTTGGAACACTTGATATAACCTAGTACCTGAAAACTTTCAAAGAAACTTTTGAGACACATTACTTGTGTTTTTGTGTGTATTTTCTTCCATGGTTAGAACTCTATTGACAGTTTAAGTTTCTTCACAAGGTCAGTTTGGTGATAAGCCCAGAAAATTATGCCACCATCCCCCTCCCTTTAAAGATTTCCAATTATATTTTGGTCTTTTTGGTTTGGGTCTTTTTACGGCCAAACCCTCAGCATATGGAGATTCCCAGGCTAGGGGTCGAACCAGAGCTGCAACCGCCAGCCTAACACCACAGCCACAGCAACGCAGGATCCAAGCTACGCCTGCAACCAACACCACAGCTCACAGCAATGCCAGATCTTTAACCCCTGAGCGAGTCCAGGGATCAAACCTGCGTCCTCATGGATAGTAGGCAGGTTCAGTAACTGCTAAGCCACGATGGGAACTCCTCCAATTATATTTCGCATGGAATAAATAGAATGTCACATTTTCTATCAGCTTCCTTGTCACCTCCATTGAATCTTTTATTATTATTATTATTACTCAATGAATTTATCACATTTGTAGCTGTATAATGATCATCACAATCCAATTTCACAGGATTTCCATCCCACAGCCCAAGCACATCCCTCCACCCTCCAAACTGTCTCCTCCAGAGACCTTAAGTTTTTCAGTGTCTGTGAGTCAGCATCTGTTCTGCAAAGAAGTTCAGTCTGTCCTTTTTTCAGATTCCGCATGTCAGCGAAAGCATTTGATGTTGGTGTCTCGTTGTATGGCTGACTTCACTTAGCATGATAGTTTCTAGGTCCATCCATGTTGCTAAAAATACTGGTATTTCATTCATTTTAATAGCTGAGTAATATTCCACTGTGCATATGTACCACATCTTCTGGATCCACTCCTCTGTGCATTTAGGTTGCTTCTATGTCTTGGCTATTGAAAATAGTGCTGCAATGAACATCAGAGTACATGTGTCATTGCAAGTCATGGTTTTCTCTGGATAGATGCCCAGAAGTGGGGTTGCTGGATCAAATGGTAGTTCTATGTTTAGTTTTCTGAGGAATCTCCATACTGTTTTACACAGTGGTTGCACCAGTTTACATTCCCACCGACAGTGTACTAGGGTTCCTTTTTCTCCACACCCTCTCCAGCACTTATTGTGTGTAGACTTTTGGATGATGGCCCTTCTGGCTGGTGTCAGGTGGTACCACACAGTGGTTTTGATCTGCATTTCTCTAATAATGAGCGATGTTGAACATCTTTTCATGTTGTTTTTTTTGCCATCTGTATGTCTTAAAAAGCTTTTTATTAAACAAATTTGGAGAGGATAGTAGAGTTTACTCCTGTTTCCTGTCCTCTGGCTTCAGTATTGATCAGCTTTATTCTATCTGTACCCTCATTTTTTTGCTCCCTCACTGCCACCCTTCCTCCATTATTTTGAACAAATCCCATCATCATCATTTTATCTATAGCTTTTCCAGCATTTCCCTCTAAAATATACTCTGAAAAACAATGAGAATATTACTACTTACCTAAAGCATTAACAATAACTTCTTACTATCCTCAAATATTCTTTCAGTGCTCACATGTCCGCAGTGAACTTCAGTATTTTTATGATTTGCATGAGTCCCTATCTTACCATCGGTTATGTTTCCTACCTTTTTTGATTCTATGTTTTTCTCTCCCATTCTTTTTCTTGACATTTCTCACCTCGAATTTCATATTTGCCTTCTCTTGATTATATTTGCTTGAAAGTTATTTATTGTTTTGCTCATTGCTATATTTGCTTATTTCCCCCTCTTTTCTTGATGATATTTACCTAGAATTTCTCTGTTGCATTTTTCATTTATTTTTAATTTTTTTGTCTTTTTTGTCTTTTGGCATATGGAGGTTCCCAGGCTAGGGGTCCAATTGGAGCTGTAGCCACCGGCCTACGCCAGAGCCACAGCAACACAGAATCCGAGCCACATCTGCAACCTGCACCATAACTCAGGGCAACGCCAGATCCTTAACCCACTGAGCAAGGCTAGGGATTGAACCTGCAACCTCATGGTTCCTAGTCACGTTCGTTAACCACTGAGCCATGACGGGAACTCCCTGTTGTATTTTTTTAAAGAAGCAAGTACACATTTCATTATGTTAGATCTAACACTATAAACTTTGCCTCCTCCTGCAAGAGATATTTATATTATTGCAATTTTAGTTTGTTTCATTTCCTTTTCTCACCAAACCTGTTTATCTCTTTATTGCCTCATCTTATAATCTTGGCTCATCTTTACATTGTTGGGTTTTTTTTGTTTGTTTTTTTAAGAAACCGATGTTTATTTTATTATTATTGTTGTTTTTTCTTTTTATAGCCACACCTGTAGCATATGGAAGTTCCTGGGCCAGAGGTTTTAATCAGAGCTACAGCTAAGGCCTATGCCACAGCCATAGCAACACCAGATCCAAGCCACATCTGTGACCCACACTGCAACTTGCAGCAACGCTGGATCCTTCACCCACTGAGCGAGGCCAGGGATTGAATCCACATCCTCATGGATAGTAGCTGGGTTCTTAGCCTGCCGAGCCACAACCAGAATTCCTAATGTTTATTTTTCATCAACCTGATTTCTGTTGCCTGTGGAAGGGCAATGAGGAACACTCAATGGTTTTTCCTACTCATTCGGTGGCTTGGACTGCTGGGAGCAGGCTGGGCATTCCCAGCCAGGGAACTGCTGGATGGGCTCAGAGGCACCCAGGTACCTTCAGACCAGCCTGGGACCTTGGGTGGAGGAGCAGTAACCTTGGGAGCTGGACAGTCCATCCAACCTTTTCAACAGAGGCCTCCCCCCCTCTTTCCACCTCTCCATGATCTCTGTAGAAGAAGAGATCGGGTATGACCTTCCATGGGTGCTCCAGGGAGATGGTGCCACATGTGTACAGAACACCTTGGGCCAGGGTCCACCCCTTCGGACCCACTGAATGAGCTCCAGGCCATTTTCCACACATTTTAATCCCTTCTCAAAGCTCTCATACATTAAAATTACTCCTCTCCTGACCCCTCCTCCCCACCCCTGCTGTGTCACTGTGTCAGAGACTCCTGTCGAGTTAGTGAAAAAATTTGCCCCTCACACAGTATCCTACCTACCATCTTTCTGTTTTTTGTTTTTTGTTTTTTTTTCCTTCTTTTCTTTTTTCTTAGGGTGTAACTGCAACACATGGAAGTTCCCAGGCTAGGGGTGCAGCACTTGTCAACACCCACTGAGCAGGGCCGGGGATCAAACTTGCATCCTCATGGATACTAGTTGGGTTCATTTCTGCTGAGCCACAATGTAACTCTATCTTTCTGTTCTTAATGCTTATTATTTCTCTTTGACCACAGCCTGTTCCTAGATTTTTGGTTTTCTGATCTTCTTTTGTGGAGGTACTGCCTTGTTTCCTACCAAGGATGGAAAACCATTTCCAAGATAACTTATTTGTTTTGTCTGTAGGAAATCGTTTTTAGAAGTTTCTTCGTCTTCTTCTGAGTCTTCAGGATAGTTGTTTCCTTCAGTTTTTTCAAATATGTTTATTCTAATTGGTACCATACTGGTTTTTTTCCCTTTTAGAAATGAAGTATGCTTCTGGGAAGAAACATTTATCTAGACTTAAGGATGGAGAGCAGAGAAACCTGTTACCTGCCCTTTCTTTGTTGATGAGATCTCTGCTTATATTGGTCAAGCCTCGGAGTGGTGGGTAACAGAGGGCATTCCCTTTAGTTTAAGAAGAAAGCGGTGTATCAGATGGTTTTACGAGGCTTACAGAATCTCAGTGTGACCCAGAGCATGAGACTTGATTGCTACACAGTCAGAAATAACGGCAGCCAAGGGAAATGCCCAACAGTGTATGGAACTTGCTCAGTGGAAACCCCGCTGCTGTCCCCACTTACTGCTCAGGACCTGCACTGTTAGGAACTAGGCTTCAGAAACTGCTAGAGCTGCCCCAGAAAAACCAATGTGCCCCTCCCCTTGCTTGCAAAGAGCCTGAGTTCTCTGAGCTTGGCCACTGCCTGACATTGCTTGCATCCTCCTAGTATCATGCAGGTATTTATTATCAGAATTTAAGTCACATACAGAATTTAAGTCTTGGCTCCTACAAGTGAGGTTTTTTAGTTTCCTAGCATCTGTTATCCTCAGCAAAGGAACGTAGGAATGTCATTGGAGTGAGCCTATGAAAAATTTACTGCACTAAACAAGTTTAGTGATAGATACAGTGGGTCTGTTCACAATCCCAGATCCAAAAGGTCTTCATTGACGGTGGCTTTGCTGCATAGGAGCTGGTCTTCATAATACGCTGCTGATTTCCTAGGACACTGCACCAAAGAGGAATATAAAAAACCCACAGTTTTTTCTCACACTGACTCTAGGACTTCTCCTGCCTGAACCCTCTTCCACCAAACTTTATTTTCTCAAAAGAAAATATTTTACCAGCAATTTCTCCCCAAGCCCTCCATGCCATAAACCTCCAAACCCACTAGTTTTTTTGAGACTTTCAGTTTCTGGGAGGAAATATAAATATGTGGGGATTAAAAAAAAAAAAGGAGAAATTAAGTCTGACCACAGCAGGGTAGAGGACCAGCTGCACCATTTGTGGTTGAGTATAGATCCCGGATGCGTGAGGAGGAAACAGAACTGGCACAAGGATTGCCTTGGGTAAATCAGTTGATTTGTTTGAAGGCATTTGGACTAAATTACCTCTTAGTGTATTTCTAGGGATAATGTCCTATGACTATACGAAATTAGTAAGTCATTCATCTACATGTTAGAAGAGGTTTTTTTTTCTTTCTGGACAAAAATGATGTGTAACTTTCAACACGTGGTGCTAAAACAACTAGGTATCTACCCGAGAAAGAGTAAAATTGGAACCCCATCTCACAACATACACAAAAATTAACTCAGGAGTTCCCTGATGGTCACTGGGTTAAGAATCCGGTATTGTCACTGCTGTGGTTCAGGTCACTGCTGTGGCACAGGCTTGATCCCTGAGACCTTCTGCATGCTGTGGGTTCAGCCAAAAAAAAAAAAAAAAAAAAAGCATGAGATTTGAATTTATTCATGATATGCTCATGGCATAACATATAGTCTTAGCTTCAGTTAAAAAAATTAATTAAAAAAAGAAAATAAGAAATTGTATTTCTAAGTTAAAAGAATTTTAAAGAGCAAGCCAAAAGAAAGCAGAAGAAAGGAAATAATAAAGACAAAAGCACTAATGAATGAGCTAGAAATAAAACAAGATAGTAGACATAGTAATTCAACTATAGTACGTGGGGGAAAAAAACAAAGAACAAAGTAGACAACCTGATTTAAGGAAGAAGAGAAACTATAAACACACACATGACAAGGGGGAAATAATGAATAAAGCAAAGGAAGTCAAAAAAATAATGAGAACTACCACTGGCCACGAGGAAAAACAAAGCTCAGACGGACCGTTCCCTGTGAACAATTTGAAAACTGGACACGATAGATTTGAAAACTGTTTCCAGACTTTAGACGATAGATAGCAAGGTACTATGATCCCTACTAGTAGAAAAACAAAAGAGATTGCCTCAACTTTCTACCTCCAGGCATTTTTCAGATGGTAGGTGTGGGGGAGGGGCAACCGAGACAAAGCCTGGTGGCCTCAGGAGTTGAAGAGATAGAGTTCAGGGAGGCTATGGCGACAGGAAGTCAAAGGGCAGAGTTCCAAACAGGAGGGATCTACCCAGAAAAAAAAATGCTGCAGAAATCTGCACAGGGACTCTCTGAGCGTTTGCTGAGTATTAGGCTGCTTCTGGGTACAGTGAACATTGACAGAAATGGGCAGAGAATGCCCAGGTGTGGCAAGCTGACTGAGTACCAGAGCCACACAGGAAAGGAAAGGGAATATTTGCATTCTGATCATCAGAGTGGAGGGTCCTTGGTAACCACTGGGTGCATTCACGGAAGACCCCAGAGCAGTCACACCACGTTGTTAGGACTGAACCCTTGGTGAAGTTACTCTAGACCTTGCCTAGCAAAGCTTAAAATGTCCAGGCTTCACAGGGCTCAGTCTGCTGTTCGAGTAAATTTGCTCTTTCTAAAACAACGTCTACCTCTCCATACAGGAAGACAATAAAATCTCGACACTAAAACATAAGTCCTGTAACTAGGAGAAATAATCTTTAGCAGGAAATCAGAGTTACATTAGGAGCGATAACTATATTTCAATATTTCAAGGAAAATATAATGGAGAGAGTAATAAAGACATTTAAAAAAACTAAATGGAAATTAAGGAGCTGAAGCATACAATAAAGTAAATTTTAAAAGCATTAGTGGAATGAATTATAGTATATTAGATACTTCAGAAGAAAAGATTAATGAACTTGTAGATATGACAATGGAATTTATACGAAATGAAGCATCAAGAGAAAAAAGACTGAGAAAATAATGAACTGAGCTTCCACGAGCTGTGCACGAATTTCAAGCTAACATGATGGTAAATGAAATTCCTCAAAGAAAGGAAGGCAGAAAATTATTTGAAGAAATACTGACTCCAAATTTGATGAAAATTAAATCAGAGAAGCTCAACAAATCCAAAGTAGGATAAACACACACACACACTCAATGCACACAAAACACCATAAAACATCACAATAAGTAGCTGAAAACCAGTGATAGAAAAATTCTTAAAAGCAGAGAGAGGAAATGGACATATGTACAAAGGAACAAAGGAAGGAAGATGGCCGATTTCTTGTCAGGATCTATGCAGCCCAGAAGACAAAGGAATCGTATATTAAAGGAAGAGAGAGAGAGAATAAATTCTGTCAACCTGTAATTCTATGTTCAGGGAAAATAATCTTTCTGAAAATGGAAATATAATAAAAATCTTTTTCAGACAAACATAAGCTGTAATAATTCACTTCCAGGAGATCTGCTCTACAATAAATTAAGCCAAGTTCTTTGTATTATAGGAATGTGACACCTGTGACCACATGAAAGTTTGAAGCTATATAAAGAAATAGAGAGTGCAAAAAAAAAAAAAAAAAAAAACCCCGGCAAATATGTGGTAAATATAACTTTTTTGCCTCATTTAAAAATGCTTTTAAAAGATAACTGAATATTTAAAGCAAACTATATTATAGGTTTAATATTATGTGAGAAATAAAAGGTGAAAAAATAGCACAAATAGCAAGGAAAAGTAGAAGCAGAATATTTTAAGAATTGTACATTATACATGACAGGGTATAATATTATTTCTATATAGATTGTGTTAAGTTAAATATTGTGAACCTTAGAGCAATCACTTCAAAATAAGAAAACACAAAAAGTTATAGCTTATCAGGCAATAGTGCATATAAAAGGAATAGTAAATATATATATATATATATATTTAATCCAAAAGAAAGTAGGAAGAGAGGGAAAAAGAAACAAGACAGGGATCAGACAAATTAAAAAAGTAGCAAGGTGGCGTTCCCGTCGTGGCGCAGCAGAAACGAATCCGACTAGGAAACATGAAGTTGCGAGTTTGATCCCTTGCCTCGCTCAGCCAGTTAAGGATCCGGTGTTGCTGTGAGCTGTGGTGTAGGTCGCAGGGGTGGCTCAGATCTGGCATTGCTGTGGCTGTGGTGTAGGCGGCAGCTGCAGCTCTGATTAGACCCCTAGCCTGGGAACCTCCATATGCCGAATGGCCCAAAAAAAAAGGCAAAAAGACAAAAAAGTAGCAAGGTGATAAATTTAAATTTATGGTAATGGTAACACATGTAATAACACTCCAAAGGCAGAGCTTCTACGATAAAAAAAAGAAACATGAAGCTATGTGTGGTCTATGAAACACCTACTTTAAATGTGATAACAGGAGTTCCCATTGTGGCTCAGTGGTTAATGCATCCGACTAGGAACCATGAGGTTGCAGGTTTGATCCCTGGCCTCGCTCAGTGGGTTAAGAATCTGGCATTGCTGTGAGCTGTGACTTAAACAGATGTGGTTTGGATCCTGAGTTGCTGTGGCTGTGGCGTAGGCCAGTGGCTATAGCTCTGGTTAGACCCCTAGCCTGGCAACATCCATATGCCATGTGTACAGCCCTAGAAAAGACAAAAAAAAAAAAAAAAAAGTAATAACAAGTATGTAAAAGGATGGAAATACACTCACCATGAAAACAATAATCAAAATAAAGTAAGAGTGGCTCTATTAACATAAGAGAAAATAGACTTCAGAAGAAGAATTATTAATATGGACAAAGAAGAATATTTCATACTGATGGAGGTCAATCTACCTTAAGAACTAATCTTTAATGTGGACAGATACAATAAATAAAGCAAAAACTAATAGGCCCAAAGCACTAGGCAAATCAACAATTTTAGTTGTAAATTTTAGCATTCCTTTCTTAACAATTTATAAAACAAGTAAACAGAAACTCAGTAAGGATATTATTCACCAACTTGACCTGTCATAAAAATGTCTACTCACACTGCAAAATATCCATTCTTTTCAAATGTACATTGAACATAACCCAAGATAGTTCATGTGCTGGGTCACAGAATAAGCTTCAACAAATTTTAAAAGGATTGAAATCATTCAAAGTTTATGCTTTGCTTACCGAAACAATTTAATAAGAGGTCAGGGATCTGGCATTGCTGTGGCTATGGTGTAGGCCAGCAACTGTAGCTCCAATTTGACCCCTAGCCTGGGAACTTCCATATGCCAAAGTGCAGCCTTAAAAAGCAAAAGAAAAAAGAAAAACAAATCAGCAACAGAAGAATATCTGGAAAACCTTCAAATATTTGGAAATTAAACAGCATACTTCTAAAATAACCCAGGGGTCAAAGCAGAAACCACAAGAGAGATTAGGAATATTCTGAACTAAATAAGAATTAAAATACAACATAGCAAAATTTGTAAGATATAGCTTTAAAAAATGAATTAAGGACTTCCTTTCGTGGCTCAGCCATTAACGAACCTGACTAGGATCTATAAGGATGTGGGTTCCATCCCTGTCCTCTCTCAGTGGGTCAAGGAGCTGTGGTGTAGATCACAGACAGGGCTTGGATCCCATGTTGCTGAGGCTGTGGGGTAGGCTCCAATTCGACTCCTAGCCTGGGAACTTCATATGCCTCAGGTGTGGCCCTAAAAAGCAAAAAAAAAAAAAAAAAAAGAGAGAGAATTAAGCTTCCATCTTAAAATGCAGGAGAAAGAAAAAACGAAAAAATAAATACAAAAATAGGAAATAAACATAAAAGTAGAAATCAATGAAATAAAAAAACAATACATAACCACATGAGCGAAAACCACAGTCTCATCTTTGAAAAAAAAAATTACTCAGTGGAAATACAGTATTTCTGATGTTTTAAATGTTATTTTTAACAAGCAAGAAAAAACCCAAGCATGATTCTAATATGTAGAGAAAATTATGTGATACTTCGGTATGTATTATTCCAGGAATTTTTTTCAATGCTTAAATTTATATTTTTTCTTAAAACAAATATTGAACATGTGCTTTGTAAACTATTTGTTTCACTTAAATGTATGTGATAACCAGATTTTTGTGCCATGAAATACACCTATTCTTACTTATTAATTTCATGAAAGAATTGAATTTAATAAATATTTATTCAAATTTCTTCTTACAGATTAAAAAAATAATGAAATTCATAAAACTTCAACTAGACTTACTCAGAAAAAAAAGAGAGAAGACACAAATTACCACTTCAGGAGTGAAATGGAGGCATCACTACAGATACTATAGCTTTTAACATGATAATAGAAAATAAGAGCAATATGACTCCAACTACTTTGATAATGTAAATGAAATGATAAAGTATTTGTCCCACTATTACTTTGGTTGGATTTAAGATAGTCCTTATTTTTAAGATAAACATGCAGAAATATCTGCCATTTCAAATACTCAAATGGTTCCGCACAACTTTGACAACTGGCGAGTTGAACTTTTGAATCTAATTGGTGGCTGTGAGAATGTTCACCCTTTTCTTCTTTGGTCTTGTCTGCGTATTCGAACATGTTCGTAACACAAAGTTGGGAAAAAGAGATCAGGCATCAAAGCTTTCAGCAGAAAAGCTCTCACACCAGATTCTGCATTTGAAATCGGCTCATGGTAGGAAGGGCAGAGTTTTGCCCAGAGGGCGGTGTTGTGAACCTTCCCTCTGTGTCAGGAAGAAGCTTCTTGATGGGGATGCTGGTGGGCCCTGGAACATTTTGCAAGAGGAACACGGAGAAAAGGACCTAAATCACTGGGCGACCAGTCTTGCCCTTTCCCCAGGAGCAAAAGCCAACAAAAATATGTAGTAGCTTAATCTAGAGGTCCAGCTACCAACAACAACCTTTAAAGAGCCTCGGGGGCAGTCAGCCATGGGCCTTGCTCTGTAAACAGAGGCCTGACATACTTGATCCCTCCCAGAGGTTGGAAAAAGAGGGCTTGGCTCACACAGACATGAAACTTAGCCTAATTGGATACTAATTACTCATAAGAGCCTTGTTTACCCAAACGTCCCGTAAACCAGTTTGGTATGAAATAAGAGCAGGCAGAAGGAAGCAGAATCACTGCTAGGAAAATGACACCAATAGGCTTATTCAATCCCGAAAGTCCTTTTTTTTTCCAGAAACGAGATTGCTAATTGCACAAGAATAAACAATACATGAGTTGATAAATGCCGTGTTAAGGGCTGAGAACAACTTTTCTCCATTCCAAAGGAGCTGTGTGTTTGCAGTGAGTGAAACTGAAAGTCAGAATAGTTGGCCTTCCAGAGTCACAAGGGATGAGACAGGCAGAATTCCCCGTGTTTCCATCTTACCGCTTTACGAGGAGAGGATCTGTCAAGGAACCGGACTATCGCTTGGTTACCATTTTTGTCAAGTATAAGGAAGAGGCCTGGTGATGTGAGTTTCCTCTTGGCCTTGGGTCCTGGCTGATGTTTGGGCATCCAGCCACCCTCTCCATCTGGGCCCAAACCTGCGAGGGAGCCACGGGGAGGAACAGCATCAAGGCTCTCTTGCGGGATGAAATTGAACCACTTCCTCCCCTTTTTCTCATGAGGACTTTGTTCAAGAAGTAGAGCATCTCTGTCATCGATGCTGTTATAGACGCCAGGTGCAGTGAAAAGAAGGCAAAATAGATCACTACTTTTATGCAGCTCACTTTGTGATCGATGGCATAAAATCAAAAATACTTATTATTATTATTATTATTTTGGCTGCACTCACGGCATGCAGAAGTTCAGAAGTTCACCAGCCAGGAATCGAACCCGCCCCACAGTAGCAACCTGAGCCATAGCCATGACAAGGCCAGGTCCTTAACCTGCTGAGCCACCAGGGAACTCCCAAAATTATTTAAATAAGAAAAGAAAGATGTGAGGAAGGCTTTGGACTTAGAAACTGTGGGCTTTCATCCCGGTTTTGTAGCTTGCTTGCTGAATCATGAGACCTTTGCACCTCCCCCCCCCCCGCCCGCCCCCTTTAGACCTCAAGGTCTCATTCATTGGAGTGAAAACTTGACCAAATTCCCAGTAACAGCCCTTCCAGCCTGACCTTTGTAAGGGAGATCTGAGTACGGCCCAGTGGAAAGAATGTGGGCTTTGGAGTAAAACACTTGTGTTGCTCAGTTATTAAATCTCTGATTTTTTTTTTTTTTTTTTTCTGTCCATACCCATGGCATGTGCAAGTTCCCGGGTCAGGGATCATTGAAAGCCGAGCCACTGTTGTAACCAGAGCCACTGCAGTGACAGCACCATATCCTTACCCTGCTCGCCACAAGGGAACTCCTTAAATCTCTGACCTTAAGTCATTTAACCTGTCTGAGTTTCAGTTTTCTTGCTGCAAAATGAGATGACGTGTGCTCACATGAGCTCCACCTCCGCTCCTGATACTCCCTCCTACCTGGCTGGTCCCCGCCAGGAGTTTACGTGTGCACAAGGTTTTGCAGTGTGAAGACAACGATAGTTTTGGTTGAAGTAACTAAGAAAGTGGGCAATGTCCCCCCCAGCCTCACTGTCAGCCGACGCCCAGCTCAAGAAGGTTCACGACCGAAAAGGCAGCTCACACCCCTCCCTCACTCTGACCGTCTTTGGTCCGAAGAACTGGAAAACATCCTTCAAATGAACAAAATTTCTGCTGGCACACACATTCACTATCCACGCTCAGTTCACGGTCCTTTTGGAAAATGCGTCCATCTGAACCAGTCAGGGCCACTGGCACGCCGCCCGTCCTGGCTTGGAGAGATGTAGCAAGAGGTGCAGAGGCAGGGCAGCGGTTGTCCCTTGAGGTGGGCATGGCAAAGGCCGGCCCCTGGGGCCACGTGTCAGGGGATGGCTCCCTGCGACCACAGTCAGCTCATCCCTCGGGCCTTAAGGTGCGCCTTCGAGGGCAAAGCTGGAGCAGTGGTCCAGCGGAACACAAAATTTCTCGTCAATGCCAGAGCATGCTCAGTGTTTAACCACGCAAGACTGGGATCCAGAACTTACCGAGAATCTGCACAAATCACTAAGAAAAAGACAAACCAACCAATGGTAAAATGGGCAGACGTCCCGAGCTGATGCTTCACAATAGAGTGTATTGTTGCGGGGGTTGGAGGGGGGGTGCTCCGCAAACGGAGGCCCCGCAGGCCGAATCCCACCCCCGCCCCGCCCCGCCCCGCCCATTTTATAAATAGTTTTCTTAGCACACAGCCCTGCCCATCCACCCCCCTACAGTCAATGGCTGATTTTCTCCACAGTGGGCTGAGTAGTTGGGGCAGGACCATGTGGCCTGTAAACCAAGGCTATTTACTCTCAGCCCCTTCCAGAAAAATCTGCAGATCCCTGTAGGAGAAGAAATCCGAGAGCCCAGTAATCATGTGAAAAGTGCCAGCATCATCAGCCAAGAGCAACGTGCAAACCGAACCCACAATAAGACACCCTCGCACACCCGTTAGGGTGACATTCAAAAGACTGATGGGTGTGACCGTGACCTGAGCAGCAGGGGCTCTCAGACATGGATGGCCGACGTGCAGAGGGCACCACCTTGGAAACCAGGTCTGCTGTGTCCTCTGCAGCTAAACCCACGTGTCTCCACGACCAGTAGTTCCTGGGCGCATGCGCTCCAGAGAAATGAGGGCTCTGGCCACCAGGAGACCCGTGTGAGTTTGTTTCTAGCACTTTCACGTGTGACAGCAAGAAGCGGTCTTCAGTTGAGGGACAGAGTGAATAAATGGTGGTGTGATCACGCAGTGGGACAGTACACAGCGGTCAACAAGGGTTGCCCCAGGCAAGGACGCGTCACAGACACAACCCTGAGGGAGAGGGGCAAGTCCCAGCCTGCCTGCTGCGGTTGATTCCATCTGCAGGAAGTTCGGGAACACGTGGTGCTGGAGTCCGGCCAGGAGCTGCCCCCAGGTCTCAGGACAGGGAGTTGATGGGGGGCTGGTGATTGACAAGGGGCTGCTGATGGGGCCTGGAATGTTCTGCATTTGCTTGGGGAGGTGTCACATGCTGGAGACATACATTAAAGCTCACTGAGTGGGGCTCCTAAGGTTTGTGCATCTGCTGTGTGTGCATCTGCTGCATCTGAATAAAAAAGAAAAATACGAAAGACAAAAAGACCAGAGATCCTTTGGAATGTAACTCTTAACCCCAGCATTGGATGCTACAGAGCGAAGTTTTAACTAGAATTCAAGCTGTGACATCCCCTAAGGTGTGCCGTAAAAAGAAGGAACATTTCAGAAGGTACTAAGTTCCTCCCCATCCCCTCTCACCAAAGCTGAGGACACTGACTGTAAGTTCACCTGGCCTCGGCCTGATCCCTGATGCAGACGGGTTTTGAGGTGACCCCTGTGGGGTGTGTGACTCATACTGAGGAACTATATATTTGCACATGTATATATGTATACATATACATCGTCATATATATATATGTCTTTTATCTGCCTTCTGTTTTTTTGTTTTTGTTTTTAAGAGCTACACCTGCGGCATATGGAGGTTCCCAGGCTAGGGGTCGAATCGGAGCTGCAGCTGCCAGCCTATGCCACAGCCACAGCCACGCCAGATCCGAGCCACATCTATGACCTACACCACAGCTTGCAGCAACACTGGATCCTTAACCCACTGATCAGGGCCAGAGATCGAACCCGCATCCTCCTGGACACTATGTTGGCTTCTTAATCTGCTGAGCCACAGCGGAAACTCCTCTGCCATCTATTTTTAATCAATCTTGATTGATAGACGGGCTAAGAGCTGTCTTATTGTCTCATTCCCTTAAGAGAGACAAAGGTGGGTAGGGATTTTATTTTCGCTTGCAAGTTCTGTGTGACGCCTGAAATATTTAGGAGGCATGGGAAATAGACTTTGCCCACTAGTTCCAGTCTTAGAACTGCTGGAATCTACCAGGTTTTTTTCATCCTGACCTCGTGATTCAGACTGGAAATTTCATCAGCAGTGGGAACAGGAGAGAATATTCAAATAGAAAAACCAGCTGCAAATTGGCCCATCATTGAAACTAATGACAGAATCGTATGGGTGCGTATTTGCCAAGGTTGACATCAGATGCTGATATGGGATGAAATGGCAGAAAAATGGAGCTGGCAGGTGACACGAGAGCTCCCTGGACCTGTCTAATTAGGCAGCTTTTCTTCCAGCATTGCTGATAACTTCTGGGGCTGAGGATGGGGCTTGCATCAGGACCAACTCCTGCCTTTTCCCTGGGCAAGGTTGCCCGGGCAGCTGTAGGCTATGTTCGGGCAGCTGCTGCAGCCTCAGCCCTGTGGATGCTCAGGAAGATGTGGCCTCAGGTCTGGGTTTCCAAGGTCCAGGAACAACCCTCAGTCCGAAATCCAGACAGCACGTGTTGGGGACAGAAAAGCCTGGGTCTCACCCCTCATGACCCTTCTCCCCCCCGCCCCAGGGAGTGGCGACGCCTCCCCAGAAGCGAGATGCTTCCTATACACACAGGGTGGGAGTCCCGGCCCCAGCCCTGCTCCCAGGATGTGAGCCTGATGGATCATTGGCCAAGGCTGAGCCTTGCAGTGTTCCCTGGGGGGTTTAGAGGCCAGATCAAAAAGAGTGCCCCTCCCCCAGGGCCCCCAGGGAGGGTGCAACAGTGGTGGACAGAGAGGATATTTCGAAACGGGGACACTTGTCACCGCTCTTACACTTGTAAAGTATGAGCTCAAGTGTTGCCAACAGCTCCTGTGAGCTGTCACCTCATCTGTTCTGAGGGACTCTTTGATTCTGAAGAGTGTTCTACTTAAGACCGAATTTGCTATCAGCCAATTATTACAAAATATGACCAGCAGGATTCATTCATCTACAGTGACAGAAACTCAGCTCTATCTGGCATAAGCCTCAAAGAGGACTCAATGGCTCAAGGCACTTAGGAGACTAGGATACGAGGCATCAGGAACAGTGGGATCCAGGATCCAGCTCCCAGGACTCTGGCTCTCTCCGGCTTTTGGCTTCACTGCTCTGTCTGCTGTAGCTTGTTCTCAAACAGGAAATCTCTAGAAGGGACGAGATGGCCTTCGGTGCCCCGAGATTTCAGGATTCTTGGTGCTCAGGATTTCGGACTGAGAGAAGTCCCTTCTTTCTTGGCATCTGTATTAATCTGTGAAAGAGGCAGAGGTCTCATGTCTGCCCTGTGTATCAGGCATGGAGGTTGTTCCCAGGCTGAGGAGGGCAGGGAACGGGGCGGAGATGCGGGGGGCTGCCCAGCATCTGGCTTCCACTGTGATGCTCAGAGACCAACCTCCCAGAGGAGGGGATGTGTTCCTGGTTGCCTGGTGAGACCTGGGAGACCGTGAGCAGCAGAGGCTGGAGGAGACAAAGAGCCTCTCAAATCCCCTGCAGGCTGACCACCTTGCAACTCTGAAAACCCAAGAATGTCACCTCAATAGCCCGGAGAACGGGCTGCCAGTCACCCTGGCCATCCCTAGGGGACAGGCACTGTGCATGGGCACAAGCTCCCTCCAGGCTATGCCCACGGGTCCAATGGATTAAAAAATTATAACATGTTCCCCCCCCCCAGGGGTCCTTTGTAAGACAAGAGCATCTCTGCACTGAATATTCCGGTCAATCAAGAGAAGGCTTGGTCGGGAGCAGATCTCCTCCTCCCTCAGCATCTGTTTCTCAGGAGGAGCGCGGGGAGGGGCAGGACCAGGGCTCCTCAGTGACGCTGCACCTTCCTCGGGTCCAGGCTCGGAACCGGGGTGAGTTCTTTCCAGTCCTGACTCTGCCGCCCCCAGCTTGGCGATCACGGGAGGACCCAGAGACACGATTCTTCAGAGTCCATGAATGATCTTGAATAGACAAAAAACCCTATGATGGTTTATTTTCACTAGCTGACAACCAAAATTGCAGCGTTTTATCGGATAGAGGCCACCCATGACAACGGCATTAGCAAGACTGGAACCCTCACCAGCAGCTGCAATCACAGGTATTTCATATGTGTTGAGGTCGTTGAGAAATCTTGAAATAACCACTTCTGCGCATTACCGCTTCGAAATCACTTAATCTACTAGACGTGCTACTTATTCTGCAACATGTTCATGCAGAAGCAGGTCAATTGCAACTATATTTCGAGATGTGTTACACCGTATTTGGTTTTATTTGTCAACCTGCAAATGGTATTTTATGTATGGGAGCCCAGGACACTCTCTGTGCCAGCACGGTGCCATGAGTTTTACAAATGTTATTAAGAGAATTCCTGCAACCACACTCTGAGGTGGGATGAAGAACTCGCCCATTTAACAGATGCAAAGGTTGAGGCTCAGAGAGTGGATGCATTCCCCCAGGACTCAGAGCCGGAAAGAGGCAGAGTTGGAATTCAAATCCAGCAAGTCTAGCCGGGAGCCTAGCTCCCCTCTTTGACTGTGAGGTGACAATCAAGCTCTGGTCCAATGGCGGGGGCAGGTGTCAGACTTGTTCCCATAGCCGGTGCATCCCCCAACTGAGTTTACAGAAAGGTGTGAAGAGGGCAGATTTTGAGGGAACCCGAGTGCCTTGATGGGGGATGGGCAGGAACAAGGGAATCTGCCTCAGGCTGTGCCCAGGGACCCTTGCCGTGTTTCCCAAACCTTCACCATCTGTGATTATTGGACTCCCCTTAGACATCTGATATTTGGTATTTTTTTAAGTAAGTCATCAGACACTTGAAAATGGAGTTCCCTGGTGGCTCAGAGGGTTAAGAACCTAGCATTGTCACTGCTGTGGCTCGGGTTCAATTCCTGGCCTGGGAGCTTCCGATGATGCACGTGTGGCCAAAAAAATAAATAAATATGTTAAATATAACAATACGGAAGAGATGCAATGTTTCAGGTTGGTAATAATCTGAGTTTCTAGTCGGTGAAAGAGGTGATAGTTTCACTCTTCCACTGTCATCTCTCCATCCCAGTTGTTGATAATTTGACCTCTTCAGAGATTTCTTTCCTCTTTATTTTTTTTTTCCTTGTGATTAGAATGCTTCAGGGGTTTTTATTTTTATTTTTATTTTTTTTTATTTTTTATTTTTTGTCTTTTGCTGTATCTTGGGCCGCTCCCATGGCATATGGAGGTTCCCAGGCTAGGGGTCGAATCGGAGCTGTAGCCACCGGCCTACGCCAGAGCCACAGCAACGCGGGATCCGAGCCGCGTCTGCAACCTACACCACAGCTCACAGCAACGCCGGATCGTTAACCCACTGAGCAAGGGCAGGGATCGAACCCGCAACCTCATGGTTCCTAGTCGGATTCGTTAACCACTGCGCCACCACGGAAACTCCAAGGGGCTTTTAAAATTTATTTTTATTTTCGTTGATTTACAATGTTCTGTCAATTTCTGTTGTATCTTTTCTGACTCTTTAAACCGAAAAATTCCAGCCCACAGTTAAAGGTGCATATTGAAAGGCAGTTCTTCTCATTTCACTGGCCTCACCGGCCTTGACCCCAAACTCCACCCGCTCCATCTCCTGCCATTGTTTCCTGGCTTCCGCACTGTCACAGCTTAGAAACCGTAAATGACAAGTTTCTTTTCCAGACATCCTTGGGCCCTGGAAACCAGGCCATGCCATCTTCCACGTGGGAGCACCAGGAAAGGCTACCTCGCTTTCCCCCTTCTTCTTCCTTTTTTTTTTTTTTGCTATTCTTTGGGCCACACCCCCCAAAATATGGAAGTTTCCAGGCTAGGGGCCAAATCAGAGCTACAGCTGCCGGCCTACGCCAGAGTCACAGCAACACAGGATCTGAGCAGCATCTGCGACCTACAACACAGCTCACAGCAACCAGATCCTTAACCCGCTGAGCATGGCTGGGGGTCGAACCTACATCCTCCTAGATCCTTGTCAGGTTTGTTAACCGCTGAACCATGAAGGGAACTCCATCCCCCCTTCTTAATAACTCTTTTTCTACGTATACGATTTAGAAATTTTTTCTCCGTGTACACAACTCGTACATACATGATTTTTATTTTTTTAACTAAATTTTCTCTTTTTTGGGTATTTTCCTTAGCTACTGAAGTAATGAAATTGACTTGTCCCTTGTAATTGTAGTCTTTGTATATGTGTGTATATGTTGTGTGTGTGTGTGTGTGTGTGCATGTGTGCGGGTGCACATGTGACTGCCATCAACAGAAAACTTTTATTTCTGAAGTTCTCAGTGTGGTGCAGGGGGTTAAGGATCCAGAGTTGCCACAGCTGTGCGTAGGCCACAGTTGCAGCTCAGATTCAGTCCTTGGCCTGGGAACATCCATACGTCTCAGGTGTGGAGGAAAGAAGAGAGCATCTTTATTTTTCCTTCATGAAATTGAAAAGTGTCAGAGTTCCTATTGTGGCTTAGTGGCTTACGAACCCGACTGGTATCCATAAGGATGTGGGTTGGATCCCTCACCTTGCTCAGTGGGTTAAGAATCTGGCTTTGCCACAGGCCATGGCACAGGCCACAGATGTGGCTCCAATCCTGTGCCGTTGCTGTGGTTGTGGCGTAGGCCGGCAGCTGTAGGTCCAGTTCGACCCCTAGCCTGGGAACTTCCATATGTCACAGGTGCGGCCCTAAAAAAAAAGATGAAAAGTGTTTAAACATCAAACAGTATTTTAAACAAAATAACAAAATTTAAAAATATAATGAGGAGTTCCCGTCGTGGCGCAGTGGTTAACAAATCCAGCTAGGAACCGTGAGGCTGCAGGTTGGATCCCTGGCCTCGCTTAGTGGGTTAAGGATCTGGCGTTGCCGTGAGCTGTGGTGTAGGTCACAGATGCGGCTCGGATCTCGTGTCTCTGTGTCTCTGGTATAGGCTGGTGGTTTACGGAAGTATTGTGACCTGACCTGTGTGGACACCTGCAAAAAAAAAGGATCTTATGCCAAGAAGTTTGCAACAACCAGTCACGTCCCTTTAAGAGAGCTTTGCGGGAGTTCCCTTAGTGGCGCAGTGGAAACGAATCTGACTAGTATCCATGAGGAGGCGGGTTTGATCCCTGGCCTTGGTCAGTGGGTCAGGGTTGGCATTTCAGTGAGCTCTGGCGTAGGTCGTAGATGTGGCTCGGATCTTGTGTTGCTGATGCGACCCCTAGCCTGGGAACTTCCATATGCTGTGGGTGCGGTTCTAAGAGGCAAAAAAATAAAAAATAAAAGTAAAAGGGCTTTGCTGAAAACTTTCAGGGAGGTCGGGGTTTTTTAGCATGAGCCACCCATCTCCTTGCACGGCACTGCAGTGAACATTTCTCTGCTCCAAACTCCAATGTTTTGGGATTTGTTTGGCCTCCATGGGCATCAGGCACACGAACTTGGAATTAGTAACACTTGGAAGGGAGTGACCCTTCTCTGGGGTGACTCAGCGCCCTCATGAAACCCTATGTCTTCGGCTCAGTTGTCTCGAGGTGGCCCCTGAAAGAGTCCAAATCCATTAGGTCATCTCAGAGGTGGACATCTGGGGAGGGGGGGAGTCCTCTTCTGGCTCAGCTTTCCATCTTTTATTCCATTCAGCCTAGCATCTCCCCTAATATCTTTCCTAGCATGTCTCCTAGCATGTCTCCTAGCATCTCCTCTAGCATCTCTCCTAGCATCTCCCCTAGCATCTCTCCTAGCATCTCTCCTAACATCTCCCCTAGCATCTCTCCTAGCATCTTCCCTAGCATCTCTCCTAGCATCTCCCCTAGCATCTCTCTTAGCATCTCTCCTAGCATCTCCCCTAGCATCTCCTCTAGCATGTCTCCTAGCATCTCTCCTAGCATCTCCTCTAGCATGTCTCCTAGCATCTCTCCTAGCATCTCCCCTAGCATCTCCCCTAGCATGTCCCCTAGCATCTCCCCTAGCATGTCTCCTAGCATCTCCCCTAGCATCTCCTCTAGCATGTCTCCTAGCATCTCTCCTAGCATCTCCTCTAGCATGTCTCCTAGCATCTCTCCTAGCATCTCCCCTAGCATCTCCCCTAGCATGTCCCCTAGCATGTCTCCTAGCATCTCCCCTAGCATGTCTCCTAGCATCTCCCCTAGCATGTCTCCTAGCATCTTCCCTAGCATGTCTCCTAGCATCTCCCCTAGCATGTCTCCTAGCATCTCCCCTAGCATCTCCCCTAGCATCTCTCCTAGCATCTCCCCTAGCATCTCTCCTAGCATCTCCTAGCTTCTAGCATCTCTCCTAGCATCTCCCCTAGCATCTCTCCTAGCATCTCCTAGCTTCTAGCGTCTCTCCTAGCATCTCCCCTAGCATGTCTCCTAGCATCTCCCCTAGCATGTCTCCTAGCATGTCTCCTAGCATCTCCCCTAGCATCTCTCCTAGCATCTCTTCTAGCATCTCCCCTAGCATCTCTCCTAGCATCTTCCCTAGCATCTCTCCTAGCATGTCTCTTAGCATCTCCCCTAGCATGTCTCCTAGCATCTCCCCTAGCATCCCCTAGCATCTCTCCTAGCATCTCCCCTAGCATCTCCCCTAGCATCTTCCCTAGCATCTCTCCTAGCATGTCTCTTAGCATCTCCCCTAGCATGTCTCCTAGCATCTCCCCTAGCATCTCCTAGCATCTCCCCTAGCATCTCCCCTAGCATCTCTCCTAGCATCCCTTCTAGCATCTCCCCTAGCATCTCTCCTAGCATCTCCCCTAGCATCTCTCCTAGCATGTCTCTTAGCATCTCCCCTAGCATCTCTCCTAGCATCTCCCCTAGCATCTCTCCTAGCATCTCCCCTAGCATCTCCCCTAGCATCTCCCCTAGCGTCTCTCCTAGCGTCTCTTCTAGCGTCTCTCCTAGCATCTTCCCTAGCATGTCTCCTAGCATCTCCCCTAGCATCTCCCCTAGTATCTCTCCTAGTATCTCTCCTAGTATCTCTCTGGCTCAGAGCCTCCTTGTCCTTCCCCTGGAATGCTGCCATGACAGGCTGGTCCCAGTCCCTTATCCAAGAGGGATAGGAGACAGCAGGTAGCCAAGGCCAGTGTAGGGGTGCTGTGGGGGTGCCAGGGCTCCAGCTGCAGGGGCCCCTCAGATAGGGAGAACAGAGGCTTGGTGGTCAGGGGAGGAGGTGGCCTCCTCGGGCTGAAGTGAGAGTTGTTTCCTTTTTTCTTCTTAATTAGACCTTTTAAAAGAGCAATTTTAGGTTGAAAGGAAAACTGAGTACAAAGTACAGAGAGTTCACTTCTACCCCCTTGTCTCCCCCATGAATAGCCCTTCTGCTGACATCTAGCTTTAGTCTGGTTCATCCACTATAACCAATGCATTATATTTTTTTAAAAATTTTAAATTATAGTTGATTAACAATGTTCTGTCAATTTCTGCTGTACAGCAAAGTGACCCAGTTATACATATGTATGCATTCTTTTTCTCATATTATCTTCTATCATGTTCTGTCCCAGGAGATTGGATATAATTCCCTGTGCTGTACAGCAGGACCTCATTGCTTATCCATTCTAAATGGAATAGTTTGCATCTACGAACCCCAAAATCCCAGTCCACCCCACTCCCTCCCCCTTCCTGTTGGCAACTACAAGTCTGTTCTCTATGTCCATGAATTTGTTTCTGTTCTGTGAATGGGTTCATTTGTGCCATATTTTAGATTCCACATACAAGTGATATCATATGGTATTTGTCTTTCTCTTTCTGACTTACTTCCCTTAATATATGAATCTCTAGTTGCATCCATGTTGCTGCAAAGGCCATTATTTCATTTTTTATGGCTGAGTAGTATTCCACTCTGTGTGTGTGTGTGTGTGTGTGTGTGTGTGTGTATACCCCATCTTTTTGTTTATTTTGTTTTGTTTTTTGTTTTTTTAGTGCCGCACCTGCAGCATGCAGAGGTTTCCATGCTAAGGGTCAAATCGGAGCTGTAGCCTCTGGTCGACGCCACAGCAATGATGGATCTTTAACCCACTGAGCGAGGCCAGGGATTGAACCTGTGTCCTCATAGATACCACTCAGATTCATTTCCGCTGAGCCATGGCAGGAACTCCTGTACCACATCTTCAGAATCCATTCATCTGTCAATGGAATTATTGGTGCATGATTTACACTAGGTTACATTTGTGTTGTACAATCGGTGGGTTTTGACAAAAGCCTAATGTCCTGTATGTACCTGCCACTGTAGCGCTGGACAGAATCATTTCACTGCCCTAAAAATCCCTCAGTGCTCCTCCCTTGCACCCCTCCCTCCCCCGAGCCCCGGGATCATTTTCTTTGCTCTGTGGTCTGCTTTCTTAATATAGTGATTTCAACTTTTCAATATTAATGTGAACAAGGTATATCTGTCTCCATTGTTATACCCTTAATCTATCCGTGCTTTTATAGTTAAAATGGGGTTTTTTGTAGACAACACAAAATCGAGTCCTTTTTAATCCACTCAGTCTTTTAATTCACATATTTAGACCATTGACATTTAAAGTGATTACTGACATATCTGAATTAATATCTACCACTTTTATTACTATTTTCTCTTTGTTGCCCTTGTTTTTTTTTGTCTTTATGTTTTTTCTGCAAGTTATAGGAATAGTTTCTATTTTATCTTCTCCCTTAGCCTATCAATCATACATCTTTTACAAATCTTTAATAGTTTCCCTTGAGTTTGCTGTGTACATATACACCCGATCCAAGTCCACTTTCATGACTCGTGTCCTCGGGATCCACTTTTGCTGCTTTTTTTTTTTTTGTCCTGCTTTTTAGGGCCAAACCTGTGGTGTATGGAGGTTCCCCGGCCAGGGGTACAGTCGGAGCTACAGCTGCCAGCGTATGCCACAGCCACAGCAATGCAGGATCCGAGCTGCATCTGCAACCTACACCAGAGCTCACAGCAACGATAATTTTTTTTTTTTATCTTTTGTCCTTTTAGGGCCACACCTTCAGCATATGGAGGTTCTCAGGTCAGGGGTCTGATCGGAGCTGTAGCCTCAGGCCGACGCCAGAGCCACAGCAACGCTAGATCCAAGCTGCATCTGTGACCTACACTACAGCTCATGGCAATGCTGGATCCTTAACCCACTGAGTGAGGCCAGGGATCGAACCCACATCCTCATGGTTCCTAGTCAGATTCGTTTCCACTGCGCCACAACAGGAACTCCAGCAATGATAATTATTAATTACCTATTTGCATTGTGATGAAAGATGTTTTCAATACCCAGTTTGGTGGCATTTAGTGAATAGTGAAAATGTTTCTGAAGGGCTTTACATGGAGATGGATCGTGGCTGATACACAATATTTTTGTTCATTTTCTGTTTACCATTGGTCCTCCATTTCTGTCTCCATCCTCCAGCCAACCCAGGCCATGGCCCCCTTGAATCAGCATTTCTGGCCCCATGCCGGGCAAACACACATGCGCGTGCTGAGCCCTGGTTACATGCACTTGGAGTATGAAGCCATAGGCGTGGAAACAACGGACGAGGACTTGATGTGGCAATCCTGGGCTGTTTTGCCATCTGAACATGCATTTGGTAGACAAGGAGGCATCAGTTACTCATCGCACATGGGCAGAGGTCATACCAATTCCAGTTGCAAAGGTGTCAACACACCAGCTCTTACCAAAAATGGTCTTTCCTCACATGTTAGGTTTCAAGCAGCATCACATGTTCTAACCCTGCCCAGATGTTTCAAAAGAGTTACACAATAAGGGGTTTCCTCCTTCCCTGCCTGAGTCTTACCCTCTGCTCTGCTCTGCTCTTAGAGAAAAGGCAGATGAATCTCTGGTCCAGGCTCTGGATGAGAGAGCCGAGCCACTGCCAGCTGCTGATCAAACAAATAAGGACAGTGTGTTCTCTGGTGAGAGGTTCCCAGATCATTAAAATTTAAGCCAAGAGCAGTCACGGAAGCCTGGGAGAGCCCCTGGGTAGTAGTTATAAGGACATCAACAAAATGTGGGTGGTCACCTCGGCAAGAGAACACCAGGAAACCGAAGACCCGGGTTTGAATCCTGGGTGGGTCACCAAAGGACCAGCTGTTTCTCAGGGCTTCTTCTGGAAAAAGAGCCGTGACCGTCAGGAGCCATCTGTCCTTGGCAGAACCCTTCCTGGAAGGCTTGGTCATGACTTAAATGGAGCCCAAGCCACTGACACCCAACAGTCTGACACCAACAGCAGGTGCATCCACCCACTGCCATCCGGGAAACAGAGGCACAGAGTAAGTCACGTGCCCACGGTCATACACAAGTGCACCACAGCTGGGTGAGATCTAAAACCCAAGGTCTGGTTCCGAAGCACAGTAAATCCTCCTGCCAATTAGATGTTTCCAAAAGCGGTGATGAAACAGTTTGCTCCCCTCCCCGCCCCTCTCCTTGGACCCTGCCCACCTCCGCTGGCCCCACACCCTATACTTCACGCACCCAACCCAACAGCCCCATCAGGCTCCCGGTCACTAGGTGCTGTGGGTGCCCACCGTTGGTGGCTCTCCGGTCACCAATATGAGGAGTGGCCAGGACGTGGGGAGGAGGGCAGGGGCTAAAGGCAAATTAGTTCTGCTTTTTTTCCACCATGTGAAAAAGCTGTAAGACAAGAACCTCATCTCATTTTGACCTCATATTGACTATTTAGGAAAATAAATTTTTTTTTTTAAATAGTAGTGTTTAAAATACCTTTTTTTTTTTTTTTTTTTTTTTTTTTTTGCAGGGGTGGGAAGGAATTTCCCTTTATGGCTCAGTGGAAGCAAATCTGACTGGTATCCCGGGGATGCAGGTTTGATCCCTGGCCTCACTCACTGGGTTAAGGATCAACCATTGCCATGAGCTGTGGTGTAGGTCACAAATGCGACCTGGGCCCCATGTTGCTGTGGCTGTGACCTAGACCAGCAGCTACAGCTCCCATTTGATCCCTAGCCTGGGAACTTCCATATGCCTCAGGTGCAGCCCTAAAAAAAAAAAAAAATGAAGAATAAATAATAAATAAAATATACATGTTTAACAAGGCTTGGAATTTGAGTGGAACATGGAGAAGGACAGAGTGAGGCTGGAAAGACATTGACAGGGTCCCCTTCAGCCCGTGTGAAGGAAACTTATCACAGAGACACTAAAAAATTCTTTGGAGGGTGGAGGCACGCCCACCGCATGTAGAAGTTCTCAGACCAGGGATCAGACCTGTACCATAGCAGTGACCTGAGCCACAGCAGTGACAACACTGGATCCTTAACCCACTGAGCCACAAGGGAACACCTCTCCTTTTTTTATGGCAGACTTTATTATTTTATAAATTTTTAAATTTTTATTTATTTATTTATTTATTTTTGTCTTTTTAGGGCGACTAGGGGAAGTTCCCAGACTAGGGGTCAAATCGGAGCTACAGTTGCTGGCCTGCGCCACAGCCACAGCAACACGGGATCTGGGCAGCGTCTGTGACCTATACCATAGTTCACTGTAACGCCAGATCCTTAACCCACTGATCGAGGCCAAGGATCGAACCCACATCCTCATGGATACTAGTCGGGATTGTTACCACTGAACCACAACAGGAACGCCTCATTACTTTTTTAAAAGTGTCGTTGATTTATAATATTGTGTTAGTTTCAGATGTACAGCATAGTGATCCAGTATATTTGCAGATTATATTCCACTCTAGGTTATTATAAGATAATGAGTACAATTCCCTGTGCTATACAGCATATCCTTGTTGCCTCTCTGTTTTATGTATGGTAGAGTGTATCTGTTAACCCCATACCCCTCCCCTTGTAACCCCCTCCTTTACCCCTCCCCCCAACCGCAAGTTTGTATTCTCTATCTGAAAGTCTGTTTCTGTCTTGCATATACATTAGATCGTATTATTCTTCAGACACCACATAGGTTACAGCATATGGTATTTGGAGAATTATTTTTTTGCTTTAAATAAAAAGTGCTTCCTCTCAACTGACTCTGAAAGGGTAATATTGGAAATACAGACACTGGATTAGTGAGACAAAGGGAAAATGTTTATCTTCCCACCTCCCTGCCCCGCTTCGACTCCTGTTGTTCTTGGTGAGAGTCTCTGATTTCTAGAACAGTCCTCAAAGTGAAGTCCAAAGACAACACCCTTTCAGGGGGTATCCTCAACGTCAAAATATTTTTATAACAATTAAATATTTGCTTTTTAAACTTTGTTGATGTCTGCACTGATGGTGCAAAACCAAAGGTGGGTAAAACTGCACTGGATCATAATGCATTTTTTGCCAGGTACTCGCAGGGGAAAAAAATACCAGTTTTCTTTAAAACTATCCCTGAGGAAGTAGTAAAAATTAAGTTTCTTAATAAGTAAATACACATCTTTTTCATTTCTGGGTAATAATATGGAAGGTACACAGTTCTAGTGCTACTGAAGTAGACTGGTTGTCCCGGGAAATGCAGTGGTGTGTTTGAGTTGCAAGCTAAACTAACCACCTCATTCATAAGCACCATTTGTATTTGAAAGAACTGATGAATTACATTTATTCAGACATGTGTATTTGACAGGTATTTCAAAAAGTAAATGAAATACCTTTTGGAAAAGGTATTTAAAAAAAAAAAATGGAGTTCCTGTCATGGTGCAGCAAAAGCGAATCCGACTAGGAGCCGCAAGGTTGTCAGTTCGATTTCTGGCCTGGCTCAGTGGGTTAAGGATCTGGCATTGCTGTGAGCTGTGGTGTAGGTTGCAGACACAGCTCAGTTCTAATGTTGCTGTGGCTGTGTATAGGTCAGCAGCTGTAGCTCTGACTGCACTCCTAGCCTGGAAACCTCCATATGCCACGGGTGTGGCCTTAAAAAGCAAAAAAAACCAAAACCCAAAAACCAACCAAACAAAAAACCCTTAGAATATCTGTTGCCCATGATAAAATTTGAGCTTTCAAGTGAAATTTTGAATTTTTTGAAAACTTGCATCTGCCACTGTGAGCTTGATAGCTTCTCAGGGATTTTTTCTGGTGAAATTAGTGGTGGTAGTAACTACTGTGATAGTTTCATAGTGTATGTTGAAATGGGTCAACATTTTGAAGCAATATTTTCCGATGACTAATGCGTGTTACAAAATCACACACGGGTAAAAGATCCACTCAAAGTGCAAGACGGATCAACGTAATTTATTGCAATCATAGGCAAGTTTATTGATACGGTTTCATATTCTAACAGCAATCAACCTTTAAGAAACTATCATTTGTCGGTTTAGGTGTACTATAAAACAATATGCCATTATCAGCTCATAAACACTCCTCCCTCTTCCAATCACAGATCTGTGTGAGGCCTCATTTCCCTCAAAATGTATCACAACAGACTGATGCAGAAGCCAGTATCAGAATCCAGCTCTTTGCTATTAAACCAGACATCAGAGATTTGAAAACATGTGAAACAATGCCATTCTCACTTTGGGGGAAAAATTATTTCTCCGAAAAATGTGAATGTGGACATGTTATTTTAAAAAGGAGCCATATTTTAAAGTTTGTTTTAATTTCTAACATTGATGACCAGTGGTGAGCTGGTAAAACCAGCTCCCTGAGAAGGGTTGGGGGTGGGGGAGCCCCGAGTTGGAGTGTTTGCCAGTTTCCATGGTGTAAATACTCATTCCGACCAAGTTCAAGCTACCAACACCTCACTGAGGCAAAGTGGGGAAGAGGCCTGCACCATTAGCCTGTGGCCAGTGGGTGCCAGGACGCCAATGATATAATCCACCTAGTTTTTGGAATCCTCAGATTTTGGAGCGTGAAAAGGAGGCCCAAGAATGAATGTGAGCACAGGTGTCCTGGGGCCATCGCCTTTGTCTTTGGCAAGTCACCTTGGCAACGTCAGCGCTCTAGGAGTCCTGGCCTCAATTACAAAAGTCCCTGAACTCCACATCCTCATGTTCTTAATAGAAACATCCTAAAATCTACCTCTGCCAAACTTTGAGCAAAGACAAGATGCCTGCAGCTTTCTACTCTAATCTCTTCTGGAAAGAATTTTTTGCTTTAAGAAACACTTTTGGGGAATTCCCTCAGGAAGGGCTCACATTTGGCTCCAGCCTGATCCCGATTTACCAGGCGATGGGTATGACCAGTTCCAGGGACATGTGACGCTGAGCGACAGAACTGCTGAGTGGCCAGAGGCTCTGGCCCCAGCACCCCACCCATGTTGGGATGGGGACAAAGCACGAGGACCCTTACGAGGAGGAGTTTGTATAAACAAAATACTTTATTATTGGAGAGAGAAAAAGCCAAATTACAAAATTTTTATACTTAAGTTCTGTTCTTTACCACGCCAAAGGTTGACAAGGGACTTTTAATGTCCCATAACTCTTTGAGTTGAACCACATGAAACTGCCAACCCTGTAGATAAAACAGACAAATATTGGCAGTTTCACAGGGTCCAACCCCACGTAAAACGAGCTGATGGCTGAGATTTCTTTCAGCAGCAAGATATTCCAGTCACATGTCTGTTGATGTTTTAAACAGATGTCCGAGAGATAAACAGGTCCTGCGTGAGAAAAACATCCTGTGCTTAAAGACATGGGAAGGGATCTTGGGTCAGGACTGAGACCGAGTCACCCCCGTGCTGGTTCTGTCCTTCTCGCTTGCCCCACCACCCAATGCCCCGTTCCCGCTCATCGCATGGATGGTTCGATTCTTCTTTGCAGATGTCATTGCTGGCCCACTTGTCCCTCATGTTGCTAGGGAAGGCCGTCTGACTTTGAAGTCAACTCGACTTGATCATTCGCCAAAGCCAGGAGCACATACTGACCCAGGGGTTCCTCTGGAACGACTACAAAAGTCTCCACCCTGTTCAAGGCTGAATGATCCCAATGCCTTTTCTTCCCCATCTGCTTACCCTCTCTTTGCCTCCGGGCAGTCTGTGTCTGAGAAAATAAGAAAACAAACAAGCAAGAAACTGCAGACTCGAAACAGAAAGCAGCAGCTGGGTATCCAGAAAGCCCAAGACGCGACAGGTGAACAGGATGGGACAAATCATGCTTCGCTCACATCCAAGAGGTTTAATAGACTCCCCCCCCCCCATCCCGAACCTTCAGCTCTGTACAATAGGTTAACTTTACATGGCACTGAGATAAAAATAAAACTTTCTTACAAATTCCATTTTTTTTCCCCAGTGAATTACTTTTGCAGTAAAAATAGCTGCTACATAAATCCCTCCTGATCTCTGAAAAGGAGTCGCCGGTTTCCAAAAATAGTATTCCTATTTTAATCGTACAGAAGACGTTGGGGTGCGGGGGTGGGGCGCTGAGAGGAAATGGCTGTGATTGGGGGAGGTTAGTCGTTGGGAAAACAGAACCGAACTAAAAACGAAGTTTTGTGTAGAAACCGATTTAAAGGCATGCATAGAAATGGAGAACATGTGCCAAGTGTCAAGAAAAATACTGCTTTATAGCTTTTACTTTACAATTGAAGGAGAGGAGAGAGGCCGGACGGGCCCCCAGACAATAACATTAAGTTTCTTATAAAAATTCCCAAATGTACAAAGTCCTTGCCATAGATAATAACCCAGGCAAGCCAAAAAAACAGAACACAGGAATAGTAACCTTCTTAGACCTTATTCCTGTACATATAATAACTGTTAATCATACACACTGTACAACCTGCCTCAGCCCGCCCTTGGCGGGTTAAATGTTTGCAAAATGCCATCTGTGCTCTTGAAAAATGGAATACACACGGGATGTCTGCCTTCTTCGTTCACATACAGTTATATAATTATTTTAAATTACAATATACAATTTCTGTTAAATAGGACTGTTAGGGGGGGTTTGGATACCAACGATAAGATGACCGTCCTATATACAAACTAACTTCTGAAATGGAATGAGTGGTCCTGGCACCTTCTCCCCCTCTGAACCACAGAGACCTCTTTTGCATTTGAGATTCCCGGCGGCCACAGCAAAAGAAAATCCAAAGAAGCATGTGCGTCCACGACCCGCTTGCTCCTTGGAGAAGCCCCACCAGCCCCAGGGATCCTGTTACAACGCAGTCTGCTGGAGCCAGGCCGGCGGCCCAGCGTGTCCTTCGAGGCCACTCTAAGGTAAGAGCATCATAAATACTGTGTCCCTGTCAGCAGGCTTTAGAAGCGAGAACCCGCGCTGCTTTCGGCGAAGGACCGCCGTTTCGGATGAAATAAGGCCACTGCTTCTTGGAGACCTTGCCGGACGCATCGATCCCGCCGTTTAGGGTCCGTGTGAGATGGGTGAGGACCGCCCCGGGCGGCCTCAGTCCTCCGTGTCCGGCTGGACGCCCAGGATGGCGTGCAGCTCCTCGGGCGTGAACCCCAGCAGGTTCTGGAGGTCGCACACGAAGCGGTACACGTAGCGCTTGCCCGAGGTCTTGTGGATGATGTTTTTGTCGTAGTAATAGCGCAGACCTCGGCTCAGCTTCTCGTAGTTCATCTTGGGCTTGTTTTTCCTCTTGCCCCACCGGCGGGCCACCTGTGGGGAGGATGGAGATGGGTTCCATCACTGTGGCAACAAGACAAAGTGAATGACCTTCCCCCAAGAGGCCTTTTTTTTGGCCTATGAACGTTCCCAGGTGAGGGGCTGAATCGGAGCTGCAGCTGATGGTCTACACATACAGCCAAGGCAACACGGGATCCCTAACCCACCGAGCGAGGCCAGGAATCGAACCTGCATCCTCATGGGGACTAGTCAGGTTTGTACCCTCTGAGACACAACGGGACCTCACAATGATTCTGATGCATCAGCCTTGAGGCCTCGACTGCTACAAAAGCTCCACAGAGGGACTGTCTGCACTGGTGCACCTGCTGCGGCTCCGTGTTCCCCGCTGTTGCTCCCAGGATGGACGGAGGTGAGCCCAGCCACAGCTGCGTCTGCTAAGGCCTCTCCCTCAGCAAAACCTCCAAGAGCCAAGGGTTCAGAATCCGGAAAATGCTGTCAGGTCCCCCCGCCCCTACCCCCCGGGTTTGCATGGCAATCACCAGCTGCTGAGTGCAATGGGGACCCTGAGACATTCTGCCTCCCTTAGCTTCCGCTGCCCCAGGGAATCGGGGAGGTGACAGACGGTGCACTCTTGGTGCCAGAGACCAAGGGCTCCCCGTATGCTGTCTTGGAGGGACCTGTATGGGACCTGTCCACAGCTTTCTCCTCCAGACGCGGCTTGTGAAGCCCTGCCCAGCTCAGCTGAGGAGCTGAGCCCAGCCCTCGGGCTGGCACGGAGTTACGAGGGGCTCAGGCCTCCCAGGAAAAAGGACACATTTCCTAGGACATTTTCAGAGGGTCAGGCAAGAGCCTCGGTTTATACCTTTCCCCTTTAATCAGATGATGGAGCAAGACGGTGAAGCCTGCCCGGTGCTGTGTGCATCACTGGGGGACCCTACAATGTTTATCACCGAAACAAAAGACCGCACTTCATGTTTCCCAGCAGCCAGGAATGCATCCTGTAGAAGTGTTCTTATCTGGACCCTGGTGAACCCTTTCTAAGGGCCAGAGAGTTGAATCTGGGAAGCCCCAGTGATGCAATCAGGTGTGTGAGCCCGGAGGCCAATTTCCCAAGCTCTGGACCTACCTCATCTGGGTCAGCGAGCTTAAACTCCCATCCGTCCCCCGTCCAGCTGATGAAAGACTGGCAGGATTTGTCGGAGAGCAATTCTAGGAGGAACTGCCACAACTGGATAGGTCCACTTCCTGCAGAGAAGGGGGTGGGCTAGATGTTTATCTCTAGATTTAAAATACAGCCTGGCTTTCGTCCTCCTACTGAAATAAGGGATGAGAGGCCTGGCTCTGGACTGGGTGCCAACCTCAAGGGGTCATTCTGGGTGCTGGCGACGGTCTCAGATGCTTGAAGGGGAGGAGGTCAGACCCCTCCCTGAGGCAAGGGTTTCCTCCACCTGGAAAAGAGGTCACTAGGCCTTCGATTGCTGGGTTTGGTCTTTCTGGGGAAAAAAAAATTCTGAGCCACCAACTCTAGGCATCAAAATTCCTCACCCTGTTTAATTGCTTCTTATGTAATAACTGTCCAGGTTTACTACTTGAAACTAGCCGAGGGACAGGGTGGGGGAGGTTGAAGGGGCCTTTCAACACAGAACAAGGCATGTCACTTCTGGAATCTCATGCTGGGCTCTCCTGCCAGATGATGGCGGCCAAATTGCTTAAGCCGAGACTTGGTTTGCTCAGCAGTCATGTGGGCATGTGGGCTGGTAGCTACAGCCTCACCACCTCTGTCTGGTGAGGTATATGCTCTGCCACGGGCTCTTCATATATTTTTTTTGGCTCTATCCTGTGGCAGGAAGAGGTTCCCAGGCCAGGTATTGAACCTGTGCTGCAGCAGCAACCCACTGGATCCTTAACCCACTACACCACCGGGGAACTCCTATCTTTTCCCGATTAGCATTTAGAATGGCCGCCGCCTAATGAAGTGAGTACGGCTGTATGGACATTTTAAACATACGAATAAGGTGGGGACTTCCCACTGGTAACGAATCTGACTAGTATCCATGAGGTTGCAGGTTCAATCCCTGGCCCTGCTCAGTGGGTTACGGATCCAGCATTGCCATGAGCTGTGGTGCAGGTCACAGATGTGGCGTAGGCCGCAGACGTAGCTCGGATCCGGCATTGCTGTGGCTGTGGTGTAGACTGGCAGCTGCAGTTTGGATTGGACCCTTAGCCTGGGAACTTCCATATGCCGCAGGTGTGGCCCTAAAGAAAAAAGACTACAATGGGCTTAGTGGCTAGTGAGTGCCTCGTCCTGGATCACAGGCCTGTCCAAGAGCCGTTCTCCAAGTCACAGAGGCTATATCATCAATACGTCAGTGTGGGAGTTTCTTCCTGAGCCTACGTTAAAATGGGTTAATACCACTCACGCCAGGCTGTTCTGGGGTCTACTGACCATCCGCCCAGTTAACCAAAAAGAGCTGGCAAGCAACAAATGGTAACTAAGAGTGAAATGAAAAACACGACCACCACGGCTGTTTCTTTCCTTATCAGGCTCTGACGCCCACGCAGAAAAATTCCAGCAGTTTCCACACGCTGAGCATTTTAACGCCATTTCCATGGCTGTTTGTTTTCCATGACAGAAAAAAAAAAAAAAAAAAAAAAAAAGCAGGCCCCCTATTCTTATTTTAACCTACTGGATTTTTTTTTAAAGTAGATTTTTTTCTTAATCCCCAGTGGCTCCATTTGGTCCAAATATGGAAGAAAAAAAAAAAAAAAGCACATTTAAGGACACAAGAAGCAATGAAAAAAATTTTCTAATATTTTCGCTTAAGTACTGAAAATATCTGGCTCTAAAAACAGCTTTCATATTTGTCCCTGGCCTCGAATAGCCCGTACCCAAACCTTCAGGACAAGACGGACTGGAGAAGCGAGAAGAGGTAAGCAGTGGCTGTGTTATGTGAGGCGGGCTCTGCCTCCCTCCCCGAGCCAGTCAACATTCTCAGAAATTCCTGGCATGGCTGAGTCAGAGCTTAAGCCTCCGAGGCCTGTGGCTCCTCGGGAGCACTTACATTCCAGGTGAGGGAGCAGCCTGGGGGTTCTCGAACACCCTCCCCCCAAGACAGACCGGAGTCATGGCTCTCTTGGATTCAGGATCGGATGCCCACACATACAACATGGGGGAACAACGCAAGGTGGGCCAATGAGCAACGAGCATCGCCCTGGGTACACAAGGCATGGGGCTGGGCAGGTGCAGGGAGGGGGCGGGGACCTGGGGCAGCGTGCTCACCTGTGAAGCCGGCCAGCACGGCCGCAGGTATAACTGGTTTGCCTTGTTCCACCGGGTCGCTCCTCTCCTGGATGTAATCCTTGAAAGACATGGTCGGCTTGTTGAGGCAGAGGGACTGGCTGCAGTCGTCCTCGAAGCTCTCAAAGGAAGGGACCCGCTGCACGTCCAGCAGAGACGACTGGCTGGTCCAGGACTGCAGCAGTGACTCGGAGCTCTCGAAGCTGTCCGCACCGTTCTCGGGGGCGTCGTGGTCTCCGGGCTTCCCTGAGAGAGAGAACCACAGGCTCTGACCCTTCAGGCCCCCGGGATGCCCGGCGCCACCACTTAGTGATGATGGTGGCTTCGTGGCCACCAGCCCCTTCCAAGCTGGTGTGGAATCTCCTAGACTTTGCATGAGGCCCTTCAGCTGAGCTGCCTATTCCTGAGGACGCAGAGACCACCCAAGTGCATCTTCCATCAACCGTAGGATGGAGGCACTAGTGTCGCTCCAGAGTGGGGTGCTTGACTGCAAGAAGGGGCCACTGGCCACCACGTCCAGCCACGTGATGGTTCTCAGACATGACAGTGAGCAGAAGACAAACACAGGAGGAAAGAGAAGGTGCGACTGCACTTACACCAGGTTCAAGGACGGGACACACCACGGTGATAAAAGTCAGGTCAATGGCACGACCTTGGGGTGAGGCTGCTTCTGCCTGGGAGGGGGTGCGAGGGAGCCTTGTGGGGTGCGGGCTCCCTCTCCATGTCAATCTGGGCGGCTGTCACACAGGTGTGTTGTGGATAAAGTCTACCTGGGCTTTGCGCATGGCATACGTGCATCTCCCTAAAAAGAGATCTGTCACCTTCCAACCCTGTCTCCCCCCGTGTTCCCCTGGGTGGAGGAATCTGGCTGCAGGAGCAGAGACGGTGTCGTTTACCCGACACCCACGGCCCAGCCTGGGGCCCGAAGCCTGTGAGGGGTGCGCTGGCTCTGACAGTGACCAGACAGAAAGGTCCCTGACCTCCAGTGGCTCAACACGGGAAGACTGGTTAAGAAGCTCATGCCGCCGCCCAAGCGTGGCTCTGGGAATTAAACCAATGGCCCTGTTGAGAGGGGCGCTTGGAAGCCTGGATCTTACCAGCACCGCTGGAGAGCAGGTTCAGGCTGCTGCCGGCGAAGTCCTGGCTGACGGAGCAGTAGTTGACACTGACGGTGCTGAGCCGGGCCTTGGGGAACATCTGAAAGTCCTGCTCGGGACCGAGTGTGCTGGGCGCGGAGGATGCTGGACACAGGCTGTCCAGGAGGCTGCCTTTGGGGTAGTTCTGCGTCTGCACCCCATACGGGGTCTGCTCCACCCCAAAACCTGGAACAGAACCACCGACGGCAGTGCTATTAGGTGACATGACGTGAGGACCAGAGACACCTCCACACACCCAGCCATGCAGCCCTGCCCACTCCAGCCTTTTCTCTGCAAGACCTTGCTGGAAATGGGGGTTTCAGTGGGCAGGCTTCCCACGAAGCCCTCCTCTTCTCAAACTCCTCATCCTCTTAGGCAATGAGGCTTTTCCCAAAATGCCTGCAGCATTTCTGGACCCTGGGGGAATGGCTCGCGTGACTATCCCTACATTTCTCATTTATCAAGGGCTTCCGAGTGAGCCCCAGGATCACAGGGGCACCACCACGTTCAGCTCCCCAAGAACCTGAGGCTCAGGCAGGCTGAGTGACTTGCCATCCGGTACGTGATTCGTAAGGGGACATCTCCAGCCACCTGCCCACACCGGCTGGGGACCACGGTCACCTACACTCGCCAGGGTCCACCACCAGCAGGAAAGACCTGAATTCCACGACACCTCTTTACATGCCAAAGTTCAGAGCAAGTTGGGTTTTGCTGTCCACACACTTCCCGTATCTGCCACCTTTGTTTGTTATGCTCATCCGACCACAGGAATCAGTTCCCTCCACTCTGCCCGATTAGTTATAGATTCCTGAGACCAATGCTGCCCAACGCAAAGATAACCCAAGCCACCAAGGCCATGTTTCTAGTAACCGCATTAAACAAAACCAAAAAAGAGGAGTTCCCATTGTAGCGCCGTGGAAACAAATCCGACCAGGAACCATGAGGTTGCGGGTTCGGGTTCGATCCCTGGCCTCGCTCAGTGGGTTAAGGATCCCGTGTTGCTGTGGCTGTGATGGAGGCTGGCAGCTGTAGCTCTGATACGACTCCTACCCTGGGAACCTCCATAGGCCAAAAAAAAAAAAAAGAAAGAAACAGGTGAAATGAATTTGAACCTTTTACTTGACCTCAGCGATCCATTATCATTTCACCATGTAATCAGAATTTTGAAAATTATTAAGGAGCTGCCTGCGTCCTTTGTCCAATACTGAGACTTTCAGATCTGAGGGTGTGTGTTATATTTTCAAGGTGGACCAGCCACACTTCACATGTTTAGTGTCTGGATTTATGGGCACCGTATGGGCAGGTGAAGGTGCCCTTGGACTTGCCATCAACCTGACAGGAAGACCTAGAACCAAGCTCCTAAGGGCAGAATTGATTCCACTGACCTAATGAATTGCTATTAATCCACTGAGGCACGGAGTTGAGGGGTGAATTTTCTTCATACTGCTCTTCTGTCTTTTCTTGGTTTTCTGAAAAAGAAACCCAGGAGACATAAGACTGGGGAAGAAAGTTCCTTTCTGGATTACTGTTCTACAGGAGTTTCAGCATAACCGAAGGCATTGAGCACTTGACACTTCATCGGATAGCGTTCCACGTCATCGGGTTATTTACAAACACGAGAGACAGACACGGGCTTTCCTGTAATGAGAGTAAGTCTTCCCAAATTCACGCGGCCATCAGCCAAGGTGAATGTTCTATCGCCTCATGTGAGAGATCCAGATGGTGCCATCAACAAAGGGTTAAATGCTTGGGAAGTGCACCTGAACCTGGAGCTGGACTCCAGGTTAGTCCCGAGGACGGGGTTCTGTCCTGCTGAGGCTCATGACCCACTGGCTCGAACCCTGACAGTGTGTCCAGGGTGGTGAGCGCGACAGAAAGAGAAGTCAAAGCAGTGCCATGGGGGTCTGAACGGGGACCACCTGCCCAGGAACTTGAAAAGGGAAAAGGGTAGCACCCCCACCTGTCTGCTTACTTCCTCCACACACACAACCACACACACACACACACACACACACACACACACGCACACAAAGACTCCCACACTGAGAAATGGCAAAAAGAGTCCAACCTGCCTGCTGAAAAACAGATTCACCAGAAACTTGTCCCATCAATCAGTCTTGTCCAAATTCAGGAAAAATTTGAGTCTTTAAAAATAACAGAAGCCAGAACTAAAAAAAGCTGGCAAATGACCCTAAGGTCGTTTTAAGAGTCTCAGTCTGTTATGATCATTGAAACGCGGAGTTTAAAATCAATTAAATAAGAAATAATTTCCTGAACCCTTCTAATGGACTTATTTTCCTGTATTTTTGCCTTGAATGACCCCTCACGATAATGTTTTTTTGGTTTTCCTTTTAAACTCAATGAACTTTCAACATCGCTCTCTTAAGGTCTAAATCAAGACTTTCTATATGATGAGAGTTCCTTCCTCAAAGGCCAGTTTCTGCATATCGGTGTGTAAATCTGTATCAATTCCTTCTACATTTGTTTATGAAAATAAAAGAAATTCTTGGTCTTAGGAACAGTTACTAGAAGAGTCAAGGGCTATCTGAAGAAAGGCTCCCTTTCACTGAGGCTGACTTATCTCTTAAGGCTCCATAAAGTGACCACAAAACACAAGCACCCTTGCCGCCTCCACAATCTGAGCCACACGTTCACCTCTGATGCGTGACATCTGGCAACAACGAGCACCTGGTGACTCAGGCTCCTGCCTTGTGGCTAATGCTCCCCACACACGTACTTAAATGGATCAGAATCTGGAATCACCACCACGAAGCTGACTCACTCCAATGGCACCTGCAGACAGCTTTGCCCCACATCACTGGAAAGGCTGACCACCCCCCCCCAAAGCTGGAGAGCACCGAGCGCCCCCCCCACCCTTTCCCTGCCACGCTCATCCCACCAGGGAGCCCAGTCGCTGGGCAGATACCTTTGATCATCTGCTCCAGATGCTCCCAGAGAATGTCACCCACAAAGTCAGGGGCCAGCTCCAGAAAGCGCTCCTTGCCAAGGTTACACAACACCTGGCCGGTCATGCCAAACCTCTGCAGGTTGACGTCCACCAGACTGAACTCGTTGGTGGCCCAGAGAAGCCACTGGCACACCTGCTGTTCGGTCCACAGCCAGGGATCTACCGGAGAAGGAAGAACAAAAGGAGACAGTGAGACCAGACGCACTCCTGGTTTACCTGCAGAGCCCAGATGGGCACCAGGGTCCAAGGAAACGAGTGAAACACCCAGGAAGAGTCTGAGGCGCTGAGAGCATGGCTGGATGAAGTGTTCAATTGGATGGGTGGTGAAATGAAGCACTGGCTCAAAGGACAGACATCTCTGTTCCTCTTTGCAAGATGCCCTACACAAATGCTTGAAATCAAGTCATCCCAAGCCATGGGGGTCTCGGGGCGTCCGCAGAGCACAAGGCAGGTGCAGAAAGCAGCACAGGAGGCAGCACTTACTCTTTGGGATGCCGAGGCGGCACTGCTCCTTTTTGAAGCCACTGAAGGTAGCTTTTAAGGCTTGACTCATCACAGCCTTGCTGCATGGGGTCAACAGGGGCAACTCACAGTTGGTCGAGTCTGCAAAAGAAACCCCACGGGGACGTTAGTTCAAGCTGGCAACACAGGCAGGACTGAAGGCAGAATATCCTTGTTTTTCAGGAAGCACAATTCTGATCTCCAATCTTCAGCATCATTTTGAACTTAATTTTTTCTTTTTAGGGTTGCACCTGCTAGCCTACATCACAGCCACAGCAACTCAGGATCTGAGCCGCATCGGTGACCTACGCTGCAGCTTGGGGCAATGACAGATCCTTAACCCACTGAGCGTGGCCAGAGATGGAACCTGCCTCCTCACGGACCCTGTGTGGTATTCATAACCCACTGAGCCACAACGGGAACTGCAAGCATCATGTTTTACAAGAGTATAAATATGAACAAAAAATGCTTTTGACTTAAATTGAGACAACATTATACATCTCATAACCACACATTAAAAAAAAAAATCTAAAAACTCGAGTTTGATTTTGCCAAACTTCATAAAGCAGTGATGGCTAGGTAACATTCCTATTTAAGATGCTTCTTAAATTTTAGACAATGGAAGAAACTGCGTAGGTTTTGGCCAAAAGGCTTAGGGGCTTGTAAGTGGCTAAGCTGGAAGTGACTTCCATTAAACTCAGCCGCCAGCAAAGGGACCTCGGGCATCACACTTAGCACCCGGGAAGGTGACACACCTTCCGTTTTTACTGAAAAACAATCTCCTCTGGATTCCCTCAGCAGTTTCGAGAAGGATACATGATCATCACATGAGGGCACGCTTACGTAAGCGTGTGTTTTAATTAATTTTCTGGGCTGTTTTTCTAGCACCTAACTTCACGTGTCCAAATAATCTCTGGAATGCTTCCAACTAATAACCCCATCGCAGTGATGGCAGAGGCATTCGCGGACATGCGAGTCCCTTAAAAAGAATAAACAACGACATGAAGAAGTACAGAAGCCGATACAGACGGGTCAAGATGAGCAGGAATCATTTGTCGTCCCCAGGCTCGGAGTGGGGGAGGGGCAGATCTGGGCACCCAGGATGGAAAGCTGGGGTGCAGTGTAATGCCCACTGGTCTGCTTTGCAGGGTGGACTGGGAGGTGAGGATGGGCTGGCTGCTGTGTTGAAACACCCCAGGGCAAGCTCAGGGGCTCCCCTGTCCCTTTGCTCCCAGCAGGGAACTCGCTCTCCTTGGGGGGGGCGTCTGGCAGGTGACACCCACCACGGGCATTAAAAAGGAAAACTGCCTTCTCCCGGATCCAGAGCCTCTCCCTGACTTTCCCTACAAAGATTCAAGACACCAACTGTCATCTCTCTATTAACTGAACCGCTAAGGGACATCACGCTCAATTTGTCAAGTCCCGAGGAACAAATTACCATGAGAAATTGAATCCAAGCCTGTTGGCACTTCTTGGAGCGTTTGTTCTTCATTTAGTGGGGGGAAAACGGAGAGCAGGGACCCATCCAAGGTGTCAAAGGCAGGCTGGCGCTGCAAAGACAGAGGCAAAGAAGGCTGACACATGACGGTTCAACTCAGTTAATGACCTGTCTGAAAAGCGGTCCATGCTTTTGAGAGGGTCAAATCGATCCAAAGAATTCTATCTTCCTCTAGGTGACTTACAGGCATGTCTTCGAGATTTTGCAGGCTCGGTGCCAGACCACCAAAATAAAGTGGGTATCGCAGTAAGGCAAGTCATACAAATATTTTGGTTTCCCAGTGTATAGAGACGTTATCTTTATTAAGGCATCCTTGTATCTAAATTATGTCAGAAGAATATCCTTATGTTTCAAAAACAATGCACATAGATAATTTGAAAAAGTCCTTCCTTGCTAGGAAATGCTACCATCGACTGAGTCTACAGAGAGTCAACCTTTTTGCTGGTGAAGGGTTTGAAACATTGTGAGAATCACCGAAAAGGTGACACACACAGAGACACAAAGTGGGCAAACGCTGTTGAAAAATGGTGCCAGTGACTTGTGGACGGCAAGGTTGTCACCAACCTTCAATTTGCAAAAGATGCGGCAAAGCCAGGTGCAGTCTAACACTTTGGTACCCCTGTAATCACCTGCAGCATCAGAATGACTGGAAATTTCTTTGTAATGGTCTCACCAACGTAAATGAATATATTCCGTCAACAAACCTAAACATAAGGAATCTTCCAACAGGGCTGGGAGGGACCTCGAAGACCCCCATGGGAGAGAAGCTCCGTCTGGTTGTGTGCATCAGAAAAACGACCCTTGGGGAGACAGTTTCAGCCCACCGCAGCTAAAAAGAAAGCCAAGTGACCAAAACTCAAGAAGCAAAGGACAAAATACATTACTTTATCTGTGGAAGCATTTACTCTGAGATGTTGACCGTAAAACACGAGCACAGAGACTAAAGTTCTCCCTGATCTATTTCAATGGTGCAGAAAACTGGAGGACAATTGAGAAGAGTCCTGAAGGTTTAATTTTATACAAGTCAAGTCTGATGAAAAGGACCGCCCCACCCCCACCAATCAAAAGGGGACAATTTCCAAAGAATGTCAGTTGAAAGTAAACCCACCTCCAATTTAGGGGCAAGAGGAGAAGCACACAGAGAAAGAGAAGCCTGGAGCTGAGAGGATTTCGAACAATCTCACAGCCAGGAAATTGAAAAGCCAGGGCAGAGTTCCCGTCGTGGCTCAGTGGTTAATGCATCCAACGAGGAACCATGAGGTTGCAGGTTCAATCCCTGGCCTCGATCAGTGTGGGTTAAGGATCCGGCGTTGCCGTGAGCTGTGGTGTAGGTCACAGATACAGCTCGGATCCCGCGTTGCTGTGGCTCTGGCGTAGGCCAGTGGCTACAGCTCCGATTTAAACCCCTAGCCTGGGAACCTCCATATGCTGCAGGCGAGGACCTAGAAAAGACAAAAAGACAAAAACAAACAAAAAAAAAGCCAGGGCCAGCACCGGGCTTCTGGGAGCCAGTCCATTGTTTTTAATCCTAGAGATTGAGTTTTCCAACTTTATTTTTTTTTCGTTTTATTTAGCATTTATCAATGAAATAGCCTTTAACACAAGACGGATTTTTAAGTAACAGATAAAGGTCTGATTCATTGTTGCCTAACTTGTGGAAGAAAAACGTGAAGAAAGGTTAAATTTTTCCAATATAAGCTAGAAATCCCATGTCATGTGTCATGCAGTGACCCATCCCTTGAGTCATCAATTAAAAAATGGGTAACACATTTACCAAAAAAATGGTCTGTGTGCTCTCCTTTTAGCAATGCAGAACAATGAATGAAACATTACATAAGAAGAGCCCGCAGAAGCTGGGGCTCCTCCCAAGCCCTGGAGACAAGGATGTCCCAACGGGCAGGAGCCCAGCCCCCAAACCCAAGGCCAGGATGTCCCCTTGCTCAAGACCCCATCAAACAAGTGCAGAAACACTCCCAACCCAGATTTTCAAAGTAGCTTAGAGCAGCGCTAATCTTGGTGAAAGAGCCCACGGATTTTTTAAATTCCCACGAGCATCGCCCAGGTGACTAAGAAATGCCTTTCCTTTCCCGCCTGTACACCTGACAGTTCTTATTTGAAAACCAGGAAGCCAAAAGTCAAGGCCAACTCCTGCTGCGTATTTCAACCCATCCATTTCAGCAAAGGGTGTCTTCTCCAAACCCAGAAATCACACGGGTATCGTCAACCTCTTCTCATTCAGAGGAGACATTTTTCTCTCTCGAGGTGTCATTTCCAACTTCCTACCGTATGGTTTCTGCCACACTCCAACCAGCTGATCAGATTACACCAAAAAAAAACCTCACGAGCCTCAAGTTTGATAAACGTTAGGACAGGCCTGCACCAATGTCTTGCCTCTTTGGGCAAATCGGCCAAATAAAGACACGCAGAGAAAAAGACAACATATACCAGAGATACGTGATTGCACAAAACACTAAGCTGGGGAGAGACCATCAAAAATGACCGTGTTGGCTACACCACACTCAACAAAACCATCACGTCTCACTGGCACCTTTGGAGAAGGCACATGGGAAGTTATCAGTTGGTGCTGCTAAAAGAATGTTCCTCAGAGGAACGGAGATAGAAGCTCCAAGAACTCTGTTGATTATGCGGCGGAGAAGGTGCTTTCATGTTTAATCTGTTCATTGGTTTACATAAACAGGACAGGGCCCGCCTGCCTCTTCGAAGCGATTTCATGTCAGCCCTTCAACAGCCCTTCTTCCGCCACCCAAGGAAACTTCTGGGTGGAGAGAACGGAGAGCTTCTCCAGCTTTGTTCTCTGGGGCATCCATACGCTCTGTCGCCGGATGGGAGCCTGAGAAATAAACTTCAAAAGCCTCACCATCTACAAATTAAATGGTTTCCTATCTCCAAGGCCAAGGCAAACAAGCATCAGGCCGCCCATTTTACAGACCTGAAAACTGAGACCCAGAGAGATTAAGCCAACCGTCCGGAGGCACACAGCCAGGACATTACAAAGCCAGGGCTAGCGCCGGGCTTCTGGGAGCCAGCTCATTCTTTTTTCTCCTAGAGACTGAGTCTTCTAACTTCTTTTTTTCTTAAGTGTTAATTAAGACTTGGTCACTCACCTTGAGTGTCGCTCTGTAACTGTTAGACACTGGGGCCACCTGGTCCATGTTCTTGATGCCAAAATCATTCATCTTAGAAAAGAAAAGAAAAAAGAAATACAGGCGTGTCAAAGAGGCAACATATCAGGTCCATTTTTAGGAAGCTGCAACGGCCACATCACATTCACAACGAATTATGGATGGCTTGAGTCCGTCAACCTCTAGGCCCTCACAGGCCTTTCAAAACTGAATGCCAGGAATTCTTCTCACAAAGGGGATGCTATTTAAGTCATTAAATTATAATGCAGAGACTCCACTGAATGCCACTTAGATTTGAGGCACACAGATAAGGTTGCCTCCTGGAAGGCAGGTGAGCGAGCCCAGGGAAGGGGGTGGACCTGCTTTTCACGGCCAAGGCCAAGGTCAGCTCAGGGTATGGGCCTGGAGGGCCGCCTGGGGGTGGAGAGGCGGGCCGTGGGCCACCTCCCCTCGGCACCAGGGGCAGTCAGCTCCATCTGGGAGCGTGAGGGCAAGCGGCAGGGAACACCTGCCACCAGCAGCAGCTCTGGGGGCAGATCCGGATCCAGGAAGGCCTGCTGGGAGACCCGCCTCGGGAGGCCCCTTCCCCTCTCCACGCTGGGAGGAAGCACAGGCCCAGGAAGCAGATAAAAGGGAAAACCACTGCCTGAGACCAAACCCTCTCGCCGGGTCCCACATCCTCCTGCGCTGAGTACACAAGCTCAAAATATGTCTCTTTGACGTGCTGCTTAGCTGTGCATTTCTGCAGGAGGAAGTAATACCCCTCATGGATCTGGGTTGATCCGAGACCTGTGCTGACCCGTGGGGTAGCCGCCAGACACACGGGGCTACTGAGCCCTTGGCACAGGGCTCGGGCCAGCTCAGGTGTGCTGGGCGTGGAAGACACAGCCTGGATTTCAAAGACCGCGTAGCAAGAAGGAAAAGATCTCGGTGCTAACTTTAGCTTTGTTGCATGTTTATGTAATATTTTGAAAGTGCTAGTATATCAGTGTTAATATTTCACCTGTTTCACTGTGTTTAACGTGGCTCTCAGCAGCCTTAAGAGCTACATGTGCAATTCGCAATTGGACAGTTCCCCTACGTGACTTGCGATTGCTGTAATGACAAAAAACTTATTTGGGGCCCTAAAATGTAATTGTGTGGCCAGGTAAGTTAAATATTAATGAGTGAGAAATGTACCTAGGTAATCCCGCCGGAGTGTTAGATCAAAAAAAAAAAAAAAACAAAACAAAAAAAAAAAACCAGAGCAACTAAGCTGATTTTCAAATAACCTGGGAAATCGCAGGAAATCCATCCGGTTTCAGGGTCATGAGGGGTCTACGGTAAAGACTTACAGGGTACCCCTAACTGCCCACCCTGTGGTCCCCACTGGGTGGTTCCCACCTGCTCTAAGAACCTTGAGTAATTAAAATATTGTGCAATGGAAGAGCTGACAGGCGGAGGCAAAGAGCATACTTTTGCCATAACTACTTCATTCGAGTGTGTACGTTCTTGTTTTCTCTTTACGGTCAACATTATGGCTAAACCAGACCTCCCAACAACTCAGCACACACACACACACACACACACACACACACACACACACACACTATGGCTAAACCAGACCTCCCAACAACTCAGCACACACACACACACACACACACACACACACACACACACACACACACACACACACACACCCCTTGGCTAGACAAGCCCCATGGGAGGAGGACAGCACAGTGACAGCCACCGGGGAGGCCCGAGGCGCTGGGGGCAGCTGTTAAAGCCCTCAGAACGCAGGGGAATTTTCGTGGTTGCCAGTGGAGGCTGGAAGCTTAGACAATAAATAAGAGTGGGGGGTGAGGGTGGGGGTTGGGAGGAGGGATGGTCCTGGATCAAAAGGGATCAGGTTTGCTTAGAATCTCCCCTTGATGGATCGGACGGTGTCCTCCACAGGCCCTTAAGATCAGTACTCACTACGGATGATCGCTGCCCTGGCTAAGGGCTCAGCCTGAGCTGGACAATCCCACCAGCCCAGCTGGCTGAAAGGCCTGAGCCCTGAGAGGTAGATGTAACCTCTCACCGCGAGGCAACAAAGATCCAGAGACCTCAGGTGCCTGGCGCAGGAGGACGCAGCGACAGCAGGGGCATCGAAGGGGCACTGCGCAGACCCAGTCCCAGGCCGGTAATGGCCTTCCCTCCTTCGCTCCTCCAGGAGCCCAATTAACCCGAGGGATGCGGCCGGGGCCCTTCTCCCAGCTCATCAAAAAAAAAAAAAGCAGCGATGGCACCCAAGTCTCATTAGACAAGGTTCCTGCTCGTGAGACTTTACTACCTGAAATGCTCCTTAAGGTTCATGGAGCTTTCTGCCATTTATCTGGGTCGACTACGTCCTGTCACCTGCTGATGACATTCACAAGCTTCAAACAGGAGCCAAATGAAAGGATGTGGACAGTTACCCATCTTCGTCCAGTTTTATCCCACATTTCAGCTTCGCAGAGAATGGACGTGGAGGGCAATGGACTAAGCCTCGCCTGGTTTTTGTGTACAAACACCAGGAGGAAAGGCAATCTACCCCTCCCACACAGAGAGCTGTAATTACTAGCTACAGAATAGAATTCTTTTGTTGTCCAGCTTTTAATTTGTTTTGTAAAAACCATGTAGAATCAAAGCGCGCTACCAATGGTTTCTGGCAGACACATAACTAATCAAATTTAAGTTCCCGTCTTTGACTCCACGAGGCCAGTCAAGGTGGCAGACAGGCCAAGTTTCTCCACATCCTAAGTCAATTTCACATTTAGGTCTTTTGGGGGGGGGGTGCCCTCCTGATTGTTGCCTTTGAACTACAACAACACAAACGGGAAATGGCAGCCACGAAAGGGCTGAGAAGGATAACATTTTTAAACAAGCAAAACTTGCCGGCCAACGGTACCCTCGGGGGACAAGTGATTCCTTCTGCGAGATTAGAACACGGGTTTGTATTTCGGTAAATTTGAGGAGAAAAGAAAAGAAAAAGAAAACCTCAAAACGCACTTTCGAAGATTGATTTGCTTTTTCCTTTGAAGGTTATCAATTTATAGAGTCAGGAATGACTAATTCCCGAAATGAGTGTTCAGCTATTTTCCTGCAGGACCCAGAGCGCTAACATTTATTGTACTGTGATATTATTCAGAATTTTAATAAACCTTAACTGGGAGATTTCTCTCTCTGATCGGCGGTGGTGTGGGCAGGCACAGGGCGCACAGGCGCTTCCACTGTGCGGAACAAACATCATCTCTCAGTGGTAAATTAAAATAAATTACCTCTCAATCCAAAGGGGGGACTGGCTCACTTCTTTACTTTCTAAATAAGTCGCACGTCAACTACTATTTTAGGATACCCTATAATTGAATACAGGATAATATAAAAAAATCTCTTGTGCTTTAAAAAACACACACGCACAATCGCTGTTACCTCTTCATCTAAAATGCTGTAAGAACTGGGAAAGGCAGCTTGGCGCACCTACATCCCCACTTCCGACTGGCTCCCCAGGTTCGCCTAGCAGGACCGAGGGCCCGCGATATAGAGGACCTGGGGCGCCCACGGGGGTCTCGCTCGAGCGCCAGGACCCTCCCGGCGCCTCCCTCGCCCGCCGCCCCGGCCGGGCCCTGGACGTGGCCGAGCAGGTGACCGGGGGGTTGGGATCCGCCTGTTTTCGGGGATCCGTAGTTTCCAAGGTGTTTCATGCGCCCCTAGACCCCGATCTGCCCGGGCCCGGCGCCCTCCAGTAAGTCACCCACAAACCCGGGCGCGCCGGGGCCCCTCCGACACCCTCTCCGGCGTCCCCCAGCCCCTTCGCGATATCAGGTCTCCCAGGCGCCCACTGGCAAGGGCCCCCCACCACGCCCGCGTTTCCTTTTAAGACAAAAGCAAGTGAAACAAGTCGGCGCGCCCCGCCCGCCCCAGCCGGCTCGGCGACCCCAGAACCGCGGCCCAAGTTCGCAGCCGGCTCCGCGCGTCATCGCCGGGCCCACTCCGCGCCCCACTTGCCGCCCCCAAAGCCACTGGGCCATCCATACCACGAGCTGAGCGGATCGGATCTCAGAAGCGCGACCCCTGGATCCTAGGAATAGCCGCCACCCCTCCGGGACCCCGGCTGCGCCCTGGGATCCGGCTCTCCGCGCCACCCACGTCCTCCACGCCGTTTCTGGATCCCTCGGCAGAGGAACCGGGGCCCGGAGGGCGCTCCCCGCCGGACCTGCCGGACCCTGGCCGCCCACCCGGCCCGACCCTGCTCTTACCGCGCCGCTTCGGGCAGGGCGGCCGGCGACTCGGGGCCCGGACTCCTCGGTGCGCGCCGGGGAGGGCGCGGGCGGCGGGGCCGGGACGCGGGGAGGGCGCTCGGCAGGCCTGAGCCGGCAGGGAGCGGCGGGCGGCGGGCGGCGGGCGGCGGGCTCCGGGAGCTCAGGGCTGGGGCGACACCGCGCTCCGCGCCGCCGCTGGAGGAAGTAACTGGCCGGTCCCCTTCGCTGCGCGCTCTTCAGGAGCCGGGGGAGGACGGAGGAGGGAGGGGAGGCGACCGCGGGGAGGGGAGGAGGGGGGCGGGGGAGGGGAAAGGCGAGAGGGGAGGGGAGAGGGGAGGAGATCGGGAGGGGAGGGGTGGGGGTGGAGAAGGGAGCAAAGTCGCGAGAGGGCGGGAGCAGGGGAGGGGGGAAGCCGAGGGGAGGGGAGCGGAGCCGAGGCGGGGGGAGGAGAAGAGCAGGGGGCGGAGCCAGTCCTTCCAAGCCCGGCCTCGCTCGGCGCCCGCTGTCACTGGGCTCTGTCCCTTGCCTGCGGTTCGGGGGGCCGTGGTGGGCCGGGGACCCCGAGGACTCGAGCCCTGTGTGTGTCCCGGGAGCTCAGGAGGAGAGTCTTTCTTTGGTTTCTTCCGCTGGTGCGGAGGCTTTAACACCAAAACCTGTCCTGGCAGGACTGGAGCAGTGCTGGTGCCACCGAGCGGCCACAGGGCTTGGGTCATAAGGGACTATTTCTGGCCCAATTCTTGGACCTCTTCGTGGACTTCTGACTCTTCTGTCCTGAAAAGACACTAAAAGACATGATAGACGTACAAGGTGGGCCCTTTTCTGGGTCACAGAGCGCCCCTCTGCTCCGGGAAGCCCTGTTCCTACCGCCTCCGAGGAAGTGGCGCCCCCTAGAGTTGAGCGGTGCCTTAGTAGGAACCAGCCTTTGAAAGAGCTTCCCTGGGCTCATTCTCAGGATAATTGTCCTCACATTAAACATGAGGGAATGGGCCCTTTGGGTAAATAACTTGCCGAGTCATAGGACGTGTGAGTGGGAAATTCAGGGTTGAAACTCCAGGCTATCTGACTTCCAACTATGGTCAAAACCGTCACCCTTCCCCCCCAGAGTTTCCATTTTTAGCAGGAGATACTTGAGTCCATGGCTAGAAATGCACACATTTCCTATTCAGATTCCGGTCACATTCTCAGTATTTATTTATCTATTTATTTATTTGTCTTTTCTCTCTTTTTCACGGCACCGGCGGCATATGGAGATTCCCAGGCTAGGGGTCCAATCGGAGCTGTAGCTGCCAGCCTATGCCAGGGCCACAGCAACACTGGATCCGAGCCGTGTCTATGACCTACACCACAGCTCAGGGCAATGCCGGATCCTCAACCCACTGATCGAGGTCAGGGATGGAACCTGCGCCCTCATGGATGCCAGTCAGGTTCGTTAACTGCTGAGCCACGACAGGAACTCCTTGGAGAAATATTTAGATGCCCAGGGGTGGATAGAAAATACAATAGCTCAGCTTAGGCAAGGCCAGGGACTGCAGTGCTGTGAAGGGAGAGAGGAGCAGCCTCCCTTCTCTGTTACCAAGGTTCCCGGTTTCCATGGCAACCCTAACTCCGGAGTCATCTGGATAATTGAGATACTATTGTGCCTTAATGTTTCCAGGTACCTGAGGGTCTCCAGGTATCATCATTACGTGGGTGAGACAGGGTCTGTGGAGGCTCAAAAAACCCGGTGCTGAGAGGGTTTGTATTTACAGCAGGTTGAATTGATTCTGATGGTCTCTCTGTGTATATTCAGGCCTGGATCAGAAACCACTGATAGGTCAAGAAGGAGGTTCATAAATGGAATACAGATCCATAGTAAGTTACCATGGAGATGCAAAGAGTATGCTACTTTTTTTTTTTTTTTTTAATGGTAGCAGAAAATACTGACTCATCTGGGCTGCAGTTTCAGCTAATAGAGGGTCTTTTCCCCCAGGCTACTCATGCAGCCCTTGAGAGCCGCTTAGGAGCTTGTTGCAGACAGCCATTGGGTCAAGTTCAGTTGCCTAGAGTGGGGCTGGCTGCCTTGTCCATAGCACCTGCCCCCATACCCATGTGTGTCCAGTGCTCAGAGTTCGGGGCCCCTGAGTCCCTGAGGTCCACTAACCCTTTAGGAAGGCATCTTTCTTTCTTTAGGGGCTGACAGTGGGGGGTGGGCACAGAAGGGGCGTTACCATCACATCTGAGCTGAAAGATGTCAAAAGAAGGGGCACAGGGAGTGTCCGTTGTGGCTCAGTGGGTTAAGGACCAGACATAGTGTCTGCAAGTGTATGGGTTCGATCCCTGGCCTCTCCCAGTGGGTTAAGGATCCGGCATTGCCTCAAGCTGCCCATATAGGTCACAGATGCAGGGCTTGGATCCAGCGTTGTTGTGGCTGTGGTGTAGGCCAGCAGCTGCAGCTCTGATTCAATCCCTAGCCCGGGAACTTCCATATGCCACAGGTGCGGCCCTAAAAAAGGAAAAAAAAAAAAAGGGGCACAGGAGTTTGGAGACAGTCTGCTCCTGAAAAACTACCTTTCTCTGCTCTAACTCGCTAAACCTTGAGTCAGTTCCCTCCTCTGGAAACAAGGCTGTTTACGAGACCTGAGACCTACGTCATCTGGCCATAATGGCCATTCGACATAGAACCAAAAATGGAAAGAACTTGTTCAGCATAGGGTCAAAAGAGGCTCGAAATGATATAACTACTAAGGGACTTTTTCTAAGCTCCCCCCTGGGAGAATATTATGAAAAGTCCTTTAAAAAAACATATAGGAGGGAGTTCCCACTGTGGCTCAGCAAGTTATGAACCTGACTGTATCCATGAGGATGCAGGTTCCATCCCTGGCCTCGTTCAGTGGGTTAATGATTGGGTGTTGCCACAAGCTGTGGTGTGGGTCGCAGACGAGGCTCAGATTCTGAGTTGCTGTGGCTGTGATGTAGGTAGCAGCTGCAGCCCCTATTTGATTCAACCCCTAGCCTGGGAACATCCATGTGCTTGCAGATGAGGCTCCAAAAAACAAAGAAAATAGTTTCTGTCGTGGCACAGTGGAAATGAATCTGACTAGGAACCATAAGGTTGCGGGTTCGATCCCTGGCCTCGATCAGTGGGTTAAGGATCCAGTATTGCCATGGGCTGTGGTGTAGGTCGCAGACGCGGCTCAGATCTAGCGTTGCTGCGCCTCTGGTGTAGGCCGACAGCAACAGCTCCAATTCAACCCCTAGCCTGGGAACCTCCATATGCCCTGGGTTCGGACATACAAGGAAAAACAAAACAAAACAAAGAAAATAAAAAGAAAGAAAGAAAAGCAAAAAAACCCCATCCTTTCCTTCTCAGATGGAAATATGTGAAACCCTGCGGAAAACAATCTAACCAGGAGCACAAATGGCAGAGCTGAAAAAGATGCAGAGGCTGGAAGGAGGAAGCCAGGGTCCCACACAGGCCTGGACCCTTGACTCCCATCCAGGCCTCTGCCATTCCCTACTTCCCCTTCCGAGGAGCCCTGGGCTCATCCAAGCAGCCCCCTTGTCCTGGGTCCTAGGTGGGGACCTACCCCCCCTCCCCATGCTTGGGCAGTCATGTGCTCTTAATAAAATGGCTTATCCTAGTTCTGGGGCCATATCAGGGTGCCTAACAGTTTCCACCTTCCTGTTACAAGTCAGTTTCCTTGCTATTCGGCAGAACTAAAACCTGGCCTGGCTGCAGCCTGAGATTATTCATTGACTATTATGGCTTGATTCACAAGGAACATTGGGTTTTCCAGTAAATTAAACCTAATAAAAGTATGGCCCTTGTGGTTCAAGATCAAAAGTCGAAGGTGTTAGAAGGAAATTCAAAGTTGGAAGGCACACGAGGTGAAATGATCAGATGCACCACGTCAAGCCTCGTGTAAGAAGAGTCTCTTTTTCTTTCTTTCTTTCTTTCTTCCTTCCTTCCTTCCTTCCTTCCTTCCTTCCTTCCTTCCTTCCTTCCTTTCTTTCTTTCTTTCTTTCTTTCTTTCTTTCTTTCTTTCTTTCTTTCTTTCTTTCTTTCTTTTTCTAGGGCCACACCCGCAGCATGTGGAGGTTCCCAGGCTAGGGCTCTAATCGGAGCTGTAGCCACCGGCCTACACCACAGCCACAGCAATGTGGGATCTGAGCTGTGTCTTCGACCTACACCACAGCTCACGGCAATGCCAGATCCTTAACCCACTGAGCGAGGCCAGGGTTTGAACCTGCGTCCTCATGGATATTAGTCGGGTTCGTTAACCACCGAGCCACAGTGGGAACTCCAAGAGGAGTCTTAACTCTCCTTGCATAGAAGAGAGAGAAGAGGAAAGAGGAAATTACAATAGCACCTATGTGTTATAAATACTTAATGTCTCGAGAGTAAAATGCAGGGAAAGTGTTCTTTAGAATCCAGCTGTAATTATTAAAAATGATTAGCTTGCCAAGTCGTCCTGTTAAAAACAAACAAACAACAAAAATGTTTCCTTAGAAACATGTCTGTATTTACCTTGAAATACAAATCAGTAGACAACATACAGTTGGAGGTGGTTTCCAGTTGCAAGCTAAACAGACGTCATGTGGTCAGCAGTGTATCATTTATTCATTCAGCAAACACAGTGTCAGCTGCTGAGAAGACAGATGAGTAAGGGCTTAGTCCCTGCCCTGGAAGAAGTAAAAATGAAGTCGACGGTTCTGCAAAATTACACACAAATGCGAGACAGGCAGTGGAGGAGAAAATGTAGTTAGAGACAGAAATAATGCAATTCATGCAGATTCTGGCACCGAGGTTTCCTTTGCTGGCCATTCATCCTGCAGTCACTGGGTGATGTTATTCCAGTTATTATAGTTATCATCGTCGTCGTGCCACTGATGCATGTTGGGGTCAAGGAAGAGATGAAATCAAGCTTTATAACCTTCCAACCCCCACCACCACACACAACAAATACGCACCCAACACAGATACCATCCAGCTGCCCTCTCTCCCTGCCCATCTACAGGCTGGCACGGGTACCTGGAATCCAGACCAACCTGGGGTCATCCAGCAGCTTCCCAACCGCACCCCCCAGGTGGTCCCATACTATGCAAGAGCCGGCAGTTTCTTTCTTTTTTAAAATTCAATGAATTTTATTATATTTATTGTCGTACAACCATCACCACAACCTAGTTTTAGGCATTCCCATGGTGATGCAGCAGAAACGAATCTGACTAGTATCCATGAGGATGTGGATTCAATCCCTGGCCTCGCTCAGTGGGTGAAGGATCCAGTGATGTGGTGAGCTGACATGTAGGTGGCAGATGCAGCTCGGATCCCACGTTGCTGTGGCTGTGCTCTAGGCCAGCAGTTACAGCTCCAATTCAACCCCTAGCTTGGGAACCTCCATCTGCTGCAGATGTGGCCCTAAAAAGCAAAAACAAAACAAAACAAATAAACAAAAAACAAAAACAAACAAAACCCTAATTTTAGAACATTTCTATCCCAGACCCCCTAGTCCACCCTTCTCTCCCCACAACCTGTCCCTTTGATAACCATAAGTTTTTCAAAGTTCATGAGTCTGTTTCTGTTCTGCAAAGTTCATTTGTGTCCTTTTTTTTAAGATTCCACGTATGAGTGATAGCATATGATGTTTGTCCCTCACTGTCTAACCTCATTTAGTATGATAATTTCTAGGTCCACCCATGATTCTGCGAATGCCATTATTTCATTCTTTTTTATGGCTGAGTAATATTCCATTGTATGCATGTACCCCATCTTCTTTATCCTGTCCTCTGCTGATGGACACTTAGGGTGTTTCCATGTCTTGGCTATTGTAAATAGTGCTGCAATGAACACTGGGGTGAAAGTATCTTTTCGAGTCATGGTTTTCTCTGGATAGATGCCCAGGAGTAGAATTGCTGGATCTTATGATAACCCTCTTCTTTAAGATTCCCCCAGAACAGGCAACATGGGTCTAGCCATGGGAGGTCCAAAGCTTCTCCAAATGTCCTGTTCTCTGCTTTGGGCACCTCATTTGTCCCTTGTGTTCCCTGTGGGCTGGGGGGCAAGACAACGAGACAGAGCTTGTGATCTTATTCTCTTAAGGGCAGGCTGTGGGCTCACACGCCCTGGGTTCAAATCCCAGGTCAGCCTTTACTAGCTTTCCAACTCTGGCCCTGACATCTCTGGGTCTCAGATTCCTTCTCTGTCAAGGTTGCCTAATAGCCAGGCTTTTTCTGCTAGGGCAGCTTGATGATGAACCACGTTCATATTTTTTAAAGTACCTAGAATAATGCTTGGCGCATAAGGTCTATGATTGTGATAAACAAGCAGGGAGGGTTGATCCTGCCAACGCTTTCAGCTGCCCCTGATTGCAGCCTTCTTCTGGGCTCTAAGCAGGATTTTGACTCAAACCAGGAATAAGACCAAGACCCGTGTCATCCTTGGCGCTCACAGACTCAACGGTGGTTCTCTCGCCTTGTGGGTCGAGAGACCAGGGAATGAAACACCGAACCTTGACGTTGGAACAAAACCTCTGTTAATAAATGAGATCGACTCCTGTTTTTATAAGGAAACTGAGACCCAGGGAAGATCGATTCCTGGCTGATGCTTCTAGGACGATTTCCTGGTAGACCTGGGGCCTCGGTCTGCCTCGGGATGCAGTTATTTTCCCTTATAAGGCAGTGCTCTTGGAGGGTGTACACCACCTTCCAACTCCACTGCGATATCAAACTGCATGATGACAGGCTTTAGGCAAGTCTCAACAACGAAAATAGGAAGAGGGACCCGTTGTGTTCTGTAGAGTTGATAATCCTTAAATAAATGTGTCTGAAATGTGAGTCAGACAGGTACAGATAGATGATTTTGGAGTCGTGTGTGTGTTTTTTCTGATTTGCAGGACGATTCCCACAGCATATGCGCTGGACTGAAGAGCGCTCTGATTGCCCACATGATTATTTATCGGGCAAACTGGACCCCGCACCCCTTGGTCTTCACACAGAGGAAGACTTAGGCACTACGGTGCCAGCAAATGATTCAGGAAGGCTAATCCTCCTGCCACTTTTCGTGACGACATGAATCCCGGATTAGGGTTTTAAAGCTCAATCACCTAACCCCCGGAGCCGCCAGTGAATAGATCCACTAAAATGGGGTATTTGTTTCATCCATTCTTTTGAGGAACGGCTCTGCAATCGCTGCAAGATTCCCCCCCACCCCTTGCTTCTTAACTTTTATGAATTTTGGTATCAAGGTCTATTTCAGACCCACTGGCTGTTGGCACCTCTCGTTTAGAGCCATTATGTAAATCACCTCTTCTCATTAAAGCTAATGAGAAGCTTGGCTTGCTCTACCTCTCAAGGCCAGACTTCTCACCCTTGAAGGTGCCTCTTTGGTTTGGGTTGAGGGTAGAGAGGACAGCCCAGCCCCCACACTCAGCTGTCAAGGTGAAGAACCAGCAACTCTCACCTTCCGGAAAGTTCTCGAAGAGTGCCACAGGAGTCACCCCAGCTCTCCCAGCAAAGAAACCTCGCTTTTCTTGTCCCCTTCATCAAAACCAAACAGGGCTGACTGGCAAGGACACGCTGTCAGAACACTGAGCAGGGACACCCACCCCCTCCAGGCCTGGGGGGAACCACAATGGAGGGACCAGGTCCCAGGCGCCATCTTGAAATTTTGAACACTTTCAATACTTCATACTTTTTTTTTTCCAAAATAAGAGGCTCTTTTCCGCTGTGCAGTGGGGTCTGAGAATGTAGTCAGTCCCAAGTAGGACATTTCTCCCAGGCCTTTCCCCACATGCAGGGAGCCAGCAGGCACTTCTGTTAAAGGATCACACAGCAGACTCTCAGTCTGCTTCCAAGGCAGGTCCCAGCCCCTGTGTCAGTCTAACTTGGTCTCTTCAAACTAGTCTCTGCTCGCGACATAAACCCAAAAACACCTTTATTGAACTATGATTCACATACTATAAAACCAACCTATTTAACGTATCTAGGTCAATGGTTTTGTTTGTTTGTTTGTCTTTTTAGGGCCGCACCTGCGGCATATGAAGGTTTCCAGGCTAGGGGTCTTATTAGAGCTACAGCAGACAGCCTACACCACAGCCACAGCCACGCCAGATTCGAGCCGCATCTGCGACCTACACCACAGCTCACGGCAATGCCGGATCCTGAACCCACTGAGCAAGGCCCAGGGATCGAACCCATGTCCTGATGGAAACTAGTCAGTTTCATTACCACTGAGCCATGATGGGAACGCTTCAGTGGTTTTTAGAATAGTCACAAAAACGTGCCTCCATCTCTGGAGTTAATTTTAGAACATTTTCATCACCTCACAAAGAGGCCTGTTCCCATTAGCTGTGCCCACATTGGCCCTTCTACCCCCTCCATCCCTAATAACCATTGATCTGCTTTCTGTCGGCCTATTCTGGGCATTTCCGTGGAACGGATTGTGCAGTGTACGGTCTTTTGTGATTGGCTTCTTTCTGTCAGCACACTGTCCACAAAGGTCGGTAGGCTGGTCAGCATTTCACTTTTCTTTTTTTTTAATTTAAAAAATGTATTATTATTATTATTATTATTTTCTTTCTGTTTTTGGCTGCCCCGTGGCCTACGGAGTTGCCAGGCCAGCGATCAGATCTGAGGCATCATTGCCACCTAAGCCACAGCTGCAGCAATGTTGGATCCATAACCCACTGTGCAGGATTGGGGATCGAACCCACGTCCCATCGCTCCCATGATGCCGCTGATCCCATTGCACCACAGTGGCAACTCCCGTTCTTCAATTTTTTTTTAATAAAAGTATGGTTGATTTATGATGTTCTGTCAATTTCTGTTGTACCGCAAAGGGATCCAGTCATGCATATACACACTTTTTTTCTCATCTTATCTTCCATCGTGTTCTATCACAAGAGACTGGATATAGTTCCCTGTGCTGTACCGCAGGACCTCATTGCTTATCCATTCTATGTAGGAGTTTGCATCTACGAACCCCAAACCCCTTGTCCATCCCACCCCCTCCCCCTCCCCCTTGACAACCACAAGTCTATTCTCTGTGTTTCTTTTTTTTTTTTTCTTTATTTTTTGGCAACACCCACAGCATATGGATCCTGCACCAGCAATCAAATCCGAGCCACAGCTGGGACCTACCACACAGCTTGAGGCACGGCGCTCAGCCGGGGATTGAACATGTGCTGCCTCGGAGACAATGCAGGACCTTTAACCTACTGTGCTGCAGTGGGAACTCCACATTTCATTTTTCTTTACGGCCGATATCTGTATGTTATTACCTCCAGTTGTCTGGTGTCTGCCGGCGGGTGGTACCTGTGGAACCGCTGGCCTATCAGCGAGTCTTATGGCATCTTTAACATCCAGAGGGCAGTGATCCCTGATGCTCTTTTCCTGGACCAGCCTCAGCCTGGGCAGCAGAGAAGAGGTGATGCCAGTCCAGGCAGGAGGGGCCTGGGCTGTGCCAGGCCGTCCATCACTGGACTTCCTTAAGGTCCTATCTGTCCTTCCCCCACAGAAGCCCTGCCGCGGGGGGGCTGCCCCAGGAAGAGCTGGGCCGTCTATGTTGTGGGGGAGGGGAGGCCAAGGAGGTCCTTCCCCTCTGAGCTCAAGTACCTGTGTTTCTTGGAAACGATGGAGAAGAATGCTTGATGACACGTAGCGAGGTGTGGCTTCTTGTTTTTTTATTATCCCCCCCATTTTGGTGTTTTTATAGAAAAATGAGTGAACTATTTCCCTGCAAGAACCACCGGATCTAGCTCGAGAAAAAAAAGTAAGCATTTATTCACTCATTCACTCATTCATCCATCCATTCATTCCAGTTTTACGGAGACAGAATTTGGCATCATTTGACATTTTAAGAATGACTTTTCCGTGGGTCTCGCGAATTTGAATACTTCTTTCTTTTTTTTTTTTCTTTTGCTTTTTAGGACCGCATGTGTGGCATATGGAAGTTCCCAGGCTAGGGGTCAAATGACAGCTACAGCTGCCGGCCTCCACCACAGCCACAGCAATGCCGGATCCTTAACCCACTGAGTGAGGCCAGGAATTGAACCTGCATCCTCATGGATACTGGCTCGTTACCACCGAGCCACAACAGGAGCTTCCTGATTTCTTAGGTCTGCAGACTTCTGGTTTATTCTCAATACAGCCGTCAGACCTGTGCCTCCTCAGCTAAAACCCTCCAAAGGCCTCGCGTGACTCCGAGGAAAAACAGGAGGCCCCCCAGGCCCCTGAGGTCCTGTGACCTGGCCTCCCTCTGTCTCTGCGTCCTCGCCTCTTTCCCCAGTCCTGCTCCTCCTTGGGGCACCAGCCAGCCTCCCCCAAACACCAGGCAGAAGTCTTCCTTTCCTGCGAAAGCACTTCCCCCATCGAAAATTGCAACCATTCCTCATCAGACACGGCATGACTTTTTTTTTTTTCTAAAACCCTGCTTGGGACTTCATGTTCTTTTGCCATTTCACTTTCTTCACCCTGTTAACTCTCTGTCTCCCCAGCATGAATTTGACTCCATTAGGAAGGGGGTTGGATCCATTTGGGACACCCCTTTTCTGCAGTGCTCAGAACATTCCTGACCCAGCACTCAAATCTGTGTTAGGGAAAGAATGCTCATGAGTCCCGAGGATGAATTTTTGTCGCCTGTCTGAGGAACGCGTAAAATGCTGGTTGGTAAATGTGGATACAGATAGTAAAAGTTTTACCAACAAAAAGAGGTTAAAACGTCATGCGATGGCTTGTGGAATACGTTGCTGAAATAATAAAAACAGAAAATAGTGACAAACCTTGCATTTGTATAGTACTTTTTATTTTCCTAAGCTTATCTGCCAGGACATTACTTATTTTGTAAGGTTTTTCTGGTTTGGGGGTGGTTTTTTTGTTTTTTGTTTTTTTGTGTGTGTTTTTTTGGCCATGCCTGTGGCATGAGGAAGTGCCAGAACCAGGGATCAAACCCAAGCCACAGCTGTGCAGTGTCAATGCCAGATCCCTAACCTGCTGCCAACATTACTCATTTTAGATAGCGTTACTACTTCCAGTTTAAATGACTTGCCCAAAGTCACAGAGCAAACTTCAAGGTGATTCAGGGAGCTCCCCTGTGGCTTAGCGGGTTATGGATCCTGCATGGTCACCACTGCGGCTTGGGTCCCTGCTGTGGTGTGGGGTTTTTTTGTTTGTTTGTGTGTTTCAGGGCCACACCCACAGCATATGGAGGTTCCCAGGCTAGGGGTCCAATCGGAGCTACAGCTGCCAGGCTACATGACAGCCACAGCAACACCAGATCTGAGCCGCATCTGTGACCTACACCACAGCTCACGGCGATGCCAGATCCTCAACCCACTGATGAAGGCCGGGGGTTGAACCTGCAACCTCATAGTTCCTCGTCGGATTTGTTTCGGCTGCACCTCGACAAGAACTCCTGCGATGTGGGTTTGATCCCTGGCCTGGGGGTCTTCCGCATGCTGCAGGTGTGGCCAAAAAGGTGATTCAGAGGCAAAATCTCCCAAATTTTGCATGGAGAATACCTTCCTACTAAAGGAAATAGAACAGTCCTTCATATGACGTAGCCCTTGACAATTTACAGACTGTTTCACAGACATCGGCTGCTCTGTCCCTGGCTCAGTGGTGAGCAGAACATGCCCCGTTATCCCCGGTTAACCGGCAGGGACACCATGACTCAGCTCGGCCAGCTTCTTGCCCCGAGGCCAGCTGGCTAAGCTGAAGGCCAAGACCAGGCCTCCGCTCTTGTATTGACCTGAGGACAGACAAGGCCATCCTTGTGCTTTGCAGAATGAGGTGCACTTGACCCTTGGCATTCAAGGCTGTCCTCTTAGTCAGTTCCATCCTGGGAAGGCAGCCTGAAGACCCCTGGGGGGCTGGGTTTTGAAACGTGGCTGAGACACGTGTCTCAACAGCTCCGGCCATGTGGCTTTGGGGGTGGGGCGACCTCCCCCACGGCCCAAGGTGCATTTCACCTTGACTAGGGTTCCAGGTGGGTTCCCCTTCTTCTCGAGGTGGAAGAATCATGTCCCTGAAGTGGACTGAATGGTGGCCCCCCAAAGTTATGACTCCATATTAACTCTTTACATACATGACCTTACGGAGTTCCCGTTGTGGCTCAGTGGTAATGAACCTGACTAACATCCATGAGGACGTGGAGTTTGATCCCTGGCCTCACTCAGTGGGGTTAAGGATCCAGCATTGTTGTGAGCTGCAGTGTAGGTCTCAGACGAGGCTCGGATCCTGAGTTGCTGTGGCTGTGGTGTAGGCTGGCAGCTGCAGCTCTGATTCAACCCCTAGCCTGGGAACCTCCGCATGCCACAGGTTCAGCCCTGAAAAGCGAAATCAAACAAACAAACATATGTGAACTTATCTGGAAATAAAACTTTTTGCACATGATCTTAGCGAAGACTCTGAAGATGAAATCATGCAGGGTTATCTTGGCAGGCCCTCAGTTACACGATAATTGTTGGAGTTCCCACTGTAGCGCAGTGGGTTAAGAACCTGACTGCAGAAGCTCAAGTTGCTGTGGTGGTGCAGGTGTGATCCCTGGCCTGGTGCAGTGCATTAAAGGATCTGACGTGGCCACAGCTGCCGTAGGTCGAAGCTGAGGCTGGGAGACAGTCCCTGGCCTGGGATCTTCCACATGCCCCGGGTACAGCTATTACATTTTTTTTTTTTTTTAATGATAAGGATTGAGGTGAGACACATGGAGGACAGGAGGAGCCCAGGTAAAGATGGAGCAGGGATTGGAGTGACATGGCCTCAAGCTGAGGAAAAGCTGGAGCTGCCAGAAGCTGGAGGAGGCAGGAAGGGTTCTCCCCCAAAGGGAGCCTTAGTTTTGAACTTCTGGCCTCCAGACCTGTGAGAGAATTCACGTCTGTTTTTTATTCAGCCACCGCATTTGTGGTGGGTTGTTATAGCAGCCACAGGAAACTCATACGATCCCTTCGTGAGACAAGCCCTGAAAGGGCAGCAGGATAAGAGGCACCGGGATAAAGTCAAAAGACAGGGAGCTTTCTCAGAAAGTGAGCGATCTTGGAGTTCCCGTTGAGGCTCCGTGGTTAACGAATCCGACTAGGAACCATGAGGTTGCGGGTTCGCTTCCTGGCCTTGCTCAGTGGGTTCAGGATCCGGCATTGCCGTGAGCTGTGGTGTAGGTTGCAGACATGGCTCGGATCCCGAGTTGCTGTGGCTGTGGTGTAGGCTAGCGGCTACAGCTCCGATTAGACCCCGAGACTGGGAACCTCCATGTGCCTCGGAAGCAGCCCTAGAAAAGGCAAAAAGACAAAAAAAAAAAAAAAAGAAAGAAAGAAAAAAGAAAAGTGAGGGATCTTAACAAGAGGAAGCAAATTTGAAATACATTGAAAAAATAAAGGGTAAAAAGGTACATTAGGCAGTGAGTGTCCTCTTTGACATTCTCTGCAGGAAAAGGAGCAAAAGGGACTCATGAACCTGCTTTATTGAAGGCTCCAGCCAGTGGCCGCCACGTGTGTTTATGGTGGCAATTATATGTTGGAAGCTTAAGTGCAATCTCAGGGGTGAGTCACCCGCTGAAATTCATGTGAAAAAAATTATTAAAATAAAAAAAGAACTTGGAATTCAGATCAATTACATGTTAATAACGGTGTGAAGTGGTCAGTGGACAGAAGATTAGAAGAAACCAGAGGTTGTTTTAAGAGCTCCTGTTACCATACCCCCTGCTAATTTCTCCTAGTTGAGCTCCCCGGAGCTCCTCAACTTTGGGATCTGATCCAGGCCCTGTTCTTAGTTGAGAAAAGAACTAGGCTGGCCCCGTGGACTTCTGGACAGGGACCAAAAGTCCACCAATAGGCAGCACTGTGGGCTGGCGGGGATGGGAACCAGGCTTGCTGATGGGTCCCCAGAGGTCCCCTGGTTTCTGCTCTTCTGTGCCCCAAAATCTCATCCCCTCATCTCTGGTCTCCAGGGTGGAGCTTCTGCTTTTGTGTTTTTTTGTTTGTTCATTTGTTCGGCTGAGCCCGTGGTACGCGCAAGTTCCCAGGCCAGGGATCAAACCCGAGCCACAGCAGGGATAACGCTGGATCCTTAGCTGCTAGGCCACCAGGGATATTTAAATTAATTTTAATTTCATGCAAATGCCACCTGGTTCCGCCTTCTCAGAAACGGTCGTTTCCTCTTAATTAAGGAAATGGAAACTAGTATGCTTAGGTGTTCATTCCATGCTATGTGTGTTTGGAGAGGTTCAGGCAGACAGCAAAGATTCAGAAGTCCCACCACCAAACTCACAGCACTGAGAAAATGCTAAAGTGTTTCTTTTCTTTTTTTTTTTTGCCATTTCTAGGGCTGCTTCTGCGGCATATGGAGGTTCCCAGGCGAAGGGTCTAATGGGAGCTGTAGCCACAGGCCTACGCCAGAGCCACAGCCACACGGGATCCAAGCCGCATCTGCAACCTACACCACAGCTCACGGCAATGCCGGATCCTGAACCCACTGAGCAAGGCCAGGGATCGAACCCGCAACCTCATGGTTCCTAGTCGGATTCGTTAACCACTGATTAAGCTTTTCTTTAATTCCGTCTTCTCCCCTTGGTGTCCTCAATCCCCTCCCTGGCGAAGCTCTGCCATCAAAGGACCCTTCTCTACAGTAACCACCTGTCTACCTCTCCTCTGCGCATGAACCACACTGGAGTTTCCTTCCAACCTGTTAGAATATGCGAGTGTTCATGTGGGACCCGGGGACTGATCTCAACATACTCCGTTAGAGGGAGTATGACTGGGGGGCGGCAGGAAAGCCAGCCAGGCGACTGCCCTGTGAGTAGAGGGAGGGGACCAGGGTGCATTGACCATAAACCTCAGCCCCATAAACCTCAGCCAATCCTGTGCTCTCCACTCCCATCACGTATCTCAGATCTAACCGTGTCTCCATGTTTCTGCTTCTGTACTCGCGTCACCTTTTTGCTCACCTTGACCGAGTGTGCCTTGGTCTCCTAACACGGGAGGACCCTCCACTCCTTTCCTCTTATGATTCATCCTCACACAGCAGTTAACCCAGGCTTGAAAAAGCAAATCCCAAAATGCTTACCTCTCTCCTCAGAATCCCTGGAACCCTTCTCATCCCCTGTAGATTAGAATCCCAACTTGGCCCAGTGCCCTAGAACGCTAGCCCTGCCTCCTTCCCCATCACTGATGCTCCAGCACGCCAATCTCTGGCTATTCCAACTGCTCCCACCCCAGGGCCTTTGCACTTGCTCTTCCCCAGAATTCTCTTTGCCTTGTCTCTGCATCTGAGATCAATGTCACTGGCTTACCGCAGGCCTTTCTGACCCCCGATCAGAGAGAACCTCGCGTTCCCTTCTCTGTCACATCATGCTTGTCACATCTCAGCACTTAGCACTTCAAAATCTATCTTAAAATATCTGGAGTTCCTGTTGTGGATCAGCAGAAATGAATCTGATCGGCATCCATGAGAATGCAGGTTCAATCCCTGGTCTCACTCCATGGGTTAAGGATCCGGCATGGCCGTGAGCTGTAGTGCAGGTCGCAGACACAGCTCGGATCTGGCATAGGCCAGCAGCTACACCTCCAATTAGACCCCGAGCCTGGGAACCCCCATGTGCCTTGAAAGTGGCCCTAGAAAAGGCAAAAAGACAAAAAAAAAAAAAAATCCACCTGTGTATTTTAAGGTGTTGTCTTTCTGCTGCATCCTAAACCATGAACTCAGTAAGAGCCAAACCCTGTCCAACTTGCTCATTGTTGTGCCCAGCACCTGCAAAAGCATCTGGTATGTTCTAGGTGTCGATGAATAAGCCTTCAGCGAATGAAGGAATGACCCGGCTGGAGGCGGTGCGCCACTCCTGTCTCTCAGCTCTTTACAACCCCTGAGTTTTGTTATCCAAAGGATCTTCCATTACTAACCACTCTGACTCACCTAGAACCTTGATAAGCAAGTCACTGAGCAAAGAGTGACTAAGATAGAGACACTAGTATGTCACCAGGACTCTCCCTCTGGATGACAATAACCTGGGGATGATTAACTCTTTTTCTATAACTGCCCTTGAAGATAGGAGACATGGGTGAAATATCCTGCTGAAGAACAAGTAACATCTGTCACATTCATATTTTCTGTTCACCAATAAGCCTATCAGGTCCCACTGACATGACTTGTTTTTATGAAATCTTGGTGAGCCTGACACCCAGGTTCAGCCCAGTGCGTTTTCTGGCTCAGTCTTGCCAGAGCAGCTGTGAAGTGTCCCCCACTGCCTGGACGCCTGCTGCAGACCCTAGAAGCCTCTGTGCCCAGGCTGGCACGGGCCGTGGATGCCTCACAGGTGCTCTGCACACTACAGATCAATGCAGAGCCTGTGGGCAGAGGGATGGTTGGCTCTGAGAGGCTTTGGGACAGAGATGCATTTCTCAATCTATTGATCCCTTGAAATACCACGAAAGCAAGTGGGTCTGCTCTTCACGTAGAAGGGCACATAAACACGACACGTCAGAAACCAGACACCACAAGTAGAGGGGCTTAAATGAGATAGAGTTTTGCTGGTCACTGGCGTAACTTGAGGGCAAGGTGGCCCAAGGTCAGTTTTGGTGGCTTGGTGATGCTGGGACCTAGGCTCCTCCCATCTTGCCCAGCCTTCGTCCGCCTGGAGGAAGATGGCTCATTGCCACAGCAAGGTTCCTTCCTGGGACAGGAGGGAAAAGAAGCTAAGATACTGCCCTTAGGGGCACTTGGGATTACATGAGTTCCCTTGTGGAGCAGCGGGTTAAGGATCTGGCATTGTCACTGTAGCAGTCTGGGTCTCTGCTGTGTCATGTGTTCTATCCCTGGCCTGGAAACTTCCATGTGCCAAAGGGCATGGTCAAAAAAAAAATCAAATCAATTAACTAATTTATAAAAGAAGACGAGGCGTTCCCCTTGTGGCTCAGTGGAAACAAACCTGACTAGTATCCATGAGGATGTGAGTTCAATTCCTGGCCCCACTCAGTGGGTTAAGGATCTGGCATTGCCATGAGCTGTGGTGTAGGTCGTAGACACGGCTCAGACCTGGCATTGCTGTGGCTATGGTGTAGGCTGATTGGACTCCTAGCCTGGGAACTTCCACATGCCACACCTTTACCCCTCCCAAAAATTCTTTTTCTTAAAATTAAAAAAAAAGAAGCTGTAGATTTAGCTGGGAGTTCCCGCCATGGTGCAGTGGTTAACAAATCCGACTAGGAACCATGAGGTTGTGGGTTCGATACCTGGCCTTGCTCAGTGGGTTAGGGATCCTGCGTTGCCATGAGTTGTGGTGTAGGTTGCAGATGTGGCTCGGATCCTGCGTTGCTGTAGCTCTGGCATAGGCTGGTGGCTACAGCTCCAATTAGACCCCAGCCGGGGAACCTCCATATGCTGCGGGAGCTGCCCAAGAAATGGCAAAAAGACAAAAAAAAAAAAAAATTTGCATAGCTGTCCTGCTCATTCCCACTGGTCTGGATTGAGTCACATGACTTCATCTAGCTGCAAGGGAGGCTGGGAAGCGTAGTCTTCAGTTGGGTGAGCCTGTGATAAGGATGGATAACCACAGGGCATGCAGAGTCCTTGAGATATGCCCCATCCCTGAGATATGCCCCTTCCCCCTGGGTTAGTTCCCTGTGGACCAGTTAGTTCCTCAGGCTCTTCTATCTCTTTTCCTCGCCTAATCAATCTGGAACTGGCACTGTGGATTCTGCTCTTGTTTCCCTAGCAGTCAACCTTTTCTTCCTATTCTTATTGATCTAAGAGGGACAGACCCAGGAGTGCCCGGCACTTTTCCAATCAGTTGCCCTCCCTCTGACATCTTCCATGTAGTCACTACTATACCAGGCAGCCCAATACGACTCCTGATCCATTGCTCTGATGGTGTGATTCCCCTCAGAAACATTTGCTGACTCTGCACTGCCTTTAAAATGAAAGGGAAGCAGCTTGGCATGGCTTCCATCTGCATTGCCAGCCTCATCTCCCACTCCTCCTCCCCAGCCTCAAGATCCAGCCAAGGGAAGGGGACTAGAGTGAGGAGAAAAGAGACCAGAAATGGAAGGAGGGCTTATTGAGTAATCGCGGCAATGGTCTGACTGTTTGTTTAGCCCCCAGTTCTCATGCTGAACCCTAACCCCCACTGAGATGGTGCTGGGGGGTGAGGGATTTAAGAGGTGATCAAGTCACGAGGGCTCCTTTCTGTTTGGCACATGGTCTTTGGAGTAACCTCACTGGCTCTCCGAGCAGAATCCTGGCTCCTAACTCCTGGGCTGTAACGATCAGTTTTGCCTGTTTCTCCCTAGAAACACTCAGCTTCCTAATTTCCCTTGAGCATCCCCGGGTCTTTTAGGGAAGTTGTAGGGTTACTTCCAGACTGGAGGGGCTGAGATGGAACGAGACTACACAAGCTCAGTCGGTGTCAGGATCCGGGCTGGCTGATGGCAATGTGACCCTTCATTCCGAGAGCTTTCCAGAAGAGGTGGCAAGGCTTGGTCTGTGCTTATGGTTACTGAATCAGGGACTGGCCAGGAGCAAAAGTGACAGGTGGCCCCTAGCAGTCTCATGCACCATAGCTGGTGAACAGCGCCTGACCTGTGCTGCTGCACTGAACAAGAAAGGCTCTCAGCGGAGTTCAAGGTCCGGGTCGGTCCCTAGACCCAGAGCTCTCACACCAGCCGGGTGGATCTGAGGCTTCCTGCTGAGATCCTCCAAAGGGCTCTGAGTTGTTTTACTGGAACCCTATGCATCTTTCAGGGTCAACTGGACACAGGTTCGCTATTAACACCTACTCCGGGGGACTTGGATACCCCTGGGCTCTGCTGGAGCCGGAGCAGCTCTGTGGGGTTGGACAATAGAGCCATGGGACAGAGGAAGCCACAGCAGGAAGTTTGGGCTTTGTTTCCATCATGGGATCTTGAACGGGGCCCCTGTCTTCTGATGCCTTGGTTTTGTTCCCATGCAGGGTTCTTGGCCTCTTTGATTAATAGAAATGGATAAGAGATCAGACAGGAAAATTCAGGCACAGCTTTATTGGGGTCCCTGCTGCAGTGGGAGGAGCAAAACCCAACACTAGGTTCGCTTCCTTGCTTGTTTGCTGGGAGGGGTGTGTGTGAGCTGGTTTCTCATGTGGGGTGAAGCTGGTGGTGGGTCCAGGGTTTTCAACACCTTGCTTTTTCTCTCAACTCTTGAGAAGTGGCAGGTGCTTTTTTGTAGTTTTTTTGGTATCTTGTTGTCTATAATTTGCCCCAACTGCACATGGATACAGTAATTTTATTTTTATTTATTTATTTGTTTGTTTGCTTGTTTTACCTTTTTTGGCTGCACCTGCGGCATATGGAGGTGCCCAGGCTAGGGGTTGAATCAGAGCTGTAGCTGCCGGTCTATACCACAGCCACAGCAACGCCGGATCTGAGCCCCGTCTGCTACCTATACCACAGCTCACGGCAACGCTGGATCCTTAACCCACTGAGCAAGGCCAGGGATCAAACCCTTGTCCCCATGGATACAAGTTGGGCTCATAACCCACGGAGCCACACGGGAACTCCTTTATGCAGCTGTTTTGGCCACTTATAGTTTCTTTGTATTTTATTGCTTGAGGATATGTTTGTCCAGCTGCAAGCCTTGCAGCCATAACAGTAAAGGGTCCCAAGTCCTAGCCTGTCTCAATTTTTCCCATAAAACAGAGGTAATGCAACCCGCTTTCTCAATTATACTGATACTGGAGGAGCTATGCCCCTTCCTCCTTCCCCTCCACTCCCCCCCCATCCATAAACATGAATCAAAGGACTTCCACATGCAAACCCCAGTTCTAGGCAGCCCGAGACACATCAATGAACAAAATAGACAATTATATCAGCCCCCGTGGAGTTTACATAAGAGCAGAGGAATATACATGACAAATAAGAAGCACAAAAAAGTAAGTAAAGTATTGAGTAATTACAATAATAAGTGCCTAAAGGGTAAAAAGAGACAAAAAAAATGAGAATAAGGCAAAGAAATCTAACTTAGGAAAAACAGGATGCTTACGAGGATCTAGTGCCCAGGGAATTTTGTCTCAGGATTCCTTTACATCCTGAAAAGTTCTTGTTGATGTAGGTTCTATCCATTGTTACCTCGTTAGAAATAAAACTTGAAAAATATTGAAAAAATGTATCTGTTTAAACATACTGATAATACCCTCATATGTGTTCACATGAGTAACATTTCATAATGAAAAGTAACTACATGTTCTAGAACAACAAAAAATGCATGCGAAACAGGAATCGTTTTACATTTTTTGTGAACCTTCATGTCTGACTTCCTGGGAGGTAGCTGGATTCTCCTCTCTGCTCCTGAGTTCAATCCCCTGTAATATCGCACATCGGGAAGCCTCTGAAAAGCCCCACTGGACACTCGTGAGAAAGTGAGAGTGAAAAAACAGAAAATCCTCCAGAAAGTTTTAATCGCACAGATGCTGGCGGGGGGGGGAAAAAGCTTAGGGACCCCTAGGTGCCCGGGACACACTTTGAGAACCACTGCCTGGGTCTATTCTAATCTCCTCCTTTTTCAGATGAGAAAACAGAGGTCCTGGGTGCAACAGTGTGAGTTTCTGGGGTCTCTCAGCTGAGCAGGAGCACGTCCTGAGGTCCAGAGGCACAACATCTCACCGTCGCCCAAGAATCTCTCCCCAGCATGATGCTTATTTGTTGCTTGGCTATCATTATTATTATTATTATTTTTATGGCACCAGCTACAACCTACACTGCAGCTGCGGCCACATCGGGTCCTTCAACCCACTGCACCAGACCGAATCTGAACCCTTGCCTCCGCAGCAGCCTGAGCCGCTCAGTCTTGTGCCAGAGTAGGAATTCCCGTGGCTTGGTTTTTTCACTTTAGTTTACTTATTTATTTTGCTTTTTAGGGCCACATCTGCAGCATATGGAAGTTCCCAGACAAGGGGTCAAATGGGAGCAACAGTTGCAGGCCTACGCCACAGCCATGGCGACACTGGACCTATGTTGCAGCTTACACCGGATCCTTAACCCACTGAGTGAGGCCAGGGATTGAACCCACATCCTCATGGATACTAGTCTGCTCATCCACATGGATACTAACCTGCTGAGCTACAAGGAACTCCCAGTGCTTTGTTATTTCAATGCAAAGCAAGGGCTGAGTTATTTCCTTATGCTTAAAACGAAGGCCCAACTTTTGAAGTAAATACGGTAGCAACCCAATGGCCACCCAGCCCTCCAACACAGCTGTCAAAGGCGTGTTTACCACTCCATCCATCTCCCTGGTCTGTGGTTTGCACAATGCCCCTTTGTGTTTTCTGAAAGACCTGTGTGTTTTAGGTGCAGCCTTGAGTACAGTGAGGGGAGTCATTACCATAACAGTAAATATTCCTTTTGATGAATGGAACAAAGGTGCTTTAAGCTGAATCTTGAAGGAAGGAGAGGGAACGAGCTGCCCTGTGTTAGCTGGTCACACTTGGAAGAGCATCCTACCTTCTAGACAGGTGTATTGGACACACCTTGACTTCAGTCCCAGGAGGCCCCAGGTCGGCTTAATCACAGCCACCTAGTGTGAATGGGTCAACTGCTCTGGTTCGGGACCCTGGGGATGCAGCCGCCCAGGGTCACCAGTTGATTTTGATTCCTGGAAGGACAGGCCTTGGAGTGAGTGTGTTCTGAACAAACAGTGCGTTCACCCAGCTCCCCAGGTGTTGTGGGCATGAGTCATCGAGGTGTTATCAAGATGAAGAAAGTCCTGACTGGGTTGGGAGTGAGTCACTGGGCCCACCAAAGACCAATGAGACAAACAGAAAGGAAGCAGGAAAATCAATATGGCACCCTTCACCTGATGGGCCTGGCGGGGATTGTGCAAGAAAGGATTTCACCACCCAGAAGCGTAGTGGTGCCCCCGCTGCCCCCCAGCCCCCTGCCCCCAGCTGCCGGGGCCCAGAGAGAGCTGGGAGTATCTCTAAGCTGGTGCCCAGGACCTGTAACACTTGTGCACTCTCTCTCTGATATTGCACAGGGGTCCGTCCCCCTTTTAGGGTGTGAAAAAACCAAACCAGCACCAGGGGGTCGAGGTAGAGGGGCTTCTGGAGAGGAAGAAGGAGAAGGGGGCTTTGAAGTGAAAGAAATAGGCTGTTATTAGGATTAGGAAGACCAACTCCTGGGTGTTAAAGTTTATTCTTTTAATAAACGGCTTTCATTAAGAGCCTATATTTTAAGATTTTAGTTTCTCATTTTTTTTTTCTCCGAGCCTTTCTTTCTTTCTTTTTTTGTTTTTGGCTGTGCCCACAGCATGCAAAATTTCCTGGGCCAGGGTTCACACCTGCATCACAGTGGTAATCAGAGCCACAGCAGTGACAAGGCCAGGTTCTCAACACTCTGAGCCAACAGGGAACTCCTCTCAGATTTTTTTTTTTTTTTTTTTTTTTTGCTTTTTAGGGCTGCACGTGCAGCATATGGAAATTCTCTGGCTAGGAATCAGAGCTAGAGCTGCCAGCCTGCACCACAGCCAGTGTAACACGGGATTTGAGCAGAATCTTCCACCTATACCACAGTTCACGGCAACGCCCAATCCCTGACCCACTGAGTGAGGCCAGGGATTAAGATCACATCCCCACCGATACTAGTCAGATTCGTTTCTGCTGCGCCACAACAGGAACTCCCGCTTCAGATGTTTTTGATATCATAAAATAATTTGGTTGATAAGGCTTTTATAACCATTATAAATTTGAGTTATTAAATATTTGCCATGTTTACTGAGACTCTGGAGAAAGTTTAAGGTGATGTTTAAATGAACTATACTCTAAAATAATTCATTTTCATGTTTCCCTTTTCAATGTCCAACTCTTTGTTTGTAAAGCTGTATTATAATTAAGCATAGGTGGAAAACATCTGGGGAGTTCCCGTCGTGGCGCAGTGGTTAACGAATCCGACTAGGAACCTTGAGGTTGCAGGTTCGATCCCTGGCCTTGCTCAGTGGGTTAAGGATCTGGCGTTGCCATGAGCTGTGGTGTAGGTTGCAGATGTGGCTTGGATCCCGCGTTGCTGTGGCTCTGGTGCAGGCCAGCAGCTACAGCTCCGATTGGACCCCCAGCCTGGGGACCTCCATGTGCCGAGGGAGCGGCCCTAGAAAAGGCAAAAAAAAAAAAAAAAAAAAAAAGAAAGAAAAAAGAAAACATCTGGGCCTGTAAATACTGGCTCCGAGAGGATTCAATGCCCATGCCAACTTAAAAAGAAGTCATTGCTTTAAAATCTAGAAACATCACCTGGACAAAAGTTAGAATATAAAACTAATTTTACCCCATATTTAATGCGAAAATGTCGAATAGTTGAAACAACTATTGACTTATTTCTCGTGAAATGGCATTTAAATACCCTCATCTCTCTCCCTACAGGAACTGGACTTTCTTGCTGGTGGCTTCACTCCTTTGTGTCACTTATGACTGGTGACGGCCAGTCACCTGCCCGTTAGGCTCTCTGCCTTGGTCAGTGTTGTGGGGGTGTGTAAGGTGAGAAAGCTTGGCTTTTGCTTTTGTCTGACAAAGTTAATGCCACCTCATCATGGATCCCAAGGACTTGGACCTCTTCCTCAACTTAGCCTGTTCATAAGAGCATGCCAAGCCTACTGGAACCAGAGGCGCTGTTTTTCCCAGGGGTGCAGTATAGTGAATGAGAAAATGCAGGCTTCCTATCAACAGATGAAAGGGGAAGGAAGACAGAGCCTATTAATCATGAAAAAAAGACCATGGATGGACCCAGGGATTTTCACACTAAGTGAAATAAGCCTGACAGAGAAAGACGAATATCGTGTGACATCACATATATGAAATCTTAAAAAAAGGATGATGCAAATAAACGTATATGCAAACTTATATGAAATAGACCCACAGACATAGAAAACAAACTAACAGTTATCATATGGGAAGGGGGCAGGGATAAATCAGGAGTTTGGGATTAACATATACACTATAACATATATGTAACACATACTCTTATATATAAAGTGGAAAACCAACAAGGACCTACTGTAAGCACAGGGAACTATATTCGCTATTTTGTAATAACCTATAGGGGAAAAGAATATGAAAAAAAAATGTGTGTAACTGAATCATTTTGCTGTACATCTGAAACTAAAGCAACATTGTAAATCAACTATTCTTTTTTTTTGTCTTTTGTCTTTTTAGGGCCACACCTGCGGCATATGGAGGTTCCCAGGCTACGGGTCCAATCGGAGCTGTAGCCACTAGCCTACGGCCACAGCCACAGCAATGCCAGGTCCAAGCCACATCGGTGACCTATACCAGAGCTCACGGCAATGCGGGATCCTTAACCCACTGAGCGAGGCCAGGGATCCAACCCACAACCTCATGATTCCTAGTCGGATTCGTTTCCGCTGAGCCACAAGGGCAACGCCCACTGCCATTTTAAAAAATGGAGAAAAAAATGCAGGCTTCTCAATGATGCAGGTCCCTGGTTCTCATTACATCAATTCACTCAGCAGTGAGTAGGTGCTCAATAAATATTTGCGAAATAAATCAGTGCCAAGAACAGACTGCCTAAGAAAATAATGTATATTATGATGTTATTAAACCATACATTTAACAAGAAAATTCCCATCTTGATTTAAAATAAAAATCTTTAAAAGATGCTTGCTCAGTGGTGGATATACTGGATATGCAGGAATTGCAAGAGAAACTTGAGAAATTGGGCAGTCAAGATGCAAACACAAGGTTTATAACCGAACAGTGCTCCCAGGCTTTCTGGCTCCACCCTCACGGAAAAAGATAATATAATTCCCCTGAGAGTTCCTGTTGTGGCTCGGTAGTAATGAACCGGACTAGTATCTATGAGGACGTGTACTCTGTCCCTGGCCTCACTCAGTGGGTGAAGGATTCAGCATTGCTGCTCTCTGCAGCTTGGATCTGGCATTGCTCTGGCTGTGGTGCAGGCCTGCAGCTGCAGCTCTAATTGGACCCCTAGCTTGGGAGCTTCCATGTGTCACAGGTATGGCCCTGAAAAAGCTATATATACACCTGGAAGCTCCCCTGCTCTGGCCCAAAGGTGCCACATCTGCAAACAAATCAGATGACTTTTGTGTCCCTGTAAATGCTTTGCTTGCCTGGAAATGCAGAATCTCCTATGAGCCAGTCCCCCAAGGCCAAGGCCACTCGGGACAGCACTCCCGGTTTTTTTTCTTCTTTATTCTGTAAAAGCCTCCTGGCTTCTGCCCCATTTTGCAGTTCTCCTAATGGAGACGGTCTGCCTCACGATGGGGGAAATAAAATTTGTTCGTATCACCTAAGGTGTCTTCTTAAATCATTTTGCAATGGTTACTTTGGGGGCCTGTTAAAAGAGGAACAAAGGCACAGTGCAATTTTTTTTTTGAGTTTCCGCAGACTTAGAGAACACACTTGTGGTTGCCAAGGGGGAGGGGGCCGGAGGAGGGATGGCCTGGTAGTTGGAGAATTTGGGAGTTTGGGATTAGCAAATGCAAACCATTAAGACAGACGATGGATAAACGACAAAGTCCTACGGTAGGGCACAGGGATTCTATTCAGCACCCTGAAATAAATCATAATGGAAAAGAATATTAGGACAGGATCTACGTGTGTGTGTGTGTGTGTGTGTGTGTGTGTGTGTGTGTGTGTGTGTATCTACATCTGAATCACTTTGCCGTTCAACAGAAATTAACACATTTTCAATCAACTACACTTCCAAAAAAAATTTTTTTTTTTAATTTCTTTGAGCAAAACTCTATCCAGATTGCCTGCACCCACTGGAAATGACACTCCAATGCACAGACCCCAGGGGAGAGAGCGTGGAGCAAAGACAGGAAAGGCCTGATTGTCAGCAGAAGGCCTACAGGACTGTTTACGACTGGTCGTCTTTAGCTTTTGATTTCAGACCCTTGAGGCATTTACAGGCTTAAGTTCTGGCCGGTTTATGAAGCTGCCGTGGCCTTAAGCCACATCAGGCTAATGGCATCCTTGTTTAATTACTTTAACAGGCCTAAAAGGCCCAATTTGGGATTAGAAACCTATAAAAACTGAATTTTAGGACACAACCTTCAAAGAAATAGTTGGCTCCAGAGCAGCCACATGCAGTATATTATGTAGGCTAATATACAGTATGCCGGTCTATTTTTTTAACTTTTATTTTCTTGAGATGGGATATTTTAATTTGTAGTTCGATTTAGTAGCAACCCAGTAGAATGAATTGCTCACACCATGTATAGGGTGAGTTCTGTTTTGGATGTATCTTTTTTTGTGTGTGGGGGTGGGGGGCCACACCTGCAGCATAGGGAGGTTCCCAGGCTAGGGGTCCAATCAGAGCTGCAGCTGCCGGCCTACACCACAGCCACAGCAATCCGGGATCCGAGCCGCATCTGCAACCTGTACCACAGCTCACAGCAATGGTGAATCCTGAATGAGGCCAGGAATCGAACCCATGTCCTCATGGATACTAGTTGGATTCATTTCCACTGCGCCATGACGGGAACACCTGTTTTGGATGTATCTTGAGAGGCAGCCTGACAGTGTGGATTAGACCCTGGTTTATGGATTAGCTCTTGGTTCTGCTTTTCACTAGCTGTGTGACTTTGGGCTAGATGCTGACCCTCTCTGGGCCACAGCTGAAACGTGGCGATCATAGCACCTACCTCAGTGGTATTGTGAGGGTCAGTAGCCACTCTGATGACTGATTGATCTATCTCTGTATCTATCTTCTATCTCTGTATCTATCTTCTATATACCTACTCATCACACAGTCTGCAGACCAGGCCACAGTGTTTCAACACAATCTGTATAGGAAATACAGTTGCTGTCATTAATTATACTACATCAAAAATGATTCAACCTTATTCTCTACCACACGCACCCTCCCCTCTCTTCTAAATTGAAGGATAGTTGACTTCTGTGTTGTGTTAGTTTCAGGTGTACAGTTAAGTGACTCAGTTATATGTATAAGAATCAGGTGTACAGTTAAGTGACTCAGTTATATGTATAAGAATCTCTTTCACATTCTTTTCCTTTATGGGTTATTACAAGATACTGAATACAGTTCCTGGGCTACACCGTAGATCCTTGTTGTTTATCTAGTTAGTAGTGTGTACACGTTAAACCCAAACTCTTAATTTATTCCCCCCCTTTCCCCTTTGGTAACCGTAAGTTTGTTTTCTATGTCTGTGAGTCTCTTTCTGTTTTGTAATAAGTTCATTTGTATCATTTTTTAGACTCTACATATAAGCAACATCATATGCTGTTTGTCTTTCTGCTTCTGACTCACTTCACTTAGTATGAGACTCTCTAGTTCTATCCATTGTTGCTGCAGATGGCATTATTTCACTCTTTTTATAACTGAGTAGTATTTCGTTGTATATATGTACCACATCTTCTTTATCCATTCATCTGTCCATGGATATTTAGGTTGCTTCACGTCTTGGCTATTGTATTTTATTCAAATTATAGTTTTGTCTGGATATATGCCCAGAAGTGGGGTTGCTGGATTATATGGTAACTCCAGTTTTAGTTTTTTAAGGAACTGCCATACTGTTTTCCATAGTGGTTATACCAATTCACAGTCCCACTGACAGTGTGGAAGGGTTCCCTTTTCCCCACAACCTCTCCAGCATTCGTTACTTGTAGACGTTTCGAGGATGGTCATTCTGGCCAGAGGGAAGTGATCTATCATGGTGATTCTACGCTTTGGTGGAAAGTTGTGAAACGGACGTGCATTTATGCCCTGAACCAAGCCGGAACCCAGATTGGAACTTGAACCCATGTGCCGGGACTTGAACCCAGACGAAACCCAGATTGGAACTTGAACCCACAGTTTTTAAATGAGGGTCATTCACCCAGTGTCTGGACTTATTGAGGTTCAGGATCTTTGTACCTCTGCACAGAAGGAATTCGGCGAGAGACGTAGTGATAGGCAAGAAAGAGCTTGATTAAGACAGGATGCTTGTGAGAGATGCAAGCAGGCAGGCAAGGAGACTTTGCCCCAAGGATCCGATGGACTACATTTTTATCATCCACGGGGAGTGGGGGTGGGAAAAGACCGCCTTTTCCTCTTTCTTCACCTAGTAGCTCCTCCTTGGTATCCGGTAAGAGAGTATTTGACTCTATAAGGTCAAACTAAGACTGTCATGGTGCTTCTTCAAATCAGCAGAAGGGGGGGTCCTTAAACTTCTGCCCTGAATCTGAACCCAATTGCAGGCCTCTCCATCCCCCACCCAGTGACCTGAGGCCTATCTCCCGCCTCCACTAGTCCACCAAGCCTGCCTCATTCTGAGGGCTTTCCTGAGCAATGATTAACTTACAGTGAGTGGCCTCCCCACGGTCCCTAGGTTTCCCTCTCTATCCGGGGTCCCTTACTGGGGTGTCTACAACCACCTGGGTAACTATCCTACTCCATCCCTACCTGTGGGACTGCTTGCTTCTCTAATTTGAGAACTAGTAGTTTGAGAATCTAGTAGAATATAGTAAAAATGGAAAACGGAGAAGACGCTGTAAGGTACTATTTTCTGGTCTTTGTTCTGTCCCACTGCTGTGTATAGAGCAGAAATGATTTTAGAAAATTTCCGTGTAATTGTACCAGACAATGGTGTGAATCCACCTATTGTTTTAAGGAAGACATTATGGCCCCGAGGCTGTGGGGAGCCAGCCCCTGGGCTACAGAGCCTGTTTCTTCCTCTGTAAGATGGAACGCTGAACCTCCCTCCGGTTGTACCGAAGATTAATGAGGCAATGTTTGCTCAGAGCTGGGTTGGAGCCAATACTGTCAGCAAAGCCTGTTTCTTCCTTCTCCAAATCCCTTCTTTAAGCAATGTAAATAGAAACTATTTTGATTTAAATAGAGCCTGATACTGGGTTAGCAATGAGCGATGTTTCTGGCACGAGCAAAGTAAACCACTGGATGAAAACGAATGAGTCTTAACTGTCCATCTACAGTCTTGAAGATGAAAGCCTTCTTCTTTGATAAGGACTTGATTGAGACCTTCCAGAGAGAAAGTTCTCTCTCCTTTTCCTGAAGAACCCAATTGGACTAATGCATGCTCAGGTTAAGATGCCAAAGGAGGGAGTTCCCGTCGTGGCTCAGCAGAAACGAATCTGACGATCATCCATGAGGACACAGGTTCCATTCCTGGTCTTGCTCAGTGGGTTAAGGATTCCGGCATTGCTATGAGCTGTGGAGTAGGTCGCAGGCATGGCTTGAATCTGATGTTGCTGTGGCTGTGGGATAGGCCGGCAGCTGTAGCTCCGATTCGACCCCTAGCCTGGGAACCTCCATAAGCCACAGTTAAAGACAAAAAAAAAAAAAAAAAAAAAAAAAAACAAAGGAATCCTTTACATTTAAATATTTTCCATCTAAGATTTCAGACTTAAACTGGTAGACCAGCTCCCTGCAGCCATTCCGTCAGTAGAGCTGGAAATTCTGGGCACCAGTTTTCCCTTCTAGGGGGACCCTTCCTGCAGCTCTCATTCTAAGGGCCACCTTACAGGGAGGCCCTTCCTGACCTCAGGCTAGGTTCTATTTTGAGCAGAGTGATACTAGAAAGCTTCTGGCAGTGGGTGTAGAACAGAAACTCAGGGCAGAAAGGAACTTCCGCAGATTTCCAGGCCACCCCCCCACACTCTCCCTTTCCCTCCCCCTCCTCCTTCTCTCTTCCCTCCCCCCTCCTTTCCTCTCCTCCCTCTTCTCCCTTCTTCTCTCTCCACCCTCTCCCCTACCAAGGTAATTGCCATTGGGATGTTCGCATATGAGTTTCTCCTCCTACAGGCAGATTCTTCATCTTGGCTTTTTTCCCAGAGCGATGAGCGATGCCCATCCAAAAGCCACCTTCCCACTGAGGTCCCGCCTCAGTTATTTGCAACATCTTTCTTCCAGTTCCCAACCATGTCAGACTCTGAGAGCCGGGGAGGCGAATCCCAAACTCCAGCACTTCACCCAGGGCTCCTGGCTTCAGATGCCCACTACCAACTCTTGCGTGAAACCGGGCGAGCCACGACCGTGTTCATTTCACCATTTGTGAGGATCTCACTTTTCTCAGGAAGAATTGTGCAGATTTCTACACAGCACGATGAGCTGGGGGGTGGGGGTTGCGCCTCCTTGAGTTTACATTAGGGGTTTGGAGGTAGAGGCTGGGCTGGAGGTGGTGGATCGCAGCAGTGAGGTGAGCAGATGCTCATTCTAGAAGGTGTCTGGCCACCGTGTGGAGAACAGATAAAGAGAGGAAGCCTGTTGCCTCAAGGGCAGTTTAGGAGAGACCTGGGAGGCCAGGGGAGCGGGAGACACAGAGGAGCGTTGCTGAGTCCACGTTCAGAGCAAGCTCTTCATTGTAGAAATTTCGGCAAGGGGGGAGCCCATCCATTGAGAAGTACCAAACCACATTATAGGTTAATGAACAACTGAAAATGGTGGTTAAAATAACCAAAACAGGGACTTCCCATTGTGGCACAATGGAAATGAACCCGATGAGGAAACTTGAGGTTGCAGGTTTGATCCCTGGCCGCGCTCAGTGGGTTAAGGATCTGGCATTGCTGTGAGCTGTGGTGTAGGTTGCAGACGTGGCTCAGATCTGGTGTTGCTGTGGCGGTGGTGTAGGCCAGCAGCTGTAGCTCCAATTGGATCCCTAGCCTGGGAACTTCCATATGCCATGGGTGCAGCCCTAAAAAAAAAAAAAAATAAATAAATAAAATAAAATAAAATAAAATAACCCAAACAGCTAAATATGTGTGGAAATAAACAAGGACCACCCAAGGCTTTTTATTTCTAGCTGGCTGGAGCGAGGGAGTTGGCCACTGTCACTTGCCTCTCTTGAGCTTTCTTGCCTGACCCAACAGATGTAGAAGGACCACAGAGCCATGACTATAGATTCACCTTCTTGTCTAGCACTCAGAGAATATTCACCTACAGTGTGCACACACTGGGCTAGAAGACAGGCCTCAACTAATTTCAAATGAATGGTAAATTGTGCCATCTTCTTTGGTCCCATTGCCACACTGGAAATCAATAACAAAAAGGGAACTAGAAGAAAACCCTTGTGGCTGCTGTTGAAGAAACACAGATGCATAAATCATGGATGTACAGTTTGAAGATGGAGTCTTTGTCTATATCGTTCCCATCACAAAGTACCACAAACCACCAGGTGGCTCAATCAACAAAAATTTGCCCTTTCCCACATCCTTCCATTGGTTAGTTAGTTTTATCCATATTCAGTTAACTTATTTCCCTTTATTGGCATAATTTTATGTGTCAACTGGACTGGGCAAAGGAATGCCTGGATAGCTGATAAAACATTATTTCTGAGTGTGTCTGTGGGGGATGTTTTTGGAAGAGATTATCAGTGATTCAGTAGAGTGCTCCAAAATTCGCCCTCGCCAATATGGGTGGGCACCATCCAAACCATTAAGGGCCTGACTAGAACAAAAAGGCATGGGAAGGGCAAATTCTCTCAGTCTTCCTGAGCTGGGACATCCATCTCTAGTGTGCTCAGACATCAGAATTTCTGGACTTCACCGTGAGTTACATCACAGGCTTCTCTAGGGGTTCAGCTTGTAGATGAATATTGTGGGACTTCTCCGCCCAATTATAGGGAATATGGGAATTGTGTGAGCCAATTTCCATAATACATCTCCTCTTATATCTTATATATCTACATATCCCATCGGTTCTGTCCCTGCAGAAAGCCCTGACTACTACACATACTATTTCACTTGAGATACCCAGTGTTGGTTTTGCTCCTGGCAATCCTTGAGCCCCAACTCAGTTGAACCTTCACCTCTGCTCTACTACTGAATGAGCATATGCCCCTGTATTAATCATTTAAGCTCCCTGAGCTTTACACTCTTCACCTGCAAAAGAAGCACAAAAATAAAACAAATCATGCAAAAATGGTGAGAAGGTTACATTTGATGAAACATATATGGAGAAGATCCATCCTTATGTCTCAAAAGGGAGCTAGCTGTAGGTCAATACAGCTGAGGAATAATTATTATTATGCAGAATGAGCACAATGATGCTAAGCTAGATTTCATGTTGAATATTAATAAAAATAGCTGGCTATATGTTCCTTTAGAATTTCTGGAAAGGAGAGACAATGAATACTCTTGGCATAAATTCAAGGAATTCACAGCCTTTCTTCCTAGAAGCTAGATCGTGTAACCCAATTTCTAGAAGAACAAAGTCATTAGTCACTGCTACTACTCAGTTAAAATCCTGGATATATTTGCATACATGGGAAAAAAAGTCCTTACCTTAACATGCACGTCACCAGTTCTTTTTAAACTTTTGAATGTCGCTCTCATGCTGCCATCTTTGTTAGCTGTTCTCTCTGTATCAATTATTAGAACTATATTTATAGACACTTGATGGGAGGGTGATAGTATGTTTCAGAATATCAAGGTTTATTGATACTATGATTTCCATTGTTAGAACTGCTTTCTATGCAACTGGTGTTACTTTTCTCATTGGTGTTGTCTCAATGTTATTTCTAAAAGTGACATATATATATATATAAACCCAATAGCAATACCAATACAGCAAATAACAAGAGTTACTTTTCTCACAGCTCTGGAGGTCAGAAGTCCAACATCAAGCTGTTGGTGGGTTTGGTTTCTCCTGAGGCTCCTTCCCTTGGCTGGCAGGTAGTTGCCTGTGTCCTCACTTGGTCACCTCTTCATCTGTATGTCCATGTCCTCATCTCCTCTTCTTATAAAGACATCAGTCATATTGGATTATGGACTATCCTAATGACCCCATTTTAATCCAATGGTATCTTTAAGGAGTCTATCTCAAAACATGTCACATTTTGAGGTACTAGGGGTTATGCTTTCAACGTATTTTGAGAGGATGAAATTCTGCCCAAATAGAAGACCAGAAATTCCGTGCCACTTCTCCCATCTGGCCGAAGTGGTGCTGTGCCAGTTTCCAGGTCTTAACCTTAGACAGGCAGCACCATTCCTCTTGGAGCACTCTGGCTGGGGACCCTGAGTCACTTTGAATTAGTTCACTTATTTTTAGTCTACTGTGTAGTGGATGACATGTGGGGAAACACCAACCAATAGCCGCATCTGAGCCTACCCATCTCTCTCAAGATGCCAAACACGTGGGAAGGGCTATCTAAGACCCTCCAGATGAGCCCATTTACCAGCTGAATATCACCAATTACTTCAGTCAACACTTAGGGGAGTGAAAGAATCATCCAGCTGAAAGTTGCCCAGATTCATGACCCAAAAACTCCTGAAGGAAAATAAAATAATTGCTGTCTTAAGCTGCTATGTTTTTTTTTTCAATGCAGCAGTAGATCACCAAACCAAAAAGTCAAGAACAAATTATAGTGGAAATTAGAAAGTATTTACAAATGAATGACTAGGGATATACTAAATATTAAAACCTGGATGATGCAGCTAAAGCAGAACTTAGAAGTACATTCATAGCTTTAAATGCTTATATTGAGGTGGAAAAGGCTGAAAATGAATGAGAAGTATCCATCTTAGTATATAAGAGAAAGAACAGCAAAGTAAGTAAACTTGGGCTCCCAGTCTACAGATGAGAGATCTCAAGAAGTCAGTGGGATATCTCAAGTAGATCTCAAGAAGTCAGCAGGAGCTGTGAAATTGTAAAATTTTGTGTGCATATGGGAGAGGGTCCACACATCTCAACAGATTTGCAAAGTTTCTCTGGGCTAGTCCCACAGATTTCTCTGATTTCTCTGTTTAGTTTCCTTAATTGCCACTGCTGTGGCTGTGAGGGTTACTCTTGCTCTTTTATGTGTGTCTCTGTGTTCGCACTGTTGTTCATTTCTCTCCCCCACCAAGAGGTGGTGACTCTTAATCTAACTGGAAAATAGTCCAAGTTGCCTGCTTATTTTGCTTAGGTCTGTCCCTGGCATGAGCTCTCAAACCTGGCCCACTCCCGGCCACCGCTATTACCCAGTTCTCTAAAGGGCCCTTGGTACATCCTGGACCAACTGGTCCTCAAAGCCAATTTACTTCCAGCTACCTTATTTGGGCTACCATCCTGATGCTGAGCACTCTCCAGGATCTGGGCCCCATCCACCTTCACTGTCCTCCATTCAGGATGCACCTGGGCACATCACATACTTGCTAGTCTTTCTTCCTGTCATGCCCTGCACATGGCCCATGAGTTCCCTCACTAAACACTATCTCCTGGGCACCGATAAGGAGGACTCTCAAGGGAGTGGAAGGACAGGGGCTCTAGACTCAGACTGACTTAAGTTTAAATTATGGCTCTCCATCTTACTGGAGTGTCACCTTGGGCACGGGATCATGCCTAGGTCCAATCCCTCCGATTGCTATTGCGAAGGTGAAAGGAACTTTCCTCAAAAAGTTAAACGTAGAGTTACCGTATCACCCAGCAATTCCACTCCTAGGAATGTACCCAAGAGAAATGAAAATGTATGTCCCTACCAAGACTTGAACACCAGTGGCATGCTTCATAATACTCAAAAGGTGGAACCAAATCAATTGCCCCTTCACAGACAAATGGACAACATATTAAATTGTGATATATGCATACAATGGAACATCATTCAGTCATAAAAAGGCAGTAAGTACTACAGCATAGATGAACTCTGAAAATATTATAAGTGAAAGAAGCCAGTCACAAAAGATCCCTTATTCTATGATTTTATTCATGTGAAATGTCCAGAATAAGAAAGCATAGGGGTTGTAGCTCAGGGGTAGAGCATTTGCCTGCAGAATAAGCGCGTTTATAGAGGCAGAGAGTAGATTAGTGGCTGCTTAGGATTGGGGGGATTGGCGGGATAATGGGGTGAGAGATAATGGGAACTGGATTTTTCTGAGGTGTTGAAGATAGCAATGACCGTTGAACCATGCAGGGGTTGGGGTGCTGACCCTCTGTGGAGTTGAAAATCCGAGTATAATTTCTATGCAGTTACTCTTATCTAGTTCCTCCCTTACCCACAGTTCCACATCTGAGGATTCAACCAACATAGAACTCTAGCATTTACTGTTGAAAAAAATCCTTGTGTACACGGACCTACACAGTTCAAACCCGTGTTGTCCAAGGGTCGACTTTATTCTAAAAAAGGAACCATTATAGCTGGTTTACAGTGTTCTGTCAATTTTCTACTGTACAGCATGGTGACCCAGTTACACATACATGTATACATTCTTTCTTCTCGCATTATCACGTCTCATCATAAGTGACTAGATATAGTTCCCAGTGAAAATTGACAGAACACTGTAAACCAGCTATAATGAAAAATAAAATAAAAATCATTATATAAAAAAACTTCAGATCCTTCAGATGATCTATTGCAATGTGAAAATAAAAGTCTAAGGTGCAAAATTAAAAAAGGAATAATAAAACATAAAAATAAAAAAATAAAAAAGGAGCCAGACACAAGAGGTTGCATAGGGCATGATTTCCTTCCTTTGAAAGGTCTGCAAGAGTCGCGTCCCCAGAGAAAGAGCAGACCAGTGGTTACTAGGCCACGGGGGGAGGGGCGGATGGGAAGTTACTGTTGGATGTGGATGGGGTATCTTCCTGGGGCCATGAAAAAGCCTCAGAACTAGGGAGGCGTAGTGGTTCCACACCACCACGAAGGCACAAAACGCCACTGAAGTGTAGACTTTAAAATGGCTAATTTGTGTTATGTGAATTTCACCTCAATTTTTTTTTTTAAAGATGAAAGGAATCACGGTACATGATAAGTGACTCTGACCGTAAACCACAGCTGTTGCTACCAGCATCCTTATCGCTCTGCAAGCCATGCGGGCCTTCCTTTCTGCCCCATGAGCAGCAACCCTGTTTTAAGAATCTCTCTCAGGTTTGGAGGAACCAAAACGCATGTTATCACACATGTTAAAATGCACCCACTTCCCATTTTTAAACATTTCCGAAATGCAAAATGAGAAAATTTTAAAAAAATAACGTCGCTTTCAAAATGAGTTGACTACAAGCAGCTAATTTAATCTATTGTGTGTTCTTGAGAATTCTGAATTCTAGTGAATGGAGAAAATCAAGCTTACATATTGTTTTCAAGGGTAGTGGAATTTGTATCTATTCAAAATCCAACAATTCATGAATTGAGATGGAGTTATATGATATGTAGACATTTGATAAGCAATTTTTCTGGCCTCACCCCAGGGAATAGGAAGTTCCAAGGGCAGGGATGGAACACTTGCCACAGTGGTGACACGAGCCACAAGCAGTGACAATGCCAGATCGTCAACCCACTGGGCCACCAAGGGAACTCCTTGATAAACAGTTTTGAGGGAGTTCCCGTTGTGGCTCAGTGGAAACAAATCCGACTAGTATCTATGAGGATGTGAGTTTGATCCCTGGCCTTGCTCATGGGTCAGGAATCTGGAGTTGCCGTGAGCTGTGGTGTAGATTGCAGATGCAGCTCGGATCCTGCATTGCTGTTACTGTGGTGTAGGCTGGCAGCTGTGGCTCCTATTCGACCTCTAGCCTGGAAACTTCCATGTGCCACAGGTGAGGCCCTAAAAGGCAAAGCCAAACCAAACCAAAACAAAACAAAACATCACACAAAAAGCAAAAACAAACAATTTTGATTTTGTAATTCCCCTTCTCATCTAGGCTTTCAAAACTTTTCATAAGCCCCTCAAAAAGTTATAGACTAAAATTATGCGCCTAGGATGCCCAGTGGATAGATAAATCAGCCCTGGAGGCAAGTTCCCTTTTAGTTTCTGTTCTATACTTTGCAAAAAAAATCCTGACAGAAGCCAAGCAGTGGTTTTGAAGGATAAGGCCAAGGTGAGATGTCTATAAGATTTCAGAGGTTTTTTTGTTTTGTTTTGTTTGTTGGCTGAACCCCCGCATACAGAAGGTCCCAGGCCAAGGACTGAATCTGAGCTGCAGTCGAAACCCATGCCACAGCTGCAGCAACATCAGATCCTTAAACCACTGCTCTGGGCTGGGGATCAAATCTGCACCTTAGCAGTTTCCCCAAGCTTCTTCAGAAATGACGCAAGGAGTTCCTGTCGTGGCGCAGTGGTTAACGAATCCGACTAGGAACCATGAGGTCGCGGGCTCGGTCCCTGCCCTTGCTCAGTGGGTTAAGGATCCGGCGTTGCCGTGAGCTGTGGTGTAGGTTGCAGACGCGGCTCGGATCCCGCGTTGCTGTGGCTCTGGCGTAGGCCGGTGGCTGCAGCTCCGATTCGACCCCTAGCCTGGGAGCCTCCATATGCCGCGGAAGCGGCCCAAGAGATAGCAACAACAACAACAACAAAAAGACAAAAGACAAAAAAAAAAAAAAAAAAAGAAATGACGCTAGATACTTAATCCACCATGCCACAGTGAGAACTCCAAGATTTCAGGGTATTTCAGTGTGGGAAGGATGGAAGAATAATAGTATAACGGCTTAGGATTGATAATAAACAGCAAGGTCATAAAAACAGAAATACAGATCAGTGGAATAGGATAGAAAGCTCAGAATTAAACCCACACACCTGGAGTTCCCGTCAGTGGCAAAGCAGAAAGGAATCCGACTAGGAACCATGAGGTTGCAGGTTCGATCCCTGGCCTCGCCCAGTGGGTTAAGGATCCGACGTTGCCATGAGCTGTGGTGTAGGTCGCAGACATGGCTCGGATATGGTGTTGCTGTGGCTCCCGCATAGGCTGGCAGCTATAGCTCTGATTAGACCCCTAGCCTGGGAACCTCCATATGTCTCGGGTGTGGCCCTAAAATGGACAAAAAGATAAAACAGAACAAAACAAAACCCACACACCTACAGTCAACTAATCTATGACAAAGGACGCAAGAATACACAACGAAGAAAAGACAGTCCCTTAAATAAACTGGTGCTGGAAAAATTGGATAACTACATGCAAAAGAATGAAATTAGAACACTCCCTAACACCATACACAAAAATAAACTCAAAATGGATTAAAGACCTAGACATAAGACCAGACACTATAAAACTCTCAGAGGAAAACATAGGCCGAACCCTCTCTGACATAAACGACAGCAACATGTTCTCAGGTCCACCTCCTAGAGTCATGACAGTAAAAACAAAAATAAACAAATGGGACCTAGTTAAACTTAAAAGTTTCTGCACAGCAAAGGAAAGCCTAAACCAAATGAAAAGTCAACCCACAGAATGGGAGAAAATATTTGCAAAGGAAGCGACTAACAAGGGATTAAGCTCCAAATTTTTTAAATACCTCCTGTAGCTCAATATCAAGAAAACAAACAACCCCCCCCCAAAAAAATGGGCAGAAGATCTAAACAGACAGTTCTCCAAAGAAGACATACAGATGGCCAAAAAACACTTGAAAAGATGTTCAACATCACTCATTATTAGAGAAATGCAAATCAAAAATACTGTTAGGTACCAGAATGGCTGTCATCAAAAAGTCTACAAAAAATAAATGCTAGAGAGGGCGTGGAGAAAAAGGAACCCTATTATACTGTTGGTGGGAATATAAACTGGTGCAACCACTGTGGAAAACAGTATGGAGATTCCTCAGAAAACTAAAAGTAGAACTACCATTTGATCCAGCAATCCCACTCCTGGGCATCTATCCAGAGAAAACCACGACTCGCAAAGACACATGTACTCCAGTGTTCATTGCAGCACTATTTGCAATAGCCAAGACATGGAAACAACTTAAATGTCCATCAACAGAGGCGTGGATCAAGAAGATGTGGTACATATACATAATGGAATGTTATTCAGCCATTAAAAGGAAAGAAATAATGGCATTTGCAGCAACATGGATGGACCCGGAAATTATGCTAAGTGAAGTCAGACAGTGAGACACCAACGTCACATGCTTTCACTGACATGTGGAATCTTAAAAAAAGGACAGACTGAACTTCTTTGCAGAACAGACACTGACTCACAGACTTTGAAAAACTTATGGTTTCCAAAGGAGACAGGTTGGGTGGTGGGAGGATGGGCTGGGGGTTTGGGATGGAAATGCTGTAAAATTGGATTGTGATGATTGTTGTACAAGGGTAAATGTAATAAAATCCATTGAGCTAAAAAAACATAAATAGCAAGGTAAGGGGTTTTTTTTGGGGGGGTTATTGTTTGGTTGTTTCGTTTTGTTTTGTTTTGGCCAAGCCATAGGCATGCAGAAGTTCCTGGGCCAGGATCATACCCGAACCAGAGTGGTAACCAGAGCCACAGGAGTGACAACGCTGAATCCTTAACCCACTGAGCCACCAGGAAACTCCAAGATGAGAGTTTTAAAGTGGAATTCTCAAAAGAGTCTCAGAGAATAAACAATCCTTAAGACCATCTATTGAAGAGTCAAATAGTTTAAGGTTTATTTAAATGGATTTTTCTGGGAAGCTCCTGAAATCAACCATAAAGTTAGCAATTTACCTTGCAGGGCCCAGGGGAATGGTAGAGTCACGTTAGGGAGGGCAGCTGAACAGTGAGGCCATGTCACTACAAACAGGAAACCATGTGTACACATGCTGCTGCTCCGGGAAATAACCCGAGGCCATCTTGCCCACAGAGCACTTTAAATCAGAGTAGAAGGATTTAAAATCGTATTTGAATGAAAATGTCAGAACTAGAACTTGGACTGGAGGATGAAAGTGGCAACAGGCTGGGATGGAGACAAGAGCGAAGGCGGCAAGGTGGATAGTGGGATATTTCAGGCGTGAGGGCGTGAGAACTTCCTAGAGAGCCTCTAGCCTTTCCTACCCATGTTGTCATCTATCCAGAAAACACGCCACTGGGTTTCACCAGTGTGGCGGCCACTGTTCTCCACCCAAGACCTGTTTTTGTAGGGCTTACAGAGACCTCCCACAATGCACATGGGCAGGATGAGTGACGTCATGACTTCCGTCCAAGACTCTGATTGTTTTATGGGTTAAAAATCTTACCCATCTCAAATTCGAAGTCCTGTGTATTCGTTTCCTATGACTGGTATCACAGATTACTGCAGACTTAGTGCTTAAGATGTCACACACTGAAGTTCTTGCTATGGCGCACTGGGTTAAGAATGTGACTGTTGCAGCTCAGGTCACTGCAGAGGCTCCGGTTCAATGCCAGGGCCCAGCACAGAGGGTTAAGGATCCACCATTGCTGTAGCTTTGGCTCAGATTTGGTCCCTGGACCCATAAAATTCCATATGCCATGAAATCAACAACAACCAAAAACCCGCATTTATTTTTTTACAGTTCTGGAGGTCAGAAGGCCAAAGATCCAGGTGTCAGCAGGGCTGTATTCCTAGTGGGGACTCTAGTGGAGAGTCTGTTTCTTGGCCTTTTCCAGCACTTACAGATCAATGGCATTCCTTGGCCAATGGTCCCCTCCTCTGTCTACAAGGCTCAGCGTGGAAACATAGCACCTAGAAATCTCACTCTCTCTCTCTCTCTCTCTCTGACCTTGGCTTCCATCATGAGTCAGAATCTCCTGCCTCCCTCTGCTAAAGACTTTCATGATTACATTTAGGTCCCATCTGGATAATCCATCCCCCATCTCCAGGTCCTTAGCTTAATCACATCTATAAAGGTCCCTATTGTCATGTAAGGAAACATTCTCAGGTTTAGGGGTCAGGACCTGGACACCCTTGGGAAGCATCCTTCTTCCAGCCACACCATCCAAGACTCGAGCTCATTCTCTTTTCCCAGGAACGCGCTTCCCTCTGCTTCCCAGTGGAGGTTTCCACTCCAGCCAAGCCCATTATCGAGGGGTTCTCACTGTCTTGCCCCATTATCCTGGCCTCCAGGTTTTCTCACAATGTCCTTGCCCCTCTCTTGACTTTTCCACGTTCTCCTCATCTTTTAGGGCCTCTAGAAACCCACTAGGAAGCCCTCCTTGGAGACTGCAGCTCATTTCTTCTTCCTCAATCCCTCCTATACACCGCAAACGCAGTAAGATCCTGGAGTTCCCTGGTTAAGGATCTGGGGTTGTCACTGCTGTGGCTGGGGTCCCTGCTGTGGTGCAGGTTCGATCCCTGGCCCAGGAACTTCCGCATGCCTTGGACACAGCCAAAAAATAATAATAAAATAAAAGAAACATGATAAGATTTTGTTAGCTCTTTTTGTCTCTGTCTTATCTCTTCAAAGGCAGAGACTGAGTCTCAGGCATTTCTGGTTGTGCATTAAATAAATATCAGAGCAATGGATTATTTTACCTGGTGAGGAAGGAGTGGTGAAGAAATCGTATGATGTCAGTAACCAAATAAATGAGGACATACAGTGTGGAAACTCTGAGCAACAGTCTGCCCCCCACTGAGTGGAATGAATGGGTGCAAAGTGTGGCCTGCCAAGGGGCTTGGGTTGGTTCTTTAAAAGAAGGCCAGCTTCCTGAGTTTTGAGCCATGGGGATTAGTAAGGTGGGCTGTGGAATCTCACACTCGGCTGCCTTTAGGCAGAGGGAACAGATGGCCTCCACCCCAAGGATAACCCGGGTAAGCTGGGGTTAGCACAGGGGTTGAACTGACTCACCCCTTTGCTCCAGGAATCTATGTGAGTGGAGTCCAGGGCGAACACGGCCACACGCCTTTCATTCCCTGCTACTCTTTCTCTTCCCAGTGGTGACCTTTGGGGACTGATTTTGAATGACGCACCTGATCAGGAAAAGCAAATTGGAAAAAGAAGTTACTCGAAAGCACCCTGTGTGGCAGTATCCATCTATACGTCCCAGAACTATATGCATCCGTCAGGACAATAAATGCTGGCTGCTGTAATTGTCTCCGGATCTCAGTATTAGCATCACAAAGAACAGCTGTCCCTTCTCCACTGTCTGAAGCAGCCTGGGCCACTCTTCTGGGCTCTCCGCCATACAGTAACCCAGGGATCCAGTCTCCTTACCTTTTGGGAAGCCATCAACTTCACCATGACCTCCAGGGTCATGAGGGAAGAAGGGCGTGCAGCAGAGGTCATGCAGGGAGCTTCATGGCCAAGCCTACAGGTACCTCCCAGGCCTTGTGCCCACTTTCTATTGGCCAGAACCTAGTGAAATGGCCAAGCTAATTGCAAGGGTGGCTGGAAAACACCTGTCCGTGCCCAGGACAAGGACACAGGACTATGAACCCCCTGCCTTGTCCATCTCTGCTACAGAAACATCCCCATGTACCAAGCATCACCCGTGCCTTCATCTGAATGTTTGATTAATACATTTTTGTCCCAATTCTCTCAGAGGTCTTGGGGCAAGGAGACTGAACCTTCGGGTCACTGACCGGTGATGGCATTATCCCGACAGAATAGAGTTGCTTCTGGAACTCCCGAGAGCGTGTACAGACCAGGCACCCAGTCCAGTGGTGATTTCCTGTAAATGATAAGGTAAGAGGCATCCTACAGTGATTTGCAATTGGGGATTTTGCTTTGACTTCCTCCCTTCCTTCCTCCTTCCCTCCCTCTTTCTTTCTTTCTTTCTTTTTTTTTTTTTTTTGTCATTTTAGGGCTACACCTGCAGCATATGGAAGTTCCCAGGCTCGGGGTTGAATCAGAGTTGCAGCTGCCGGCCTGAACCACAGCCACAGCAACGCCAGATCCATGCCGCGTTTGTGATCCACACTACAGCTCACAGCAATGCCAGATCCTTAACCCACTGAGTGAGGCCAGGGATTGAACTCCCATCCTCATGGATACTAGTCAAGTTCTTAACTCTCTGAGCCACAACAGGAACTCCATATGGTTTGAGATAGAACCACATTCCAAGTCATTTGGCTTCACGAAAAAAAGAAAGGAAAGTGGGGTTTTTCTACCTTCAGCCTCAGCCAGCATGTGTGTGCACACCTGTGGGGGGGGTCAGCAAGCCTGCCATACCCTTGAGGCCAAGGGCACCAGCCCTCGCTCCCGTGTGCATTGGCTGGACAGGGAGGGGATTGCCCAAGACCAGCCCTGGGTGGCTTTCCAGCCTGTGCCATTCCCCAGCTCCGGAACCCCTGCCCCCGCCCTCAGCCCTCTCCAAAGCAGCTACTTTCCTTCTGGGGAAATTTCCCTGCAAGGACCATGATCTTTGCCGTCCTCCTGGAAGGAAGGGGACCTGCTTTGCAGTGGCTGGTAGAATTTTTTTACCATATCAAGGGTAGTGTGGTCAAAATCCATACTTGTCTTCGTCTCTTCAAATTAGTTTTAAGTTTTGCACAGCATCACTCACATTCGGCAAGGGAATGCATGTGAAAATGCCTCCTAGCACAGTGCCTGACATGCAAAAAAATGTGGATTGCTCTATTTATAAATGACCTTTCTGTCTGGCTCTAGTTTTCTTAATAATCTCACTGAGAGTGTTTTGCCTTCCCCCGCCCCCGCCCGACACCCCGCAAAGCATATTCGTCTAGCAACATTTTTTTTTTAATGGCCACACCTATGGCATATGGAAGTTCCCAGGCCAGGGACTGAATCCCAGCACCAGCTGTGACCTAGGCTGCAGCTGCAGCAAAGCTGGATCCTTTAACCCACTGCGCCAGGTGGGGGATCAAACCCGCACCGCCACAGCAAACTGAGCTGCTGCAGTTGGAGTCTTTTCTTTTTCTCCTATGTTTTGGGTTTTATCTTTTGTTGTTTTATTAATCCAAGGCGCCACATCGGGAACTCCCGTTCAGCAACTTTCCCATCTCGGGTTCTTGAACCTAGAAAATGAGACACAGGCTGGTTGCCGGTGAGGACCGCAGTCCACTGGCTCCTCTCACTCCAGAATCTTGCTGACTTCTAGCTGCTTCTCCCACTGACGTCAGCACAACCGACCCCCAAATGCCAGTGACTTATTTCCCAACGCCTCCCCCTTAGTGCTCCCTGAAATCATATTCCGAGGCAGTCTGAGTACAGAAGTCTTCTGGAATGTTCTTTGGATAAATCAATGAATACCATGAGAGTGTGTGAGTAAGAGAATATATCACAACAAAAGCCAGTGGATGCTCTTTCTCAACTGGGGGGGGGGCGGGGGGGCTGCTCCGGGGCACAACTGTCATTGTGTTGGGAAACAAAACAAAATATCCTCTCTTCCACCCCCTCCCTGTCATATCCCAGTGAAAATTCACCCATGGGGGGGGTGCGCAGGGGGGAATGGACGCCAAGATGTCTTTGAACTTAACTGTTTTATGTGTTTTCTTAACATTTTGCTCTGGGACATCTGTCTTGGCTTAAAAGCACATCTATTTATATCAACAACCGTTTACCCGGAGTCCTTGGAGACTGATTCACACAGATGTTGCACGCTGTGGGTTTCTAATAAAATTCACTTGGAAAAAATGTGGCATTCATCTCTCTTCCCCTCCTCCCCCCAGTCGATTTAAATCTTAGAAATGTGCGGAGTTCTCTTCGAGGCTCAGCAGTAGAAAAAACTCCACTAGTATCCATGAGGAGGCATGTTCAATCCCTGGCCTCGCTCAGTGGGTTAAGGATCCGGCATGGCTTTGGGGGTGGGTTACAGATGTGGCTCAGACCCTGCATTGCTGTGGCTGTGGCATGGGCTGGCAGCTACAGCTCCTATTCAACCCCTAGCCTGAGAACTTCCATATGCCACACATGCGGCCCTAAAAAGCGGAAATACATAAATCTTGGAAATTCGAAAACCTTAGGTTTCTGTGTACGCAACACACATCCTTTTGGCTTTTATAACACGTGACTCAGTCCTGTAGTGATGGGTGGAATGATGAGTCATTTTCATCCTATGAAGCCTGGAAAACAGTGCTCTTGGAGGACCTGGCTTGCTTAGAAGACCAGTGATGGGATTACTCATCCAAACAGAGACCAGCCCCCAGGCTGGAGGCTGGGAGCTGTACTCCGGGTGATGTTTATTCAACCACTGCCTTGGCACCCACCACGGTGGAAGTGGGTAGGGAAAGCTGAAGGTGGCATTACAGAGTACACTCTTGCCAGCGAGCAGACCCTGATGGAGAGCTGGAGGAGGAGAGAAACGAGGGTGAAACGAGACTCGTCGACCTTGGAAAGCCATGGGCTCGTAGTGCGATTTCTTATGCACAGCAGACTCTTTGAGTCCACTCTCCTCGGGTCCCACTGACTCCAGGTGGGAGAGTTCTCTGCTTTCAGGGCCCCCAGCAGGTCTGTACTGCCTTTCGCACACAGCAGATTCAGTTCTATTCAACACGTGTTGGTCTGGGATTTGTGCCCAAAGCCAGATCTTTTTTTCGTTTTTTTTTTTTTTTTTTTTTCTTTTTTTTTTTCTTTTTAGGGCTACAGTCTCCGCATATGGAGGTTCCCAGGCTAGGGGTCGAATCAGAGCTATAGCTGCCAGCCACAGCCACAGCCACAGCAACGCCAGATCCGAGCCACATCTGCTACCTACACCAAAGCATAAGGCAACGCCAGATCCTTGACCCACTAAGCAAGGCCAGGGATCCAACCCACAACCTCATGGTTCCTAGTCGGATTTGTTTGTGCTGCGCCACAACGCCACAACGGGAACTCCCAAAGCGAGGTCTTACCGATAGAAGGTAATTTGTGAAGCCACGTTTTCCTTATTCCTTGAAATGGCACATGTACGTGTATACAGACAAGGGCCTTTTTCTCTTGGAAAATACTGTCTCCTGAATCAAGCCACTTAAAGTAAACTTAAGTAAGGTGGGAACCATGTCATAGAACCAGTGGGAGGAAGGCGACAACAGGACAGCATCTTGAAAATAAAACTTTAAAAAATGATGAATACAGCACAGACTTTGAAAAACGTATGGTTTCCACATGAGACAGGTTGGGGGGTGGGGGATGCACTGAGGGTTTGGGATGGACATGCTATAAAATTTGGTGGTGATGATGGTTGTACAACAATAAATGTAATAAAATCCATTGAGTAATTTAAAAAGAATTTAAAAATGATGAATGTAAATATTTTGGGGTTTTTTGGGACACCCCCATGGCAATGGGAAGTTCCTGGGCCAGGGATCGAACCCACAGCAGTAACTTGAGCCATAGCAATGATAATATCGAATCCTTAACCACTAGGCCACAGGGAACTCCTTTTTTAAATAAAAATTAATACATTTTAAGTTGTAACTGCAACTCCAGCCTTCATGACACACTGAGTGATTCCAGTGGTTCCTTGAACATGTCTTTTATCTTCAAGAAACCTGTTCTCCCAGGTGAGAGTTGAAGTTCTAGTTTGTCATCAGTTTGCATTGTTTTTGCACTTTGTTTTCTGATCATTTCTTTTTTCTTTCTTTCTTTCTTTCTTTCTTTCTTTTGGGTCCTTTTAGGGCTGCACCTGCCGCATATGGAAGTTCCCAGGCTAGGGGTTGAATCAGAGCTGTAGTTGCCAGCCTACACCACAGCCACAGCAATGCCAGATCAGAGCTGCATCTGCGACCTATGCTACAGCTTGCAGCAATGCCCGATCTTTAACCCACTGAGTGGGGCCAGGGATCGAACCCGCAGCCTCATGGATACCAGTCAGGTATGGATACTAATCAACTCTCCAATGATTTCAATATTTACCTGTTTGTAAGATTGGTATAGACCCTGACTCCAATAATTTGCAATCAAGATTGGTGCTGGGGGGAGTTCTCATTGTGGCTCAGCGGATTATGAACCTGACCAGTACCCATGAGGATGTGAGTTCGATCCCTGACCTTGCTCAGTGGGTTAAGGATCTGGCACTGACCCAAGCTACGACAAAGGTCCCAGATGCAGCTCAGAGCCAGTGTTGCCGTGCCTGTGGCCTAGGCCAGTAGCTAGCTCTAATTCGACTCCTAGCCTGGGAACTTTCACATGCCTCAGGTATGGCCCAAAAGAGCCAAAAAAAAAAAAAAAAAAAAAAAAGACTGGGGTTGGATGTGGCAGGGTTTGAGTGTCAGCTACTTCTCTAAGTGATCAGTTCATTGCAGAATATTTAAGAATTATGCTTATTTTGGCTTTGCTTTGTAACACTGTCATAATTCTACATTCCAGAGGAATACCCTGATTAAAAAGACTTCTCTTTGGAGATCCCAACGTGGCGCAGCAGAAATGAATCCAACTAGGAACCATGAGGTTGTGGGTTCGATCTCTGGCCTCGCTCAGTGGGTTAAGGATCTGGCGTTGCTGTGAGCTATGGTGTAGGTCGCAGACGTGGCTTTGATCTGATGTTGCTGTGTCTGTGGTGTAGGCCGGCAGCGGTAGCTCTGACTGTACCCCTAGCCTGGGAACCTCCATATGCCTTGGGTGTAGCCCTAAAAAGCAAAAACAAAACGAAACCAAAAAAACCCACAAACCTCTTTGATACATATTGATGTTTATAATGAACAAGGCCCTTTATCCCCACTGATTGATTTGAACCTCACAATGACTCAGTTATCTCAGGATGATTGCCCAGTTCTATAGATGCAAAAATCAGAGGCTCAGAGAGGTTTAGCAATGTGCCTGACATCACACAGTGGATAACAGAGGAGCTGGGATCCATAATGAAGTCTGCCTGATTTCAACGCGTGTAGCACTAACCTCTCTAAACACTTCATCCAAGTCAGCTGCCCTGGGTGGTCCACAGTCTGAAAGTCAGATCTACCCATTGCCAGTAATCAGGCCACACTTTTCCAAACCTCCCAACCTCTGACCTGGCCCAAAAGGAACGTCTCCCAATTCAGTTGAAAGGTGGTGGAAGCTTAGGACATCATTTTAATTCTATGCGCCTCCGATTATCTGCCAGGGAGCATCTTAGTCTGTACTTCTGAGCATCGGAAACACATTCTCACAAGGAATAACTTGCTAAAAGCAATAGAAACCCTGCCTGGCAGTCATGGTCTCCGTAGTTCATGCGTATTTTGTTGCTGGACTTCAACGAGTTGACATCTACTCTGACAAAATCACTTCAAGAACATCACAGCTCTGATGGTTTTCAGATGAAATTTCCAACAATATTTTGTAGCGTCTTTGTTGTCAACCAATGGATCAGGTGGTCTGCAGCCCACTATGAAGATTGGTTTTTCACTTGCTCTTACTGTGATTTGTGAAGGACCCTGGTAAAAATGACAATGCCTTTGAGGATGCTGAATATACTATGTGGACTCTGTGCAGGTGGAGGGGAGCTGAGTCACCGGGTGTTTGTTATGGCAGCCCGTGATTGGCTGCTGGACTGGATGGCCCGCCCACCAGGAGTTCTGCTGTATGAGGTGATGGTTTTTTTTGTTTTTGTGTGTGTGGTTTTGTTTTGTTGTGTTTTTTGTTGTGGTTTTTTTTTTGTTTTTTGTTTGTTTGTTTGTTTTTGGTTTTTAGGGCTGCACCTGTGGCATATGGAAGTTCCCAGGCTAGGGGTTGAATCACAGTCACAGCCACAGCAACATGAGATCCTGAGCCATGGCTGTGACATACACCACAGCTCATGGCAGGCGGGCTCCCTGACCCAGTGAGTGAGGCCACGGATAGAACCGGCATCCTCATGGATACTAGTCGGAGTCCTTTCTGCTGTGACACAATAGGAACTCTGATGGTTTTGACCAACGAAATCAGGTCTCTGGGACAAATCGGATCCTTGCAGGTGAATTCTTCAGCAGGTGACCCTAACGGCCAGCTTGAGGAGACCTTGTAGTGGCCAGATCACCATCCTGAGCTTCAATTTCCTTACTTCTAACATATAAACGATAACAGCAGGCTTCTGAAAGCATTCTAGAGTTGAGGGAGGTTTAGTTAGATAAAGCGTCTGAGAGTGTGTTGTCAGTGATGAAAAGCTGACTTCTAGGGAAGGGCTGAAGGGATCCATTCGGCTTTGCACACAAGTGAATTGTTTAAAAATTTAGGATTCGTGTTTCTTTAATAATATGTTGCTATATTTGAAAGCATCCCTTTGGAAGAATCATCTGGGCATACAATTCCAAAAGAAAATCAAAACTAATGCATTCCAACTTAGAGCTGCAAGGAAACAAAGCTGCCATGATCTTGGCTGCTGAGTACCGAACTTCTGAGACTGGTGCTGAGCTGTATCCTAAATGACTCTGCTTTAATCAACAACCCTCTCACCACCATAGTTATCGGAAAGGTAATTTATAGGATGCATTTACGTTTGAGGTATACCATCATGCCATTGCAAACCCCTACATTAATGAACTAAATTCCAAGCCCTGTTAATCATTCATGTAGGGTGTGTATTTGGATCTGACGTATCTGCAATTAGGCTTAATTAAAACCACCCACTTAGAGCATGCTGAAAGACCAGCATTTAAAAATAGGAGCTGAATAATTAGGGTCATTAATAGGAACAGATTATTTTGTTTATGATAGCTTAAAAATAAACAGAGATCAGCAGTTTGCTCGTTTCTAATGGAAACATAGAGGGCAGAGCAAAGCTACTTGGAAGGGAACCCCTTATTATGAGTCCAGGAGTGGCTTTCGTTCTGCATTCTCCTCCAAAGCATCTTCATCTTCAGGCTGCTGCAAGTGGAGGTTCTGCCCTGTGGGGGTTAGAGGAAAGCCCCTCATCTGGGGTGGAGCAAGCCAGCCAGGTGGGGACTAGAGTCAGCTTCCCTGGACCCCTGGTCGGGGGGCCTTAGAGCCAGGTCTGAACTGTACAGCCCCAGGTGGCTGCCCTCATGGCCACAGAGGCCTCCCAGAGCCCATTCGCTGTCATCACTGGTCCTGTGGTTACCCCGTGGCTTTTTCTAAGGCCACTGTGAACCTGTTGATGAAACGCCTGGCTCACCCACAGTCTGTTATTCCCTGCCCTGAAGTAAGCAGTTCACGTACATGTTGTGGCCCTCGTCTGAGATGTTCCCCAATCTTCTGCCTTGCTGGGGGGCTTAAAGAGCCTCCGATGACTTTCCAAGACAGTGGTGACTGTGGAAGCAGGTGTGAGGCCGTGGCATACGCAACCTAACTACCAGCACCCGAGCGGACCTCAGGAGTGCAAAGTCCACAGCTGTGCCTGGGTGGGGTGGGGGTGGCATGGTGACAAGCTGAACTCACACAGGGCACCAGAGGCAAATATTTATTGGCTGGTACCCAGTGGACAAAAGGAAGATTTTACTGGCCATGATGGTTTCCTAGGCTTGAGCCAGACTTTCTTCACAAAAATCTAGAGTAAGTATAAGTAGTGTGTGTGTGTGTGTGTGTGTGTGTGTGTGTGGTGGTGGGGGGTTCTGGGGCCAGGGATCGAACCCACGCCACAGCAGTGACCCACGCCACAGCAGTGACCCACGCCACAGCAGCGGCAACACTGGATCGTGAATCCACTGAGCCACCAGGGAACTCCCAGTTTTAAACCTCGTTCTTCAGGCTCAGAGTCATTCCAAGCCATGAGTAGGTTTGTGGTGAGGTTCACACTGTCGCCTGGATCAGCTGTGGGACAGTCAGCCTTCGCCTCCAGTGTCTGAGGTCAGGTCTTGCCCACCTAGAAATTCTATTCTGTGTTTTGGGTACTCCTGTTTACCTTTATTTCATAGTTTTACTGGCGGAGTAAACCTCATTCAACATTTTCATTCCGGCATTTTTTGAAGGTGGGGTTGGGGTGAGTTGGGTAGTCGAGTTTAGATTGGTTCAGATTCACCAGGAAATGATGCGAATCTGTTTTCGTGTGTTGATGAAATTGGTTAAATTGAATTTTGTTTCTATTATGAAGCAAAAAGTAATCCCTCTAGCAAAGATAAAATATGGGGTTTCTCAGTCTCATCAGTACTGATACTTTGGGCTGGATCTTTTTTTTTTTCTTTTTTTTTTTCTCTTTAGGGCCACACCTGCGGCATATGGAGGTTCCCAGGCTATGGGTCAAATCGGAGCTGCAGCTGCCGGCCTATGCCACAGCCAAAGCAACGTCAGATCTGAGCCACATCTGCTACCTATACCACAGTTCATGGCAATGCCGGATCCTTAACCCACTGAGCAAGGCCGGGGATTGAACCCTCATCCTCATGGAGACATGGACACTCCTGGGTCATTGTTGTTGTGAGGGGTTGTCCTGCACATTGTAGGGTGTCAGGCAGCATCCACAGCCTCTGCCCACCAGTGCTAGTAGCACTCTCTCCCCCACCCCCTCAGAGGGACAATCCAGCTGTTTCCAGCCACTGCCACATGTCCCCTGGGGGTAGGGGACAGAATTAGCCCAGTTGAGGAAGTTCCATTGTGGCTTAGTGATAACGAACTTGTCTAATGACCATGAGGACTCAGGTTTGATACCTGGCCTCGTTCAGTGGGTTAAGGATCCAGCATTGCCATGAGCTGTGGTGTAGGTCGCAGACACGGCTCGGATCGTGTGTTGCCGTGGCCTTGGTGTAGGCCAGTGGCTATGGCTCCAATTTAACCCCTAGCCTGGAAACTTCCATATGCCATGGGTACAGCCGAAAGAAAGAAAGAAAGAAAGAAAGAAAGAAAGAAAGAAAGAAAGAAAGAAAGGAAGGAAGGAAGGAAGGAAGGAAGGAAGGAAGGAAGAAAGGAAGGAAGAAAGGAAGGAAGAAAGGAAGAAAGAAAGAAAGAAAGAAAGAAAGGAAGGAAGGAAGGAAGAAAGGAAGAAAGAAAGGAAGGAAGGAAGAAAGAAAGAAAGGAAGGAAGGAAGGAAGGAAGGGAGGGAAAGAGAAAGAAAGAGAGAAAGAGAGAGAGAGAAAGAAAGAAAGAAATTGGCTCAGTTGAGAATCTGATATAACATAATAATCAGGGTGGGGAAAGTTCCTTCTGCCCTTCTCAATATCTAAAATATCTTGAACAAATTTTATTTTTCTAAGGTTCTCAAGGAATTACTGAATCTCAAGATTGTTTATTCTCTTCAAGAAGATAAAGTCTTCTACCCTCTTAAACATTTTTTTTTTTTGGTTTGTACTTCTGTTTCTCTATGCAATTTATCTCCTCCAATTTTCAGATTAGAAATGAAACTGTACATTAGTCATCCTTGCACTGTGTAAATTAGATCTACCCTCTACTTGCCCCCAAGATAAAAATACATCTTTTTTCCTAGCTTCTCAACTCCTTTCTACATTGACAAAATGTCAAACCATCCATAACTCTTGACTGTTGGGGGAGTTTTTCCATGGTTTTCTTCCAAGTTCAAACCATGGAAGAAAAACTTCACACATATATGGTGGGAAGCCTTCATCTTAAAACTGGTTGATGAATTTTTTCCCACGACTCCTGATCTCCTTCAAATCCAAATTCCCCCAGGCTTTGTGGCGTGCCACACCCGGGTGCTGCAAGTTGCAAATTGTGCGACCTGCGGTGCACTTCCCCGAGGAGCAGTGTAAATCGGTGATCACCCCTACATCTTACAGAGCTACCCCAGGACGGATGCACCGTTACTTTCTGAGCTTTGTCTCTCTTGGCTGATGTGGAAAGATGTGGATAATGGCCCGAAAGTGAAAAAGGAAGTTGTCGCTGTGGTTTTCAAATAAAATGAAGCAAAGCAGTGTTAGAGCAGGTCTGGCGGCGCCGACTCAGCGCTTGTCAAAAAAAGTAGTTCCTGGGGGGGTCAGAGGTGGAGAACAGGTTCCGGGATGAAGATGGCAGCAGAGGCGCTTCTGTTTCGATTTTCTGCGCTTCGAGGTGGTTTTAATTTTTTGAATCACTATGTTCTGACTTCATAATTTCCATCAGTGAAACACTTTCTCTTTCACTAGACAAGTGGCACTTTTGTATTTTCACGTCTGACTTTTCTTCCTCCCACTAGGAGATGATGGTCCAGTTACAGTTTGAATAAGGGCATCATTTTTCACTGGCCGAGGGTACCAGTCAAGGATACTCTGCAGCCAAGGACACCAGTGGGCAGTGTCACCGGACCTCAGCTTCCCCCCCCCACCCCCCTGTGTGTAATTGCATTTGGGGGGTGAAATTTGATATCATTTTCTTTTTTGTCTTTTTTTTTTTTCTGGCCAAACCATGGCATATGGAAATTCCCAGGCTAGGGATCAAATCAGCACTGTAGCTGCCATCCTACGCCGCAGCCGTGGCAATGCCAGATTCAAGCCGCTTCTACCCTGCTGTTCATGGCAACACCAGAATCCTTAACCCACTGAGCGAGGCCAGAGATTGAACCCACATCCTCAGGAGTACTAGTCAGGTTCTTAACCCTCTGAGCCACAACAGGAACTCTGAAATCATTGTGTAAATATGTCCAGCATCCCTTTTACACGGCAGCAGGAGCATTGGGCACAGCAGGCTTGGCCAGTCTTCCCCCCATCTCCCCCCTGGTCCCCATGGCCCCCAAACTTCAGAGCTAAGATGTTCACAGGAAGATGCCTGCTCAGAGGGTTAAGGGTCCAGCATTGGGCTGTGGTATAGGTCGCAGAGGTGACTTGGATCTGGTGTTGCTGTGGCTGTGGCATAGGCTGGCAGCTGTAACTCTGATTGAACCTAGCCTGGGAACTTCCATATGCTACACATGCAGTTATAAAAATTTTTTAAAAAATTGGACCCCTAGCCTGGGAACTTCCATATGCCATGGGTATGGCCCTAAAAAGACCCCCCCCCCAAAAAAAAAGAAAAAAAGAAGAAGAAGAAGAAGGACAAAATGCTGAAGGAGAGCAGCAGCCAAACCCCAGCCCTACCCTGTGACTTGGGTGCCATGTGAATGTCCTGGGGGTATGGGGACTAAGTCCCACAAACTGAGAAGCCTTTTTTTCCCCAGAGTTCCCCACTTTTTTTCATTTTTTAAAGTTTTACTGAAGGATAGCTGATTTAATGTTGTGGTAATTTCTGCTACACAATGCAGTGATTCAGGTATCCATGCCCACACATCCATTCTCTGTCAGATTCTGTTCTCACATAGGGTGTCAGGGAATACTGGGTAGAGTTCTCTGTGCTGTACAGCAGGTTCCTGTGGGCCCATCCTTCCATATACCTCAGTGTGCATAGGCCAGTCCCAAACCCCCACTCCGTCCCTTCGGTAACCGTGAATTCGTTTTCAAAGTCTATGAGTCTGTTTCTGTTCTGCAAGTAAGTTCATTTTTATCCATTTTTTAGATTCCACATATAAGTGATATCGTATCTTTGTCTTTCACTGTCTGACTAACCTCACTTGGTATGGTAATCTCTAGGTCCATTCATGTTGCTATAAATGGCATTATTTCATTCCTTTTAATGGCTGAGTAATATTCCATTGTGTATATGTACCACATCTTCTTTATTCACTCCTCTGTCAGTGGACATTCAGGTTGTCTCCATGTCTTGGCTATTGTGAATAGTCCTGCAATGAACATAGGGGTGAATCTATTTTTTCAAATTATGGTTTTCTCCAGATGGATGCCCAGGAGTGGGATTGCTGGATCATAGGGTAGTTCTATATTTATTTTTTTGAGAAACCTCCATACTGTTTTCCATATTGATTATGCCAATTTACATTCCCACCAACAGTTTAAGAGGGTTCCTTTTTCTCTGCACCCTCTCCAGCATTTATTGTTCATAGACTTTTTGATGATGGCCTTGCTGCCTGGTATAAGGTGGTACCTCGTAGTAGTTTTGAATTGCATTTCTGTAATAACGAAGGCTGTTAATCATCTTTTCCTGTTGCGTGGTTTTTGTTGTTTTTTTTTTTTTTGCCATCTGTGTGTTTTCTTTGGATAAATTTCTGTTGAGATCTTCTGCCCATTTTTTGATGGGGTTGTTTGCCTTTTTGATACTGAGCTATGAGTTTGTATATTTTGGAGATTAATCCTTTGTCAGTCACTTCATTTGCAGATATCTTCTCCATTCTGTGGGTAGTCTTTTTGTTTCGTTTATGATTTCTTTTTTCTGAGAAAGAACTTTTAAGTTTAATTAGGCCCCATTTGTTTATTTTTGTTTTTATTTTCATTAGTCTAGGAGGTGGATCTGGGAAGATATTGCTGCAGTTTATGTCAGAGAATGTTCTGTTCTGCTTATGTTTTCCCCTAAAAGTTTTATAGTATCCGGTTTCATATTTAGGTCTTTTAATCCATTTTGGTTTGGGGTATGGTGTTCTAATTTCATTCTTTTTCCAGTTGCTGTCCAGTTTTCCCAGCATCACTGATTGAGGAGACGGTCTTTCTTCACTGTATCTTCTTGGACAAACTGGGAAACTTAATAGAAAGCTATTCTCACAGTTTTGGAGGCCATCAGGGTGTCATGGGCGGGGGGGTTGCTCTCTCTAAAACCCAAAGGGAAGGATCCTTCCTTGCCTCACCCAGCTTCTGATGGTTTCTAGCCTGGCCCTTCTTGGCTTATAGACTCATCACTTCCACCTCTGCCTCCATCTTCACCAGGCCTTCTCCCGGCATCTCTATCTCAGAGCCTCCTCTTTTATAGGGACAACAGTCATGTTGGATCAGGGGTCCACCTTAATCCAAAGTGACCTCTTCTTAAAACTGCAGGTAATCCAAATAAGGTCCTGTTCCAGGACACGAGAGAGTAAGCCTTCAACATATCATTTTGGGGGACAGTTCAACCCATAACAGAGTCCTCCACAGGCTTTGTGGGTTTTGGGGGTTTTTGTTTGTTTGTCTTGGGTTTTTTTTTTAAACTTTTATTACAGTTTATTTACAATGTTCTGTCAATTTCTGCTGTATAGCAAAGTGACCCAATTACACACACACACACACACACACACACACACACACATATTCTTTTTTCACATTATCCTCCATCATGTTCCATCACAAGTGATTAGATATGGTTCCCCATGCTACAGCAAGACCTCACTGCCTATCCACTCCACATGCAATCGTTTGCATCTACCAATCCCAAACTCTGTCCATCCCACTCCCTCCACCTCCCCCTTGGCAACCACAAGTCTGAGCTCCACATCCGTGAGTTTGTTTCTTTTCTGCAGATAGGTTCATTTGTGCCATGTGTTAGGTTCCAGATATAAGTGATATTATATGGTATTTGTCTTTCTCTTTCTTACTTCACTTAGTATGAGAGTCATTTTTGTGTCTTCCTGGTCAGACCTAGGATCTGGGACTGGGGGAGGGGTGCTGAGCCCCTTGGTGAGTTCTCTCTGCCCGGGGTGCTGGCATTTTGCTCCCCTTTTCCTGGTCCTCCTTCAGATGCTTGAGCCATCTTCTCCCACACCTTCCTCTGGTCTCTGAGGAAGGGATGCTGGACCTGCTGCTCACCTGCCGGGCCCCTTGGGTTCCCAATTGGCTTCTTTGAATTTCTCCATGAGAAACATGAGGATGTTGGTCTAGAAGGTGTCCAAGTTCCCTTCCTGAATTTGCTAACAAGGATGATTAATAGAAAAACCTATCCATTATCTCTGGAAGCAATTTGGCTCTGAATTGTTCTAGAGAGGGCATTGCAACCAAAGGGGCCTAAGACATTGATTCAACACAAGTCACCTATGATTCCAGTTTAATGAAATGTCCCCAGTAGACAAATCTATAGATCCAAGAAGGAGATTAAAGGTTGCACAATTCTGTGAGTATATTTTAAAAACTCCTCTGTATTGTGTACTTTATTTCTTCTTTTTTTTTTCTTTTCTTTTCCTTCTTTCTTTCTTTCTTTTTTTTTTTTTTTTTGGCCACCCTGCAGCATATGGAGTTCCTGGCCCAGAGATCAGATCCAAGTTGCAACTATGCTGCAGTTGTGGTGACACTGGATCCTTAACTCACTGGGTAGGGCCAGGGATCAAACCTGCATCCTAGCACTGCAGAGACATGGATTGTGTACTTTAAAAGGCTGAATGTTATGGTGTGCTGCTTGGATCTCAATGAAAAAAAAAAAATCTAAATCCCGGAGGAAACAAAGACTGTGCCTGCTGTTAACATCTTCGGAGGGATGAGATTTTAAACTGAATCAAGAATGATGGCGTTCCCCTTGTGGCGCAGTGGTTAACAAATCTGACTAGGAACCATGAGGTTGCCGGTTCAATCCCTGGACTTGCTCAGTGCGTTAAGAATCCGGCATTGCCGTGAGCTGTGGTGTAGGTCGCAGATGTGGCTTGGATCCCGCGTTGCTGTGGCTCTGGCGTAGGCCAGTGGCTACAGCTCTGATTGGACCCCTATCCTGGGAAACTCCATATGCCCCGGGAGCAGCCCTAGAAAAGACAAAAAGGCAAAAAAAAGAATGAGATATTATTGTTTAAAAAGTGACATTTTGAAAACAACAGCACCCAAAGGAGCTTCGGGAAAGTAACCACATGATGGCAGGCATAGATGACCCAGTGGAAGGGTTGAAAGTCATGGTTGAGGAATTCTATCAGAAAATAGAGCAAAATGACAAAAAGCGAAGAAAGGGAGAAAATGTAAGAAAGTTGAGGCCCAGTCCAAGAGGTGCAATGTCCAGAGAGAAGGAGTTCCAGGAGGAGGGAATAGGAAAGAACATGAGAAGTCTTGAAAACACAACTCAAGAAGCTTCCAGGAAGGAAAGGTACCAGCTTGCAGGTTGAAAGGGCCCAGTACAATGGGTAAAAGTAGACCCCCCATTCAGGCCAAGTGTTGTGAAATTTCAGAACAACCAAGGCAAAAGAAGATTCTACAAGCTTCCAGGGAGTGAGAAAAAAAAACAAAAAAAGGCATCATGTAAAGAATCGAGGCTGAGAATGGCTTCAGGCTTCCCAGCAGATCATAGAATGTTCTGGAGGAAGATGTTCTTGGACCAGGAATTCTATACCCACTGAAACTACCAATCAAGGGCAAGGGCAGAATAAAGATTATTTTCAGAAATTTGGGGCCGCCATCACACATCATGAATTAAATATTCCTCCTGGAATAAGGGTAGAGCTTAAAGATGGTCCTGAAGGAAAAGAGTGAGAAACACAGTGAAGCCAATAACACCAGGAGCCAGGGTTGACACAGCACACAAGGTGCCTCTTTCAGATGGTCGGCAAATGTCAAGCCCACTGCGGAGGAGGCAGACGAGAAGAGGGTGGAAATGGGAGGGCAGGTGAGAGGAGCAGGCAGTGAGCAGCAGATGTGAGGACCTCTGCGCCTTCCCCAACGTCATCTCAGGATGGGACCCCAGCTCTGCAGAATCCGAAGAGCTTTCAGCAGGAGCCCCCTCTGGCCCTGGGAGACCTTATGTGGGTGTCTTCTTCTGTTCCAGCCACCACGGCAAAACACCACGGGATAGGTGGTTTGAACAACGCAAGTGTATTTTCTCCGTTCTAAAGGCTGGGTTCCTAGATCAAGGTGTTGGGGGCTTTGGTGTCTCCTGAGACCCCTGTCCTTGGCTTATGATTGCTCTCTTCTCCTTGTATCCTCACTTAGTCATCCCTTTGTGTATGTCTGTGTCCTAAGCACCTTTTCTTTTTTTTTCTATTTTTAGTTTTTATTTATTTTTTAATAGTAATTTCCCCAATACAATTTTTTTTCTACTGTACAGCATCATGACCCAGTTACACATACTTGTACACATTCTATTTTCTCACATTATATTTTTAGTTTTTAAAGGAAACTCCATACTGTTTTCCCCAGTGGCTGCACCAATTCACATTCCCACCAACAGTGTATGAAGGTTCCCTTTTCTCCACACCCTCTCCAACAATTATTATTTGTTGGCTTTTAAATGATGGCTATTCCGACTGGTGTGAGGTGATACTTCATTATAATTTTTTTTTCCCACTGTAAAGCAAGGGGATCAAGTTATCCTTACATGTATACATTACAATTACATTTTTCCCCCACCCTTTGTTCATTGCAACATGAGTATCTAGACAAAGTTCTCACTGCTTTTCAGCAGAATCTCCTTATAAATCTATTCTAAGTTGTGTCTGATAAGCCCAAGCTCCCGATCCCTCCCACTCCCTCCCCCTCCCATCAGGCAGCCACAAGTCTCTTCTCCAAGTCCATGATTTTCTTTTCTGAGGAGATGTTCATTTGTGCTGGATATTAGATTCCAGTTATAAGTGATATCATATGGTATTTGTCTTGTCTTTCTGGCTCATTTCACTCAGGATGAGATTCTCTAGTTCCACCCATGTTACTGCAAATGGCATTATGTCATTCTTTTTTATGGCTGAGTAGTATTCCATTGTGTATATATACCACATCTTCCGAATCCAGTCATCTGTCGATGGACATTGGGGTTGTTTCCATGTCCTGGCTATTGTGAATAGTGCTGCTAAGCACTTTTTCTAATAGAGACTCCGCCATGTTAAATTAGGACACACTCGAATGGCCTCGTTTTAATGTCTTCACGTCTTTGCAGATCCTATCTTCAAATAAGGTCAGTTCTGAGGACTGGGGGTTAGGACTTCAGTGCATGAATTTCGAAGAGATAAAATTGAGGCTGGGCAGACAACCTTCACACCCTCAATTCCTCCCACTAATGTGGACAAAATAACAATGCCAAGTGCTCAGAGATCTTGGAGAATCCATTGGATAAAATGTGTAAAATACATTGTTCAAAGTTAAAGCACCAAACACACCTCAAGTATTATTTCTGTAAGTCGAGGACCCATTTTATGTGTTGCTTAATCTTATTAAAGATAAATTGCTAGAACTGCTCCCCACTTTTCATCAAAACCCACATGAGCAGGGTTTTATCTCAAACTGTTTTTCCATCACGCCATCTCATGGTTTGTTGCTTCGATCTGATAGAGCCAGATCGTTCAGAGCAGCAGTTTCCCTCGAATGGCTGGCTGGGGTCTGGCCGGGTTCCGTCCAGCACAGAGTAAGAAGCAGACTTTCCGCCCCATAGTTCCTTCTCCTCGCTACTCTCCCAGGAGCTTCTCTCCCTTGAAAAATGGGCTTCTTGTTTAATATAAACAGAAGTACACATGAACGTGTGAGTTTTATTGCAGTTTTGAAACAAGGTTCCTGTTTTTGTTTTGGTCCAACTTGCCACTTTATTGTGGACGATGAAAGGGGACCCCTTTGCTTAGAAGTAAAGCGGCCGCCCTGTCTCGCCTCCAGGGACTCCTGCATAACGTGGTGTTTAAGGATGAGTTATTAGAGTCAGAAGCATTTGTGGGACAGTGTGGGTGGAAAGATCACCTTCTAATGAGAAAGAGAGTCTAAGCTGGTTGGCATTGGTGGGAGCTGTTTACATGCAAACCTGACACCCAACCAAACGGATGGAGTGAAACCTTCCAAACCCTCAAATATCATTTTACAGAGCTGCAGTCAGTAAATATCAGATAAGCACGGACACCTGTGGGAAGGCCCTGGAAACTCCTGACTGGGCAGACAGAGGTTGCTGAAGGGTATGTATGGGAGGGGGAGGTGCTCCAGAAAATTCCAGAAACTTCCAGAAATTGCTGGTCAGTCAGGTTAAAGGAATGGCGGCATCCTGAAAAGGTTTTCTATGGTTTAACAAAACTGTATCAGTCAGGCCTAAGAGCTGCTGAGGGCACTCCGACGTGAGACAGACACTGTCACTGCTGTCAGGGGGTTGCCAGGGTGTGTGTGTGTGTGTGTGTGTGTGTGTGTGGCCTCAGAAAGAAAGCACAGTCATGATGCTTCTTCTGATCATAAAACAGGGCACGGTGGAACGTGTAATTTTGTTCAAGGTTGTTCTTACTACCCCTTTCTCCTGGTCAATCTTTACCTCCTTGAACTGTCTTTTTTTCTTCAGAGCAAATGGAACATTATGTTACATTACACATCCATTTGTTTATCATACTGGGCGTCTCTGTCTCTCTCCAGGCTGTAAATTCCACCAGGACCTGCTCTTTCCTTTATTCCCAGCACTTGGGATGGCACCTGGTCTATTTAGGCATCATAAATGCATGTTGAGTGAACAAATGCTAAACAGATGGACAAGCACGAGGTGGGAGGGAGAGACTGAAGCCCCTCGAAGGCAGAGGACACGAGTTTCCGGGATCCCCCACCCACAAGGGTGAGGGAACTGGGGATTCTAGCTCCACTAAATGGTGGAAGGCTGGGGCTGAAAAATGAAGCCCTGCATCTTTATTTCACACTATGGTAGATAAAATATTGTATAAATATCCTCATGTATAAAATATTGTGATGTATAAAATATCATAAAATTGTTTTCCATCTTTTTGTTGGCTAAGTGATACACTGAAACCCCATGGGACTGGGAATGGGGTGTGAACAACAGAGCAAGTCCAATGAGCACGTAGTTTATAAGAAATAGTCCCTTGTAAACCAGCTATAATGGAAAAAATAAAAATATTTCTAAAAAGAGAAATAGTACCACGAGCAATTGAGGAAATGGGTATTGAAGGGAAAAAACTAGCTTTTCACCTGTGACATTCACAAGAAAAACAAACAAAAAAAGTCATGCTATTCCTCAATCCTGGAGAGGATATGAGGATATGGAAGACAAAATATTCAGAGTCAGATAATAGTACTCAAGTATTAATGTTGGTTGCTTTATGGTGATGGGATTATGGGTGACACGTCTCTTTGTTTAGCCTTTTAAAATTGTTTCATTTATTTGTTTGTTTATTTATTTATTTATGGCCACACTGCGGCACATAGAAGTTCCCAGACCATGGATTGAATGTAAGCTACAGCTGCAACCTATGTCACAGCTGCGGCAATGCCAGATCCTTTAACCCACTATACTGAGCTGGGGATTGAACCTGTGTCCTGGTGCTGCAGAGACACTGCCAATCCTGTTGCACCCCAGCAGTCAGATTCTTAACCCACTGCAGCACAGCGGGAACTCCAGAACTGTTTTATTTTATAGACACACGCACATATTCATAAACACATACAACTTCACTGCCTTATAGGAATTCCAGCAGGGTCTGTGGCAGGGCAAGGGGTTGGCTGTCCACACAGGTGAACATAGATGGTTTAAAGGAAGAATGGAGGTGGGAGGGCATCAGAAAATTTCCCATTGCTTCTACCTCCTTAAAAGCAATGTGGTTAGGATATGATGATGAAAGAATGAGAAGATTTCTGTGGCTTGTGGAACCTGTCATTATTCTGTGGGAACTCTCGGAACTTGGGCTTCTTGAGAGTTCATGAACTTGTCGGAACATTCATGGAGGGAGATATTATCCCATAATTAAGAAAGATACCATGAATGTAAGCTGGTACAGCCACTATGGAGAACAGTATGGAGGTACCTTAGAACTACTTATACATAGAACTACTCTTGGGCAATATGACCCATGACTACTCTTGGGCAATATGACCCTTATACATAGAACTACTCTTGGGCAATATGACCCAGTAATCCCACTCTTGGGCATATATCCAGACAAAACTTTCCTTAAAAAAGTCACATGCACCTGCATGTTCATTGCAGCACCATTCACAATAGCCAAGACATGGAAACAACCCAAATGTCCATTGACAGATGAGTGGATTAGGAAGATGTGGTATATATACACAATGGAATACTATTCAGCCATAAAAAGAATGACATAATGCCATTTGCAGCAACATGGATGGATCTAGAGACTCTCATACTGAGTGAAATAAGTCAGAAAGAGAAAGACAAAAAACTGGAATCTAATATACAGCACAAATGAACCTTTTCACAGAAAAGAAAATCATAGACTTGGAGAATAGACTTGTGGCTGCCTGAGGGGAGAGGGAGGGAGTGGGAGGGATAGGGAACTTGGGGGTAACAGATGCAAACTATTGCTCTTGGAATGGATTTACAATGAGATCCTGCTGTGTAGCATTGAGAACTATGTCTAGACACTTAGATCACAACAAAACAATGGGAGGAAAAAGTATGTATACATGTATGTGTAACTTGGTCCCCATGCTGTACAGCAGAAAAACAAACAAATACACCAAAAAATAATAAATAAATAAATAAATAAATAAATAAAAATTTACTCAGGTCTGTTGGAACAATATATCCCAGCTCATAGTTTAAGGTCAAGAGAGAAACTTGATTTCGCTTTTTTCTAGCGCGATTCTTTTTCTCATGTAATACTATAGGACTTTTATCTGCCTATGTTTTCTACAGGCCTCTCGTCCCATCTCTTTGTAGATTACCCAAATATTTAAAAAAGATATTATGTTTGAGGTTACTGGAAAAAATCAATAACTTTATTCATGTAATAGTCTTTGCATCTTTGAACGTTGAGCTAATGAAAACAAATTATTTTATACAATTAAAAAAAAAGAAAGAAAGATACCATGAAAGCGCCACCTGACAGTAATACGAGCTGTAGGGAAAGCAGCATAACGCCTGTAAATACGGATAAAAGGGTTAAAGATCAGATCCTAAGGAACAGAGTGGCAGAAGATGGGCAGGAGGTAGGGGAACGTTGCAGAATGCTCATGTTTCTGGACACTTGGGGAAACCCATTTTCAGACTAGCTCCCAACTCAGAAGTGTCTTTTTTAAGCCAAAAGCGTGGATTGGAGAACCTTCCTCTTGCTATTGAATTCTAACAAAGACTAGGCTCAGGATTTCTCTATCCAAAGACAAGCCCTTTCTCTTACTCTAAGCCTGTATGGAAAAGAGCAAACTTTCACGAATATCAATTAATAAAGTCTTTGGAGTGAATTATGAGCAATTACATTAGCATAATCTAGACAAATCTGTAAACCTTTAAGTAGAAAGGTAAGCAATACCATGCAGAAAAGCATAGGACCAGAAGGATCTAGGGAAAGCCAAAAAAAAAAAAAAAAAAAAAAGCCAAAGATAGTGGGGAAAAAAGATCTCTATAACCTGGAAAAAGCAGAATCTGGGTTGGATCAATGTTAGTCTCATAATCTCACTAGCAAAGACTTCCTGTGAGTCCCTTAGAAAGCAGGGCCTGTAAGGGTCCATCTCAATCCAACAACACAATTTTACAGTTATCGTAGCTGCTTATCCTCAAGTTGATGCACAGGAAAATGTACGTAACTCTTCAGAACATAGAGTCTATCATCAACACATTATTGTGCCACTAAAACAAGCAGTCCCCCCCCCAACACACACGCATGGGGTTAAGTTTAGAAGACTAATAGTATGTCGTAATGCTTGGCTAGTTTAATTCCAGATAGCAAGAAATCCTGAAAGCAATTTTTAAAAAATCTTCTTGAGAGCATCAAAAAGCCAACAAAATAGTCAGGGCTTACCAGGCTGGGGTGCAGGGGAGGATGAAATCCCAAGATGGTAGCCTGGGTCTCAGGCTGCCTTTTTTTTTTTTTTTTCTGATTCTTGCAATGGCATCAGAAAGGCAGAGAGGCTGAGCCTCATGGGGATGAAATTATGGAAGCCAGGGTTTGGCAAGAGAGGAAAGGAAGTACTAAAATTAAGAAGGAATGAGTCACATGTCTGTATAATAAACACTTAATAGAATAAATTAACAAAGTCAAAGTTCTTTAGAAAAAATTATGAAATTGATAAATCTCTGGCAAGACAGATTAAGGGGAAAGAAAATGCAGAAGAGAAAATACCAGTTCTAAGAATTAGAAAGGCATTAGCACTACAATGTACAGTATAGTAAATGGATATAATGGCTAACTTTCCTGCAAAAAATTTAAAAATTAAGGTAATAATATAGACAAATTCAGAGTTCCCATTGTGGCTCAGAAGGTTAAGAATCCGACTAGTATCCATGAGGATGTGGGTTTGATCCCTGGTCTCACTCAGTGGGTTAAGGATGTGGCGTTGCTGCGAGCTGTGGTGTAAGTTGCAGATGTGGCTCGGGTCCCGAGCTGCTGTGGTTGTGGGGTGGGCTGGCAGCTGCAGCTCCTATTTGAACTCTAGCCTCGGAACTTCCATATGCTTCAGGTGGGGGCCTCTAAAAAGAAAAAAAAAAATGACAAATCCCTGGAAAATACAATCTACCAAAATAGCATTTAAAATAAGAAAAGGAGGTCCTGTCATGGCTCAGTGGTAATGAATCCAACTAGTATCCATGAGGGCGTGGGTTCGATCCCTGGCCTTGCTCAGTGGGTTTAGGGTCCGGCGTTGCTGTGAGCTGTGGTGTAGTTTGCAGCTGTGGCATAGGTTGCAGATGTGGCGTAGGCTGTGGCTGTGGTGTAGGCTGGCGGCTATAGCTCTGATTCGACCCCTAACCTGGGAACTTCCATATGCCACAGGTGCGGCCCTAAAAAAAAGACAAAAAAATTAAAAAAAATAAAAGTAAAAGAAGAAACGTCAAATAGTCTAACAACTATTAAAATAATTGAATCCAGAATTTAATGCTGGCTACCTATCCCCTGCTCCACCAAACACACACACACATACAAATCCTTAGGATCAAAGGGCTTCACTGGAATCTAAAAAATATTTAAGAAAGGAATATCCCTAAAATTACAAAAACTCTTCCAAAAAGTAGAAAAAAACAAAACCATTTCTCAACCATTCACAAGAGCAGAAAACCTGACAAAGACATTACAGGAAAGAAAAATTACAGGCCAACCTCATGACTGCAATATAGATGCAAAAATCCAAAACCAAATCTTAACGAGTCAAATTCAATAATATAAAAATAAGATAGTACATGATGACCAAGTTGGGTTTAATAAAGGAATATAAGATGGGAAAGAAACACTTGAAAAAAACTTCATTGTAAATTTACCACATAAACAAAATAAAGGAGAAAATAATAAGATCTCAGTAGATGCAGGGAAAGCATTTTATAGAATCCAACATCCATTCATGAGAACAAATCTTAACCTACCAGGAATAGATAGGAACTTCCTTAATTTGTCCATTGATATCTATAGGAAACCTATAAAGAAATCTCATGTTATGTTACGGCATTGAAAGCTTTACCTTGAAAGCATCAACAAGGCAATCTGCTATTACTACTTCTATTCTCCACTCACTGGAGGTCGTAGCCTGTGCAGTAAGACAAGAAAAAGAAACACAAGACAAAAGGTTAGTAAGGGAATAAATCAAATGGTCACTATTCCCAAATAATATAATTATCCACATAGAGAATCAAAAAATGAATTAGAATTTAGACATATCGTTAGCAACACTGCCTGATATGAAGTATATATATAAAACTCAAGTTACCCAGTTGAAAAATGAACACGATTTGAAGCTGCTTGTGCAGAAAGGATATTCAAATGTCCAGTAAATATAGAAAAAGATGCTCAAGTTCATTAGTTTTTTTTTTTTTGTTTTTTTTTTGTTTTGTTTTTTTGTCTTTTTAAGGCCATGCAGCATACAGAGGTTCCCAGGCCAAGGGTCCAATCAGAGCTGTAGCTGCCAGCCTACACCACAGCCACAGCAACGCCAGATCCAAGGTGTATCTGCAACCTATACCACAGCTCCTGGCAACACCAGATCCTTAACCCACCGAGGGAGGCCAGGGATGGAACCTGCATCCTCATGGATAACAGTAAGATTAGTTTCCGCTAAGCCACGATAGGAACATCCTCAAGTTCATTAGTAATAAAAAATACAAGTTACAAACACATTGAAATTTGCAACATGCTCCATCAGCGTGGCCAAAATTAAAGAGAGGGACCACATCAAGAATTTGTGAAGATGGAGTTCCCATCGTGGCGCAGTGGTTAATGAATCCGACTAGGAACCATGAGGTTGCGGGTTAGTTCCCTGGCCTCGCTCAGTGGGTTAAGGATCCGGTGTTGCTGTGAGCTGTGGTATAGGTCACAGATGTGGCTCAGATCCCGCATTGCTGTGGCTCTGGCGTAGGCTGGTGGCTACAGCTCTGACTGGACCCCTAGCCTGGGAACCTCCACATGCTGCGGGAGCAGCCCTAGAAAAGACCAAAAAAAAAAAAAAAAAGAATTGGTGAAGATGGGGAACAAAGGAAACCCTCTTTCATACACTGCAGTGCAGATAACCAACAAAGCAGTCTGATGTCGGCTGCCAAAGTGAACACGTACATATGCCTTCTTTTTTAGCAGTTCTACTCCTAGGTGGATGCCCAGAAGAAAAACCTGTCTATCTATACCAAAAAACTCAACCATAGTACTATTTGTGCTATCTTTAGATTGGAAGCAACCCAACTGTCCACCAACAATAGAATGGATTCACAAAAATGTTATTTTCATATGATCAGCTGCTATATAGCAGTGAGAATAACTAAACTACAGTTATAAGAACATGAATAGCTCTCACAAACATAATGACAAGCAAAAGAAGTCAGGTGCTCGTGAAAATAGACGGTAGAATTCCACTGACCAAGAGTATAAAAAACAGGCAGACGTTAACTGCAGTGTTGAAGGAGCCTTGCTTAGGTGGTAAAACTGTAGAAGAGCAAGAAAATGTTTAGCAAGAGTCAGGAAAGGGTAATGGTAGCCATTGGTGGGCAGGAGGGGATGCTACATCTACTGAGTGCTCCCAATGCCTTTTCTTGACCTTGGCATTGTTAACAGGTGTGTGTGTGTGCGTGTGTGTTTATGACACTCATTGAGCTGTTCGTTTCTTATTTGCACACTTTGCTGTATGTGTAGTGTATTTAACATGAAAAACCATAGCGCAATCTCTCTATGTTTTAAAAATACAAAGTTAAGTGGCAGGGGGAGGGATGGATTGGGGGTTTGGGACTGGTATATGCACACTGAGGTACAGGTAGTGATTGCCCAACAGGCACCTGTCATATAGCACAGAGAACTCTACCCAATATTCTGTGATAATCTTTGTGGGAAAAGAATACGAAAGAGAATGGATGTGTGAACCTATACAACTGAGTCACTTTGTTGTATATCAGAAATGATTACAACATTGTAAATCAACTATACTGCAATCAAACTTTCAAAACAAAGTGAATAAAAATACAAAGTTATTTGGGTCTATTATTGGCAATGTTTAGGTATCCTAGTGAAGATAACCAGATAATCTATACCTAGGTGCCGTGGTGAGGCTCGATTCCACCTGTGTGTGCTAGTTACTATGTAACCATGGTGAGAACGGGGGAGAGTGCTCATTGGTCAGAAGAAGGGAGGATAACCAATCATGATGATTCTTATGTTCTCAGAGCAATGCTTTTTTGCACTAAACAAAACAGGAACGTCAGAGATAAAACGCTTCCCACATGCCTTAACATTTCGCCTGGTCTCAAGAAACAGCGGTGCTTCTGTAAGCCAGTACTGCCACAGCTCAGAGGGCCCTTGAGAGAGATTTTGAGGGCTAGTCACTGCGTCCAAGGCTAACGGACAAAAGATACACATTCTATGAGTCACTGAATCCATTCAGCAGGAACCCAGTATACAGCCTCTTTGGCAAATGGAGATTCAATATTCAGAGCAAATCTCTGTGGGGTTCTCTTGCATGTGGAGGTGACAGACCCCAGGAGAGGAGAGCCCTCTCACTGCAGTGTTGGCGATGATAGACTCAGACTATGGTGATTGAGCGGACTAACAATGCTGGCATCGCAATCCAGATCTTGGACCAATGGTTCATTATGATAAACTTGCATGTGATGAAGCTACATCGGTGTGGTACTTTGTAGCCTATGCAATGTGTTTTCAACCCTGCTGGGTAGATACATCTGCTGTTATTTCTCGCATCGGCCACACAAGGAAACCAAAACTTGGGGAGATTAACTGGTTTGCCCAGGGTTACCTAGCTGGTACTGGGATCAAGTCCTCAGCATTTCAAGTTAGCACTGGCCCCCTTGGATCAGTGCATCTGAATGGATGATCTTTGAAGTTACTCCTAGGGAATGAGAAATCTGTAACAGTGGGAAAATAATAACTCATACACATACCACCATTTTTGTGTGTATGTGTTTACTGCCTGGAATAAAAGACGCAATCTTTTAATGCTGCTAATGAATTCACAGTGCCTTTTGCCATTCTGCTTCTTCATTAATTAAGTAGCTTCACAAATATTGACTGAGCACCTTCAGTGTGTCAGGTGTTTTTCTAGAAGCTGAGGATACAGACGTGAATAAGACAGAAAAAGTTCCTGTCCACTTAAAAGAGTTTATTTTCCTGTGAGAAAGACCACGCACGAATCAAGAAGTCATGTAGCTGAGGGCGTATGAAGTGTTGTGAAGAAAATAAAGCAGCGTGAAGGGGCGAGCATGATGGTGGTGGAGGGGAGGCTGCGGGGACGCCCCCCTCCAGAAAGCTGAGAAGGCCCCAGGGCTCCACAAAGCCTGTCCCAGCAGCAGCAGCAGCAAGAAGCGTGGGAAGATCACTTTATAAAGTCAACTCCACTCACAAGATGTTGGATCTCCACAAGTCCTAGATGTTGGGGGGGAGGGCTCACTGGGGAAGCAGTTTTTGCCAAAGGAAGGTGACCATTGTCTTTCAGAGAGAAAGACAAAGGTCATATGACAGGCCTTAATGTGAGATCTGAAAAAAAATACAAAGGAGCTTATATACAAAACAGAAATAGACACACAGACAAAGAAAACAAATTCATGTTACCAAGGGCGGGAGGGGTAAACTAGGAGTTTGAGATTAACATACACTATTACCACATGTAAAACAGATAAACAACAAAGACCTACTCCACAGCACAGGGAGCTGTACTCAATATGTTGTGGGAGTTCCCAACTCGGCTCAGTGGTAATGAACCTGACTGGTATCCCTGAGGACATGGGTTTGATCCCTGGCCTCGCTCAGTGGGTAAAGGATCCTGCATTGCTGTGGCTGTGCTGTAGGACGGCAGCTATAGCTCTCCTTCAACCCCTAGGCTGGGGCCTTCCACATGACTCAGGTGCGGCCCTAAAAAGATTAAAAAAAAAAAAAAGGTAATAACCTATAATGGAAAATAATCTGAAAATAATACATATATGTATAACGGAAGCACTTTGCTATACACCTGAAACTAACATGACATTGTAAATCAACTATATTTGAATTTTTTTAAAAAAGGAAAAAAAGGCAGGTGGTAAAAAGCAATTAAGAGCATTTTTTTTTCCATTGATCTAACTGAAATTATTTTACGGCTTGAAGAGCCTGTGATATGCATTTAGTAAAACAGAGGGCAGTATATGGAATAAAATGACAGTATTTTTAAAGCACAGAAAGTTCTCAAAGAAAATTATCTTGTCTGGCCTTGTCACTGCCATGGCTCAGGTCGCATGTATGGAGTGGGTTTGATTCCTGGCCCCAGAACTTTTGCATGCTGTGGGCACAGCCAAAAACCAAAACCAAAAACAAACCCAAAACACCCCAAACCCCAAAACAAACCAAAAAATCCTGGGACTGGAAAATCAAGGTGCAACACAAGCATAACACCTCCTGGGAAAGGAAACACAATATTGAAAACAGAAACAAGAACTAAAACCAAAAAGAAAAAAAAGAAACTTATCTTGGATGCTGTTAACAATTACTGATTCGGGGGACACCACGTCATAGTTCTAAATTTAAGACTCCGTGTGTGCTGAAACCCCAAACCAACAACAACAAAAATCCTGCCTAACAAAAGGTCAACACTTGAAATATTTGCCTTTCTTGCCCAGAGAACTCTCACTTGGCCACGACATTGATGATGCCTGCGACACCCAACGGGGCTTGGCAGGTTTCACGTGGCTTGGCAGGTTTCACATGGCAGAGGCCAAAAGAGGAACTGCCCTCCCCCAAGATGTTATCAAAGCAACAGATACATTTTAATCTTGTTTAGGAACAATCAAGGATGGGTCATCTTTGCTTTCTGCAAAAGATTTCTCCCAGCCAGAATTTTCTCCAATTCCATAATAAACAACGGATGTCTCATACTTCAGATTATTTCCACATTTGTTGTACAAGTTATAGCTTGCCTTCGAACTTAAAGCACATGCAGCTGGAAACTGGAAACAGAATGTTCTTGAGATTTGGGAACTCTGTGTACCTTGCCTTCTTCTTCTTCTTTTTAATGTTATAGAGCTTGCCTAAATGAATTTAGCCCAGACCTTAACCAATTTAAGAAAATGATAAGGTGAGCATAGCATTAAAAAGACTTGAGCAAGAGAATTAAGGGGATGAGATGATATTACACTTGTAGGAAGATCAACTTGATTTCCAACCACCCCCAACAAAGTTTTCGGAAACTGTCTGCTGTGGTGAAGGCAGAGACGGGCCATCTCCATTTTCCGCAGATGTGATGCGAGCTGCCTGCGTGGTCGTGAGCCCAGCCGGCAGGTCCCCAAGGGGGTCACCTGCTCCTTCTCCTCTGTCAGCTTTCCTCCCTGGCCAGAATGGCCCTGCCAAATCCACTGCCCAGCAGCTTGCCCCAAAATGAAGTAAATTCTTTTTTCCCAGAGATATTAGCACCAGAATTGCCGTGGAAAACACTGAGTCCCCTGTGGGCCACTGCGAGTTGAATACTGGGTGTGGTTTCCCACTTTGCCCAGGAGGCCAAGCTATCCCTGGGGGCCTCTCAGAAAGCAGCCTCTTCCTGGGGGAGGTGGAGGTTTGTCCAGGCCTGATCTCTCCAGGCCAGCGGTGTCCTGTACCCCATCTAGCCTTTCCGACTTGCTGGGGTGACAGCACAGACGTGGAGGACATCGTCCTGAGACAGGCTGGGACCTGGGATCCTTTGCTGCAGGGACCTGGACAAACAAGTGCTTGTCTCCTGGACCATCAAAATACAAAGACACTATGAGGGACTTAAAACAACAACAATAGCAAACCTGTGTGCACGCACACTTGGGACAAGTTATGGATGAACGAGAAAACCCCCAACTGCCACGTCTGCAGAGCCAGGAGCAAAAAAAGCGGACTACTACGCATGCCCTCTGCACACAGCACCGCCAAAGGGGTGGACAAACCACCTAAGCCATCCCTCTGGCCCGCCCCCTGGACCCGTTTCCCCCCCCCAAACACTCTCACCCCACACAAGGAACCAGCTCACCCTCCCCTTGAGGAGAGAGCAAGGGAAAGTGTTCCTTGTTTTCCTGCCTGCTGCTGCAGCAGGGCCCTAGTAAAAGCCTTGCCTGCATCTCTGGTCTGGCCTTGTACCAATTTCTATTAATTACAGAAGACAAGGACCCCTTAGTCAGTAACAATGGTGGGCGTAAGGAGAGCCCCCTTGAGAAAAGCACTTCTCCGCTTCAGGGCGGGCCTTGCGGGGCAGGAGTGGGGTGGGGGTGGTTATCTGTGTGAGCATCACCTGAGGAAGCCCAGACTGGGGGAGGGGGAGGAGGGAAGTGGCCACCCAACTGTGGGAGAGGAAAGGGATGCTGCAGAGCCTGTCGCAGTCCACAGCCCAAGGTCACTTACGTGATGTCTCAGATGCTGAGTGGGCGCCCTGTCCCTGCCCTCAACCCTCGGACCCACCACGGTGCCCAGCCCACGGAAGATGCAATAAAATCCAAGTTCCTACCCTCCCTACCTTCCCTAATACCACTCCTTTGGCTTGGCGGGGTCTGAAGTGGCCCCCAACAAGGATCGCTTTCCCTCCCCATTGGGGAGGAGGTTGGAAAGAGGAACCGCATGGCAACTTAATTCTCGCCAGGTTGTCAGTATTGAATCTGGTGGCTTGCCTTCCAAGAGTCATTTTCTTTTCTTTCTTTCTTTTCTTTTTTTTTGGTCTTTTTGCCTTTTCTAGGGTCGTTCCCACGGCATATGGAGGTTCCCAGGCTAGCGGTCGAATCAGATCTGTAGCCGCAGTACAGCCACAGCAGCGTGGGATCCGAGCAGCGGCTGCGACCTACACCACAGCTCACGGCCACGCCGGATCCTTAACCCACTGAGCAAGGCCAGGGATCAAACCCGCAACCTCATGGCTCCTAGTCGGATTCGTTAACCATTGAGCCACCACGGGAACTCCCAAGAGTCATTTTCAAAGACGGCTCAGTGGATGCGCAGATGCCATTCTGCTAACGCGCAGGACAAGGCTTGGCAGACAGCGGGGGAAGCACGGAGCAGAGAGGAGCCGTGACGGCCAAGGGCAGTGTGGGCTCCCAACACACCACCTTCCTTTCTGAGATTCTTGGAGACGGACTCCCTCCCAGAGTGGCGGTGTGGGTGGGATGCTGCTCACAGAGATGCTGTGCTGTGAGATGCTCCCGTTCAGGTGGAGGCGGAGCGATACTGGCACAGATGGACAAGGGAGATGTAAGTGGGGTCCCTGCTCTGCTGCTGCTGCTGCTGCTGCTGCTGCTGCAGTGAAAATCCCCCCAACTGGCTTGAATCCCAATGGATGTGCATTAGTGTCGCCCCCTCCCCACCACCACCACCAGGGACTTACAGATGCTCGGTGCCAGCCTCCTGTGGGACAGATCAAGATTGCGCCTAGTCAGGAGACATCAGTTGCCATTTCCCTGCGGATGGATTTGCTTGGGTCTGGCGTTTGCGGCCATGGTTGCCACCGTCCGGCTCCTGGGAGAATCAGCAAACGGCTCTTGCAAAGGAGATGGAGGGAGAGTGGGATGCAAGGATCTGGCCGAGGAGAACTGAGTTTGGAATTGATGCGATGGGCTGGACGGATTTTGAGGAGACCGATGGCAAGCATGATGGGAGCAGGGGAAAGATGAGAGAGAGGTGGAAGGAATAATTCGAAAGATTTGGAGAGGAAGGAGCAGCAGGACCCAAGTGGTACCTTGCAGGCTTTCAAGAAATTTGATGAAAGGAAAACAGGTCTAGAAAGAGATGAGAGAAACACAGAGCAAGGATAATAGGCAGATGCTTGAAAAAGTGCTCTTGGCTCGGTACCCTCATCTGGTTCTCACCCATCCAGCACTTAGTCCCACACGGAGTTTCTTCACTGGTTAAGTCTGCAGATACGAAAGCTCAGATTGAGTCTATGAGCACATGTCCTTGGACTCACGGCTCCAGTGGCCCCCACGTGGCTCATGGTTCCCCTGAGAGCAGGGGACGGTCCTGTGTGTTTCTGAGGGTCTTCCTTGAGGCCCATCCCATGTTCTTACCTGTGTGACTCACCTACCGTCGTTCCTGATCCAAGCCTCTGTATTCTCAGACACGTCTAATAAGTTCCCCTCTGTGTTGGCCTGAATTCTGTCCCTGCGCCCCACTGCCGCCATCCACATGCTGATGCCCTCACCTCCAGGACCTCCAGATGTGCCTGCATTTGGAGACATGGTCTTGAAAGGAGTAAACGAGGTCATTACAGTGGCCCTGACCCAGTCCTTATGAAAAGAGGAGATGGGGTATTCCTGCTGTGGCACAACAGGATTGGGTGTCATCTCTGGAGCGCTGGGATGCAGGTTCAATTTCTGGCCCAGCACAGTGGGTTAAGGATCCAGCATTGTTGCAGCTGCAGCATAGTTCCCAACTGTGGCTCAGATCTGATCCCTGGCCTAGGAATTCCATATGTTTTGAGGTGACCAAAAAAAAAAAAAAAAAACAAACAAACAAAAAAAAAGATGGGACACACACAAGCCCATGTGAAGACATAGGAAGAAGATGGCACCTACTAACCAAGGAGAAAGGGCTCAAAAGAAACTAACCCTGCTGACCATGATCTTGGACTTCCAGCCTCCAGAACGGTGAGAAAGTAATGTCTGTTGTGTGAGCCTCCCTGTCCGTGTACTTAGTTGTGACAGTCCTCGAAGACTTCCGCAACCTGCTTCATTTTGCCCCAGCTACAGTGGCTTCTTTGCTGCTCCTCAGAAGTAGTGATTCTCCTGCCTCAGGACCTTGGCACTGGCTGTTCCCTGTGCCCATAACCCTCTCCACCCAGACTCCCCCTGGCTGACCTGCTTCCGGTTCTCACCCAGAGATCACCTTCCACGACACTTCTAATTGAATCTGGAGCCCCCAACTGTCCTGATGCCTTCCCCACCTAACTTCTTCCCTAGCACGGATCCCCTGGACACCTGCGCCTTCTGCTTCTTCCATTTATCATCCATCCCCCTCCCACCTTCCATTTATCACCCAGGTGAGCTCCCTAAAGACAGGCCTCTTCCTCTTTTGTCTGCTGCTGTGTCAGTGCCTAGAACAGTTCTCAACACCTGCTCATTGCTGCATATTTTCTTTGGATGAATGATTGAATGTATTGAGTGCTCCCCACGTGCCATGGATCAGCTCAATCTCCACAAACAACGCCTGGAAGTAGGCATTTTTGTCATCTCCATTTGAGAGCAGAAAGTTAAGCAGCCCACCTGAGGTTGCATTTCGTGTGCACAGAAGAATGGGAATTCGAACCCCTGCAGCCTAGCTCCCGTACCTTGGCTCCCAAACCTTTGGATCTTGGCCAAAGGTGCCTGAGCCTGTTCCACACTTCGGCATGCAGAGGTACAGCTGGTGGTTCCAGGCAGGGAGCTGGTAATGCAGACCCAGAGCCCTGGAGGGAGGCAATTGGGGGCCATTTACAAAAGAGTGATGTTTGAAATCAGGGTCCAAGGTAAGACAAGACCATGCTGAAGCTCTGAGCACTCTCTTTTTTTGAAGAAGGAGACCCCTGCCTACATCAAGTCACACGTTTTTTTCTATTTCTTTTTACGGCTGCACCCACTGCATATGGAAGTTCGTGGCCCAGGAACTTCTGAGCCCAGGAACTTCTGGGGAATCATTGGGTTTGGTTCTCTAATTTGATTTAGAAAAGGCCATGTACATTTGATTCAAATTTCACTTCAACATTATCAATTAATTTTCCCTCGATGTGCAACGCCAGATCCTTTAACCCATTGCACCACAGCGGGAACTCCAAATCACACATTTTCAAATGCGGGCCCATCTCATCTCACATACATATGTATTTGGCTATAAAATAGTTTGAAAGACTTTTTATACCTTTGTGTACAAAACGAATTGTTTTATGCTTGGCTAAGCTGTCTAGGCAGTCACTCTGTATGCTTCGGAATGCTTTCAAGTCAGAAAATCAAACCTATGTATTATTTTAAAAGGTAAAGGAGTTCCCATCATGGCTCAGTGGTTAACAAACTGACTAGGGACCATGAGGTCACGGGTTCGATCCCTGGCCTTGCTCAGTGGGTTAAGGATCCAGCGTTGCCGTGAGCTGTGGTGTGGGTCACAGACACAGCTCGGATCCCACATTGCTGTGGCTGTGGTGTAGGCTGGTGGCTACAGCTCCAATTGGACCCCTAGCCTGGAAACCTCCATATGCCTCAGGTGTGGCTCTAGAAAAGGCAAAAAAAAAAAAAAAAAAAAAAAAAACAAAAAACGGTAAAGGAGATGTTTGAACACCAAATGTAGTTATTTTTAAAGTTGATAATGCTGTATTGTGTGCAAACTTAATTAAGTGGATTGTTTTGTTTCTATGGTTTTCATATTCTGGAGACTGTATGTATATATATATTTTTTTCACCAAATTTTAAATATTTTTTGTAGTCTGCGAGAAGCTTGAGACTAGGGGCCCCATGGCCAAGTTGGCTCTGAGTGAGGACCACCCGGGAGGAGCCAGACCGAGAGGTCAAGACCGCAGTTTCTGAAGCCAGACCACCTGGCTTTCTGATGACCTTTCGCAAGTTACCCACCGTCTCTGTGCCTCCTTCTGCTAAGTGGAAACAATGCTAAAATCACCAGGCTTGTGAGGGCTTGTGAGGGTGAGGATGAAATGACTTGTAAGTAAGCGTGCATGCAACAAACATTGTGGTTTTGTGTTTTTTTAAAGAGTTTTCTTTTTTTTTTTTTTTTGTCTTTTTCTTTGCTTTTTAGGATCATTCCTGTGGCATATGGAGGTTCCCAGGCTAGGGGGTCAAATCAGAGCTACTGCTGTCAGCCTACACCACAGCCACAACAACGCCAGATCCAAGGTACATCTGCGACCTACACCATAGCTCAGGGCAATGCCAGATCCTTAACTCACTGAGTGAGGTGAGGGATCGAACCTATATCCTTATGGATACGAGTCAGGTTTGTTTCCACTGAACCACAATGGGAACTCCCGACAGATTTTTAATTCATGTTTTGCTCTTCTCTTCTTTCCTCGTATGTGTTTTTAATCTCTTCCAGCATCTTTTCTTTCTGACCCTGCTGACCCATTCTATTTTTTATTCCACTGAACCTTCAGACATGAAACAACTTCCAATCCAAAGAGAGCCTGCCTTGGAGAATTTGAAATAGGTATTAACAAATGTGAGTTCTTGCTGTCGTGAGATGGAAGGGCGCTGGGGATAGCCTGGAAGGGGGCCATGTGTCAGGGGCTTCGGGGGGAAGTTGAGGCAGGAAGAGGGGACGGCGGGGGTGGGGGAGCCACATGAGAGGGGGTGCAAAGAAGGAGAGGTGATGATACAGGAAGGATCTCTTCTGAAGATGGGAGCCAGTCCGGGCACAGTGACAGGTGGAAACCACAAGGTCCAAAGAGCGTGGGAGGTACGCTTTTCACAGCGCTGGGATCCATTCAGGAAGAAATGGACCCCTTGGCGTATACAGACATTTAGCATATACAGCATTTGTGCATTAGTTCAGGGCCAGAAGAAAGATCACAAGCTGTACAAAGTGATCTTAAGACTCAATGGGGAAAATTACAAATTCTCTTAGGACCTTAAAAAGATTTTGTCAGAAATGCCATATGATATCACTTATATATGGAATCTAAAATTTGGCACAAAGGAACCTATCTACAAAACAGAAACAGACTTACAGATCTGGAGAACAGACTTGGAGTTGCCAAAGGGGAGGGAGAGGGAGTGGGATGGACGAGGAGTTTGGGATGAGTAGATGCAAACTATTCCACTTAGAATGGATAAACATTGAGGTCCTACTGTACAGCACAGGGAACTATATCCAGTCTCCTGGGACAGAACATGATGGAAGATAGTTGGGAAAAAGAATGTATATATATGTATGACGGAGTCACTTTGCTATACAGTAAAAATAGGCACAACATTGTAAATCAACTATATATATTTTTTATTTTAGGGCTGCTCCCGAGTCATATGGAAGTTCCCAGGCTAGGGGTCTAATCAGAGCTATAGTTGCTGTCCCACGCCACAGCCACAGAAATGCCAGATCCAAGATACATCTGCGACCTACACCACAGCCAGGGCAATGCCGGATTCTTAACCCACTGAGAGAGGTCAGGGATCAAACCCGCATCCTCATGGATCCTAGTCGGGATCGTTACTGCCGGGCCATGATGAGAACTCCTAAAGCAACTACAATTTAAAAAACATTTTTAGAATATTTTGTCAGAAATTAAAAGTTGTCTTATAAATATTAGCTGTAAATATATAGGGAAAAATTTTAATGGAAAACTAATGTTTTGATTTATTTATTTACTTATATATTTTTATGGTTGCATCTACCTGTGGCATGTGGAAGTTCCTGGGCTAGGGGTCCAATCGGAGCTGCAGCTGAGGCCTACACCACAGCCACAGCAACACCGGGTCCTTAACCGACTGAGCCACAATGGGAACCCCCAAGTGTTTATTTCACGCAGTGTAATTTAAACATCAGAAACACTGAGAATCAAAACGCGTTATTTCTTTGTCAAGAACTCAAGGAGAGGCCTCTTTCTTCTCAGCATGGAGTTTATGACACCGAGTGAGCCTCCTTTCTTTGCCTTGGCAAATCGCCAGCCTCCATGCTAAGTTTGGATCAGTTTCCCATAATTTCTCTCTTGTGTTTTTATTTATTTATTTATTATTATTTATTTATTTATTTATTTATTTATTTTTTGTCTCTTTGCCATTTCTTGGGCCGCTCCCGCGGCATATGGCGGTTCACAGGCTAGGGGTCTAATCGGAGCTGTAGCCACCGGCCTACGTGAGAGCCACAGCAATGCAGGATCTGAGCTGCGTCTGCAACCCACACCACAGGTCACCGCAACGCTGGATCCTTAACCCACTGAGCAAGGGCAGGGATCGGACCCACAACCTCATGGTTCCTAGTCAGATTCGTTAACCACTGAGCCACGATGGGAACTCCTCTCTTGCGTTTTTCATGTTGTGAAATATCTCCGAGAGTTCCTTTAATGAGAAGATTTTTTTTACTTCCTCTTGGCATCGTCATTCTTTCTATCACAATCATTTTGTTCATTCATGTTATTAAGTGTCTTTTGCTCAATTCCTCTGGCTGCATATCTAGAAGTTTCTGGAATGGCAATATTGACATTCCATGATCAGCTATTTCTTCTCTAAGGCCATGTACATTTGATTCAAATTTCACTTCAACATTATCAATTAATTCTCCCTCGATGTGCTCTCATTTCATTGGGCCAATTCCCTTTTCCAATCATCCATGCTTATCAAATGCCATGTGAGTTTATCAATAGGCTATAAGGAAGCAACACAACTACACACTTTGCAGTCAGTGTGTGAACTGAATCACAGATGGGCAGGGACCTGTCACCCACACACTGAGAGAAGTGACATGATTATTGTTTAGACAGTCATCTGTGGAGTGAAGAGCTAGCCTTGTACTTTATGCGATGACTTGCCGTTAATGTACCCTGGTAGCCAAAATTTGAATCATGTTAGGGAACTGGTATTATTTAGCGAAATTTGTATGCATAGTAACAAAATGAGGAACACATGCTGTAACTTTTTAACATCAAAGACACTGCTTTTTGAAGTGCAGTGATCAACTGGAGTTCCTAGTGCAGCTTCCTTGCTCTGGAGATGGACTTTTCCTTCTACTGAAGGTGATCAGCCTTCCTGTAACATACTTCTGGAGTGAAGGGTTTGACTCCAGACTCAGCTAGCTCACTAACTCTTGGCTGTATGATTTGGGCAAGTACCCAAACCCTCTGTGCTTCTGTTTCCTCTTTTATGACATAGGGATGGAATTAACAATAGCTACTCACAGAGTTAAGGAAGGTAACATACATAAAATATTTATGACAGAGCCTGGATGATATGGTGAGCTATAAAAGTGTCAACTGTAATTTTAGTCTTTAAAAAAGCTCACATTGGGCATTTCTTGAGTTCAGGGGACACGCCAGGAAAACTACAGGCATTGCTTTGTTGACTCCCCAAAATAGTACTAAAAGAAGTTTCTAGACTCCCCATTTTATGGATGAGGAGACTGAGGTTTGGAGAGATAGTTAACGTTTCCATGGCCACAGGGACTCAAATCTGTCTGACTCCAAAAGCCAAGCTTTTAAGCACTTTCTTATATTTGTCCAGTCATCAAAACTCTGAGGACCTCTCCCATAACCTTTCCCACATATGCAGTTAACATGCACATACGTTAGGCCAATATAATACCCACATTATTTATTGTGCAATCAGTCAGGTCATAGCCATTCTACCTGTCCTTATGTGTTACCATGGTCACAAGAACTTTTTTGTCTGTAGCCAGAAAAGTAGATGTCTGCCTCTAGGTTTATTCTTTAAGGTTTATACAAATTCAGGTCCTAGACGAGATCTACTGGTCACAAAATCCTGAGTGTCCCACCCTGAAACGATGGAAATAACTTAGTTCTGTAATAATTTCCGGGCAGCCTCAGATTAAATTTCTTTCAATCTACTTTGAGGTGTAAATATTTCTCCTGGGGAATCATTGGGTTTGGTTCTCTAATTTGATTTAGAAAAAAAACGGAAGTGGAATCTCTCTGTTTCGTAGAGAGTAAGGCATTTCAGTGCATTGGGGAGATATTCAGATATCTGTGTAGGTGTTTTTAATAAGTTAGTTCACCTAATTGTATTTCCTCTCCACTAAATAAGAAATGTCCTACCCTAATGGGTTTAATCTTTCTAAATTATTTTCTGGTTTTAATTGTGCTGTTTTCCACAAGCACCTAATTTCATTATAATATTGTAATGCTTTTTTGTGAAAAGCTGGCTTGCACATGAGGAATGTTGGGATTCAAATGTTTGGAGGGGATAAAAAAGCCTGCTTACTCACTTTCTTAAGAGTGAACAGAAAAACACCCAAATACCCACCTACCCCAATCCTCCAAGTCTTTGGAAGATGTAGAATGTGAGGGGCCTGACCTAGTCAGGGGCCGAAGAAGATCGCCCCCCACCTGTCCCAAGACCAATCCAGGTGTCAGTAAAGACTCACCGTCCAAAGGCTGGAATGATGGTCCATCACCCGGAACAGCCTCACTTCAAAAGTCATTTGCTTTGGCTGAAATAACAGCAAAGCAACTGACCTCTAACCCCGCAAGGGATTCAGGAAACAGGTGTCCCACTGAACAATTAGTGTCTGGAATGACAAAGCGAGCAGTTATTTGGTGACATCTTTGAAAGATATTATGTTACATGCCAAATAAAGAAAGAAGCAGAGGAAAAGGAAGCACGTTTTTGCAGCAGTGGGACAAAGTTGCATCTTTTTCCAGTGGGAAGGTTTTGGTTGCAGAAGAGACTTCCAGCCTGTGAGATACTGAGCTGGCCCTGTGTTTGCCTATCTAAGTATCCCCTGCCAGCTCTATCATCCTCCAAAGGCAGCAGGGTCCAGAAGGACGTCCTTCTGCCCTCATACCCCAACAGAGGGCTTGAAAGAAAGCGCTGGAGCTGCTCAGAGCTTAGGCCAGTACGGGAGGCCAAAACACCCTGGGGGTCAAGGCAGGTGCTTAAGAGGGTACCTGTCGCGGCCACCAGCAGCTGACACTTTGGCCAATGCCCACTACAGGGAAGCAGGGGAGGGCCATGCAGAGGAGGCAGATGACGCCCCTTGCTGATTCTGCCCCAGTGATGCCTGTGGGTCTTGAGCTGGTGAAGCAGCGTGGAGTCCTGTATCCAGGTACTCAGACACCATTTCTATTTTCTGGGTAAACTACTCCATATAAAATAGATAAACACCAAGGTCCTACTGTGTAGCACAGGGAACTATAGTCAACATCCTGTAAAAACAATAATGGAAAAAGACTATGAAAAACTATATGTGTGTGTGTGTGTGTGTGTATGTAGATATAAAACTGAATCACTATGCTGTACACATGAAACTAACACATCAGTGTAACTATACTTTAATACAAAAAATAAAAAAAAAGAAAGAAAAAAGGGGCTAGAGGAAAGAAAGATGCCAAAATCTTAACTGTGGTGGGATTATCAATTTTTTTCTCAGTGTTTTATTTATTTATTTATTTTTTTATTTTTTTATCTTTTGTTGTTGTTGTTGTTGCTATTTCTTGGGCCGCTCCCACGACATATGGAGGTTCCCAGGCTAGGGGTTGAATCAGAGCTGTAGCCACCGGCCTACGCCAGAGCCACAGCAACGCGGGATCCAAGCCGCGTCTGCAACCTACACCACAGCTCACGGCAACGCCAGATCGTTAACCCACTGAGCAAGGGCAGGGACCGAACCCGCAACCTCATGGTTCCTAGTCGGATTCGTTAACCACTGCGCCACGATGGGAACTCCAGTGTTTTATTTTTTTAAAATGTTTTATTATAGTTGGTTTACAATGTTCTGTCAAAAGTGACCCAGTTATACATATATATATATATTTCTTTTTTACATTATCCTCTATCACGTTCCATCGTAAGTGACTAGATAACAGTTCCCTGTGCTATACAGCAGAATTTCATTGCTTATCCACTGCAGATGCAATAGTTTGCATCTATGAACCCCAAACTCCCAGTCCATCCCACTCCATCCCCCTCCCTCTTGGCAACCGCAAGTCTGTTCTCTATGTCCATGAGTTTGTTTCTGTTCTGTAGATAGGTTCATTTGTGCCATATTTTAGATTCCACATATAAGTGATATCATATGGTATGATATCATATGACTTTCTCTTTCTGACTTCACTTAGTGTGAGAATCTCTAGTTCCAACCACATTGGTGCAAACGGCATTATTTTGTTCTTTTTAATGGCTGAGTAGTATTCCATTGTGTATATGTACCTCATCTTCTTAATCCATTCATTTGTTGATGGACGTTGAGGTTGCTTCTATGTCTTGGCTATTGTAAACAGTGCTGCAGTGAACATAGGGGTGCACGTATCTTTCTGAATGAAAGTTTTGTCTGGATATACGCCCAGGAGTGGTATTGCTGAATCTCAAATAATTTGTAATGCTGGTGACCATGCATCATTGCATATTTGCACGAGAGAGAGGGAGAGAGAAGAGGTGTTACAGCAACATAGCTATTTTGACTGATGATGATGATGATGATATTTTTAGTTGAAGTAAATATTAGACAGAACAAGTCTGTCTTCCAAGAATGTGTTCCAAGAAAAAAATGATTCCAGGGTTAGATGAGTTTGGGAAATGGCCATCTGTTGGTGAATCCTTTATTTATTTAACAAGTATTTACTATGTTTGAGAGAAGAGACACTGTCCAAGACACAGACTATTTAAGAAGACACAGTCTTTGTCTTCCTGGTTCTTATACTATAGATACAGAAGGAAAGCAGAGCACCCAGGGGTAGGACCTGTATAGTTGTTATGGTAACACAGACACCCTCCCTGCAGTTCCAGGTAAAGGGCTCTGACAAGTCCCTTGGTCAAGAAATCTACTTAATTTTCCTTCATTCCATCTTGCCAAACCTTTCCATATAATATAGTTTGACGTCTCTTGAAATATCCACAGTCCACATAAGGGGAAATACTGCCTTTTAATAAACCCAACAATCCAGTCCGGTTGACCACCGGCTTCTCTAAAACAACTGCTAGGAAGCTCCTATAATCGGACCATATGGGACCACAGTGGCTTTTTGCATAAATGAGGTAGGGCAGCTGGGAAAGCTACCCTGTTTCCTCTTCCTCCTCCTTCCCTCAAGCGACTGGACTCTTGATTTTTTATTGCAGAGGCCAAACCTTTCTGTGCTACAGTGGAAGATAAGACATAATGAACAAGTCCCATATGTGACTGAAATACACGCAGTGGAAGATACCGGAAGTGGTGCCGGGAGCGCTTCTCTGTCGAGGGAGGAGGGTGTGCCCGGCCCTGAGAGCCTGCATATTTGTAGGTGGAAGCTGCACTAGACTTGTTTGCATAAGGCTGATCTTTGCACTCAGAATAAAACCCACACTTGCTGCCCATCATTCAAGGCCCTGCAGGAACTGGCCCTTCCGGTCTAGGGATGACATCACCTTGTGTTCCGTCCCCTAAGCTTCCTCCCCACTGACCTTTCCCTTCTCGGACTCACCAACCAGGTTCTCTGGGCCTTTGGCCCTGCACCCTTATCCCCCCAGGGGATGCCTTCATTCCCTCAGCTGTCTTCTTTACCGTCCTCCCTTAAGGCGTCCAGTTCCTCAGAGCCCTTCCCCTTCCTCCCTGGAACCATGAGACTATGGAGTAATCTGTGAATCTGCATGCCCTTTTGTTTCCTACTTGTTCCCTGCTTCAGAGAGTCACCTCCCTGGGAGCAGGGCTCCGTCTGTTCTGTCCCCACTGGAGAGTCAGTCTTCACAGTGCCAGCCACACAAGAGGGCAATGAAATATTTGGCTGATTGGCTTTCATCTGGTTCCTGGAAGGACGAAAGGGTTGGTATGCATTAGGTGATTATGAAATAGTTGTTCATTCATTCCCAATACTCTTTACATGTGTGGATTAATATTAGATTCTTTCTCTGGTTGCCCTGGCTCTAAGAGGATACTGAGAAACCCAAGGGGAGGAGCAGAGCTACGGATGGCTGGAGACTTAGAGTCCCACTCCTCAGGGAAGGCATCCTTGGCCCAAGGATGATCAAGAAGAGCCCTGAGCAGAGGCATCCAGAGTGTCAAGTACCGTCCAGCAGGGTGGAAAGAAGGAAGGTCTTCCACTGTCCCCGGCATTTCATTGTTCTAGAGCCACATGTGCAAACCAGGAAGAGCCTTGGGAAACTCTGGTTCCATCTCTTTTTTTTTCAAGTGTGGAATTAAAGGCTTGAGAAGAGAAGGGTCTCTCACCATGAGCTTCCTTGAGCCTTGAAATTTCAAATCCCAGGGGGCACATCAATCACTCTTTGTTTCTTGGGGATCTAGGCACTTCTGCTAAAACCTTTCTTTTTTTAATTTATATATTTATTTTTAGGGCCTCACTTGAGGCATATGGAAGTTCCTGGGCTAGGGATTGAATCAGAGCTACAGCTGCCAGCCTACACCACAGCTCACGGCAATGCCGGATCCTTAACCCACTGAGAGAGACCAGGGATCGAACCCACATCCTCCCCAGACACCATGTCGGGTTCTTAACCTGCTGAGCCGCACCAGGAGCTCCTAAAACCCTTTCTTGGACACAAATTGTGCTCAAACCTGTGGCATCACATCAGGTTTAATGTTACATCTTAAAAACAAAGAAGCAGAGACTTCACGACTCGCCGCAACCACTTTTGATCCGCAGAACTGGAATATTTTACAATAGAGCTGCAGCTTCCTGGACAGAGCCCTCTGTGCAGACTGCTTACACAGACATGAAGTGGTTCCACTTTCATATTCCCTCAGAGACGGGGAGGCAAAAGCCATCCCTTGGTTTAATTTGAAAGGCTAGAGGGAAGTTAGTTTTAAGGGGAGGAAAGCTTTGATTGATGCAAATGGAATGAACTTCAATGGTTTCCTTTGAGAAATCACTCTATTATGCAATTGTAGGAAGGTCAGAGTAATATGATTAAGCAAACAGGCAAACAGAAAGGGGAAAGGCAGGAGGGCATGGTTTTATATCAGGTTGAGCCAACGAGGGTGTGTCCTGCTTTCAGAGTCTCACAGTTTTAATTCTCCAAAGTTCACCGCTTGAATGATGCGCTTATTTGAGGGTTACGACTGGCGCGTTGATGAATAAAGCTTTCCCAGAATCTCTCATAAGTTCAGTTGCTGGGTTCCACCTCCCATCACCATCCAAGCCCTCCCATCACCACCCACCTTTTTCATCGTCTACCAACACACTTTCAAGGAGAAGTCTTTATATTTATTTGTTTGAAAGGAAGGTTTGTCCAGAGTTGACGTTGGATGGTTTAACAGATCCCTGATGTTCTGTTTCCTGACATGCAAACATCTGTGGCTCCTTTTTTTTTTTTTTTTTAACCTCAAACCCCTGGCATTTCAAAAAGGATTTGCTGAATGCTTTAAATCTTAGAAATGCAGTTGGCACAATGAAAGATATCCAGTAAGTATTTGTTGAATGCAATATTGGAATGTCAATTGACGGGGTGAATGGCCTTCGGCATTGCAAGCTGCTGCCTCCCATAATGCCGGGGTTTTGAACCAGCAATCCTTTTTTTTTTTTTTTTTGCGTTTTAGGGCCGCATCTGTGGCACATGGAGGTTCCCAGACTAGGGATTGAATCAGAGCTGCAGCTGCTGGCCTCCACCCCAGCCACAGCAACACCAGATCTGAGCCTCATCTGCGACCTACACCACAGGTCACAGCAACACCAGATCCTTAACCCACTGAGTGAGGCCAGGGATCGAACTTCTTTCGAAGTAGGATTGCTAGATTATATGGTACTTTTATATTTAGTTTTCTGAGGAACATCCATACTGTTTTTCATGGTGGTGGTACCAACTTACATTCCCACCAATAGTGTAAGTGTGTTCCTTTTTCCCCACATCCTCTCCGGCATTTATTGTTTGTAGGCTTTTTGATGATGGCATGATGTGACCCCTCACTGTATTTTTGATGTGCATTTCTCCAGTGATTGGCAATATTGAGCATCTCTTCACCGACTTTTTGGCCATCCGTGTAAATTCTTTTAAAATGATTTTTTTCCTCCACTGATTTTAAAGTGATGTATGCATGAAGAGGCCATGTAGTGTGATGGTTAAGGCCCTCTGGCGTCAGGAGCTGGCTTTAGATCCTGGCTCCCCTATGTAGTAGGAGTGTAGCCACAAGCAGTTTATTTAGTCTCACTCTTGCTTCCTTTCTTTCCGTCTGTAAAATGGGAACAATAGTCCACCTAAGTAAAATGGCTTTTGTGAGAGTAAATGAATGAATACACATTAAATATTTAGAGATGTCCTTAGCACAAAGTAAATGCTCAGTTAACCTGGTGAAAATTTGACAAGTTTGGAAAAGTCTGATGAAGAAAATACAGTCACCCATTTTCCACCACTCCCAGAACCAGGTAAATAACATTTTGCTTTGATCCTTCCCTATCCATTTTATAACCTATTTGGGGGTGTGCTGTTTATGAAAATGCTCATGGCTTTGTTTCACTTAACATGTCACCAGGACTTATTTTTATTATTTAAATTATTGGTAAGCATTCCGTGCCCCGTACTATGAACCATTTCCCTGTTGTTGGATACTTGGGTTTTTTCCCCAAATATCAAAAAACATTTAAAACAACTTATTTCTACCTTTATTATTTGGAATTATCTCTTGACTATAGAGCTGTTTTATCCTGTTAGTGAAGTAACGAGCATTTTTAAAAACCTTTCAGAACACAATGTATTAGACACGGGAGTGTCGAAACATGGTGGGGATGAAGCTTTTTTATCCCCGTCTTGGGAGGAATGTGATGAGGTATGAGACACGGTAATGGAGTAATAGACATTGAGCACATGTTCTTGGCCCAGAATCTGTCCCAAGTGCTTTACATGTATTAACCTGCAGCTTGACGCCTCCTGGAGAGTGACCGTTACTTTGATTTAAGCGATGCAAAAACTGAGGCACTGAAGAGGTTAGATGACCTGCCCTCGGTCACCCCTCTAATAATCTGCAGTGATGGGATTTGATCCCAGGAAATCTACTTGCAGAAATTGTATTCCCAGCTGGTTAATATACATGGTCTTTATATAGACAGATAAACAGACAGACAGACAGATAGGGAGATAGATGATAGATAGATAGATAGATAGATAGATAGAAAGATAGATAGATAGATAGAAAGAAATACATTTTTTTTTTTTTATGGCCGCACCCACCACATACGAGAGTTCTTGGGCCAGGAATTGAATCCGAGCCTCAGCTGTGACCTACGCCGCAGCTGTGGCAAATGCTAGATCCTTTAACTTGCTGCTCTGGGCCGGGGATCAAAGCCCCGCCTCCACAGTGATCCAAGCTGCTGTGGTCAGATTTTTAACCCACTCTGCCACAGGGGGAACTCCTCTACATGGTCTTTTCATGGGGGGTTTTATTCTAGGTATTTAATCAGGCACATGATTGCTGCTTCCCTTCCCTTCTTTATCTGGAAGAAAATAGGTCAAGCAAATTTTGGTAAACTGATACCTTTTCTGAACCTAGTGGCCAAAGTTTAGACAGGCTTTCATGTAACGAACAATTTAGGCATTTGGTTTTCTGAACGCTAATTTAGAGCTGGATCAGGATATCAGCAGGTTGCTTCCCACCCTATTTTAAATTGGATCATGGTATAACTTTGAGAAAATGACTACATTGTTTTCAAATAAGTCTTTTTTTTTTTTTTTTTCCAACCAACCAAGATCCTGTCCTTCCCAGACGTGAACACATTTGAGCAGCAGGCTTTCCTTCCATGTCTCTGCCTCCTTCTCCAAACTGCACAACAATAGATAACAACCCCACATCTGGATGCACCCTTGGGGGGCCACAGGAGAGTTGAGTTTGGGAGGAGAATCCAAGGGCACAGACATTCCAAGGGTGTTTCCTGGAAAAAAGGTCTTGGTTTTTCCTTCTTACAGAACCCAGCTCCTCCTGGAATGGAGGGCCCCTGTGGGTTGGAAAAAGAAGTTAGAGAAAATTTTTAAGGAACAAGGGACAAAGTGAAATAGAAAATTAGGAAATGATAGAGGATCTGGCTCTCTTTTCTGACTGCAAAATCTGTCTTGAACTTGCGAGTTTCTGGAAGAGGTGCGGGCTATTCCGCTCAATTTGTATCGTGGCTCAGCCTCCTCAAGAGTGGTTATTGCCCTGGAGGATGCTGGCCTTTTTTTTCATTCTTTTTTTTTTTTTTTTTATCATTATTCTTGCTTATTGCATCACTGTGAGCCACAGGCCTCTTTGCCCTTCCCTAGGTTTTCTAAGAATTGAAAGAAGTTTTTATAATTATGACATCAATTAGAGGTTATTCAGAAATTGGAAAGGAATCCAAATGTACACATCTCCGGATAGTTTAGTTTATTCTTATAAAGGGCAGGGATGCAGAAAATGCTTTGTTTATTGAGAAAATTCCAGGTTTGGGCAACATTCCATTTTAGAAGTCTTTTCTTGAAAAATATGCAGACTTAAGCTAAATGTACAATCCTAGCTTTTAGGAGCACTTCCTTCCTTAAATTGAACATTCGCCAGCTGCATAGATCACAACTACGGCTGGGATCTGATCCCTGGCCCAGTAACTTCATATGCCACGGGGTGGCCAAAATTTTTTTTTTTAAAAGCGCTTCTGCCTATGTGGCTCTTTTTTCAGGTTTATTTAAATAGAGACGAGAATTAACTGTATTTCAACAGTGATCAGAAAGACAGATTTTTTTTACTTGCAAAAGACAATCATAATTATGTAAGGTAATAAGTCACAGGAAAAATTATCCCCTTGAGTTCATTTGCATATGAAAGGCACACACATTCATTTGAAAAGGCCTCTCATTACACTTGAAAGGCAGAAATGGGGGTTAATGCTAAAATACTGAATTCTAATGACGCTCTCTCCGGCTTTTGTTCCTGGCTTTTACTGCACAGCGGGCCCCAGGCCGCACGCTGGGCCAGAAGCAAGCCAAGCCTCTTACTCCCAAGTCAGGGCCTGGCATTCCTGCCGCCAAGGGGCAGTCGTTTTCATGCAAGCGGTTTCTTTTCCCGCCGCTGCCCCAGCCGCTGGGCTAGGTCCTGGCTGCTCTGGCGTCTCCTTGTATCCAATTGCCAGGTCTCCCTCTGAAGCGCCCACTCAACGTGGGCCCTTTTATTCTCCTTTTTGCAGAGTCCTGTCTTCGCAGCAGCGGAGGCTCACCCAGCATGGCTTCCAGATGCTTCTCCCTTTCGCCCCATCGAGACGTTTCTCACCATCTCAAGTCCGCACCTTCAGGATGCCAGTTTAGAAGCACCATTTGCCTCGCGCGCCACCGTCTGGCCTAAAGGGGAACGACCTCTGCCCGTGGCTGAGGATCAGCTTTGAAAAGGGCTAATGTGGCATTTCTAGTTTTTGTCCAATATCTGTCCTTACCCATTTTCTGTAAAGTGACTGTGATGGATATTCTCGCTTACTAATGAAGGCAGTTTTCCTCTATACATTCCTCTTGCAATAGTTTGGGTTTAGAGATACTGAAATAAGAACCTATACCGTCAACTAAAAATCATATAAATTGCATCATTTATAAAGCAATTTGTGGGCAGGATACAATATGCTTTGGTGTCTTAAAAATGCAGTAACACAATCATGCAGGCAATACTCTTTTCTCACCCATAGTCTCATAGATTGTGTCTACGGCAGGGTAGGTATAAAGGGAAATAGTTCACCCTTCCCGTGGCTCCTGGCATCCCAGCTCCTTGGTGGCCAGGTCACAGTGCTGATTCTACAGACCCAGGTTCCAGAATGAACTGGATTGGAAGGTTTTAAAAAGTGTGTACACCGGATGGCATGTGTGTTTGTGTGTGTGTGCACATGCTTTGTGAGCTGACCCCCTGGGCTGCTAAAAGGAAATTTAGGAATTCTATTTATACTTTTTTTTAATCTCATACTTCAACATTTACATTTTATAATGTACATAAACTTATTAGAACAGTTGTCCTATATCATTTACAAATTAGTATTTTAATTTGGGGGAGGGTCTTTTTTTAGGGGCACACCCATGGGCACATGGAGATTCCCAGGCTAGGGGTCAAATCTGAGCTGCAGTCACCGCCCTATGCCCACAGCCACAGCAACATCAGATCTTAGCCGTGTCTGCAGCCTACATCACAGCCCATGGTAACACAGGATCCCCAACCCACTGAGCAAAGCCAGGGATTGAACCTGCATCCTCATGGATGTTAGTCAGATTTGTTTCGGCCGAGCCACAACAGGAACTCCACAAATTAGTATTTTAAAAGGTATTAAGCACAGCAAAGAAAATCATGGACTTGGAGAATAGACTTGTGGTTGCCAAGGGGAAGGGGGAGGGAGGGGGGTGGTTGGGGAGCTTGGGGTTAATTGATGCAGACTGTTGCCTTTGGAATGGATGAGCAATGAGATCCTGCTGTGTAGCCCTGGGAACTATGTCTAGTCACTTAGGATGGAGCCTGATAATGTGAGAAAATAGAATGTGTACATGTATGTGTAACTCAGTCACCATGCTATACAGTAGAAAAAAAAATGTATTGGGGAAATTAAAAAAATTAAAAGATATTAAAAATACAGAGTAAGAAATGCTTAATTGGAGTTTCCATTGTGGCTCAGGAGGTTAAGAACCTGACATAGTGTCCTTGAGGATGTGGGTTCGATCCCTGGCCTCGATCAGTGGCTGAAGAATCCAGCACTGCCGCAAGCTGCAGCATAGGCCACGGATGCAGCTCTGAGCCAGCGTTGCTGTGGCTGTGATGTAAGCCTCAGCTGCAGCTCCACGTTGACCCCTTCTATGTGCCTTAGGCAGCGCTGAAAAGGAGAGAAGAAAAGTAAAGAGGAAGAAATGATTTGTGGATAAAAGTTTGTGACTAAAATGCATTCACATTTTAAATGCCTAAAAGCGCATTGAACTTAAAGATGGTCTCGGCATGGCCCTAACTGGCACTGCAAGGCAGCATAACAGATGCCCAGGCAGCTGGAATAGGGTCTGGGCTGCAGATGGTTAACCAGCCTCTCCCTCTAGGTGGGGGACCAGAGTGAGGTTAGACTCAAAGGAGATTCGGAATCGGCTTCTGTCAGGCTCATTATGAAACCTGAACGTCATTTCACATCTGTGAGGTTTCTCTTCTGCTAAACTAGTGTGGAAGGAGAATTAGCTCAGCCTTGGACACCAGGTGGGGTGGGTGTGTTGAGAATAATCAGTGATCGGGAGCTTGGGCTCAGCTTAAGGTGTTCACAGTTAAGTCCAACGTTCACTTGAACTGAAGAATGATGTAAAAGTTCAAAATACAAGAGTAAATGGAAAAGATCTGTGGACTAAAAAAAAAACTACAACCTGAAAGTTGAGAGTTAAATTTTGTTTTTTGTGTTTTTTGTGTGTGTGGGTTTTTTTTTTTTTTTTTTTTTTTTTACCTGTTTAGGGCTGCACCTGTGGCATATGCAGGTTCCCAGGCCGGTCTATACCACAGCCACAGCAACCCTGGATCCGAGCCTTGTTTGTGACCTACACCAAGTCGCAGCTCACGGCAACAACGGATCCTTAATCCACTGAGTGAGGCCAGGTATCAAACCCGCATCGTCATGGATGCCAGTTGGGTTCGTTAACCGCTGAGCCACGACGGGAACTCTGAGAGTTAAGTGTTATTTGGGGTGAAATTAGGACTTAAGCCCGGGAGACAGCATCTCAGGTAGCCCTGAGAAACTGCTCCCAGGAGGCGCGGGGGGAGCTAGGATATAGGAATTTTTGCAACAACGGGGAGATAGTAGGAACAAAAGATTTACAGATACCTGGAGTTGCAGAAGAAGATTTATAGAAAACTGTTTCTCTGGGAAGACACAAAAGTCTGGGCTTATTGGAATCACTCCTTTGATATGCTTTCCCGAGTTCCCTCAGGGCTCCCTGGCCCATCCTTGGGAGTGGCTGTTCGCCAGGTGACCGTGACATCTTTTGTTTTGCCCACGCACCACAGCCCAGGAGGCAGCACCTCAGATAGCTTGGAAATACTTCCCCAAAGAGGAAAGGGGAAAATCAAGATTGAAGTCATAAAGGTGAAGGGGGAGGTGCCTGCAGCCAGGCACACACATTTTGCAGAAGTTTGCTGCTGGCATGGAGGTGACTACGTACGAGTCAAAAGCATCAGTCATCATTGATGGTTTTCGTGTTTTTCTAGATAGGAGGTGATGCAAGAATCGGGCTCATAAAATCTTCTCTTGAAAATATCTGACTCTCTGAAGACCTGTTCTTTCAGTTTCCCCAGAGCACAGAGAGCCTCCTTCCGGGTCCCCACCCTGAGACTGGCTCAGGGGGCGCTGCGGGTCGGCAGCTGCAGTGGCTCGTGTTCTACTCCATGGAGAGGCTGATGGCAAGTGCCCAACTTCAGTTCATAGATCTAAAGTACCTAAAAGGAGTTGAATTATAGGCAGCTCTCAAGCTCTCAAAGACCCTGTGTGCTTACAGAAGCTTGGTGGCCTGGCCATTACTGTTTTGGAGTTGTTGGCGCTGTGGCTCAGGTTCAAGCCCTGGCCTGGGAATTTCCAAACAAAATCAGAACCTTGTGATAAATCTGCATTATATTAATCATTGAATATATCTTTTTTCAACATGGACGGAGAAAACAGAATCAATGATTCAAGGGCTAAATTGCCATTTTTTTTAACAATCATTTTAACATGTCTTTAAACAAAGAAACTAGAAGTTCCCCTTCTAAACAGAGAAGTGGGAATATTTGAGTATGCAGCCCTGGTTTTGGAATGGTGATATAAATTGCTCTTCAAGTGACAGTTTCGACTGAAATCTAAAACCAGTGCCATCTCACTGGTGTGACCCAAAGCTCTGTAGTGGGCAGAAATCATGTCTTGCTTTAAGAGGAAGGCAAAAGACAAAAGACCTGTGTTGGCCGTTTACCTATGACTTGCTGACAGCTGTCAAATTTACTATTATTTTTGTTTTAGATTTTCAAACAGAGGCTTTCTTTTGAACAGTCTGAGGCCAGAACATTTTATTGGTGTTGGATCTTGTCTGCAGTGAATAGCAAATTCCTCTTCACATGGGTCATTTGGTGACTGTGTGGGTGAGAGAAATCATAATTTGACCGGGATTTGGAAATGTTCTGGCAGTTTCCAAGAGGTACAGTCTTCTGGAACCACTGGAGATGCAGTATGTTCTTTGTAAGAGTCTGTGGGTGGCAGCCGTTGAAGGGTAGAGCTGTAACATCCTAGGCTGAGGAATCTCTGCGTGGTGGGTGTCACCTGGCTATTGGTCAACCTTCTCCTGTGTCTCAGGAAATGCTCTTTGTGTTCCCACGTGGTTTTGCCACTAATCTTGGGCCAGGCATCCAGCCAGCCTGGACACTCTTTCTTTGTTTGTAAAATCCGGGTGCACTGGGAGGGCAGTATGAAGGAGCCAAGACACCTCTAGCAAAGGAGCTCTGGGGTCTGATGGGGGTGAATATGAGTCAAGCCTTTGGGGAGCCCCATTTGGAAGCATGAATCACAAGCAGTAACGACGCTCTCTGACCCAGCAGTTCTGCCTCTAGGAATCCGTCCTAAGGAAATAGTCCAGCGATGGAGAGAGAAGTTCATGTTCATGCTCATTTCCTCCAAAACTGTGAAACTGAATGTTTAGGAGTTAGGGCATTTCTAAATAAATTAAGGCAATTTGTTCAACGGAATATGGTGCAGACATTACACATTATGTTTTCAGAGCCTATTAGCACAACAGATGTTCCTTGTATAATATCAAGATTGTAAAAAAGTAAGACAAAATGTCGAAGTGCATGATAGTAATTTTGCATCAACTCTGTGAGACATGCATTTGCAGGGAAAAAGCCTGGAATAAAAACCACCACATTTGAACAGTGCCTGTAGGTGGTTTTATGTTCTTATTTTTTTCTCTGAATTTCAAAATTTTCTTCAGCTCATATATATATATATATATTTTTTTTTTTTAACAATTGGAGAAAGCATAATGTAAAACTCCATACCCCAAACAACCTGGAGGTTGTGGTCTGAACTCCTTTGTGTCCAGTACATGCGTGGACATTTCTGGGACTCAAAGGGAAGGTAGGAAAGTGCTAAAGATCATGGACCGTAGAGCCTGATGACTTGGGTTCAAGTTCTGGCTGCTCTTCATCTTGTTTGGGGCTGGAGTGATCCCCTTAGCCTCTCTGGGCCTCAGTTTCTTCAATGGGAAGTGCGGATAGCGGTAATACCTGTCGAGAGCATTAAAGGTCAACATATACTCAACGAATGTTAGTTATTATCATTTATGTCTGTCCCATGGGAAAACCAATATGAACTCAATCAAAGTTTATTGAGCACCTGCTCTGCACCAGGCACTGTCCTAGGTGCTGGGTATGTAGCAGCCCAAGAGTGATCAGGGCAGGCAATGTCTCTGCCCTCATGGAGCTGTGTTTTAGTGGGGGAGGCAGATGACAACGCCTAGGAGGGTTGAAGTGTTAAGAAAGAATGAAGAAGTGAGCTGGTCAGAGAGGCATCGGATAAAGTAACACTGGAATAGAGACCCAGTGAGCAAGGGGGTGAGCCAATCAGATGTATGGAGAAGAGCATTAGCGGTAGAGTGAAAGGTCAGAGCAAAAGTCCTGAGGTAGGCTTGGCATGTTTGAGGAACAGTAAAGAAACTATATAAGATTGGGTTTCCCCCAAGGCAGATGCTGAGACAGGGATTCAAGTGCAAGTAGACTGCTTGGAAAGTGATCCCAGGAAGCACAGAGGAGTGGGGAAGTAGGATAGAGAAAGGAAAGAAGCAAATCTGAGAGGCATCAAGGAGTGAGCTGTCACTATGGACAGCTGTGGTTCAATCCTGCCCAGGCCCCAGGGAGTGTCAAGGAAGCCCTCAGTGTTGTCCCTTCTGAGGGATGAGGAAACAGAAATATTGACCCTCCAGGTCCAGTCTGTCATTATTCCAGCACTGTGGTTTTTGCTGAGTTTGGTCCCAAACATCAGAGAGAGCACTCAAGGTGAGTTTCAGGTTCTTACAGCAGAAAGTCAAAACCTGGGCTGAGGAGGTGTGAACATGGAGGGACAGAGACTAGCGGTGCCAGCATCTGCCACAAAAGCCAGTGTGGCTAGAGTGGAACCAGCAAGGGGGACTCTGGTAGGAGTTCCATTCAAAGAGGTGAGGGGCAGGGGTGTGGATCACTTAGGGTGCTGTGGGTCATTGTAAGGAATTGTATTCTGAGTAATATGAGAGTCATTGTAAAGTTGTGAGCAAAAGAACGGCCTGGTCTGACTTGTTCTAGAAGGACACTGTGGGTACTGTGTGGAGAATGGCATACTGGGGGCAAGTGGAGCCCCAGTCAGGGGGCAGTAGTCCATGTCCAGGCCAGGGGTGATTGTGATTTCAAGTTGGGTAATAGGAATGAGGTATGCTTTTGGATTCTGAATATATTTTATAGGAAGAGCCAAGGGAATTTGCTGATGTGCTGCCAAGAGCTTCTGCCTTTTGATTCTGTGCACATAGGTGTCTTTTTCTATCCTGTTCACGTTGTTCTTTTGCTCTTGTTTGTTTGCTTGTTACAGTTTATTTTTATTTTATATATATATACATACATATATATATTTTTTTTGCTTTTGCTTTTTGGGGCCACAGGTGCAGCATATGGAAGTTCCCAGGCTAAAAGTTGAATCGGAGCTACAGCTGCTGGCCTTTACCACAGCCACAGCAATGATAGCTATGAGCCATGTCTATGACCTATATCACAGTTCCTGGCAATGCTGGATCCTTGACCCACTGAGCCAGGCTAGGGATTAAACTGACATCCTCATGGATACCAGTTGGGTTCATTTTCACTGAGCCACAGTGGGAACTCCTTGTTACAATTTTGTATTAGTGCACTGACTCTTAAATTATTCTTGGTTGGTTCACTTGATAATTGTATGAAAAGTAAAAGAATGACAGAAATCAAGGAGACTCTAAGGTTATGACCTGAGCCCCTGGAAGAACAAAGTAGCCCTCTTTCAAGACAGTGAAGAAGTGAAGATGGTGAGAAGTGGTGAAGATGAGAGAGAGTAGAAGACAGGAGACTGGCTTTCATTTTATTCAATTGGAGACATCTATTAGGACTCAATCTCATCTTTTTTTTTCTGGGAATTAAAAGAATTAATATAATGTCATGTGCTCTCAGTAAGGATTCTTTTTCCAACCCTATTCACTTTCTTAAGGCTCTTTATAGCTTACTTGTTGTATAGGAGTCCTATGGCCACAACAATGTTGTGTCACAAACACACACACACACACACACAATCTCAGCTTCATACAACAGAGTGTTTATTTTGCATCAAGTGTCCGGGGATCAGATGGCTTAATCAAGGCTCATCCAGTTGTGGCTGGGCTTGCTCATGTAATCTAGGAATTGGCTGGAGGTCAGTTAATCCACACTGGGCTCAGCCATACCCCTGCAACTCTCATCTTCCTTGTACAAGTAAGTTGGCCTGGGCTTGTTTAGTCAAGAAGGCGAGTGGAAACCCATGAAGCCTCAGGGAACTAGGCTCAGACTTGATACATCATCAATATCATGTTTTTTCTGTTGGCCAAAGCAAGTCACATGGTTATCCCTAAAGCCAAGAGACAGCAAAACATACTCTGCCTTAGGGTGTGTGTGTGTGTGTGCGTGTGTGTGTGTGTATGTGCGTGCGTGTGTGAATATTTGTGAACAATAATCTAATTTATAGTCACCCTCTTGTTGATGACTATTAATTACTTTTGAACATACAAAATATGTTAACTCCCACCTAAAGATCCCTAAAGTTTCATCCAATCACGGTCAATACTTGAAGGTCAAGACGTCATGAGCTACATCAGGGCCGGATGTAACTCCTCTGTACTGGAGGCCTTAGAGAACAAGTGGATCCCTCTTCTCCACGCATGTGCAAAATAATACAGTGAAACATGTAGCATAAGCACAGTAAACACACCAACCTAAAAGAGGGAAGAATGGCAGTTGTTGGTCCATAGCAATTTTGAAATCTTGCTGGCAGTTGTTTCTAGGTCTTCTAACATTGGGATTGGTGAATTTTCCCCATTTAGTGCAAGTTCAGTTCCCTGGGTGTGGTTCCTCATTCCATTGCTATGGCTCGTGGCTATGCTCTCTGAGCTGTCCTCCTTGTCCTCTCTTTTCTGGGACACTTTTGAAGAAGACTTTGGAAATATGCTATTCTTGGTGACTCAGAAACTTTCTTGGTCTACTTTATGTTTGCAGAAAGTTGGAGGCTGAGATGGTTAAATATTTTTCCCTTGCTTTTTAGTGCCAAACCTGCAGCAGATGGAAGTTCCCAGGCTAGGGGTTGAATAGGAGTTGCAGCTGCCAGCCTACACCACAGCCATAGCAACACAGGAACCAAGCTGAGTCTATACCACAGCTCACAGCAATGCCAGATCCTTAACCCACTAAGTGAGACCAGGGATTGAACCTGTGTCCTCATGGATAATAGTTGGGTTCGTTACCACTAAGTCACAATGGAAACTCCCTGAACCTCAGCTTTAAGAAACAACATGTGCTTCTACTCACCCTCTTTTGTTTGCACTGAGCCACAATGAGAACTCCTGAGATGGCTAATTTTATAGGTCAACTTGGCTAGGTCATGGTATCCAGATATTTGGTCAAACATTATTCTAGATGCTTCTGTGAAGATACTCTTCAGATGAGATTAACATTTAAATCAGTAGACTTCGAGTGAAGCAGATAGTACTACATAATGTAGGGCAATAACTCATCCAGCTAGTCCCTTAATAGAAAAAAGACTTACTTCCTCCAGAGAAGGGGGAATTCTGCCACTGGATGGTCTTCAGGCTTAAGCCACAACACCAGCTTTTCCCTGGGTCTCCAGCCTGCTGGCTTACCATGAAATTTTGGACTGTCCACCTTCCACAATTATGTGAGCCAATTCCTTAAAATAAATGATCTATCTACCTATCTATCTATCTATCTATCTATCTATCTATCTATCTATCTATCTATCTCTCCATCTATCACCTACCAAGAGATCCTATTCATTCTGTTTTTTTTTTCTTTTGAGAACCTTGACTGATACAGGGTCCCAGAGATCTTTCTGTATCTTTTTTCTTTTTTCTTTCTGTATCTTGAACCATCTTTTTTCACTCCTGGCTGCCAACATTTTGCCTATATTCTTGCCTCAAAAACTTGTGTGTTTATCTGGAGGTTCACTGGTGAGCAGCCACCCTATGATTGGTTCAGTTCTGCTCCATGTGGCTCTCATCCTCCCCCTCAAACCAACAGTCCAGTATAGCAGGCTAGTCTCCTGCAAATGGCAGAAGTAAAAGAGGGTAAGTGGAAGCATGTGAAGTCTCTTAAAGTTCAGGTTCAGGATTGGTACCTGTCTCTCCTGGTTCCCCTGGCAAAGCAAAGCACATGAGTAAACTTAGAGCCAATGGATAGGAAATGTGCTCCACCCTTTACAATAAGGCTGCAGAGGGAATACTTCTGATCAATAATTTCATCTTTCTTCCCTCCAGTCATTCCTATAATGCTATGTTTCGATAAAATGTTTTACCAGAATCTCCAGTTGAATGGTCCTATGTGGATCTGAGTTAGAGTTAGCCAGAAGTGAAAACTGTGTGATATTTGAGAGGCAGTGAAGCAGTGGCATTACTCTCTGAGATCTTGAGATCTTCTGGAAGGGCTGGTGGGTAGACTCAGAGGTCTGGTGTGTTGCCATCATCTTCTCCCTTTCTCTGCTCCTCCCTGTTCTCGATCCTGACCATTGGCCCTCTTGGGCTCTTGGCTGAAGACCTTTGGAGGTGACAGCAGCCTTCCTTCCCCCAAATCTACCTCTGGGCTCTCATTTTAGCAGCTTGAAGTGATTGACTCTCAAGTTGACGGACTGGGATCTCCAACACTGATCCTCTCCCCCCACTTCTGGACGTTGGCTTCCTCAGCTCCTTACACGATTCTAATTCCCAGACATCCTCCCTCCTGTGACACTCCCCTTGACCTTGTTTCCCTGCCTGAGCCCTGCCTGATGGAAGCAGCCCCCAAGCTGTCCTCAACCCTATGCTCCCTCCGCTCCCATGACTCAGCTGTGGACCCTGTGTCCTTGTTCCACCTCTTAACTCCCAAGAGCTCAACGCCTAACTCTCAAATGCTTCCTCCTTTCCTGAAACAATCCTCTTCCCATGTCTTTATTTTTTTAATCAAGTTAAACATTTTACTGAAGTATAGTTAATTTATAACGTTGCGTTATTTTCACATGTATGGCAAAAGTGATGCAATTATAAATACATATATACCTGTTTTTTTAACTCTTCTCCCTTACAGGCTATTACAACATATTGAATATAGTTCCCTGAATTATATAGTAGGTCCTTGTTGGTTATGTCTTCTATGTATAATGGTGGGTATGTGTTAACCCCAAATTCCTAATTTTTCCCTCCTCTTTTCCCTTCCCATGTCCCTTTAAATAGGCTTCTGCCCTCTGGTCCCTGCAGTTCATCTAACCAAAATAGTACCTGGTTCCTAGTGGATTCCAAAGTGGTACCAGGTCACGTCATCATCTTACATCTATATCTTTCAGCAGGACCCATGGGCACAATGACAAGCCAGAGCAGGGATGGTGTGAGTTTCAGACTCTGCGACAGTCTCTAGGAAGCCATTTGGGCACCAGTTAGGGCCTCGCAGCATCCCCTGGGGAACAAGTGGCTTTTGGTTCCTAGAAAACTGGGCTGGGGCTGGATTACACTCACCTCATACTTCTCTGCCTACATAAGTTCTGCTTTTCCTTTGAAGAACAGAGATATTTTGACACAAATAGGTGGGATTATAAAATACACGTTCTTTTTTTTTTTTTTTTTTTTTGCTTTTTAAGGCCACACTTGTGGCATATGGAGATTCCCAGGCTAGGGGTTGAATCAGAGCTGCAGCTGCTGGCCTCCACCACAGCCACAGCAACATCGTATCCCAGTGCATCTTCGACCTACACCACAGCTCACGGCAATGCCGGATCCTTAACCTCCTGAGCCAGGCCAGAGATCGAACCCACAACCTTATGGTTCCTACTCAGATTCGTTTCTGCCGCACCACGACGGGAGCTCCAAAATACAAGTACTTTAAAAACAAGTCGGTGGGCATTCCCACTGGGGCACAGTGGAATGGGCGGCACCTCTGCAGCTCCAGGACGCAGGTTCAATTCCTGCCCTGGCTCAGTGGGTAAAAGGATCCAGTGTTGCCACAGCTGCCATAGAGGTTGAAACTGCAGCTCGGATCTGATCCCTGGCGTGGGATCCCTGGGCCCTGGCCCAGAAAGAAGGAAAAACAAAACTAAAAAACAAATCGGTGAATGAGAACTTAAATTTATAAATCAAAACAGACCTTTTCTAAGCAGCTACCTTGTGAGCTTACACACTTATAAAACCTTGCAGCAAATCCCACTCGTTTTTTACAGACCTCGTTTGGAATCTAATATCCGGTGAAAACTCATCCCACGTAAAGATGAGCTCAATCTTTTGAAACAACAGGAAGCCGGTTAGTGAGTAACTTGATGAATAAAGTGAGCTGTCAAGGTGAGTGACATTACTCTCTAAATAAAAAGGTGATTCTGAAAAGTCACATCAAAGAGGGTCTTGAGGGATGTTTTGACCCCTCACGTTAACCCTGGAGAAAGGTCACAGTCTTTCTGAGACAGCTTTAAAGACAGATGCATTCATTTAGAGGTTATTTTCTTATTCTTTTTAGGGCCGCACCTGCGGCATATGGAGGTTCCCAGGCTAGGGGTCGAATCGGAGCTACAGCTGCCAGCCTACACCAGAGCCACAGCAACGCAGGATCTGAGGCGTGTCTGTGACCTACACCACAGCTCACAGCAACACCGGATCCTTAACCCACTGAGTGAGGCCAGGGATGGAACCTGCATCCTCATGGATGCTAGTCAGATGCGTTAACAGCTGAGCCACGGCAGGAACTCCCTAATTCAGATATTGAATCTTGGTATTTAAAATAGAATCATTTCCTAATGTTCTATTTCACTTTGTCCCTTGTTCCTTAAAAATTTTCTCTAGGGATTTCCCGTCGTGGCGCAGTGGTTAACGAATCCGACTAGGAACCATGAGGTTGCGGGTTCGGTCCCTGCCCTTGCTCAGTGGGTTAATGATCCGGCGTTGCCGTGAGCTGTGGTGTAGGTCGCAGACGCGGCTCGGATCCCGCGTTGCTGTGGCTCTGGCGTAGGCCAGTGGCTACAGCTCCGATTGGACCCCTAGCCTGGGAACCTCCATATGCCGCGGGAGCGGCCCAAGAAATGGCAAAAAGACCAAAAAAAAAAAATTGGAAATTCTTATACCTCAAACTAAGAGTTCCCTCACGTCTGTACTAACATACTGCTTCTGACAGGTATGATAGCCTTTCCCAGCAGAGTTGAAGCAAGGCTGCTTTGTCCTGGAGGGAATGAAAGGACAGGATCAACAAAGTAGCACAGGCTGAATGAAAGATGGATGGTTTGGCTCCTTGCAGCTTCGGAGGTGACTTAGGGCTTCACCAGCTTCTCTCCAGCAAGGCTGATGTTTTTGCAGGTGAGCGCGGTCGGTCAGTCAGTGCAGAGCCTAATCAGCAAGACAGAAACGATTAGAAGTTGATACGAAATTGCCTTTGCAGGTCCCACAGAGACCTGCAAATACGGGTGATTTAATATGGTTGACCTAACAGTTCCACCAGTTTCCTACCAGTGCTTCCCACCCACCCCAGGCAAAGCCAACTGGAAAGTAGCTGGCAGGAGGGCCCAACGTGCAGAGCTGAGCAGGAGGGAAGGCTTTTGGGGGTCCATGGAGAGGCATACAACTTGGAAGAAATATCCAGAGCATTCCCACTGGAGGACGGGAGAGGCTTCACCAGAACAAGCGTCTCCAAAAGATAGGACCTCGACCTGGTCAAAGCATCATAGCGAGTAGCTTCCTTCCCTCACCTCCAGCTTCTCTAAGTCATTCTTCTCAGACCTGGTGGCTTCAGGCATGTCCCCTGGGGCCACGAGGCTCTGGGGAGCACAGTGGGTGCACTCTGGACACAGCGGTAGGGAGGGACCTTTTGTTATTTTCACACCTTTGCTCCATCGTTTGCCATCGCAAGCATAATTTGAAACGTTTCTTATGTCTGAGATGTATGACTGGAGGAGGTGGTTAGGGTTGAATTGTGTCCACGAGAAAGATACCTTGGGAGTTCCTATTGTGGCTCAGTGGGCTAAGAACCCGACTACCTCCGAGAGCATTCAGCCTCTTTCAGTGGGTTAAGGATCCAGGCTGCTCTGTAGGTCGCAGATGCAGCTTGCATGCCACATTGCTGTGGCTATGGAGTAGGCCAGCACCTGCTACTCTGATTCAGCCCCTAGCCTGGAGATTTCCATATACGGCAGAAGCAGCCGTAAAAAAGAGGGGAATAAAAGGATACACTGAGGCTCTAAGCTCCTCTTCCCCCCATATCTGTGAAGTTTACCTGATTTAGAAACAGGGTCTTGGAGTTGCCCTTGTGACTCAGTGGCCACAAACCCGACTAGGATCCATGAGGGTGTGGGTTTGATCCTTGGCCTTGCTCAGTGGGTTAAGGATCCCGCATTGCTGTGAGCTGTGGTGTAGGTCACAGACATGGCTCAGATCCTGTGCTGCAGTGGCTGTGGTGTAGGCCGGCACCTGTAGCTCCGATTTGACTCCTAGCCTGGGAACTTCCATATGCCACAGGTGCAGCCCTAAAAAAGCAAAAGGAAGGAAGGAAGGAAGGAAGGAAGGAAGGGGAAAGAAAGAAAGAAGGAAGGAAGGAAGGAAGGAAAGAAAGAAACAAAATTAAAAAAAAAGAAACAGGGTCTTTGCAGATGTCATCATACTAAGATGAGGTGGTCCTGGGTGTCCTTATAAGAAGAGGGAAATCTGGACACAGAGACACAGACACACAGGAGACGCCACATAATGACAGAGGCAGAGGTCGGGGGACGTGTCTACAAGTCAAGGACTCTTGAGGACCCGTGACAACCACCAGAAGCTGGAAGAGGCAGGAAGGACCCTCCCCCGACTCTGGAGAGGGAGCCCAGCCCAGCCGACACCTTCATGTGGGACTTCCAGCGTCCAAAGCCGTGAGGGACCCCATCCCAGTTTGCACGGGGTCATTCGTCACGGCGACCTTGAAGAGGGTCATGCACGAGGGGCCCTGAAACGCTAACGAAGGTGGCTGGCAGAGAGCATCTGCTCCCCGACGTCCAGATTCCTCCCTCTGCGCCTTTCTTCCAGGGTCGCCCGTCTCTGAAACAAGCGCTACGAAGGCGCCTTTGCATCTCGGAGCGCAAGCCGAAGGCCCATGGCATCGCTTGTGTGGTCCAAAACCCCACAGGGTATTTTAAAGAAAGACAAGAAAGGAAATATGCGGCCCCCTTCCTTCTGTAAACGTCTCCTCGTCCTGCTCCCTTACCTGCGGTTGTTTGTTGACAGGGCTGATAGACTCCCATCAAGAAGCAGGTTGTCCAGGCTCTTGCTTGATCCTTCAGCGCTGACTGGTTTATGGTATGTGTGCCTTTGGGGAGAAGGAACGCGCCGTGTAATCCCCTTTCCTTCCTTTTGGAATGTGTCTCTGTTACTTTATGACAGAAGGTTCTGACTGGGCTGGGCTGGTTTTATGCTCCTTTCAACACTGTACCCAAAGCATGAAGAATGGATGCATCCCAGCTGGTACGAATTATTGGCTGTCTTTCTGTTTTCTTCGGAAAGCTGTTGTTGGGCAGTTTTCTGTTTCTTTTTTGTTTTTTTGTCTTTTTTTTTTACAAAAAGCAGCACCTAGATCTTTCTATATATCTCGGTCTGTCTCTGTCATCTTATGTGTATCACTCTAGGGCCTTGGGCCACATAAAGAGAAACTTGTTCCAAATTAGCCCATCAGAGAAGAAATAACCAGTTAGTCAGATGGGATGGCCGAGGAGTAGAAGCTGGTTGGTCCCAGCCTAGAATTTCCTAAGGGGCCCTTCTGCACGCTGGGTGAGACAGTTCTTGGTGAGGCAGAATCATCCCAAGCTTGGCCTTGGCCAGTAAACACAGGTAGGAACCCCCAATTGTGACAAGTAAAACCCATCCTCCATCATACACACACCATTTATCTTCGAAGGTTGTTTGCGGCAGGTGCTGGTGGTGTCCCTTGGCTGTCACCTTTGACACAGAAGGTGGTTTGTTGCAAACACCTGCCCGCAGGCTTGTTGCTGGACGACTACAGAGCCCACTCAGATGCACAGGACAACCGGAAACGCTAGAGGGTTCTCCCTGCTGGCCGTGGATGGTGGGGGTGGGGGGCAGCTCCTTGACTTTAGTAGGGCAACGCGGAAGCATGCTGTCCACCACCTTCCAGAAGTCCTCAGGGTGCCTGGGCTCCAGGTGTCCACGTGGTAGCCGACCCCTAAGGCCCTAGTGATAGGGATGGAGTAGGCACAGGTGGTGGTAGAAGTCCCAGTTGGGGATCATAGATAAAGAGGGAAACCTGGGTGGTGTTGGGAGACCACTGTGGGTTCAAGAAATCCATCGGCACAAGGCAGGCTTGCTTGATGAGTGGAGGTGAGACCATTGCTTCAGGTCATTGGGCGGGGGATGGGGTGAGGCCTGAACTCAGATTCAGACCAAGGGCAAGAGTTTGAGGAGCGACCTTCCGCTGATTTGAATACACACCTCATCGGATACTAAGGAGGAGCTACTACTCCCAGAAAGGAAGAGGCAGCTTTCCAACCCCCACATAATGATAAAACTGCGGCCACCGCACCTCGGGCAGAGCTGCCCTGTCTGCCGACTTGCCCCTCTCACAAGCGTCCAATCCTGATAAATCTGTTTCTTGCCTATCGCTTTGTCTCTCACTGAATTCCTTCTGCGCAGAGGCATAAAGAACCTGAATCTTAGTGAGTCCAGACACAGGGTAATTCAAATTTAAACTATGGGTTTAAGACCCAGTCTGGGTTTAGGCTGGGTTCAAGTCCTGGCACATGGGTTCAAGTCTTGGGTTTAAGCTGGGTTCAAGTCCTGGCACATGGGTTCAAGTCCTGGCACATGGGTTCAAGTCCCAATCTCTGTTCTGGCTGGGTTCAAGCCATCAGTGAGGTCAGTTTCACTAGGATGAGTTTCCTATTGCTGCTGCGACAAATTATCACGTCTTGGAGATTAAAACAACACGTTTAGGGAGTTACTGTCATGGCTCAGTGGTTAATGAACCCAACCAGTAACCATGAGGATGTGGGTTTGATCCCCGGCCTCACTCAGTGGGTTAGGGATCTGGCATTGCCGTGAGCTCTGGTGCAGGTTGAAGACATGGCTTGGATCCTGTGTTGCTGTGGCTGTGGTGTAGGCTGGCACCTGCAGCTCTGATTCTACCCCTCGCTTGGGAGCTTCCATATGCCATGGGTGCATCCTCCCCTCCCCCCAAAAAAACCACATTTGTCATTTTACGGTTTGGGAGGTGAATTAAAAGTCAGAAATGAGCTAAGGGTTAAGGGGCTGGCGGGGTGCATCTGGAGGCTCTGGGGGACGCTTTCCCACCTCTAGAGGCTGCCCACAGTCCTCGGCTAGTGGCCTCTCCCTCTACCTTCAAAGCCAGCAACCTCGGGCTGCGCCCTTCTTCAGCTACCTTCTCTCTGGGTCTCTCTTCTGTTCTCTCTTCTACTTTTAAAGACCTTTGTGATTACACTGGGTCCACCCAAATAATGCACAGAACTCTCCTTACCTAATGTCAGCTGATTAACAGACTTCGTTCCATCTGCAACTTTAACTCTGCTTTGCCCATAATCCAACCTAGGGACAGATGGCAGGAGCAGACATCTTTGGGGGCCATTCTTCTTCCTACGCAGCATCCTTTGCTGGCTTCCTCCCCCCTCAGTCTCACTATCCCACTTCCCAGCTGGTCTTTCTTGGGACCGTTTCCCAAGTAAACCACATGCACTAGACCTTGTAACTAAAATCCTGCTTATGCAGAAACCCAAGTCCACATACTGTCTCAAAGGGAATTTTAGTCACTCGAACCCCTGGCCTGGGACTCCAGTGAGGCATCAGGACTCAGTTTCTCTGTCTCTTGGCTCTTCTTTTCATCTCTTTTCCCACTGGTGCCACAATGGCTAAGGCAACCCTAACTAAGTCAACACCCTCTCAGATTCAATTCCACTGGGAAAGAGTAGCATCTGTTGACATTGAGATAAATTCTAATTTGACTACTTTAGCTCATGTGTTTGTCCCTCTCCTGATCCTTAAGGCTGGAGACCTACAGCGTTTTACCTGGCTAAGCCTGAATTACACCCTCCACTCCTGGAAATGAGCGTTGAGCCTCACCCAGGCTTCGTGGGCGCAGCGTGGAAGAGGGGTGGATTTGCAATTAAAAAAATCAGGAGCTACTACTCCAGGAGGCAGCCGTGAACACTGGGAAGGCCAGTGACAAATGTCAGTGACATGGTCTTTCTTCTTCTGCATCTCTCCCTCTCCGAGCCCTGCACACGTGGGTGAGCACACTTATGCTTCTGTAACACCGGATGCCTGAGCGGATCCTAGGGAATGTCCAGGGAACACTGCCATGTCACAGGTTGCAAAACCAAGGGCAGAAAAAAGCAACACATGGAGTTCCCATCGTGGCTGAGCAGTTAACGAATCTGACTAGCATCCATGAGCACGCAGGTTGGATCCCTGGCCTTGCTCAGTGGGTTAAGGATCTGGCATTGCCATGAGCTGTGATGTAGGTGGTAGACAGGGCTCGGATCCCGTGTTGCTATGGCTGTGGTGTAGGCCAAGGCTTCAGCTCTAATTGGACCCCTAACCTGGAAACCTCCATATGCCACAGGTGCAGCCCTAGCAAAGACCACAAAAAAAAAAAAAAAAAAAAAACCACAGCACAAGGATTTGCTGTTGGCTATACACCAGCATCGTCAGAATCTCCCCGAGATTATGGACTCTAGGGTCTGGATCTCCAGATTCTGGACCCCGGGACCTGCCTACCACAGTCTGATGTCCTCCAGACCAGAGCCTTTTGCAGCTCGGGTCAATTTCATATTGAAAATGGATACATTTGGGATGGTATTAGGAGTTATCTCCCTGTTAATAAGTCATGTTTGCAGTTGCTGCTGTGGTGCAGTGGGTTAAAAATCTGACTGCACTGGCTTGGGTCACTGCAGAGGTGCAGGTTCGATCCCCAGCCGGGTGCAGTGAGTTAAAGATCTGGCGTTGCTGCAACAGCAGCTCAGGTCGATTTCATCTTTGGCCCAGGAACTTCCATATGCCACCATCGGTGTGGCAATAATAATAATAACAATAATAATAATAATACTTCATCTTTGTGTTTGTTTGCTTTTATCCCTGCCCCCAATACACTTTTCTCACAGGGCACGCACGCCAATGACATGATGTGGAAGCAAATTGAAGCAGGCACTCAACAGACCCCATTAAAGATAGTCAATGTGCTTTGTGATAAGGATGGGCTGCTCCATTCATGTGACACTCAAGAAACGTGGCTTTTATTATGATGATGGTGGTGGTGGCAGTGATGAATGCTAAATGATTTTAACAAGAAATATGTCTTGCATCTTCAGAAAAGGCCAACAGATATTCATGTGGAGAGACCACGTCTCCTTTGGCACCCTTAGAAGATCCATCTTTTCCAAAAATTAAAACCAGGAAATAGAGATCCGTTCCCTCCTTGCATCATTTATGATAGGCTTCACAAATTCATGAAGCATCGTTCTGCGAGGAACAGTATTCCTCCCTCTGAAATATGTTAGTTAGATCAGCTGTAAATCAACCTGGTATTTCGTGGGCTTAATTCTGTGTAGACGTCTCTCCCTCCTTGAGTGTTTTCTAGAATCTCTACTCCTTGCTTATCTCCTTTCAGTCACTTCTCGTGTCCTTCTTAATTTTATTTATTGATTGATTTTTGTCTTTTTAGGGCCGCACCCACGGCATATAGAAGTTCCCCGGGCTCAGGTTTGAACCGGAGCTACAGTTGCCAGCCTAAATCATAGCCACAGCAACACCAGATCCTTAACTCACTGAGGCCAGGGATCAAACCTGCATTCTCATGGATCCTAGTCAGATTTGTTTCCACCGAGCCACAAGGGGAAATCCTTTCTGGCTTAATTTTAGGTGAGACCTTTAGCCACCTGCTCCAGGACCAGTCTTCTTTAAAACCAAATTAAAAATAGAAACCAAGGAGTTCCTGTTGTGGCTCAGCAGGTTAAGGACATGACATAGAGCCTGTATGGATTCAGGTTCGAGCCCTGGCCTCGCTCAGTAGGTTAAGGATCTGTCGTTGCCATGAGCTGTGGTGTAGGTCACAGATGCAGCTTGGATCTGGCATGGCTGTGGCTGTGGCGTTAGCTCCAATTCTACCCCTCGCCTGGGAACCTCCATATGCCACAGCTGCAGCCCTAAAAAGAAAAAAAAAGGAACCCAAACCAGACACAGCTTCATCCAGCCTTTTCAGAGTAACTGGCAGGAGCACAGGGAGGGTGGGCGAGGGTGAAATTGATAGATGTGCTTTCAGCGGCTGGTGTGAACGTGCACAAACACTTACAGGATGCCTGCAAGTCAAAATTTCTCTAAGCTTTCCCCACCCCTCTTGCAAATGACAAACACCACCATGGGGGTAGAGAGAGCTTTGCACTAAGAGCGGGCAGAGTGAAGGTGTGTGGAGACAGAGCTTGGACCTGGGGCTGGACTTGGGGGTTGGGCGGTGGTGATGGAGGGGCAGGCAGGGGGCCAAGTGGGAGAAAATTTTACTTTGATCTTCTTTTCTCTCTGTTTTAGTATCTTTAGGTTGGTTGAGCATAGAATACATACAAGCACCATAGTATTTTTTTTTTTTTTTAATTTTTAACAAGGATCTGCGACCATACCAGATCCTTAACCCACAGTACCGGGCTGGGGATCAAACCTGCATCTCAGTGCTCCAGAGATGCTGCAGATCCCATTGCGCCACAGCGGGAACTCCCATACCATTTTTTTTTCTTTTGTCTTATTAGGGCCGCACCCGTGGCATATGGAGGTTCCCAGTCGAATCGGAGCAGTAGGATCCGAGCTGTGTCCGTGACCTACACCACAGCTCACGGCAACACCAGACCCTTAACCCACTGAGCAAAGCCAGGGATCGAACCGGCAACCTCGTGGTTCCTAGTCAGATTTGTTTCTGCTGCGCCACAATGGGAACTCCAGCTCTAGCATTTTAGAATTCCTTGACATAGGTCACTATGTGACTACTCTCAGAAACTTCTGCCTCCGGTGATGCTGGATTTTTGCTGGGATTCCCAACCAACGCCCTGAAGGTGGCTCCTTAGGAGGTGATGGGAAGAACAGTTTTGTGTGGAGGTGGGACACGCCCACCTGTGTCCAAGAATCGTACTTCATTCTGCACCTGTTTTCATTTGTACATTTGGCCACCCTCGAGAAATGAAGTCATCGGCAGGCTTGAAATATAGACGCCTTATAGTGATTAATCTTCTCCACATCCATAATTCATAACATTGAAAAGTACAGGGGGGGGGACATTTGGAAAGGGTAATGCTTTCATGAAGGAGGCTTTGTTGAGTTTACTTAAAGATTACACATATTTGGTTTGGTTTTTATGCTGCTAAAATATTCAGGGAAGGAACCATTTAAGAAATACCTGGCAGAACTCCCTGGTTCAAAGGACAAACCATTCTGAAATCAAAAGTGGTCCTGCTAGGTGAGTCAAAATTATAGGTGCAAAGGAGGAAGCTTCATGTCTGCATTTTGGGACTTTGTTTTTTTTTTCTTTGGTCTTTTTAAAGCTGTACCCATAGCCTATGGAAGTTCCCAGGCTAGGGGTTGAATCAGAGCTGCAGCTGCCAGCCTACACCACAGACACAGTGAAGCCAGATCCGAGCCAAGTCTGTAACCTACACCACAGCTCATGGCAAAGCCAGATCTGGCCAGGGATTGAAACCGCATCCTCGTGGGTCCTAGTCAGGTTGTTACCGCTGAGCCACAACGTGAACTCCCAAATGGGTACAAAGTTTCTCAAAAGATGTGAATGAATTTATGAAGAGTCTTCAAATAGTCTCTACCCTTTGACAGAGTGTTTTCACTCTTGAGAACCTATCCAAAGGATATAGTTACAGGAACCCATATTTACATGCATCATGATGCAAATTTTGTATGAAAATATATTTTCACAGATATGGACTGTTACATAAGAATACAAGAATGTTATATCTTAAAGACAATGTGGTAGATATACACGACGGAATATTACTCAGTCATATAAAATGAAATAATGCCATTTGCAGCCACATGAATGGACCTAGGGGTTATTATACTAATTGAAATCAGATAAAGACAAATGTCATATGATATCACGTATATGTGGAATCTAATAAAAATGATACAAAATAACTTATTTTTAAAACAGAAACAAACTCACAGATTTCGAAATCAAACCTATGGTCACAGTCAGCAAAGGGGAAGTCATGGGGGGAGGGAGAAATCAGCAGGAAGGAATGAATAGGTCATATAGATAACTAACAAAGACCTACCCAGAGCACAGGAAAATCTACTTAATATTCTGTAATAACCTATATGGGAAAAAAGAATGTGTTGCGGCGGCTGTCAGCAGCCCAAGGCCGGAGCATCTCAGCCCTGGTGGCAGCCCTATGGCCAGTGTACCAGCTCCAGCAGCTCTGTGGCCGCAGTGTACCAGCTCTGGCTCTCTTTCGCCCGGCAAGAAACCAAGCACTCGGAGAGTTGGAGAACTCAGGGTTATTACACCGGCGGGCTCAGAGGAGATCGCGCTCTGGAGTCTGAGCCCCAAAGAGGGGGTTCACAAGGCTTTTATGGGCTGGTTCTTCTGGGTCCGTGCTTGGCGGACCAGAGTGAGAACTGGCAAAGTAATAGATGAGGGAACAAGTTTACAGAAGCAGATGTATGGGAGAGGGATGGTTGGGGCAGTTGGCTGGACTTTGCTTAGTCATCATGGCCAGGGTCTCTCCTTTCTACCTTTTTTTTTTTTTTTTTTGTCTTTTTGATATCTCTTTGGGCTGCTCCCGCGGCATATGGAGGTTCCCAGGCTAGGGGTTGAATCGGAGCTGTAGCCACCGGCCTACGCCAGAGCCACAGCAACACGGGATCCGAGCCATGTCTGCAACCTACACCATAGCTCACGGCAACGCCGGATCCTTAACCCACTGAGCAAGGGCAGGGACCGACCTACAACCTCATGGTTCCTAGTCGGATTCATTAACCACTGCGCCACCAAGGGAACTCCTCTCCTTTCTACCTTTTTATCAGGACATTTTCTCCTACAAATGAAGATATATATATATATATATATATATATATATATATATATATATATATATATAAAAAATATAACTATATGTATGACTAATTCACTTTGTTGTACACTTGAAACTAACCCAACATTGTAAGTCAACCGTACTCCAAAAAAGTTTCTGCGCAAATAAGAAAAAAAAGAATGTTGTCTCTTGTGTTGAGTGATATTTTCAGGATTTCCTTCACCTTTTTTAGAAAGGACACGTTTTCATTTGGAATTCATAGTGTACCACAGGAATCGTCTGAAAGAATCCTACCACTGCATGCTCAAGTCCCTTTCCTTGAATTCTACTGCTTTTGTGGGATTGTTGCCGAAACTCAGCCTCTGTCCGCAGTTGCCGAATAGAAACACAGAGACAGAGTTCTGGGTGAAGGAGAAAGAGAGCTTTATTGCTTTGCCATGCAAAGGGGGCCACACAGGCTAATGCCTTAAAGACTGTACCCCCCTTGGAAGGGATTAGCAGGTGGTTTTATAATTTGGGGAGTGGAAAATAGGGCGGCAAACAAGGATCAGGGTAGAGAAGCTGGTGTGTAGTGGTCCCAGGACTGGTTCTGGGAGACCTCCTTCTTCCCGGAATGAAGATGCTTCACCAAGTAGTTCTTGCATTTGTTGGGGGTTTTAGTTCTGCAGAAAGGCTTAAAGATATTTTTATGTGTATTCCTTGAAGAGGCACCAGGACCTGCCCCAAGGCTCCTGCCTGGTCTCTGCATCCCCTCCCTTCCCTGATTAGCAAGAGTTTTAGGCTGACCTTTGGAACTCAGGGAAGGTCATGGAGGCTGAGACTTACTCCCTAAAAACAAGCCATGGAGGACACAGGAAGGCTTGTGTGGCCCGGAGCCCCACAGGGCACTAGTTTGTTTACAGGCATAACAGTGCAGCACCTTCACTGATCTTGGATTGTATGAGTCCTTTTTTCATTTATGTGTAAATTCGTCACTGAGAGACTGAATTCACTAAAGGAGCTCTCATGTAAAAACACTCCTGCATGATTGCAGGTACTCGGCCACTCCCTTGAACTTGACGACGGTTCTGGGAGTTATGTAAGGATGTGATAATCCCCATTTTCCTGTTTGGAAAGAGAAGGAAAGGAACCCAGAGTCTTCGTCAAGGTCAGTCTGGCAGAGCCAGGACCTGACCCAGGTCGGCTGATGGCAAGTCCCGAGCGCCCGTTTTGACACCAGGAATTTCTATCCTGCGTGGCTCAAACACACAGCCAGGGAGACCCAGAGCCGAAATTCCCCGTAATTGCAAAAGAGACCGAGGAGAGAAGCTGGTTTTGTGTCCAGACAGGAAAAGGGTGAGGGAGGCAAATGCAAACCACACAGATTATACACAGCGCAAGGCTTATTTACACAAAACTCTCCACCCACATCTGCAAGGCAACCAATACGCAAAAAAGAAAATCTATTTCGGAGCTAAGTGCCAAATCACTCATTCTTAAAAGAGCATAAACTCTAAGTACATTAACTTGTTTGGGCTCCATCAGGGGATTTGGGAGAGAGGGAATCGGAATTGTGTGTAAACCTGAAGACCCGCAGAATTAATTCAAGTGGCTCTGTTCCCAGGAATTTCCATTCTCTCCATGTACACGGGGTGCCACAAACAAACTGTTCATCTTGAAAATTAATTTTTCCGGAGTTCCCCTTGCAGCTCAGTGGTAACGAACCCAACTAGTATCTATGATGACACAGGATCAATCCCTGGCCTTGCTCAGTGGGTTAAGGATCCGGTTTTGCCATGAGCTGCAGTGTAGGTCGAAGATGTGGCTCAGATCTGGCGTTGCTGTGGCTGTGGTGTAGGCCAGCAGCGAGAGCTCTGATTTGATTCCTACCCTAGGTACTTCCACATGCTGCGAGTACAGCCCCCAAAAGACAATAATAATAATAATAATAATAAACTTTTCCTTTCCAGATAGGTATGACTGAAAAGACTGTGGGTTAGAATATTCTTAATAATGCGTGTAAGAAAAAGATGGTTAAACTGCGAGGGACCACATAATGTTACCTAATTTTTAAGAGAGATGAAAATAAAGATCAAAGTGTGAAGCAGTAATAATAGTTGCTAATTACGAGCAACAGTTAATAGGGTTCTTTAAAATGGAACTAGTCATGATAGAAAACTGGCAAATACCTGCTCAAAGTAACTATGTACACATTTGTAGCCACATGGATGGACCCAAAGATTATCATACTAAGTGAAGTAAGACAGAGAAAGACAAATATCACATGATATCACCTTTATGTGGAATCTAATAAAAAATGATAGAGGGAGTTCCCTGGTGGCTCAGTGGGTTAAGGACCTGATGTCACTGCTGTGACATGGATTTGATCCCTGGCCACAGGCATGGCCAAAAAAAAAAAAAAAAAAAAAGGAAACAAATGAACTTATTTACAATGCCAAAACAGATTCACAAATTTAAAAAACAAACTTATGGTTACCAAAGTGGAAATGTGGTGGGAAGGGACAAATTAGAAGTTTGGGATGAACCTAGGCACACAACTACATATAAAATAGATAATCAACAAGGACCTCTTGTACAGTACAGGGACCTCTACTCAATATCCTATAATAACCTATATGGGAAAAGAATCTGAAAAAAGAATAGATATATGTATAAAGGAATGCCTTTGCTGTACACCTGAAACCAACACTGCATTGTAAATCAATGATACTCCAATACAATTAAAAAAATAAATAAACCAGAGACAATAAACTTATCTTCAGTGTTGCGATGCCCCAGCCCACTTCCTGCACAGCACAGCCCTGCAGGAACTCGGGCTCCTGGACCCACTCCTGCCCTAACTAGCTCGGCGACCTCCTACTCTCAGTAAAAGCCAATGCAAAGCAAACTCACAGCAATCAGAGGAGGCAAGACTATTACATCTCTTTATGGACCACTGCCTGATTTTCGTTAAGCGCATTCTGATTTATATTACACGCTGGACAGCTGAGTTAGTGCTTATTTTTAAGTTGTCAAGAGGTACCTTCAGAAATGAAGAAAGATGGCTTCTTTATTTATATAGAGCTTTTCGTCCTCGGCTCACTCTCAGGTCCCTTTGCCCCTGTTTTTAATTTATGGCTTTTTAAGTATCCTTTAAGTAGCCGATCTTGAAATACTTTTTAATCGGGGGAACTGCAAAGTGTAATTGCTGGGTTTGGCAGGCAGCCGTCTGGGAGCCCCTGGCCAGCTGATAAGCGCGTCCTGCCGGCAATGCCATCTCCCCACAGAAGCAGCAAGACCATATCACAGCCGCCAGACATCTTTAGTCAGGTCTGGGCGGAGTTCCTCAATTAATCAGTCGAATTGGCTTCAGTCGAAGGGACGTGTCAGGAAAACCTCAGTCCTTACTGTCACAGGAGGGAAGGGTGTAGTCGGCTGTGTGTTTCCCCAGTGAAAATAAAGACTCTTAAGGAGTTCGTGTTGTGGCTCAGCGGGTTATGAACCCGACTAGGATCCATGAGGATGCGGGTTCCATCCCCGGCTTTGCTCAGTGGGTTCAGGATTTGGAGTGGCCGTGAGCGGTGGTGCAGGTGGCAGACATGGCTCGGACCCTGTGTTGCTATGGCTGTGGCGTAGGCTGGCAGCTGCAGCTCCAGTTGGAACCCTAGCCTGGGAACCTCCATATGCTGCAGGTATAAAAATTAAATTAAAATAAGATAAAAATAAAATAAAATAAAATGACTTTTAGTCCAAAGAGAGTTTGGGGTTAGTAGATGCGAACTATTGCATTTAAAATGGATAAGCAATGAGGTCCTGCTATACAGCACAGGGAACTCTATTCAGTCTCTTGTGATAGAACGTGATGGAAGATAATAAGAGAGAAAGAATGTGACTGGCTATGTATGACTGGGTCACTTTGCTGTACAGCAGAAATTGACACAACAGTTTAAATTAACTGTACTTTAATAAAATAAAATAAAGACTGACAGCTAAAAAGCAGGGAGTTCCTGCTCTGGCGCAGCGGGTTAATGACCCAGCATTGCCTCTGTGGAGGCACCAGTTCGATCCTCAGCCCTGCACAGTGGGTTAAATATCTGGTGTCACCATAGCTATGGCGTGGGTCTCACCTGCGGCTCGGATTTGATCCCTGGTTCAGGAACTTCCTTATGCACAGGTGCAGCCAGAAAAGGGGGAAAAGAAAGTGTGTTTGTCTGCTGGCTTGAATGAAAAACAAAGATGGAATCAATTAAGCCACCACAAACCATGTGTCTCAACTGGGAAGCATCACGTGTGTGTATCTTTGCTCTGGCCTGTGCGCCTGCACAGAGCAGTCAAGAGAGGCAGTGTGGAGGGAAATGAATGCCAGTTCTCTGCTCTTGTCATTTGTTCCTTCCAGAGTCTTAGGGAGGAGTGACTATTTTAAAATGAACGCAGTGATTAGATAGAGCTGCATATATATAAAACTGGGTCGCTTTGCTGTACAGCAGAAATTGACAGAACATTGTAAATCAACTATAATAAAAAATTTTTAAACAACAACAACAACAAAAAACCCAAAATGAACACAGTAAGACACCGGCTTTCTTTCAGAAGGATTACTCAAAGGGCAAAACATCGTGAGCTGGCCGCCCAGGAACTCATTCACTTTCCATGTTTTCTGCTCCCCGCTTTTGTCCCTAAACATGTATTCTGGTACCTACCTCTGTCCCCGGATGGATCCACAGCAGCGTGTCTGGATGTGGTCCAGCAGAGACTCATTCACGCTCTTCTCCAGGGCACAGGGGACAGTGATGTGGTTCTTACTGGGCATGGGGAGGGGGCAGAGGGGGCGACAGAGGGGGGGGGACCAGAGACCAGGGATCCGTAGTGGTGGGATCCAGGACTGGCCGTTTAGGCTGGCTGTGTTCCCTCTCCTGCTTCCTGTAACAAGACTAATGAAGCTTCCCACCCCGACCCCCACCTGATACTCCCTGAGAATCTTAAGGGGTATTTATTAGAAAAGCAAAGTCTGGGAGTTCCCGTTGTGGCTCAGCAGTAGTGAACCTGATGTGAGGGTGCGGGTTTGATCCCTGGCCTCGCTCAGTGGGTTCAGGATCCGGTGTTGCTGTGAGCTGTAGTTCACAGACAAGGCTTGGATGCCAAGATGCTGTGGCTTTGGAGTAGGCTGGCACCTGCAGCTCCGATTCGACGCCTAGCCCGGGAACTTCCAAATGCCATGGGTATGGACATAAAGAGAGAAAGCGAGAGAGAGAGCAAAGGACTGACTAGGGTCCCTCTCCATCCTCTCCCCTCCGGTCCCATCACAAACACAGATGGACCAGGATGGTGCCGGGGGTGAGATGCTAGGTCGTGGGTGTATCAGCATGACGCGGAGCTGACACTTCTGGAAAAGGAACATCATCTGAAGAGACCCACGGTGTGTCTCGCCTGAAGTCCAGGGGCGAATGCCTGTCCTCCATGTGGCTGGCGGGGTAGGGTGGGGACAGCAGCGCGGCTTCCCGGCTTCCCCACGGCCTGTTGCACCCACGACATCGGGCTCCTCTTCACTGGCGTTGCCTCCTTTTCACTGACTGCTGTACCTTGTCCTCTTAAAAATAGCATTTTATTGATTTTTCTTTTCCAAACAATAATTTATGTGCGTGGGGGGAAATTTTAGAAAGCAGAGGCAAGCAAAAGTGAACGTCTTAAAGCTTCATACGTGGTAACCCTTCCTTTCCAAGGACTGTTGTCCCCAACTTCTCTCCTTGCCTCCAGCCCTACCTTCCTTAAATCAACTCCATCTCTACAATTAAACCATTGAGCCTTCTATTTTACTTTTTATTTTTAATGCTTATTTTTTTATTTTAATTTTTTCTGATGCTGTTTTTGGTTTTTGTTTTGTTTTTTTGTTTTTTTTGGTTTTTTATCTTTTGTCTTTTTAGGGCCACACCTGCGGCATATGGAGGTTCCCAGGCTAGGGGTCTAATGGGAGCTGTAGCCATTGGCCTACACCACAGCCATAGCAACACCGGATCCTTAACCCGCTGGCGAGGCCAGGGATCCAACCCTCAACCTCATGGTTCTTAGTCGGATTTGTTTCTGCTGCGCCACGATGGGAACTCCCTGATTCTATTTTTAAAGTATAAACGATTTCCAATATTGGGCTAATATCTACTGTACCACAAACTGATGTATTATACACATGTACACATTCATTTTTTCAGTATTCCTTTCCATCATGGAAAGGAGATTGGATGTAGTTTCCTGCGCTATACAGTAGGACCTTGTTGTCTATCCATTCTAAACGTAGGAGATATACTTTAAAAAAAAAAATTCAAATGCAGTATTTTTTAAATTTTTTATTATTTATTTATTTATTTTTTTTGGCCTTGCCTACAATTTGCAGACACCACCGGGCTTAGGGATCTAACCCACACCACAGCAGTGACAACTCAGGATCCTTAACCCACTGAGCCACCAGGGAACTCCAAGCCATTGATCCCTTTATTTTTATTTATTTTATTATTATTTTTTGTCTTTTGAGGGCCACACCCAAGGCATATGGAGGTTCCCATGTTAGGCGTCAAATCAGAGCTATAGCTGCCAGCCTACACCACAGCCACAGCAACGCAGGATCCAAACCGCGTCTGTGACCTACATTACAGCTCACAGCAACACCAGATCCTTAACCCACAACCCGCAAGGAACCTAGTCGGATTTGCTTCCGTTGCGCTACGATGGGAACTCCGATTGATCCTTTTAAAGTGCAAATCTGACCCCATTCTCTCTCCCTCCAAAAGCCCTAAGTCACAGCCCTGACTCCTGGCCTTGACTACCTCCTTTTAGAGGCACATACCACCTGACACCAGCCAGAAGGGCCATCATCAAAAAGTCTACAAACAACAAATGCTGGAGAGGGTGTGGCGAAAAGGGAACCCTATTACACTTGTTGGTGGGAATGTAAACTGGTGCAACCACTGTGGAAAACAGTATGGATATTCCTCAGAAAACTAAAATAGAACTACCATTTGATCCAACAATCCCACTCCTGGGCATCTATCCAGAGAAAACCATGACTTGAAAAGATATATGTAGTCCAGCGTTCATTGCGGCACTGTATACAATAGTCAAGACAGGGAAACAACTTAAATGCCCATTGACAGAGGAGTGGATCCAGAAGATGTGGTACATATACACAATGGAATATTACTTAGCCATAAAAAGGAAAGAAATAACAGCATTTGCAGCAACATGGATGGACCTAGAAATTACCATGCTAAATGAAGTTAGACAGTGAGACACCAACGTCATATGCTCTCACTGACATGTGGAATCTAAAAAAAGGACACAATGAACTTCTTTGCAGAACAGATACTGACTCACAGACTTTGAAAAACTTATGGTTTCCAAATGAAACAGGTTGGGGGTGGAGGATGGGCTGGGGGTTTGGGATGGAAATGCTATAAAATTGGGCTGTGATGATCACTGTACCACTAGGAATGTAATAAAATGCATTGAGTAATAATAAAAAAAAAAGACTCACGGGTCTCTGAACTTCTTTCTCTGATCTTTGTGCTCTGCTCCCTTTGCCTGGAAGACCACCCTCTGCACCCTTGCCCACCACCCCAGGGCCAGCCTCATCACCCTCCAGGTCTCAGCGTGAATGCCACTTCTGTGATCCCCACTGGCTGACAATGGGGGCTTCCCGTCTGCATCTCGACTCCCTGAGCCCCCCCTCCCTCAACGTAATAAAATTAGTGTCCACTCTGCGTCCTGCTCCACTTCACTGCGGGGAATGTCTCTGGTCTGATTTTAAGAGAAGCCACTGGCAGCACTTAGAGGAAGACCCAGACTCAGGCCCCCGCCTTTTTCTGACCTCTAAGGGTTCAAGTGCCCGGGGACCACGTCTGAGGTCTCTTTTCTTCTCCATCAACACACTTTTCCCAGCTAATATTCTTCTTTTTCAGGGCTTTAACCTCGCAGGGGTGACCAGCCACCCCAGTTTGCTCTGGACTGAAGGGGTTCATGGAATGTGGGACTTTGAGTGCTGAAAACCAGGAAAGTTCAGGGGCAAACTGGGATGAACTGGTCTCCCTAAGTCCCATGCAATGCAGGGAACTCCCCAAATTTACATCTGTGGCCCCCATCTCTCCCCTGAGCTCCAGGCATGCCACTCTAATACCTAATTCCATTCTGATGCATCAGTGGTTTTGAGGTGGTCCAGACAAGGCTGCTGTGGTCTAGACTCTGCCTCACTTCCCATCACACCCTGTCCCACTCTCGCCCTAACTTATTGGACTCCGCCCCCAACACATGCCAACTCACCCCAGGACCTTTGCACCTGCTGTCCTCCTGCAGGGAACACCCTTCTCTCCTCTGCTGCCTGTTGCATTTCCCTCCAGTTCCTTCCTAACAATTACCCCTTCACCGAGCCCTTTCCAGATCTAAAGCAGCCCCTTCCTTCCTATTTTCCCCATCACATCTCCTGTCTTGTGTCTCTCATGACACTCACGACAACTGGAAATCAGCTCGTTCATACATTGCTTGCCAGTTTACTGCCATGCCCTCTCCTTCCTCCTGACTGTCCTCACTCGGATGTAAGCCCACAACGGTAGGGATTTTGTCCTGCTCATCTACAGCAGCACATACTGGGCTCATCTTAGGCTCAAAAATCCTGATGAATGAAAGAATTAATCAATATATTGGAATAAGAAGGTGCTTGGGAGGCAGAACTGTGCACTTCTCCTAAAACAGGTTCTGAGTCAGAGTCTAACATGCACAAATAAAGTGTGAGTTTTTTCTTCCCTTTTATTTATGTGTCCTCTCTCTGCATTGTCTTGATAGGCAGTGGATGATGGCAAAGAGTGTTTCCCACCAGAGTTTGGATGCAGAGAGCATGTTGGGAGAAAATTTGCCTTTAGCCCTGGAAAATACCAATGAACATTTTAACTTGACGGCTTGGAGGAAAGATTCATCCATTTTTTGAAGACCTTTTTTTTTTTTTTTTTTTTTTTAATGTCTTTTTAGGTCCACACCCTCAGCGTATGGAAGTTCCCAGGTCGAATCGGAGCTGCAGCTGCCGGCCTATATCACAGCCACAGCCACGCCGGATCCTTAACCCCCTGAGCGAGGCCAGAGATTGAACTCAAATCCTCAAGGATACTAGTCAGATTTTGTTAACTGGCTGAGCTACAACAGGAATTCCTATTTTGTTTTTTAATTTTTTAAATGGTTTTTTTTTGGGTTTTTTTGTTTTTTTTTTTTGTTTTTTTTTTTGCTAGTTCCACAGCATGTGGAAGTTCCTGGGCCAGGGATCAAACCCTTGCCACAGCCATAACAATGCCAGATCCTTAAACCTCTGAGCTACCAGGGAATTCCTTGTACATTGTTTTTGAGTTTTTTTGTTTTTTTTTAAAGACATAATGTCATTGCACACTTAATAGTCTGCAGGATACTGTAAGCATAACTTTTATAGGCACTGGGAAACTAAGTCTGCTTTATTTGGAGGTTCTGGAACCAAACACACAATATGTCTGAGGTATGCCTGTAGATGTATTCTGATTTTCACAAAACTGGTTTAAGAGGGTGTGTTTTGTTTGGTAGTGGCTTTAATTTATTTTATAATATGCTATGGTAATTTTTATGCATTTCTTTTACTATCTGCGTGATAGTGCATACATCTTTATTTATTTAACCAATTCCCGATTTTTGGAAAATTAGATTATTTACAAATTTTTACTTTTTTTTTTTAGGCAAGAAACAAATTTATTAGGAGAGGATGCCTGAAGAGATGCAAGCAGGCAGGCAAGGAAGCTCTGCCAAATTTTTCTATTATAGACAAAGTTGAAACAAACATGCCAGTGAATACATTTTGCACACAGATTTTTTTTTTTTTTTTTTTTTTGGTTATTCTCTCAATAAATTCCTTGAAGTAGAATCCAGGGGGCTACGAAAACTTTTAAAATGTTGATATTTACAACCCAATAGCTCTATGGAAAATTTATTTATTTTGTAATTTATTTATTTTTCCTTTTTCAGCCGTTTCCAGGCATATGGAAGTTCCTGGGCCAGGGACTGAATCCAAGCCACAGCTGCGAACTTTGCCAGCCCTGGATCCTTAACCCACTGCACCACAGTGGGAACTTTATGGAAAGTTTAAATGAGTTTATATTTCTGACATAGGAGAGTATATACTTCAAACTTCACCAATATTAAGTTGGTGAGTTTCTTTTCTTGATCTTTGCCCATTTGCATCACATGTTGCTATGGCTGAATGTTCGCCTCGATGAGAATGGGAGACATGGTTTTGGGGATCAGTTTCTGGAAGACAGAGCAGGATTTTTTCTGTAGACGCCCCTGGCTGTCACGAAGGAGGGTGCATCCCGGGAGATGGTTGGTAAAGAGGAGACGAGGGGTGGGTGGCACAGCCAGTGCTGATGGTGGCCGTCTGGAAGAGGTCAAGGCCACTGCTCCTGCTGCTCCTTCATTTCAAGGCAGTGGGACAGAGACGGGTCCTGAAGTTCCAGGGAGTCCGAGAGAGATGTTCATTTCACCCTAACTTTTAGCATCGTGCCTCACATCTAGCACAGCCCTTGGGGCAGAGAGCCTGCCATGGGGTGCCTAAGGCTTTGGGGCAGGACCGTTTCTCTGAGTCTTTGAGGACTTTCCATGAGCATGAGGTCCACCCCTGGGGTCAGATCAGATGGCGCGCCACAGGGGCCCGTTCAGCCAGCGCTTTGCCAAAAGGGTCTGGGTATTTGCTGACAGGGAAGTAAGAGTTTTCACTGGAGAAACACACAACAGCCCCCCAGCTGAAGAGGCAGCTACATGCCTGTTAGCAGCTCTGCTCAGCCACATATTGCACTTCCTGTCATCTTGTAGCAACGTTGTGCCTTATGTCTTTGCTAGCAGCCCTGCAAACCGAGCTCCAAGCATCGCTTATCAGTTTCACTCTTGTAATCTTACTTGCTCAGCTTCTTAGGCAGGAACTCTGTCTGCTCGGGGAAGGGGGCGGGCAGGGAAAAAACAAGACCTGGGAGTCTGTGTTGTATAAAAGCTACCCAGAACCGAGACCTGGTGCTCAGACTTTGGAGGTGATGCCTCTGAGCCCGCACCGGCGCTGAAAACACCTGGCTATTCTGCATCTCTGAGTCCACTTGTCTCTTTCGGCTGCACGGTTTCTGCCACAACAGCACCTCCAGCTACAGAAGGTGGACCGAGAACTTCCAGTGGCGCTTTCTGCTGGGATGGAGCCAGACGGGCTGAGGCTGACAGTGGAGGCAACTGGGGGTGGGGGTGGGCAAACAGCTGTGCTCCCATCAGGGTGGGGACACAGGGAGAGGGCTGTCTCTGTGGCAGGGGGCAGATAACAGGGAACACAAACCTCCCCTGTCATCATTCCATTCTCGTACCCCAGTGGCTTGCCAGGGGCACCCCATCATTAATCTAAAAGCTGAGGTTTATAAATGTTTTAACTTCCTGCCCTTCTGGAAGGTACCAGGTCTCTCGGAGGCTCCTGCGTACTCCTTGGTGGAGCACCCCATGCTGTTTAAAGTGTCTTCACAAAGAGGACCATTATCTGTAAAGGTCTATTGTATTTATTTCATTTTTTGTTTTGTTTTGTGTTTTAGGGCCACACCCATGGTATATGGAAATTCCCAGGCTAGGGGTCCAATTGGAGCTACAGCCGTAACGCCAGAACCTTAACCCACTCTGCAAGGCCAGGGATGGAACCCGCATCCTCAGGGATACTAGTCAGGTTCATTTACGGCTGTGCCACAACGGGAACTCCCTGTAACAGTCTATTTTTAAACAAGGAAAAGGAGAACAATTCTGTCAACATTTTTCTTTGGAATGTTCACAGACTGCAATGTTGTGTCTACTTTGAGTTGTCCGTTGTTCTTTTGGGTTCGAAATTATGGGAGGTGCATGGAAACGCCGTCTGTCAGACTCTCAAAACTGGACTTTCCAAATGTTTGATGCAGGACTTTGCCAAATGGCTTGCACACCCAGAATCTATTTCCAGAACTCTGGAGAGGTTTGTGCCTCTTTTCCTATTTGTCTGGGTGTAGAAACCTAGCAAGTGGTGGCCGATCATGTGCACCCCAGACAAGAGGAAATTTTCTTTTGTTTTTTTCTTTTCTAGGGCCACACTCGCTGCATATGGAAGTTCCCGGGCTATGGGTTGAATCGGAGCTGCAGGTACCGGCCTACACCACAGCCACTGCAATACCAGATCCAAGCCATGCTGCCACCTACACCACAGCTCACAGCAATGCTGGATCCTTAACCCACTGAGCGAGGCCAGGGATCCAACCCAATTCCTCATGGATACCAGTCAGATTTGTTTCCACTGTGCCGCAACAGGAACTCCCGAAAAGCAAATTTTCTAAGTGGGTCGGACCATGAGTGCCGGCCCAGAGGCACATTGATGTCACTTTCTTTTTTTATTGTTCGTCCTCACAGAATCCTAAAAACACAGGTGATGGATGTTTGGTACCCAAACAGAAGCCGATGGACCAGTAGCCTTTCTAGGAAGGTGTTCTTATGCAGGTGTGCTGAATGAATCTGATCTGAAGGTGTGAAATGCTGCTTTTGCTTGGATGTTCTTCTAGCAGCAGAGTGTTGAAACAGATGTATTTTTTGAACCAGGCAGAGCACAGAAAGAGTTTCCTTTCATGCTCATGGATAACGGCTTAATGTGAACAAATTTTTTTTTTTTTTTGCTTTTTAGAGCCGCACTGGTGGCATATGGAAGTCCCCAGGCTAGGGGTCCAATCAGAGCTGTAGCCGCCGGCCTACCCCACAGCCACAGCAACGTCAGATCCAAGCCATGTCTGCAACCGACACCATAGCTCATGGCAACGCCGGATCTTAACCCACCGAGTGAGGCCAGGGATCGAACCCTCAACCTCATGGTTCCTAGTCGGATTCGTTTCCACCGTGCCACGGCCGGAACTCCGTGTGAACAAATTTTAATCTTCCTGGATTTTCGTCATGGCATCTCCTCAAGAAAGTGGGGCAACGTTGGGCGAGGGGCTGACCACTCCCGTCACTTTTCTAGATGATTAATACTTTCATTCAATTATTTATTCATCAAATATTGATTTAACGCCATCTGCGCATGGGGCCCGGGCTTATTGGTAAGGAGAAGATAAACAGGGCAAAACCAAAAGAAATGCAGAGGCAACCTTTTTTAAACATCTTGTGAAGGCCAAGAAGGCTTCCTAGAGGAGGAGACTTTAGAAAAAAAATTTTTTGCATTGAAGTATGATTGATTTACTGTGCTGTATTAGTTTCAGGTTACAGCAAAGTAATTCAGTTACACACACACATACATATACATATATATTCTTTGTCAGATTCTTTTCCATTATGGGTCATTACAAGATATTAGCTCGCTTGCTCTAAAGTTGGTCCTCGTTGGTTTTCTATTTTATATATAATATTGTGTATCTGTTACTCCCAAACCCCTAATTTATCCTTCCCCAACCCCTAGCCCCTTGGGTAATCAGAAGTTTGTTTTCGATGTCTGTGAGTCTGCATTTTGCAAGTACGTTTATTTGCATCATTTTAAAAATTAGATTGCAGATTAAGTGATATCCTGTGATACTGGCCTTACTCTTTCTGACTTACTCCACTCAGTTTGATCATCTCTAGGTCTATCCACGTTGCTGCAAAAGGAAGCGACTTTGACTTGGGTCTTGCAGGAGGCATTGAGGCCCAGTGGTACCTGATGTAGGGCCAAGGGATGCTTATTGCTTCAATATCTCAATACCTTCTTTGAAGGGTAACTTCTGACTGAGAATCTTTTCAACATGTATGGTTGATAGTCTCCCTAGTGGAGACACGAGAATGACACAAAAACACTGCCTACCCTTCCCACACCCTATTCAGAGAGTCAGGAAACCTTAAAAAGCTGTGTTGAAAAATAGACCTGCAGAGGACAAAGGAGTGGTTACCAGGGGGGAGAGGGGAGAGGGGAGGGGCAAGATTGTGTAAAGACTTAGAAATACAGAGTTCCTGTCATGGTTCAGTGGTTAACAAATCTGACTAGGAACCACGAGGTTGCAGGTTCGATCCCTGGCCTTGCTCAGTGGGTTAAGGATCCAGCGTTGCCGTGAGCTGTGGTGTAGCTTGCAGATGCGGCTTGGATCCCGAGTTGCTATGGCTCTGGTGTAGGCTGGTGGCTATAGCTCTGATTCAACCGCTAGTCTGGGAACCTCCATATGCCACGGGAGCGGCCCAAGAAACGGCAAAAAGACAAAAAAAAAAAAAAAAAGACTTAGAAATACAATACGTATAAAATAAATAAGCTACAAGGATGTATTTTACAGCACAGGCAATAGAGCCAATATTCTACAATAACTTTAAACAGACTATACTCTCTATAAATATTGAATGCCTACGTTGCACACCTGAAACTAATATAATATTTTAAATCAACTATAATTCGATTTAAAAGGATAATTATGTAAGGTGATCGAGGCACTTATTACGCTACGATGGCAATGATATTACAATACATAAATTAACATATTACCATGTTGTACTTCGTAAATTTACATAATGTTATATGTCAAATATATTTCAATTAATATATTTAATTGATTTAAATATTGGTCTCCCTGTGGAGAAACGAGAATGACAAGTTGATTTAAAGACAGGTTGATTTAAACACTGTTGAGAGTATTTACTTTTTTTTTTTAAGTTTGCACCTAGAGCATATAGAAGTTCCTAGGCTAGGGGTTGAATTGGAGCTTCAGCTGCAGGCCTACACCACAGCCACAGCAACTCAGGATCTGAGCCGTATCTGCCTCGCCACAGCTCACGGCAATGCTGGATCTTTAGCCCACTGAACAAGGCCAGGGATCAAACCTGCAACCTTGAGGACACAATGTCAGGTTCTTTACCCACTGAAACACAATGGGGACTTGGAGCATGTCTGCTGTTTGCTTTTACCCAGTGATCTGCTGTTATACTGTTTTCCTTTAAAGATAAAGCATGTTGCAGAGTTAATTGATATTCTTTTTAGATAGGATATGTATTGCTTTATCTTTTTCTCTTCAAATGTTTTTTTCCGCTTTGATTTTTTAGCAGTGATGAAACCGTAGTAATACTGCATGGTTTAAAGCACATGAAATGCATATGCTTAGCTGCACTTTAGATGGGGGTTAAAAACATTCATGTTCCCTCTTGTGGAATCTGGAGTGTGTAGTGGGAGTCAGGCAATTCCAGGTATAAAGGGAAGCCTCTTGGGGGGTTCCTAGCATTTCTATTTATGTCTGGGAGCAATCAGGAGGCAGAGACCAGTGAGGAGGCCCTTTGAGTCGTGCAGGAAGAGGTCAGATTCAGGATGTGTTTTAAAGGTGAGGGTAACAGGATCCGTTGACAGATTGGAAAGGAGCATGAGAGGAAGAAAAGAAATAGGGAGAACATCTAATTTCTGCACTGGGCAGCGGGGCAAAGGTGCAGTCTAAGGCTATGAAGATCCACAGGTGGCAGCGGACAGGAGATCAGAGCACTGTTTGGGCTGTCAAGGGAGAAACGCCACTCTTAGATTGGGTTTCCTAGAAGCAGAGCCGGAGCTGGGGATTGGTGTGCAAGTGAATTTTGGGGAGCTCTCCAGAAAAATCGGTGCGGGATGGGGCAAGAGAATTCGCGGGGCAAAGGCTACATAGCTGCAGCCTGATCTCACCTCCGCGGGATCCCACACGAGGACTCTGGGGCGTGAACGGCTCCGTGCAGTTTTCCCTCCTGGATACACGGAGGCGGGGCTTCCGTGTCCCTGTAACAGCCAATCATTGGCTGGGGCGCCTGCTCAGCCCTTCGGGGGTATAATCTGGGGGAGCGGTTTTTCAGTACTCCAGTGCACCCTCCCCCAGCTCAAGCAACACTGCAGAAAGGATGCGGCTGTGTGCTATTTATTAGCAGCCAACAACCCCTGGGGAGGGGCGCCCTGGCAGGGTGAAGGTCTAGGACACCACGTAGCAGACAAGCAACTGGAAGTGGAGAGCAGGCAGCGGGAGCTCAGAAAGGAAGCTGGAGGTGGGGTATCGAGTCAGGGGATGGGAGGTGTACCCGTGGCAATTAAAGCCATGAAACCAGCTGGGATCAAGGCAGGAGGTCATGTGGGTAAAGATGAGAAGAGCTTCAAGAACTGGGGCCTCGGGGACCTCAACTTTCAGGGGTCGGAAGAGGAGGCAGAAAAAGGATACGGTTCCCAGAACACCTAGGAAGGAGAGTGGCCAAGTAAGAGGGGGATGAAGAAAGGACCACATATTTGGGCAAAAGGGAGACTCTGGTGGCCTCGATGAGAAAATCAGAGGAGGGATGAGAACCAAAGCCCCAGGTCCAGTGGGCTCTACAGAGAAGGCACAACAGAGCTGATGTGGGGAACTGGGAATTGTTTGCTCTTGCTGGAATAAACCGTGTCAGGGGGAGGGAAGAATGGTTGCGATGATGGCAGGTGGGTGGGGCCAAGACCTCACTCGTCAAGTCTTTGGGTGCCACGCGGAAAGACTGGAGTTTCAGGCCATGGGAAGAAGACCCTGGAGGACTTTAAGGAGAGAGCACATGCGGTGGGTGACATTTGTGTCTAGTTCTGAAAAGTTTTATGCTCTGGTATGGAGGTTTGCATGCCTTCACTGCACACCCTTTGTACCTCTATGGGAAATCAACACAAGGATGTGTCTTTATAACTGTGATTCCTTTGGGTTTTCCTGCAGCTTAAAAAAGATTTCACCTTTCTAAGTCTCCAGCCAGTTTGGATGCTCACTTTCAATTTCAACTTTTTTTTTTTTTTTAAGCTAATGATGCTCAAAAATGATGTATCAGAGAAAAACTGGAAAAATGATTAAACATTTATCCCAGGAGTTTTAAAATCTTCAGCAGTATTTTCTTCCTGATGTACCCAAGGAAATTCTTCTTTGCAAAATAGGTTAAGCATTGTTGTCACACAGCCCTGAGAGTTTGACATGTGCAATTTTACCCAGATTTGGGCCAGCTGAGTTCCAAACAAGAACCATGATTTCCTGGAAACATCTGGTTCCATAACCACCATCTGGCACAAACTTGGTAACTCTTAACTGTTAATGTCGTGCCATTTTATCAACCTTTATTTATTTTGCATTATTCATTCATCTTGGAAAGGAGTCCTAAATGCTTATCTGAACACACTTCTCTCTAGCCTCCTTCCTTTTAAAAACAGTACAGCAAAACTCTTACTTTTGTTCTAAGAAAGCAAAAAGTGCTTGATACTTAACCTCTCAGGTTACACTGAATTGGTAGAGAAGAGATTTCTTCAGGATATGTTTACTGCCTAAGGGAGTATTGGAGTTTTTCCTTAACCAAATCTTATTGACTATCTGACTGCTGGTGGGAATACAAATTTGTGCAACTGCTTTGGAAAGCTACTTGGCAGAACGTATGACATAGGATAGTTTGCAAACCCTCTAACCTAGCCGTTCCATTCCTAGGTGTATGCCAAATAGGAAGGCAGGCCTATGGTCACAAAAAGACAAGTACCAGAATATCCACAGTAGTGCTGGGCATCATGGCCCCCAACAGGACCCTGACCAGTGCTCTTCAGCTATAGGATGGACACACTGCGTGTGGTATATTTACACAATGAAATGCAACCATGTGCAACCTTAGCTTTGACTCTCTTAAGCATGATATCGGGCAAGGTTTGTACGATTCCATTTATACAGAGTTCAGAAATAGGCAGAATGAACCTATGGAATTAGAAGTCAGGTTAGGGGTCACTTTGGTGAGAATTAATGGCTGCAAGGGTTCCCAGGGGGAGATTCTTAGGTGCTCATCATGTTCCCTTTCTCCATCTGGGCGCTGGTCCCTCAGGCAGGTGAATGCTATGAAAATCCCTCAAATGTACATTTTTGATTTGTTTACATTTCTGTAATTATGCCTCAATTCAAGATCAAAAAACAACCCCCCAAAGCATTAAAAACATTCAAAAATAGAACCTAATTCAAAACACCCTAATAAAAGTCAATGGGATACATTTATCCATAAAAGGAAAACACTTAAAAAACCAAAACAGGTGATTGTGCTTGAATATCAGCCAAAGCTGGACTTTCTCCCTGGCTTCATACCCATGCGAAGGGTATTAGGTTTCACAAATCCTGTTATATTGTCATCCTTGCTTTAGGCCCAAAGCATAGGTCTCCCCAATCCTCCCCCCTTTTTTTGAAGATGCTCCTTTAAGAGATGTGTCGGAGAAGCGGGGCACATTATCATCAACTTTGAACACTGATCAGCTTTGCTCCTGCATGACGTCTTCCCAGACCTCCAGGTCTTCATCGGTTGCCATCTTTTTCTTCATTCTCAGCACACCAGGTCCACACGTCACACCCGGCCACTCATCATAGCCTGTTTCCTTGCATCCTTGCTCTGTGCCTGTCCATTCCACATGGCTTCAGGGACCGTGTCGGTGTAGCTCCTGCATGAGAGGGCAAACCCCTGGAAGACCAGAGTCATTGCTCCTTCGGCTGTGTGACCATTGGCCCCACAGCCAAGTTCTGGAGGGATCCTTGGCACATAGTTATTGGGGGTTTCTCTGCGGATTGTCAGATGACAGTCCCTGGATGGCAGTGTTGTGGGTGACTGTTGAATACCTCCTAGCCCTTCAGAGCATCTTTCTAAAACAGAATCTGTACAACGTGCATGCTCATCACTCTGATGAGTTCTATGCGTAGACACAGCAGTTTGGGTTTGGGGTTGGTTTCCTATTTGCACTTTCAAAACTTCTGTCCTTTGATTACCTGGAAAGCTTTCCACCGTGGAGAACTGTAACTGCAGCTCAGACACTCTCCGCTTCCCCTTGATCGCAGTCAGAGGGACTAGATTTGAGTGAGGATGTATGTCCTTCACTAAAACGTGTCGTATCCTTTTTCTCTTTAACCGTCAAACTCTCAACTACTCATGACAAGAGTGACTCGTTCTCAGCGTCCACCCAAAGGAGACCATCTCACATCTTCTCATTTCGTATTTCGGGCTTCATTTTCCACCTAGAATCCAGTTTTTCTGAACATTAGCTTTTATAAACCTGCCATAGGCTACCCATTCAGGATGTTTAGCCCATTGTTACCAAACTCTCTGAGGCAAGAAGATTGAATCCTTTTCTGGTTTAGGGAAGGTTTTATTTTCCTATGGCGCCCCTCAATTTGACTGGCTTCCTTGCAGATGTTGGAGGACGCAGAGTTCACCATTGGCACAATGATGCTTCATCCAGAAGAGTTTTCCAGGTGACTGGAAGGCTGAGGGGCAATATTTGGGACACCAGGAAGAATTCCCAGAATATAATTGATTGGCAATGCCCATTCAGTCATTTTTTTTTGGGGGGGGTCTGTTTTTCACAATACCCTTTTCTGCTTCCACCTTTGTCCCATTCTGTGTTTTCTGAATCTTCTCTTCATGGGGTCTAGACCCCTGCCTTGGAAACAACTTTTAATTCTGTTTATGGCTGGGGAACAGTCTCCTAAGACAGCTTGTATATTATATAGAATCATCAAATTGACATTTTTGTAGGTCAAAATCATCACATAGAGATTTCTTAGGGCTTAATCTAAATAAACGTTGGTTCTTGTCATCGTATTCTTCCATTCATCAAGTAGCTCTTCAGCACTTATCCCACGTTTGACACAGTGCTGGGTTGTGAAGATACAGCAAGGAATAAGGCTCGGCCCTTGCCCTCCAAGACCTTGCCAGAGAGCAGCTGTACAAACATGCAGTACCAGTAAAGGAGTCATGGTGTGGCACTTAAGTCAGTGCAGGGGTGACCCTTAGGGAGAGCAGTGACCCTGGCAGAATGAGTGGAAGTTGGCCAACCCAAGGGGGAGCAGAAATTGTAAGAATAACAGTCCTGCTCTGGAATGTTCCAAGGCCTGAGGTGGTTTACAGGAAACAGGACCTAATTGGCTATGGTGGAAATAGGTTAATGGGGGCGTTAGGAAATTCTGAGGCCATGCAGATGGGTGGGAGTTTGTAAACCCTGCTGTGGTCTTGGAAATGATTCCAGGGGTCAGAGGGAAGAGAGTTTTAAGCTGAGGATGGTTTGCACCACTCAGTACCCATGCTGAGGGCTAGAAGGAGGGGCATGAGTTGAACCAGGGAGAACCACTGGGATGGAAGCCTGGGCCTCTTTTCCTTTGTTCCACTGATTGACTTTTTGTTTGTTCTTGCAAGAGTCACTTATTTAATTTTGGTGTGAAAGAAAAAAAAAAAAAAATATATATATATATATATATATATATATATATATATAGAGAGAGAGAGAGAGAGAGAGAGAGAGAGAGAGAAAATCTGATCATGTTCATGAGTCAGTTTAGGAAGGGAGTTGTTCCAGGGCAGTTGTGGATTAAAAAGGCAGAAGAAATGGCCTCAGAGCTTCAGGTGACCCAGCCCATTGCCTGTGTAGAGGCACAGACCAGCCAGGGCTAGCAAGAGGCAAGACCACAGACAGGCAGCACAGCTTCCTGGAGTAGCAGGGAGCTGTGGGTCAGCTTGTCCAGCCACCAGCCAAGGTACCTGGCACATGTTCAGAGCATGGCAAGAATGGTCATTGCCCTGGGCTTGGAACACACACAAAAATACCAAGACACAGGCCAGTGCCCCTGAGGCAGAGTCCTTCTTAACTACATAAAAGAGCCTTAGAAGTACACAAAAATGTAAATGGGAAAGAATTCTGCGTAGATGTAGAGAACACCTTAGACTGGAAAACTGTCCCAATCTTTTGGGGAGAGGAAGACTAGGGCATAGGCAGAGAGACCTGCTTAAACGCTTAGACTGAGTGTTGCTTTCGTTTATAATTTAATATTAAAATTTGAGTCTCTAAAGCACATAAATTTATCTGATCCTGTACAGTGCTTTGGCTACCTCCCCGAGCCCCCTGTTATTTTTCCAAGCTGGTCTAAATTTTCCAAGTTGTTGGAAACACTGGTTATCCTGTGGCCTTCAAGAACATCTTACATTAAAGCCAGTCACACTGAGTTATGGTTTTTCCATCAACTAAACCTTTTCACCAAATTGCCCACGGCTGAAACTATTTTCTGATAGATAAATATTTTCAAAATTCCACTGTCAAACCCAGTTTAGAAATGTCAAGTTTGTAATGACTGTACCCACTGGTGACTCTTCTTTCACATGGCACTTTTTTTCTTTTTCCAGAGCAACAAATCAAGGGGAAAATGTAGAGATGGACACATTAAAATGATATTAGTGAAAAAAGAAACAATGGCTCCTTTGTGATCATTTATAGTTATTCAGAGGAGAAATATCTTCATCCTCTTATTTTAAAAATCATGCCCACTCTTCTGCTCAAACCCAGCTCCTGTGGCCATGACTGTTATGACTTATTATGAACAACACAGAGCAATGAGAGATATTGTTTAAATTCTGCAAAGAGAAGAGGCGTGTAGTCTAAAAAGTCTGAGGATATCACTGCCCCCAAATTGGAAGATACTCTTCCTGTTTGGCAAAGTTTAAAGAAAGGTTAAGGATGGGCTTTCTATCAAGAACCACAAGCCAGATGGTTTCAGAACTGGTGTAAAGTTGAGCACAAATGAAACACAACTTATTCTCCTTGTGGGACGTATCAGGTGATTTTTCTTGCTTCTTTTTGGGTTTATTCATCAGATCCCTGATCCAGGATGGCAGCTCCTCAATGGGCAGCTGCTTGCTTGCACTATAATCCCAGCACCCATGCGTGGAAACGTCAGTGAACAAACACATCAATGAATGAAGAGTGAAAGTGGTCCAGGAAAGTGGTTTCTTTAATATACCTGTTGTCAGAGACTGAGCATTTGTGTCGCCCCCAACCCACAATTCATATGTTAAAGCTCCAACCCCAAGTGTGGCTGTATTTGACATTGGAGCCTTGAAGAGAGTAACTAAGGTTCAAGGGGATCAAAGCATGACCCTTGACACAATAGGGTCAGTGTCCTTGCAAGAAGAGGTACAGAGAGCTCGCCCCTGTCTCTCTGTGATAAAAGGCCATGTGTGGACATGGTGAGAAGACGGCATCTGCAAGGCAGGAAGAGAGCCGTCACCAGGAACCCAACCCTGCTGCCACCTTGAAGCAGGACTTTGCCGTCTCCAGAAGCACATGCTCCCATTGTTTATGGCACCCCCGCCTAGGGTGTTTTGTTATGGCAGCCAAAGCAAACTATATATAGCCTGGAAATTGGTTGTAATGTTGCCTCTAGAGTCAGCTCTCTTTGGTCTGTATCAGCTGGTTGATTAGCACCTGGTGAGAACTCTTCAGGTCATTTTATCCGTAAACCATGAGACCCTTCTTTCTCTCTTTTGAAATTGTTTTTATTAAAGTATAATTGATTTATAGTGTTGTGCCATTTCTGTACAGCAGTGACCCCATCATACATTTATATACACTCTTTTTCTTATATTATCTTCTGGTCATGGTCTATCCCAAGAGACTGGATAGAGTTCCCTGTGCCAGACTGTAGCTCACCCACTCTTAAGTAATAGTTTGCATCTGCCAACCCCAAACACCTTGTCCATCCCCCTCCTTCCCCCTCCCCCTTGAAGCACTATTCACAACAGCCAGAACCAGGACATGGAAACAACCTAAATGTCCATTGACAGATGAATAGATTAAGAAGATGTGGTGCATATATACAAAAGAATGTTACTCAGATATAAAAACGAAGGATGTAATGACATTGGCAGCAACATGGATGCAACTAGAAATTCTCATACTAAGTGAAGTATGTCAGAAAGAGAAAGACAAATACCATATGACAACACTTATATGAGAAACTTCTCTCTTAATGGCAAAGCTGATGAGCTAGGCAGAGAGCTGTGGCATCGGGGCTGGAGCAAAGGGGGCCACGCCCTTCCCTGAGATAAGGTCAAGCTTAGGATCTGCACTTGGCAGAAAACTGCTAGGTAACTCAGGAAAACTAATCTCTCCTTTCAGTCCGTGGTCTCAGAACAATAGCATTTCACACAGCCCTCTTGGGGGGGCTGCGCCCAAGTTCCATCATGAGCAGTTTACTACCCTGGGAGCAGCAGCACTGAATATTATTCATCTTTTAAAAATTAAGGAAGTCATGGGGGGTGGGGGGATGTGCCTGGGCTGTGGGATGGAAATCCTGTGAAATCAGATTGTTATGATCATTATACAACTACAGATGTGATAAATTCATTTGCGTTACAAAAAAAAAGAATAAAAAATATAAATATTAGTAGAGTAAAAAAAAATTAAGGAAGTCGGAGGCGAGGATGAGAGTTGCATGGGAACAATGATGATATTCTCAGAATGAAAATATCTTAGCCCCTAGGCAAATTGGAGTTTTGCCAGTCCGTACAGTTTCTTCTTTAACAGGTCCCTCTTGGTCTCTTTCTCTGATGGAAAAGCTCTGTGACCCATGCTGACCAGCTGGGGCTGTTCTCAAGTGCGGGGTGTGAAAGCAGACATGGCCTTGGCTGCAGGGGGATAGGGAGGGGTCGGATTCCTACAGGTCACATCAGCTTCCCCTCTTTTTGCTCCTATATCTGTGGTCTGGCTCCTCATGGTGTCTCAGAGCATGGAATTCTCTGGAAACTCAGGGCTTCAAAGCCAGTTCTGAGCTCCACTTATGTCCTAGCCTGGGAAAGGAGAGAGCAGTGACAGGCAGCCCCCAGGCGGCTGCGAGATGCCAGGCACACTGGACGCGGGGAGAACAAAGCAGCATTTCACGGCCATGTCCGGAGAACCTGGCTGCTCTTTGACCCATGACTTAGTGATGAAAGTTGTGATCCAGTTACAAAGTTATCTGGGGAACTCAAGCCAGCAAACGGAGGACGTGTGATGCTGCCAGCAAGCAATACTAAGGTTCACCGCAGGCTTGTGGCCAGGGCAGACCCCTGCGGCGCTGTGCACACCTGCCCAGGACAGGTGCCAAACTTGATTCCCAGGCTAGGAGGGCTGTCATGCCCCATCACGGCATCTGCTGACTTGGGTGCCCCAACAAGCTCTTCAGCCCACAGCCCTTGCCCTCAAAGATTTTTCAATCCAAGATGAAGCTGAAACAATGACTTGTCTGTGGTCGGAGCCAACACACTGGGTCTGAGCAGCATCAGACAGGATCTCCTTGCCACTGGACTTAGTACTTGGGGAAAATAGTCCATGATATGCCTTCATTTTTCAAGTATGGGCAGACTCTATGAGTACGATCAAAACATCATGAAGGAGTTCCTGTTGTGGCTCAGTGGGTTATGAACCCAACTAGAATCTATGAGGATGCGGGTTCGATCCCTGGCCTCGCTCAGTGGATTACTCATCTGGAGTTGCCATGCGCTGTGGTGGAGGTCACAGGTGCAGCTCAGATCTGGCGTTGCTGTGGCTCTGGGGCAGGCCGGCAGCTGTAGCTCTGATTCTACCCCTAGCTTGGGAACTTCAGTATGCCTCAGGTGCAGCCCTGGAAAAAAAAGAAAAAGAAAAAAAAAAACAAACCCCATCATTAGTGCTGTGATTAAAGATGAATGGGGACAAGGAGAATTTTAGCATCCAAGTCCAAGTTTCTAATGCTCTTTGGCAATTCCTTATCATGGGACAAACCACAAGAACAATCTGTAACTTACTCCGAAACAAGGGTTTCATGATTCCTTATGCTTTTTCTGAAAGTGTATTTACCAGAGGGCAAATATTCTTGCATGTATTTACCAGAGGGGCGCTTGCTGACCAATTAATTACTAGAATGAAAAACAGGAGTTCCCGTCGTGGCGCAGTGGTTAACGACTCCGACTAGGAACCATGAGGTTGCAGGTTCAATCCCTGGCCTTGCTCAGTGGGTAGAGGATCTGGCGTTGCTGTGAGATGTGGTGTGGGTCGCAGATGCGGCTCGGATCTGGCATTGCTATGGCTCTGGCATAGGCCGGTGGCTACGGCTCCGATTGGACCCCTAGTCTGGGAAACCTCCATATGCTGTGGAAGCAGCCCTAGAAAAGGCAAAAAGACAAAAAAAAAAAAAGAAAAGAAAAGAAAAAGAAGGACACCAGGGTCTGTGTTTGTTGCTTGCAAATCTGAGCCATCCTTCTGAGCTAAGAGATTTCCATAACTGTTGTTCATCAGGCAGAGGATGGGCTGTGCCTTCAGCACAGAGATCAGGGGAACGAGTTGTTTGGGAAGCGGTTTTTGCCGTAAAGAGATATCACCACGCTATGGGTTTTCCACCCCGACTCTGGCAACGTTCAGGGAATGTTTGCTGGGTACTGCCAGGGGCTCAACGAAACTGGAAAATCCGCGACCTGATTTTGAGCCTGAAATGGCTAAAGAGGAATGCCCGGGGCTGCTGCTGGAAGGGGCCAGGCGGTGGCAGGAAGACTCGGAGGCTGTTTAATCGGAAGTGGTGCGGTGTTCGTGTTTTGGCCCCATTGGAGAGCTGCTCTCAGCGCCTCTCAAAGTAATGAGTGACCCTGCAGCCAGCGGTTTCAACTCTCACCACCAGGCCCCGGCCAGAGCAAGGAAAAATCCTGACCCAAAAGGAGGCTCTGATCAAGGGGGGGGGCAAGACTTGGAAAAGATGATGCCCGCTTCCCTCCCCCTCCCCCTCCCTGGAGCTGTCATCTCCCAGGAGGTATCTGGAACAAGACCTTTCTGCAAATCAGTCGAAAAGGATGCTGGGCTGTGTTGTGACAAGCTGATCAATATGGACCAAAAAAATCAGGACCTGAAGGGAAGAAACGGACATAAGGTGAAGATGACTGGGGTTCACCAGCGGCAAAAAGGGATAGGACTGGTCCACTAAGACCCCCAGCGAAGTTCAACCCACTGCGGTTTTGAATGGCTTGTGAGCTCAGAAGGATTTTACATTGTTAAAAGGTTGGGAGAGAATCAGATGAGGAATCTGACATGTTCAGAGTGCATACAAGTCAAATTCCAGCGTTTATTTAAAAAAAAAAAGTGTTACTGAAACACAGCCCCACTCATTCATATGTATAGCACTGCTTTCATGGGACAGTGACAGAGTGGACAGAAAGACCCCCAAAGCTTAGAGTATCTGCCACCTGGCGCCTTAGAGGAGATGTTTGCTGACCCCTGTTCTAGAACATTACTGAAGAGGGTGGCTGGCAACCCCAGTTCATGGCTTTTATAGTATGTTGTATAATTTGAATCAGAAATAGTCCCAGGAGGATTTGCCTTCATGGCGCAGCAGAAATGAATCCGACTAGGAACCGTGAGGTTGTGGGTTCAATCCCTGGCCTCGATCAGTGGGTTACAGATCTGGCATTGCCGCGAACTGTGGTGTAGGTTGCAGATGCAGCTCGGATCTGATGTTGCTGTGGCGGTGATATAGGCCAGCAGCTGTAGCTCTGATTGGACCCCTAGCCTGGGAACCTCTATATGCTGGGGGTGTGGGCCTAAAAAATGCAAAAAAAAAAAAAAAAAAAAAAGGAAAAGAAAGAGTACCAGAGTGCAGTGTGCCATCTTTCTGGAGTAGTGTTGGGAGCATCTGAGAATTAATAGGGAAGAATAAACCTGACTCCTTACTGGATCTGTTCTTTGTTTTTTACTGTAACATTTGAATTCCATTGCATTTGCTACAAGTTAAGATTGTGGCCTAGAGCCTGAAATATACGGGAGAGCCCTAGCTCAAGGCTATGACTATTAAGGGCAGAACAGTTTTCCATTCATACAGAGATAAAAAGTTGCAGAACAGAGAGCAACATTTGCCTCTGTGGAGGTTTACAAGACCTACCTGGAGAACTGCAAGAACAAAGGATTCCCACACCACGAAGTTTGCAGTAAGGAACCATAACCCCTCCTTCACCTGGCCTTTAAAAATACTTTACTGAAACCATTCTGGGAATTTAGGGTTCTGGGGGGCATAAGCCACCCATTCTCCTTGCATGGCCCTGCAAAAACCCTTCTCTGCTCCCAACTCTGATGTTTCATTATTACTTGGCCTCACAGTGCATCAGGTACAGGAACTTGCTTTTGGTAACAAGAGGAGCACCCGGTCTCTGAGTAACAGTGTCTGCAATAGGCAGGACCAAGGAAGTGCACCCTTTTCTGAATTCCTATTGGTTTACCTCTCTCTACATCTACCTGGGGGGTAAACCTGGAAGAGAGCCTAGAGGGGTTAGACAGAATTTAATGACTAAGACCACTGGGTGCATGTGTTGAAATTAGTGTAACAGAGACATTTAACTCTTACTTGGACTTTCTGTCTGTTATGGGCTGGATGGTGTCTTCCTTGTCCCTGAATTCATATACTGAAGTCCTAACCCCAGTACCTCAGAATCTGACCTTATTAGGAGACGGGGCCTTTACAGAGGTAATTAAGTTACAATGATGTCATTGGGGTGGGTCCTAGTCCACTAAGTGGGTGTCCTTCTAAGAAGACACAGAGAGAAAGACAGCATTGGCAGGCTAAGGAGAGATGCCTGGTACAGATTCTCCCTCACAGCTTGAGAAGGAACCAGCCTTGCCCACACCTTGGTCTTGGATTTCTGAGCTCTTGAGATGTCAGGAAATAAGTTTGGGTTGTTTCAAGCTCCCCATCCGTGGTACTTCGCTGCCCCAGCCCTAGCACACTAACACAGCACTTTATTCAATGTTACATTGAAGCTGTCCTTTTAATATGCAAACATTTCTTCATGAATCCTTTCACATTTCTTGTCTAATTATTCACAGCTTTTTGTATAAGTGATGATACATATTTGAAGTGAAGGAAGGGCAGGGGGACTTTCAAAAGTCATCCTGGCTGGTCGCTGGAATATTTTGAGTAATTTACAATAGACACTGTGAAAGTTGGGCAGCTGTTTTGCTTTAGACATTAGTTTCTTCCATAGGGAGTGGAAAATTACTCCAAGAAGTGATTCTAAAAAGCTGATTCTTGGTCTTTGTGCCAAGTTTTCTAAAAGAAGTTACAAAAAAGATTGTCTTTATCTGAGGGAATTTTCTGAACTGCCGCCTCCTCACTGGCTCGATTCTGCCCATTTTTGTCTCCACCCCCCACCTCATCTTATTATTTGTTAAACAAATAATATACACACCCAGGGTTGGATTTATGATTTTTATGCGGATTGTTAAAAATAGCGCAACTGTGGGCAGAGGAATGACCACAGGAAGTGATTCACTTCCTCTGGTCAGTTTCTCTGACACCTACAAAGACCAGAGAACTAGAAATAATGGAGGAATTCATGTTGGAGAGTCATGGCTCCATATTTTGATTCCTATTTCTGCCAGTGACTAACTCAATGTAGGATGCGTTTCTGCTTGCCACCAAGACTATATGTCTTTGAAGTCTGGGATCATGCCTAATGTCCACTCCATGAGCCTGATTCTTCACACATGTAGGTGTATGGCCCAGCTGATAAAAGGAGTCTTTACCGTAGTAACAGCAGAGACACTTTCCCTTCTGCTTTTGAGGAGATAATGGGGCTGGTGTTGGTGGTATATGTTCCTATCCGTAGTCCTTGGTCTACCTCAATCCGGTTTCAGTAGACCCTTTGCAATGGTCCAAATCACTTCACCTGGTGTGGTCTTAGACCACGTTTGCTTTTCAGACGATGGTATACCCAAACGGGTATAAGTTTGACCATCTTGGGTCTCATCTGGTGTTTACAGATTGTGTTTTCTCCAACCTGGTCTTGTGGGTGTGTGTCAATTCTGGAGGGTCGTTGACACCCTTCATTCTGTTTGATATCTGGTCAATGGAAAAGGGTTCAAAGCCCCCCCACAGGCTGACAGTGAACCTTCCTTGGGGGCCACGCAGCCTGAGAAATGGGGAAATGTGCTTTTACCCAGGGTGTTAAAAGTAGATGAGTGGGATTTCTGGTCGTGACTCAGCAGTAATGAATCCAGCTAGTATCCATGAAGACACAGGTTTCATCCCTGGCCTTGCTCAGTGGGTTAAGCATCTGGCATTGCCATGAGCTGTGGTATAGGTCACAGATGCAGCTCGGGCCTGGCATTGCTGTGGCTGTGATGTAGGCTGGTGGCTGCAGCTCTGATTTGACCCCTAGTGTGGGAATTTCCATATGCTGTGGGTGTGGCCCTAAAGAGACAAAAGAAAAAAAGTAGGTGAGCTGCAGATGGAAAGGGTAGGTCTGGGTTCTTGGGACCCTTGGTTTCTCCTTTCTTACTCTCAGTAAAGGGTGTCACACATTATTGTTCTAATAGTTAAGTCTTTAGTGAAGAGCAGTTTTTTTTTGAAAGATGTAAATATAGATTTTTTTTAAAAATCACCTGATGAAGATTTTAGAACAAAGTGGACTAAAAACAAAGAAACAAATGAAATGAGCAATCATATCACAACAGGTATAAAAAAAAATCCATCAAGGATTTTTCCCATGAGGAAAAAGAATTAAGTCACTAAGATGGTATACCAGCCAGAATGGACATCATCAGAAAGTCTACAAATAGCAAAGCCTGGAGAGGGTGTGGAGAAAAGGGAACCCTCCTACACTGTTGGTGGGAATGTAAATTGGTACAACCACTATGGAAAACAGTATGGAGGTTCCTGAACAAACTAGAAATAGAACTACCATAAAATCCAGCAACCCCACTCCTGGGCATATATCCAGAGAAAAATTTAATTCAAAAACATACATGCACCCCAATGTTCACTGCAGCACTATTCACAATAGCCAAGACTTGAAAGCAACTTAAACGTCCATTGACAGATGACTAAATTAAGAAGATGGGGTATATATACACAGTGGAATATTACTCAGCCATAAAAGGATGAAATAATACCATTGCAGCAACATGGATGGACCTGGAAACTATCATAGTTAGTCAGACAGTGAAAGACAAACATCATATGATATCACCTACATGTGGAGTCTAAATCTAAAAAAGGGACACAAATGAGCTTATTTGCAAAACAGGAACAGACTCACGGACTTTGGAAAACTTATGGTTACCAAAGGGACAGATGTGGGGGGTGGTGAACAGGGGGTTTGGGTTGGCATATGCACATTGTGGTGCATGAAATGACTGGCCTGCAGAGACCTGCTGTCCAGCAGAGAACTCTACCTGGTATTCTGTGATCATCAGTGTGGGAAAAGAATATGAACGAGAACGGATATGAGTATATGTATGACTGAGTCACCTTGTTGTACAGCAGAAACGATCACAGCCTTGTAAATCAACAGTAGGTCAATAAAACTTTACAAAGAGTTGAAAAATCAAAAGAATTATTTTAAACCCAATGTACAAAACCCAGTGCTTTCATTCCACATTCTGGTTAGTAAAGCGCTTGGGAAGCGAGATAAAATGGAAAAAAGGGAGAGAGATAAGGGGTGTGAGAGATACAGCGTGGAGGAAGTGGGGGACAGGACACACGTACAGACAGGCTGGATGACTGGTAAAGACAAGAGCCGCAGGATGCACAGGTTAAGTCAAGAGAGGCTTAGTGTGGAGAAGCAGGGCAGAGCTAAAAGCCCAGGGATGCTCTAATTGTGGGCTTGTCCCCCACCCTGCATGCCTTCCCTTGCTCCGTTATATATGTATGCCTGCCATTCCAAGGGCAGATTCGACAGTCACGCATCACTTGGAGGTCTTCTTCCTTCCTTCTTTTTTCTTTCTTTCTCTTTCTTTTTCTTTCTTTCTTTCTTTCTTTCTTTCTTTCTTTCTTTCTTTCTTTCTTTCTTTCTTTCTTTCTTTCCTTCCTTCCTTCCTTCCTTCCTTCCTTCCTTCCTTCCTTCCTTCCTTCCTTCCTTCTTTCTTTCTTTCTTTCTTTCCTTCCTTCCTTCCTTCCTTCCTTTCTTTCTTTCATCTGCACCCACGGCATGCAGAAGTTCCTGGGCTAGGGATCAAACCCGTGTCATAGCAATGACCAGTGCCACAGCAGTGGCCACACTGGACCCTTAACCCCCCAGGCCACCAGGAAACTCCTGGAAGTTTTCCATTGCTCTCAATCTACAGGCAAGCCAAAGTGGCCTTGGAAATGGGTGGTTTCAGCCCGTGTGGAAAAGGATGCCCTCCAGCGGGTCAGAGCAACCCCACCCCCGTCAATGTTTGGAAGAAGAGGGACAGAGGGCCCTTCAGCATGCAGTGTGAACTGGAGCTGGGCACTTGCCACCTGCTTCCTCACAGACTGAATCATGGTCCACTGCAGCTGCCGACCCTCAACACGTCCTGAAAGGAGCTCAGGGTGGAGTGAGGCCCTCTGTGCTCTGGGAAAACTGGCAGAACAGATCTCTGGATACTTAGACGTTTTCAAGAGAAAATATTATGAGCCTTTTTTTTTTTTTTTTTTTTTTTTTTGGTCTTTTTAGGGCCACACCCACAGGATATGGAGTTTCCCAGGCTAGGGGTGGAATCGAAGCTGTAGCCGCTGGCCTATGCCACAGCCACAGCAACGCCACAGCTCGCAGCAACACCGGCTCCTTAAGCCATGGAGCGAGGCCAGGGGCTGTGTTCTCGCAGGCAGGACATCAGCTCAGCCAGTGAGCCCTCTGACCCCCCCGCTTTTGTGATGTTTTTTCCTCTTTTCTGTGTGAGCCCAAGTGGTCCCGTCTCTGACGCTCTTGGGTGTAAAAACCCACTTGAGGGAAAGGTCTGAATGTCGGCTCACTTTCCCTGTGTCTTCCTGTAAGTGACAAGCGTGGAAACCCCAATTCTGGCCCTTGGACAGCGCAGAGTAGGATGGAACACGGGGTGTGAATTTTCCACCATGATCCCAAAGGCTGCTCTCGAGGAAGGCTTATGGCTATCAGGGCGTTTTACTTCTTATCACTTCTGATTTTCAGAAACCCTAAGAGGAAGGTATTAGTATCTCCATTTCATAGAAAAGGAGAATAAAGCCCAGAGAGGTTAAGGAACTTGTCCCAGGCTCCACAGCATCATGGTAGAGGCAGGATTCTCTTTGGGGTCCTCCCACTCTCACCGTACCCATCACACTGCACCTTGCCAACCTGGGGAAAGAGGCACGGGACTCTGAAGTCACATCATGTGGCCTTAAGGCAGCTGCCTGGCCAGAGCCAAGCCTCCCAGCGGTCTCTTAGAAAGTGGAGCTGCCCACCAGGGTGGAAGGCTGGGAGGCCTTGGGTTCTCCTGGAGACTCCAAGGGGCCGTGACCTCCAAAACCATCACAAACCTCAACCCACTTCCCTGGCCCTCTGGACTACTGGACCTCTGGCCTCAGAAAGGAAGTATTTCCTCATTGGTGTCTTAAACACTGGGAGTCTACATCTGGCATCTGAGCCGGAGTTTGGGGACCACCTATGCCACCCTGGTTGTCAAAATCCTCTGATAACCTGGTCTGTCCATTGCAAATCTTACTGCATCTTTCATTACAAACTCTTTCGAAATTTCTTTGAAGGTAAAGAGCATCCAAAAAAAATGGAGAGGTGTGCAGGAAAATCAAATAGAAATTCAGTTAAACAGAAATTCAGAAAAGAGCAAAATAATGACGACGGATGGAAAACAGGCTCTTGGGACCAGGGATTCCGGTCATCGTTCATTTCCAGAGGAAAAGGGGGTGGCCGTCATTCTGACCCCTCAATGGCGATTTCTAACTCCATGGAAAAACAGGCTCAGAGGCTTCTTTAGGGCACCTGCGGCCCCGATGTGGTCACCACAGGCCGGTCCAGGCTCCTGGCCCTCTTCAGAGTCCTTTGGTATTGGCTCCTCATTTCGTTATTGGAATTGCTTTGTGAGGAAGGGCGAGGATGCTTATGGCTCTGCCACTCCTTAGCTCCACCAGACAGTGGCTGAATCTCCAGAACTTTCTTTGCCTCTGCATCCTCACCGGTAACATGAAGATATTAATTGTTTCTATTTGTTAGCATGGTGGCGATTAACTGCCCACATCCAGGCAAACGTTCAGAGCGGCGCTGCTCGCATGGCACATGCGATGCAAATATTGGCTGTCTCTGTTGTTGAGATCCGAAACAGAGGACTGGAAATTCGGAGGTTTTGCACGAGGCTTGGACTAGACTGAATTTTTTAAATTAAGCAGTTTGCTGTTTATTAGTGGGGCATGATGTGTATGGACAAAAAGGAAGTGTGTACAGCTGGATGAATTTTGGCCAGGGCGTCACCTGGGTGGGGACTACTCCAGGACTGCCTGGCACACAGTCAACCATCCTTACTGAAGGGCACACAGACTCTACGGTTAGAAGGGGCTCCTCCTCTTTGGTGTTTTGCCCCTGGGTCCTGGTGGGATGGCAGTCGGCCTTGAGTTGGAGTCAAGGAAGTGGTTCTCGACCTGCCCTCCTCTCTTCCTCCAGACTCATTCACTCGACCAGCACTACAGCTGCAACCTCCCCTCCCTCCATGCCACCCCTGGTACCCTACGGTCCCTGCCCCTGTAGGGAGCCTTCCCCCAAAGGACCCAGCCCCAAGGCTCATAGCACCTAGTGTGCTGATCACTGCCCATGATGCTCCGCCCTCCCTGGATCCTGAATGTTCTCCAAACCTGCCACGGGAGATCTCTCCTCAAATATCTCCCTGCTACCCTCCCTCCATTCCTTTGGTTTCTGTGCAGCAGTGGCTTTATTCAAAACCTTCCCTCATCTCTGCCCCCCATGGCCTTGCTACCCCGTCACCTGCTGGCACGCGGGAGGGTGCTTACCTCAGCGTTCATCACCAGCTGGCACCTCTGCATTTATTTACACTTATTTCTGGCTTTGTGGTCTACCTCCCCCTCCATCCAACATCAATGCATGCTCTGCAAGAGCCAAGACTTGTCTTCCCCATTGCTGGTTACCAATGGGGGAAGGATGGTGGAAAGATTTGTAGGAATTTGGGATTAATAGGTAAACACTATTGTATATAAAATAGATAAACAACAAGGACCTACTGCACAGCACAGGGAACTGTACTCAATACCTTGTAATAGCCTATGATGAAAAGGTGTCTAAAAGTATCTGAAAAAGAGCATTTATATATATGTATATATATATTTACAACTGAATCAGTTGTAAATCAAAGATACTTCAATTAAAAATAGGCTGCCCAGGGAGTTCCCTTTGTGGTGCAAGAGAAAGGAATCTGACTAGTATCCATGAGGATGTGTGTTTGACCCCCGGCCTCGCTTGGGGTAAAGGATCTGGTGTTGCTGTGAGCCGCGGTATAGGTCACAGACGGCAGCTCAGATGCTGCATTGCGGTGGTTGTGGCATAGGCTGCAGCTGCAGCTCCCATTCAAGACCTAGTCTGGGAACCTCCATATGCTGTGGGTGCAGCTCCAATAAGACCAAAAAAAAAAAAAAAAAAAAAAAGGCTATTCATGCCTGAGGCTGGAAATGAGGGTGTTCTCTTGGGCCCCCAGGGCAGAGGAGGAGGCTGTGGGCCATGACTCTCTGCTGCCCCCTCCTGGTGGGGGGTACAGGGGTGGGGGCAACTACTGTTCAGATTATTTTTAGAAGCTCTTTCCTAAGACTTGGATTAGTAACCTGATGTTGGTGAACTTGGGTGAGAAAAAAAATCACCCCCATTTTCACTACTGCATCACTGAGATTTGGCACGAGGTAAGAGTTCTCTGTGATTACTAGCAGTACTCGTGTTTTGTCACCAATACCATTCACACGTATTTTCCATGGCACATTTCAGTCTCTGCAGACATCTGGTTTTTGCTCACCATGACACTGATATTATAACCATCAGAGGCACCAATAGATCATTTTATTAATGAGTTAATGGAGTTCCCTGGTGGCCTAGAGGGTTAAGGAGCCTGCATTGTCACTGCTATGACTTGGGTTGCTGCTATGGCTTGGGTTCAATCCCTGTCCTGGGATCTTCTGCACGCTGCAGGCGCCACCAAAAATATATTTAACCAGTTAATAAAAAAGCATGTAGATCACAAGTTTATTTTTGTAGTACTTTGATATCCGATGTCAATATCATTGATTTGCTTTGATATCCCATGTATTCTATTTTATGAATTAAGAACTCTTTCCTGAGAAGCCATCCACAGGTGCCACCAGGGAGCTGAGGGGACCCATGGCACATGAAGGAAGGGGTCCTTGTCTATGGGGTTGAGAGTCCCATTGAGGAAGAAGATGGAACCTTGGTTGTGGGGTGGGGAAGGCCTCCCGCACACCAGGAGCCCCAGCCTCTCGCACTCAACCTCCTCCGGGACTTGGGCCAAGGGTGATCACGACCTCAGCAGGAGGAAGCCAAGCCCTCCCTCTATACGGGCCTTTCTGTCAGCGTTCCCACCCCCTCCCTTCAATTCTCTTCCTCTTCTAGTCCCAACTCTTTCCACTAAACACCATGAAGCCCCCACACCCTTCCAAGATTTGCTGCTGGCCCAGAGCGAGACACATTGGCCCTTCCCTTCCCTGGTGGTCAAGGTGAGGACACCGGCGCAAAAATGGTTACAAAGCCAGCTTCCCCTCCTGGGCATTTACATCTCTGATCTAGACAGAGCCTTCTATCTTGGATAAACCCTAAATTCAAAAAGACGGATGGTCAAATTTTCCTAGCAGGTTCAAACCGAGCTTTGAACTGTAGGGTGGAATGAGTTTCTATGACCAAAGCAAAGATTTGCAGGAAGGATGCTGGTTGGCAGGGAAAAAAAATGTAGGGCTAGTAAAGAGAAGTTGTATCTGTCAGCAGTTCATACATCTTATTATTCTTATGAAATCCTTTCTTCTGTTGAGCTTCCTTAGTGAAGGCTAGAGAATATAAAGGAGATGATGGGAATTACCTTCTTTTGGTCTCAGTCATAAAGGCCACCGTGAGAATTTGAGCAAGTCATGAACACATATTTCATGTCTCATTTTATAAGCCAGGTCATTGTATTCAAAATGATACACGCACCTGTATATTCCATAGCATCACTACTCACAATAGCCAAACCACGGAAGCGATCTAGATGTGCTTCAACAGATGAATGGATTAAGATGTGGTGCATACACACAATGGAATACTACGCGGCCATAAAAAAGAACAAAATAATGCCACTGGCAGCAACCTGGATGCAACTAGAGATTCTCACACTATGTGAAGTAAGTCAGAAAGAGAACGAAAGATAACATATGAGATCACTGAAACGTGGAATCTAAAATACAACACAGATGAACCTATCTACAAAACAGAAATAGACTCAGACAAAGAGAACAGACTTGTGGTTGCCAAGGGGGAGGGGAGAGGGAGTGGGATGAATTGGGAGTTTGGGGTTAGTAGATGCAAACGATCACATTTAGAATGGACTGACAATAAGATCCTACTGCATAGCACAGGGAACTATATCCAATCTCTTGGGATAGAACATGATGGAAGATAACATAAGAAAGAGAATGTATATATATATATGTGTGTGTGTGTGTGTGTGTACACATATATATTCATGACTAAGTCACTTTGCTATATAGCAGAAATTGGCACCACATTGTAAATAAACTACACTTTAATTTTAAAAATGCTTAAAAAATAAACCAAGTCATTTTTTTCTCTTTTTCTCTGTTTCTGCCTTTGTTACTCTGTCTCTGTCACTGTCCCTCTGTCTGTGTCTCTGTCTCCCTTTCTCTCTCTCACACGTTAAGGAGAGGATATAAATTTCTCCTCCCCTTTCATTTCTCAGCATGAAGAGTCTCCACAGCATCAAAGCCGGCACACGGCACCCTCTGCAGATTCAGTTCTTGGCTAACGCCTCATCTCCTTCCTTAGGCTCCAGGAATATTATGTGACCAAGTGTTAATATCTGAAAAATGCTTTGAAGTCTTGGGAAAAGACACTGTCTTAAAAGATTCTTAAAAAGAAAAAAAAAAAAATCATTATCCTGCCTAAAATGTAGAACCAGGCCTAGCAAGCAGGCTGTGATTGCGTGAGCAAGCCAAGCGAATGATTTAGACTTTATCATTGTAACAACAAATCCACTCCAACTATCAATTAGATCCTAAAACAAAAAGGGGGGGGGCTTGGGGTCTTCTTCCTCTTGAGCAAGTCTCCACAACAGAAATGTGTCTAATTACATCACACACATAACCTACCTTAACATTTAAATGTTCTTCCTACAAGGTGACCATTTGCCAAATTTAGAACATACTCAACATTTTTTTTTAAATTTTTTCGAGGGCTCAGAGGGATCCAGACGTCCTCCCCCCACCCCACGACCAAAAAAAAAGCCACATTGCACAATGCAGAGAGTAAGACATATCCCAAGTCCAGAATATAGGGCTGCCTCAGTCGCCACAGTCCAAAAGCCCCATCTGAGCATCTATTTTTCCAAGCAGTTGAGAGAAATGATGTGTACATTTTTCATGTGTAATTAGGCAGTGTAAGGCGATCCTGCTGCCGACCGGCTGCCGCTGCCCTCGCCCGCCCGGTGAATGGTTTCCAGATTTCACCCCCATCTCCGCTGTCTAGACTCTACGTTGCTACTTTTTTTCCTCCTCGCTTAAAACAGGCTCCAATATAAAATGCCAAAAACAGAAGTTTGGTCCCTCTTTCTCATAAAGATGTGGGACAGAGCTCGCTCTGCCAGACGAGCCGGGGCCCCAGACTTTCATAAGACACGTGTCGTCTGAAGCTGGCATTAAAGATTGTCCAGGCGTTTCAGCGGGTCATGCAATCCCCCCTCCCCCCCCCTTTTTTTCAAATATGGTTTTCATTAAGAACTCGAGTATTTCTAGAGAGGTGTGGTTCAGTTTGGAGGCGGGGGAGGACTGGGGGGGGGAGGCGGGGGAGGACTGGGGAGGGAGCGAGGCAGGACGGTGGCCGCCACTTGAGTTTTCAAACAACGCTGTTATTGATGCTGCTGCTGAAAATGTGCATTGTCTTATAAAATGGCTTTTGGGAAGTGAAAAAAAATTAAGTCATTCTATTACAGGGGCATGTATTGTTGAGTGTGCTGATAATTCAGGTAAAAATAGAGTCACTGCATAGAAGAAAATGGAGAAATTCTTATGACACTAATGCCTTAATATTAACTGTAAGAATTTTTATAGATCCCTTTCTTGGGAAGGTCAAGCGTCATTTCTTTTTCTTAGACATAAAAAAAAAAAATGATCACAAGTGACTTTATTTAAGAAGATAAGATGCTAAAGAGATGAGACAGGACGTCGTAGGACGTGATTTGACCAGCAAGGGCTGGGGTAGGTTCATTGTTTTGGTTGTTTAAAGCTGCCTCATTTAATCTCATCCCAAACTTCTGCAGTTTCCATGAGAGGACGCTCACATACTTCTGTTTAACAAGTTATCCCAAATGCGATTAACAAAGATAATAATACCAGAGTCATTTTTAAAGAAAAGGATAAAATAGTGCTGTTTATTGAGTATGAAAAATAATATTTTCTGAGAAAGTTGAAGATGAGCTTCAGTTTTCATTGAAACAAAGCAAAACAGGAGTCATGAACACACAATATGCAAATAAGCTCCAGAAGTTCCCGTCATGGCTCAGTGGTTAACGAATCCAACTAGGAACCATGAGGTTGCGGTTTCGATCCCTGGCCTCCATCAGTGGGTTAAGGATCTGGCGTTGCCGTGAGCTGTGGTGTAGGTCAGCTCTGATCCCAAGTTGCTGTGGCTCTGGTGTAGGCCGGCAGCTACAGCCGTGATTAGACCCCTAGCCTGGGAACCTCCATATGCCACAGGTGTGGCCCTAGAAAAGACAAAAAGACAAAAAATTAAAATAAAATAAGCTCCAAATAAGTAAATGATAAGAAAATTCAAATATTCCTGTATATTGTCTTTTTCTGTCTCCTTCTCGAGTCTATATTAAAATATACTCTGCCAAGTAGTACCCATGTGCCTGTTAACTAAAGCTTTAAAACCCGAGAACCTAGTCGTAGTTTGTATAAGCTCTTTAGGGGCTATGGCTAGCCTTTTACTAAGAATATGCAAAATCATCTTTATATTATAGAACTGGGATAGAATTCTTAATTTTTCAGAACCAAGTCATCACCCACAACTTTTCTTCATCTGCTTTATCCATTGGTACAGTGTGACCTACAGAAAATCATTTTAATTGTTCCAAAGACAATGCAACAACAACTGAGCTGAAGCAAATGACCCAATAATACTTGGGTATGAAATTCCTACATTTGACTAATGTTCCAGAAAATTTGAGAGCTAGAAAAGGAAGGAGAACTGACTCTTGATTTTGAAAAATCCTCAACCTCAGTGAACTGACCAGGAGTCCTTACAGCAGAGAAATGATTCATGTAAAGAGGTAATGAAATGCTGACTGTAGGAAGCAGAAAGAGACAAGCATGAGAGAAGGGGGTTTCTGACACCTTAAATAAGAGATTTTGTGGGCCCAGGTGGTCTGGGAAGACCCCACAGCATAATTTCACTTTCGACTTTATGACCAATTTTCTTAATAGCATCAGTCAGACCCCAGCGCTAAATGTCTCCTTGAAAACCTCACAAACTCTTCAGGAAGCCTTGCTAGCCTTTTCCGGAAGATATGCAAAGTCATGCTTATGTTATAGAACTTGGGTTGAATTACTAACTCTTGAATCAATAAACACAATAAAAATCCACATATGTGCCAAACACATTGTGTCAAGTACCTTTTATTCTTTTCCTCCTGATTTCAATGTGCATGTTTGGATTTTATCTGATTAGGATAATCACATGCCTGTAAAGCAGGGTTTAACTTAATCTCTGCCATTTGTATTCCAAGATTTATCTGCTTTCAATCCTGCTCATTCACCAAACTGGTTTTATTTGTAATGTTGGGGTCAGTGTTGGTGTCAAGTCCTCTGCCTTGCTGAGATTTTACTGGGACATCTAGGGACAGCTTCCTCGGTGGATACAGTTTGCGTGGACAGAATATTAAATGGCTCTGCTGGACGAATGAGATCTTCCTAATCCGTATCGCATCTGGGTTCACCAGAATGAATCTCGGGCACCAAGGCGATTTCTCTCCCTTGTCCCAGCCCTCTGTAAGGGCGTGTTGGCACTACCTTCTGGCCCCATGAGCACACACTAGGTGCTCCATATATGTGTTCTGAATGCATGTATGGATGCGTGCTTCTCTGGGAGGTGCCAGACGCACTTTCAGGAAAATGAAGAAATCCCGGTAGGAGCCACCTGCAGGAAGCCCCCCCTTGGTTTCCCACGTCAGAAAAGATTTCGGCTGCAGCTACGCTTGGTACTAGTACTCTGCTCTACGTCTAGAGCCCTGGTCTTGCATATCGCCTTGGAAGATTCTTGTGTGGGGGCCTTAACGTCCTTCTGAGGAATTAAGCTTGGGGAAACTGGGGCCCCGTGGGTCCACATCTTTGGGTGTCTCATTGCACCAGGCTTGGGAAAGCATAGTGTGGGTGCTGAATAAGAACCTCTCACACTCTCCTTTACATCTGCCCAGAGCATCACGAGTGGATGAGAAGCGAGTCTTCATGTTCGGGGTTGCTTTATGCAGTGGTGCTCATGGTCCCGGGAGAACGGCGATTTCTCTGCCGTCGATTTATTTTTCTTCGGAAAATGTCTAAATGCTCTCCCCACCTCAGTCCTTACCTGTCAAGTGACCACCACAGATTCTGTTGGAAGTGAGGACATCTTGGCCAAACTGAGGACGAGGAACCAGCTCCTGGCTAAGACTCAGATACATCCATGTACTATGAGGAGAAACAAAACCCCAGGAAAATCCAATGATGATTTAACTGCAATAGAAGTTCAAGTTCTCTCCACAGCAAGACCCGAGGCCCAGGTTGCCAACCGGGCGGGCACGGAACCCTCCGCAGAGCCAGTCACAGGAACACTTCTGCCAAAACAGGAACAAGAGCCTATGGTGTAAAACATGCCATCTGCACGGGCTCAAATTCTGCACGTTGATGCATAAATTTTTATTTTTTTCTGTTCACATCGGAGAACACAGGGTTGGAGTTGTTTTCAGAGGACTTAAGTAGCTCTCGTTTAAATTATTCAGAAGTTGTATTTGGCTGAATGTTGAGTTTCATTCCTTCTTAAACTGGGATCATTTCCAAGGATTGTTTAAAAAAAAAGTCTCAGAGATTTTAGTAGTGAAAGAATGTAACGACTTTGGTGACAGACCCCATAGAAACAGCTCGACAGACGTGGTCTGGTCTGGGGCGCTGTGGCCCGTGGAGGGCCATGGGGACTCTGCTGGAACTCGTGAAAGGGGCTCAGTCCTAGGAGCAGCCACAGAGGTGCTGGGAAATGGCAGGAGAGAGGCGAAGCCGCCACGGCTTACACGGGGTGGGGGGTATCGTAAAAAGCATGTCACTTTAATCTCAATCGCCAAGAGGCTGCCTATTCATTAGCAATTTGGCTCTCATTGGCCGGCCCAGAAACAATCCGCACAAGGAAAACCACTCTTTAGAACTGGACGCCTTGGAGACAAAGTTCGTGTTTTCTTTTCTTTGTGACTGGGCTGTGAGGCTTTGGGTTGTGGGGCTGTCTTTCCACGAGGATGACTTGGAATCACCTGTTGAAACTCTTTCACAATTAAGAGAATTCTGGATGTGACTGATCAATGAAATGAACATAAATTTGTCTGCCTCAGCTCAGACCCATTTGGAGGAGAGAGTGTTTATTTACTTACACATAAATATATACTCTGTCTACCTGCCTGTCTGTCTATCACTTGTCTATTATCTATCTGTCATCTATCACCTATCTATCTGTCTGTCTGTCTGTCTGTCTATCTATGTATCTGTCATGTATCATCTATTTATCATCTCTCTTCCTATCTACCTATCCAGCTACCTAAGAACAACTCACACAAACTACATTATGCTTCGTTCTTAGCTCCAACGTATTTTAATCCAAGCCAAAGCAGATCTAATTTAATTCCTTTCATCCCAACTTAGAAAACATTTATTCAATATCTCCTGTGTGCCAGGCTCTGAGAATACTAAGATAAATAGGACAAAACCAACCATCAGGCACTGCACAGGCTGGCAGGAGGCAGAGACAGGTGTCATTGGCGTCCTGGGCTGAGCTCCCTAGTGGAAGAGTGGATGAAGCAGAATGGACACTGAGCAGCCTAGCCTACCTGCGAGGAGTGGTGTGGGAAATAGGCACCCCTGCCCCAGGCGATGCTCCCTCCCAAGTTCTCCCTGACATCGGCAGACAGATGTGCAGCTGTGTTATCACTACCCGGGTGGGGGGGGGTCTGTGCTGCCCTGGGAGTTGTGCTCTACTGGGTGGAGCTTGGTTCCTCTGACACCATCGGCTATGCCATCCGGGTCACCCATGGGTGACGCAGGTGACACTATGTATATTTCACTCTGACCTCCCCGGACTTCTTTCTGTGTGGGCAGAGGGCTGTTTCATTGGCTTCTGTGACGGTGGGTAGAAGGGGGAGGTTCTCCTGGATAGCAGGGAGCATTGAGCATTTTTAGACAGTGACAAACTTCTGCTTCTTGGCCACCAGCTGCCTTCCCCATCAGCTAGCAAGAGGGCGAGTCCCCAGATCTCTCAAGGTCTGATTCTCCACAGAGGTGGCCTTTAATGTCATCCTGGGTTCTAAAACCTGGTGCCAGCTGTACCACCTGGGCCTCAGTCCACTCCTGGCCCCAGTCCATAGGTCCAGAATGCCTGACACAGGCAGGATGAGGGTCAGGGCGTATGTGGACAACAAATGGCCCCTTGCGGTGGTGTTTTGTGTGGTAGAGTTTGGGTTCAGACAGTTTTTTCTGGACAGTGATCCCAGCAAGCAAGAGTGAGGAGTGGGGAAGAGGGGCGAGGGGAGCAACGGGATGAAAAGAACGTGTTTGGGGCTGGTCACACCAGGGGCAGAGGGAGCCCCATCCTCTGGGACCCGTTCAAGGAGCCATGCAGGAGATGCTTCAGAGCTGTGTCCCTGTGTCTCTGTGGACGGGGACATTAGCCCACCCCCTCGTGGCTGAGAGTTGGACCTTTGAATCCCTGGTACTCCTGGGCTGCCTTCTTCACACAAGGGCTGAGCGAGCTCTGGGCGGGCCCAGAGAAGGCTTCTCCAAGCAGCCAGAGATGCTCAGGTGTAGACACGTGAGGAAACGGTCCACCACACTGCGGAAGAGCTCGGAGGGGCTGGTGGGGTCCAGGCAGGGCACTGACCATGTTGATCACATTTAGCTTCTAGGAGGTGAGTTAAGTCACAACTAGTGCTTTTAGAATGTGACACTCGAGACCCACACATCAATAGACATTTGTAAGATGGATTATCTTTCCAACACGGCTTGATGCTACAAAAATGAAAGTGGGGAGTTCCCACTGTGGCTCAGCGGGTTACGAACCTGACTAGTATCCATGAGGATGAGGGTTCAATTCCTGGCCTCCCTCTGTGGATTACGGATCCTGAGTTGCATGAGCTGTGGTGTAGGTGGCAGACGCGGCTCAGATCTGGCATTGCTGTGGCTGTGGTATAGGCCAGCAGCTGTAGCTCGATTCGACCCCTAGCCTGGGAAATTCCATAGACCACAGGTGCTAGCATAAAAAGAAGAAAAAGAAGAGAAAGAAAGCGGTAGGTTGTGGATGGTTAAAAAGAAATGGGAGGAGTCTAGGTATATGAGATTCATGTAAAAAAGTGATGGGTGTTAAATAAGAAAGAAAACCTGGACCCAGGTTGTAGGGGACCCAAATACCTATGCTACGGAGTCGCAACTTTTTTTTTTTTTTTTTTTTTTTTTTTTAATGGCTGCACCTGCAGCATATGGATGTTCCCTCTGAGCTGCAGCTGCAACCTACACTGCATCGGCAACCCCAGATCCTTTAACCCATGCGATAGGCCAGGGATTGAGCTTGCACCTCCACGGTAACCTGAGCGGCTGCAATGGGATTCTTAACTTACTGCACCACAGTGGGAACTCCAGGGCATCACAAATCTTAAACCACACACAATTCACACGTTCAGGGAAAGGTGATTTCTTCCGTAACTCTGGGCATTCTCTTTTGCTTCACCCGATGCTTAGCAGAACAATATTTGCTTTATGAGCAGGTCTGGTTGAGAACTTTAAGTCTGGCCCAAGAAGTTAAACAGTTTCTCTAGGCAGGGCTAAGCCTCCCTTGCCTTCCCCAAATGATGTCCAGGTATGCGGTGTTGGGGTATTCTACGGCAGCATTTCTCAAACTCTCCATGGTTAAACATCAGTTTCATTTTATTTTATTTAAACATTTTCCAATATATTGTTATGGGTACTTGGTAAAATATGAGACAAATAAGTTACTAGGAAAATGAAATGAAAGACATATAAAATCCAAGCTTAAAATGTTCTTTTCTTTTCCTTTTTTTTTTTCTTTTTAGGGCCGCACCTGCAGCATATGGAGGTTCCCAGGCTAGAGGTCTAATCTGAGCTGTAGCCACCAGCCTACACCACAGCCACAGCCACATAGGCTCCGAGCCGAATCTGCGAACTACACCACAGCTCACAGCAACGCCAGATCCTTGAGTCACTGAGCGAGGCCAGGGATCGAACCCACAACCTCATGGTTCCTAATCGGATTCGTTTCCCCTGCGCCATGATGGGGACTCTTCAAATTTCTCTAATTAGATTGAGAAGACATGAAATTACTTGGTCCCATTGCTATAGAAGTTTTTATGCGTTTACTCTCAATTTCCGAGCTTATCATGATGGTCAGAGATTTCACAGACTGGTACCCACCCGGGGACTACACTTGGTGCTTGGAGTAGCACAGTCTTCCAGAAGGGATGGGGTTCTTGGACACACATCCTCAGACTTGGGGTGAAAGTCCTTTATCCTCCTGGTTGCAGGAAGCCTTGTGACCAGAGCCTGTGACTGTTCAGACCCATTTTTCAGACTCCTCCTCCTGGGCACCTCCAAGGCTTGGCCACACCTTCCGCCCAGCCCTCGAGCCCAGAGTTGGCTTCTAGTACAGACAGTGGCATTACCTCACCATTGCGGTCTCCGGATCTCAACTCAGAATCCACCATACAGTGGGACACATGAGCCTGCCCTCCCGCCGCTGTCACCCCAGAGCCTGGGGTGTGGGAGCTTCCAGGACCTTTGGTAGGGATTGGGGTGCAAGACCCCATCTCCCTTGCTGTTGGTCTTACTTCCCTGCATCTCTGTGCAGAAGCAGGAAAGGCAGTGGGGACTTTCTCACTCAGGACTCCTCTCTTTATCTCGTCACCAATCCAGGGACCCCTTAAGAGAGCTTTCCCCTGTACGGTGTGCTCTTCTCCTGAATCCACCATCCCCTTCTTGATGGCGAAGGGGACTCTGATCTCCGATGTTGCAGGAGGACTCCCTGGGGCGGGGGTGGGGGGGCACTCTGGGCCTGGGCGTTTCTGATTAGGGCTGAGGGTCTTCGAGAAAGGGGCTCTCCTCCTGTCCTGCTCCATAATCCTACTTGCAAGTCAGAATCTCTCACCTTTCCTTTTTTCTGCAACAAATCCTAACCTCCTTCCGGCTCCATGCAGGTAGGTGGACACAGGGCAAAGAGCTTGAGGAACAAGGTGTGTTCGTGATTTCTGAATTGTCACCTGGTGACACCTAGAAAGACATCTAGAACCTACTCAATGGCAAGACGTGCTCACAAAGGCTTCTGGAGCTGGCTGTGGTGTGATGAAGTGAGGGCTCTTGGGCAAGACAGTGGTTGGTATGGTGCTGGGGGAGGGGGGGTTGGGCAGGTAGGGGACCCCTATGGCCAGAGGCTATAAAACTTTGAGTGAGAGACCTAGGCCCTGAGAACAGACAAAATAGGGGTCCATGGGAGTAATGGTGGTGAGTCAGAATGGCCCATGGTGACCATTTAGCTATAGATCAAGTGACGGGCAGGTTCAAAGATCAACACTTATTGGGTATTTGTTATTGAGTCCCAATGTATGAATGATGTACAAGAAATTGGTGATGTCCCTGGGCTGGGAAGGTGCTGGATGGCAGGTGTTAAATTAGGCTCAGCTCTGGCAAAGAGGGGTCCAGAAGGAGACTTTGAATAAGGAAGGATGGCAGTCTGGCCACACAGAGAAAACTCCCAAGATCTGGCTCTGAGTCTTGACACCCTTTGGAGACCATTGAACTTGGAGCCTCTCTGGCCTTGTTACTAAGTTACTGGAGGGTGGCTGAAAGGCGCCCACATGATAACATGCCTGCGAGTGCTTTGCAAATGGTAGACCACAATGCAGATGGGAAGGACATTCTGGGAAAGGGGGGGAAATGAGGAAGACGTGCCAAGTGTCCTGGATTTTGTGATTGAGCAAAGAGTGACACCAAACCCAGAAAGAGGAGAGTCTGGCCAGGCAGCTGTTTTGGGGGAAGGAGTTCATCTTTAGAGTGTCTGTTCTAGAATTATTTTGTTACACAGAGATTCTGGATTCTTTCGCTATTCATTTAACGACTATAACGTCAATGGCTGTGATCATCCCCCTGGAAGTCCATGCCAACGACCTGGGGCATTTCAAACATCTATGTTGTGCCATAGAGCCTTCTCTGCCCCTTCCCCTGGGATTCTGATTCACTGAGTCTGAGATGGGGCCCAGAGAACGGCATTAGTTTTGAAGCTGCCAGGTGATTTCACTGTGGAGACAGGGCTCTGATCACTGCTGTAGAGACTTCAGGTCTTTACCCACATCAAGATGCAGAGGTAAGGGAACCACTGCCCAGAGGGTGCTGTTCTCCGTGCATGGATGTCGGGAAGGGAAGCAACGCATGGGTGCTCAGGGCTTATTGAAGAGCGGGGTAATTTCTAATAGGCGCTCTCGATTAATCAATCACAATGCCACATATTGGGGAGATAAAGATGAATAACCCAAGTTCTCCTCTGGGAGGTCCTGGGTTTAGCATCTTTGAGCTTACCCATATGCAAGAGCTTCAGTTAATAGATAAGAAAATTGAGGCTTCAATCAAGAGTCTGTGACTTGCCCGCAGTTATAAGGCTCCTGAGCACTGGATTCCTGAACTCGTGTGCTGCTCATCAATTGTCTGTACACTTTATCTGAAATAAGACTTTTCAGTCATTTAAACTATACCAGGTCCTCCTTCATCATAAAACACTAATTCACTATTCTAGGATACAAAAGAAAGTTATTAAGATACTGACTTCATTGGCATTGATGCACTGTTATGCCAATGCCTTATCAAGGCAAAAAAAAAAAAATTGTGGAGAAGAAACTGTCTCAATTTGCTAAGAATGCAACTAGTTTCACCCTCATGGATAATTACACTGACGAAAACGTACACGACAAAAATTGTTCGTTGATAGGATTAGTGTCATAGTACGTACTCGACGCTCACAAGCAAATTGCCTAAGCGTAATCGTCAGAAGAGCTGCTGCAAATCCCCTGATGTGCTCTATGTAATTCCATTTTAAAAATACAAAATGCAGTCTCCTGATCCCTTTTATATAACCTTTGTCACCAAAGCTCACTGACAGATGTACAATGTGTTTCATATCAACCCATTGTGTGCATTATACAAGTTGAGAGGAATTATGCATTATGCAATTTTGCGGAGCCGTTTGTGGTCACCACGTGTTATTAAGAACTGCTGCATATGCTGCAGACTTAAACGGCCTCTGACGTCGATTGAAAGAGTGCTTCAGAGGATAAGAGTGTTGCGTGAAATTAGTTGGTCTGGAAGGGGAAAGAACCCATAAAACTGACTTTTTAGCAGCTGACGATAAAAGATAATGGTAATGCTTTTGCAGTGGTGTTAAAGAGAAACTACATCTCTGACCTCTGTGTTCATTTACAATCAATGACCAGTCAGGGAATGAGATGGCCATGTTGGTGGGGAGAGGGGGGCTTGGGGAAGCTTCATGGAGGACCCCAACTCTAGAGTTGGAATCCCTATTCTTCTCCCTTCCCTGTCTTGGATTGCCCTGAGGGAAGATGGAGCTTGGATGGGAAAAGCCCCATCTGTCCCACCTCTTGGATGGAAAGGAGGTCCCGAATGATTGATTGAGTGGAGGCTTGGGGGGGGTGGCGTGGGCTCAGGAGGCCCTTCAGAAACACTGAAGATGTCTTTCACTGTTTGTCTAATTTCCCTTAGTATGATAATCTCCAGGTTCATCCATGTTCCATTATTTCATTCTTTTTAATGGCCAAGTAATATTCCATTGCATACATACCAGATTTTCTTTATACAAAGACAAACATCATAAGGTATCACTTATTTGTGGAAGCTAAAAAACAGATAAAAATGAACTTATTTGCAGAGCAGAAACTGATTCACAGATTTCTGAAGACCAACTTCTGGTTACCAAAGGAGACAGGTAGAGGGGAGGGATGGACTGGGGATTTGGGATTGGCATAGGCACCCTGAGGTGTAGGGAATGACTGGCCAGTGGGGACCTGCTGTTTAGCACAGGGAACTCTACCCAATATTTTGTAATAATCCATATGGGAAAAGAATCTGAAAAAGGATGGCTGTATACATGTATAACTGAATCACTTTGTTGTACAAAAGGAATTATCACATCAACTATACTGCAGTAAAACTTTAAAAAATGAAAAAAAAAAAGAGTTCTCATTGTGGCTCTGATGGTTGAGAACCCAACTAATATCCATAAGGATGTGCATTCAATCCCTGGCATTGCTCAGTGGGTTAAGGCTCCAGCGGAGCCGCAAGCTGCGTGTAGGTCACAGATGGTGACTCCGATCTATTGTTGCTGTGACTGTGATGCAGGCTGGCAAATCTGACCCCTAGCCTGGGAACTTTCATATGCCGCAGATGCTGTCCTCAAAAGAAGAAAAGAAATGACCAAAGAAACACTGACGATGCTCGTGGCTGGCGTGAACAAGAGGAAATGGCCAGTGGCCGAGGGACACACACCGTCTCTTCTCTCAAACCAGTGAGGTCCTCTGAGCTCATCAAAGACGTGCAATGTGTCAGTAAAGGGACCGTCCCTCCGGTACCTTGACTCTGACACTTCCTCCCGTGCGAGCGTTTACGGCGGAGGGACACACGGTTCTTTCCATACTGGACACATGCGCACGCACAACTGCTAAGCTATAAAGTGACCTCAAAGACTCTCTCTTAGAAGAACTACAAAGACCAGACTCTACAAAATGATAACCAGGAGTTTATAACTCATAACGCCATGCATGTGATATTAACGTGGAAGGCTTTTTGAACTGCACCCTCTACATACCAATCCAATAGTTCGCTCAGCTTTGAAATCTCCACAATCTGAATTTTATAGGGATTATTTTTTATTATAGGTAAGGCAATTAAATCTCCATATTGAAGGATGTAAACCTTTTAAGGCCCTTCTCAGAATATCAAAAGAAAAGGAGGCTTATATTTAACAGGTGTGACAACCCAGCTCAGGCCATTTCATTGAACAAGAGCCTGACATTATCCAGCAACAAATACTTAAATTAATCCAAAACATCTTTTGGATCAAAGAGATTGCCAAAAGAATTAAGTTGACCCCAGAAGTTTATAGAGAAAGATCATCTCACGTATGAGATGCTTAAAACACTAATTCTCACGGAATGTGTTAAGTGGTATTTTTATAAAATCTTTCCTTTTAAATTACATTTTATTCACTTCAAATCACCAGATTTCTTATCTGTCCTGTAGCACAGATAGTGAATGTGACTCCATTGCTTGTGTTCTGCTGGCCTCTCAAATTAACACAATGGATTTAAGTAGTTGAAACTGACTTCCTCCTATCTGAGCTTGACTGTGGACCAGACTGAAGGGAAAGCTGTGGTAGGTCAGACAACAGAAAGAACTTCCTAACTGCAACTGCGAGATACAATCAGTTGGAGGAGACTGTGTCCTAAACTGGCAAAACTCTGGGATTCTGGGTTCTAAGTTTTCTCAACCTTAATAACTTCAGCTTTGTGAGTGGGCTTAGTATATGCTTAAGAAATTCTCTCTCCCCCCCTTCCCTTCCCCCCGCCCCGCCCCTTCCTCCTCTCTGTGCAGTGTATTTTGAGGAACAGGAGAAAAGTAGCAAAATGGAGTCACAAATGACATTGTGACTTTTCCGAATTCTTTTTTCTTTTCTGTTCTTGATAGCGGAAGCTCGCATTGGGGGAATCATGTTCTACCCTTAAAGTACAGTTCTTTATTCTTAAAATGTGCTCCTTTGTCAGTTAGCCCCCATAATATTACTTTCAGCCTTGTTTTATATTATTAGACTATTTGGGACTGTGATGACGTGGAGGGAACTTTGCGAGGGTAAGGTAGTATTAGAAAGCAGAATCATTGCCCGGTGAATGGCTGATCTCATTGAACAGGCTGAGAAGCTATCTACTTTAAAGCACTCCCGAAATGATAAAGGCTCCCTGTGGTGAGGTTTGGACAGGAGTGGCCAAGAGGAAGATTTAAAAATACCGTGCTGTTTCTTGGATCTGGAATATCTATAGAATAGTTCTAAAGAAGAGGAACTGAAATGTGCAGTTGATAGATAAGGGGAGAGGCAAGTTAAATGTTTTTTAAGACCTTGTGAATGACGATATTTTGACTTCTGTGTTACTCGTGAGCAATGCAAAGGAGTCAATCGATTTTGGAAATGATTCTTAGCACAGATTGTAAAAACTGACATGGCCCTATTACTAAATATGCACATTTTAATATGCATTCTGCTTTCTGTACCAGGACCTCAGAGAGAAAGGGTTGCGTGCTTCTCAGAAACTTAATCTGTTTTCAATATTTATTTTTATTAGTATCTTCTCCTGGCCACCTATGGAGAGGTGGGCTTGCATTCCATCTACCATGGCGTGCCTGTTTGTTCAAGAAATTTCCCAGGAATGCATGTGTAGTTTGCAACGGTTATCCACTTAAAAGAGAAACACTTCCTTGGAGAGTCTGTAATGGTAGATTCTTCTATCAGTGATTTCAGTTTGGCATCTTTGGGGTTAAAAAACCCCTCAGAATCTATAGGTCCTGGAGAAGGCAGTTTCTAAACTCAGCTGCTGCAAGAACCATCCTATTTTTTCCCCCAGCAAACAGGAAATGGAGCCCTGCGAGGCTTTTTTTTTTTTTTTTTTAAACTGGAAAGTGTGTGGGGCGGAGGCGTACTCACTATGCCCACTTGCAACCCTGAGCCTGACCCAGACTTGGGGGTCTCTGTGTTTTTTCTTTCCTCTCTCTCTCTTTTTTTCTATTATTTTGGCAGACTTTTTGGAATGTCTGGGAGCTAAGGGCTTTGCTTCATGGAGCAGAATTCTGAAGCAAGAAAAAGAGAAAGTTATAGACTAAACCACAGAAATGTAAACACGTCTGCAGCTAAAATAACTCCACTTTCATTGAAAACACTCCTCCTTCACAATCAGACTTCTGTGTGCTATGGTCAATAAAACTGCATGTTAATAGCGACCAATTAATAGATTATGTGGCCCGGCCTTAAAAGTTGAGGGAGTTTTAATTATTATTTTTCAAATTAAAGGAGTGCTTATTCCCTCCCTTCTCTTGGGGTGGGGGTGGGGGGATTTAGCTTTCTTTCTGGCTGTTTGCTGAAATTCTTGGCTGTTAAAGTTTGGAAGAGGGAGGGACGCAAGTAGTTTTCACTTGCGCTGGAAGGGGAAAGTCTCTAAAAGGACGCTCTGGGATGGGTTCCTAGCGATCACGCAGGGACGGTGGTGACGGTCCCCGAGGGACATGACTGAAGAGCAGCAGCTATCAGGTAAGCGCGATTTCGATGTCAGAACTCACTTATAAAACTAAAACATCCAGAGGGGCTTAGCGCAGAGGCCCCAGGCTGATGAACCGAACCTCGCGGCTCCCCCTTTTGAAGGCAGTATCTTGCGGACGTCATTCTCATGAGGGCTGCTGTCACCGCATCTGTCCATCAGGTCAGGGTGTCTCCTGGACATCCTGGCATCCTCGCGACCGCATCCCGCGCTCCTCCTGCGCCTCCTCCATCCGGTTCCAAAGCTCGACCCTCCGCCGGCCGGGCAGGTAGCGACTCCAGATCTTACTAAAGCGGGCGGCACCTGGCACCGCATCTTCTCCTTACTCTGAGGGCGACGTCGTCCGAATTCTGAACAGCATCCAAGGCGGTGGATGGGCATTTTAAACTTCTCCCCAAACAACCACTTTCACCTGGTATTGTTTTTAATGTGTGTAACGGCTGAGGTTGGGGGAAAAAAATGACTTCGAAGTTCCGAGGAGCGAGCACCTCCTCCCAGCCCTCCCCTCCCTCGCCTGTTCTCCGGTCCTCGCTCCTCTCCCCTCCCGAGGCGCGTCCTGGGTTCTTCTCCTGCCCCGGCCGGGACTCTGGCTCGCTCGGTCCCAGGCTCCGCTCCTCCTCCATCTCCTCCTCCCCTTCTTCCTCCTCCTCTTCCTCCTCGGGGCTGCCCGCTGAGTCCTAAAGCCTAGCGGCGTCCAGCCCTGCCCCCGCCGCCCGCGTTCCCCGACCCGAGGGCGCGCTCACGGGCACGCGCGCTCGCACGCCCACGCGCGCTCGCACGCCCACGCGCCCTGGGACCCCAGCGCGCACGAATATCCCCGCGCACCTGGGTCCGCGCGTGCACTCGCACCCACGCGCACTAGGACCCGCGCGCTCCCGCCCCGCCCCGCCCCCGACGCGCACTCCCGGATCTCCGGTCGCGCGTCGGGGCGGCCGCCCTGCTCGGCGATTGGCGGGAGCTGGAGCCTCCCGGAGGCCGGCGCCCACACCATGGGCTGAGCCCGTCGGCGCCCGGGACTCAGTGCCGCCCGGTTCGGCGCCCACGGGCAGGCACGCGCGCGGGCACACGCGGGCGCGGACCCGCGCGGACACACACGTGCGGGACACGCCCTCCCCGACGGCGGCGCTCGCCTCTGGGTAAGTCCCGGGCCGTCGCGCGCCCTGCCAGGCTCCCGCACTGGCGGTGGCGGCGGCGGCGGGGATGGTGTCGACTGGGTGGCCTGGCTCTTCCGACGGCGCGGGGACGGGTGGGCTCTGCGACGCCCAGAGGGACGACTTGTCATGCCCGGGTCTTGGGCATGGCGCGGGGTCGAAACGGATGGAGAGGAGCCGAGACCCCCGCCATGGGCAAGGGCTGGGAAGGTCAACCGCGAGGGCCTCATCTGGGGCACGGAGCGAGAGGTTATTCGTTGTTGACTGTAGTGGAAATAAGGCTTGAATTAAAGCCCACGCCTGGCTGAAGGTGGAGACCAGGTGTGGGCTTGGCTGTCACTGCCGGGTCGGTGCTTTCTGTGCGTTGAATCGCACTCCGACGGCGGTCTCCTGTCTCTGCACCCTTCGCTCCGTGTTTTCACCTTCTGCCACCTCCCCATTTACCTTACCTTAACTGGAAAACTGGCCTGTTTAAAAAGGTAGGGGGTGTGTGAGTGTGTGTGTACGGGTTTTAAAATCAGTTAGCCGTCTTGGTTTCTGTCGGAAATCCATCATCCCTGTGTCGCTCTTGTGTGCTGTAGAGATGGCTTACAAGAGGTCCTGGAGAGAGGTACTTTGAACATTTTAAAGCATAGGACTAAGATGTATTATTAGTAGCAAACTAAACTGCCCAATGAAATGGATAAGCAGTTTTAATGCAGATGTGAACTTAACTGTCATTCTTCGTTGGTAATAAAGGTAATTTCGTTTATCCTTCAAAAGAACGCATGCCTATGTGCCTCAGATTTCCTGCTGCGCGTGTTTCTGGAGCTTCTGTAGTTCAGAAAACTTTCAGTGTGATGTGTAAAAGCGTCAGTTTTCCCTGCATGGCAGACACAGAGTTTATTTACCATTGGGACTCTTTTTGAGTATTTTTAATTCTCTCTGAATAGTTTAGAGCCCTTGACTGGCCTCAGCTCCCTGTCACCTTATCACCAGGAGAACTGTCACATTCCTGGGGTTAACCCTTGCTCTGCTGGCAGAGTGGGAAGACCAGGCAATAGAAGATACGTAAAGACCCACCGGAGATAATGAACCTGACGAGCTCAGATTATGAATGATGTAACCGTACCATTGAAATGACAATTCCAGCAAAAACAGGCTGCGCTGTGCACACTTGTGGCTTCAAGCAGAACTGTATCCTTCTGAGGAAGGGGTTTATGAGTGCGACATACATCACAAATGCTGTTTGTGGTTTGGTAAGCCCAGCTTCCATGTGAGTCAGTGATGTTTGGAAATGGCACTAAACTAGCAAATGGGTGTTATATCTTTTTGAGTTCTTTGTTTAAGAATGTATAATTCCAGTTACACAAAATTTCAGTTTCTGCTCTTTCCTAACAGTTTATAATGACTTCATTTTACTGTTAGAAATTCAGGGTAGAAGTGTGTTGTGTTATTTTCCCATGTGTCTGTTATTTCATGATGAGTTCTAGGTGGTTTCATCAGCTGTGCCTTTTTTTTTTTTTTTTTTTTTTGGGCTGTGCCTTTAGCTAAATTTTTGAAAATTCTTGTTTACCATTGACTGGCTTATGGAATGGGACTACAAGGACACATGCTTATAAACATTCCCCCCCACTGCTTCTTATGTTTTATTTTGACATTAAAGAAGACTTGTTGAATTTCTTATCTCATAAAATCAGATATTTTACTGGTGCCAAAGGCTGAGATCCCGGTGGAATGCCGGATAGAGAAGGAAAGCCTCTCTGTAAGATGTCAGCAATGATTTTCAACTTACCTACTGTCCTAAAATGTTATCCGTCGTGCGTGTATGGGATATATCATACTTTGTAAGTAGGTCATAGGAAACTTTCAGCTTTTTTTCTAAAATTTTTATTAGCTCTGATTTTTCTTGTTAGCCGTCCTTAAACAAGAACAAATAATAAAGCGGGGGAGGGGGGGATTCATTTCTTCTCAAGACAGAGGAGATCATGTTTCTAAGATCTTTTCTTATTCCCCAGTGAAAAGCCAGAGCAGGTCAGAGTCCATCGTATGATATGCAGTCACGTTGAATCAGTGTTAGCGCTGCCTGCTCCTTCACAGAACCCCACTCAAGGGTGTCCACATGGAGGCACCTACCTGCCTGTTAAAGCCTGGGAAGCAGGATGTGGTCCAGGTCACTTAGGTCAGCAGGAAGTCATGATGAGCAGCGTCCAGCTTCTGGATGCTGGGAGTCAGTCAGTTCTCGGTTGGAGCTGGGGGTTGATCTCTCGCAACTCGGGTCCCTTTGTCACCTCCTGATTTTATCACTCTGTGCTTCCCTGGTGGGCTTTTCCAGCAAGGGGGAGAATGCCACAGGGGTCCCATTTTCTTCCCCCAGTGGGGAAGGATTCTTGGGCATTCATGGGGTGTACTGTCCTGCAAAACACAGCTTTTGTTTATCATCTGCACCTTGACTTTGAAACATCTGGAGTTGCGTTTGTAAGAAGAACACGCTGACTCGATAGGGGTCTTCAAATTTGTGGACACCGTTTCACAACCTTTTGATACTTGGGAGTAGCGGTTCCAGTTGCAGCGGTTTGAGTTGTAGTTTGGGGGGGGGGCGCCTTTAAAAGTCCATGCAGTAGCTCACACACGCACACACACACACACACACACACACACGAGGTCTCTCAGCCGCCCGTACGTGTATTGTTGCTGTCACGATGGCATCTTTTTACCTGTTTGCACCCTCGCTTGGCAACCTAGCAGCAGTTACTTAGCTGTACGTTATGCATTGTCAACATACACCTTCTCATTTATGGATTCAAAGCCCTTATGTGGAAGATAAAGACAGCAGACGTTCCCAGGGGCTGGGTGACCACTTTGAGCCAGTTTTTCAAAGTAGCCAGGGGAAAGTGTTGCCCTCTTAACTTTTTCTCTTTTATTTTCAACATGTTCATATTTGAAAGACCGAGCACTTGGCTCTTCATGATTGGAACGTTGCAAATCTAGCGAAGGTAGTGAAGGCGAGCGAACTAAAATTACTTGGCTAAATTTAAGTGTAAGTACCACCAAGTAATGAAAGGGTGCATCTGAAAACAGAGCCCTGGGTCTGGGTTTTAGAGTTACCCTGACTTTGAAGCCCTGCTATTTTTGCAGTGGCATGTCATCATCTGGAAGTCCCTGATTGCGTATGAGAAACAGTAATCTAACAATGAGAGTCAAGGGTTCGGTTACCCTGACCCAGTGCCCCAGAGCAAAGGAAGCTTAGTTAGGTGACTCTTTCCCATCTCGGAATAGCCGTGGCTGAACCCTGAAATAGCCTTAAAAGTCTGTACAAGAGGCCTTTGGAATTCATGTATCACTTTTGAACATCATAAGCCTGGACAGCTCGACGAGAGATCTGATCTCAGATGAACCGTGGGCATGCCCACAGGTTTTGAAAACCCAGATCTGCGGCTGCCTCTTCTTATAATTTAGACCTGTTTTAGCGGGAAGGAGAGTTTTCACATGTTGGTGTCTTATGCGGGACTCCTTTCAGTACTGATGCTCTTTCAGTAATGATCCCCCCCCTCCCCAGGAAAACCTGCTCCAGCGGGGAGAAAAGCATCCTTTCAGGGAATGGGCAAGAAAACAGGCACATCGGTGGTGATTTTTCAAAACCAGGAAACCCGAACTTTGGCTTGCTGAAGGGTCTGACAGAGGGTCCTCCATCTTCATCGAAAAGTACAAAAGAGCGTTTGCCCCTCGGGTTGAGTGCGGGGGAGCAGAGCGCTCAGCCTTGTGTGATCTTGCGCTCGCATCACCCGTTCCCCACGAGGGATTCTCCATCCTTAGTGGGGAGCTTCGTTTTCTCTGTGACTGAGCAGAGATGCGGGTTACCGATTCTGATTCCGGGGGCTTGACAAAAGCCGTTAAGTTGCAGAGTAAAAGGAAGTCGAAATTGGAGCCTGCATGTTTTTTTTCTCGGCTCACCACTTAGAGGAAAGACCCGTTTGTGAAAAGCCACAAGCTGTACTGTGGAAACGGGTTAGCTGGTGGGAGCCCCTTTCTGTCCCAGCCAAGCCAGATGGACATCAGGCTCTGAAGGGCAGGAGAAGCCCAAGATCTTGCCATGTCTGTTAACTAGCTGTGGCCTTAACAGAATCAATGGATTGGAAGAGGCAACGGGAAAGTGCTGCTCCTTCCTCTCGGTGCCACGGATGCTTGGAATCTGCTTGTGCTGGAGCAAATGAGGAGCGCAGGCTTTGGGGAAGAGTCTGGAGGAAGCTGTTACAGGAGGCTGGCTGGAGGGAAGGGATCCAGGCGACACTGCACAGGCAGGTATAACTTGGGGCCCCAGGAGTAAACAAAGCCGATCTCAAGATTCTTCTTACATGGGACATACTGAGAACTGAGCCGAATGTACAGAATAGCTGGAGGCTCTGCCAGTAAAATGAAATGTTTGGAAACCCAAACCACGCACACTTGCCATCTCACCATAAAACTCGAAATTAAGTATGTTAGAAAGTTGAGATTTCTTTTATTGGGAAACTAGGTAAAACATTGAGACAAGAAACCGGTTGGTGCCTTAGAAACGTTTTCAGATGATCTCCTTCCCCGAAAGGATTCTCATTAAAATTGTATCTGGTCCTCTCACCCCCACTGTGCTGATGCGAGCCCGCTGCCAGATTTACAAATCTGGGTCCATAATGGCACAAACTTGGAACATGTCTTGTGCAAGCCTTGCTCGTTTTGGAGTGCAAGTCACAGCGGCGAGATGACGGAATAAGCCAAAGTGGAGGAAAAATTTGCTTTTTCGGTCTCGGAAAGTACTTTCTAATCTGTTTGACCCTGGCAGGAAAAGGTAACTCACTCCAGAGCTTTAAAACAGAAATAGGGAGTTCCCGTTGTGGAACGAACCTGACCAGTATCCATGAGGAGGTGGGTTTGATCCCTGGATACAGCGTTGCTGGTGAGCTGTGGTGTAGGCTGGCAGCTGAGGCTTTGTATGAACTGGGAACTTCCACATGCCACTAAAAAGCAAAAAAAAAAAAAAAAAATCCCAAAAAAGCAAATAACATAGACATAATGACAATGAAGATCAAATCCAGGGACTGTGTGGTGTTTTCTCGAGGAGGGGTGTTAAGTCAGTGTATTACTGGTATTTAAGTTCTGAAACCCACCCAAAGCCCTGCCATTGAAGCAGAAGAAGCGATTATTGCTTGCAGCTTGCAGAGTCAAAGGAGAGGGTTTTACAGCTGAAATACTATCAGTTCTGAAGTGGCTTCTAATCCTATCTTATGGTAAGATTTAAATGATTTGGGGAGTTCCCGTCATGGCTCTGCAGTTAATGACATACCTGACTAGTATCCCTGAGGATGCGTGTTTGATCCCTGGCCTCACTCAGTGGGTTAAGGTGGTGTAGATTGCAGACACTGGCCTTGCTGTGAGTTGTGGTGTAGATTGCAGACACTGCTCGGATCCCAAGTTGCTGTGGCTGTGGTATAGGCCAGTGGCTACAGCTCCGATTCGACCCCTAGCCTGGGAACCTCCATATGTGGAAGGTGTGGTCCTTAAAAAAAATTTTTTTTAAAATGATTTGTGCAGTTTTCTAAGACTTGTAAATAGAGGTAATTAAGCAGAACATTCCACAAGAACAGTTTTGCCTACGTACTCCATACCAAGTTGGGAAACTAGAGGAAGGCCAAGAAAATCTTTCCATTATGTAGACTCCACAGTAAACTGCCAGGGGGCAGGAAAGGGGTTACATCTGCGTAAATATTAAGATCCCACATATAACTATGTTTTGCATCCATGTCAATGTTTCTTTGCAAACATGAAGCATTAAATCACATTGTTTTGTTTTTGGTTTTGGTTTTGATTTTTTTTTTTTTTTTGGTCTTTTTGCCTTTTCTAGGGCCACACCTGCGGCATATGGAGGTTCCCAGCCTAGGGGTCCATTCGAAGCTGTAGCTGCCGGCCTATGCCAGAGCCACAGCAACTCGGGATCTGAGCCACGTCTTTGACCTACTCCACAGCTTATGGCAATGCCAGATCCCCAACCCACTGAGCGAGGCCAGGGATCGAACCCGCAACCTCATGGTTCTCAGTTGGATTCGCTAACCACTGAGCCATGACGGGAACTCCACACTGACTTTTTAACAGTTAAATTTAAGCAACCTGGAAACACATTTCTCAGTGAAAATTTATTGATCACTGATTAAATGAGAGCACTGTTCTCAAAGAGAGGTGGGGACGTGGATCCCACAGGGACTGTTACGACCCTGGACGCATCTAGAGATTCGAAAAGCAACTGCAATGGTCATGGAAAAGCCAGAACATTCCAGTGTGGAGCTCGCCTGTCCTTCCGCCTGCCTGAATTATTCTTGGCTCAACTAGTTGCGTGGACAACGTGTAAGCGAACAAGGGCCTTTTCCACTCCAGATCGCTAATAGCGTTCACTCTGAATGCAGTGTCCTTGGAATAAACACCCGAAGGTGGGAGTTCAGAAAGTGGGCGGGGGCTGAGCAGACAGAGACTGGTCTGCAGTCAGATGTGACCCAGGCTTGGAAGGCTCAGGACTCCAGCAGAGGAGGGGCGATCTGAGTCACAGAAAGGCGAGCGCCAGGAAGAGACTTGGAGTGCAAACTGTATTGCAAGGACAAGCTGACCTTTTGGTGCAAGGCGATGTGCGAAGGCCTCAGGCCTTCCGGAGTTGAGATCTAGAAAGGGAGTGAGTGCGTGGGCTGGGAATCTAGAAGGGGGAAAAAAGCACATGCCATGCAATTTAGAAAGGGGCTGCATGCACAGACCATGGGATCTAGAAAGGGGTGGCTGCGCAGGCCATGGGATCTAGAAAGGGGTGGCTGCACAGGCCGTGGGGTCTAGAAAGGGGTGGCTGGGCAGGCCGTGGGGTCTAGAAAGGGGTGGTGGAGCAGGCCGTGGGGTCTAGAAAGGGGTGGCTGGGCAGGCCGTGGGATCTAGAAAGGGGTGGCTGGGCAGGCCGTGGGGTCTAGAAAGGGGTGGCGGTGCAGGCCGTGGGATCTAGAAAGGGGTGGCTGCGCAGGCCATCATAAACGGTACATTTGGCAGCGCCACCTGCTTGAACGAGGCCAGTGTGACAATGAGCCCAAGTGTCATCACTTCAAGTGTCATCAGTATAAAAACACTGAGGCTCTGTTTTACATTTTTTTCTATATTAAATCCTCAAAATCCAGCATGTGGTACATTTTTTTCTATATTAAATCCTCAAAAGCCATCTCAACTTGGACTGGCTGCATTTTGCATGCTCAGTAGCCCCATGTGGCTCCAATATTGTGCAGTGCCGATTGAGAAAGTTCAGCATAGGAGTTCAGATTTCATATAATTAGTATCCATGAAGTTTATTACATAACTTGGTCACAAGAGCAGAATTTTTGTGACTTCGCGTCTCCCTTAGCCATTGACCCACTATATCATGTGGGACCAGATATGATAGCAATAAAACAGTGAATGCTCGTGTGGTGTGTTCACTGTCACATCTGCAGTTTTCAAGTTGGAGGGATGGAGTCTGTGCGATTTCCCATTGACTCACTTCATGGGTTTTTTTTGGTTGTTTTAGGGCCCCACCCTTGGCATATGGAGGTTTCCAGGCTAGGGGTCTAATCGGAGCTATAGACTCTGGTCTACACCACAGCCACAGCCATGTCAGATCCAAGCCTCGTCTCTGACCTACACCACAACTCACAGCAATCCTTAGCCCATTAAGTGGGCCACAGATCGAACCTGTGTCCTCATGGATGCTAGTCAGATTCGTTTCCGCTGAGCTACGACGGGAGCTCCATCACTTCATGTTTTTAAAAGGCAAAACCAGAATGCATGTATGAGTATGTATAAGTGATTCACTTTGCTGTACACCTGAAACTACTACATTGTAAGTCAGCTTTACGCCAGTAAAAAAAAAAAAATTTTTTTTTAAAGCAAAACCAGGAGTTCCCGTCATGGCTCTGTGATTAACGAATCCGACTAGGAACCATGAGGTTTCGGGTTTGAGCCCTGGCCTCGCTCAGTGGGTTAAGGATCCGGCATTGCTGTGGCTGTGGTGTAGGCCGGCGTCTACGGTTCTGATTAGACCCCTAGGCTGGGAACCTCCACATGCTGCAGGTGCAGCCCTAGGAAAGACCAAAAAAAAAAAAAAGCAAAACCGAAAATCTGCCTTGGATGCCTCATAGCAAATAGTGCTGCTTTTGTGGCTTTTTCCTGCTCTGATAACTTCCTGCATAGACATCTTGTTTGAGTATCTCTGTTGAGCTGTGATCCTGGCAGGATGACATATTTCTTTCTCATCTTACACGTGGACAGTATCTCGAGGAAAATACAATTGATCATTTTGAGGGGGCAGCGTTCTTGGGGTGCTGGAATCCCAGAGAAAGCAAGGATGATGGTCAGGTGGATTACTGCAGAGTTAACCTCTCAGAGCAGGCATCCACAGGATTTGCGGGTGCCAGATTCCATCTAAAGATTTCCGGCCTTTCCGTCTCCCTGTAATGCTGATATTCACAACCAGGTCTTGCAAAGTCAGTAACGTGGCTCACAGGCTGCTTGTTATCACAAACGTTTTAAGTATCATGCGCCATAGGATACCTTAGCCCTTTTACCATATGTGTGTATGAGGGTTTTTTTTTTTGTCTTTTTTCCTTTTCTAGGGCCGCACCTGCAGCAGCATATGGAGGTTCCTAGGCTAGGGGTCGAATCGGAGCTGTAGCCACCAGCCTATGCCAGAGCCACAGCAACACGGGATCCGAGCCGTGTCTGCAACCTATACCACAGCTCACGGCAACAAGGATCCTTAACCTACCCAGCAAGGCTAGGGATCGAACCTGCAACCTCATGGTTCCTCGTCAGATTCGGTAACCACTGAGCCAGCCATGACGGGAACTCTGATTTAATGTAATTTTTATGCGAAGTCGAAACCTTCCCTCGGAATTCTTATTCATTCCCACCCATCCCTGGAATAAGAAGTTTGTCTCTCTTGCCTGGTCTGCAGCAAACTCCTGGTGCTTGTAGATAGTTTGGGTTCCTTACCACCCCCACCCCCACCCCCACCCCCGGCAGGTGGGGATTTCACTCCCTTGTTCTGGTTTTTCCTGGTGGGCAGTGCTTACCATAAAAACAAACAGAACTGCATTCAATAAAATACGTGTGCCTTTTCTCAACTCTCATTTGCTGTACAGAATCTAACACCTTAGTCAGGGCAGTTCCTGGCTGCTGAACACCGAGGGAGAAAGAATATTGTGATTTATTAAAAAACCCAGAAGACTCAAAACTAACAAACGTGGCTTTGGGTTCTAGTCTATACAGGAGGCGTCTGTCATTGTCAGGATGCTTCATTTTAGGTCAGCCAGGGCTCAACCTTACAGCGAGGATGGAGGATGCTTTTGTTGTGGATCTTATGGTGGGAGCTCTGCCGCTTTCAAATGCAGACAGCAACTTAAATCCCTGTTTTCTTTCAAAATGAGCTTCAAGGAGTTCCCATTGTGGCTTATGAACCCAACGGGTATCCATGAGGATGCGGGTTCAATCCCTTGCCTTGCTTAGTGGCATTGACAGGAGCTGCGGTGTCGGTTGCATATGTGGCTTGGATCCTGCATTGCTGTGGCTGTGGTGTAGACTGGCAGCTGCAGCTCTGATTCGACCCCTAGCCTGGGAACTTCCATATGCTGTGGGTGCGGTCCTAAAATGAAAAAAAAAAAAAAAAGAAAGAAAGAAAGAAAGAAAAACAGAAAGAGCATCGGCCACCAGGTGAGATCCTGTCAAGGTAACCACTTCTTTTCCAAGACCTGCTGCGTGGCCGTTCGATGCTGGATGCTGGCTGCTTTCAACGCAGCGCTTTCCTGGGGCAGGGGTGGGTCCCACATTTCATTTGAAGTCTGAATTATATTCGAGAAGTCTGAAGCACATTAAGCCTTCTTAAATAATTCACTCGGGGTTACATTCAGTGAACATGTGTAAATATGAGAATGTGCGAGGCAAGTGGTCTAAACACAGAACGAACCCGAGACCACGTTGATGGGAGCCACATGTGCTCGGCATCCCGGAGGAAAATCCGTGTCACCACCGGCACCCAGCGCCCTCGACTGGCTGCGCGGCTCGGAAGGGAAGGTCGAGGTCCAGTTGCTTCTGCGTGCGGTCCTTTTTATCAGCCACATCCTCAAGTAAGACCTTGGCTGAAGGACTCTGACAACTGGTGGCTTCAGCTCTGGGCTGTGGCACAGAGAAGGTGACAGGAGCCCAGCAGGGCTGCCTGCCCCAGCCCCACACGGATTCCCCGCCAGCTACTCAGGGCGGGTGTTTGTGGATGTGAAATGGGCAGAATTGCTCTTGGAAACTGCTCTGTTTAGTTAAACTTGGATGAATAAGGTCAGCGGCAGAGGGTTTCATTCCCCCTTCGGGCTGAACGACTTTTCTGTGCCACAGGGATGTGTGGGCGGATTCGGTGACAGGACCAGTACTGCCCGGTAGACTCACCCTGTAAAGGCATTGCTCAGTGTTCCCTCTAAACTTAGAGGACCCCCCCCCCACCCCGCGCAGCAGTGGCCCCTGTCCCCTCCTGCACTGGTCTTATTTGCTTACATGTCTGGACGGCGCGGTTTAGTTTTGCATCATGTCAGTGTCAGCGAAGTGTCACCTGCAGTGGACAGGGGCACAGAGAGAGGCTAATGAAACCAGGCTGCAGATCGGAAGTGATGTTGGAATGTCCCGTCCCTGGTTTCTGCCATGTGTCTGGTTTTCATGGAAATTTGTGTCTGGGAATGAGGGAGAATCGGACTGGATTTGCTGGAGGCAGGTGCCTGCGTTCTTTGGCCCTGGCCGGCAGGACTCAGGTTCAGGCACCTCCGTGCAGGGGAGAGAGGCAGAGAGGCCTTAGGAGATTCGCTGAGCAGCATGCAATCTTCATAAGACAGGGAGGATTTTCGCAGACTTCCTGATTTTTGAATATTATTCATAAATCTGCCCTCGTCTGGGCGTTTTAGGACAGAAAACATACCCCGCTTACTGTCTATGCTCCGTAAATTACCCTTTGAGGTCATCACAGAGTTATTTCTGTGTTCTCTGCCCCTGGCATACATTACCTATGAGATATCATGGAAAGGACTCCCTTTCTCTCTCCAGCAAGGGCTCAGCCAGCCCAGGTCAGGAAAACGTAGCAGCGCCGTGGATGGTCCTGTTAGAAATACAAGGCCAGTGCTCCAGAAAGCTGGGGATAAATTCTGGCCCATCCCAGATTAAAGAAGATTCAAGAAGTAGAAATGATGAGACGCAGCTGCATTGGCAGTAGCAGATGAAGCAAGATTAAATACTGTTTTTAGGTCTTCACTCCAAGCAAGCAAAAAGAATTGTACATCATATATTTGAGAAATTAAATGCATGCTTCCTTTTTGGGGAAAGCCAGATTTCTTTTTCTTTTTTTTTTTTCTTTTTAGGGCCACACCCGCGGCATATGGAGGGTCCCATGCTAGGGGTTGAATTGGAGCTGTAGCTGCAGGCTTACACCACAGCCACAGCCACGCCAGATCCGAGCTGCATCTGTGACCTACACCACAGCTCGTGGCAACGCCGTATCCTTAACCCACTGATCGAGGCCAGGGATCGAACCTGTGTCCTCACAGATACTAGTCGGGTTCGTTAACCACTGAGCCACGACAAGAACTCCAGGAAAAAGCCAGATTTCTCATAGACTGAGGCAGGGCAGAGATTGTGTGCTCTGTTGGGTGCGTAACATGGAATGAAAAGATGTCCTGAGAAAATCTTGAGTTTGTGGATGTTTAAAAAACAGGTCACTGTTTTCAAATAAGTACAACATCTGCTTTAATTCCATGGGAATATGAGCTCTTTCTTTTTCTAGGTTTTGGGTTTTCTTTGGTTTTGTTTCCTGCACGCAACACCCACTGGCTCCCAAAACAAGAAGAGACGTGTCTGGGAGTTGTTGGTTGATCACTCTTTCAATTTCCAACTTATAGAAATAAAGGTGGGAACATCCTAACCATACCCTAGTAAGTGCAGACGGGATTTATTTGTCCCTGAAGCATTGGTTCTAAACATAGCAGGAACTAACTCTGTTTTGTGATGCAGTTACTCTTAGGCTCGAATTAGTCTCTTGCAACCTTTTTCACGACCAACCCCCCTAAGGAGTCTTTTCAGACATTTTTCCCCCTAAGGACCCCTCTCCCACATGAACGTTTAATAGCACAGATAATGCTGCATGTCCGTTTGGGAATTTTACAGTGGGGACCTGCTGTACAGCCCAGAGAACCCTACCCAGTATTCTGTGCTAATCTCTGTGGGAAAAGGATCTCAGAGAGAATGGATGTGTGGACATGTGTGACTGGGGCACTGTGTTGTACAGCAGAAATGATCACAACATGGGAGTTCCCGTCGTGGCGCAGCGGAAGCAATCCGACTAGGAACCATGAGGTTGCGGGTTCGATCCCTGGCCCGGATCAGTGGGTTAAGGATCTGGTGTTGCTGTGGCTGTGGTGTAGGTCACAGACGTGGCTCGGATCCCGCATTGCTGTGGCTGTGGTGTAGGCCTGCAGCTGTAGCTTTGATTCGACCCCTAGTCTGGGAACCTCCATATGCCACAGGTGTGACCCTTAAAAGCAAAAAAAAAAAAAGAAAAAAAAAGAAAGAAATTATCACAACCATGTAAATTAACTCTACTTCAATCAAACTTAAAAAATTTAAAACAAAGGAATTTTGCATTATACCTATGTGTGTATCTCTACATTGAGGTATATCTATGTTTTCTACATAAAAGAGTAAGACTTTTTTTTCATCCTCCAAGAATAGGTTTTAGCCTCCTTGGGAACTTATGGCTTAACTTTGAGAGATGCTGAGTGTTTAAAAGGTGGCAGATGCCAGTCCATGATCTTGGGGGTGAAAGAGGAGAGAAGCCCCGAAGGGAGTCAGGACATTATGTGGGGAGTTAGTTCCTGCTTGTACCCAGCATGATCTGAAAACGGACAGTAGCAAAGCAAAGGCATTTGACAGCTCCAGATGTATTTCCTCCTTCCTTCCTTCCTTCCTTCCTTCCTTTTTGTCTTTTTTAGGGCTGTACCTGCGGCACATGGAGGTTCCCAGGCTCGGGGTCGAATCGGAGCTGTAGCTACCAGCCACAGCCACAGCCACATGGCATCCGAGCTGCGTCTGCGACGCAGCTCACGGCAACGACGGATCCTTAACCCACTGAGTGAGGCCAGGGATTGAACCTGCATCCTCATGGATGCTAATCAGATTCGTTTCCGCTGAGCCATGATGGGAGTTCCCAGATATATTTCTCAAAGGGCTGTGTTGAATGTGCACTGCTGCTGACCACATGCCCTCTGCATGCGAAGCGGGGATGGGGTGCCTCTCAGACACTGGGTGCACAAGATCAGCAGGTCCACAGAAACGCTCAAGTTGCAAACACACATCCCCGGGAGGGGAGTCATAAGACCTCCATGAGACTAGTGGTCCCTAAGGTGTCTGTGGCCGGGGAGGCAGCCTTTCCTCCCCAATCTGGGCAGGAGCAGCCCTGCCTGGTGTCTGTGGACAACGCTTCCCCATCGTCTGGGATACAGAAACGCAGGTCACGTGACTGATTTGATGCAGCTGGATCCCATGGATGCTAATGATTCCCCTCCAGTAAAAATGGAAAAATCTATTAAAAAATAAACCACCCCCAAAGACACGCCGCGTTGAAGCCCAAAATCAATCCGAAGAGAAAAACACTTGGGCCAGTGTCAAGAGCAACAAAACTGCGCCAGCACAAATTTTTATGAAAATGATCACTGAATAGTATTTCCATGACGGGGCAGCTGACTCAGAGGTGGAGGCTGAGTGGTCTTTGAGGCAGGTCAGAGCAGCCCGCCCACACCCGGAGCTGACGGGACACTTACTAGAAGGGACCCAGTGATACTGAAGATAGGAAAAAACTGCACCGTGGAAAAAAAACCATATTTTTAGGGAGAGTGTGTGCTGTGAAACCAGAGCAGTTTGCTAAGAAGCTGACGTCGTATTTGAGTTTCCCCCTCATCACCAGCAGTCCTGAGGAAGCCTCTGGTTCTCAAAGTCAGTAACAGTATCCAGAATTCCTTCTCTTCTGGAAAAGTCAAATTAATAACATCACTTGTGAGTGCAGAAGGCACAGGGGCTAAGTTTAAAAAAAAAAAAAAAGTTTCCCTCCAGCTCATGGCATAGGGGGCGGTATGTTATTTTCTGGTAGTATGCTTCTTTTTGGAATCTCTCAAGGACAGTGGCTTCTATGGAGGTAGGAGATTCAGGTGGGTGGCCCTGAGGATATCTGAGCCTGGGATGCAGAGCCTGGCTGCTCCTCTTACCTCTCCCCTGATGCTGGCTGTGGATTTGGAAGGGTTGGAAGGTAAAAGGTACACTTTCACAGATTCTTGGTGTCTTTGCTGTCTGCATTTTAAGAGGTGCTTAACTCCAGCCAAGTACAAATTAATTATGAAAGCTCTGTCTCCTCTTCCTCTTGACATGTGGCTTCTTTTAAATTCCTTACGGGTAGAGGCTAGTTGGAGTCAGCAGTGATCCACAGTTAGAATCTTGGGAACCCAACAGGAGAATTGACCAAGTGCCGTGTGCTGTGGTCACATGGAAAACAGATTTGGGAGTTGATGAGTGTTTGCCCCTAAAAATCACTAAAAATGCCTCTTCAAACTATGACTGCTCTCACAGTGCCTGCCGTGGTAAAATCACATTAGATGACACACCGCAGTGTAGACCTAAGCATGTGTTTATATTACAAGCTATATGTTATAGCTGATCTTAGGCAGCTAGAGGTGACACTTAGTTCATGCTGCCTTTTCCGGGGAATTGCCTTTGGATTCCTAAATGGGATTGTTGACTCTAAAAGGGCCTGGAGAATTTAGAAAACATTGAAGATCATAGTCCAACAGTTAACGAACATTAAGAATTCCAGGCAGCCTTCATGATGACTTGAAGTCCACGTCTGCATTCAGAAAAAGTAAACATCAAATACCTTTTGGTTTCTTAGGCCATGGCAGCATTGTTTTGGTGCTTGGCTGAATTTTATTTAATACAATTTTTTGCATGACATCCCCCCCCATTTTAATCTTTTAATAGCTATAAGATATTATACACACATGCACATATATAACCCAGTACATGTGTACTGTTCATATAATCTATTGCAGGCGCATTACAATATTACAATAATCCTGTAAATACGGTAATAACCTCGTCACCAGAGCCTAGAATTCAGGATAAGTTGTCTCTTCTTAGACCACATTCAAAGACGCCCAAGGAGGACCCCAGGCTTACTGAATTTCCCTCTGTTGCTAAAATTCTTCAGGTAGAAAAAGACTGTGTCCTATGCTGATCTCCTTCTGTGGGTTTCCTATAAGCTGGAGCACCTGCTGCTTGTATCTGGGAAGGCTCCACACCTGAACAGAAGCCTTCACGAGGCTCTTGGGACCTGGGAAAAGTGCTTTTAATAGTGAGAGTTGAATCGTCTTTAAGAATATATGTTTTTTTAAAAGATGTCTTCCCATCATGATATGTAGTATTTTGTGATAGGTAGAAGATTGTTTAAAAAGGGATTCCTTTACTCAGTAAAAGTAACGTCGCATTGGTTTGCACACAGAATGCCACCCTCATAGACGGAGCCCTGAGTTTCCCTGGAGTCAGAAAGGCAGTCAGCACCCCTGTCTTTTCCCTTCACCTCCCTGCCTTGGCTTCGATTCAGGCTGGTGTCTCCGAGTCCATCCATGATGGATCCACGCTGCCACATGGAAAGGGTGGGAGTGTGGCTGGAAAGTTCCTTCTGGGGAGCACAGCCGACTCGTGTGTGTTGAGCCGATGGGACGGACAGGGAGAAGGTGACTGAAGGGACTGTGGTGGTCACGCTGGTCCCCAGGGACCCCAGCTTTCCGCAGTGGCTGGTTCTGTGGGTGCTGGCATGTGAGTCACCCCGGGCAGGGCAGGGAGCGTTTGTCACCTGCCCCACATCACCAGCCAACTTGCTCCTCAAGGCCTTTGCATTTTTCTTTTCTCATACTTATTTGAAGTCTTTCTGAACACACGGAATTTGCAGGACATACCATGTACAGTGACCAAAAATGAACCTGGGAACATTTTCACACGAGCCTGCCAGCAGTGAACATGAACTTTCAGGGTTGAGTCAAACTGTCCTTCGACCTTTTGAGGGCTGTCCTTGGTTATTTCAGGAGAGGACTGATGGAAGGTTCTGCACAGCACCTGAGCTTCAGTGTGTGGTCTAAAGACTTATTCTATCATAAGAGAGCATTTTGCTTCTCAAATAAAAGACCAGGGACTGCCGTGCTGTTGGCTCTGGGATGTGTCAGGGTTCGAGCAAGGAAGAGCTGTGTCCTTGCTCTGTCCCCCCTGCAGACTTGCAGGTCCACGGGCTGTAGGCGAGGTTCATGGAGGGCATGCGGGCTCCCTAGGTGTGTCCAGAAGGATGTTTTTGTTCTCCCGGTTGGGGTTTTAGTCCCGAGACTACCAATTAAACCATCCCATAAATCCTCCATTATAGGTAGTAAAACCTAATTTTAGATTTCCTGCTTGCTCCAGTGTCCTGCTTGATGGCTACTAGTTGACGAGAGGCTGGGCCTGGGGTGCAGACAGTTCATCCTGAGCCACATGCTCAAGCCTTTTTTTTTTCACGTATTTGGGGTTTGGTCTTAATTCCCTGATTGCTTTTATCTTCTGTGTCAAAATCTCATGAAGATAGTGATTTGTAGAACCCTGCAGCTTCCTTGGTTCTTTTTAGTGGACAACTTCAATGTTAAGAACGAGGGAAGGGGACCCGGGGAAGGGAGTGGATGTTGGGGCGGGTGAAGTGAAGGATGAGGGCTTTGCCCATATTTGCTTTGAAGATGAGGGTTTGCGCCTTGTGGGCGTTTCACTCTGTGATCCATAACTCAGCCCCTTTCTCCTGCTGGAAACTTCTTAGGGAGACTCATGCATGTTCTGAATGCCTGTTAGAACCAATCCTTCCTTCCTGCCTCTCCCAACGCCTTCCACCAGTGATCCTAAGTGTTAGTAGGTCCAAACTTGTAGTGCCTGCCCCATGACAGGCCAGTAAATCAAGTCCATGAAGAATATAGACTTTATTTGGAAAGCCACCTGATGGAGAAGCCTCCCAAAGAACCATCTCACTCCAGTTATAAGTCAGGCTTCTTTTATAGTATTAGGGGTGGAGGTGTGGCTGGTGGTTGCCAGCATCTTGGTGTTTGACTCCTTTGTTCTTGCACCTGTTCCAGTAGCTCAGGTCATGATGTTCCAAGCAGCCTCCCACAAGACAAATGTTATTTTCCATTCTGCAACTTTGTATCTCTGTATGAATGGAAGCATGTTACACCTTAAAAGATCAGAGCCTTGAAAATGGGCTGTCCTATATATTTCAGGCTCTAGGCTACATTCTGAACTTCAAGCAAAAACAAAGGTTAAAGTAAAAGAAACAGATCCCATCTGGAGTCCGATTTGTTCTTCCCTATTACAGATAAGGTTTGGGGGGGCTAGAATGTGGGGGGCTGGGGGTGTGTGACTTCCTCATCTTTCTCAGAGTCACAGATCCAGTCTTTGGTTTCCTGATTTTATTACAGTAGTAACAGCTCTTCTCCCATTCCCTGAATTTAGAAGGTCAGTGGGTGTAAGGAAGTTAACAAGGATATTCTGAGATGGAGGCAGCCAAATTTTGTTCCCTATAGAGGAGAGAGGAAACTCCTGGGAAAGTTGATCTTTCATACTGGAGACTTGGCAGGGAGCAGTGTGCCCCGAAAGACTGGGGTGGGAGGGTGGGTGTGTTGGTGTATATAGATTTATTGGTTGGGCAGGAGTGGGGTGTGATGTGAAATCTATGTGAGTAGTGTTAACATGTGTAAAACTTACAAATGATGTGTCTGAGCATTTTTGAACTTTGGAAGGCAGCATCTATAAAACGCAGTCTCTGTAATGCTTTCTTCATTGCGGAAATATTAGAATATATTGACAAACAAAATTGTTTAAATAAAATCGTTCCACACTCAGACATTATGGCTGTGATGCATTTAATTCCAGAATAGTGGCAATTCTTCTGTGTGCACGTTTGCCCAGAAGTGGATCATATCACATATACTTTTTCCTTTTTTGGGTTGGGGGGCATGCTCATGGCATGAGGAAGTTCCTGGGCCAGGGATCAAACCTTCACTACAGCAGCTACCGAGCCACAGCAGCAACAACACCAGATCCTTAACCTGATAGGCCACCAGGGAACTCCTATGTATACTTTTATGAAACGTGTTTTTACTTAACATTGGAAGTATCTGTCCATGTCAATAAATATGCTTCATGAAATATCTTTTTTCTTTTTCTGCCACATTATTTTAAGACAGCCTAGGATTTCATTGTATGGCTCTATTTATTTATTTATTTATTTTGTCCTTTGTTCTTTTAGGGCTGCACTTGTGGCATATGGAGGTTCCCAGGATAGGGATGTAATTGGAGCTGTTGCTGCCATCCTATGCCAGAGCCACAGCAACACCAGATCCGAGCTGCGTCTGCGACCTACACCACAGCTCATGGCAATGCCAGATCCTTAACCCGCTGAGGGAGGCCAGGAATCAAACCCGCAACCTCATGGTTCCTAGTTGGATTCGTTTCTGCTGCAGCTCGACGGGAATTCCAGTATAGCTCTATTTGGATGGATTTAACCAGGCCTCTCTGTTGAGTATTTGGGCTGTTTCCAGTTTTCTTTATTATAAACCAAGAGTTGTCCATCTTAGCTGCCAAATACAGATGCCCAGACCCCATCACAGACCAATTAAATCAGGCTCACTTGGGGTGAGGCCAAGGAATCTGTATTCTCAGCTGCTGATAGGGTTTAAGATCATTGTTGCAAACTATGCCTTACCAAAGACTGGGATATATTCTTGGAGGTGGAATTGTGGGGTTAAGGGTGTGTGTCTTCAATCTGTTGATGCGTATGTACTTCCAAATTACCATTCGGAAGTTCTTTTTTTAAACTTATTTTCACTTTAAGCTTTAAAGGTTTTAAAAGCTGAGGATGAAAATCTTTTGAGTGTAGATTTAGGGAAGAGGTTTGTACCCCACCAAAGAATTACACTGAACCCTTTGCCTTTTGCTAGCTTTTTGTATCGTAACATGACCTAAATAAACAACAGAGCATGTTTCTAAAATCATGAAGAGGGGCATGTTTGCTGCCTCTTTCTCCCTGTGGAGCTTTGGTCAGACCACCTGGCAGACACAGCGTTGACCTGAGTGTGTGACGGTCCTGCAGGATGAGCTTTGTCGCACCTCTGGGCTCCTGATCCCTCCTCGGATGGGTCTTCCCCACACCCGTCCACTTTTTAGTTTATTCACTCTGAATGTCCCTTCATATTTGATCACTTTCCTAATGCAGTTATTTTTTGCAAAATAATACACATATATTATATATGTACATGCATATGTTATATATAACATAAGTTTAAAAGTCCAATAGTATTTTTGAGCTTTTTTTGGGTCTTTTTTGCCATTTCTTGGGCCGCTCCCACAGCATATGGAGGTTCCCAGGCTACGGGTCTAATCGGAGCTGTAGCCACCAGCCTACACCAGAGCCACAGCAATGTCAGATCCGAGCTGTGTCTGCAACCTACACCACAGCTCATGGCAACACCGGCTCCTTACCCCACTGAGCAAGGCCAGGGATCGAACCTGCAACCTCATGGTTCCTAGTCGGATTAGTCAACCACAGAGCCACGACGGGAACGCCGTATTTTTGAGCTTATAATGAAAAGTAGCTGTTCTCTGCCTGATGCCTCCCAGAGGTGAACTCCTGTCCCAGCTACTCTTCTGTCATTTGCCTCCATGTTTATAAATCATGGGCTTCTGCTGCTCCTTTATGAGTTTTCATTTTGGGCACCCTTGATTTTCTATTAAGGAAGATGAGAATTTGCTCAGGCCCCGACCCCAGCATCCCCTATTCCTCCATCCTTCCAAGTAGTGAAGCAATGTTGTCGGTTACTTTAATGTTCACTTCTGTGTTTTTTTTTTTAATTTCACTTCACATGTCACAAGCATTTATTTATATTATTTAAATCATTTGTAAGCATTCTGTGCCCCTTCGATAATTTTCTCCACTGTTTCCCTATGGTTGAATACTTAGGTTGTTTCTTAAAACATCAAACACATTAAAAAAAAAACTTACGATGTTGTACTATACTCTAATAGAATTCAATAAAAAAGGAACTTATTTATATTTTTACTATATGGCACTGTCTCTAAACTACACAGCTGTTACACCCTCTCTCCTGGTGAAGTAACATGCTTTTTTTCCTTTTTAGGGCTGTACCCATGGCATATGGAAGTTCCCAGAGTAGGGGTCAAATTGGAGCTGTAGCTGCTGGGCTACACCACAGCCACAGCAGCACAGAATCCGAGCCACGTCTATGACTTACACCACAGCTCACTGCAATGCCGGATCCTTAAGCCAGTGAGCAAGCCCAGGGATTGAACCCGAGTCCTCGTGGATACTAGTTGCGTTCGTTACTGAGCCATGATGGGAACTCTGTTTTCTTAGTTTTTCTATGGGCTTATCAAGAAGACACCAGTCAGCATCTTATTGCCAGGCCGGGAGGGTGCATTTGGAAATCTGGCAGGTTTTTGGAGCCTGGGGAGCAGATGACCTTGGGAGCCCTGTTTTCTCAGGTTACGGCTGAATCAGCTGCTTTCAGGTATTTCTTGTACTGGACTCCCGGCCCCTCATTTTTTCATCTTTCTCATTCTTGGAGTGGCTGCTACCTGGATGTTTGGCCAGGCATTCGTTTCTCTTTAAAAAAACATTTCCCTCACGATTTGGAAAGCAATGCTTCTTTCACCACTGGTGCCTCTTTTTGTGTTTTAAAGTATAGTCGACATACAATATTGTGTAAGTTACAGGTGTTCAGAAGTGTAGTGATTAATGATTTTTAAACCTCATGTGGTTCCTGTGACTTCTCTCTGAATGCTTTCAGATTTTTCTCCTTATTCCTGGTGAGGCATAGCGCTGTGAATGATGTGAGAGTTTGCTTTCTTATATTGTGTTGGGTGCTCAGGGGTCCCTTTCTGTTTAGAAGTTCACACCTTTCAGTTATAGGAAGTTTTCTTGTCTTATTTCTTTGATCATTTTCCTTCTGTTTTTTAATGTGCTCTGTTCTTGGAAGCTTTATTAGTTGGGATTTGAATCTCTTTTCTTTTTTTTTTTGTTTTATTTTGAGCATCTTTTTCTTTTCTTTTGTTTTGTTTTTCAATGGAGCCAGCATTTGTTCTTATCTCTAGCATCTTAATGATAGTTTTTATAAGTTGAAATACTTTACTTTTTTTTCTGCTTGCTGTCATCTCTTTTTGCTTTAGTTTTTCTTTGTTTTTGTTTGTTGGTTTTTAGCCGCTGTCTCTTATGTTGGAGGTTTTTCTCCGGAATAGTGGTCCTTGAATATTTGTTCTGATTAAGAGTGGGTCACCAGGACAGTGACTGTGTGCCCAGATGGGGTTACTGGCCGATGTGTGTGCCACGATGGGGGTGGGGGGTGACCTTAGCAATGGGGGACAAGTGGCCATGTTGGAGTGTTTTCTTTGGGGTTGTTACTATCTCTGGGGGGGGTCCTGCTTCCTGGGAAGAGCAGCAAAGTGAGGCTGGGGCTTGGGAGCGCCTGGCTGCAGTGTGCTGAGGGTCAGGTCGAGAGAAGGTCCTTGGCGGGCATATCTTACATGCATTTAATTCTTTCCAGTGCAATGCCTCATCTCCACACTCTGCACTGCTTGGAGTCCTTGTGACCTCTGGAGAGGGACGTCCAGTTACCTCCCAGTGCAGGGATCAACACTTACCTGACTGCAGGGGGGTTGGAAAGGAAACCAGGAGGGGCCCTCGAATTGCTCCTTACACCACCTTTCATATATTCACCTTCTCACCCATCCCCCTCCCGTCCCACGTGCTGGGCCTCAGATGTGTGAACCTCTCTGGCCTTCTGTGGTACGAATTGTCTTTCCTTTTACTGGCCCCCTCTTTCGCTGCCACAGAGGTCCCCTCCTTCAGTGGCCGCTTAACCATTTGCTTCTCACCTTCCAGTCTCTGTGGACCTCTCCCATAGGCCAATGTTTCCTCTTTCCTTTCTCTCTCTGTCGGGGTTTCTACTTTTTGTGTTATTATCCTAACGTAAGCTCATGGGTTCAATGTGCCATTTCTTTTTTACTTTTTAGGACCTCACAGGCAGCATATGGAGGCTCCCAGGCTAGGGGTCCAATTGGAGCTGTAGCTGCTGGCCTATGCCAGAGCCATAGCAATGCCAGATCCGAGCCGTGTCTGTGACCTACACCGCAGCTCACAGCAAGGACAGATCCTTAACCCACTGAGGGAGGCCAGGGATCGAACCCATGTCCTCATGGATGCTGAACCCACGAGTCAGATTCGCTTCTGCTGACCCACGAGGGGAACTCCCAACATGCCATTTTTTAAAGGGCCTTGCTGTGTTTTACGGTTGAAATAAGTTGCAAGTGTTCATGGATGAGGGCTGTATTTTACTGTGGACTGCAGCGGCTGTGAGTGGGAATGGCTAGATCCGTGGAACATGATTTGTGATCCTAACAAAGCCAACATTTATGGAGTGTTGGTTGTGACAGGCGTTACCTGTATTAACTTGTGCAGTCCTCCCAGCCCAATGGGGGAAGACCACTCTCCTCGACTCACAGAGGAGACCCTGGGCCTTAGAATCACTGAGTGACGTGCCCAGGATCCCATGGGGAGAAGGGGCTGAGCTGGACGTTGGGCCCAGGCTGGCTTATCCAGAGGCTGAGATGTGCACCACGGCAGCATCCTTAAGGAGGGTGGGGGGGATCTTTCCTGCACCCTCTCAGAACTCTCCTCCCAGTGTTGGGGAAAGCCTCAGTTTCCACATGAGGTCTTCTGTCTGAAGAGTCCTATGAGCAAACCTCCCTCCCCTGGATCCCACCCCATCCTCAACTTTTATTTCCAAAGTCCTGTGTCCCCTAGCATTTTGGTCTTTGTTTTCTCTGACAATGCCCAGGCTCTTCTTGGGTATGAACATCATGAGAGCTCTCCTGTCTTGGATCCATTCAGCTGGTATTTCACAGTCCTGAGTGCCTTGCGTTATGATACAGGCTTCAGAGGAAAACTCCTAGTGGGCCAATGGGAACTCCTGTCGGAACAGATTCCTGTGCAAATATATATACACATACCCGCAGACGCGGAACCTGTGAAGAGACTCGATGCGAAGCTGACAAATAACACTGCAGATTTTAAAAAGACACGCAGGAGTTCCCTGGTGGCCTAGCGGTAAGGACTTGATATTGCCGCTGCTTGGTGTGGGTTTGACCTCTGGGCTAGGAACGTCCACATGCTGCAGGCATGGCCCCCCCCCCAAAAAAAAGGAGACATGCAGAATATGTAGCTGAGCACAAAACGAGTCAGTAAGATACTCCATTAGGTGGCTCGTACAGTGGAATTATTTAAAACTCTTCATCATTGTTAACCTTCATGAAGTTGTTAATATCAACGTAATGGTAGCTGCCACTTCTTGGGTCCCTGCATACTCGAGTTCATTGTCACAACACTTTTGAAAAATGGAATTTTAATCCCTGTTTTCTTTTATTTTACTTTATTTGATTTTTCTTTTTTCTCTCTCTCTCTTTTTTTTTTGGTTGCAGGCATGGCATGTGAAAGTTCCTGGTCCAGGGACCAGCTCCATGGCAGTGACCCGAGCGGCTGCAGTAGCAATGCTGGACCTTTGATCCATTGGGCCGCAAGGGAACTCTTAATCCTCATTTTAAATTGAGAAACTAAAGCCCAGAGATGTTAGGTAATTTCCTGTGGACATCTAATTAGTGATGCAGGGTCTGTTCCAGTGTTCAGGTTCTTTCCACGACTCTGTGATATCTTTCAAAACATCGAGTCCACATATATAAAGACTACTTCGCATGTTCACGTTTGATCATAGTAAAAAAATCCAAATGGTTGTTTCTTAAGCTCTTAATCAAGTCTTTCTTCATTCACTTGGGGTCCCTTTGCTAGTTTGCTGGCAGGTCACCTTTTTTTGTGAGCTCCAGCAGAAAGGCACACACGTACCCAGTGACACACAGATGTGAACACACAGATGTGCACAGGTGTCTCTCAGGAGACTGTGAAGTCTGGGAAGGCAAAACCATTGAGGTGCTTTTTTTTTTTTAGGGGGGCATATGGAGGTTTCCAGGCTCGGGGGCCAATCGGAGCTGTAGCCGCCGGCCTATACCACATCCGCAGCAACGTGGGAGCTGAGCTTCGTCTGCGACCTACACAGCTCACAGCAACGCTGGATCCTTAACCCACTGAGTGAGGCCAGGGATCAAACCCGCATCCTCATGGATACTAGTCAGGCTCATTACCGCTGAACCACACTGGGAACTCCCATTTGAGATGCTTTTTTTGCCACAGGGCAGATGCAGAGAAGCTGACACCTGAGCAGCAGGATGTTCATGTAAATCTTCACTTAAGTAGATGGTCACTGGCAGGACCAGCTTTGGATCCCAGATTTACCTCCTATTATGTAACCTTTCACCGCATTTCTCTGCTCTGTGGCTCTATTTCCCTCCTCAGTTCAAGTCTGTTAGAACTTGGGATTCTGTGGTTCTTTGTATGTAAACTCTAAGGGGTATTGGCCTCTCCCCTGGTTGATAGTTTGTTTTATTATTGAACACATGCTTTGGAACCAACGTTTTGCTTCCTTCTACGTAGAATGAATACTCAGATAGTGCTCGCCCATCCCTTGAACCGTGGGCTCCAGTATTTCAGGTAGAATCTTTCCCCCTTGAGGCTGTTGGAATGGAGGGGAGCTCGGGATAGCATCCTGCTGAACTGCGGAGCGGGCCAAGGTGGGAGGTGAGATACTGGATGGGTTTAGAGGAGCCAAAGAACATTCTGCCTTCGATAATCCCCTTCGAAATGAAAAGATGGTTCCCTCAAGTTTTTATATTTCCAGCTTTCATCTCCTCACCCACAGGTGCTTCATTCCTTGGCGTGAGCAAATACCTTCAGGGAAGAGGAACCAGATGTCTCTTTTCATTTTTTTTTTTTTTTTAAGCCGGGAGGCCTTTGTTCCAATAAAATTGTACATAAAAGCCCAGCCCAGTAAATAAAATCTTCCCGAAAAAAGTGGACCTCTTTTGCTGGAAGCCATTCCCCTCCTGCCCCTCCTTATCCTGTCACCCCCCCTGTACCCAAACCCTCTCTGTCACTGGAGACCAAGGTCAAAGCTGCTGCCTGGTCTGTTCTGTTCATTTCTTGTCTGAGAAAATCGACACCGGTCAAAGTCGGTTGCCCAGTACTGCAGTACTAGTGATTGGCAAAGCGGGGACCCTGCCCAATAATATCTTATTTCCTGCGTCTCATTCCAGCCTTAATCACGCCGGGGTCAAGCACGTTTGAACATGTGCGGTAATAGCCAGAGGGGATCTCTGCTGCTGTGACCCCAAACCGCTGTGGCTCAGCTTTCAGCTCTGCAGTTGCCCTTCCATACACGCAGAAAGGCTACTGCCATGTGGCGGGGTGTCACGTTGTATGTTACACTCAATAATTATGCTTTAAAAATATCACACTGAATTCTTTTGTAATAGTTGTGGGGTTTTAGCAATGCAACCTTTCTTTCCCTTAAAGGAAGGCATGCTAATGAAATTTCCTGATTTTTTTCCATTTCTTTACTTGCTATTTACTCATCTATGAATCTACAGACTTTTTCTTTTTGCTCAGGGCCTTTTTTTTTTTTTTTTTTTTTTTTTTTTTTTTTTTTTACAGCGTGGTGCCTTTGTCACTGATGAGCCAACGCCGATGCGTTGTTATTAACGGAGGTCTGTCGTTTACATTAGGGTTCATTTTTGTGTTGGGCTTATCTGTGGGTTCCGGCTAATGTTTGAAGCCATATATGTACCATTACAGTACCGTGCTGAACAGTTGCTCTCTTGCCCTAAAAGCCCCTGTGCTCCATCAGCTCATCTTTTCTTTCCTTCCTCCCTCCCTTTGAGCCCGTGGCAAACACCGGGACCTCTTTGCTCGCTCCGTAGTTGGCCTTTTCCAGAACGTTGTATAGTCGGATGCACACAGTATTGTGATGTGGCTGAGAGGGCGCTTCTTTCTCTTCCGTTATATGCTTCTCAGGCGTCTCCGTATCTTTTGGGGCTTGAGAGCTCATGTGTTTTTATTGCCAATTACTCTTCCACAGTATGGGTGCACCCTAGCTGTTGTATCCATCCAGCTCTGGAAGGGCACCTTGGTTGCTTTCCAGTTTGAGCAGTTTCCTTCATGATTTTTTTTTCGAAGGTGGAACAGAATTTGTAGATGAGCGGCTGTGCTCTTGTAATTAACACTGAGATGCTAAGAATGGGTCATCAGGACGCCCCCATGCACAGAGAGATGGTCATGTTTGACCCAAGATGCAAGACCCACGGTATACGTCTGCAACATTTATCACATCAAACATAACCATCTCCCTGTGCGTGGGGGCGTCCTGATGATCCATTGTTTTTAATGCTTTTTAGGGCTGTACCCACGGCATATGGAGGTTCCCAGGCTAGGGGTCTAATCAGAGCTGTAGCTGCCAGCCTACACCACAGCCACAGCAACTCAGGATCCGAGCCACATCTGCAACCGACACCACAGGTCACAACAACGCAGGCTCCTTAACCCATTGAGCGAGGCCAGGGATCGAACCTGAAACCTTATGGTTCCTAGTCAGATTCGTTTCCACCGCGCCACCATGGGAACTCCTACTCAGTATGTTTTATTTTATTTTATTTAAAAATTTTTATTTATTTATTTATTTATTTTTGTCTTTTTAGGGCTGTACCTGCAGCATATGGAGGCTCCCAGGCTAGGGGTCCAATTGGAGCTGTAGCTGTCAATTTACACACAGCCACAGCAACATGGGATCTGAGCCACATCTGTGACCTACACCACAGCTCACGGCAACACTGGATCCTTAACCCACTGAGCAAGGCCAGGGATCGAACCTGCAACCTCATGGTTTCTAGTTGGATTTGTTAACCACAGAGCCACGACGGGAACTCCTCAGTGTGTGTTAAAACTGGACTTCATAGAGTTTCTAGCTGGAGGGAAGGTGGTTTGTTACTCTCACTACGTCTGTTTAGAACTCAGGGCAGAAGTTTCTTCTCCAATTGGTCATGCTCGTAGCCTCTCCCTGCATCCCCCCCGGGAACGGGGACCTCACTCCCTTAGTAGCTCTTTCTGCTGCAAGACAGCTGCTTCTGCGGGTCAGTATGTGCTTTTTTTAGACTGACCTCAAATTATCTCCTTCACACTGCCTACTTTTACCTTCTAGAAAAACACAGTAAAGCGGCTCAGTAAAGTTTTTGCTCACAGTTGGTGCCATGAACGCCCAGCATAGTGCTTGGTTCTTACAAATCTTACAATGAGTATTTATCAAGTAATCTCAAGATTGAACAAATGAATGAAGGAATGTTTGACCTGCATAGATTTCAAATGAGTATTTCCTTAAATTTCGGATAAAACACACCTAGTTTTTTGAAACCCCTATTTCATATACTGTGCTTTTTAAGAACTGTCACATACTGGTTTTATTTTTCTGGATTTTTTTCAAATCAATGTTCTTAGAAGTTCATGTCCAAAATAGTCCCTCAGATATCTGAGACCATTATATTTTGTGATCTGGGCTTTACCTGTGGTAGCCCCGTGACTGCCCCATCATACTGTCTTGAAAAACAACCATGAATCTCTCTTTTTTCTTTCTGGCCGCACCTGCAGCATGTGGAAGTTCCCTGGCCAGAGACTGAACCCATGTCATGGCTGCAGCCTGTACCCCAGCTGCAGCGATGCTGGATCCTTAACTCACTGTGCCACACGGGGACATCCAGGTGTGTCTCTTTTTGACATCAACTGCTGCCAAGTTAACAGTGAATAGGAAGACCCTCAAAAAGCTTAAGCAAATAAAATAATCCAAACTTAAAATCGTATCTTATGAGGGAGTTCCTGTTGTGGCTCAGTGGAAACAAAACCCATGAGAACGTAGGTTCAGTCCCTGGCCTTGCTCAGTGGGTTAAGGATCTGGCATTGCTATGAGCTGTGGTGCAGGTCGCAGACACGGCTTGGATCCCATGTGGCTGTGGCTGTGGTGTAGGCAGCTGTAGCTCTGATTCAACCCCTAGACTGGGAACTCCCACATGCTGTGGATGCAGCCCTAAAAAGACGAAGTTCGCAGTTGATTTTTTTTTTCTTAAAAATTCATTTAACAGTTTTTATTGTGATTCTTTTAGTGAACATTTTAAAATAGAATGTGGAAAGCTTCTAAAAAATTGGCCTTAGAGAGCAAGACGTAATATGGAAAATTGAGAAGATGAAAATAAAGAGAAAACACAACTCCAAACAAATAAAAATATACCAAACCAAATGCAAAATAATTCACACACGTTGCTGTAGTCTGGAACAAACTATGGGGATTCACTGATAAAGATGACATTTATAAAACATTCGCTCTGTGCCAGCCAGTGTTCTGTGCGTTCCATGTATGAACTGATTTAATCCACACAACAGCCTTATGGAGAGGCATGCTTTTAATGATATTTTTTTGGTCCGTGTGGTAAAAAACATATAAAATCGACCATTTTGACCATTTTTAAGTGTACCATCGGTAGTATTGAGTATATTCACATTGTTGCAAAGTGGATCTCCAGAGCTTTTTCATCTTGCATATTTAAAACTCTGTCCCCTTGGCATTCCCGTCGTGGCTCAGTGGTTAAGGAATCCAACTAAGAACCATGAGGCTGTGGGTTCGATCCCTGGCCTTGCTCAGTGGGTTAAGGATCTGGCTTTGCCGTGAGCTGTGGTGTAGGTTGCAGACGAGGCTCGGATCCCACGTTGCTGTGGCTCTGGCGTAGGCCGGCGGCTACAGCTCCAATTTGACCCCTAGCCTGGGAACCTTCATATGCCGTGGGAGTGGCCCTAGAAATGGCAAAAAGACAAAAAAATAAAAAGAAAAAATAAAAAGAATAAACGTCTGTCCCCATTAAACACTAACTCCCCATCCTCGCTCATTCCAGTCCCTGGTAGCCGCCGTCACGCTACACACTTAACTGTTTTAAATGCCTCCTGTAAGTAGAATCATACAGTATTTGTCCTTCTGTGACTGCCTTATTTCACGGAGCATAATGTCATCAGGGATCATCCGAGTGATGGAATTTCTTTCCTTTTTAAGGCTGAGTAATATTCCATTGTATGTACATACCAGATTTTTTAACATAGTCATCTGTTGATGGACAGTTGGGTTGCTTCCACCTCTTGACTAGTGAAAAAGGCTGCTGTGAACAAGAGAGTGCAACTGTCTCTTTAAGACTCTGCTTTCCGTTCTTTTGAGTAAATACCCAGACGTGGAATTGCTGGGTCATATGGTTATTTTATGTTTATTTCTGGGGTACCTCCACATTGTTTTCTATAGCAGTTGCATCATTTTAGAGTATTCCACCCCCGACAATGTGCGAGGGTGCCGATATCTTCATATCCTGGCCAACTCATGTTCTTTTCTTTCTTTCTTTTAAAATTTCATAGTAGTTCATCCTAATGAGAGGGTAGTGGAATCTCTTGGTGGCTTTGGACTTGCATTTGTCTGATGATGAGTGATATTGAGCATCTTTTCATGTGTTTGCTGGCCATTTGTGTGTGTGTGGGGGGGTCACTTTTACACCCATCTTAGGGATTAGAAAATGGAGGCAAAGAAAGGTTGGTCAGCTTTTGTTCAAAATCGTGTTGATAGTAAATTATTGAATCGGAATTTCAGTCAGAGTCTTTCTTCCTTGTTTTCTTTTTAAGACCACACCTGCGGCATATGGAGATTCCCAGGTAGGGGTCCCATAGGAGCTGCAGCTGCCAGCCTGTGCCACAGCTGCAGCAACACCAGATCTAAGCATGCTGCAGCTTGTGGATGCACTGGATCCTGAACCCCATGGAGAAAGGCCAGGGGGCGAACCTGCATCCTCATGGACACTAGGTCGGGTTTTTAGCAGGCTGAGCCACAATGAGAACTCCTCAAGGCTTCCTTGCTTACACTGTTTATAAACCTCCTTAAGAGGGGAGAATGCTACTCTTTCAAGTAATTTTTGTTTCTTCTAACTCTCTTTCTTATATTGGGCTCATGACTGCATTTTGAGGACGAGGAGAGAGTCCTTCATTTTTTTCTTCCCTCCTTCCCATCTTCCTTCCTTCCTTTCAGCAAATGCTTAACTTGTACCTACTGTGTTACTGAATGCGGAGTGAGGCCAGACAAATGGAAATGTCCCGAGTTTGGCGCACGGGCAGGTTTATTGCATGGCTCTGCCAGGGGGCTGGTGGCTGGTGCCACCCTGATGGCTTTCAGTCACGCACCTTTGAAGGCAAGGTGAGGGAGGGGCACGGTGGGTATGGAAAAGTGTTATACCCTTACAGGTCAGAGCCTTGACCATGGGCTCTCCTGTATATTTCAGACAAGAGGCAACATTCTTTTACAAAAAGTGCAAGGCCAGCCTGACTAAGCACAGGTCACAGAGCACAAGGGTTAGGGCTAGAGGAATGGATCGGATATGGAGTCAGCTTTGTTCTCTTCTTTACAGATGCTGTGTGTGTGTGTGTGGGGGGGTTCCTTGGAGAGTGGAAAGGTTACCGGGACCCAGGGTCTTCTGTTATCAAGGAGGTTACATGCACGTTAGAGAGATGAGTTGAGGGCCCATACCATTTTCCTTCCAAACTCGAAGCAATGCACCTGACAACAGGCTAAGCTAGAACAGTCGTGGACAAACCAGAATGTGTGAGTCCCTTAGCGATAAGACAGCTATGAAAAGCTGTAATACGAGCTGGGTAATAAATGCTTCGAACAAGAGAGGGTTTAAAGCTTTGTAAAATCTAAGCCATGACTGACTCTCCGTAGTGGTGAGGCTGATGGGGTGATGATTCAAGCAGAAGCCATGTAAGCTGGGTTTCCTCAGCCAAGCACATCTTCTAGAACTGTCTGTGGGATTCTGTTTGCAGGCCCGGGGTCTGAAGAGCTTCCTGGCTTGAGGCTGTGGATCTGGCAGCAGACAGGTGGCTGTGGCTGCTGGAGGGTCAGAACAAGGGCGTCGGTGAAGGCCTTTTCCCTCCAGGTACCCACAGATCTCTGCCAAAATTGGGGGCAGAGGAGGCCTGGGAGTCAGGTGTGCGCACGCGTTCACCCGGCGTTGTTCCAGCGCTACTGCGGATTACCTGGATTTTGTCCAACGGAACGTAGTAAAAGGAAGGTCAAAATTGGGACCAGGCCATCCCTTAAAAAGGATGAGAAGGCTATAAAAGTCTTCCCAGGCTGCTAGTTACTTCGTCTCTGCCGAAGATGACATATATAGCAGCAGCAGAATGTTAGGTTACCACTAAAAGCAAAATTTCCCCCATTGCGCTTTAAAGAGACGAGACGTGTGGGCGTTTAGTGTTACTGATTCTTCCTGAAGCCGTTTTTTTTTTTTTTTTAAACCCCAAACTTCTGTGACTCATAAGAGCTCCCTTTCTCTCTCTTAACTGCATGAATATGTGAAACTCTGTGCTTGGCCTCCAGAATGTTCAACCAAAGACAGCCTGAGTGCCCAACCCAGCATGGGCCAGGGGGCACTTTGAAGGGTCAGGATGCATCAGAGTTGAGGGAGGTGGGTGCCCTGGAGACAGCAAGTAGCTGTTACCAACCTGAGTGTCATGACTATGCCAAGCTGAATGCAGCCCAGGTTATAAATGTGCTTTTTGCATTCAGTGATTCCAGGCATTTGAAATTCTCCCAAAAGGATGCGGTAAGGCATTGGGAAAGTAACCCTATCTTCATCTTTTTGTTTTTAAACTTCTTTCTTTAACTTCTTTTCTCCTTCCCTCCCTCCAACCCTCCCTCTTTCCTTTCCTCTCTCTCCCTCTCTCCCTCCATCCCTCCCTCCCTCCATCCCTCTCTCTTGCTTTCGTTTGCTCTCTTGCCTTCTTTCTTTAATTGTTTCTCGGTCTAACTGTACTTATTCCTGGGTGGACACGGTGAGGAACAGCCCCTGTATGTACACCCCTATAAGGGTCTGGATTTCGTGTATGTTGCCACGTGAGCTTAGCAAAGAAAGTCGTCACTTGGTCCCAGCTGTTTCTTAAAGCTCCCCCTTTCTGCATGTGAGCCTAGGAAGCCTTGAAGATGTGCATTCTTGTGCTAAACAAAGAGTGCAAGGTGATTTACAGCCTGTGCAGCGAGGGCTTGTGGTCCTAGTTCCTCCCTTCTTCCTCAGGAGCAGAACTCCTGAAGGTCCGCTGAGCAGGCAGGTGTCCCGAACAAAGATCACGTTTTCTAGCTTCCATGTTGCTCCCGAGTGCAGCCATGGGATGACGTTCCGGTCACCTGAACAGGAGCCAAAGGACTACGTGCAACGTCTAGGACGTTGACCTTCCAGGTAGAATCTGTAATGGGAAAGGGGTGTCCTTCTCCTTTTTTCTCCCCATCCTACTTGCTGGATTGCTGATGTGATGACTGGAGTTGGAGCAGCTATCTTATGCCAAGGAGAAAGCTGTATGTTGAGGTAGTAGAACCTCAAAACAGGAGGAGTTGGGTCCCTGATAACCATACCGGTCTTCATCTGTCTATTTTGATAGGATTTAAGCCACCATTTTTTCAAAAAAATTATATTCTGGTGAAATGTAGCAAAATTTACTATTGTAACCATTTTACACGCACAGGTGGTGTGAAATGTATTCACGATGTTGTGTCACCATCACCACTATCCATTTCCAGAACTTTTTCATCATCACAAATAGAAACTTTGTATCCATTACACTAATTCCCTGTCTTAGCTCAGGATTCTGTAAGAAAATTGCAGACTGGATGGCTTAAGCAACATTGATTTCTTACAGTTCTCCAGTTTGGGAAGTCTAAGATCAGGGTGGGAAGTCTAAGATCAGGGTTCCAGTGTGGTCAGTTTTTGCTGAGAGCACTCTTCCTGCTCACTGTGTCCTCACAGGGCAGAGAAAGAGAGAAGCAATCTTTCCCTGTCTCTTCTCATAAGGGCACTAATCCAATCACAGAGGCTCCACCCTCATGTCCTAATTACCTCCAAAAAGCTCTGTCTCCCGATAGCATCACATCACATTGGCAGCTAGGGCTTCAACATATGACTTTCAGGGCAACACAGACATTCAGTCCGTAATACGTCCCATTCTTCCATCTCCTCAGCCACTCCCGCGGCCTACCCCACAGCCACAGCAACGCGGGATCCGAGCTGAGTCTGCGACCTACACCACAGCTCACGGCAATGCCGGATCCTTAACCCACAGAGCAAGGCCAGGGATCGAACCCGCAACCTCATGGTTCCTAGTCGGATTTGTTAACCACTGTGCCATGACGGGAACTCCCTACTTTCCATCTTTATGAATTTGACTACTCTAAGAACCTTATATAGGTGGAATCGTACAATTATTTGTCCTTTTGTGCCTGGCCTATTTCACTGGGCATCATGTCTTCAAGGTTCATCCATGTTGTAGCATGTTTCTTAGTTTCACTCCTTTTTAAGGCTGGATAATTGGGAATTTTGTTTGTATCCATTCATTTGTTGATGGACACTTGGGTCGTTTCTACCTACTGGCTCTTGTGTGTTGTGCTGCTGTGAACATGGCGTGCAAGCATCTGATTCTCTGCTCTTGGTTCTTCTGCGTCTACACGCAGAAGTGAAATTAATGGGTCATATGGTAATTTTATGCTTAACTTTCTGAGGAACTGCCAGACACTCTGGCATAGCGGCTGCCCCATTTTCTCTCCCCCTCAGATATGCACAAAGGTTCCAATTTTTCCATGCTCCCACACTAGTTACTTTCTGTGGCTTCGATAGCAGCCATTCTGAGGGATGTGAATTGGTATCTTTTGGTGGTTTTGTTGGATTTCCTTAATGATTGGAGGTGTTGACTACCTCTCCATGCACTTAATGACCATCTGCATATCTTCGTTGGAGAGACGTCTGAGTCTTTTGCCTCTTTGAGAGTTGGGTTGCTTGTTTTGAAAAGCCGCCTCATTTTTTTAGTCCATGTCCTTTCTGACACTTACAACTAAAATGAATCCCGACTGAAAAACTGTCTGTTGCTTTGGTGGTGATGAGAACCTCCTGGGAGGAGGGGGTCGTAGGGTCCTGGTGTATCCTTTCTGAAAGTCGGTCATAATTGCCTTGGTCTAGGGCAGAGAGAATGGTGTGATCTGCCTCAGGTTATGTGCTTGGAGCTTGAGCTGGCATGGAGGGACTTAGGTTTCCTTCCTCCTATTCCAGGGCTTTACACCTCCCTGGCTCCTACTGGAGGAATCCACAAGCAGGCATCTCTGAGCTTTCAGTATCCCTGTATCTGCAGATCCAGCCCCTGTATCCCAGGGCTGCAGGATGTTGTGAATTGTTCATTCAGCATGGGAAACCTTACTGTGGAATTGTATGTTATATACCTAGAAACAGTCATTTCTAAGCATTAATTGAAGTAAGAGTCTTAACTAGAGGACCCCCCCCCCCACCGCCCCACAGAGGAGGCAGCTACCTGCCTGACAGAAGCTCTCCTGGCCCCATAACACCCCTCTTGTCATTTTGTAGCAACCTACGTGCCTTATGTCCTTGCTAGCAGCTCTGCTAGCCCTGCTCCAAACATTGCTTATCAGTTTCATTTTTGTAATCTTGTTTACTTAGCTTCTTAGGCAGGAACCTCTCTGCTCAGGGGAAGGGGGTGGGGGGCTCTTGTGTGGTGGGGGTGCTTGCGGGGGGGGGGGTTGGGGGTGGGGGAGAACAAGACCTGGAAGTCTGTGTTGTATAAAAGCTACCCAGAACAAAGACCTGGTGCTCAGACTCTGGCGGTGACTCCTCTGAGCCGGCACCGGTGCTGAATAAACCTGGCTATTCCGCATCTCTGAGTGCCGCTGGTCTCTTTCTGCTGCCATGGTTTCTGCAACGTAATAATAGCAGTGATAGTCACAACCACCGCCACATTAGTAATGATGATATTAACTAGAGGAAGGTGCTTCGGTGGAAGAGGGACACTTTGAATGACCCTAGTTATTTATAAAGAAAAGCTGGAGTTCCTGTTGTGGCACAGTGGTTAACGAATCCGACTAGGAACCATGAGGTTGCGGGTTCGGTCCCTGCCCTTGCTCAGTGGGTTAACGATCCGGCGTTTCTGTGAGCTGTGGTGTAGGTTGCAGACGCGGCTCGGATCCCGCATTGCTGTGGCTCTGGCATAGACCAGTGGCTACAGCTTCAATTTGACCCCTAGCCTGGGAACCTCCATATGCCGCGGGAGCGGCCTGAAGAAATAGCAAAAAGACAAAAAAAAAAAAAAAAAAAAAAAAAAAAGCTGTGTTTTGCCACTCTTTTTTTTTTTTTTTTAAATTATTGATGCTCTGTTTACTCTCTTGATATGGTGAAAAAAAGTTAGTAATGCAGATAATCACGAACAGTGATTGTTTATGAGAAGTTGAGTAAAAATGCTTGACTTAGCCTGATTGACTCTGAGCAAGATGGGGGTTATTCTGAGAGCTTGCAGCACACGGAGGGATGAGGTGGGGCGTTTGATGGGAAGGGAAGAGGGGCAGGGGGTTGGAGGGGCCCCACGTGCATGGGAAGCAAGGATCTGGGAAGGAGGCGGCCAGGTCCTTTGAGCTGCCTGACCGGCACACTCTGCTGTATCCCTAGTAACTCTGCTGTAGATGCATCCTAGAACCTAGATTGCATGCTCGAAACTCTTTGCTTGGCCCTGTAGCTGGGGGTGGGATGTTTGTTGAAATTGACTCTTCCTCCTCCTGAGGTCATCTTGTTCACACTTGATGTATTTGTGGTTCTGGGCAGAGTGTGGGGCCCAGCAGTGATTGACGGCTCACGTGAGCCCTTAAACAGGCAAAGTTCCTGAGGCCTTTTTTTAAGTGGCTGAATTCATATCACCGTCTTATGACTCTGTGGTCTTTGTTTCTTACGGCATAAGTGGAATTCAGTGTTGAAAAAGAAGCAAAAGGAAGAAAAATGTCCCTATAGAGTTAACCACTGTTACTGTTTTGTTTTATATAGTTCCAGACTCTTCTATGCATAGTTATATAAAGACATACATTGAAAAAACACTGCATCCTTCCTTGCCTGCGAGTATTTAAACCTACTGATATCAGAGGAATAAACAAGTATGTCTTATTCACATCTTTAAAAAGTTGGGAACACACTAATTTCTTAGAGAAATACTGGAGTTCAGTTTTGCTTTATTTTGGGGCCGCAGGTGCGGCATATGGAGGTTCCCAGGCTAGGGGTCTAATCGGAGGTAGGGCTGCCAGCCTACACCACAGCCACAGCCACACCAGATCTGAGCCCTCTGTGACCTGCACCACACAGCTCATGGCAACGCCAGATCCTTAACCCACTGAGCAAGGCCAGGAATTGAGCCTGCATCCTCATGGATGCTAGTTGGATTCGTTTCCGCTGCGCCACAACGGGAACTCCCTATTTCTGCCCATTTTCCACAGTTGCACATCATGAACATATAAATAGTGAACATAGTGCATGTTACCTTTCACATGCTAGTATCATTAAGTGTGTTATGCAGCGGACACTTTTTCCTTGTAGCATAAGACTTTCTCAAGAGGGGAAGCCGTTTAGTGAATCATATTGGGGTGTATGCGCCTTCCGCTGGGTACCCCTTTCACACGATGTCCCTGCCATCGAAGCTGCGCTCTCTGCCCAGTCTTGAAAATATTAAGTTCAATATCGTTGGGAAGTGGTAGTTGAATTTTTTTTTTTAAATCCGTCACAGATTCATCTAACATTCCCAGGTAGACTTCTTTGATATAGTTTTACATGAATGTCTTGACAGTTTTATATTTTTGCTTTTAGTTTTTGCACCTCAAGCACTGCTTCATAAGAAACTTGACAAACATTGGTTTCATATATGAAATATTGAACATTATCTTCTGTTGCTTTCTCAATTAATGCTCTTTCTTGAAATCAATATATTTTTGTTTAGGTTTGAGCTTTTGAAAAAGTCTGGGAGTTCCTTGGTGGCTCTGTGGGTTAAGGATCCAGGGTTGTCACTGTGTGGCTTGGGTCATTGCTGTGGTGCAGTTTTGATCCCTGGTCTAGGAACTTCCACACACTGTGGGCATGGCCAAAAAAAAAAGTCTTGAATGTAAAATGGTGCCTAAGTTTTGATGGTTTCATTGTTTCATTTGACAGATGGTCTCTCCAAATGACACACAAAGGTTGGTTTGTTTGTTGTTTTTTTGCCGCACCTGTAGCTTATGGAAGTTCCTGGTGGCCAGGGATAGAATCTGAGCTGCAGCTGTGACCTACGCCACAGCTACAGCAATGCCGAATCACTTCACCCCCTGTCCTGGGCCAGGGATTGAACCTACACCTCTGCAGAGGCAGCATGGGATCTGTAACTCTAGGCACCACAGTGGGAACTCTGACATACAACACTTCACCATTAATCATCGCTGCAAAACTGAGTTTGGTTGGTTTACGAAGGATACCACTGTGCATAGCTGGGCAGTGGTGGAGCTGAGAGTCAAACCCATCCGCCACGAGGATGGATGGAGACGGGTGTTCTTAGGAAGATCCACCGAAGTGCTGTTCCGCCAGGAATACTGGGGGTCCAGGGTGGCTTTTCAGAAGAGCTGGAGTGTGCCCTGGGTTTAAAGGGCAAACACAGGTTAGCCGGATTGAGGCGGGAGGAGGCTTCTAGGAAGCAGATGCCCAAACATATCGCCTGGTGCTTGTGCCTTCTGGAGACGGTCAGTGGTTCACTGAGGCAGGACCATGCTGGGCAGCGAGGAGTGGCCAGAGGTGACCCAGAAGGTCGGAGGGAGGCCCTCTAAGTCCCACGGATAGCTTAGCTCAGAGCTTTGCTCTAAGGCTTCCCATCTACCCTGAAGGATGAAGAAAGCTGCATTTCACTCTTCAAAACGAAAACCATCTCAAGAATGTTTTTATTTGAAATGTGATTACTATGACTCTGAGAGCCTTAAAACTATTTTACAAAAATATCACTGGGGAGAAAGGACTCACTTGAACTGTGTTTTAGAGAAGATAGAGCAGAGGTGTCCTTTAAGAAACCTGGTGGCAGAATGTTACGAATTGCATTATTTGGTTGCCTTATTTCTTTATGTGTCACAGGCAAGGGGCCCAAAGCCATGGATTCATTTCAAGGTCAGTTCCTCCCCAGCAGGTAATAATCTATGCCTCCGTCCTAGGTTTGCTGTTACTGCAAAGCAACTCGTGTGCTTCGTTTCTTAAGGGGGGAACACATCTGCGTCCGGGACCTCCATTCTCAGCTGCACTGAGGGATACAGGAGCTGACACACGCAAAAGCTCCGTTGCACTGAAATACTACACAATGTGTTGTCACTGTTCAGGTGACAAAACCCCCAGATACTCCCTGACAGGTGAAGCAATAGATGAAAGCATATTTTGAGCATGACACACATTTCGGAGATGGTGTCTAAAGATCTTAAATTTGACTAGCCTTCTCTAAATTTCAGTCTAATCTGCTCTGCAAGAAAAATGCATGTGTTTTCATTTCGTTGTTGTTTATGTCATGCAAGCTGTGTGTGTGTGTGTGTGTGTGTGTGTGTGTGTCTGTGTGTGTTAGATACTTGGTATTGAAGAAGTCCTAGAAACCTTTCATTCTGGAGTGGTGGAGTCAGAGTTCCCGTTGTAGCTCAGCAGGTCAAGGACCCGAAGTTGTCTCTGTGAGGATGCAGGTTTGATCCTTGGCCTGGCCCAGTGGGTTAGGGCTCTGGTGTCGCCGTGGCTGTGGCAAAGGCCATGGCTGTGATGTGGGTCGCAGCTGCAGCTCCTATTCAACCTCTGGCCCAGGAATTCTATATGCTGCACGTGCAGCTGTAAAAAGAAAAAAAAAAAAAAAAGGAATAGCAGAGTCTCATTTTCCTGGAGGTCACTCAGCCTTCAATCTCCTCCATTGATTTGGCTGAGGATGCGAAAAAGGATGCTATTTGGTGAGTTGCTTTTACCTGTGGAGAGAGAAAAGCCCAGATTATGGTGAAAATGAAGGCATGTCCAGTGCCCCTTCTGAACAGAAGGCCTGTGACAGGTGTGTCCTCATGCACGGGATGTCAGCACCTGAAGTGGTGACTGCCAGGGCATGCCCATCCTTCCTTCCTATGGTTCAGCACACCTGAGGCTGCACCTGAACAGTGCGGGCGTGACCAGGGTCCCACAGGTACAGGGTGGGGCTGCCCGACAGAGCCGTGGCTTGTCTGCTTGAGATCTTGCTTGAATCTGCCTTCTGTCGATTTCCCTGTCCTTTGCCCTCAGCGAGTAGACTCAGGTTAGCCCACCGAGGCCAAGATTGTCTCGTGTTCATCTTTCTACGTAAGCAGCTCTACTGGCTCATCAAACTCGTAAATGTTTATTGAATTGAGCTACACACCGACTCACATCATGATCCTTCTTCAGGGCAGATTTGCGCTGCGGGAGAGACACCGTGGGGAGTGGAGTGGCGAGCACCGTGGGGGTCTCGACTTTCTGATTTGTTGTCTTGCCTTGGGCTGACCTTGCACAGCTCCCTGGAACACTCTTGGACTTGCAGGGCCTGGTTGATGTAGACTAACTCTGCTCTTTTGGAGGTAGCCACTGGCGGGGGGATAAGTTTCATTTATGTATCAGTTAGCTTTTGCTGCAGTAACAAACAGCCCTAAAATGCTCAGTGCCTTATCACAACAGATATTTCTTGTCTTGTTTTTCTGTCTGTCTTTTTCTTTTCTTTCCTTTCTTTTTTCTTTTCTTTCTTTTCTTTACTTTCTTCTTTTTAGGGCCACACCAGAGACATAAGGAAGATCCCAGGCTAGGGGTTGAATGGGAGCTGCAGCTGCCAGCCTACACCACAGCCATAGCAATGTGAGATCTGAGCCACATCTGTGACCAACACCTTAACTCACGGCCACACTGGATCCTTAACCCACCGTGTGAGGCCAGGGATTGAACCCATGTCCTCGTGGATACTAGTCAGGTTCATTACTGCTGAGCCACCATGGAAACTCCACAACACATACTTCTCTCTCATTCAGAAGACTACAGGTCTGCGGTGCTCTCTTGGGCTCCATTCCGGGTCCCAGGTGGAAGTGGTAACAGGTCTCCGGTGAGCAGAATCTTGTGATTCCTTTGGAAGGTGCCCCCTGGATGGGGTGTGCTTTCACTTATGCCCACATGTGTTGGTCAAAGCAAGGTGCATGGGCCAGCTCCCAGTTAATGGGGAGGCAAGGATCCTGTACCCAGGCAAAAGCTTGGGCAAATCGCAGACAGGAAGTGAGGCCCATGACCCTATGCAGGAGGGACAGAGCCACGAGTGGGAACAATGATCCACAGGAATCTGTCCTAATTCCTTTATCACAGGAGGGGCTAGTCTGCTACTCCCTGAGTGACCTCATCCAGTCCCCCAGGCTGCCAGCACCGCTCACGGGCCACTGATGCCCAAACATCTCCAGCCCTGCTGGTCCCTCCACTCTCGAATGGCTGTATCCAGTTGCGGACTTGATGTCTTACCTGAATGCCTAATGAGCCTCTTTAAAATCGTTCCTCCAGTCGTCTGTGCTCTTTTGATAGTCCGTGTTCTCTTAAGAAGGGGTAAAAACCCTTGGCATCAACCTCGGCTCTTTCCCTGGAGGCCGGTGTAAGGCACGTGAATCCTGTCCAAGGCCCTTCTGACCCCATCAGTCCATGTAGATGAGTGTATGTGGCTTTCAGAGATTCCGCCTCAAGGTCTTCAGACCACATTTACCAGCTGCTACTTGCTGCCCCTCCTTCCGCCTCTGCAGTGGGACACTCAACTTAGCTCTGGATGGGAGGGCAGGAAGACGTGGCTTGGATAATAGCGAATGGGGGCCCCCATATTTGAATCCGCAGCTTTCTGTCTCCTATATCTGTACTTTCCCCACTACACAGATGCTAATGATAAAGGCAGATGCTTGTGCCATCCTGAAAACCTTGGTGATGGGAACATTTTTTTTTGTCTTTTGTCTTTTTAGGGCCGCACCTGTGGCATATGGAGGTTCCCAGGCTAGGGGTCGAATCAGAGCTGTTGCCACCGGCCTACACCATAGCCACAGCAACACCAGATCCAAGACAAGTTTGGAACCTACACCACAGCTCACGACAACGCCGGATCCTTAACCCACTGATGGAGGTCAGGGACCGAACTCTTAGCTTCATGGTTCCTGGTTGGATTCGTTTCCGCTGAGCCATGATGGGAACTCCAGGAGCATCTTAATGGCTCAGCATCTCTGTTTTGTAATTGACTGAAAAAAAAAAAATCTCTTCCTTACCCTTGAGGCAGTGTAAACCTGTATTTTCCAATAAATGAAACCAGAGTTCTCTTTCATTGGTCATCTTCAAATTATTGTTCCTTCCTAAGCAGACAAGCTGGCTTCAGAGTTGCCCAGTGCATGGAGGATTTTGCAGCCAGAAGGCAAAGTTCATTTTGGCTGTCATGCATGGAGAGTTGACCTGGCATTTTTCCTCATCCTGTGAGACATGAATAAGAACGAAAGAACAAGCCATAGCTTTTCTGCTATAGACCCTCTCCCCCCAATCCCCATCCCCCGCGACAGACCCCATAAAACTGGATGAGACCATACAGCCAAATCGCAGAAGATCCTGGCTGAGGACAGCAGATCCTGCTGAAGGAACATAAACCCTGATTTATGGAGTCTCTTTATCTAACACTTAAAATGCTGATGTACGGCGGGAGCCCAGCCCAGATATTGCAACAGAGCGTGACACTTCTGCTTGGCTGGCGCTCTGCGGGTTGTCAGTGGGCTCTTCACCACGCCTTTTCCCATTCAAGTGTGTACAGCTTTTCAGACTTGGAATAGCACGGGGCACATTCAGAAACCATCCAAGGGCTGCAGACTTTGTCAACTTATCTCCTTTCCTTTGGGGATGGATTCAGGCAATTAGACCGCAACCTACATGTTTTTCTTCCTCTTTTGTTTATGCCGGGATTCTCATAATAGCTGTGATGAATGGTATCCCAGCATAAAATTAATGCCCACAGTACTGGTAAGTGATGGCAGCGATGCTGTGAGAAGCCAGAGTACCATCAATTCACAGATACAACGGCACGCGGAGATGGGGCAGTGGTTTGACTAGTTAATTTATGAAGCCTGAAGGCTTGTAATAAATTCTGGCCCAATAAATGGTGTCAGGCAGTGTAGACTGAAATAGAATAGGTCCACCTTGTACATTGGGCAGGGCCTCCCGAGCGGTTCCCGTTAGTGAGGATCTCAGAACTGTGATGCTCTGAGGTCTGCTGGCAGGGCTCGTGTGCCATTGGGTTTCTTTCCAGGAAGACAGAGGGCCAGGGTCTGAAAGTGGAGCCAGGGAGTGAGTTGGGCTGGGGTTGCAGTGCCATGGCGTGGGGGCGAGAGGCAGAGGGAGGGAGGCAGAGAAGGAGGGGGGAGAATGAGGAAATGTTGCCTCTCGGGGTGACATTTATAGGTGCCCAAGGGGCTTCTCGGCTTCTCCGCATACCTGGTCTGCCAGCCACAGTTCCAGGCCTCATGGGCTCATAAGACGGGGGACCTCGAAATGCTTCCAGCCCAGTATCTGCGGGGAGGATGGACGGGGTCTGCAGATGGAGTTGTCATGGACACCGTCTTGGACCGGCTGCGCGGCGGCAGACGCGAGGGAATTCGATTTGATTTGAAGTGCCTGGCAGACCCGGTCGTCTTCCTACGTGACCCACCTTCCCACGACCCCTTCGAAGGACCTCTGTTTACTGTTCCAGGTTCCTCTTCAGTTCTGTGCTTAGTCCCTAACTTTGTTTTATTAAGCCCTCGCTGCGTTCTCAGAACTGGTCACTCACTTCGTGGGCCCAGCCATCCAGGGCGCTTGGGATAATTTAATTCTTACTTGATCGTTGGCAAACCGGAGGGACAGAGAAGGGACTTGACTGGTGTCACGCGGCCAGTGAGGGCGGAGGGTCAGCGGGCTTAACCCTCACGTGCTCTGGCCCCCCTCTCAGGGAGGGACACACTTTTCTCAGGGCAGGAGGCCTGCTGGCTGGTCCTGCCCATCCCCAGTGTTGTGGAGGCGTCACTGTGTCCTACGGATAGAACAGCTGCATCCCCCAAAGGCCAGGTCCCTTCCCTGGAAGAATCTTCTAAAGGATTCAGTGTTATCCATTTTATCAAGTTATGATTTTTTTAAAGCTAATTTTTTTTTCCTTTTCTTCCTCCCAAATGGGGGAAATTTGATCATTCTTGCTAACCTTACAGTTACAACTGTTTAAAAATGTTGCCATTCAAGCGTCTTGCTTTGCCGGCCAAAGATTGGAGAGTCTATCTGATTTTAGAGGATTCTCACTTTGTGTTACTTTTTCTTTGATGATTTTTATTTTTTCCATGATAGTTGGTTTAACAGTGTTTTGTCACTTTCTGCTGTACAGCAAAGTGACCCAGCCGTGTGTGTGTGTGTGTGTGTGTGTGTGTGTGTGTGTGTGTGTGTGTACATTCTTTTTCTTACGTCATTCTCCATCATGTTCCATCACAAGTGACTGGATATAGGAGTTCCCATTGTGGTGCAGTGGAACCATGAGGTTGCGGGTTTGACCCCTGGCCTCACTCAGTGGGTTAAGGATCCCGTGTTGCCGTGAGCTGAGGTGTAGGTCACAGGCTTGGCTCGGATCTGGTGTTGCTGTGGCTGTGGTGTAGGCCGGCAGCTGTAGCTCTGATTAGACCCCTAGCCTGGGAACTTCCATATGGCACGGGTGTGGTCCTAAAAAGACTAAAAAGACAAAACAAACCAAAAAAAAAAAAAAAAAGTGCCTGGATATAGTTCCCTGTTGTGTTACTTTTTCATTGTCCGTGTGATTTCTATGGGATCTGCATATAAATCCCTACCAATTTATAGCCCAGTGTTTGCTGTTCCTAGCATCTCCTGAATGAATCTGTTCATCTAAGCCACTCTTTTGGCCCCGATTGTGCCCAGGCTACAAGGCCACTTTCTCTCCTCAAAGCGTCTTACCCGATGGGGTCTCCAGGCTTGGCTTCCGGTTTCTGAGGCGCTGAGTTCTTGCACTTGGCTCTGCCAGTTTCCCACATGTGGCTTTGCCTTGATTTGCTCTGTCCTCTTACTTTCGCACCTGCCTGCTGATGGTCTGGACGCCTCTGTCCCCCCATCCTGCCAGGAAGTGAGCAGAAGTGGTACATGACACCTGTGGCCTCATGCCCAACCCTCCATCATCCCTTCAGCTGATGCTCGGGGCGGACTCAGTGCCGCTCACCCCTCCCGTCCCCCTTGCTGTCACCTGTGAGGGTGTCCCCACAGGGTACATAGTAAGGCTTTCTTGGCTTCTCCACTCTGGAGACCAAGCCTTTCTGGTGCTTCCTCTGCAGTGGACTCTCAACAAACCATGTAGGAAACATATGACATTCAGTTTCAGTCTGAACAAGTCCTGTCAAGAGTTTACGATAAGTTCCCATCGTGGCTCAGCAGTAATGAATCCAACTAGTATCCATGAGGATGTGAGTTCAAACCCTGGCCTCACTCAGTGGGTTAAGGATCCAGTGTTGCTGTGAGCTGTGGTGTAGGTTGCAGATGTGGCTCAGATCTGGTGTGGCTGTGGCTGTGGCGTAGGCTGGCAGCTACAGCTCCAACTGGGCCCCTAGCCTGGGAACCTCCATATGCTGTGTGTTTGGCCCTAAAAAGACAAAAAAAAAAGTGTTTACAATGAAATGGAAATAATACAGAAACTAAAGGAAATCTCTGTAGCACCTGCGTGAAATAGATACTATCAGTGGCTTGAGTCACTGTGTGGAATAGAACTGAGTTCAGAACATGATGGAAGAGAATGTGAGAAAAATAATGTGTATATCTGTATGACTGGGGCATTTTGCTGTACTGCAAAAATTGACGGAACATGGTAAATCACCTACACTTAAAAAAAAGAAAAAAAAGGAAATGAGTTCAGGCCTTGCCCCGTCTCCTCTTCTGTAAATGTTATCATGAGCCAAAGAGGTGAGGAAGGCGGTGAAGCAAGCCGTGTGCCCCACGGTGCCTACTTCTTCTTTAAAAATCCATCAAAGCCACTCTGAGTGAAGGCACAGGCATGGTTCTCAAGGCAGCTCTAAATTTCTTAAATGACGCGTTCTCCTGGATGTCAGCGGCGGCTGATGGCGTGTGGAGAATTCCCAGCACTGGGCAGCTTGTCCACCGGCCCTTTGCTTTTGGTTTGGGGAGAGGCTGCACACGGGCCTGTGTGCAGGACCCTCCTGGAAGATGGGGTTCCAGATCTGCGGTGGTTGGAGGAAGGGACTGGCAAAGAACACATGCCCACGGTTTGCCATCAACAGTTCTTTCATTAAATGTTTTTACTTAAGACATATTTATGGTGCTGTCGGGTCTCAGAATTGGAAGAACCTTGCAGTCCTCTCTGCCCCAATCCAGGAGGGAACAAGTGACATTTACCCAGACCCAGCAGTGTCATTAAATGCAGCTCTGTCAGCTCCAGGTGGAGGTCATCCAGGACTTGGGTTTGAAGACGTCGGATGTGATGTGACCCCGATCCAGGCAAATAATTTGGTGTGAGGCTTTCTCTATTAGTGTGTATATATATATATTTTTTTTTGGAACTTTTTCAGATTTAGTTGTGTTCATTAGGAATTTATTGAGCACCTAGTATAATCCAGATATTCTGCTATGTTCAGTGATACACCTTTATTTTTTATTTATTTTTTTAAAATTCTGTCGCATGGATTGACATTAAGTGGAAGGTGTATGTCGTTGTTTTCTTGGGGAATGAATCTCCAAGGAATTTCTGGGTTTTCTGAGTAGTGACATTTTGGGACTCCTTTGGCTCCAAGGACATTTCAGAAATCAGGGTATGTATCCATGTGAACGTGGATGAACAGAGGTGGAGGGAGAAGCCGGGCTTCCCTCTCAGAGGGCTCACAGTTGAGTTTGGGCAGCGACTTACCCCTTCCGTGTATGCTTTTCCTATTCTAACATTCATAAAACATCTTTTTCTTTCTGAGTCCCAGTTCCAATGTAGCCAAATGGCGAAGAGCTGAAAATAGCTCAGTGCCTGAATGAGAAAAATCAAGCACCTGTTCATTCACTCAGTGATGCTTCGCGCCCACGTGCCTGATGTTATGCCCCCCCCTCGCCGGAACCCACAATGAACAGCAGGCATCACTATGGGCTCAGACCCGTGGTGAGGTGCTGCCAGCTCTGACTGGCTCATCAGAGCTGATAACATACTTAGATCTTCCTAAGTCTGCGTTCAGTGACGTCGCCCTGGAAGCTGGAAGTTCCCACAGTAGAAGTATCTGCCCCGTAGAGATTGCCGGTGGCTACAAATAGGGGCTCCCTCCCCCGCCCCGCAAGAAACAAGCGACACTGACCCGCACCGCCTGCCTCATGCTCAGGTCCTGATAATCAGCTCTCGTGTCGTCTGAGTATTATCGCAGGCAGACGTCATTGTATTGCACTTCATTGTCTTGTGCTTTATGGAAAGTGCCTTTGTTGGTTTACTTTTTTCCGTTTCAGTTCAGCATGTATGTAGTGAATATAAACACGCACTGGTTTTGCAGGGATGAAACTGACATGGTTCTTGAGCTCCAGGGAGTGATGACAGCAGAAGAAAGATGCGCAGACTGCCTAGCGAACTGTGTGTTCTGCACTTAGTAACAAGGGGAAAAGAGATCCTGGAGAGTCTTGAGGAAGCCGGTTCCTTTTGCTCCAGCCTCTGGGTTTCAGAGAGGAGATGGCCTCAGGGTTAGAGTTTACTTCTTATCTTTTATTTCTTCTTTGTATCACTTCTACTTCCATCTCTCTTTCTCTCCCTCCCCCTGAATTTACATTTTCTTTTTTTCTATTTTTTTCTTTTTTACTTTCAGTACTGCATTTCTTTTTTTTTTTCTTTGTCTTTCTTTCTTTTTGTTTTCCTTTTAAAATGAGGGTTTGTGGCAACCCTGAGTCAATCAAGGCTCTTGGTGCCATTTTTCCGACAGCATGGGCTCACTTTGCGTCTCTGTGTCGCATGTTGGTAATTCTCGCCATCCTTCAAACTTCTCCATTCTTAGGATATTTGATATGGTGATCTGGGGTCAACGACCTTGGAAGCACCCCCAAGATGCACCCCAATTGCTTGGGGGAACCCCCCCCCAGAGAGGATGGCAGCCTTCATCAATCAATGTGCGAGTTCTGACTGCTCCACCCATCAGCCGTTCTGGCGTCTCCCCCTCTCCTCCCACCTCCCTGTCCCCTGAGACACAACAGTATTGAAATGAGGCCAAAGAACAGCCCTGCAAGTGAAAGGAAGACTCCCTGGGTACAGCGGACTTCTGGTTGTCTGAAGAAATTACAGTTGTCTCCCCGACCTTCACAACCACCACCCTGATGAGTCAGCCCCCAGCAGCCCTGAGGCAGGAGCCTCCGCCAGCAAGAAGTCGACCACTTGCAGAATGCTACAAAAAAAAAAAAAAAGACATTTTTCAGCAGCAAATGCTTTTTAATTAAGGCATGTCCATTTTTTTAGGCATCAGGCTACTGCATAGTTAATAGACTACCCTATCTTGTAAATATCTTTTATATGCACCGAGAACCCCCCAAATTGGTGTAACTCACTTTATGGTAGTGGCCTGGACCCAAACCCACCATACCTCTGAGCTGTGCCTCTGTTTAATACAATTATTATTTTTTATATGGTATAAAGCACTTATTTATCTTGCTTTCCACGGGCCCGGTGCTTTCCAAACCTTGTCGCAGTTTCTTTACAACTACCTCTAAGACGGTTTCTATTGATTTGAAAACCCAGGCTCAGGGAGGGTTAGGAGTTTGACTAAAGTCCTACCCATAGTAAACATCAGAGCCAGAGTTGGAGTTGACCTTGACCTCCAAGCCCGTGCATCCCATCGTCTGTGCCCTGTTGCCTCCTTCCGGAAGACCTTTCCGAAGGACGTTATGGGCATTTTAACAGGTGCAATGGCTTCACCTAAGGGTGAAACTTAGGGAGTTTTAAGCCCTATGTCAAATCCATTCAGACAATGTTTTATTCAGCGAATTATTTCCCTCAGCTGGATAACTCAGCGCCTCTCCAATTTTATTTACATCACCCAGCATTTTATCTATCAGGGGGTGGGGGTGGGGGAGCAGTGGGTTGTGTGGGCAGCCCTGCCTTTGCCACTTACATCTGTAAGGAGTTTGTTTGCTTTTTCGAAGTGCAAAATTAACCAGCAGGTATCTTGAATTTCACGATCCTTCCCCACTTCTGTTGGGCTGGGTCGTCTCATCTCTGAAAATGCATTTGCTTTAGGATGGGATTTCATGAATTCCTCCAACAGCTCTGATGACAATATGATTGTCGGGTTTTATACGATGGTCCCTCCTTAGAGAACACAGGTCAGTCATAGATGAAAGTAGCTGCTTGTGCTAATTTGTTTATTTGTTTTGTTTTCCTTTTCAGGGCAGCGCTTGTGGCATATGGAAGTTCCCAGGCTAGAGGTTGAATCAGAGCTTATACCACAGCCACGGCAAGGCCAGATCCGAGCTGCAGATTGCGGCAGTGCTACATCCTTAACCAGGGAGTGAGGCCAGGGATCAAACCCGCATCCTCAGGGATACTAGTTGGGGTCTTAACCCGCTGAGCCACAGTGGGAACTCCTGCTTGTGTGAATTTTTATTTTAGAAACTAAATCTGATGAAAGGCTGCAATTTCTTCTATAAGCTGATGGCAGTTTCGCAGCTTGGCCTCATTTGTGAGTTTACTAAACAGGCTTAAGTGACATGATCTGTGTGTCCCCGGCTCCCGGCGTGGACATATCCAGTGATCCTGCTACACTGATCTGATGGACGAATATTTTACTTATGCTGATAAGAACCGGCCTGTAGGAGTTCCTGCTATAGTGTGGTGGGTTAAGGATCTGATGTTGCCGCAGCTGTGGCGAAGGTGGAAACTGCAGCTTGGAATTCGATCCCTGGTCCAGGAACTTCCATATGACTCTGTGAGTCCAGGGGAAAAAAAAAAAGAACCATCAAATTAAAATGAATTAGGGAGTTCCTGTCGTGGCTCGGTGGAAACGAATCTGACTGGGATCCATGAGGATGCAGGTCCAATCCCTGGCCTCAATCAGTGGGTTAAAGATCTGGTGTTGCCGTGAGCTGTGGTGTAGGTGGCAGATGTGGCTTGGATCTGACCTTGCTGTGGCTGTGGCGTAGGCCAGTGGCTACAGCTCTGATTCGACCCCTAGCCTGGGAACCTCCATGTGCCAGGAGTGCAGCCCTAAAAAGACAAAAACAAATAAATAAATAAGTAAATAATGAGAAAAATAAAATGAATTGGGACTTTGAGTTTTGGGTTTAGACTTGGACGTCTTCTGCAAAGGGTAAATGTGGTTCGCACATATAATCTGCTCCTTGGAGATGGCAAAGCAAGTAACTGTAACGGTACCTACGTGCTGTGTTTTACTTCTTCACTTTTTTACTCATGAGGATTTAACTACTTCTCCAGTTGAAATGGAAGATGGAAGAAGGCACGGGGACATTTCTAAAAGGAACGTGTAGGACTTAATATATGCAAATGCTCTTACCGGAAATGGAATCTTCCTACTGCAGGTGATTTTAGCCTCCTGAAAAGTCAGCATCCGGTTAAGGAGCCACCATGTATGAGGATAGAAAATGGAAAATATTTTGCACCTAAACAAAGTATCCAAGTTTTTACTCATATGCTTTAATCACAGTGCTATTCCTATTGTTATTTCTTTTTTTTTTTTTTTTTTTTAAGGGAAAAAAATGAGGAATTGATCCAGATCAATCCCATTTTCAGGAAACTATTTTTGAGCAACATGTTAAGGTTTCACTTACATAGTGCTTTAAACTTTTCTAAACCTTTTTCTGACTACGATTTGGTAAAGTGGAATTCGGTCCAGCAGGACGTGTTGTATGTTTTTTCCTCGGCTGGTGTTTGCCACAGTCTTGGAAATGTCAGCCGCATTCTCCCTCCTGTTGATGAGCTGAAGTATGTATAACTCACTTGACAAAAAAGATTTAAAATGTCTGCAACTAAATTTAGTTGTTTTTTTTTTTTTAAAATCAAAGATATTAACGATTTGACTCAGGACAAAAGACTCACACAAAATGCTTTGTTTCTCCTCTTTCGTGTGAATTTCCTACACCAGAAAATGCCCTCCTCTCCTCTATGCTTTGTCACAATGGAGTGAACAGGTGTGTATTTCCTGCTGCCCAGGGGCTCTGGGTTCTGAGGCTACAGCAAGCATGCTAAGGACCCTGCCCTCAGGCGCAGCCACTCTCCCCGGGGGATGCCCGTCGAAGACAGAAACAGCAAAAAGGCCCCGCTTGGGTAGAAATGACTGCTCCGGAGAAAAACAAAGCAGGAACAGAGAATAAAGAAGGTAGGGGGTTAGGACTTTATGGTGACCCGTAATAGGAGGAGTGACGTTCGAGCAGCGAATGGCCTGCAGGAGGTGAGGGGGATGGTAGCAGCTACATGGGGGAAGACTGTTCTAGAAGAGGGGACAGCCAGTGTTTCTGAGCTTGAGGAGCAGTGAAGAGGCTAGTGGCTGGGGGAGGGGGAGAGGTGGGGGGGAGGGGGAGAGGTAGGGGAGGGGGGAGAAGGGGGCGGCGAGGGCCGAGGGGTGGGGAGGAGTGGAGATGAGCCTCGAGAAGCCAGGCAGATTGATCTCGAAGGATGCTGGCAGGTCACTGTAAGGACTTGACTCTTTGGTTTTTCATGGATGTGAGGTGGGAAGCCCACATTGAGGGTTGTGAGCAACGGGGGGGGGGGTGACATGCTACCTTGTATGTTTTTATGAGATCACTGAATTTGCTGTGTGGACAATAGGTTTCTGGCTCCAAGCAGAAAACACAGGCAGCTAGGGGGATAATCTGGGTGAAAAATGACGGTGGCTTGGCCCCAGCTGGTTTCCCTGGAGATGGAAGCGGGTATGTCTTATCTGGGTGTGGCTTGGCTGTGTCCATCAGAGGAGCAGAGGAAGCGGGTGTGAAGCTGATGTTTCTGAGTCTGAGCAGCCCGGTGGAGCCTGGGTGATGGGAGCTTTGAGGGCGGCACAGTGGGGAACAGTGCTTAGGGCTTTTTCTTCCTTTTTAAAACACTTGTGGGGATATAGTTGATTGACAGTGTTGTATTAGCTTCAGGTTTATGCGGAGTGAGTCAGCTGTACGTGTACACATATCCGTTCTTTTTTCCCAGATAGGTTATTACACAACACTGTGTAGACCTCCCTGTGCTGTACCTTGGGTCCTTGTTAGCTATTTTACATGTTCTAGTGTGCATGTGTTAATCCTATCTTCCCAATTTATCCCTCCCCACAACCGTTTCCCCTTGGGTCACCCTACGTGTGATTTCAAAATCTGTGGGTTTGTTTTATAAATAAGTTCTTTTGCATTACTTTTTATTAGATTCCATGAGTAAGTGATATCATATGATCTGTTTTTCTCTGACTTCATTAGTATGATGATCTCTCAGTCTGTCCATGTTGCTGCAAATGGCATTATTTGATTCTTTTTCATGGCTGAGTAATATTCCATTGTATGTATGCACCACAGCTTCTTTATCCACTTCTCTGTCAGTGGACATTTAGGCACGTCCATGTCTTGGCTATTGTAAAGAGTGCTGCAGTGAATATTGGGGTGCATGTGTCTTTTCAAATTATGGTTTTATCCAGAGAGATGCCCAGGAGTGGGACTGCTGGATCCATGCTTGTTCTATTTTTTGTTTTTGTGGAACCTCCATGCTGTTTTCCGCAGTGGTTGCACCAGTTTACATTCCCACCAACAGTGTGGCAGGGTTCCTTTTCCTCCACACCCTCTGCAGCATTTATTGTTTGTAGACTTTTGGGTGAGGGCCATTCTGGCTGGTGTGAAGTGAAGGCTTTTTCTTTGAGGCATCTTACCCGAAAGCTTCTCTCCCCCTTCATGGGAAGCACTTTCATCCTCTTTTTCAACCTCTCCATGGACCTCCTCCTCCTGCCGGCCCCTGGTTTGTGCGCAGGACCAGGCTCTGGATGGGAGAGGCTGCCCGGATGCAGGCTGCTGTGTGGTCACAGGGAGGCGGGTTTCATTCCTGAGGTTTCCTTTCTCACACCACAAAGCGGAATGATCGCTCGGATCAAAAGTTCATTGTCCTCCAGTGCTGGTACAACTGCAATTCAATAGCTCCCGCTTCAGTCTGCATGCTGTGTTTTCATCGAAACTCCGAGGAATCCAGCCCTCTCCTGCTGGCGCTCACACTGATGGCCGGGATCAGGTGTGTGATAGGAAGCTGGAAGGTTCAGACGTGAGTGGACGTGGGCCGGGTGTGGAGACCGGCCACCAGTGGGCTGCTTCGGGGTCGTGGCTGAAGCAGGCATGGTCCGGAGCTGCCAGCAGCTTCGAAGGTGTGCCCTTCACCCCGCCAGGGTCCGAGCTTGGGTCTGACTCATCCACATCCAGCCATGTTTAGGAAATCTTCTTAGTTCTCATTCCTTGCTGGGAAGCTTTGCTTTTAAGGGGATGGAGAAGGCAGAGCCTCAGCTGTGCTCGGGGACTTGCCTGTGTTTGCACAATAATGGCAGTGCTAAATCACACCCCAGGTCTCCCACATCCTCCATCCTTCTTGGAGGGCTGCAGCCAGAACCTCCTTAGAGAAGCAGAAGCCACCTTAGAAATGATGTGGGTTTGAGAGGCTTCTTAAAATTGTGTGCATTTGAAATACACAAAAGGCTGATCATGAAAAAACCAAACACTTTGTACTCACGGACTCAATTTAACATTTGCTAAAGCTTAGCTGTATTTTCTTCAGATTCTTTTGAATGAAATACTTAAAACTAGAGACACTGATTCATGTACGCCCCTCCCAGACCTGCCTCCTCTGTGTCCATTCGGTAGCCAGAAATGGATGTGTATTCTTCCTCTCTCTGTGCATCTCACATGCAGGTGTACAAGCACCTAGTCTATAAATGCATTAATTTTTTTTAACATAAACAGTATTACTTTATATACTTCTGCAATTTGCTTTTCCACTCAACAGTATTTTTTTTTTTTGTCTTTTTTTTGCCATTTCTAGGGCCGCTCCTGCTGCATTATGGAGGTTCCCAGGCTAGGGGTCAAATCAGAGCTGTAGCTGTCAGCCTACGCCAGAACCGCAGCAACTTGGGATCTGAGTCTTGTCTGCAATCTACACCACAGCTCATGGCAACGCCGGATCCTTAACCTACTGAACAAGGTCAGGGATCGAACCCACAACCTCATGGTTCCTAGTCAGATTCGTTAACCACTGAGCCACGATGGGAACTCCTCAACAGTATATTTTAAGGCTTATCCATATTGGTATCTTCACCTAGTTCATATTCCTGTTTTTCTGGTGGGTTCAGTCCTAACTTTTTCGTAATTTCCTTTGACTCATAATTAGATGATTTCTTAGTTTAAAAGTATTTTTTTTGAGGAGTTCCCATTTTGGCACAGCAGAAACAAACCCGACTAGAAACCACGAGGTTGCGGGATCGATCCCTGGCCTTGCTCAGTGGGTTAAGGATTTGGTGTTGCTGGGAGCTGTGGTGTAGATCGAAGACATGGCTCAGATCTGGTGTTGCTGTGGCTGTGGGTAGGCTGGCAGCAACAGCTCCGATTGGACCTCTAGCCTGGGGACCTTCATATGCCACGGGTGCAGCCCTAAAAAGACAAAAAAATGAAGTATCTTTTAAAGATGTGTGTTTGTTAAATTTCTAATCTTTTTCATTGGGATGAGAAAGTGGGAATTTATGGATTATTTAGTTGAGACCTGCTACCTAATCAGTTTGTATATGTTTTTCACACAGGCGTGAAAAGAGGGTTTTTTAAAATATTTGATGCAGGATCCTTTGCATGCCTGTTAGATTCAGCTGTCTGTCATGGGATCCTTCAGTGATTTTGTTTTGTTTTGTTTTTTGCTTTTTTGCCATTTCTAGGGCCGCCCACAGCATATGGAGGTTCCCAGGCTAGGGGTCCAATCAGAGCTGTAGCCACTGGCCTACGCCAGAGCCACAGCAACGTGGGATCCAAGCCACATCTGCGACCTACACCACAGCTCACGGCAATACCGGATCCTTAACCCACTGAGCAAGGCCAGGGATCAAACCTGCAACCTCATGGTTCCTAGTCAGATTCGTTAACCACTGCGCCACGACGGGAACTCCAGGATCCTTTAGTGATTTTTTTTTCCCCCTCTCTGCTTTTATTCGTGTGCAGACGAATCTCTTTCACAACCTTCCTGCTGACTTGCTGGTAGAGTTGGGAACTTTCCAGCCTCCTCTCACCATTTATAAAAGCCTGGTCTAGTCTAATGAAAAACTCTTACATGATTTGACCCCTCCCTTTCTAAATGCCCTCCAAAGCATGAGGGGCGGGGCCATGGGGGTACAGGGGGGAGGTCTGTCCCTACCTGGTTCTGGGTCCTCAGTATGCAGGGTGGGTCTAGGGTGAAGTGAGTTGTCTGGCTGCTTCTATAGGAGAAGCTTGACTGTCGCCGTCGTTCTGACACTGTCCTGCTCAAGTCCTCTGGGTGGCAGCCCACGTGTGAGGGTGTCAGGGGGTCTGGAAGGTGCCCTGAGTGGGAGACCCCTTCAGCCTGATGGCTTCCAGGCACCCCCTCTGCTTGCCTCCCTCCTGCTGGGCGAGTAGCCCTTACTGAGTCCCAGGCTCATCTCTGTATCAGCAGGCATAGCATCCACAGAGAGCATCTTTTATTTTTGTCTTTTTAGGGCTGCACCTGTGGCACAGGGACGTTCCCAGGCTAGGGAGTTCAATTGGAGCTGTAGCTGCCGGCCTGCGCCACAGACACAGTAACGCCAGATCCAAGCCACATCTGTGACCTACACCACAGCTCACGGCAATGCTGGATCCTTAACCCACCAAGGAAGGCCAGGGATCGAAGCCGCTTCCTTAGGGATACCAGTCAGATCCATTCCCACCAAGCCACGACGGGAACTCCAGGAAGCATCCTTTGATCAGCACCATTCCATGTATAAACTGGCTGGGGCGCTCGAGCCACCTCTTAGTAATAAGCCCGAACTCCTCATGTCTCTTTTCAGGATGTGGGGTACCAGACTCCTCCATGATCTCGGTTTTAGCCGCTGAATATCACAGGACAGGCTCACAAAACATCCTCTGAGAACGGTCCTTACTAAATTTTCTATCTGTGTGATATAGCAGTTTTGAAAAAAGTGACAGTTTCTCTCTATAACTGTTACCAAGTACAAGTTGGTGTGCAGGATACACAGTGGGGCCAAACACGCTGAAACTTCAGAGTTGGGAGCAAAGAAAGATAAATTGCAGGGCGATGCAAGGAGCTGGGGGGCTTGTATCCCCCAAATCTTGAACTCCCCAGAGTTTTCAGCAAGGCGTTTTTAGAGGCAAGATGAGGGAGGGGTATGGTTGGTGGTTGCAAAACTTCTTGGTGCCAGAAACCTTTGTTCTTGCAGCTGTCCAGGTAGGTCCGGTCACCATGGTCTTTGTCCTCCAAGGAGACAAATGTTATTCTCTGTTCAGCAACTTTTTATCTCTATGTAAATGCGAAAACTGTCCTACCCTTAAAGGTCAGAACCTTGAGAATGGGCTCTTCTGTATCTTGCAGGCTATAGGCAACATTCTTAACTCAAAGCAAAAGCAGTAGAAAACCATGGTTACAGTAAAGGAAACATCCAGGATGGGGTCAGGTTTGTTCTTCCCTGTTACATAGTGTATAATAGATTAGTCTATTTCTCCTAGTAATTCTGATAATATTTGCTTATCTATATTGAGGCTCCTGTTAGGTGCATAGGGTGTCTGGATTTTTGCATCTTTTTATAAATCACCCCTTTTGTCATGAAACATTGCCCACTTTGCCCCAAGTAACTTTGGTCTTAAAATTTACCTTTTCCTGATTTTAAAATTGCTACCTCAGCTTGCTTTTTGTGAGTAGCGGAACACATTCTTGATAGACCGGGTATAACTTTTTCAACAAGTTTATCTTAAACTTTTTATGATTTAGATTTGTCTATCCTAAGCAATATAACTTCAATTTAAAAAAATAATCTCCGGGAGTTCCCGTCGTGGCGCAGTGGTTAACGAATCCGACTAGGAACCATGAGGTTGTGGGTTCCATCCCTGCCCTTGCTCAGTGGGTTAACGAGCTGGCGTTGCCGTGAGCTGCAGTGTAGGTTGCAGTCGCGGTTCGGATCCTGCGTTGCTGTGGCTCTGGCGTAGGTCAGTGGCTACAGCTCCGATTTGACCCCTAGCCTGGGAACCTCCATATGCCGCTGGAGCGGCCCAAGAAATGGCAAAAAGACAAAATAAATAAATAAATAAATAAATAAATAAATAAATAAATAATCTCCGGAATTCCGTTGTGGCTCAGTGGTTACCGAATCTGACTAGGAACCATGAGGTTGCAGGTTCGATCCCTGACCTCGCTCAGTGGGTTAAGGATCCGGCATTGCTGTGAACTGTGGTGTGGGTTGCAGATGTGGCTCGGATCCCGCGTGGCTGAGGCTCTGGCGTAGGCCAGAGGCTACAGCTCCGATTCGACCCCTAGCCTGGGAACCTCCATATGCCGTGGGAGCGGCCCAAGAAATGGCAAAAAGACAAAAAACAAAACAAACCTCCAAAGAGGATCTTTATGTTTTGACAAGCGATGTTTAATCTAGGTAATGTATATTTATAATGTAATTACCATATATTCTGTATGTATTAGTGTTATAGCTTATTTGGAGCTTCCCATTTTTATACCTTTCTCTCACTTTATCAAATGTATTTATTCCTCCTCTCCCCACCTGTTTTTGGAATGTATACCTTCTAATTTTAGTCAATTTTAGGCTACTCCCGCAATTTTACAAGTAGCTCTTACCTAACAAAGTCCAAAGTTAAGCAGTGACCACTCGCCGCTTCCTCCCAGCTCTCATGCTATTGTTGCCAAGTTCTTAGTTCTAGTCTGCTTTAAAATCCTTCTAGGAGTTCCTTTTGTGGCTCTGCAGTCAACGAACCCGACTGGGATCCATGAGGATGCGGGTTTGATCCCTGGCCTCGCTCAGTGGGTTAAGGATCCACCACTGCCATGAGCTGTGGTGTAGGTCTTAGATGCGGCTCGCGTCCCGGGTGGCTGTGGCTGTGGTGGAGGCCAGCAGCTGCAGCTCCAATTTGACCCCTAGCTGGGAACCTCCATATGTGGCAGGTGTGGATCTAAAAAGCAAAAAATAAATAAGTAAATAAATAAATAAAATCCCTCTAAAATTGATCATGTTGCTGTAGTTGTGATTGTGTCACCTCTATCTGGACTTGTCACCTGCCTGCTAATTTACTTTGTGTGCCTTTGCTTCCTGAACTTATTTTTTTTCCCTTCCTGGCTGTAATCTCCTTGTGACTGAGGACATACTGTGGTCGTTCTGTAACTGAATGACTGTGCGTGGTTAAAGCTTCCAGTCTTTTCCCACAGTAGTTCTTCAACTCCGCTTGGTTCTGGAATGACCATTTTGCCTGACGCTTGTTTAGGTGACACGTTCTTTTCCCTCAGGACTTGGAAGATCCTGTTTCGTGGGGTTCTGGCATCTGCAGGCGCTGATGAGAAGTCTTGTATTCCATCACACTGGCTTCTGTGTCATAATCTCTTTTCTGGTCTCTGCTCACTTTTAATACTTCCTCTTTGTCTTCTATGTTTCATCAGGCTATGACTAGATACAGATTTAACTATATTTATTTTGCATAGGGCTTCTTTTTCTTTCTTCCTTTCTTCCTTCCTTCCTTTCTTTCTTTCCTGCAGCATATGGAGTTCCTGGGCCAGGGATCAGAATCCAGCTGCACTTGCCACACAGCTATGGCAACGCCAGATCCTCAACCCGCTATGTCAGGGAGCCGAGGATGGAACCTGCCTCCCACTGCTTCAGAGACGCTGCTGATCGCATGGTGCCACAGCAGGAACTCTTTCTTTTTTATTCTGAAGTCTCCTTTATGTCCTCAAATCTGGTTTTTATTTCTCCCCAAGTATCTCATTGGAATTTCTTTTCTTTTCTTTTTTTTTTTTTTTTTTTTTTTTTGCTTTTTAGGGCTGCACTTGCAGCACATGGAGGCTCCCAGGCCAGGGGTCTAATGGGAGCTACAGCTGCCTGCCTACCTCACAGCCACAGCAACACCAGAGCTGAGCTGCATCTGCGACCCACACCACAGCTCATGGCAACGCCAGATCGTAACTCACTGAGCGAGGCCAGGGATCGAACCCGCCACCTCATAGCTCCTAGTCAGATTTGTTCCCGCTGAGCCACGATGGGAACTCCTCTTTGGGACATTTTTTATCCCCCATTTTCACTATTTACTCATCATGGAAATCCTGGGAGGCCCAGCACATTGCTTCTTTCACTTCTCTTTCTGCCTCCCTTTGTCTCTCTTTTCCTACTTTCTAGGCAGTTCGCTCATTTTTCCATCACTTGTGAATAATCACTTTAAAAATGATCTCTGACGTATTTCATTTCTGGAAGTGTCTTCAGTTATTTCAGCTCTACTTATTATTGGTTTGATATTGTCCTTCTTTTCCCATTATGGTTTTAGATATTTTTTTGAGAAAGTTATTTTACATGTATTTCATCTTTTATCCACAGTGTTTGGGGTGGTACTCTTCCTTCTTTTTGCATCTGCTGCATCCACTAAAATCTATTCTTTTTAGGCTTCTCCTGATACACTTTGTAATATTTGCTTGTGAGCTCATCTCCAGTGGGAATTCATTTTGCTTTGTAAATTCACTGTTATCTAAGATGGGAAAGTGTCCCTATAGAGTGGGGATCAGTTATGGATCAGCTATTTATCTATCTATCTACCTATCTCTCTGTCTAACTGCCAATGCTGGTATGCACTCTCCAGATAACAGAAATGAGTTTTGCTCTCTTATACATAACTTTTTCTCCGCTGCAGGTGGCCTTGGGCACAATGCAAGCTTTCTTGCTAGAGGGAGTCCCAATTCTAGTTCTGCTTTCCCTGGGCCATAAGCCATGCTTTTTGTCCCTGCTTGGGCCAGAATGCCCCCCTCCAGAGTTTTTAGGACCTGTATTTGTGGCCCAAATTCCTATGAGTTACTGCAATTTCAGCAAGCACTTACCACCCTTGCTTTAATTTTTCTCTTTGATTCCAGAGCTTAGGAATTTGCTCTTGGCTATTATATAAATTCTTTTCCTAGGTGGTGGGTGTTGGAATTTATTCTTGCTACATCATTTCAATGTATGTATCATGGATTAGAGCCTTGACTGTCTCTGGTGAGTCTGACATGTGTTTGCTTTTTAGGAAAAATATATGTTGCATTTCTAGTTAAGCCCAGGGACAGAATGGGAATTCAATAAGAGAACAATTTTTTTTTTTTCCTGCTCTGAGACATATGGAGTTCCTGGGCCGGGGATCAGAGCCAAGCTGCAGTTGCAGCCTTCACTACAGCTATGGCAACACCGGATCCTTAAGCCACTGTGCTGGGCCAGGGATTGAACCTGCATTGCAGCTCTCTAGAGACACTGCTGATCCTATTGCACCACAGCGGGAACTCCGAGAGAACCATTTTTAAAAAAAAACTCATTGGATGGCAGTGAATAGCGTCCTACTCAAAGACGATTTTCTTTACATAATTTTCTGGGTTTGGTGCTGAACACATCGGAGTCGTACAGACAGCTTTTCGATAGGTTATAATGTAGGTAGAGGTGAGGAAGAAGGAAGGAAAAATCAACCCTTCATCTGGTAGGAAAAACTGAGGGTTTGGCAAGAAAGTACACATTCAACAGTGGGAAGAGGAGATTGGAAGAGAAGGAAAACGGAGAAAATAATTTCCTCTATTAAGCACTGAAGACGTTATTATTAAACTATTTAACATGAGGTCTGCGCTCTTAACAGCTTTTTAAGTGCACAGTACGGGATTGTTAACTGTAGGTACAATGTAAAGATTATTTTCAGGGGAATCAAAGAGACTCTTTAGTTAGAATTGGGAAAGAAACAGGGAAGATAGACACATGACACTCCCTGGTTTAACAATTCAGACGTCCAGTAGGAGAGCAGATGAATTATGAATCTTGCTACTGGCATGAAGCTAATAGAAATTTTATGGAGATTTAGAAATTGCTCCTGTTCACACGGACCCCGTCAGAGAAGGGTCTTTGAACGTGGCTCCGACTCTTCTGCAGGACCCAACATGGACTTGAAGATTGGATTAATACTTATCTAGGATACAATAAATAATACGGGTAATGCACACATTATAAAAGGGATAATACAACTTTGTAAGTCAACTCTATGCCAATAAAATTAAAAAAATAAAATTAGAGATAATAAAAAAGTGATAAAAGAACGAACATTTATGTGAATACTTTTGGAAGGACACAGTCCAGTGGCTACAGAGAGAACTGTGTATGCTGTCATAGGTAGCATATATGCACTCAAAACGTCTTCTTTTTTTTTTTGCTTTTTAGGGCCGAACCTGCAGCACATAGAAGTTCCCAGGCTGGGGGTCAAATCGGAGCTGCAGCTGCCAGCCTCCACCACAGCCACAGCCGTGCGGGATCTGAGCCTCGTCTGTGACCTACACCACAGCTCACGGCAACGCCAGATCCTTAACCCACTGAGCGAAGCCAGGGATCGATCCCGAAACCTCATGGTTCCTAATCGGATTCGTTTCCACTGTGCCACGATGGGAACTCCTCCAATTTATCTTGTTAAATAAGAACATTAAAAGCAAAAAAAAAACCAAGAAGAATTATATATCAGATAGATAAACAACAAGGTCCTACTGGGAACTATATTCAATATCTTTTTTTTTTTTTTTTTTTGTCTTTTTGCTATTTCTTGGGCCGCTGCCGCGGCATATGGAGGTTCCCAGGCTAGGGGTCTAATCAGACCTGTAGCCGCCAGCCTATGCCAGAGCCACAGCAATGCCAGATCAGAGCTGCATCTGCAACCTACACCACAACTCATGGCAACGCCGGATCCTCGACCCACTGAGCAAGGCCAGGGATTGAACCCGCAACCTCATGGTTCCTAGTCGGATTTGTTAACCACTGCGCCACAACGGGAACTCCTATATTCAATATCCTTTGATAAACCATCATGGAAAAGAATATGAAAAAGTATGTATATGTGTACCTGAATCACTTTGCCGTACATCAGAAATTAACACACCATTGTAAATCAACTGTACTTCAATAAAATTTTTGAGAAATAATAAAAAAACCCTATTCTGTAATTTCACAGGATTTCTGCAAGTAAAGGACAGTTTGACACCCCAAAAAGAAGGATATTAATATAAACAGAAAGGAAAATACTTGCAGTTTGTTTTTTTATTTGTAATTTTTTTCATGTTTTAGAGTTGTATGGAAATATAGTTGAATTACAATGTCGTGTTGGTTCCTGCTGTACAACCGAGTGATGCATTTATACGTGTATCACACATCCATTCTTTTTCAGATGCTTTAGTTACTTTAATTTAGCTTTATGAATACAATTCCTCTTCATCCACCTCTCCCCCTGTTTCTCTAAGAATGGTTGAAAACCTCCTTGGGGAACTTTCCTGATCCAAGAACAGGGTCAAGGAGTCCCTGGACCAGGTGATGTGTGGAGACACTTACTGATGTCTGAGTTTGTGGCTTTGCTTTGGATGTTTTGCTTTAATTTTCAAATCAGGTATCCACTAATTTAATATTCAGAATACGTAGAGAACTCTTACAACGCAAAGAGGCAGATGACCCAAGTTTTCAGACGGGCCCAAGACTCAAACAGACCTTTTTCCAAAGAAGATACACAAATGGCCAGTAAGCACAGGAAAAAAATGTTCAACATCAGTCATTTGGGAGACGTTCCCGTCGTGGCTCAGCGGAAACGAATCTGACTAGCATCCCTGAGGACGAAGGTTCGATCCCTCGCCCTGCTTGGTGGGTTAAGAATCTGGCATTGCTGTGAGCTGTGGTGTAGGTTGCAGATACGGCTCGGATCCTGCGTGGCTGTGGCTGTGGTGTCGGCTGGCAGCTGCAGCTCCAATTCAGCCCTGAGCCTGGGAACCTCCATGTATGCTGCAGGTGCAGGGCTAAAAAAACAAAAAAAGCCAAAAAAAAAAAAATCATTAGGGAAATGCAGATCAAACCACAAGATACTGCTTCAGACCTTGTCGGATGGATAAACTCAAAATGACAGACAGTAACAGGCATTTGCAGGGAAGCAGAGTGACTGGAACACTGGTATATTTGTAATGGGAGTGGAGATGCTGCAGTTTGACATTCCTCAAAAACTTAAACACAGCATTACTGTGGGATCCAGTATTTTCCCTTCTGGGTACATACTCAGATCTGAAAACAGGGACCCAAAGCAGATACTTGTATACCAGCGTTCACTGATACTGTTCACCAGTATTCAAAGTAGCTGATTCATTCAGCAGAACCAGTGAGAAAGCTGCATGTTTCACCTGGCGGGCCCCCAGTCCACTGCTCCCATCAGATGGTGCTTCCCTGGTGCAGCCCTGGAACAAGGAGCCCCCAAGGATGGCTCTGGGGTTTGCCATCTGTTTTCATACAATTTTGTCTGAACATCCTGAGACGTGTTCCAGTAAGGCCCCTTATGGAGACATTGACCTCTTTCTCTTACATGCCTGTTTGATGACAAAGGGTCTGCTGGGGACCCACTTCAGATCTCTTCCTGGGGCGCAGATACACCTTCTCAAAGAAATTTCTTCACGAGCAAAGGATGTCAGTTTCAAGTGCCACATTTTTGAACCGGCTCAGTTTGATATCCGTGCATGTTCCCGGTGCCCCGGGCTGGACAGGTGTTCAGTGTCACCTGTGCTCCTGGCTGAAAGAAGTCTGAGCTCACTCTGCCTCAGTGGCACAGCGAGGCTCCCCCATCCTCAGCAGAGGCAGAAAGCGCCTCAATAACCTTTTTGATGTGGTTTATCTTTCACTTCTCAGGAGGAAATTCATTCTGACTGCATCATAACTTTTTGAGGACTTTCCCCAGATCTTAGCGTTTCAGGAATGAAAGGCTCGTGTGTTTCATTCAGGAAACTTCCAGCTGCTGGAAGGAGAGGATTGTTCAGCATCGAGTCACTGTTAGGGGTTCAAAGATATTCTTCAAAAGGGCTTGAGGAAGAAAAAAGACGAGAGCAATGGCAAAGCCCACACGTGATGTGGTATCAAGCCCAGTGGCGGTGCTCTGTGCTGCTCTTACCACACGCAGAAGCATTTTTCATGAGCCTTTGTTTGGTAAATAATGATTTAATGAGGCATTCTAATGATATAGGTGGATTTGAATTACTATAAATATATCAGTTGCTGCTTTTCCAGTCCTCGCCCCCCCTCCCCATTTCAAGTCAATATTTATCAAAAATCGTTTGATTTTCGACTGTCTGCTGTTTGTACAGCTGTTTTGGTTTCTTTACGTTCCTGAATTTGCAGTGAAAGTGTCAAAAGTTAAAGGCCGACATGAAACCAAGACGTAGGCAGTTTATGCCAAGTGCAAATAACAGGATGAAACGCAGTCAAGAAAGACAATGGAAATGGCTCCAAGGACCTTCAAAGCCTTCCCAAGTTCAAAACGCTTTTCATAAAATAACTTCCTTTTTAAAAAGTGCTTGTTAAGCTCTGACTTCTGCTCATTTTGATTTTTTTTTTTTTTTTTTTTTTTTTTTGCCTGTGGCTTTCTTTGAAAGTTGCTTCTAGTATTATTCTGGGAGAAAACTGTTATCCACCCTCCTTCAAGAGGTGGCCAGAAATGCTTGCAGACAGAAATCGCAAGATCAGGAAAAATAGCCATGGGCGTAAGATGCTCAGGGAACAGGTCAAGAGGAGGAGTCAAGGCATCTGAGCAGTGAAGTGGGGGGGATTCCTCCGGTACGGGGCCCGTGTTCAGTTGTGGTTCTGAGCGCCCCCTACCCTGTAACCCCCCTGAGTTCTCGGTTTGCCTCTGGCCGTTAAAACTCAGAGAAACATCACTATCTGTCTATCACATGTCTGTATCTGTCTGCCTATCTGTCATCTATCTGTCTGTCTGTCTATTATCTATCGTCTATCTATCATCTGTTATCTATCTACCTATTATCTATCATCTATTACCTCTTATCTATCATCTATTATCTGTCTATTATCTATCATCTGTTATCTATTATCTATCCAACTATCATCCGTTATCTATCTGTTTATCACCTGTTATCTATCTATTATCTGTCATCTATTATCTATCTATCATCTATTATCTGTCATCTATTATCTATCATCTGTTATCTGTTATCTATCATCTGTTATCTATCTGGGACTTAAAAGGGGGGGGTTAGCCCCTTGGTCAGGATGGAATCCAGGGCTGCCTTGCATTTTCGGTGAGCTCTGTCAGAGTTTAGGAAGTGCCTGAAGGCTCAGATTGACATCTTGAGACTCACCTATAGAAAATCCTCAATATTAGTTATTAGCCATCTAAAAAATTTAGAACAGGAGTTCCCGTTGTGGCTCAGTGGTAACGAACCTGACTAGTATTCATGAGGACGCAGGTTTGATCCCTGGCCTCGCTCAGTGGGTTAAGGATCTGGGGTTGCCGTGAGCTGTGGTGTAGGTCACAGACGCAGCCCAGATCTGCCATTGCTGTGGCTGTGGCATAGGCCAGCGGCTGTAGCTCCAGTTCAACTCCTGGCCTGGGAACTTCCATATGCTGTGCATGCGCACAGGGGCGGCCCTAAAATAAACTAAATAAATATTAAAAATTTAAAATATAAAGAAACAAAACAACAACAAAAAACCTCTTGGCATATTTCAGCCAGGAATATCTGTTAATTGTTTAATTCTGGTTTCACCCGGTGCTATGGTTTCATCCTTATTAAGGTTTATTATTGGAGTTCCCTTGTGGCTCAGCTGGTTAAGGATCCAGTGTTGTCACTGAAGCAGCTCAGGTCCTTGCTGTGGTTCGGGCTCTGTCCCTAGCCCGGGAACTTCCGTGCTGTGTGTATGGTCAAAAATTTTTTACATTGCTTGGTCAAATAAAATAGAACTTCTCTGACCTGCGCTTACTGCTCTCAAGAGCGGGGATAGTTGATAGGATTGATGACATCCCATAGTCCTGGCACTAGACAGGTGGCCACCTTGGGGGGGTTCTCCAGTGCTCCCTTTGGACCCCTTCATTGCCCCCTGCAGGGGGCTGCCTACCGCGGAGCCAGGGAGAGGGGTCTCTGTGCACTGGCTCTGTTCTGAGTCCTGCCCTTTGGGGACGTTTTCTGTCTCATCCGCCCTTCCCTGTGGGAACAGGCGAACCCAGCCCAGTGAACTTTATTTTTTAGTTTTTAAATTAATTAATTAATTTGCGTGTGTGTATTCTTCTTGGAAGTTTTGTCTTTTTTTTTTTTTTTTGAGTTGAAGTAGGGTTGAATGACAATGTTTCAGGTGTAGAGCAAAGCGATTCACGTATTTGACACTCTATCCCTGTGGTCCCCAGTGTGTTCTGGTTGGTTATCGATTTTATATATAGGGGTGTGTCTCTGTAAATCCCAAATTCCTAACGTGTCCCTCCCCCCCCCGCCCCCTTTGGTAACCATACGTCTGTTTTCTCTGTCTGTGACTGTATTTCTGTTTCACAGATAAGGTCATTTGTATCATGATTTTAGACTCTGCGTATAAGTGATCTCATACGATCTTTGTCTTTCTCCAAACGTTGAAAGTCTACATTGTGGGACTTTTCTTCCAGCCACTGGCCTACAGGCAGGTGCTTCTGATCCCCATGTAGTCAGAGCTCTCGGCCATTCCCCCAGCCGGGCGTTCTCCTCACGACCTGTGCAGTCCCAGCTGAGCCGAAGCCTGGCTGGGGCGGGGCTCCAGGTACGGGTTTGCCGCCAGCCTGCATCACTCGCCCTCCCTAGCCCGTTCTTCCTCTTGACGTTTGTCCAGGTTCCGGCCCTGTCCCTTCGGTTGGCCCCCACTGCACCCTGATTTCACCTCTTCCTGTTTCCCCATCTCTCGCAGAGACCAGGTAGGCTGATGCTTGCTCTAGGCTCGCCTACCTACTCCCACCTGGCTTGCACAGAGGTTTTGCTCCAGGGCACCCCCTGCACCTGTGGGCATCTTTCGAATGTGCAGGACGCAGTAGGATGCCAGCAGGATGAACTTTATATCCCCCACACTCAGGCTCCCATTGAAAGCATCTTCCACCCCCTCTTCCCAGTCTCCTAGGTGCTGGATTTGCCCCCGCACTTCCGGGGGGTCGGTAACAGTCTGATTTTCAAGTATGAGAAGCCCACATAAGTCTCATAAATACAAGTCTGGTTCTCAGTGCATGTCCAGATCCTTTGTATGCTGCGCCCGTCGTAGAATCAGAAAGGCCTCTGGGGCCCCTGTCCCCGCCCTGCTCCTCCTCTCCTCCCTCCCCGCTGCCCCGCCTCTGGTCAGGGAGGAGGGCAAGGGGCGGTGCCCTTGGTGTCCAGGGCATCGTGATATGTGAAGCTGAGCTCCGAAGCCGGCTTTCTCCCATGGGGTGTGTTGGAAGGTTCCCAAATCCCTTTCTAGGGACTACAGGTCTCCTGGGCCTGGTGATGCCCCTGGGCTTGTCTGCTTGATGTCCTCCTCCTCCTCCTCGCTCCTTCCCCCGGGACACCTCCAGCCTCCTTCTCTCTGGCCTGACTTGGCCCCCGAAGTCCGGCAACCTCCCATGGCACCGCGGGGCACCAGAGGAGGCTCAGGCCGTGGGTGACAGCTCAGGCCCTGGGTGACAGCTCAGCCCGCTCCCACCACGGCCCATCTACCTACCTGTTCCCAGGTGGCTCCAGCTGCCTCTCTGAGCGAGTCTTCACCTAGGAGTCAGGCGCCAGTCCCTGTGCCCCCGCAGCTTAGAATCTTGGGGTCCCTGTGGCTCCCCAAAAGATCCTCCTGAAGCCACTCTCACCTGCTTTGAGCTGTGTGTGTGTGTGTGTGTGTGTGTGTGTGTGTGTGTGTGTACGTACTTAGGCAGTTTCACCAAGTCCCCTTTCCCTTGGAGCTGGGGAGGTGCTGCACGAATGCAGACAATACTCCAGCTCAAGAAATACCGGACCTCTGCCCTCCGCTCCCAGTGCCCCCTCCCCTGTGAGAGCTGTGAGGACCCCTGTGCCTTCCCCCCCCTCCTCGCCTTGGCAGATGGGATCCGGAGTGGGGGACAGTCACAGCACCCAGACATCGCAAACCCTGCAGACCCCCTTCCCGCTCTAACCCTGGATTTTAGTGAGGCTCCCTTCTGCCATGCTCCGGGAAGGGTCGGGCTCCGTCCTTGCTGTGGGGAAGTCCTGGGTCACCTATCTCACAGGTCCATAACCTCACGTGCGGAGCCCTGAGGACCCCGGTCCGCAGAGGTTGGCCTCGAGGTGCCATGAACATCTGATGCAGTCCATTTGTACTGGTGTATTTCACACCTAATTAGTGATGTCTAAGGTTCCTCCCCCCAACTCTAAATTGTGTGATTTTATTATCCTGGGTTTTACCTGACCCTTCTGGTCCTTTACTTTGTATCTATTTAGTTTCTCTGGTTGGCATGGACTCTGGAATGTGCTGCCCCCTTCAGGACTGGAGGACTTACTGCCTCAGGTGCTGGGCCTGTGGCGGGAAGATGTCTCTTAGCTGTCAGCCCCCCTTGGGGAGTGCCAGCTGCAGGGGACCATCCTACCCAAGGCCATGCCTCCTTCCTGGGCAGCCAGCGCCTATTCAGCACAGGGCTACCAGTCAGGTTCTCCAGAGAAGCAGATCCAGTAGGATGGATCTAGATAATTTTATAAAAATATCTATCTATATCTACGTGTGTTTATATCATCTCTATCTATATTTATACATATTTTAATGAGATTTATTTTAAGGAATTGATCTGCACAATGGTGGGGGGTTGGCCAGTCCAAAATCTATGGGATAGACCAGCAGGCTGGAAAAAATATAGATATTTTCAGATTCTTTTCCATTATGGATGTTACAAGATACTGAATATTTTCCCTGTGCCATACCATAAATCTTTGTTGCTTATCTATTTTATGTTTAGTAGTTTGTATCTATTAATCCCATACTCTCAATTTGCCCCTCTCCTCCTCTTTCTGCTTTGGTAACCATAATTTTGTTTTCTGTCTGTTGAGTCTGAGCCTGTTTCTGTTTTGTAAGTTCATTTCTGTGACTTTTTTTTTAGATTCCACATATAAATGATATTATTTCATATTTGTCTTTCTCTGTCTGACTTACTCCAGGTCTGATGTTCCAGTCTTGATTCTGAAATTTGTAGGGCAGGCTGGCGAGCTGGCTACCCAGACAGAATTTATGTGTGACTTTTGGGAGGTTTCTTCCCCCCAAACCTGGTTTTTCCTTGGTAAGGCCTTCACCTGATTGGGTGAGGCCCACCCACAGCAGGGAGGGCTGTCTGCTTTGCTTAGTCAACTGACTGTAAATGTTCACCACCTCTGCCAAAGGCCAGCACAGCAGCATTCAGACTAGTGTTTGACCAGAGAGCTGGGCACCAGAGCCTAGCCAAGTTGACTTATAGGGTTAGCCACACAGCAGAGGTGAAAGGCCTGGCCCCTTGCCCCTGATTCCCAGCTGTGAAGGGTTAGATCCCTTGAGCACCCCATGGGGTTTCCTGAGCCTTGTCCGAGGGCTGCCTCACAGCTCCCCGCCACCCCACTCAGGCCTGCTTCCTCCTGCTGCATCCATGGGTGTTGATGACAAGAGCACACTCTATCTAATGCCCTGTACATTTATCTCTGACTCAGATTTCGCTTCCTGGAGCTCCCATCCTCCCAAACCAGTTAATTGGCAAAGCTGAGCGATGGGAGCCAAAGTCCTGCCTTTACTACCCTGGGTGTGTAATTCACACTCACCTTCAAATGACCTCCAGGAGTTCCCATTGTGGCTCAGTGGGTTAAGGACCTGTCATTGTCTCTCTGAGGATACGGGTTCGATCCCTGGCCTTGCGCGGTAGGTTAAGGATCCAGTGTTTCCACAAGCTGCGGTGTAGGTCACAGATGTGGCTCCGACCTGGTGTTGCTGTGGCTGTGGTGAAGGCCTCAGCTGTAACTCCCATTTGACCTCTAGCCCAGGATCTTCCATATGCCACAGATGCAGCCCTAAAAAGAAAACAAAAATGACCTCTACTAGGTAACGAGTAGTATGACTCTAATGGACTGAATATTTACGGGTCATTAGTAATTCCCGCAAACTTGTCAAAACATATCCATAAACTATTTTATGTAACTAATGCAATAGTTAGCACTTGCTACATTCCAGGAACTCTTCTAAACTCATTAAATGTATTAGCTCATTGAATGCCCACAACAGATGAATAAGTATATATTACTATGGTATCCATTTTATAGATGTGCAAATGGCGGCACAGAGAGGTTAAGTGACTTGCCCAGGGTCACACAGCTTCTCCTCTCACTCATGAAGGTGTAACCATGAAGCAGGGGTAGATGGGAGGCAGTGATGGGGTTGTCCCGGGTTCACTCATCCTGCTCAGCACCAAGGGCAGGTGGCCTGTTTCTCAGGCCCCAGGGAGACTGAGAGCACTGAGTTGAGTGTGACCAGGGCTCCATTCTCAGCTTCGGAGGAACGTTCTCCAGAGCAGGTAGCAGGTCCCAGGGAGAAAAAAGACGATGATGACGTTACAGCAGCGGAGCTCTCCTCCCAGACCTGAGAAATCACTGAATGCTCAGCTTTCCTCTGCAAGGGCCCTGGGCCTTTTTCCCTGGCTGCCTTTTGTTTTAGGTAAATGGGGATGGACAGGATGGGGTGGAGAGTGGGTGGTGTGATGGCCAGGTCCACGCCACGTCTGGAACACCAGTGAGGGGAGCACCATCAGAGAGAGCCCAGCCCAGCCTGCGGTGACCCTTCTGAGCCTTCCCCAGAAGGCCACCATGGCTGGATGAGATTTTAGGAGGTTGGTTCAGAGGATCCTTTGCATTTCGGAGACACCTAGTAAACGGAGGGATTCTCCAGGGAAACTGGAAGGCATTCAGGCCAAGACTGGCTTGCATGTATCCAACCTTGTGGATGTCGCCCTTGGGGTGTGAGTTCGTTCTGAGTGATCCGTCCAGGAAGTGTGTCAGCGTTGAGCTTCCTGGGGGACGTCTTCCCACTCATCCTGGATTTTAACCCTAGAGGAGCCCAGCTCTTGGGAGGGCTGCCTGCGGTGGAAATGACTCAGAAAGGGCTCAGCCAAGCTGGCCTCGTGTCTGTCTTCTCTGTGCCTGACCCAGCGTGTGGCTTTTCCTCCATGGAAGAGACAGCAAGATTCACGGAATAAATAGAGGCTGGGGGGTCCAGTCCTGAGTTCCAACCCCCTGCTCATCCACTTACCCATCTGTGGGCTTCACGGGCCTCAACTTCCTTGTCAGAGAAAGGAGGAGTAATAGGCACCCTCTAGGCTCTCGATAAACTCCTCATGACTAGTGTCACCAAAGGTCCCCAGTTTGGATGATGAACGAGGATGTTACCACCACCCAGAAAAACAGCCGCAGCCTTGCTGGGCTCCCTGGATCCTGGTGCGTTTGGGGTTTTTTTTTTCTCCGTCATTTTTAAAATGGAAATATAGTTGATTTATAGTGTTGTGTTAGTTTTGGCTGTACAGTACAGCAATTCAGTTCTACTGTCTTTCTATCTATTCTTTTGTAGATTCTTTTCCCTTATAGGTTACTACAAAATACTGAGTATAGTTCCCTGTGCTATACAGTAGATCCTTGTGGTTTATTTTATATATAGTAATGAGTATATGTTTTTTTTTTTTTTTTTTTTTTTTTTTTTTTTTTTTTTTTTTTTTTGTCTTTTTGCTATCTCTTGGGCCGCTCCCGCGGCATATGGAGTTTCCCAGGCTAGGGGTCCAATCGGAGCTGTAGCCACCGGCCTACGCCAGAGCCACAGCAACGCGGGATCCGAGCCGCGTCTGCAACCTACACCACAGCTCACGGCAACGCCGGATCGTTAACCCACTGAGCAAGGGCAGGGATCGAACCCGCAACCTCATGGTTCTTAGTCGGATTCGTTAACCACTGCGCCACGACGGGAACTCCAGTAATGAGTATATGTTAATCCCAAACTCCTAATTTGTCCTTCCCCCACCTTTCTCCTTTGGTAACTAACCATAAATTTTTTTTTTTTATGTCTCAGAGTCTCTTTCTGTTTTATAAATACATTTATTTGTATATTTGTATCTTTTTTTCTTAGATTCCACAGGAGAGTGATAGCATATGAGATTTGTCTTTTCCTGTCTGACTAACTTTGCTTATAATCTCTAGGTCCGCCTATGTTTCTGCAAATGGCATTATTTCATTCTTTTTTATGGCTGACTAATATTCCATTGTATATGTACCATAGCTTCTTTATCCACTCATCTGTCGGTGGATATTTAGGTTTTTTCCTTGACTTAGCTGTTGTAAAGAGGGCTGCAGTGAACTGATGTATTTGGGTTTTTTACACAAAGGTCAAGATATTCTGGAGTTCCTGTTGTGGCTCAGTGGTAACAGACCTGACTAGTAACCATGAGGACGTGGGTTCGATCCCTGGCCTCGCTCAGTGGATTAAAGATCTGGCGTTGCTGTGAACTGTGGTGTAGGTCGAGGCCTGGATCCTGTCTTGTTGTGGCTGTGGTGTAGGCTGGCAGCTGCAGCTCTGATTTGACTCCCAGCCTGGGAACTTCTGTATGCCTTGGATGCATCCCTAAAAAGACAAAAAAAAAAAAATATTTTCTATCTCCCATAAACTCAGAAGGGAGAAGGGCCTCCATCGTCTTTTTTTTTATAGCACTAGAGCCAGCCTCTAAGATCTGGTTTTCAAGTTCACACCGTCTGGTCCCATTTCAGAGGGTTAGGCCGGCAAAAATAAGTCCAAGGGCTTGATCGTTCTTTTCCCAGCGAGAAAAAAAAAAAAAGAAAAAAAAAAAGTGCTGAATACACGTTGTCATTGTATGTCATGAATGCTGCCAATGGATAACTCAGAGAAACTTCAGGCGAGAAAAGAATCCCCCAGCAGAGCAGGGTGTAGGTTCCGGGGGGTGTGAGGCCGAGGGTCAGGTTCCGCCCTGCAGGAGGGCGCCCTCCGCCCATTGGCTTAGAAGCCTTTTCCCGCCTCCCTGCAGCCCCTCTCACATCTCTTGGCGCCGCCCCCCACCCCGAAACTTTATCGCCCCTGCCTGGACCAAGCTCCAGAGCTCCTGTTTGCCACGTGCAGCTCCTCGGGCTGGGGCCGCATTCTTGGGCTGGAACTGCATGCCCCGTCTTCATCAAAACCCCACCTTCCATGCCTCTCCTTCCCTCGGCCCCCTCTCCTTCTCGATGGCCGATGGGCATTTCCTCTCACCTCTGCCCTGCCTCCTCACTCTCTCCTCCCTGCCATCAGCTGCCTCCCAATCTTCCCAAAGCCACTTTGGGAAGCTCTGTTCTCCAGATGCTCAAAGAATGCCCAGCTGCTCCTTTCAGAGGAGGGGCTGCCCTTAGTAGCCTGCAGCTCCGGGCTCTCCCGATGGCTCTGTCTTGCCCTCCGTGATCCACACGCAGTCCCCCAAGGTGCCCACGGCCCCTCCTCGGGTGCTCCCCACTTCTCTGCTTTTCCAGAACACCTGCTCGCGGGACCAGCTCAGCTTCTCTCCACACTCTCTGTCCGATGCCATTGTTCTACTTTGAAAAGCGCCCCTCAGCCCCCGGGAGACGGCAGAGACGCTTTCAGTGTTACCAAGCTGTCGGCAGAGGCTCCCGCGATACGGTCTGGTTCAGTCCTCACAGGCGGAGGTGGCTGCATTGCGCCCTCTATTTAAACGCGTCCCGTGCACCCGTGTCGTACTTGGCCGGTCTCCTGCCTGGACTGCCCTCCTCTCTCTCTCTCTCTCTTTCTTTTTTTTTTTTTTTAATTGATGGTTATTGTGAGCTTTTTTTTTTCCCTTTTTTTTGTTACTCAAATGAATTTATCACATCTGTAGCTGTGCAATGATCAGAACAATCTGATTTCACAGGATTTCCATTGCCCTCCTCTCTCCTATCCCTATGCATTCTTCGTCGTTTTCATCCTCTAATTTAAATCCTACCGCCCAAAGCTGAAGCCCCCCTTTCCTCTTCCCTGAACTGGCCCGGCCCTTATGGGAGCTGCTAAATTGCCCCTTATTCCACATGGTAAACAGTTGGACCACAGGCTCACTCTCCTACAAAGCACGAACTTTCTCATCGTTCATCATCCCTGGATACAGGTCTGTGCGTGGTGTCTCAGTTAATACTTATAGAAAGACTCACTGGTGATGGATTTCGCGGCGGAATCTCTCTGGACGGAAGGCGCAGCTGTGCAGCCAGAGGCACGCGGTAAACCTCACGTCCTGAGTATCTGCGAGGGGCATGTGTGGGGAGGCTCGTGATTTCTGTTTGAATATAGGAGAGGGCTTCAAAGTCTTCATTTCCAAGTGCGACGATCTTGGCGCAGTTCTCTTAAACTAGTCAAAAGTCAGCAGAAGTGGAAAAGCTGCTTTCCGTGCTTCTGGTGGTGAAAGACCCATTACCAGAGAGGGTTCTGGCCAAGCCAGTGGGCATGGAACTGCTCTCATGATGAGTTCAAGGTTCTTTGAGAGTCCTCACTCGTCAAGCGCCCAAGGGCACCTTTCCCAGTTGGTATTCTGTAGGTGTCTGACAGTTGGTTTGCTTTTTAAACAAAAGAGCAATAACAGCAGATGATGGAGTGGATTATCTGCATTCTTGGATTTTTTTTTTTCTCAGTATCTTTTCTTTCAACTTTTATTCCAGTTAATTTTCCATAGGGAAGCTTCTGACTCTCCCTGTCTTGCTCCTGCATACTCTGTTCAAGATAAAAACATCAAAGTGATGCTGAAAGAAGGAATTTCATCTGAAAACGATACTCGTAATAGTCTTTGGGTCCCTTACATGGGCTCTATTTCTGTAAGTTATTTTCGTTGTTGCTCTGGTATAGACCATTCTTGCTGCACAGGAATTTTGCATTTCTTATTGAGATAATGGTACACTATCAACTAATTTAACTGGCAATGTTATTTTATATGCAGTGTCTAAAGCAATTATGCTTTAACAATGTTTTAGTTTTTTATGCCCAATGTTGTTAATTGAAAAATATGAGGGAGTTCCCCTGTGGCTCAGTAGGTTAAGAACCTGACTGTTAGAACCGTGAGGAAGAAGGAGGAGGCAGAGACTGGAGTCATGAGATCTCAAGCAGGTTTATTGACCAACACAGTGGCTGGGAGCACTGAGCAGAGAGAACTCAGCCTCCAGTCTTTGCCTCCTTCTTCCCCGCTGTTCTAGCATAATTGGTGCCAAGACCCGGGAGGGTTACCTGGCCCTCCTTTTCCATTCCTCGGCCTCCACGAATGCTCTCAGGCTTGAAGGGACAACGGAAGAGACCAGCCAGAGCTACTCTCTGGGGTGTTCTGAAGGTCCAAGTCGGGGCAAGTAGTATCAGCCCGAAAGGGGGGAAGCCTCCCCTCCCCACCCTAAGCGAGCCTGTGTGTGCATGAGACGTGTCCTGGACACGAAGTGAGGGCAGAGTTGGAACCGAGGTGACCTCATATATGGCATAAGGCAGTCGTTTTGGACCCAGTCGGGCCGAGAGATCTAGTCGGGGATTTATATTCACCTGCCAGCAGCTAAGAAGCATCAGCTGGGGCTTCCTATGAGGGCGATGGCTGGAGACAGACGAAGCGATTCTATAAGGAGTGACTGACTCCCTCTTCCTCCCCTTGAGACAAAGGGTCTGAGATCTTCTCCTCCAGCCTCTGCCTCCTGCTTCCCTCACCATTTCTAACACCGACTAGTATCCATGAGGCTGTGGGTTCGCACCCTGGCCTAGCTCAGTGAGTTGAGGATCTGGCATTTTCACAAGCTATGGCCTAGGTTGCAGACACGGATTGGATCTGGCGTTGCTGTGGCTGTGGTGTAGGCCAGCAGCTGCAGCTCCGATGGACCCCTAGCCCAGGAACTTCCGTATGCCACAGGTGTGGCCCTAAACACACACACACACACACACACACACACACACACACACACACACATGAAAAAAAAGAAAGAAACAGATCTCACTGTTTGCAGAGATGGCTGTTGCTGTCATTAGAATATGGCTCTGTGATTACATCAAGACAGAATTCATTTCCAAGGCCAAATTTGTTTCAAAACAGACTTTGGGATTCTGTCCTCAAAGATATATTTTGTTTGATGAACTTTCTTAGAAATACATAATGTTCCTTTAATCTGTGGCCTGCTTGTCAGTTGTCTGCTGTTACGAAATGACTAAATATTTATGTTTTTCCAGTTGAGCTTGGGGAAGAAAAAAACAAAAAACCAGACCGCTCTGGTAAAATGTGTTTCCTTTAACAGAAGGCTCAGTGTAAATCGGGAGAGAAGTAGTATTTATAGTTGTTTTCCCATTCTTGATGTCACCCGCCCTTTGAACGCAGCCTGCTTTCCTTCAAATGTTGGTCTCACGTTCAGCGGGACCTCGAGGCACACCACGGTCCCCGGACCCGGGGCTCTGGGGCTGTGGGGCGACTGGGTTTCGTTCTGGGGAAGGGGTCAGCCGCCCCTCGCAGCTTGGTCAGGATGAGGCCGAGAGGGAGCGAAAGCTCCAGTGTTTACCTTTCCAGGAACGTCTCGGGCTCCAAAGGTGCATTCGGGTCCAGCTTGATTTTGCGCACGCCCCTTGGCAGAAGCACGAGAGAGCGGGTATTAAAGATGGAGGCTGATCCTTAATCAAAATGAAATGAAACCAGACAGCGACAGAGCCAAACAGAACTGACAAGCGGCTTCCAGGCCGGGCCACGCGGTGGCTCAGACGTGATTCATGGGGCCTCTTGCCATTTTCTTCCGGCTAAGCTGCCCTGGTATATTTTTACAGCATTTCTCTATGATGGAGAGGAAAAAGAGCCCCTTCGGGCACTTGGAAACGATGCCAAGAATTGCCTCATGGAGTTCTGAGTGAGAGCGGATAACGCAGTGCTGTGCCTTACACGTGGAAACGTACACACGTGTGTGCACGGAAAGCGTCAGATCCAGGGACCGTAACGTGCCGTAGCTGTGGGGCTCCGTCTCCCTCGTTTCTGCCCTCCCCACCAGGGCCCTGTCACCGCAACTCGCCTGCCGGGAGGGGCGGTTTTGTTGGGTCTTCATGGAGTCCTTTCCCCATCGCCTCTTCACCTCGCAGTGGTTTCAGGGTCCTTTGCCACTGCTCAGCTTCTGGGGCACAGGGATGCCAGGGCTGGCACTTGTGGACTTGCTAGAAAGATCACCAGGACCTCTCTATTCAACTCTGCACTCAGGGACTTCTCTACAGGTTTCTTGAAATTGCCATGATAGGAATAGTTACAGAAATTGCCAAATGCTTTGAATCAGAGATTTTTCCCCTGGAGAGCTGGTTGCTAAACCTCCAGTAACACATCACTTCTGAGGCCCCTCGGTCCCTCCCACCTGCCAGAGCTGACCTCATGCCCTGGCCTTTCCTCTGCCTCTGCCAGACTGGACCGTCCCTGTTCCTCTGTCTCTACTGCTGCACCTTCCCTTCCATCCTACCTACCCATGTATCCGCCTTTCTCAGCCTTAAAAAACCAACTAGGCAGATAAGATAAACCTTCTTCCTAGTTGGATGGTACGACTGAGTCTTGGACTTCTTCTTGGACTGAGTCTTGTGCACAGTGGCAGCCCCAGCTGGGAAGTTTCTGAAGCACAGTAGGCACACCACAGTTGCTGGCTAAGTGAACGCGTTACTGCTTTTTATCCGTGAACCACTCTCCCCTTTCATTTCTCTGTTGCTCAGAGCCTTCCCTGAATAGCGTGTGTTGATCTTCACATAGCCTCCCAACCATCCGCTACTAGACCTTTGGAAACTGGTAACATTGAAGTCACCGAGCAGTTTTGGCTTGCCGAATCTAGTACCTTTTTATCAACACGTGTGATTGGTTGATTGCAGTTCTCATTCTTCTCAGCTCTCTGTAGGTCGGTATTCTGCACCGTTTCTGCCTTACTAAATGTCCCTCTTTGGCATCCAGGACTTGGATCTTTTCTAGCTTTCTCCTAATTCTCTAACTGCTCCCCCCTGTGTTCTTGGCTGTCTAATTTTCCTCCTCCAGTCTCTCAAATAGTTCAGGTGCTGTCCTCAATTGTATTCTGCCTAAAGGACTCCCTCAAGGGAGTTATTCTGTAGCTGGAGATTCAGACAAGGCAATGAAGGAGTTGGTATTTGTGATTGTTACACAGCCTTGTCTTTCCCACTAGACTCTGAACTCATGGAAAATCACTCTAGTCCAGTGATTGCATCTGGAGGAAACTGACTTAGTGCATGTTGGATAGATGGGTGGATGGATGGATAGATTGATGGATGAATGGGTGGATAATAGATGATAGATAAAGGATGATGGATGGTTGGATAATGGATGGGCGAATGGATGAATAGATAATGGGTGGATGATAGGTAGATAGATTGATGGAGATGGATGGATGATGGATGGATAGATGGATGGCTGAATGGATGGATGATGGATGACGGATAATGGATGGATAGATGGAGGCGCAGTGGAATAAATGAATGGATTTGAAGAGCAAGTTGAGTTTAGACCATGGAAAGAGACAAATATCAACATAATTTCTCAATGTCGGGGATAAGTCAGTCAACATTTCTGAGCTGTGTTCTGAGAGCAGAAGATCCCCTACAGTGTGCCTCTCCTGCTCGCCCTTTCACGTTCATCCTTCTGCTCATTTATTGCCTCTGCTTGCACACTTTCCTTCCCATTCATGTTGAAGACTAGGGGCCCCTGGTGTAGTGGTTACTTTGAAGAGGCAGTATCACTCCGTGCTGCCTGATGGAATCGCCGCCTCTTTCGTATTTCTCTGATGACCCTCATCACATTCCGCCTCCAATCAGTCATTAACTAGAAGGGTAATCCCCCCATCAAACCCTTTGTTTATTGAGGGCACCGTTCTGTGTCACCTTTAGTGACTGCACACTCAATGCATGTGTAGACTGAGGTAGATCAGTTATCTTGATAACAGTTATTTGTTTCCCAAGTCTTAGATATAATTTTGTAAGTAACCACAGCCATAGAAAACAAACTTACGGCTACGAAAGGGAAAAGGGGGTTGGGGAGGGATAAATTAGGAATCTGGGATTAACATATACACACTACTGCACTACTGTATGTAAAACAGATAAGCAACAAGGACCTACCGTATAGCACAGGGAACATAATCAGTATTTCGTAATAACATATAAGCAGAAAGAATCTGTAAAAGAAAAGCAATATGTGTATGTGGATATAAATATACATATATATGTATAACTGGATCACTGTGCTAACGTGATGGTGTAGATCAATTACACGTCAATAAAAAATAAAATAAAATAAATGTAAATAGGGAGATTTATGGGCTGGGATAATTTCCAGCAGATCCTTTTATTTAAAAATTAGAACAGAAAAGCGTATTCAGCATGTTTGTCGGAGTTGATACGGGGGTTAAAGAGAGGAAGGTGACTCTCTTGCACAGGCCTGCAGGGCACATGATGCTTTGTGCCTTTAGGGTTGATGAATTCTGCTCTTCCCCGCCTGGAGCAGAATCCAGGGGTTGCCTTCGCTTCTTCCCTGACATCTCAGCATATTGGTTTTATCCTCAGGCTCCCTCCTCTTGTGGTCCTAGGATGACTGTCCCAGTTCCAAGTATCACGCAGATAGTACGATATCATAGGACCTTGCTTAGTCGGCAGAGAGCCTTTCTCCAGGAGTCTCCTAGTCACTCCGCTCCGTGTTGAGGTGTATCCCGTGCTCATCCCTAAGCCAGCCAGAAGCAGGGGGTGCCCTGATAGGATTTGCCGCTGAAGCTGGGGCAGGGTCAGCCTTCCCCAGGCATGTCAGAGGTGGGCTGCACACCCAAGCAAGGTTGGGTTTCCTGTCAGGAGAAGGGGGCAGCCAGTGTGTCGGCTGCATTTGCCCCCTGTGGGGAGAGGGCTCTAAGTGAAAGAATGGGCTCCTCCATGGCTGTTCCCCATCACATTCCCTGGCATTGCTGGGGCGAGTGGAACCTCACCAAAGATGGCTCCTGTTCACTCAAGGGCCAGGGTGTTTTCTGTCCAGAGGGCAGCTCTCTGGGGCAGTCTGGGACAGCTCATTTTCCATCCTCCAAGGAGCTGACCTCAGCTAATGCACCATTCGCTGTTGCTGACACATGGTGGCCAGGAAAATCTGTGTGTGGGAGCAGCTTCTTGTTGGCTTCTTGTGGGGAACGAGAGGTTGCAAGTTCCCGGTCGTATGATGCCCTGCGGCTGTCCCCTTAGCGCTGCCACAAACACTGTCTCATCAGACGTGTACCATCTCTCTCTAACCCATGCTGGCAGATGGGCAAACTGAGGTCAAGAGCAGCCTGCTGGGTGCTGGTGGTCACCACTCACCTGGCTTTGAGCCCTGGCCTCTCTGAGCACCACAGGTGCTTTGCAAATTAAACTTGCCTGTGGGATGCTCAGGTATACTTGGCTTGACCGTCGTTTCCAGTGAGAATTTTCCAGCAATCACGATTATGTGGGTTCTCCTACCGTGTAGAACATGGGGCTCATGGGATCCGGGGGTGATGGGCTTCGGAGCCCTTGACTGGGGTGGGGCTGGGTGCCACGTTCCTTGTCCTCTGCTTCCTGCAGGACCAGGGGCTCTTCAGTGGGCTTGAGCAGTTGGCTTTCATACGAAAGTTCTCAGATGGCTGTGTTTTTTGAGTTCTTGAGTCTGGTTTGCATAATTTTCTGACTTTTCTGCTTTGATGGGGCCGGCTGTTACCTCACGCGGCTGGTAGCGTGCCTTTCTCTGGCAAATCTTCCTTCTCCCCAGACTATGTGACATCTTTTTGGATCCTTTGTGGCTTCTCAGCCGGGTTACGGATAATTTATGTTGTCAGATAAATGCCCTCTGGATAAATGAAATTAATGACATTATAATGCTAATTTAAAAGAACTCATTGCATATATTTAATAGAATCTTCTCTGGGATTTGCTCTTGTCTTTAAATCAGCTCCAACAATCTTCCATCATAAATCAAGTTATTCTTTTGGCATAGAAGAGGTTTTGGCACAGAAGTGAACTATAGGATGACACAGTGCAAGGAAATTTTAGCCCAGGCTTTTAAAACTTGTGTTCCCTTTGCAGCCGTTGGAAACTACATTATATTTTAACCACGTGTCCACGGAGAGCATTTAACCAAGTCATAATCAATATTGGCTCTTGGATTTAGAGAAAAAGAAATTTGGAAACGCCTTCATTAACTCAAGATCTTTGCAGCCATGCAAAGCATGACCTCATTCGCTGCTGTGTCCCCCGCCCCTTTCCTGCTAAGCAGCCTGTCACTGAGCACGGGAGGCCCTGGGCTCCATGAGGCTGGAAGCTTCTCCTACATCCCCATGAAGGAAGCACTTGGCAATGTGTTTAGGATTATACGGTGCTTATTCTTAGTTCCCTTCTCTTCATCAAGATGAACATTCTTGGTTCTGAAAAGGTGGAAAAGGCCCACAATTATAAAGAAGAAAATACGGCATCCCGCAATCCACACTGGAAACTCAAAGACCACTTCCGGGATCAATTTCACGCACTTCCTCAGAGCTTTTCTCCTGTGCTTCCTGTCTCCCCATTGCTTTTCATTCATTGTTTTTTTTTTTTTTTTTTACAGTGTTGGAATCAGACTATATATGGTTTCGTACTGTAATTTCCCCCCGAGAATTTGAAATTTCCATACCCCGCAAACACTTTGCCTGCCAGTTGGGCCCTTTGGATTAAAGGTCCCAGTGCACAGACCCACAGCCTTCAGGTGGTGCTGGCTGGGGGCCCTTTTGGGTGGAGTGGGAGGCTGTGGAACCGTTTATAAATAATATCGCCCATTGCAAATATTGATTTTGATGCACTTCTTAAGGCATTTTCTAATTTGGAAACATTTTTCAACCGAAAAAGCTGCCATTTGCAATTTGTCATGTTGTGGGGATGCTATTAAATGTACTGCATATTTTGGGATTGGATATTTTACTTGGAAAGTTGCATAAGCACGGAAATTCCTGTATCTCCAAAAAAAGAGATTGGATTTTCGAGCTGTGCCAACAGGCATATTCTAAAAAAAAATTTTTTTTCTTTTGGTATGGTAGTGCTCTAATCTTTTTTTAAAAATATGGATTCTTATAGCATCTACAAATTAAAAAGGACTGTTTCTTTCCTGGGACTAAAGCAGTTGTCTAATTATACTTCTCAGGATGTTGAATAAACCCCAAGCTCTTTGTTTTGAGCAGAGAAAAGTGGTCAGATAGTGATCTGGGGAAACCGTTGTTACTAAAGTTGGGGGCTATAAGGAAAGGAAAACATTTTCAGAACATTTGCTTTGGAGAAGTATAGGTGGGCTTCAGTAGGTCAGTTCAGCCTTGGTCTTCATTTCATTCCTAATTTTTGCTTCTTAATGCTGAATTTCTCTTGGAGCACCATTGCCCCCAATGCCGCCCCCCGCTTTTTTTTTTTTAAAGGGAAGGATTTTAAGTTCATCCCCCTTTTAGGATATTTTATTTTATTTTATTTTTTGCTTTTTATGGTAGCATCCGTGGCATGTGAAAGTTCCCAGGCTAGGGGTTGAATCAGAGCTGCAGCTGCTGGCCTACACCACAGCCACAGCAAAACAGGATCCAAGCTGTGTCTGAGACCTACACCACAGCTCAGGGCAACACCGAATCCTTAACCCACTGAGCAAGGCCAGGGATTGAACTTGAATCCTCATGGATACTAGTAGGGTTGGAAACTGCTGAGCCACCATGGGAACTCTGAGGATATTTTAAAATAATGTTTTAGAAATGGGTTCTGTTGCAAAATGTCCAGTGGATCCTTGGTTTTAATCTTTGGGAAAAAAACCCCAAGGTTTAATATATTGAAATTCTCTTTCAGGTTGTTCCAAGATCTCTGAAGATCCAGGAAAAGCCGTGTTGACCAGAAGCAAGACAAATGACTCACAGAGAAAAAAGATGGAGAAGTCAAGAATAATTAAAGGTGAAAAAAAAAAAATCCCATAACTCTACCCCTTCCTAGTCAATAATTTTTTATAAAAAACATGTGACTATGTAAAGATTTTGTATCTTTATTATTTGATATCTGTGGTCCCCACACTCCAAAGACCTTCCCTTGGGTCGTTTGCTGTACTTTGAGGGGCGATATTGGTTCCATTGTTTTCCCCCACAAATAAGAGGACCTCACCCAGCCATGACCTGTTCCTGCCCCCAACATTGTAGCTTTTTAAAAAATCACTGCTTTCAGGAGTTCATGTTGTGGCTCAGCGGGTTATAAACCCAACTAGTATCCATGAGGATGCAGGTTCAAACCCTGGCCTCCCTCGGTGGGTTAAGGATCCAGTGTTGCTGTGCGGTGCAGTGTAGGTTGCAGATGTGGCTTGGATCTGGTGTTGCCGTGGCTGTGGTGTAGGCTGGCAGCTGCCGCTCCAATTTGACCCCAACCTGGGAAATTCCATATGCTTCAGGTAAGGCCCTAAAAAGCAATCAATAAATCAATAAATTAATTAATTTAATTAAATAAAAATCACTGCTTTCCAAGCACTTTAGTCACCACGGCTCCTCCTTTCTTCACTGCCTTCCACTTTCTCCCATTCCTTCTAGAAGAATCGAAGTGCCACCAACAAGGTCTATGGACCGGTGCTCTTATGATGGCCGTAGATGTATCTTTCTGTCCCATTACTAGCTTTACTTTGTAGCTAGTTTATAGTTGTTTCACCTGAATTCAATCGAAACCTCATTTCAAGTGGCACACGCAAGGAATGAGTCTCTGCCTTCAGTAACTCTGCAAAAAAGAAGATAAAATAAAGGTGGAGGATTTCAGCGCTTTATCTACAAAACCCTCCCCTTCGTTTGGGACTGTCAGGCTTCCCTTAAAAAAGCATTCCAGACACGGAGAGCAGACCTGTGGCTGCCAAGGGGGAGGGGGAGGGGGAGGGAGAGGGATGGACTGGGAGGTTGGGATTGGTAGATGCAAACTATTGCATTTAGAATGGATAAGCAGTGAGGTCCTGCTGTACAGCACAGGGACCTCTATCTAGTCTCTTGGGATGGACCATGATAGAAGATAATGAGAAAAAGAATGGGTAAGTACGTGCTTCTGTATGTGCCTTGGGTCACTTTGCTCAACAGCAGAGATTGGCACAGCATTATAAATCAGCCATACTTTAATTTAAAAAAGAAAAAGGCCTTGCAGGGGTTGGAAGAGGTTATGGTGGGGCCCTAAGCTCTCAGGGTTTGTAAAACCCTCCCTTAGGCCACAGAACGTGTCTCTCTCCTCTGCCTACATTCAACCTGAGCAGAGCTGGTGTCCAGGTGAGTCTGGATGTGGTTCCTGCTGCCATGCCCCCATCTCAGGACCTGTCATCTTCATCAGTTAAGATACTGCAGTTAAAATATTGACCATCAAAGGGTATTAGTCTGCAGGGCGGCTCTATAACAAAGCATCACTGACTGGGGGGCTTAGACCCCAGAGATTTCTTTGCTCCCAGCTCTGGAAGCCAGATGTATGAGGTCAAGGTGGGGTCAAGGTTGGTCTCGTCTGAGGGTTGGTGGAAGCCTCTCTTTCGGGCCTCTCTCCTTGGCTTCTTGGTGGTCATCTTCTCTCTGCATCTTCACATTGTCTTCCCAATATTCAGGTCCCCACGTCCACATTTCCCTTTTGTGTAAGACAAAAATGACCGCTGTCTTATTGGGTTACAGCCCACCCTAGGGACCCCACTTTCACCTCATGACCTCTAGAAAGACCCTCTCTCCTCATAAGGTCACGTTCTGAGCTGCTGGGGGTTTGGACTCCAACGTGTCAAGGGTTGTGTGATGGATGCAGTTCAACCCGTTGCAATAGTGACTTGTGTTCACGTGGGAAGATCAGCCGTCCTCTACTGATGGGCTTCAGTTTCTCATTTTTTAGGCAAACCTAAGGTGCCTTTGGTTTCTCAGACTCCCATCCCCCTCTGGTCTCTCCTGCGGGCGCCAGGCCTGGGAGGGGGGTAAGCCAAGCAAGACGCAGAGTTTAAGGGGGTATCCCCTCTTATTTTTTTTTTTTAAATAGAATCTTATTGGACTCTAGTTGACTGGCAGTGTTGTATTAGCTTCAGGTGTACAGCGGAGTGAGGCAGTCATACATGTAAATACAGCCATTCTTTCTTCCCACGTAGGTTATTGAGTAGGTTTTCCTGCGCTCTGCAGTAGGTTCTCGTTAATCATCTGTTTTAAACACTCCATGTTTTTCCTTCCCAGGGGGGTGCTCCCTCTTAGCTGCTGGCTGTGCACTGCAGGAGCCTGGGAGGGGGCACCTCCTTAAATCATAGGCCCTCGGCGGGGGGCGTCTCCCTTACCTCCCGCTCCTCCCAGTACTCAGCGTAGGTTTTGCTGGTAGAAGGCTGACCTGCCTGATACCCACTCATCTAGAACGAGTGTGCCTGATGACGGGTCCATGCAGTGAATGGATCCATTATCCTGAGTTTGCTTAGAGCCATTTTGCCTAAATGTCTTCACTTAATGACTAGTGAGCCTGAAATTAAAAAAAACTCTGTTTTAAAACGAAGGACAAAGGGCCCTTATGAAAAACTGGCCATTTAGTTCTTGAGAACGAGGCCCCTCAAAGTTGCAAGATTTTATACACTATCAGCATCTTTGCTTTCTCCCTTCCCCCCCTCTGCCCCCCCCTCACACCCCCGGCCATGATCAGCACTTTGCTCAGTGCTCACTATGGGCCCAGCCCTGTGAGAGGTTTTGGAGGTATCGTTCAATCTATTACCCACCAAGGCCTGAGGGAGTACGTGGGGGAGATCGGCCAAGCAGGGGTTCAACCCAGGTGCTAACCAGCTGGAGCAGAGCCCGGCCAGATCTTGTGTTTACACCTGTGTGAACCACTGAACCTTAATTTGGAGGTGGTAATTGAGGCTCTTTCCCCCTCCTGACATCAAATAGGTGGTGTCTTTCCTAACACCGTCGGCCAGTTTTTCCAGCTCCTCGATGCCAACTGAGTATCCGACCATTTGAGTCCATTCTGAGACTCTTTCGAGTTAGTGCCTGACACCGCAGGCTAAAGGCTCCCACGAACCCGCCCCCCACGTCAGAGGCCCGTGGAAAGGGTCTGGTCCCCAGGCTACCCACCTTTCTGTGCACCTTGGCTGTAGCCCTGGGGGCCCGCACAATCCCCCTGCTTAGGGATCCCCAGAACTCAGGGCAGCGCTGTACCTCCTATTCCAGCCGATTATAAAGGGCACAGATGAGCCCAAAGTGGAGGTTCAGAGGGCAAGATCCAGAAAGGTTCCGGGCACAGGAGCCTTGGTCTCTGCGGAGTTGGGGGGCACCCCTCTCTTAGCACGTGGATGCCCTCAACTAGGAAGCTCTCCGGATCCTGTCCTTCAGGGGTTTTTATGAAGATTTCCTCCCCCAGGCGAGATGGATCACGAATTCAGACTCCAGTCCTGCCTCCTTCTCCAAAGGAGGGGATCGGGCTCAATGGTCCAGGTCCTGGTCCAGGCTTGGTGGTTCTGAGACGGTCCTGAAGCTCTTGAGGGGTTCCCTGAGAGTCACCGCATCAGAACAAAACATGCTCCTGTCACCTTGATCACCCAGGAGGTTCCCAGGGTTTAAGACCTCTGTGCCAGGACCTGGCAACAAAGGCAAAGTATGATTTTTATTATACTCCGTCCTACGATCCCCATTTGACTGATGTGTCACTAAAGCCCATCCAAGGTGGAGCGACCTTTTCTAGATCTGAAGAGGAAAACCAGGGCTGGGTTCCATCCGCCCTCTGATGCTGGGCCTCTGCTGGGAGATGCTGCCCTCCACGAGAGCCCTGTCCCCCAAGCTTCCAGGGCCTTCCCTTGCCCATCCCCCCTCCACACTGCCCTTGAGGTGCCTGCGAACCCAGAGCCCCTGCCCAGACTGGCGTGAGCATCTTTCCAGCCCTTGCAGGCCCCTTTCGTGAAGTCCCTGTCCTTGGGAAGGTCCTGTGTGTGTTTCTCCAGATCCGAAGGATGACCGGTAGGGCCACCCTCTGACCCAGTGTTGCCACGTGGACTGGAGTGTCCCCATGACTGTGTGGGGGCCTCGCAAACAGGACAGAACTGGGCTGGAAAGAGAAGAGGGGTCTCTCCCCAGCCCTGCAGATAGTCAAGTCTTCTCTTAAGCATTTTGCAGCTTTGATCCCCTAACTATAAAATGCCCATTTTCCTTGGGGTCCTGCGTGCCAGTCCACACTGAAGGCAATTATAGCTAAGACAATGCAGATCAAATGTTTGTTTCTGTTTAGGGCCATTGGCATTTCAGAAACAAGAATGAAGAAGGGAGTGTTTCCTTTTTCAAGCTACGCCGTCATAAAACAATACTGGATTGTGAAATCCAAAGTCATAAGCATACACGTCACCAAAGGAATGTCTTGCAAGAAATACCTATTAAAGAAAGGATTTTTAGACAACATGAATTCAAGTTCCCCAAGGGTTCAAGGGCAAGCGAAATAGAAAATAAAAGGCTCCCATGGTGATATAAAAGCACCAGGTCATTCATCATCGACTAAATATTTGAGAAATGATCATTAGAAACACAAAAGTGGACTGGAAGTGCTCTTAAAAAAGGCCATAAAATGCCTCTCAATGGGCAAAAAAGAGCATGCGCAGAACGACTGCAGAACGAGTCGAGGGAGGGAGGAGGCATGAGAAAGATGCCAAGACCTTCATCCTCCTGGGCTTTGGGTGCATTGCTTGTTGGCTGCTCCAGTTTGGAAGATGCAGCCTCGTTCACAGCGAGTGTTGAGAAACCCCTGGATTGATGCTTGATGATGCTGATACTGGTGGTGATGGGTGTTAGAGTAGCGTCCTCAGGCTCCCTGAGCCGGGGGGAGCTGGGAGGAAATTTGATCCCTGCTTCCATGCCTTCCTGCCAATCCATGTGCCTCTCGTTCTTCAATGCTCCTTGGAGGCACCTTCTTGACCATCCACGTGTCAGCTCTCGTCTTCCTCTCGGTATCAGCCTTGCCCTGCTGGGCACCGCCAGGGGCTGCCTGCCCTCAGGACTGACGTCTTCGTATCTTTGTGCCTGGTTCCCCCATCTCCATCCCTTGTGGGACTCTGTGGCATCTGGAATCTCTATGTCCTCTTGCCCACAGTTTCATCTTTATGCGTTGCAAGTACCCAGCATTTCCCCATAAAAGACACCAGATATAAACACTCGTTAAGTTGATATCTTGCGTGGTTACAGATCAAATGGCCTTTGTAACTTTTATGCCATTTCTGTGGTCTTGGATATCCAGTGTGTCGATCCCATTTCATTGGTGTTTGGAATCCCCAGCAGGCTGGCAGGGTCCCATCGTGTGAAGTGAGAAGTCACTTGCTCCTGGGAAGGGCTCGGGAAGCCCACAGAATCTTCTGGTAGAAGCTTCTTGGTTCCTCTTCAGTTTCCAAACTCGTTTTTGCTTGCTTGGTTTGTTGTTTTTCTTTTTAGGGCCGCACCCGCAGCAAATGGAGGTTCCCAGGCTAGGGGTCTAATGGGAGCTGTAGCTGCCAGCCTACAGCACAGCCACAGCAACGCCAGATCCGAGCCGCGTCTGCCACCTACACCACAGCTCAAGGCAACGCCGGATCCTTAACCCACTGATCTAGGCCAGGGATTGGACCCGCATCCTCATGGATACTAGTCAGGTTCTTAATCCCCTGAGCTACACAGGGGACTCTGACAGTTCTCCTTCTTTAATGTGGGCAGGCGCTGCTCTCATCTGAGAGATGACCGTTCTGGAACACGCGGATGGCTTCCTTGGGGGCCTGGTATCTGGTGCAGGGCTCACCTGGGCACCCACCTGGGGCCTTTACCACCTGGCTGTGCTGCCCTGGAGCCAGGGAATGGGGTTCCCAGAGGCAGGAAGGGAAAGCTTCTGTTTCTGTTTGGCTGAGGACGCCAAAGCAACCCTGTTCTCTGGATCACAGGCAGCCCTTGAGGCAGCTGAGCGTGGTGGGCAGGGGACAAGTTTGGGCTCGTGGACTTGAGTGGCAGCATGGGGGAGGGGCGGGGATTATGCTGAGTGAGCGACCCCAGAGAGATGCTGAAATCTGCGGCCAGAGCGGTCCCCCAGAGCCTAAGGTCCTTTTGTCAGGAGGCGGCTGGATGGACCTGTGCTGGGCCGAATGACCCTCAGAGAAGACGGGTGTTTTCCGGGGGTGACTTCTGCCCCCCTGGGAGGGCGTCTTGGGGGACTCGAAGGCTTCCTGACAAGAGGACCCAACCCCAAGAGACCTTGGCAAGGCCCCCCCACCTCTCAGCCTCTCCTCTCCCTCTGGGCCAGGAGTGTGGGTTACCTTCCACAGCTGCCCATTCCAATTTCATGACAGTGCTTCATTCCTTTTGCATTTTTAGCATCTCTTATCCCCCAAAAGGATTTGCTTTAGACTTAGGGGAAAAACTAGCATAGTTTCCCAGATCACGAAATTTGGCTGTAGTGAAAAATAGCATCTGAGGTTCCCCAACTGTCAGCTTCTTGGATGGCCAGGCTCCCCTGATCTTTTGGGGGGACGGACCCCCAGCACACGGATCTGGAGCTGAGGGCTTCTCAGGAGAAGCCCGTCTGTGCTGGAAGTGAGTGTGTTTGCACCTCGAGAGGTTCAGAAAGCTGGAAATGCAGATTTCTTGGCTCCTGGCGTATCCCTGGAATCGGGTGTTCAGTAGCAAACTGCAAGGTCAGCCTTTGAGCCTGTTGTCCTGCAATCAAGCTAGTTGTATTTATTTTGTGGTTTACTACTGCTAAGAGTTATAGGCCCGATTTACAAAGAAGAAAACACACAAAAGTAACAGTTAATTTAAAAAAAATCGTGGTACCAAAAACCATAAATTAGAAAAGGCATTTTCGGGAGTTCCCATCGTGGTGCAGCAGAAACGAGTCCAACTAGGAGTCCCTGGCCTCGCTCAGTGGGTTAAGGATCTGGCGTTGTGTGAGCTGTGGTACAGGTCGCAGACACGGCTTGAATCTGGCATTGCTGTGGCATCGACTGGCAGCTGTAGCTCTGATGAGACCCCTAGCCTGGAAACTTCCATATGCCATGGGTGCAGCCCTAAAAAGCAAAAAAAAAAAAAAAAAAAAAGAAAAAAAAAAAAGAGAAAGAAAAAGAAAAAAGTGCCAGAAGACAACTGATGGATGAGACCTACAGAGAAGCAAAGATTGGTTGGGGAAAGGTTCCTGGAGCCTGGAACCTTGGGGGAGCGTCCCGAGGATGGGAGAGGTCACCTTGGGGTCCAGCTCTGGCCAGAGTGTGGAGGGAGCCTGGGGTGGGTGTGGGGAAGAAGTACCCTATTCTTCTCACCTCCCATCCCCTGGTCTCTAGATGGTGTCCCACTGATCAAACTTGATGATGCCAGAAGGTGAGGGAGCCCTGCTGGGCCGTCTGTAGGGGTCAGCCCTCAGGGTGGGATGGGGCAGGGCGGAGGTGGGGCATGTGGAGAGCAGCTCTGGGATGCAGAGGGGCAAGCTCACAAGAACCAGAAATGGTTTATCATCTGAAAAAAGGAATATATGGGATGAAGTATGTATCTCTAGACTACAGGCATCTTAAAATTTGTTAAAAGGTTTTATGGTATAGGTGTTTGTTTTTTGTTTTTTTCTTTTTAGGGCTACACCTGCAGCATATAGAAGTTTCCAGGCTAGAGGTCAAATCAGAGCTGCAGCTGCCGGCCTACACCAAGGCCATAGCAACACAGGACCCTTAACACACTGATGGAGGCCAGGGATAGAACCCTCATCCTCATGGGTACTAGTCGGGTTCATTACTGCTGAGCCACAAGGGGAACTCCTGTTAAAATATAGTTCATTTTCCATGTTGTGCCAATTTCTGCTGCACAACAAAGTGATCCGATCATACATTTACGTACATTCCCTTTCTCATGCTAACTTCCAACAGGGTCTCTCCCAAGGGGTTGGATAGAGGTCCCTGTGCCGCGCAGCAGGAGCTCATCGCTTATCCATTCTAAGTGGAATAGTTTGCATCTACTCACCCCAAACTCCCCCTCCCTCCCTCTCCCTCCCCCTCCCCCTTGGCAACCACAAGTCTGTTCTCTATGTCTGTGAGTCTTTCTGCTTTCTAGACAGGTTCATTTATGCCTTATTTTAGATTCCACATATAAGTGATACCATACTGGATTTGTCTTTCTTTTTCTGACTTACTTCACTTAGTATGATAATATCTAGTTGAATCCATGTTGCTAAAAATGGCATTATTTTGTTCTTTTTATTTTTATTTTATTTTATTTATTTATTTATTTATTTATTTATTTATTTATTTATTTATTTGTCTTTTTGCCATTTCTAGGGCTGCTCCCACGGCATATGGAGGTTCCCAGGCTAGGGGTCCAATTGCAGCTGTAGCCACCAGCCTATGCCAGAGCCACAGCAACGCGGGATCCGAGCCGCGTCTGCAACCTACACCACAGCTCACGGCAACGCCGGATCCTTAACCCACTGAGCAAGGCCAGGGATCGAACCCGCAACCTCATAGTTCCTAGTCGGATTCGTTAACCACTGAGCCATGACGGGGAACTCCTATTTTGTTCTTTTTATGGCTGAGTATTATTCTGTTGTATATCTGTACCACATCTTCTTGATCCATTCATCTGTCAGTGGACATTTAGGTTGTTTCCATGCCTTGGCTATTGAGAATAGTGCTGCAGTGAACATACGGGTGCATGTGTCTTTTTGAATTATAGTTTTGTCTGGATATATGCCCAGGAGTAGGATTGCTGGGTCATGTGGTTGTTCTATACTTAGTTTTCTGAGGAACCTCCATACTGTTTTCCATAGTGGTTGTACCAGTTTACATTCCCATAAACAGCGTGAGGGTTCTGTTTTCTCCGCACCCTCTTCAGCATTTGTTATTTGGAGATGTATTAATGTTGGCCATTCTGACCGGCATGAGGTGGTCCCTCATAGTTTTGATTTGCATTTCTCTGATAATTCCTAATGCTGAGCATCTTTTCATGTGCCTACTGACCATATCCATATGTCTTCTTTGGAGAAATGTCTATTTAGGTCTTCTGCCCATTTTTCAATTGGGCTATTTTTTTTGTTGTTATTGAGTTGTATGAGTTGTTTGTATATTTTAAAGATTAAGCTCTTGTTGGTTGCATCTTTTATAACTATTTCTTCCCATTCTGTAGGTTGTCTTTTCACTTTTTTTAATGGTTTCCTTTGCTGTGCAAAAGCTTGTAAGTTTGATTCGGTCCCATTTGTTTATTTTTGGTTTTATTTCTTTTTCTTTTTTTTTTCTTTTGTCTTTTTAGGGCCACATCCATGGCATATGGAGGTTCCCAGGCTAGGGGTCAAATCGGAGCTACAGCTGCCGGCTTATACCACAGCCACAGCAATACAGGATCTGAGCAGCATCTGCCACTTACACTCCATCTCACAGCAATGCCAGATCCTTAACCCACTGAGCAAGGCCAGGGATCGAACCTGCAACCTTGTGGTTCCTAGTCGGATTAGTTTCCATTGTGCCATGACAGGAACTCCCTATTTTTGTTTTTATTTCTATTGCCTTGGGAGACTGACTAAGAAAATATTTGTATGATTTCTGTCAGAGAATATTTTGCCTATGTTCTCTTCTAGGAGTTTTATGTGTCATGTTTTATGCTTAAGTTTTGAAACCATTTTGTGCATGGTGTGAGGGTGTGTTCCAGCTTCATTGATTTACTTGCAGCTTGCTGAAGAGTCTCTTCTTTTCTCATTTTATTTTATTTTATTTTATTTTATTTTTGCTTTTTAGGACCACACCTGCAGCACATGGAGATTTCCAGGCTAGGGATCGAATTGGTGCTGTAGCTGCCAGCCTACACCACAGCTCACGGCAATGCCAGATCCTTAACCCACTGGGTGAGGCCAGAGATTAAACCTGCATCTTCATGGATGCTAGTCAGATTTGTTAACCGCTGAGCCACGACAGGAACTCCTCTTTTCTCATTTTATATTCTTGCCTTCTTTGTTGAATATTAATTGATTGTCATTGTCTGGGTTTATTTCTGGGCTTTTTTGTTCCATTGGTCCGTATATCTGTTTTTGTAGCAGTACCACACTGTCTGGATTACTGTAGCTTTGTAATATTGTCTGAAGTCTGGAAAAGTTATGCTTTCTGCTTTTTTTTTTTTTTCCTTCAGGATTCTTTGGTGATTCTGGGTCTTTTATGGTTCTGTATAAATTTGGGAGTTGTTTGTTCTAGTTCTTTGAAAAATGTTAAAGGTAATTTGATAGGGATTGCATTGAATCTGTAGATGGCTTTGGGTGGTATGGCCATTTTAACAATATTAATTCTTCCAATCCAGGAGCATGGGATATCTTTCCATTTCTTTGAATCCTCTTTAATTACCTTTATTAATCTTTATAGTTCCCAGGGTATAAATCTTTCACCTTCTTGGTCAGATTTAGTCCTAGATACTTAGTTTTTTGATGCAATTTGTAAAAAATTTTTTTTAAATCACTCAGTGAATTTTATTACATTTATAGGTGTACAGTGATCATCACAACCCAATTTTATAGCATTTCCATCCCAAACTCCCAGCCCGTCCCCCACCGCCCAACCTGTCTCATTTGGAAACCATAAGTTTTTCAAAGTCTGTGAGTCAGTATCTGTTCTGCAAAGAAGTGCATTGTGTCCTTTTTTTAGATTCCACGTGTAAGTGATAGCATATGACGTTGGTGTCTCACTGTCTAACTTCATTTAGCATGGTAATTTCTAGGTCCATCCATGTTGCTGCAAATGCTGTTACTTCTTTCCTTTAATGGCTGAGGAATATTCCATTGTGCATATGTACCACCTCTTCTTTATCCACTCCTCTGTTAGTGGACATTTATGTCGTTTCCATATCTTAGCTATTATATATAGTACTCCAATGAACACTGGAGTACATGTGTCTTCTCAAGTCATGGTTTTCTCTGGATAGATGCCCAGGAGTGGGATTGCTGGATCAAATGGTAGTTCTATTTTAGTTTTCTGAGGAATCTCCATACTGTTTTCCACAGTGGTTGCACCAATTTACATTCCCACCAACAGTGCAATAAGGTTCCCTTTTCGCCACACCCTCTCTGGCATTTAAGTTTGTGCACAGCAAAGGAAACACTAAATAAAGCAAAAAGGCAACCCATAGAATGGGAGAAAATATTTGCAAATGAAGTGACTGACAAGGGATTAATTTCCAAAATTTATAAACACCTCCTGTAGCTCAATAGCAAAAAACCAAACAATCCCATCAAAAAATGGGCAGAAGATCTAAACAGACAGTTTTCCAAAGAAGACACACAGATGGCTAAATAACACATGAAAAGATGTTCCACATCACTAATATTAGAGAAACGCAAATCAAAACAGCTATGAGGTACCACCTTCCCCTATCCAGAATGGCCATCATCAAAAAGTCTACTAACAGTAAATGATGCGATTTTAAAAGATACTGTCTATACTCCTTTTCTGCTGTTTCATTGTTGGTATGCAGAAATGCACCCGATTTCTCAATGTTAATCTTAGATCTTGCTCCTTTGCTGAATTTGTCAGTTTGAGTAGTTTCTGTGTGGAGTCCTTAGGGTTTTCTATGTGCATCTTAAAATTTCATTTATTTAAATTTAAATTAAAATTTTAAAAGAATTAAAGTATCTTCAAAATACAGAGTGAAACCTGTTAACTTACATCAAATCAAAACTTTTGTGGACCTTGGAGTCAGGCCAGTCTGACTTGAATCCTGGCTCTGTTGCTTATTAACCAGGGGGTCCTGGATGAATCAGTGACTTTCCTGGGTGTCCATGTGCCCAACTGGACAGTGGGAACGTGAGCTCTGAGTGGTAATCAGGATTAAATGAGAAATTCGTGTGGTGTCCTTAGCCCTGGGGCTGCCGCTTCAGCACTTAGTGGACAGTAGCTATGCTCTTTATTAAGGGCTTAATCATGAAACTTAAAGATGTGTAGCTGGCATTCATCTCACTAGAAACTCCAAAAGTCTGATTCTCTAATACAATAGAACATGTCTCATTTCATCCTTTAAGCCATCACTCATAGATGCTGTCCAAGTGAAGTGCTGTGTGTGAATGGAATTGAACTTGGGTTTGGAGGGACCTGTCGTATTAGGGTTGGGGGGCAGGAGCTAAAAGTCAGTGATAGTCCCAACAGAAGAGAAGTGGGTATTCTAGTCATTTACTGCGTGTGTCTAAAGGCGCATGTTTAAGGCAGAGCTGGGTCATTTTTCTATGGCTGTGCTGAGTCCAGCCCTAACGGAGAACAAAACACAGAAACGTGGTTATTTACTGCTGTTTGTGTGGCCTCTTGTGTCTCCTGGCTGTCTCAGGTTCTGCACGGATGGTACCTGAGCTGGCTTCCGGAAGGACATGATTCAGACTGTTCCAGACCCAGCAGCTCACATCAAGGTAGGTCCCATCTCAGCCGGGAAGCTGCCCTGGCTTCGCCTTGGCTGATGTTCCGCAGGTGCCTGCCCACCCATAACTGAACACTGAGGTCAGGAACCTGCAGCCATGGGCCACCCCAGCCCACCCAAGGAGCAAAGAAAATGCGTCTCATGTTTTTCTTTTCTTTTCTTTTTTTTTTTTTTTTTTTTTTTTTGCGGGGCGTGGGGGGTTGCAATTTCTCAGTGAGTGTTTAAGACATGTTTACTCTGTAATACCAACTCTTTTATAAAGGGTACTTGCCAGGGTTTGCACATTTTTCAGCGGTTGAAAAAAATCAAAAGAAGGATCCTGCTGCAGGATGCACGTACATTAGGTGGCATTTAGATTTCATTGTCCAGAAGGAATGTCGTACGGAGCCATGGCCCCACTCGCATCCCCATCACGTCTAGCGCTGCTCTCACGCTGCTGCTGCAGAGTCGGGTCCTTCCCACACAGACCCTGCGAGCTGCAAAACTGACAGTATTTACTGTCGGGCTCTTCGCAGGAAAAGACTGCTGACCCCTGAGTTAACGTCGAAAACCACATCCCAAGTTGTCTAACTCCTGCTCAGATCCCATCTCCTCCACACTTGCTGGGGTTGCCTAGGGAGAGACGAGGGGCTGAGGGCTTGGGTTTCCAACACTCGGCCGTCCTTTTATGTAAGCTGCTGACACGTCAGCAGCTTGTCACCCTGCACCTGCTCCTCCACCCCCAGCCCCACGTCACCTCCTCATTGACAGCTCTTCCTGGGGCGCTGGAGGTGAGAACAGGGAACTGAGGTTCGAGCCAAGGCGAGTCCCCAAAGGAAACTGGCCCACTCCTTTCAATACTATGCGTACACGTGGTTATAGCCACCAGGAGGAAATGAGATGATGGTTTTCATACACTTGATCCAAATAAAAGTTATAGCAAAAGTTTGGGCTCGAGCTACATTCTCCAGATAGGCTGTCTACACCTGGGCTGACTGGTTCACCTGTCTACATTGGCCCACCTGGCTCACTACCTTGCCAGTTCTTGACTTTCCTCATATAAATTCATTTCCGCTAATGGCCCCGTCGATGTTACTAATTTATCCTCCACCTAAAACATTTATTGCAAATGAAAAGTGGCTTATAAGGGGAAGGAAGTTTTATGGTATTGAAAATTGACTTTTTTTTTTTTTTTTTTTTTTTTGCACTGCAACAAAATGCCCTCCAAAGTGACATGCACACACACATGTGAACACACACACACACACACACACACTTTAAAGGCAGTATATTTGGGAGAGTGTTATGTACCATGTGTGCAACTCACATTCATAAATATTTGATTTCTTTGAAAATGGAATTAGAGGAATTCTCGTTGTGGCTCAGCAGGTTAAGGACCCAACATAGTGCCTGTGAGGATGCGGGTTCGATCCCTGGCCTCACTCAGCAGGTTAAGGATCTGGCATTGCTGTGAGCTGTGGCATAGGTCACAGACAAGGCTCGGATCTGGCATTGCTGTGGCTATGGTGTAGGCTGGCAGCTGCAGCTCCGATTCGACCCCTAGCCTGGGAACTTTCATATGCCGCAGGTGCAGACCTAAAAAGAAAAGGTAAAAAACAAGTCGCAACTGGAAGTAATGAGTGTAAATGCATTCTCTGAGCTTCGCAGGTGCTCCTGCAGTGTCAGGACTATGGGGAATCCAGGGGTGTGGAGGACTCTGAATTTATCCCAGGACAGGGAGGAGCAGAACCCCTGGAAGACACCGTCATTTGATTTCTGTGTCATAGTTTATTGGGGCATGGCTGTTATGTCTACAGAAACGCAAGTGGGAAATCTGGTGGATGTGATACTGGTTTCTTCAGAAATATCAGGAACACGTTTGGTACGTGTGTCTATGCTACATACACATGGGGGGAGAGGACTTTTTTCTCTTCGTCTCTGTTGACCACGAAGCTGCAGGAAGCCAACAAAAGCTCTCAGGAAAGAAAAGTGATATAAGAAAATACCTTCTAGAGTTCAGGGTAGGAACAGTAACAACTGAAATCCATTCGGACTGGTATTTTTTCCCCTAACCAACCAGAGGGAGGGATGAGGTCGGCAAGAAATTATTGCAGGTTTTCGAAAGTTAATTCTTAGAGCGCAAATAGAACAGAGCTGGCAGAAGTGTTCTGTATTTGATCTCAGGAATGGGCTCTGTTTTCAGCTCTGATCATCCTATTATCATGTCGACCCATGTACATACAAATGAAGGATAATTATGAGAAATGGTGACCCCAAGAGTTTCTTAAAAACAGATTTCAACTCAAATTGCTTCTGTGTCTTTTGAAGATATGTGGTAACTGAGAGTTGCAGAGATTAATTGCTGCTGTTGTATTAACGACTCTTCCTTGTGGACCTGTCAAATTTTACCTGTTGGAATTTGAATAATTATTCCTGGACGACTTTTTTTTTTTCTCCCCATATATGAAATTGGTGTCCTCGATGACGAGGTCAGGAAAGTAGATTGCCTTCCACTGTTTCCTTAAAATACCCGATTTGGGAAATTTATTCAGCACAGTTTTCTGTGCTGAGAATTTTCTGGTTCTGGGCTGAGGAAGGCGGCTCTTATGTCCAGGAGAGGAAGTTCTTACAAATGATACGTGATAGGTTCCACTTGATAGGTTAATGTTGGTAGTGGAAGATTTTTCTCTTTGGCTCATTGCTGCAGAAATGTTTTTCTCATCTGGGGAGGACTTGAATTCTCCATAGAATTGACTGCACATGGCAGGTGTGCAGGGAGACAGCCATGAAGATTTTATGTGCTCTTCACATTCATCCATAGGCTGATTTGCAGGAAAGAAAGCCTCCTTTTGTATTTAAGAAATGTATTCTGCCTAATTTCCTATAGTTCTTTTCTGCTGGAGCAAATTACCTTCACTCTTTCTTATGTTTCAAGATCTAGAAGTCGTTTTTAAAAAAGAGGGATGATGAATAATTATGAAATATGAGATATTCTTGATTTCAGTAATATAACAACTGTGGCAATTGATTTAAAAAGAAAACGAACAGAAATTTAAAAGCATTTTTCGCTTGTTTTTATTGCTAAGAATACTGAGTCATTAAGCACATTTGGTTTTGTCTTGCTTTGCTGGCCCTTCTAAGCACTTCCTTATAATAAAAATTATGGTAAGTGTCACACCAGTGCATTCCTAGCTGGTTAGGTCATGTGACCATGCCTCTACTCTGCTGAGGGGGAGTGCCTTTCACAACTGACCAAAGATGGACCCATATTCTTATCTCTGTTACCAAATCTAAGCTCCACCTGCTCCACATGGCAGGACAACAAATTTAAAGACGAGTTGTTGGGGCAAGGAATAGCGACTTTATTTGGAAAACCAGCCAACCGAGAAGATGGTGGACTAGTGTCCCAAAGACCCATCTTACCTGAGTTAGAACTCAGGCTTCTTTATGACTGGTTGTTGCAAACTTAGCACCAGCATCCTTTGTTCTTGCAGCTGCCCACATGGTCTGGTCACAATGTCCCTGTAAACCTCTAGGAAGACTCTTGTTACTTTCTCCTCTGCAACTTTTTATCTCTGTATGAATGGAAAAGTGTTACATTTTTAAAGGTCAGAGCCTTGAGGATGGGCTGTCCATATATTTCAGGCTCTAGGCAGTCTTCTTTTCCCCAACCTCAAGAGCCAGCCTGACTAAGTCCAGGCAACAGAGCACAAGGATTAGAGCGGAAGGAATAGATCCGACATGGAGTCCGGTCTGTTCTTCTCTGTTATAGCCCAAGCAGGGGAAAAAGGCTAGAAAATCCATTTTATTAGGAATTGACAAATATCTTGGTCATGAATTCTCATTCTGATCAAGGAATTCTCAATTTCTGTCATTGCATTTTCTCCTGAGAGCTCCGTTTTGATGTCTTCATTTACTGCCACTAGATGAACAGGAGCAGCAGCATAGTCAGGTTTATAGCTTTAGAGAGACCTATGATAGGTACATTTTGTAATCGTTCACTCTCTTGTTCACAAACAACCCACTTGGAGTTCGGTACGTTTTGGAACTGACCAAAGGAAGACAGGACTGAGAGGGGAAGGGTCTGAATTTTAGTGCTACCCCCTAGACCACTGGCTCTGTGACCTAGAGATGCTGGTTCCCAAACTCTCTGAGCTGTGTGTTCTTAGCTAAGTTCATGTCATGGTTAAGGGTGAGGGTCCTGGTGTCCTAGGACTCGATTCAGATCCTGCTCTATCATTAACCACCTCGGTGATGCCCTACAACTTCCTTGATCTCTCTTGGCTCCTTGCTTTTTAGGGCCACCCCTGTGGCACATGGAGGTTCCCAGGCTAGAGGTCAAATCAGAGCTGTAGCTGCAGGCCTCCGCCACAGCCACAGCCACACCAGATCTGAGCCGTGTCTGCGACCTCCACCACAGCTCACAGCAGCACGGGATCCTTAACCCACTGAGCGAGGCCAAGGGTCAAACCCACAACCTCATGGTTCCCAGTCAGATTCATTTCCACTGAGCCACAGCGGGAACTCCTTGCTTTTCCTCTTGTGTGAACTAGAAGTGCCTGCTTTGTGGGTTTAGTATTAGGATTCAATGAGTTCTTAAGGTTACTTACCAAGACCCCACGGAGTGTCCAACTGTCGTGAGCTATTATGGCCTGTGAAATGGGGGTAACCCATCCACCTCAAGGACATGATAGCAGCATGTCCAGTATACACAGAGCAGCGCAGGTGTGTGTTAACAAATACTGAGTTAAGTGAAAAGAAATCTGAAACAGCATATGCTCTCTGGCACAAAGCTACTTATGTATAGGAAAACATGTGCTTCCCGAACAGCATCTTGTCCTTGTCATGGATGTGTACATATCTGAGACATATGGTGACCACACCAGAGGGGATAAGGACATATATGGGACATGTTGGCGGGTTGCTTAAGACATGGTTAGAGGATAAGGGAAACAATACTAATAATATACAGAAAATGTCAGTTTCTAGCCTTCAGGTTTGAATGTGGCACAGAGGGTCCTCTCCTCCACCATGGTGGTAAGTAGGTACAATACCAGTTGTGCCTTGGTACCAGTTTGGCGATACCTCCTAACAGTAACAATGGGCCGGCCCTCGTGCCCCAGCAGTTCACCCTTGGGTAGAAGTCTTACTGCATACCAGTGCCAGGAAACATACATAAGCTGAAAACTAGAACCACCCAAATGGCCACCAAGAGAACAGAGAAGTAACTTGGGGGCCTAGTCCTGCAATGGAATACTATACAGCACTGAAAAATAAAGTACAAGCTTCTACAGTGTCTGTGCCTCAATGTGCATGATTCTCAAGGTTGAGTGAAGAAAAGGTCACAGAAGAATAAATAACAGTATGATTCTGCATATAAAGATCAAAAAGAGGCAAAACTACAAAACATATGTTTTTCAGAGACACATCTGCGGCACGAAGAAGAACAAAGGCACAATATGTATATAATTCAGATAGAAATTGCTTTATAGGGGGGAGCTTTGGGGAGGGATGGGAGGCTTCTGAGGTCCTGTTGTGGGCTGAGGAGTGCCTGCAAGAGCATTTGCTTCTTCTGCCTTAAATTACACAGTATCACGTACCCTGTTTTTGTGAAGAGTGGTGTTTACAGTAAAGACGTTAAGATCCTGAAAGAAGAGAAAGGGAAGGTAGTGTTGGCATCAGCTCAAGGTGGTGTCGTATTCGGGAAGACACTTTCTCACTGGGAACCCTTCTGCACTGTAGCAAGTCATTAATGTTAGAGATGGCTCGTTCCAGTGCTGGTCTAGCTGCTGGGAGGGTGGGAGACAGCTCTGGTCAAGAGATGGTTGATGGTGGTGAGAGGCTGTGTCTGCACCCAAGCTGGACACGAGGCTTTTCCACCAGTTCCGGTCATTTCTATGTGGAGTAACTCCACTGCCTTTGTCTCTGTGGGTGGCTCCACTGCATCCTTTTGCAATAAGGGGCATGTATCTGATGCACTCATTCATTCATTCAATCAACAAACATTTATCAAAGCCTTGCATGTACTCACAATGGGTTGGGAGTGTGGGTGTGGGAATAAGAGACCATAAAGTGACAGCACCCATCATCCAGGACACAGGTCACATGTTCCCGAACACGTGTCCTCGGAGGCTGGGTCTCCCCTGCTCCTCTCCACCAGCTTCCAACTCACCGCCCCCATCCTGCTCATAGCTCAGTGCTCCACCAGCACTGCTTTTGCCTGGAGACAGCCAGGAAGTCTCCAGGGTCTTTCTGGGGGGTCTCACCTTGCTGCTTATTTTAGGCAGAGCGTGCAGGTGATTTAGAGCATGTGCCTTGGACCAGATGGCTCATGGGTCCAGCTCACGTGCCACTGCATCCAAAAATGCCTGGAGTTGGTCACTGTCCTGCCGACCCTTTGTTCCCCAGGAGAGGGGACCCAGCCCAGTTCTGGTGTTCGCTTCTAGCTCATCTCTGGCTCCTGTTCCCCTTGGTTTCCTGGGAGGATCAGTCCCAAACAGTGGAGCGTGGGGTCAACAGTTTCTCTGTTCTGGCTTCTAGTTGCTTCCACATGTGGAGAAGGACTAAAAAATCAGCTTACTCAGGATTTGTTTCTAATTATGATTTTTTTTTTCCTTCCTGCTCCATTTCCCTTTAACTTTTATACGTCTTGTTCGCTTTTATACGTGGGTCGGGGCCAGATGGTCTAGGTTTAAAGCTGGGCACCGTACTCTTCAGTTGTCTCAGTTTCTTTAGCTGTAAAATGGGGTGAATAGTGCACCTACCTCATAGGATCATGAGGGTTAAGTTAGTTAATGCTAATGGTTTTAAAGCACCCAGAGCAGTGCCTGGCTCACGTTAAACATTTTTTATAACATTTTATGTTCTTAGCATTATAATGCCATTAGTATCATATTAATTACATAGTGCATTATTAATATATAATGTAATGGATTAAGTATTGGATATTTGGGTTTATTGTAATGGATTAAGCTTTGTTATATTTTATGTTACACTAATTTTATAATATATTACTTTTATAATTATTTTATAATACCTTACATACATATAATGTATGTTACTGACAATGTATTATTGGCATTTTATGTATATATTACTTACATTATATATGTATGACACACCCATGGCATATGCAAGTTTCTGGACCAGGGATCCAATCTGACTGCAGCTGTGGTCAGAGCTCCTCCAGACAATGCTGGATCCTTAACCTGCTGTGCGACAGTGGGAACTCCAACATTTTCTATTTTAACATATATAATTAATAATTATCAACATGTTATATATTACTATATTGTTAGTATTACTGTTAATAATATAGCAATGTATTATTATTAAAAATTAAACGGTATGATGTATCATTATATTATTAATATACAATATGTATTTTCATACTCTTACATAATAGTGGTAGAAGGGGAGAAGAATAAAGAGAATATAATGGAAAGAATTGGAAAGGGCGTTCCCGTCGTGGCACAGCAGAAGTGAATCCGACTAGGAACCATGAGGTTGCGGGTTGGATCCCTGGCCTTGCTCAGTGGGTTAAGGATCTGGCGTTGCCGTGAGCTGTGGTGTAGGTCGCAGACGTGGCTCGGGTCTGGCTTTGCTGTGGCTGTGATGTAGGCTGGCAGCTGCGGCTCCGATTCGACCCCTTGCCTGGGAACCTCCATATGCCATGGGCACGGCCCTAGAAAAAAAGACAAAAAAAAAAAAAAAAAAAGAAAAAAGAAATGGAAAGATAATAGGGTCAATAGTTGCCAAGAAGTAAACTGCTGAACTGACCTCTTTCCCATGTGCTTCCATGGCTGCCTCTCTGAAAGTAAAGCTACATGTTTCTGACGATGAAAGATGCTAAACCAAACCTCTGCCTTTCATAGAAGGAAGGGTCTGGATGAGATTAAGGAAGCGGCCAGCGTTAAGTGCATGGTCACTGGGAGGCTTGAGAACCAACCCAAGAGCAGGATGCTTTTAAAGTAACACGGAGCAGATGCAAAGTGTGCCCATCTGCATCCCCAGGCAGGGCGTAGGCGGCTTCTGTGTCTGGTGGTGACTTAGCCCGTCGCCGCCACCACAGAGGAGCGTGGACAGAGGAGGTCAGACCCGACGGACAAAGGACCCATTGACCGTCAGCAGTTTGCACATCTTGCAGACCTGAATTATAGTAACTTTGCTTCCCAGGAAGGTGGCAAGTTTATCCTTTAGAGGCTACACCCAACAGCAGCCAGAATTTTCCTCCCCAAATCGGTGTACTGTGAAGATGATGGAAGCCTTTGATGCGCTGCCTGTTTTTTCCTCAATAAATCAGCTTTGATCCGATTCCAGTGGGGTTAGCACATCCCAACAAGCCTGGCAACGGGCTCTTTGCAGCTGCGAGCTCATTCTTTGCACTTTCATTTTTCTGCGGGATGGTGGCCCTTCATTAAACCCAGAAGCACAAAGTTGCTAAAATTCCCACAGTGAGTGCCTATTACTTTTATAATCAGAAAGTAACATTGTTGAAAAAATCAAGCTATTTGGTGGGACGGAACGGTGGAGACCCCAAACACCCCAAACATCTGAGTGTCTTGCCCCCAGGTTGAGGTTTGCTGTTTCTCCCCGCTGATGTCCTGTTCCCCTCGGGTCTAAGCTCCGTCACCTGCAGGGGGCTGTGCTCAGAGTGCATGCTGGGGGCTTAATGGTGTGTCACCCCTCCCCAACTGGCAACTCCTTGTTAAGATTTAGGGACCCTGCTCCTCAGGGAGGTAACCAGCTGTATTACCAGGAGGCGTAAACAGGTTGGAGGAGATTCTGATCACCTTGGGGAGAACGGTGGAGAATGGTTAGAAGGTATTTGTGTTTGCCTTGGAGGCTGCCCGGGGCACTGTCCTCCAGAGGTGGTTCCAGCAGGCAGCCTGGAACTCTGATCAAAACCCAGGTTCCTAGGCTCTCCTCCAAAGCTGCTTCTCCAGTACGTTTGAGTTGCACTCAGTGATCTGCATTTTAACAAGTGCCGGAGATGCTTCTGTGGACCCCGCTTTAAATAGTGAATAATTATTAATTATTAACCTAGCCTTACAGAGGCTGGAGATGTGGTGAGCTAAAATATATATGGTATTTTACCAGTGTTATAACATTACAACCAGCATATAGATAAGTATGTATATATATTACTGATATTATTGATATATATCATATATTCACACATGTATGTGTATATGTTATGTTTATGTATTTCTGTACCTATTGGAATGCTGGCTGGTATTCTCTAGAACAAAAGTAATGTACACAAGAGCTCCTTGAGGGAGAGCGGTGGGGGGGAGGAGGGTGTCATTCTGCCCAGGAGCTTAAGGAATATTGTTGGGAGGAGCTGAAATTCAAAGAGAGACCTAAAGAAGTGCCGATCAGATGGGACAATTGTGTCGTGTCCCTGACTGAGGGGACAGCACCGGCAAAGGCCATCAGCCTGGAGCCTGCTTGTCATGTTTAAGGAACAGCAGGGGGACTGGGGGCTGGAGTGCAGTGAGGGTGAGGCCGCACACTGAGTTGTCATACAGAAGGACAGGGACTTCACTTCTTTTTTTCTTTTTACGGCTGCACTTCTGGCACATGGAGGGTCCCAGGTTAGGCGTGGAGTCAGAGCCGTAGCTGCCTGGCCTATGCCACAGCCACAGCAACACCGATCCTTAACCCACCGAGCGAGGCCAGGGATTGAACCCACATCCTCACGGACACCATGTTGGCTTCCTAACCCGCTGAGCCACAACCGGAACTCTGGACTTTGACATTTGATTCTGCCTGTCGGTGGGGGTGGAAGTACAGGGGACAATGGGGGGGTTTTATGCAGAAGGGGTGACAGGAGCTGACTGATGTTGTTCCTTTGTTGATTTATTTTGGCCAGGCCCAAAGTTGGCGGAAGTTCCTGGACCAGGAATTGAACCCCGACCACAGTAGTGAAAGTGCTGAATCCTAACCACTAGGCCACCAGGGAACTCCCTAGTTTTTTGGTTTTTTTCAACAGCTTCATTGAGGTTTAATCTATGTCGGTGGAGTCACTTATATCATGCGTCATCAGCCTGTATTTGAGGCTGGGTGACTAGATGAGCTCACCTGGGGACCGAGGGACAGAAGAGCCTTAGGGCTGAGCTTTGAGCTCTTCCAGCACAGAGAAGTGGGGAAGAGGGGGAGGGACCCACAGAGGCTGAGAGGGAGGAGGAGCCCCAGGGGTCGAGGAAGAGCAGAGAGCGTGCCAGGCCCTTAGGGGAGAACCATCAGCTTTGGCAGCATAAAGTCCTTGGTGGAAGAGGGATTTGCATGAGGTGGACAAATGCCTCGATGGAGTGGCTTCACACCCAAAAGGGAGAGTGGATAAGGGTAGCCAGGTCATGCGGGAAACTCTTTTCAGTTGCACTTGAGAAGGCTTGGTGCTTTTCTCAACAACCTGTATGCATTATGTATTTTTAAGAATGTTAACCCCAAACTGCATCATATTAATCACACAGATTGGTTTTTTGTGTGTTTGTTTGTTTGTCTTTTTAGGGCCAAACACGCAGCATATGGACGTTCCCACGCTAGGGATCCAATCAGAGCTGTAGCTGCCGGCCTCCACCACAGCCACAGCAACGCCGGATCCGAGCCATGTTTGCAGCCTACACCACAACTCACGGCAACTCTGGACCCTTAACCTGCTGAGTGAGGCTGGGGATCAAACCCGCATGCCCACGGTTACTAGTCAGGTGCGTTATAGCTGAGCCACGATGGACACTCCCCGTACCGGTTGGTTCTGATGTTGATTTGTGCCTTTTATTTTTACTTCCGTGAGAGAAATATTTCTACCTGCTTGTACCTCTTGATGTTCTTCTTTGCTGTTACCTTAGCGTTTCAACTTGGAAAGTTCTTGTCTATTTTTCTTGCTTTGACCGTTGTGTATTTCCCAGTTTTCTATATAGCTTGTCTAATAGAAATAAAAGAAAATCTAGATTATCTTAAAAACCACCAAGAATGTCCATCGGTGTTCACAGAAGACATGCAGGATTGTTGCCAGCATCAAATCCAGGGTCTTTCTTTCACCTGGAGTTCTGCGTTCTGTCCAGAATGAACCCAGCCTAACTTTGCAGCAATTTTTTTTTTTTGGCCAGTTCAGATAATTAAACTATTGACAACTAGCACAGGCCCACCAGGCAGAGGGGGGGCAGACCAACCAGAAGAGATCTCGGCTGGAATGAGCTGGTGCCTCTGTCAAAGTGTTTCTCTTCTGAGCGTCCACTCGCCAGGGCCAGGATCTCTTCCTGCAGGTTCTTCTGACTTCTTGCGTTCGCTTCCCGTCCTCCGCATCTCCATGTTTGCTCCTTGCCATTTGGAGAGAGGAGTGGGTATTTACCACATTGCGATTGTTTTTGTGCCTGTTTTCTCTGCTTGTTAGATTACATAGGACCGAAAGGGATCCTGCGGTCATTTGCGTCTCTCACGGTGCTTTGTGCCTAGCAGATCTTTCACGTACGGGGGTTGCCTGAACTGAATAAAGCAGTGGTCACAGGAAAGCAGGCGTGACCCAGGGACTTTGTTCTGTTCTGGACCCGCGGGCCTCGCTCAGGGCTCATCTGCCTTTTTGCCTCCTCTCTCCTCCTTGGTAGATGTGCTTGTAACTACACAGCTCATTTGCAGAAGGGTGAGTGTGTTCCAAGGACAGTGTGTCTTGACATCTGTGTAGTATCTGTGGCTTTAAATATATATGATACAAGTTATGTTTTTTTTAGAACTGTGTGTATTAGGCTCCATGTATATGTTAAGGTTTTTTTAGACTGGATTTAGGTTCGCAGCAAAACTGAGCAGAAGTACAGAGGTTTCGCATCTACACTCTGTCCCAACACACCCATGACGCCTCCCCCTGTCAGCGTCCCCCACTGTTGTGGTCCGTTTGTTTACAGCTGGTGACCCTCCAGGGACACGACATGTCATCGTCACCCAGAGGTCATCGTTCACATCAGGGTTCACCCTCTGTGGATTCTGCGTATTCGGAGGCTTTGGGCCGATGCCTAATGACACGTTGCTCTCACTGATGTAGCATAATGGCTCATATGCTGCTATTTCACGGCTCTAAAAATCCTTCGTGCTCTGCCTGGTCATTCCCGGCAAACACCACACTTTTCACTGTTGCCATAGTTTGGTGGTTTCCAGAGTTGGAATCACACGGTTTATAACCTTTTCAGATTGGCTGTTTTTTCACTGAATGATGTGCATTTAAGTTTCCTCATCTTCACTTTGCTGAATCTTAGAAGGCTTTAAAAATTTGGCAAAGGCTATCTTCCTCCTACCACCACCATAACCCCCACTCTGCTGGCGCACACATGTGTGCACATGAGGGCACACACACACACACACACACAGATACACACACTTTTGTTGTTGTTGTTGTTGTTCTTTTTAGGGCTGCATCTGCAGCATATGGAAGTTCCCAGGCCAGGGGGTCAAAAAAGAGCTGCAGCTGCCGGCCTACACCACAGCCACAGCAATGCCAGATCTGAGCTGTGTCTGTGACCTACCCCACAGCTCCAGGCAACACCGGATCCTTAACCCACTGAGCGAGGCCAGGGATTGAACCCTCGTCTTCACGGATGCTAGTCGGGTTCTTTACCGATGAGCCACCATGGGAACTTCCACACACACTCTCACATGCTCACAGATCCCCTGCAGCCGCCTCGGCTCCCTCACTGTCCCCCAGGCCCCAGAGGCCCAGGGGTCCCAGGTTAGGAAGCCTGTGCTGGTGATGGAGACCCCACTGGATGGATGCATGGGATGAAAGTGAAAATACGTTTTCATTGGCACCTAAGTTTCCTTCCAGAAAATGTGCTGCCTCTTGAAGTCAGTGGAAAGATGGCGCTTCTTTGAACACACATTCTTGGTCTAAGTTCAGTTCAGATGACAGATACTGGTTCTGCAGTTTTGTGTCCTAGAGCAAAGCATCTCAGCCGTCAGGTGCCTGTGAATCACCTGGGCACTAGGACAGACAGACGGATGGGCCTCGCGATTCTGCACGTCCAACAAGGGCCCTGCTGGGGCCGCTGGCACGAGGACCGGCCTTTTTACAGCAAGGCCCTGAAGCCCTGGTTTTCAAACTACAGGTCACGACCCATTTGTGGAAGTGAGTTAAGGGCGGTATCAGCAAAAGGAAATGGAATGGGATGAGGTGGAAACTCTCGGGTGTGTTACATGTAGAAGAGTCTTAGTTTGTAACACACGTTACACGTGTGTAGGTGTGTATATCGGGTTGTGTGACCTAACAGGATTTCTTACTCAGGGTACCTCTGGAAAATGCACCTTAAGGTTTTGGGGGAGGAAGAAAGGAGGGAGGAGCACCTTGCTAATGTTTTTACCCAAGAAACAGTGGCTTCGCAGGCATCGTACTGCCCATGCGTCTCCATGGATTTTGCTGCTCTGATTCTGGTGTCGGAGATGTTGGGAGTTATCCCAAAGCAGGAACTGTAAACAGCAGAGAAAGTTTTCTTTTTCTTTTCTTTTCTTTTTTTTTTTTAATTTTAAAGATCGAATTCCAGGGTAAAATTAAAATCCAGGTTGTGTTTGGCTTAACTGAGAAGACGTGTTGCTTCTGAGGATGTCTTTTAAAAAATAAACAAATTGCTCTGAAGCATGGCTATCAATTTTTTGGTGATTCTTTGTGGACTTTCTGGAAAGGACTGTTCATTTGCATTATACATGAATTGCTAATATGCTGCTATTGTCAATATCCCAAAGTAAACAGTAATACCAGTTTATATGGACCTTCAAATTAGCCCCATAAAATTTTATGACAGTGGTATTATTGCGCCACCTGAGTTTGAGGCTGACAGAAATGTATATAACTCTAACCATATGAGTCTCACATCCTTTGTTTTCAAACCCTAGTTTAAAATATATCTATGTTTAAATTTTATCATCACAAATTGAAAGGGCTGCCCTAAAGTAAGTCACAAATAAGTCACATTTCTCATGATGTTTGTTCTTTCAAAAAGCCTGCAATTCCCATTCTTACTTTGCATTATTGTTTGAAAAAAGTTATATAAATTTATGTATTTCGTTACACATTATAAAAGGATCTGGACCCTGTAGGTGAGACTACAGGTGATAGGAGGGGTTCCTATTTAGCCTTCAGGGGAGGTTACCCTGGAAGAATTCTATATAAAATAGGCTATATTTGCAATGAACAAAGCCATCGATGAGCAGTACGGCTCATTGGGTTAAGGATCCAGTGTTGTCACTGCAGTGGCTTGGGTCACTGCTGTGTTGTTGGTTCGATCCCTGGCCTGGGACCTTCCACATGCCACAAATGTGGCAAAAGAAAAAAAAAAGCAGGCATCAAGAAAGAAAACAGACCCAAAGAGAGGAGATATTTTTATATTCTGAATAATTTAAACAATATGCCACTGTTCTTATTCTTTAGTCTTTAGGGATGGAAAATTCACTGAAAGTCAATAAAAGGACTTAAAAAAGACCCATTACTTTGTTCCTCAAAAATGAAATAAAAAATATAGGAAACAACAAGAATTTACTATATATACCCCAAGGAATTGTATTCAATATCTCTTAATAACCTATAATGGGAAAGAATGTGAAGTATATGTACGTATAACGGAGTCACTTTGCTCTGTACTTGCAACTAACCCAGGATTATAAATCAGCTCTGCTTCGATTAAAAAAAAACAAACTAGGGCAGAGCAACTACTTTATTGGGTTTAGAGTCCTTCTTGCAAAGTGATTCTGATCTCAGGACTCTTCCAATGAAATGGATAGATCATCAATGAAAACCAAACCAAACCAAAAAACTCCCAGGTGACATAGGATCTCTCTGGTGAAGAAATCTGGCAACGAATAAGAACAAATGACACTTTTTTTCTTGTTTATTTGTTTTTGTGTTCTCCCTGGCTTTATTGAGCTACAACCGCTATTTAACGTTGCGTAAGTTCAAGATGATTTGTTCCATGTGGTGTAGTGATTACTATAATAGGGTTAGTTGGCATCGCCCTCACCTCACGTCATTATCTCTCTTTTCTTTGTGGCGAGAACATTGAAGATCTACTCTCTTAAGACAAAAAAAGAAAAACGGAGTTCTGTTGTGGCTCAGTGGTCACGAACCCAACAAGTATCCATGGGGACATGGGTTCGATCCCCGGCTTTGTGAGTGGGTTAGGGATCTGGCATTGCCGTGAGCTGTGGTATAGGTCGGTGGCCACAGCTCCGATTCCACCCCTAGCCTGGGATCTACTCTCTTAGCAACTCGTAAGTATACAATACAGAATTATTAACTATGGCCATCATGCTTGCTGATGGTTAGATCCCAGCATTTCCCCATTTCCCTACCCTGAGCCCGTGGCAGACAGCATTTTACTCTCTGTTTCTATGAGTCTGGCTTTTTTTTTTTTTTTTTTTGTTATTTTTTGGCCTCACCACAGCATATAGAGTTCCCACGCCAGGAATCAGATCTGAGCTGCAGTTGTGACCTACACCACAGTGATGGCAAAGCAGGATCCTTAACCCACGGTGCCAGGCTGGGGATTGACCCTGCATCCTGGTGCTGCAGAGATGCCACTGATCCTGCTGCACCACAGTGGGAACGTCAAGTTTGGCTTTTTTTTTTAGATTCTGCATGCAAGTGAAATCATACAGTATTTGCTTTTCTCTGATGTATTTCACTTAGCATAATGCCTTCGCAGGTTTTTTTTTCTTTTAAATTCGTTTTACGGTATTAAAATATGTATGTCTTAGAAAACCTTTTGACTGACATGATATAAATCACTTGAGGGATTTATTAAGTAGCTGCCATTATTTTTGCATTCACTTAAAGTATTTAGATGCACCTGAACTTGGAAAAGTAGCATGTTAGCTGCAACCGTCATTATTTTGTGTCATCACGACGCTAATGCTGTTTCAGTCATCTGTTCCCTGAGTGAGGATTAAAATCTGTGCCGGTCGTCGTTTCTTCCCTTTGAAATGGCCAAATAGCATGGGTGATGGGAATTGCGTGGAATTTTAACATCTAGAACGTTGCTCTTCGTACCAGGGCATGGAAAGTCACTTTTCGCTTGTGTCGCTTTTAGGAGTAGCCTGTGAGATGCATTCCCTGGGAAGCAGATGTTGAGACAGAATTAGGAACTCACGAAATTTATTTGAGGGGGAGGGGTGCTGCTGGTGGCGGTAAAATGAGGATGAAGCAGGAGTTGGCGGGGAGAGCCTCAGCTGGGATGCAGATTGGACAGTTTGACCAGCCCTTGCGGGGGCCCAGTGATGGGCAGATAGGCAGGCGCTCACACCCTGCTGGGTTCCATTATTGGTCCCAGTGGCTAAGGCGAGGCAGGGGGTTGTGAGCAGCTGGAAGCCCTTCAAGCGAGTGCTGGGTTCTTTTTTGAAGGAAGGTATGAGGGGCACACCTCTGGGGCTGCCACCAGCATCTGCAGAAGCAAGAACAGAAGGCTCCTTTGAAGAGCCGGCAGGGCCATCCTTGGCGTGATATTGCTGCTCTGTACTTTTTTTTGGTGGGGGTGCAAATTTACTGTTTGCGGGATTATCTTCTGCTGAGTCGTAGATGCCCTTTGTTCCCCAAATCTATGTGACTTTTCACAGCATGAATAACCTCTTGTCTTTAGTTCTTGAATTGGGAAACTCCACCGCTGAAAAGTTGCACCATTATTCAGTGCCACCATGATGGAAAATTGGAATGCTTAAAAAAAAATAGATGATTAAAAAAAATTCTTTTAGACTCAGACTCCTAATGCTATTTTTAGATGTTTCTTGGGTTTAGAGCCCTGGATAAATTTTTTTTTTTTTTTTTTTTTTTTTACGTTCACAGGCTAGGGGTCGAATCAGAGCTGCAGCTGCTGGCCTACACCACAGCCACAGCAATACGGGATCTGAGCCGAGTCTGTGACCTACACGACAGCAATGCCAGATCCTTAACCCACTGAGCAAGGCCAGGGATCAAACCCAAATCCTCATGGACACCAGTCTGATTCGTTTCCACTGCACCACCATGGAAACTCCTGGATAAACATTTTTTACTCTATTTGTGGTATTATCTGCCTCTTCAATTATAGTTCAGAATTGACGTTACATTTCTCTTGGGGCTTTTGGTCAAGTCTTTTATCGTTTCATCAGATCCCAAGTCTAAACACGCAAACCATGTTGGTCATTACACCAGCCTTTGCCCAACCGCATTGGAGTCCAGAATTTGGGCTTAATTCTACCGCTGCCTTGGGTCTGGGTGGCACCCCTGTGAGCCTTAGTGCTTGCAAAAAAATGAGATTCAAGGAGAGAGAATTGATTTCCCACCAAGGACTGTTCTAGAAGGCAGGAAGTTCCCCTCAGGGGTGGGTCACCAGGAGGCAGTTCTGCTCATGCTCCTGCTGTGCTCCTGCTCCAGCCCTTTGCTTCTACCAGATTCGGGAATTGGGGGACCAGAAAAGAAAGTGGGGGAGGCTCCCCGGGTGAGCTTCCCTGTTCTACTCCTGCTGTTTCCACACCAGGCGCCTTCTAGGCGCCCTCAAGCAGGGTCTGTGCTCCGGTGCTGGGTGAAGCTCTCCGGCTCCCCAGTGGAACATCTCCAGACATCCGTCACACCTGTGGCACTTCTGTTTGCCCCGTGTCCCCAAAGGAGGTGAAATCGTAATCCCTTTTCTCTTTCTTGGCTCTCCGAAATTTTTTTTACATTCTGAGGATCCACTCGGTCATTTGGTATTATTTTTGTATGTTTCCCTTCATTTCTTTTTTCTGGGCATACCCACAGCACGCAGAGGTACCTGGGCCCGGGAATGAACCCGCACCGCAGCGGTGACCCGAGCTGCCGTAGTGACGGTGCCAGACCCTTAACCTGCTGTGCCACCAGGGAACTCCCGTTTCCTTCCATCTTGATGGAGGACCTTGTACCTTTCTCACCCTTCTCTGTGTGGATGATTAACCTGTTTACAAATACGGACAACATGACTTTATTTCTTTTCAACTTCCCTACAAGTGTTTGGTCTGTTCGTTGGAATCCTTGCCCCCTCATTTTGCGGTGTAATTTTTTTGTCCCCTCTGTGTGTGGTGCGTGTATCTGGGAGGGGTCTTCGTCTCTTACTTTTGGCGTAATTAAAGCCACCTTCTTTATTGATCGATGATGGAAAAGCAAGCTCCCAGGGAAGAGATATTCCAGACGGTCAGAATGTTGTGGTGCCATGAAACACAGCTCCGTGCAGTATTTCCATGCCTTTTCTCTTTACTCTTTGAGCATATGGAGCGTGATGGAAAATGATGTCTTCTTTGAAGCACGCTCATGGTAATCTTTGCCTTTGGATGAGACGTTTTTAAAGCCTTCGCAAAACATAGAATGTCTAATAGAATCCGATAGGAGGGGTGATGATTTAGTCTTTCTGGAAGAGTGAAATTGACACCTGTTCCCAGTATGATATTTAAAAAAAGTCATTCTCATTTATTAGCCAACCAGCATACAAAGATGCAGTCGTTCTCTTGATTGAGCTGGACTCGGGAAAGGGCACATAAAACCTCAATTTTCTCCCCATGGCTGCTTCCCATCTGCTTAGAGGAATATCCTCTTCTTCCCTCAAACCCTGGTCCATTGTCACGTGTGGTCACTTGTGATTGTTATGGCCACTTGTGATTGCTAATGTGCAATATTATTTTCAGGTAATGAGAAATCCAGTTAATTTTTTTTTTTTTTTTTGCCAGCCCGTGGCCTGTGGAGCTCCTACCTCAGTAGTCCGGTCCTTCTGTTTAGAATGAGTCCAAAACTCTAGGTTCCGTCAGGGAGTGAATATCCTGCTCCAGTTAAAAAAAAAAAAAAAAGGCAAAATTAAATATAAAAGGTCAGTTACCAATAGCACGTGTCATGCAATTGCAAGCCCTAAGGGATTTTTTAAAATTTCGTTAGTGGGGTTCCCATGATGGCTCAGCTGTCACCAGCCTGACTAGGCTAGCATCCGTGAGGATGCAGGCTCGATCCCTGGCCTCGCTCAGTGAGTTAAGGATCTGGCATTGCTGTGAGGTATGGTGTAGGTCACAGATGTGGCTCAGATCCTGCGTTGCTCTGGCTGTGGTGTAGGCTGGTGGCTACAGCTCCAATTTGACCTCTAGCCTGGGAACTCCATATGCCATGGGTTTGGCCCTAAAAAGAAAAAAGAAATAAAGAGAACAAAGAAGAAAGGTAAATACCCAGGTGTGTGGTGGGTGGAGGTGTGCATCTTTATGGACCAGTCACCCCCAAAGACCTACTCTAGAACCTTCTGAGGGTCCTCCGAGGAATCAAGACACACTGTTTTTCCATGTGGTTAGGATTTAGTCTGTATCTTGAAGAGCTTTTCCATTTAAAGTGTCACGTTGCTCATTAGTTTAAAGCCCTAAGACTTCTTCTAAGTTGTCAAACATTTAATAGCTCTTATTTTTCTTTTCTTAAGGGCTGTACCTGCAGCATATGGAAGTTCCCAGGTTAGGAGTTGAATCGGAGCTGCAGCTGCCAGCCTACACCACAGCCACAGCCACGCAGGATCCTTAACCCACTGAGCGATGCCAGGGATCGAAGCCAAATCCTCATGGATACTAGTCGGGGGTTTGTTAACCTCCAAGCCACAACGGGAACCCCTGCTATTCTTTTAAAGATATATTGGATTTTTATTAAGCTAGTGTCTCTTGGGTTATTGATCTTCACAGAGCCCTTAAGAAGTCTGGGAGATGTCACCTAACAGTCATCTAAAGTCTTGCCGGTGCACTTCTGATGTGCAGCCTGGAGGCGCGCCTTCAGCGTGAACACCGGGGGATTATGTAACTTCACAGATCTTTATGTACTGGATCTTTTCATTTTATTCTAAAGCAGCATCTTGCACTATTGAAATTCAATATGGAAAGATTTCCTTTGCTTTTAAATAAGATATTTAGAATTGCATATATTAACAACCAAAGATAGAGAAAGCCCCAAATTTCTCATTTTTTTCCATAGTTATGGGTGAGATGTAACGCTTTTCCAGAAATGTAATCCATGATGTCCCTGGTACCAGAAATAGAACTTTCTCTTCAGGAGCACCTGTCGCTTTGAGTGGCTGAATGGCGGTGCCTCGTGGGAGGTTAAGTGCAGAGTCTCATGGGATGGGGTTGATGGCAGATGTAGGAAGCTTTTGTAATTCTAAGTGCTGGCTACTGCATGTTAGACTTCTCTTGTCTGCTGGGTAACTTCTGCTGCCTGGCGAGGCTCTGCCGGGGTGCTGGGCAGGAACGAGGGGCAACCTCAGAGTTAATCAGGGAAGATGAGCATCTCCAAGAAACTCAGAGATTTCTGTGGTCCAGCAAAATAAGTTTATTCCTCACTGCTGACTTAAAAAAAATGTACAACCTGAAGGTTGAGAGGTAAGTTTTATTTGGGGCAACATGAAGCCTGAAGCCCAGGAGACAGCTTCTCAGGTAGCCCTGAGAAACTGCTAGGAGGTGAGGGAGGAGCGAGGGTATATAGGAGTTTTTGCAACCAAGGGCAGGGAGCAGGTACCAAAGATGCCTGGGCTCACGGAAATCATTCCTTTGATGTGCACTTGCGTTATCAGAGCCAGGATTCTGAGTTTTCACAGCCTGTAGGACTCAAGGGCTCTCACCGTGGAGGTGGCTGCATTCACAGATGGCCCTGACATTCTTTGTTTGATCCTCCACTACAGCCCAGGTGGGGGACTCTCAGGCCGTGACAAAGACGAAGGGGGGGTGTACGCAGCACACATCTTACACAAGTTTGTCGTGATCTCCTGCGGGATCCTCCTAGTCCCAAGGAGCAGCCGTCCCCATGAAGGATTTTCGTGTTTTTCTAGATAGGAGACGATGCAAGAATTGGGCACACACCATCTTCTCCTAAAATATCTGACTCTCTGAAGACCTGCTGTCCCAGTTTTCCCAGAGCCCAGAGGGCTTCCCTCTTGATTCTCACCCTAAGCTGGGTTCAGGGTGCTGTGGGTCAGCAGCTGCCTTGGCGCGTGATTTAATCCATGTAGAGGCGGATGGCAAGAGCCAAACTTCAGTGTACATCCCTCAGTCCAATGCAGGGGTTCCTGGTGTGGTAGCTCTGCTGGGGAGCTCTCTTGTCAGCAGTGACTCAGGGATCCAGCTTCCTCCCAGCCTCTGCCTAGACTCTGCCCTCCGCTGCATCCCCAGAGCCCTTCCCTGAAGCCCCCGGGTGGGAAGGACTGGATGTGGGAGTGTTTCATGTGCCAGGCTTCCGCCCACTTCCCATTGGCCAGAATTCAGTCACATGACCACACCTGACTGCAAAAGAGGCTGGGAATTAGTCTCCCTGGGTACCCAGGAGGAAAGGGGCCGTTGGCAGATGCTTAGCCAGTTTCTGAAACCTGCCTGCATCATAGAGGAAGAGCCGCAGGTCGTCGTTTCACGTTCTTCTCTCCAGACTTGACTTTCTTCTCTTCTCGCTCACCTTCTGTGGCTACAAAAGACAAGGTTTTTTTTTTTTTGTTCTTTTCTCTCTTGATAAAATTCTGTATGTCACTGGGAGCAGCTTATCAACATAAGATAATTGCATACAACCCCGCCAACTCAGCACCCACCGTTAATGTTTCAGTGTTGTTGGTTTTGCTGCATCCATGGCATATAGAAGTTCGTGGGCCACAGGATCGAATCCAAGCTGCATCTGTGACCTACACTACAGCTGTGGCAACGCTGGATCCTTTAACATGCTGTGCTGGGCCAGGGATTGAACCTGTGCTGCCACAGAGACAGCACTGGATCTTTAACCTGCTGCACCACAGTGGGAGCTCCCCAATTAATATTTTGGTGGACATCTTTGTAGTCTATTTTTTCCTGGACAAAGATGTGTATATAATTGTTTATGCCAAAAAGGGGCTGTAGTAAACATTTTTGGAAACTGTTCTTTTATCATCCATAAATATTGCGTTGGTGTTTCTCCTTGTCCTAAAAACTGTTTAGTGATCTCAGGGAATTTCATCCTAAGCATATTCCATGAATGTTGAACTAAGTATTTATTGGCGCATTTGTAGGTGGCTTCAAATTTTGCCTATCACACATACTGTGTTGAATATGCTGTATCTTTGCTTAGACTGCTGGTAACTTCTTAAAGTTGTAATCATAGAAGTGGCATTGCTAGGTCAAAAAATAGGCAAAATCCTAATATTTTACATGAATTTCCATTGAAGACTTAACTCAGCTTAAGCATGACCCAGCATATGACTCCTTTTCCCCCCAAACACTTGCCAATACTTATTATTATATCTTTCTAATTGCACAGTGTAAATAGCAAAAAAAAAAATGGATATGTCATTTTGTTTGCACTTTCCATTAATTTTCTAAAAAGCTCTTTGGCCACTCATACTTCTTCGTATCCTTTGCCTATTTTTTTCCCATGTGGCTTGATTGTCTCTGCTTCATTTCCTCAAATGTCTTGCCACAGAGCTTCCTAGGCAGTAGATAGTCGATAAACATTTGTTAAATGAGGAAAGGAAAGTGGGAAGGTTTTTTTTATATGGTAAGGATGTTAAAACGCTGTCCAAGGTAATTCAAATATTTTTTCTAGATTGTTGCACATTTTCTAATTTTTTTACAAGGATATCTGTGTAGATATATTTGTCATCAAACACGAACAAAACTCTTTGCTTTTTAATTTTGTTTGGAGTCTTTGTTTAACGTACAGAGGGTCTTAATTTTTTTGAAGTGTAGTTTAATCACTATTAGCTGTTTTTTCTTTTGTGGTTCTGTTAGTTCATCCTGACAGAGGCTGTACCTACCTGAAATTATGCAAATATTTATCTTTTAAAAATTTCTTTTTTATGGCTTAATTTTTAATATTTATCTCTCTCAATTAGGAGATACATATATATATATATGATATTATATATGATATATAAGCTAGCTCTTTATAAAAAAAGAGCTCCTGTTTTGGCTCAGAGGGTTAAGAACCTGACTATATCCATGAGGATGCGAGTTCGATCCCTGGCCTCACTTAGTGGGTTAAGGATCTGGTGTTGCCGCAAGCTGTGGAGTAGGTCACAGATACGGCTTGGGACTTCCATATGCTGCAAGTGCGGTCGTAAAAATAAAAAATAATCATCTCAGTGCTATTTATTGAATAACTCATTTTAACTTAACTGATGTGCAAAAGTCACCTTTCCTCCTAAATTCCTGTCTCTAACTCGCACTAAACAGAGCTTTGCTCCTGCTGTCTCATCCGTCGGCTAATTGTTAATTCCTGATGGCTGCTCTTGCCCACTCATCAGCCTCCCCCTTCTTGTGTCGCAAACCGTGTGTGACACTGAGTCCCATCTCTGGCTGATTGTAGTTAGTCTCTGCTTCCTCCCTTGTCTGGAAGGCCGCTGCTCCCACAGTGGGTGGTGGACAGAGTATGTGCTCCAGCATGTCCGTGGCCTCCGCCCACTCTTGCCTTGGAGGCCTCAGCTGCTCACTCTGCCTCCGCTGCCCCATCAGCTGACCAAGTCCTCCCAGTTCACCTGCCTGGAGCTGGCCGGGCACCTGCCCTGGAAGGGCTGAGCCTTCCTCCCCATGGCTGAGCAACCAGGTGGAAGGATTTCTGGATCCACTTGCCATTTCTGCACTTGCACCCCACACAGGCTATAGAATCTGACTTTGGGAGTGGTCATCTCTGGGGCCAGATGACATCACCCAGAAGCACAGGATAACTCTGACCCACAGCAATGAGGATGTGGGAATAACACAGGCAATGAAAGCTCCTCTTCTCCCTCCCTCCCTTTGAAAGCACATTAGAATTACCTGGAAGCACTATTTTTAAGACAGACAAGCCCATATCTGACCAATTAAATCAGAATCTCTGGAGATAATGCCAGGCATAGGCATTTTTTTCTAAATACCGTTAGTTTGATTTATTTCCTTCCTTCCTTCTTTATTTTATGGCTGCACCTGTGGCATGTGGACCGTCTGGGGCCAGGGTTTGAATCCAGGATGCAGTTGTGACCTACACTGCAGTTGCAACCTGCACTGCAGCTGCAGCAATACTGGATCCTTTAACCCACTACGCTGGGCTAGGGACTGAACCTGAACTTGAGCAGCGGCCCGAGCCTGCTGCCATCTGATTCTTAACACTCTGTATCATGGCAGGAAATCCAATTTATTTATTTTTACTTGCAGTACAGTGGGTTTACAATATTAGGTTGGTTTCTGGTGCCCAGCAAAGTAATTCTGTGTCTATAAACAGCAGTACAGTCTTAACAAATGCTGGCTGGGGTAACAGGCTCTGGCATTGGGCTGTTCTTGGTCTGTTGAATTGATGGAAATATCTCCATGGCCAAGAGTGTAGGAGAATGGGCTGAGGGCACATCTTGTCTTTCTTTTGTAGATCTCTGTGCTGATAACCGTGTTTATTTTGCCAGTGGAAGGCAAACCAGTTTGCAAAGAATCAATCAAACAAAGCAAAACAGAAAGCATCCAGGAGCCAGCACAATCTGGGTGGTATGCTGGCGCTAAGGGCAGGCGTTGCCTGGGATCTGGCTGCCCTGCCTTTCGGAGGTCAAAAAGCTCACTGCTCCCCTTTGCTTCTCTCTTGTTCACTGTTAGGAGGGCCACCTGCAGGTGCCCCAGATGGTGGCTCCAGTCCCACGTGGAAGAAGCATTCCCTCTTATTTTGTGAGCAGAAATTAGATGCTGTTTTCATTTTCCTGCATTGATAGTGGGGCTTGTATGTGGTACATATGGTCAGACATGGACGGACAGTCAGCTGGGCTGATCTTACTGGGCATTGAGAACCCTCTTCCATCACTAACCCGATTCCAAATATTTTAGCAAGAATAAACCCATAGCTGCATACCAGGGAAGATGGATGTTAATGCTGAGTCAGGACATCTGAGGTCAAGAAGATGGCAGAAAATTGGTGTCTCTTCATTTAACCTGTGAGCTGACTCAGAAGTCATCCAGGACAGACTTGACCAAAGAGATGGGCACTTCTCTGTGTCTCCCTTAGACTCTTCTTTTTTTTTTTTTTTTTTAACACTGTAGTTCATGCTCCACCTTCAAGAAATGATGAGAACCCTCCCACACTGTGGGAATGTAAATCGGTGCCCTGAGTGTGGAGGTTCCTTTGAAAACCAAAAACAGTTACCATGTGATCCTGCAGTTCCACTCCTGGGCTTCCTTCCGGAGGAAAGCTAAGATCCAAGCACCCCATGTGCATTGAGGCACTAGTTACAGTAGCCAAGACATGGAAACAACCTAAATGTCCAACACCAGAGGAGTGGATGAAGACAATGGAATATTACTCAGCCCTAAAAAATGACACATGCCGTTTGTAGCAGCATGGAGGGGCCTAGAGATGATCACACTTGGTGAAATAAGCCAGACAAAGATAATTATCATAGGATATCACTTATATGTGGAATCTAACAAAATGATACAAATGAGCTTATTTCAGAAACAGAAATTGACTCAGGACAGACATAGAAAACAAATGGTTACCGAAGGGGCTAGTGGGGGTTGGGGGGAACATAAATGAGGAGACTGAGTTTAATAAATACACACTGCTGTGTGTAAGATAGGTGAACAACACAGACCCACTGTCTAGCACAGGGAATGCTACTTAATATGATAACTTCCAATGGAAAAGGATCTGAAAAAGAGTATATGTGTGTGTGTGTGTGTGTGTGTATAACCGAATCACTTTGCTGTACCCTTGGAACACAATAATGTCACACACAATATTTTCAGTTAACTGTATTCCAATACAATTAATAATAAAAAGAAGCAGTTCTACAGACAGGCAGACCACCTGCAGACAGGTAAAATCCCCTTCCAGGCCTAGGAGTGGAATGCTCTTCCTGATGATTGTCACTTGGGTTGAGAACCACGACCTGCATCCACCTGCACCAAGAAATAAGTCCTCACTGATGCCCAGACATGAGACATAGGTGGGTGGACCCCATTCTTACTCTCCAGAGATGTCCAGCTGAGGGAGGGAGCTGGGCAAGGAGACAGAGGGAAGCTCGGCCTTCGCATTGGCACCGCCCACTCGATAAGTTTCCCCAGAAGATGTATGGTTGTATCTGGGGAGTTGAGTCCAGGAGCAGATACCTAGAACAAGCGTTTTCCAGGCATCTCTCTGGTGGCTTTGGCTGGGGCTGGACCAGGTTATTTCTTTGTGTTCCCCCCCCCCCGCCCCGGGCTCTTCCTCATTGTGTTTCTTTTTTCTTTTTTTGTCTTTTTTAGGGCCACACCTGTGGCATATGGAGGTTTCCAGGCTAGGGGTTGAATTGGAGCTGCAGCTGCCGACCTATGCCAGAACCATAGCCGCAGCTGTGCTCGGGATCCGAGCTGCTTCTGTGACTTACACCGTAACTCACAGCAATGCCGATCCTTAACCCACTGAGCAAGGCCAGGGATCGAACCTGCAACCTCATGGTTCCTAGTCGGATCCATTAACCACTGCACCACGACGGGAACTCCCTCATTGTGTTTCTTTTGATGTAGACATAGAGATTAGTAAGAAGAAAGTGTTGGCCCCAGAGCATAGCTGTTGAAAATTGCCCATCACCAAAAGGGGTGTAGGCACGAGTGCCAACACCAGAAAATGAGCTCCTATCTCAATCCTGTGATGGTGGCAGGAAGCGTTGCATGGTAAGCAGTGCCTGTGATGCTATCACAGGACCCTACACACGGATGAGGAAGGACCTGCCAAACCAAGACTAGGGGAACATAGGACTGTCCTTGGTGCACATGGCTCCCTGCTGGACAGGAAAAGGGTCAGAACAGGGTCCCTGTCCCTGGAGCACTTCCGTGTGAGCAGGGGAAGGTCAGACATAGCATAAAAAGGTCTAATATGGAGTTCCCATTGTGGCTCAATGGGTTACGAACCCAACTAGTATCCATGAGGGTGCAGGTTCAATCCCTGGCTCCGCTCTGTGGGTGAAGGAGCCGGTGTTGCCGTGAGCTGCGGTGTAGGTTGCAGACATAGCTAGGATTCTGCGTTGCTGTGGCTATGGTGTTGGCTGGCAGCTGAAACTCCAATTCGACCCCTTGCCTGGGAACCTCCATATGCCTTGGATGTGGCCCTAAAATGAAAAAAAAAAAAAAAGTCCTGATATGACTGGATGGGGTAACAGACAACAATCAAAACTTCTATGGGATTTTAAACATCTGGAGTAGACGAAGGCTCTACAGACCAAGGGACAGGATGCGAACTTGGGAGGTAGGGTTGGGCATTGGTGATAAGGTCCTCCAGGCTGGGGAGGGCACGTGGTAACTGCCTGGGTCCGAGGATGCGGGAGGGGAGAGCTAGAGATGGACCCGCAGGCCGGGAGGGCGGGATGCCATGTCTCAGAATGGGAAGGTTCGTGAAGAGGAGGCTGGCACTTCATGGGAAGGGGAAGGGAGGAGAAGTTTGGAGAGCGTGGCTTTGCAGAGCTGGGGAGAGCTGTTGGGCAGGAAGTGAGTTGGAGTCAGTGGGCCAGTGTGGAGCTGGAGGGTTTCGAAGCTCCCTGTGGAGGGGGGAAGCGAGTTCCCCCCTTGGGGATGGGTGTGGTCAGGGCAGGAAAGTTGTTTTTTTTTTTTTTTGTCTTGCCTTTTCTAGGGCCGCTGCTGCTGCATATGGAGGTTCCCAGGCTAGGGGTCTAATTGGAGCTGTAGCCACTGGCCTTCGCCAGAGCCACAGCAGCACAGGATCTGAGCCGCATCTGCGACCTACACCACAGCTCACGGGCAACGCCAGATCCTTCACCCACTGAGCAAGGCCAGGGATCGAACCTGCAACATCATGGTTCCTAGTCAGATGCGTTAACCACTGCACCACGATGGGAACTCCAGAGTGGGAAAGCTCTCTCTGTGGCCTTCTCTGCGAGTAATTCAAGAGAAAGCAGGCGAAGTGGCAAGAAGTGTTGACGGTTCCTTTTTTGGAGAAATAAGGTGGCGAAAGCCCGCACCCCATCACGTGTGTGTCTGAGAATGGTAGCGCCTTACCAGCTTAATGAGCGTTTGTGGAAACAAGGCATCGTGCGATATTGACTGTTGGCTTAAGTGGATTCAAGAGATGTTTGGGATTGTTCGTTTTAGGAGAGCAAGAAGTTTCTCTCGTGCAGGCAAAATATCTGTTGCAGAAAGATGGAAGAGACAACAGGGAAAAGAGAGGGAGTGACACAGCATCCTAGGAAACCTTGGCGGGTCTGTTCAAGGGTGCAGCAGGAGGGGTTACATTTGCAAAGGCGCAAGGGAGGTTTCTTGCCTGAGTCCAGAGACAAGGAGGAGAATATGGGTGAAGCTACTGAGAAACGTGGAGAGCAGGAGGCTCCTGTTGGAAAGCGCTTATTTTGGGAGGCTTCCTTCTCCTCACAGAATAACAAGCATGATCTTCTTCGAGGGAAGCGAGAGCAGGTGTTAGGGTAAGAGGCAAAAAACGAGGAGCTTTCCAATAGCTGTGCTGGCTATTATGTTGGAGGGGAATTAGAAAGGAGAAAAGAAACGTTAAGGAGTAGACACATTCCAACTGAGTTTGCTAAATGAAGGGGCTTGCAGGAGACCCAGCCCATCTGGTTGCGTGGTTTCTCCAGCCATGCTTAGAGGTCCGTCTGGGATGGGGTTGGAGCAGGAAGAGGGGGTGTCCGGGTGTTCTGCGTCTCCGCGGGTTGTCACTGCAGTGCCGTGGGTTCGATTCCTGGCCGGGGACCTTCCACATGCTGTGGGCGTGGCCAAAAAAGAGGGAGCATCTAGCCTCCTGGTTCATAGGGAGATGAGAGATTTCCGGGGACCAGTAAGAGGCTAATGAGCTGAGGGAAAACAGGAGTGGAGAAAGAATCTGCGAAAACGGAGACCGGACCAGGGTATGGGGACATCACGGGGATGCAGGGAGTGTCAGAAACGGAAGGAGAGAAGGCTGTGGGTAGTGCGAGGAGTGCGGTTCCGAGCTCACCTTCCCCCCCCACCCCCCGCAGGTCAGAGCCCGCACGGGCTGGGGGCCTTCCATAATCCTTTGCATCATGCTGGCTGGCTCGTCCTGAGGGTTGCCGTGTTTGTGAGAACAGGATACCCTGGGAAAAGAGATGGAAAGTCGTCTCTCTCGTCTGCCGTGGGAAGACCACATTTGCAGGGTTGGGTTTCGTTCCAGACATTTCTTTTCACTCTGTTTGCTCCACACATCCTGTTGGCTGGGAACCTTGGCCACCAGAATAGGCCAGCTTCTCTGGTCTGGGCCACGGGTACCCTCTGTGTTTGTCTTCTCACCAGCCTCCCTTCTGCTCTAACCTTTCCTGGGCCTGTTCTCCCGGCAGCCAAAGTGGCCGGTTAAGACCCTAGGTCAGCCCCTGTCGCTCCAGTTCCACACACACACCTTCCAGGGCCTTCCGCCGCCTGCCCTGGGGTTGAGACCCGAGTCTCCGCGCTGGTCTGTGCGGCTCTGCACCATCTCATCGGCTCCTTCCGCTGCCTCATCTCCCGAAGGCTGGCCCTTTGTTCCCGCAGCTCCACCCGCTGGGGCTTTCTGGGTGTTCCTCACGCATTCCAGGCGTGTTTCCACCCCAGGGCCTTTGCACAGGTGCTGTTCCTTCAGTCTGGAATGTTCTGCCCACGGAGGGCGGATTAGTCCCTCCCTTCCGTTCGGCCTGTGCCACCTTCGTAGGAAGGCCTTCCCTGCCCATCCTGCTTGGCAGTGCTCTGCTCCCCTCACCCCTGGAAATAGAAAACCCCCCTGTCGATGTTCTGTCACCTTTTACATGCGATTATTCATTTCATTCTTTTTATTTTTTTTTCTTTATAAACCACGTGTCTCCTCCAGTGAGAAGTTATGTTCACAAGGTTTTCATTTCCCTTGTTTCTGGCTGCAGCCTCACGTCTCACAACAGTTCCTGGCACCTCATGGGTGCTCAGCAACCGTCCTTGAATGAATGAATATTGAATTATTTGGCTGCCAATGTCACACATGCCTGTGGTAGACGGTTGAGGGAACACAGAAAACATAAAGAAGAAAATGAAAATAGTTCATTGTTTTATCTAGAAATAACCTCAACTCCTATTGCAGTGTCATCTTTTTTTTTTTTTTTTTTAAACCTATGCATACCAAGTGGATGTCGCAGCAGAGCTATTGGTAAATAGAATGGGATGGCAGGTGTAGGACTAGGACCATAAGGATCTGAAGTCGCATCCCCTGAAGGACATTCTGAGGGATGTTGGACCTGGAGATTGGAAGGCTTTGGGAGCGTGTTGAATGCTTTAGATGTTACACTGCCTAAGACCAATTATACTTACTCTGCATAAATCTAGAGCAGGCAGAGCCTACGTTAATGAGGAAAGCTGCAGAAAGGGTGATTTCAGCTCTGTTGAAAGACCAGTTCTCTCCAACTGGCCACACATCAGAGAGACTCAGTTCTAAAGGACAGAACTTTCCATCGCTGGAAGTTCAAAAGAAACCCTACGGCCACACCTGAGCTGTTGTCCTACTTGAGGGCTTTCACCTGAAAAATTTCAGGTAGCAAAACACATTCAAAAAAAACATGTGAATGTGTTTAAACTGGTAAGAGTACATTAGCATGTGGTACCAGGGAATTTTTTTTTTTTGTTTTTTTTTCTTTTTAGGACATATGGAAGTTCCCAGGCTAGGAGCTGAATCAGAGCTAGAGATGCTGGCCTATACCACAGCCACAGCAATGCCAGATCCGAGCCACAGCTCATGGCAACGCTGGAGCCTTAACCCACTGAGCGAGGCCAGGAATCAAACCTGCAGCCTCATGGATGCCCGTCGGATTCTGGTTTGTTAGAGCTGAGTGACGATGGGAACTCCTGGGGATTTCTTATAGTCTTGTGGGTTTTCTTCCTTTTCTGTAAAATACCCTGATTGTTTCTTGTATGGTAATACCTTGTGTCAAATACCTAGTTAGTGTTTATACTCACCTTTCTGTGCTGAACCCCTTTGTACTCGCAGTGGGAAGGGTGTTCATTAGTTCTGCATAATGAGATGAGACGAGTCATTGATTTTCTAGTAACAAAACGCTTTCTCTATTTTTAGAACTCTGTTGCTCCAGAAACATCAGGAACACATTAGGCGACGTAATAACTAAGATTTTAAAGCTCTGTTTTGAAGACCCTCAAAAGCCAATGGGTATAAACACAGTTAAGCTTGGCATAGTGATGTCACTTGTCCTATAAACATCTCTTCGCCTCTGGGACTCCTAGCAGACCTATCAGCAGAATTCATAAACAAACCTTTCGGAAATACATACAAAAGAGGAGTCGGTAACTTGAGGAATTTAATTTGAAAAATCCCAGGGCATCTTGATGAATTTATAAATGAGGTGAGAGAGCTAACAGTGTATAGTGTTTTGACTTTGAAGCTGTTGAGATTTTCAGATTATCTATTTTGAAGAAATGACTTGAATTCTACTTGGCCTGCTCTGTTAAGCACGTTAATTCCTGCATGCTGGCATTCCATATGTATTTTAAACCAGTTTGAAATAAAATGTTTTCTGCAGTGGATTGGATGGCGTTTTAATTTTATTCACGAAATCAATTTTCAGTTGTTTTAAGGTTCTGTTGAAGCCCGATTTACTGCCTTCCAAAGCATGTCATCGATTTTTTCTTTTTTTTTTTTATTTCAGTTAGTACGAGTGATAGGTCCGCTGTTTAAGGCTTGGGTGAGACTATCGCAAGTGACAGTTTCTGGCATAAAACAAGGCCTTCCTGTTATGATAAATGAAGTGTAATTAAGTGTATTAGAATAATGTAAAGCGAAACGGGAGACAAAGCGTTTCTTAGCCAGAGTATCCAGACAGCCCACCTTCCTGCTCAGAATGGATTTGGATTAGCACAGCGATGGAGGGATTTTTTCCCCTCAGGTCATTATTATTGGGTAATTTGGACTTTTCTTCAAATTTCACTTGAATGAAGCGCCTTAAGCAGAAACAGCTGGGCACGTAAAAGCCAGCATCCGAACTCTTACCAAGCAATAAAAAGAAGAATAAGAATTTATAATTGGATGGCATCTTTCATCCAGATGGGTTTGACAGCATGTAAAGTCCTCGTATGGAAAAGGTAGCAGATGTATGGCGGGGTGCTTAGCGATCGCGGCTGTGGTCCAGTTACATTTGAAGTGGACACCCCCACAACCCCCAGAACCTTTCACCACCACCAAAGTGCTGAAGGGGCAGCAAAGGAGAGGCGCTCGGGCCCCGACCCTCTCCCCGTGGCTTCTGCTGGACCACACTGGCCCCGTCTTTCTCCCCAGTGTGCCTCCCGCCACGAGCATCATGAAATGTCCTCTGACTTAGATCGTGGGGCTGCTTAGGCAGCTGACATGTGGCCAATATTTTACAGAGGCAGACTGAAAAGTTCTAACACTCACGAGAGCCTCATTCCTCGGAAAGATTAGATTGAGATGACAGGGAACCTTGGGAAGGTCCCCAAGGCAGGGTCTGGTGCTTGCCAGTGTGTTGATGAGCAGCGGGGTGATGGAGCCTAACCAGTGATCCCCAGATCTGACCCCTGCCTGGGCCTCGCTCGGAGGAGGGGGGCTTCGTCCCCTGGATGGGGAGAGGGAGATGTATGTTCTTATCGGGGTCTTTTATTGCGTTTGAGGGAAATCGTTCTGTGTCAGGATGTCGAGAGAGATGAAATAATCCACTCACTGTGGACTTGTCGTTCATTCGTTTTGTTTATATTTTAACATAATAGCTGAGGGAAAATCCAAACAATAAGGCTGCTGGAGTTCCCGTTGTGGCTCAGCGGGTTAAGGACCTGACATTGTCTCCGTGAATATGCAGGTTCGAGGATTTCCTGGCCTCGCTCAGTGGGCTCAGGATTTGGTGTCGCTGTGGCTGTGGCACAGGTCGCAGATGCAGCTCCGATTCAAACCCTAGCCTGGAAACTTCCATATGCTGCAGGTGCGGCTGTAAAAACAAAACCAAACAACAAAACCCCAGTATGGCTGGTGGGGACTGGGGGCGGATTAGGGAGTAGGTTTCTTTGGGGAGTGATGAGAATGTTCTGGAGGAGTTCCCGTCGTGGCTCAGTGGTTAACGAATCCGACTAGGAACCATGAGGTTGTGGGTTCGATCCCTGGCCTTGCTCAGTGGGTTAAGGACGTCATTGCTGTGAGCTGTGGTGTAGGTCGCAGACTCGGCTCAGATCTGGCATGGCTGTGGCTGTGGTGTAGACCAGCAGCGACAGCTCCAATTAGAATGAGAATGTTTTGGACCTGGGTGGAAATGGTGGCTACACAACGTTGTGGGTACGTTCAGTGCTGCTGACTTGTGGCCTTTATTTTTTTATTTTTATTTTTATTTTTTTTGCCATTTCTTGGGCCGCTGCCATGGCATATGGAGGTTCCCAGGCTAGGGGTCAAATCAGAGCTGTAGCCGGCCTACACCACAGCCACAGCAACTCGGGATCCGAGCTGCATCTGTAACCTACACCACAGCTCATAGCCACACCGGATCCTCAACCCACTGAGCAAGGCCAGGGATCGAACCTGCACATTCAGCAGGTTCTAGGGCTTTGCTGCCTGAGTGAGCGTGCAGAGGAGCCGGGCTTCTTAGCAAAAAAACCAAAAAGTCAGAAAGGAGGAGTCAGGGAATCGGTGGCTTCAATGGTCAGGAAGTTACTGCTCCAAAAAATTGTCATAATGGCTAATCTGTCTCTAAGTTTTAAGCTTTGGCTTTATTCATTGATGTCTTCCTACCCTCCCATGCTTAAAAATAACTCAGAAGTTATATCCATTAGTTTAGAGCAGCGCTGTCCAATAGAAATAAGAATCTGAGCCATCTATGGAATTTTACATTTTCCAGTAGCCGTATTTTTAAAAAGGCGAAAGTAAAAAGAAATACATGAAATTAATTTTAATCACAAACTTACTTTTTTTTTCTTTCTTTCTTTCTTTTTTCTTTTCTTTTTTTTTTTTTTTTTTGTCTTTTGTCATTTTAGGGCCACAACCTGGGTGTATGGAGATTCCCAGGCTAGAGGTCTAATCGGAGCTGTAGCCGCCGGCCTACGCCACAGCCACAGCAACACTGGATCCTCAATCCACTGAGCAAGGCCAGGGATCGAACCTTCGTCCTCATGGATGCTCGTCAGGTTCGTTTCTGCTGAGCCGCAACGGGAACCCCTAATCACAAACTTTCTTTAAATACTTTCCTTAAATACTGTGTCAGTATCAGCCTAGAGAGTCCAGTATGTCCAAAACAGAATCCTTTCAACATGTAATCAGTGTAAAAATGATTCCTGAGATCTTTCCTTTTCCTTTTTTTTGGTACAACGTCTTCAAAATCCAGTGTGTCTTTTACGCTTAACGGTGCATCTCAGTCTGGACTCGTTGCCTTAAGTGCTCAAAAGCCACAAGGGGCTAGTGGCCATGGTGGGGGGTGGGGGGTGCAGATCTAGAAGTTACTGTTCTGGTCAGACCCTGAGCATCAGAGAGAGACGCTCTGTCGTGGAAGTAAGGACCCTCCCCCCCGCACGTTAGAATATCAGCAACAGCATCAGTCAGGTGCCCTTACAGAGATGTCAGTGCCTGACCTCACGATTTGGTGAAGGTCAAAGAAGCATGAGTCTTTTCCGTTGTGTGGCTGAGAAACCTGAGCTTCTTATGGCCTAAGGACGCTGGTTTATTCCTGTCGAGGAAGGCTGCTGAACTGCCGTTCTGCTTCCCACTTGTCCCAGATAGACCCTGGGAGGTCTCTGATCCGGGGGAAGGATTCATGCCGCTGCGAAAGGAACCCCGTCTCCTTTTATACACTAGAGAGTGAGGCTCGGAGCGGTAAGTTACTCCTTAACTCTCCTGGCTGCTTCAGCTGTCTCGGCGGTCACAGGAAAGTCAACAGTGGCCCTTGAACAAGAGCCACGCGAGCAGAGAGCTCCTTTGACATGCAGATTACAACCAGCAATGGGGGGCTCTTCCTGTTCCCATCTCCTGATCTGTATCAGATCTGTATCAGCCGTGCCTGGCCATGTGGTTGAACGCAGAGGGCTGGGGTACCACGTGACATGGCATCCCTCCCTTGAAACCATGGAAACGGACAGACTGGTTCACCAGCTTAGCCGCTCAGCCCCAGGACAAGCTCTGGCCAGACACCAATTCCAGAAATGTGGAATTGCCCCCAGCCAGTGTCTCTCCCGCCGCAGCTCACTTGGGTAGTAAAGTGAGTGGTGACCGGATGGGAGCCCAGTTTTCATTAGACCCCTTCGTCACTTTGGACGTGTTTCTGTCTTCGGTCCAAGAGCTGTGAAGGAAGGAGGACCTACGGATCCAGGAACCCTCAAGGACACGCTTAATTTGCTTTTCCTTCCATAGCACTAACTCTATAGGTGGTATGGACAAGAAAACAAAACAAAGCAAAAGTGCACCTGAGGAGTTCCCATTGTGGCGCAGCAGAAACAAATCCACTTGGGAACCATGAGGTTGCGGGTTTGATCCCTGGGCTCGCTCAGTGGGTTAAGGATCTGGCGTTGCTGTGGCTCAGGTGTAGGCCTGCGGATAGAGCTCTGATTGGACCCCTAGCCTGGGAACCTCCATAATGCCATGGGTCTGGCGCTGAAAAGACAAAAGACAAAAAAAAAAAAGGTGCATCTGGGAGTCCTGTCCTGGCTCAGCAGAAACGAATTCAATTGGCATCCATGAGGACGCAGGTTCCATCCCTGGCCTTGTTCAGGGGGTTAAGGATCCAGCGTTGCTGTGCTGTGGTTGTGGTGTAGGTCACAGACATGGCTCAGATCCCACATGGCTGTGGCTGTGGTGTAAGGCATCGGCTATAGCTCCGATTGGACCCCTAGCCCGGGAACCTCCATATGCAGAGGGTATGGCCCAAAAAAGATTAAAAAAACAAAAAAAGCCAAATTTTTTTTTTTTTTAATTTTAGTGAGGTAAAAACTTCACTTGCAAAAACAACTATTTGCATTGAAACAATTTCAGGCAAACCAATTTGGCATTTCTAGGCACAGACGGATCGTGACTAATTGCACAACGTTTAGCTGGCGTTTTAAAATAGGAATATTGATGAGACCCCATTGTCTTGTCCACGTAGCCTTTTATCCACGCAGAGTCTGAGGCTGTGGTCGGTTCTGACTTTCACACGCGTAGCCTGTGACCCCCAAATGCCATGGTGGCTACAGCTGCACAAACGGGAGCTTTGACAGGGTGTGCAAAATACTGGGGACACGGGAGTGGGAGCAGCCTTCCAGAAAAGGCTTCACTAAGGGGAGGCCAGGTCTGGGAGGGAAGAGGGGAGAGGCCTTCCCAAAGTAGATTTAAAAGAAGGAAGAGTATTTGAGGCTTGGGAGAGAAAACCACAATTATTGGCTGTGGGCTGCTCTCCCCACGGCTCATGCTTGGTGTTAGCGGACCCGCTTTCTAGTTTGAACCCTGGATGGAGATGTCTCCGCACAGCTTTGGTGGCTCCCAGAGGCCCGGTGTGTAGGTCAAGGTTGGTTGGAGACAAGCTCAGTGTCCCCCTGGAGACCCCGGTTTCTAACTTACCAGCAAGATATTTCATAAATGTGTCCTTCCGTGATCTGATGGATGTCCTTGCGGGAGCTCTGTTCCGGGGAGGGGGGGGGTAGCGAGCTGATGGTTCTTGGCCCGTGCAGTGCTCGTCGTCGGATATGATAACTTGGGACAAGGTCCAGAGACAGCAGGTGTGAGCAGGGCAGAGCAGCAGACAGGACGAGATGTGCAAACGCACCCAGGAGATGGTGCTCATAAAAGAATAACTTGGGTGTGTGTGTTTCTTCAGGATGGAAGATGTGGATTTAACAGGAAGTTTTTCCCATCCTTGGCATCCCGGAGTGTTTTATCTGTATCCTCCTGGCGAAAAGGGAAGCTGTGTCAAATTCTAGCCCATTTGAGTTCCCTGGCGGCCTAGGGGTTAAGAATTCAGCAATGTCACTGCCGTGGCTTGAGTTCAGTCCCTGGCCTGGGAACGTTCACATGCTGTGGGCATGGCCAAAATTTTTTTTTTTTAAAAAAACCAAGCACATGAGTTTTAAACATTGGTGCGTGAATGGGGCCAATGTGGTAGGATATTTGAATTGTGATGGAATTGAAAAAACCTAGGAAATAGGAGCTTTCAGAAGTGAACACCTTCTGCTTCGGATGGCTCTCCTTCCACGTCTTGACATGGAGGAAACACCCCGGCCTTGTCTTTGGGCTTCTGGGTTATACAGCTGACAGGTGTACACACTGTGCCATTTAGACATACCTGCCATGTAGAGGAATGAGCAATGGAATGGGAAAGTGTTCTGAAAATCATGGAAGCGTTACCAGTGGAAGAGAGCAAATGGTTTTTGTCCATAATCATTGCGAAGAATCTTTTTTTTTTTTTTACACTTTTAATTTTAGTAAAAGACACACAATAGAAAGTTTGCCACGTTAAGCAGTTTTAAGTGTACGTTCCGTCCCATCACGTCTGTTCACACCGCGGTGCCGTCACCTTCAGAACTTGTTCGTCTTAGAAAAGGAAACTCTGCAGCTGTTGATCGACAGCTTCCCGTGTCCTTCTCCCTCAAGCCTCTGGCAGCGGCCATTTCACTTTCTGTGTCTGTGAATTTGATGGTTCTAGGGGCCTCATCGAAGTGGAATCATGCCGCATTTGTCTTTTTGTGCCTGGCTCATTGCGCTGAACATAGTTTAGGATCCACGCCTGATGTGATGTGTCACAGTGTGCTTCCTTTTTAAGGCCGAGTCGTATTCCATTGTGTGGCTATACCACATTTGTTTATTTGTTCATCTGTTGATGGACGTGTGGGCTGCTTCTCCCTTTTGGCTGTAGCGAATAATGATATGAACATGCATGGACAGATACCTCTTCAGGGGCCTGCTTTCCATTTTTTTTGGCGGGGGGAGGTATATATATCCAGAAGTGGAATTGTTGGATCATAGGGTAATTCTATTTGTAATTGTTTGAGAACCTGCCATGCCTTTCTTCTGGCAGCTGTGTCATTTTATGCTTCCATGAGCAGGACCTGAGAGTTCCAATGTCTCCACATCCTTGCCAATATTTGCTGTTTTCTGTTTTTGTTTTCATAGTAGCCATCCTTAGAGGTTTAAGGTGCAAACCTTTTTTTTTAAGATTAATGGACAAAGCCATTGAGTGCCATTTGTTTGTCATAAGTCAGTGCCTTTTAAGAAACTATTCTTTTGGAGTTCCCCAGTGGCTCAGTGGGTTACGGATATGGTGTTGTTACTGCTGGGGTGAGGGTTCAATTCCTGGCACAAGAATTTCTGCATGCCATGGGCATGGCTTAAAAAAAAATCTTTCTTCAAAGCAGACTTTTTTTTTTTTGGCCGCACCTGCAGCATATGGAAGTTCCCAGGCTAGGGGTTGCACTGGAGCTGGTAGCTGCTGGTCTGCACCACAGCCACAGCAACGCAGGATCTGAGCTGCATCTGAAACCTACCCTGCACCTCGTGGCAAAGCTGGATCCTTAACCCACTGAGCAAGGGAGGCCAGTGATGGAACCCTCATTCTCATGGATACGAGTCAGGGTCCTAACTCACAGAACCACAGTGGGAACTCCCAATGCATTTTGATGTCATAGACTTCCTCTGTGTGGCTTTTGAGAACTTTTCGAATCAACTATTGTTTAGGCAACCACAGCTTTGATGGAACATCTCAAAAAACCTCTTCTCCCAAACCTTAAAAATTGTAGAAATTGTCTTTGAAAAAAATTACACATTGTTCTTCTGTCACCAGTGAGTTTTGGGCTCAGGCACAGGTGACAGTCAACAGGTAAGTCATTTCAGGATGGTAGGCAGACAATGAAGATAGTAGTGGACTCTATGGTATTGTCTATTTTGGAAATGTGTGAGCGAAGGAGCTGTCCAGCAGGAGAGAGGCAATTATAAAAGCTTTGTTTGCACATAATGTACCATAATTCTTTGTTACAGTGTAAGTAGAAGTGAAGCGTTTGGTGTGTGATCTTGTGCACTCGTGTGTGTGTGTGTGTGTGTGTGTGTGTGTGTGTGTGTGTGTGTGTGTGTGTGTGTGTGAGAGAGAGAGAGAGAGAGAGAGACTGGGGGGTGTTTCTTGGGTAGGACAAACATGGCTCTGTTTACCCCTGAAACTCCCTTGCTTACGGTACAAGAAAAAATACATACTTGCCGACGGCAGGCGGTTTTAAGAGCTGGGATAGTGTGACATCATCCAGCAGAGTTAAATATCAGTTGAGCAGCTGGTATGGGAGCGGTTTGCAATGAGTTACGAGGCTCTGAAACGTTCCGAGTGGGTTTACGTACGCCCTTTGTGGCGATGGTATGAAGACTTTCGTTTAGCCTAAGTGTTTGTTTTAATGAGGTATTGCCATGTAGCACACACGCAAATGAAAAACACATGATGGACCCCAGGCAAGAGAGAAGCAATAACTCTACAGATTTTTGAAGAAGACCAGTCATAGCACAGGCTACCATTATAACAGAAAAAATAACAAGAATTTTAATGCAGTTGTCTGGCCAACTATATTAATTTAAACTGAATGCCTTTTAAAAAATATTATAGCTGTGAGGCAGGACGTTCCATGGGCCAAGCATCTTCAAAACCTTCATTTTTAGAGGATTCATTGAAAATTATTGAAGTGGGGGCACTGCTTGCCCGTATGTGCATTTGGAGGAACTGCTGAAAAGTCTTTGATCCTTCATGTGAGGCTTCTTTGACACGAAGAAGCTAAAATAAGCAGGTGGACTTCTTTGCATTTATATCAGGGCACGGCCGATGGATTGACCGATGGCAGACACGCAATGGAGAATTCTAGAATCAGAACCCCGGGCGGTGCCTTCCTGGCAGCTCTTCCATTGCCTGGACCACGTGTGACTTGAGTTCACGTTCGGTGATGTGTCGCATCTCCCTTGCTCTCATTTGGAAATATTTCTTAGGAAAGGGCCTCTGTGACCTCACTTGGGTACTCCTCTTGGATTCTAATAATTCTCGCGGGGCGGGGGAGGATAGCACATTTTTGTGTATATCCTTTAATTTAGAAATCTGAAATCTCAAGGACTCTTCTTCATCTTCATCCAAAAAGCAGAAGGAAACCCAGAGATAAAAAGGAAGCTGTGCCTTCAGGAAGCTCGGAGCTTACCAAGCAGTTAAGTTTTACCAAAAGTCTCTAGTCCGTTGAGGGAGTTCCCGTCGTGGCTCAGTGGTTAACGAATCCGACTAGGAACCGTGAGGTTGTGGGTTCGATCCCTGCCCTTGCTCAGTGGGTTAAGGATCCGGCGTTGCCGTGAGCTGTGGTGTGAGTTGCAGACATGGCTTGGATCCCGCGTTGCTGTGGCTCTGGCGTAGGCCAGCGGCTACAGCTCTGATTCGACCCCTAGCCTAGGAACCTCAATATACCAAGGTTGTGGCCTTAAAAAGCAAAAACAAAAAAAAAAGACGAAAGTCTCTAGTCCATTGAGAAGCTGACATAAAGTGTCGAGTCCTTTGAGAAGCTGACATAACATTGGGAAGCTTGATGGGGCAAGGGATGTCATTTTATCATTTGATTTTTTAGCATATTTCTTTTGAGTTTGCCTCACACAAAACCACCGATGAAAATGTCAGGGAGATCCTGCCTTCTCTGTGGAGAGACCCTTGAATTCCAGGAACGTGGAGCTGGGAGGGAGCTGCAAGTGTGTGTAAAGGCCTGGTCCTCAAAGCTTCCTTCTCGTCAAAATATCTGAGGTGACACATGGTCTGTTCTGAATCTGCACACACCCAGCGACTGACAACCAGAAACCCTCGCTTTCAGCCCTTCTCCTCCCTCCAGAACCTGAAGCTTCTCCTGACACCCCAGCCTTGTCCATAAAGCGGCCCCTTTCGAATCTTCTACAAAGAATCACCTTTTCCAGTTGTTTCAGCTGAAGGATAACACAGGCTCTGGAGGCTTCTTTCAGTTCTGAGAAATCACCTCTAGGAGCAACTTGAGAAATCATTTTCCATCAGTTGAAAAGCAGCCCACAGACACGTTTCCCCCCTAAAGAGTCTCTTCATCTCCAGCCCCTGGGTCTTTATTACGTGAAAAAAAAAATCAATATTTTTTTCCCCTGCAGCAGAAATGAGCATCTTGGACTCACATATTAACAGTTCAGGAGTTCCCGTCGTCGCGCAGCGGGAATGAATCTGACTGGGAACCATGAGGTAGTAGGTTCGATCCCTGGCCTTGCTCAGTGGGTTAAGGATCTGGCGTTGTCATGAGCTGTGGTATAGGTGGCAGATGCGGCTCAGATCCGGCCTTGCTGTGGCTGTGGTGTAGGCTGGTAGCTGTAGCTCCAATTCGACCCCTAGCCTGGGAACCTCCACATGCTGCTTAGTGCGGCCCTAAAAAGAAAAAACAAACAAACAAACAAACAAGCAAAAAACCACAAAAAAACCCAGTTCATCCTGTCAAAACTTACATGCTTCCTGCTATTGTCATTTGTCCCTCTGTGTCTGTGAATAATGGGGAAAGGTCTCCCCAGTGTTAGATCGGTCTGGGTAAGAATTGAGCTCTCTCGCAAGCTTATTCCCTTTGCTGCTTCCTGGCCTCAGAATAACCAAGAAAATACAAAATACTGGTTATACTGGCATGACTTGGTTTTGCGTTGAGAGGCCAGAGAGAGGAGTGGTATGATAATATTTTTCTTTTTTTACATTTTGTTTTCTCTGATGAAGTGAATTGTCTATGGGGTGGGTACCAGTGAAAGTGTGCCTTTGTGGAGCTCTTTCTGGACCGGGTTCTGCCCGACCCCCCGCGCTTCGGTTCTGTGGAACGTGTTTCCTGAGCTGTGATGTGTAATTGGAAACAGCCATGTTCCCAGCAGCCCTGGACTCTGAAGCATGGTCCGGACTTTTTTTTCCCAGCTTTGTTCATTCTTCATTTGTCCCTGTGCCATGCGTTTTTAAAAATTGAATTCAAATTTGCAGCTTTTAAAAGAAAACCACAAGAACATGCTTTTTAATCTCTTGAGGTTTGGTTGCCCCTGTTCTGCATATAAATTCACAATTGCTTTAATAGAGCCAAGCCAGGCTTCTAAAACAATTAAAAGGGGCATTTCTTTCTTCATTTCGGTTTGAAAAAGCAAGCCTTTGACTGGTTAAGGAAGAGCGTGCCTGACCGGAGCAAAGCAGAGGTTCTCGCCCCCGGGGCGAGTCGGAGGGGTAAGGGTGGCTCTGAATGCGGATCCCTCCTCAAAGTGTCAGGGCAGGGTCAACCCTTGTTTTCAGTGGTAACTTTAGCCTGCAGTCAGAGTCCAACCTTGGGGGGGTTGGACAATCAAGTCCTGGAAAAACTGTGTGGCCACATGTCGAGTGATGTCACCAGTGGCGGGGGGCGGGGGGGGGGGAAGGTTACGGAGCGAAGATGAAGACTCCTAGGGCTTATTTTAGTTGTGACCTGTTTGTGATTATCCCACTGGGGGGGGGGGGTCACTTTGAATAATGATGCCTTGACATCCCTTCCCTGGGGGATCCACACCACTGGTCTCCAGATGTGTGAGGGCAGGCGCTTCGAGCCGTCCCCTGTGACCTACACGTGGGCAGACTCTGCGTCCATGTGTCCCTGCCGAGGGACAGCCAGACCCGAAACCCACTCTCCCCAGGAAACAAAGGCTCCATCCCGATGACTCCTAACTATCAGTCATGTCCCCGGGGCCCCGTCCGTGTTCCTGGAGCATCACGGCGGGGCATGGGCTGTCGCTTAGCAACTGACAAGTAGGAACTCTCTTGGTCCTTTCCAGCTAAATACTCAACATAGGAGCACTTTCTGAGATGGGGGTTTTTGCATTTAAGTGTGTTAACGACAAAACCCCGGATGGGGCTTTGGAGATCATTGCCCTTGCGGATCGTTCCATTTTCACCTTAATAGGGATTCTTTTATTTTTCTTTATTTTTCTTTTATTTTATTTTGCTTTTTAGGGCGGCACCCACAGCATATGGAGGTTCCCAGGCTAGGGGTCACATTGGAGCCGTAGCTGCAAGGCTACACCACAGCCACAGCCACGCCAGATCCAAGCCATGTCTGCAACCTACACTGCAGCTCACAGCAACGCCAGATCCTTAATCCACTGAGCAAGGCCGGGGATCGAACCCACAACCTCATGGTTCCTGGTCGGATTGGTTTCGCCTACGCCACGACGGGAACTCCCTTAATGAGGATTCGAATAAGGATTTCTAATAAGAATCCGAAAACTATGCAAAACTACTGAGGTCAAATCCACTCTGTAGAAGAAACTTGCTTTCCAGGCTCTGTCGCTGTCATCAGGAACGGCGGGAACAGCCGTGTGCTAGTTGAATATGTGACAGTCCGTGTCTGAGAGGTTTAGGGCGATGAAGACGTTGGCTCCTCTCGAAGAACCCTAACAGTGTAGACCATGGATGGAGCGAAACTCAGATTTCTGCCTGCCCAGCCCTCACCCAGTGGAAGCATCTTCCCTGAAGCATCCCGACAGGTGGTATGCGACCTTTTCTTGACGCTTTCTTCTGCTGGAGAAACCTTTTGGCCTTTCTGTGAAGTTCACCCCTTGGTCTTAGAGAGACTTTTCCCGAACTAAAACCCAAAGCAGATTTTAAAATGATAGACGTTAAAAAAAATAATAAAATGATATACGTAGGAAATCCCACTGTTTTTTGGCTGAACCATTTACCCACGCTTTTCATAAACATTTACATAGAAAACTGTCTGAAAAAATATTACTCAAAAGGTTGACAGTGCTTTTCTTATTTCCTTTATCCCTGAAACATTTGCTCTGAATTAACTGAAAGGCAACCTTGGGATCTTTTCATATAGTTAAAAGACCATCCTATGATTAGGCCAATCTCATGTACTCTAAATGAAGCTCCGTGTTTTAGCTAGATTTTGTCAAGAAAGAGATTTAAATGTTAATGATACCAAGCTCAATAAACAGTCGTTTTTGAAAAGTTTGCTCTAGCTTCCTAGTACTAACGCGGCGACCCATTATGGGTTGATTTGTGTCCCCACAAAACTGGTTTGTTGAAGTTCCAGCCCTCAGCGCCTCGGAATGTGACCCTGTATAGAAATGGGGTCATCGCAGATGCAGTTAGTTAAGAATAAGTCATCGTGGGGTTCCTGTTGTCAGTTAGCAGGTTAAGAACCTGACCTTGTCTCTGTGAGGATGTGGGATTGATCCCTGGCCTCGCTCAGTGGGTTAAGGATCTGGTGTTGCCACAAGCTGCGACGTAGGTCACAAATGTGGCTTGGATCTGGTGTTGCTGTGGCTGTGGCATAGGGCCTCAGCTGCAGCTCCAATGTGACCCCTAGCCTGGGAACTTCCATATGCTGCAGATACAGCCCTACAAAGAAAAAAGAAAAAAAAAAAGAGAAGCAATTGGTCTCTGTGAGGTCAGGGTGGGCCCTCATCCAAGATGACTGGTGTCCTTATCAAAAGGGGAGGTTTGGAGGCAGACACACACACATACACACACACACACACACACACACAGAATGCCATGTAACGAAGGCAGAGATCAGGGTGAGGCATGTGTCTATAAGCCAGGGGACCCTGAAGATGGCCAGCAAACCCCAGAAGCTGGGAGAGAGGCCTGGATCAGAGCCATCTTTACAGCCTCAGAAAGACCCACCCTGCTGACACCTTGACTTCTGGCTCCACCCTGAGACAGTACATTTCTGGTGTTTAAGCCCCCTCAGTCTGGGGAACTTTGTCACAGCAGCCGTAGGATGCTCGTACACGCTCATGGACGTGAAGTCACTTATCTGGAGCTCCCCACCATGCCTAATGCGTTGGCCTGTTGGACACAACGCCACAAGATCCCACCTGTTGGACAAACAGGGTTGTTTAGCAACCCCTGACCTGAGAGCTTTTCTGGGCAAGACCATTCACACAATTTTGGGTCACCCTTTGGTCTTTAACAGGCCTGGCCCTTTATGGAACATTCCAGCTCTTTCTTTGGCTTCTCTCCAAAGAGAAGTGGGCTGGAGGGGGTTCCATTAATGAGGAGCAGAGGCAGAAAATACTGTGGGTTGGCAGTGAGCCATGTAACCTCTTGGGATCCTCACTTGTGACCATGGTCCTGGGTGGCATCAGCTGTGAGGCATCCTGGCCGGGAATTCCATGTTTTGAGGGATGATGTGGGGTGTTACCCATCAGCGTTCTCGGAGCATTATCCTGCTACTCATTGAGCAGAAGGCTCTCTGCCCCTAGGGATTTAAGACTGGAGGGCGTGTTAAAGCCCCGTTGCCTGGGCTTCCTCAGAAATGCTGACTCGGGGCTCTGGGGAGGGGCTCCTGCCTTCCATCTCCACCTGTCCCCAGGGATGCTGATGCTGCGGGTCCAGATAGCACGTTTTAGAGCGGCTCTGACCTCCTGGGTCTGGACTATGGTCTTGACTCCAGTCCAGGGGGGATGTTTTCTTCTCACCGCTTGAGTTGGATATTATGTCCTGGAAGGTCACCCAGGACCGGTGAGAGACAGACCCGGCTGGTGGTGTCCAGGGCCATGTCACGGAAGTCCTCCTTTTCCCACCGGGTGTCCCTCCTGGGAAATTACCCTCCCACTGACTCTCTTCTTATAAATTGGTGGGCTTCTGGAGTTCCCGTCGTGGCTCAGTGTTAACAAACCCGACTAGTATCCATGAGGACGTGGGTTCCATCCCTGGCCCTGCTCAGTGGGTTAAGGATCCAGCATTGCCATGAGCTGTGGTGTAGGTCACAGATGTGGCTTGGATCTGGCGTTGCTGTGGCTGTGGCATAGGCTGGTGGCTACAGCTCCGACTGGACCCCTACCTTGGGAAACTCCATATGGCGTACGTGTGGCCCTAAAAAGACAAAAGACAAAAAAATTTTTTTTTAATTTAAAAAAATAAATAAATTCTCAGTAGATGGAAAAACTTCTGTGAGTCATCCTGTTTTTCTTAGCGCTTTGTCTAGTAAGATGCTCAGGATGCAGATTTTTCTCGACTGCTACAGCTTCACTCAGAATTCCTGACATGATTTTCCAATTCTTAAGATAATTTTTTGGAGGGAGGGGTGCTGCTTAGTTTTGTTCTTTCATATGTTCTAATAATATTTGTATAGCTGTATTTCTTACTCTTTTTTTTTATGGAAAGGTAACATTTTCTTTTCTTTTTATTTTTTTTCATTTTTAATGGCCACACCTGCAAATATGGAAGTTCCTGGGCCAGGATGTTCCGAGCTACAGCTTCCACCTATGTCACAGCTGCAGCAACACAGCTTCCTTAACCCACTGCGCAAGGCCAGGGCTCAAACCTGTGCCTCTGCAGCAACCTGCGCCATTGTAGGCAGGTTCTTAGCCCATTGTGCCACAGCAGGAACTCCTGGAGAAGTAACATTTTCTTTGTTTTTTTTATATAATGATTTTTATTTGTTTTTCATTATAGCTGGTTTACAGTGTTCTGTCAATTTTCTACTATATAGCATGGGGAACCAATTAGACATACATATGTAGATTTTTTTTTCTCACATTTTCATGCTCCATCATAAGTGACTAAATACAGTTCCAGGTGCTACCCAGCAGGATCTCATTGCTTATCCATTCCAAAGGCAATAGTTTGCATCTATTAACCCTAAGTTTCCAATCCATCCTACTCTCTCCTCCTCCCCCTTGGCAACCAGGAGTCTGTGATTTTCTTTTCTGTGGAAAGGTTCATTTATGCCATATATTAGATTCCCGATATAAGTGATATCATATGGTATTTGTCTTTCTCTAGTTCCATCCATGTTGCTGCAAATGGCATTATTTTGTTCTTTTTTATGGCTGAGTAGTATTCCATTGTGTATATGTACCATATCTTCTTAATCCATTCTTTTGTCAAAGGATATTTAGGTTTGTTTCCCATGTCTTGGCTATTGTGAATAGTGCTGCAGTGAACATGCAGGTGCATGTGTCTTTTTCAAGGGAAGTTTTGTCCAGATATATGCCCAAGAGTGGGATTGCTGGGTTATAGGGTAGTTCTATATATAGATTTCTAAGTTACCTCCATACTGTTTTCCATAGTAGTTGTACCAGTTTACATTCCCACCAGCAGTGCAGGAGGGTTCCCTTTTCTCCACACCCACTCCAGCATTTTTTATTTGCGGACTTATTGATGATGGCCATTCTGACTGGCGTGAGGTGGTATCTCATGGTAGTCTTGATTTGCATTTCTCTAATAATTAGTGATGTTGAGCATTTTTTCATGTGCTTATTGGCCATCTATATGTCTTCTTTGGAGAAATGTATATTCAAAATGTTTATTTTGCCCATTTTTCCATTGGGTTGTTGGCTTTTTTGGTGTTGAGCTGTATAAGTTGCTTGTATATTCTAGAGATTAAGCCCTTGTCAGTTGCATCATTTGAAACTATTTTCTCCCATTCTGTAAGTTGTCTTTTTGGTTTCTGTTTGGTTTCCTTTGCTGTGCAAAAGCTTGTCAGTTTGATTAGGTCCCATTGGTTTATTTTTGCTCTTATTTCTGTTGCTTTGGGAGACTGACCTGAGAAAACATTTGTAAGGTTGATGTCTGAGAAAGTTTGGCCTATGTTCTCTTCCAGGAGTTTGATGGTGTCTAGTCTTACGTTTGAGTCTTTAAGCCATTTTGAGTTTATTTTTGTGCATGGTGTGAGGGTGTGTTCTAGTTTTATTGATTTGCATGCAGCTGTCCAGGTTTCCCAGCAATGCTTGCTGAAAAGACTCTCTCTTCCCCATTTTATATTCTTGCCTCCTTTGTCAAAGATTAATTGACCATAGGTGTCTGGGTTTATTTCTGGGTTCTCTAGAAGTACCATTTTCATCACAAAGTTAATAATCGAAATATTTTAGTAAATATTGTTAGGAAAAAGAAAAAGAAAACCTTTCTAGCCCCATCACCTCAGAAGTAATATCTGTTCTTTTTAGGTATTAGTCTTCTAGTTATTTAAATTTAATGAAACACATTTATATAAGGATATAACACATTTATTTTAAAAAATAAAATTAAAATTTTTGAAATTACTAAACTTGAAAACATTTCGCTTAGAATTTTATGAAATGCTCTATATGTTTATCAACAAAATCATGAGTATCTTGTCTGTTGTGACCTAGTTTCCTATGACATGGTAAAGATGCTGTATATTCTTAGAGTCCTACTTTGACTCTTTTAGTTTCTAGTTTTTCTCTATCATGAACAAAATCGTTATTAATATTACAGTAAATGCATTTAATTTGTCTATTATAAATTTCCAGAAAAGGATTTATTTGGTGTGAGAGACAGAGACAGAGAGAGAGACAGAGACAGGGAGAGACAGAGAGAGAGACAGAGAGGGAGAGGGACAGAGAGAGAGAGACAGAGAGACAGAGAGAGTCAGAGACCGAGACAGAGAGGGGGCGAGACAGAGTGATGCAGAGTGGAGCTTACATCTCTCCCCTGGCCACCTCTGCCTCTTTCCCTGCTTCCGGGCTTGTGGTCCACTCGTGGCTGCTTATACTTTCCTTGACGTTTAATCCCTGTCCTCCACCACGGCTCGGAGCAGAGAGATCCTTGAGTTCCTTTCCTTGACTTTCCCCGGCACCGCCCTCAGGCGCAGCATCCGTGCGGGTAACAGACCGCAGCCTTTGCTCTCCAGGACCCTTTTACAATCCTGCCTGTCTTTGAGTTCACTCCCCGGCATTCTAGAGTTACCCTTCCCCCACTGTAGTCCAAATAGAATTCTATTTTTTTTTTTTAATGGATTCCTGGAGTTCCCACCTTGGTGCAGCAAGTCATTGCAGCGGCTCGGGTTGCTGGGGAGGTGAGGGTTCCATCCCTGCCCCGGTGCAGTGGGTTAAGGATGCCTCATTACCACAGCTGGGGCATAGAGTGCAGCTGTGGCTTGGACTCGATCCCTTGCTCGGGAGCCTCCATATGGCTCGGGTGTGGCCGAAAAAAAGAATGGATTCCTAAGGTATCCCTGTTAACCTCATTGCCTTAAGAGAAAAAACAAGCTTTTTTTTTTGCTTTTTTAGGGCTGCACTCAGTGGCATATGGAAGTTCTAGGGGGTCAAATCAGAGCTATAGATGCAGCCAGCAGCCTGTGCAACAGCCACAGCAACGCCAGATGGGAGCCTCATCTGCCACCTACACCATAGCTCACGGCAACACTGGATCCTCAACCCTTTGAGCGAGGTTAGGGATTGAACCCACATCCTCGTGGGTACTAGTTGGATTGATTTCTGCTGTGAGACAAGGGCAACTCCCAAAAAACAAGCTTGATGTTTGACTCAGCCCCGCATGGGCTTGTGGTCTATCTTTTCATACCCACAGATGGATCGTAGCCCAAACGACAGGTGAAGGCTGCAGCTCTAGGCTTCCTTTCTCCCTTCTCTTGGCCAGTTCTAGGATCCGATGGGAGATCAGGTTTCTCCCGGTAGAAATATGCCTCTCCTCCCGGGGTAAGGAGCCATCCTGGCTGAAGTAGCAACACAGAGGAGGGAAAAGGCAGTGGCAACTTGGGAGTGAATTGGATAGTGGGGCTGAGGCAGCAAGAGGGTGCTCAGACTGCTGGCCCCTGGCATCTTGGCCTTGGAAGGCTGGGAGGGAGCAGAGAGCCCTGGACAGAAAGCCGGGGAGGCCTCTACATTGGGTTGGGATCGTGTTTCATTGAAGGGCTCGTGTTCGCTCAGGTGAGGCTTCTGGGTGGCACGTGGCTGCACAGATCCATGTCTAGAGGCGGGTAGAGCAGAACTGAGAGGGCATCTGTCTAAGAGGTGGGTGTGAACGTGGCCTTTCACAGAGAATGTGGGCAGCAGGGGCCTGATAGAAGGGGTAGGATGGCAGCCAGGAAAGGAGATGTGAGTGGTATCACCTCCTCTGCCACCAGCCTTAGGTCCCACCAGCAGAGATGGGTCTTGAGACTCCTCCTACATTTTTACTCAATTTCTTGAAATAGCGGAAATTTTCCTTTGGCTGCGCAAACTCCTTTTCTGATCTCTTCCTGGGAGAACACATGCTGTGCATTCTGCATCAAGCTCTACTCCTTGCAACAGTGGTTCCATGTCGAAGGCAGCATGCATGCCTTCTACGTTGGCGTCTTCATGTAGGACTGTTGGTCTCATTGTCTGGAATTATCATGCTCGCTTGCGTTTTGCATGAATGCCGTATGTTCTTTAGGAAGAATTTCAGAGGAGTCTTGAGAATTCTCTTGCAGGAGCAGTTTCCGGAGTTATTTTCAGAAGTGCTCAGGTTGAACCAGGAGACCATTCTTTGGACTTTTGAATATTTCCAAATAAAGGTTACTGTTTCTGGCTCTGGAATGTCTTGCTTCGGGGGACTTTGGCCATTGGGCAGTTCCTGTCTCCTCCACTTCACTAAAGAAAACCTAACCTCTCCTTATTTCTTTTGCGTTTCGGAGTTTCTAATAAGGAATGTTTTGTTATCAAGGATTGGTTTTCAATGATGCAGACGTGCAAGGATGTTTCTAAAAATGCCCTGATAGAGAAATGCAAGTAAAAGCTACCATAAAGAATCACCTCACCCTGGTCAGGATGGCATCATCAAAAAGCCTAGAAATAACAAATGATGGAGGAGGTGTGGAGAAAAAGGAACCCTCCTACACTACTGGTGGAAATATGAATTGGTGCAGTCACTATGGAGAACAGTATGGAGGTTCCTTAAAAAACCAAAAACAAAACTACCCCATGATCCAGCGATCCCACTCCTGGGCATATATCTGGAGAAAACTGTAATTCGCAAAGATACATGCACCCCCGTTTTCATTGCAGGACTGTGTACAGTAGCCAAGACATGGAAGCACCCTAGATGTCCATTGATGGATGGATATAGAGGACGTGGTTCATGCATACAATGGAATATCACTTAGCCATAAAAAAGAATGAAATAATGCCATTTGCTACAGCATAGGTGGACCTAGAGATTATTCTAGTAAGTGCTGTACATCGGCAGAGAAAGATAGATATCACAGGTATTGCTTATATGTGAAATCTTTAACGATCATGCAAATGAACTTATTTGCAACATAAAAATAGACCCACAGACATGGAAAACAAACTTGTGATAACTAAAGGGGAAGAGGAGGGAAGGCTAAATCAGGAGTTTGGGATTAACAGATACTCATATTGTATATAAAATAGATAATCAACAAGGGTCTACTGTATTTAGCACAGGGAATTATACTCAAGTTTTTCTTTGTCTTTTCTAGAGCCACACCCGCAGCATATGGAGGTTCCCAGGCTAGGAATCTATGCCACCACCACAGCCACAGCAACGCAGGATCCTTAACCCACTGAGTGAGGCTGAGGATTGAACCCGCAACCTCATGGTTCCTAGTTGAATTCATTAACCACTGAGCCACGACGGGAACTCCTATACTTAATACTTGGTAATAAGCTATGAGGAAGAAGTTTCTGAAAAAGGACAGATGGATAGATGATAGATAGATCATTGAATCACTGTGCTATACACCTGAAACTAAGACAACATTGTAAATCAACTCCAACGAAAAAAAAAAAAAAATGTAAATGCTCTGAAATGAAGTGGGCTCTGCCCGTTTGGGTGGCTGAGGCCGGTCCTTCAGGGCAGCAGCTCTCTTGCTTTTGTGCTGGTTCCATGATGCGTCACTTGAACTGACCAGCGAAGAGTCATGTATATGAAGGTGTTGACTCTCTTCCCAACCATCCGTGGTTGTGTAACTCTTCCTAGTCCCGCGGCCAACAAGTTGCTGCCCCTTTGTGACATATTTGGATTTATTCTTTGTTTATAGAAATCCAAGCCAGAAAGACTCACAGTTTTGGCAGTTGATTAAAGCCACTGAAGGTAGATTTTTGACACCCATAATTAAATATGAGCACACGTCAAAGAGAGCTTCCATATTCCTTATGGTGGGAGGGCTCTGAGGCTGGCAGAGCGTCACGGTCTAGCTTGGGTTAGGCGTCCAGGATTCCAAAGAAAGCTTTGATTTGCAAACGGTTGGGTTGAACGGTGCCTTCCAAAATAGATCTTCCAGAGGTTCTGAACTAACAAAATAAATGAACGAAAATTGGATTAATTTGAATAAGTCTCCCGCTTTGAGTCCAAAGCCTTAAACACCTACAAAAACAGAGTGCCTCTTAAAAGCGCAGCTCTGCCTGTGGATACTGGGACTCTGTTTCTGTTTATGAGCAGGAGAAGCCAGACGTGTATTTTTAGATGTGTGGAGGCATCCAGAGGGGAGTGAAGGTAGCCGAGGAGCCGGATCCAGGATGCTGGTCCGAGATCACTGGGCTTCTTGGAGCTCTCAGGGCGAATTCCTTTCAAATTATGTTTTTGAAACCAGATCCAGGCCCTTTCTGTTATTGATTGTTTTCACATGAAATAACACTGAAATCCAGTAGCAAATTGGGCTAGATGTAGATGAGGATTCCACATGGGTAACCGGGGATGTTTTTGAGAATTACCAGAGTGAATGGAGCAAGACTCAGACCCCGAACATTAACTGGGCTGAAAGCCCAGGGCTGCCTCTTCCTTTCTGACTGTGGATAAAGGACTTACCCTGTCTCAGCCTTAGGTGCTTCACCTGCAAGATGGGAAGAATAGCATCTGACTCACAGGATTGTGGTGAGAATTCTTGTACACGAAGCATCGCCTCGGATTCCTGGCCTGCGACGAATTAATAGTGTTTTTAGCACAATGGTAATCACCACTGCCACTCTTGAGATGAAGTCGAGAAGAGGTCTTTTCTTAGAATTTTTTTTTTTTGTGAGCATTTTTGGGGACCCTTAGTGACAGGTACTCTTTGGAATGTTCTTTATAAATACAGACTTAGTGTTATATAAGATACAGCGACAGTGACACCCCTCTCTGTACCTACGAAATGGTACAAGGAGCACATGATGGATTGTTTATTTGCAGTAGATAACCAACTATCTCATAACTCTTTTTATTTTATTTATTTATTTTCCTTTTCTTTTTGGGTGGGGGTGGTGCCTCTGTGGCATATAGAAGTTCCTGGGCTAGGAGTGGAATTGGAGCTGCAGCGGCAGGCCTGTCCCACAGCCACGGCAACACTGGTTCTGAGCTGAATCTGCGACCTGTGCCACAGCTGCAGCAACACCAAATCCTTTACCCACTGAGCAAGGCCAGGGATGGCACGTGCATCCCCAAGGACACTATGGCCAGTTCTTAATGCTCAGAGCCAGAGCGGGAACTCCTGATAGCTTGTTTAAAAACATCCAATGCGGGAGTTCCTGTCGTGGCGCAGCAGACATGAATCCGACCAGGAACCATGAGGTTGCAGGTTCGATTCCTGGCTTCGCTCAGTGGGTTAAGGATCTGGCATTGCCATGAGCTGTGGTGTAGGTCACAGAGGTGGCTCAGATCCCATGTTGCTGTGGCTCTGGCATAGGCCGTCAGCTACAGCTCCGATTAGACCCCTTGCCTGGGAACCTTCATATGCCGCGGGTGTGGCCCTAGAAAAATGACAAAATAAAATATAATATCAAATGCTCAGGCAGAAGCTACTTGGGAAACAGGATGTAAACATTAACCCACATTATTTTTCACTGCCCCCCGCCCCCGCCACCTATGTGTGTTTTTTAAGAACTGTAGGCCCTGCTTCAGGGAGGGAGGCTGGACGCGTGGGATCCAATGGCACCGAATGAAGTGATTCTGAGTGGAAAGCTGGGTCCCCCTGAACACAAAGCCTCCTTTGATAAACCGTTTTGTGCAGCCAGCGTTACTCCCATGTAAGAAATAACTACTCTGGCTCATATGGAACAACTCATTTCTTCCCCAAACACATTTTATGTCCAAGAGAAATAGGCTACTAGAGCTTGCACCTTCTTTTCGTTGTTGTTTTATTTCCATCATATCGCATCTAAACAGATGGTTAAGGGCGAGATTGCTTAGATTTTTCTTTTTTACTGGAAACTCACATAAGAATAACAGCTCTGTCTTTGGGATCTGGCTTGGAAAATACTGAAACAAACAAGAATTTGCGTATTCCTTTTGTCTCGTCTGAAATTGATTTATGAGACAGGACCGCCATTGAACTTTGATAAATACCTTGGAAATATCTGATCGAACTTTCACATTGCCACATGGAGCCACCTCTAGGTAATTGCTTGATTAAAATGAAATATTTTGGCATGCTTGATCTGCACTAGAAATTGATAATTAAAAATAGTTGGAGTGTTTGAACATCGCCAGTAGAGCAGTTATAAAGTTATCCACTTTATAACTTTCAAACGGCTTTTATTGATTGTGACGTAACATAATCGTTTGTCATACTGCAAGGAAGAGAATGCAGTTCGTGTATGGATTTCTAATTTATGATGGCCTCTTCTTGCAATACCAATATAATCCATCTTTTCAAATGTTACTAAGTCAAAACAGAACCTTTTATTCGTAAATTTATAGATACTAAGAAAAAGGAAACCCAAAATGCACAGTTTGTAAAGACCATTACTTCAGAAGTAAATCATTCCTTACATTTGAGAAAAAGTGTGTATCTTATTTTATATCTTTAATTAATTTCATTTAAATATATGTGGCCAAAATTTATATACGAAACAGGCCACACTTAAACCACTTCTTAAAAGCAAACCTTTTTTCCCCCACTGCTTATCATAGAGAGGGGGCCACATATGATGAAAAATTATTAATGCTACTTAGGTTTAGATTTACGCAATTCTTTCTGTAATAGAAAACGCTCCATTTTCCTATGGTAGGATGTGTAGCTATGGCACATCACCTGAATCAGAGCCCTTTGTACTGAGAACCTCAGCTGATGAGAGGATTAATTTTCAAATTTACCCAGAAGTAAATGAATTTCACTCGCATCATATTTTTCATATTCAAACCACACATTGCAAATATCAGATCTAAACATCACAGATAAGAGTGCCTGGATCTGAAAATGTAGTCCTGTTGCCGACATCTCGGCCGCCTCTGTACACCAGTGTCAAACAGACATGCAGAGACTGAGTTAGAGGAAACAGAAAAAGTAACTTTAATTGCCAGCCAAAGAGGGGACACAGCAGGCTAGTGCCTCAAGGACTGTGCCCCTTCTTGGAGGAGATTGTGAAGAATCTTATATACAGTGTTTGAGGAGCAGGGCGTGGTCAGCTCATGGACTCTTTCCTGATTGGCTGGTGATGAGGTCATTGGGCGTCAGCGTCATCTCAACCTTCTGGTTCCAACTGGTCTGGGGTCTAGGTGCTTGTGGGCAGCACACAGTTGCCTTCTTCCACTGGTGGGAGCTTCAGCACCTGCCAGACAGCTCCAAGGACATGGCTCGGACTATTCTCTATAGTCTTTGAGGAACTGAAGGTCCTTGAGTTTGTTGAATGGCTGAATTATTATTACTGTTTTCTTTTTTCTCTGAATTTTCTCACTTTGCTGATTAAATTGGTTCTTTGACTAAAGTTTTTCTCTAGATGAAAAGGCAGGGGGAGGACATGTGTGGGGGTCCATTCTGGGCAGGCCTCCCAGGGGCCTGCTGGGTAACACCCCTTAAATGCTTATCTGATCACGTAGCCAGGTTGAGCTCGCTTGGAGCTGCAGGAAGTCTGTCTCCCTTTGCCTGCTCAGAGGAGCTTTGTTATGTTGTGTCTTATAATTTGGACTGCAAATTTCTTTCTTTCTTTTTCTTTTTTTCCTTTTTTTTTTTTTTTTTTGTCTTTTTAGGACTGCAGCCACAGCATATGGAGGTTCCCAGGTTAGGGGTCCAATCGGAGCTGTAGCCGCCGGCCTACACCACAGCCACAGCCACGCCAGATCCGAGCCGCGTCTGCAAACTACATCACAGCTCACAGCAATGCCGGATCCTTAACCCATTGAGCAAGGCCAGGGATCAAACCCGTAACCTTATGGTTCCTAGTCGGATTCATTTCTGCTGAAGCTGGATGGTAACTCCTGGCTGCAAATTTCTAAAACATTTCCTAAGCGGGGTCCCCATTTTATTTTAGTTTCCAAAACTCAAAACCCGAATTTTGGTTTCTTGCAAACGAATTCAGCAAACTTCATTTGCATCACTTTCCTCTTTCATTTTCTTCATCACACTGCGATGACCCGTATTGCATGCTTATGGCGGATACTTTTCCCAGGAACCCTTGATATCCTTCAGAAGTACCACACTTTGTCTCTTTTTGGATATTTCCTTTTTGTGAGCTTCATTTGTCCCAGAATCCCTTTCTCTTCTCTTCTTTGGAGGCTGCATTAGAACAGTGTTGAAAGCTAGGAAATATGGGAGTTCCTATTATGGCGCAGTGGAAAGGAACCTGGCTAGTATCCATGAGGATGCACGTTCAATCCCTGGCTTTGCTCAGTGGAGTTGTGGTGTAGGTCACAGACATGGCTCAGATCTGGCGTGGCTGTGGCTGTGGCGTAGACCAGCAGCTGCAGTTCCTATTTGACTGCTAGCTTGAGAACTTCCTTATGCCACAGGTGTGGCCCTAAAAAGCAAAAAAGCAAAAAAAAAAAAAAAAAAAAAGATGAAATATGGAACAAGAAAGACTTTTCTTCAAATTGGATGAGTCCTATTCTTAACCTCCCTGATGAGAATCATCCCCTAATTAACATCCCAATTTGCTGTGACTGTGGGCACGTTACTTAACTTCTCTGGGCCTCTGTACCTTCAGCTGTAAAATCGGGCTAATAATAGACACCTCTGGTCAGGTTTTGTGATGACTGGCCCTGGGCTTGGCTCACTATATAGTAACTGCACTTTGAATTGCTAAATGTTGCCTGAGAAAACATACAGAACTCTGCGGGCTGCTCTCACTCTAAGTTGGTGACCGCAAATCTCAGACGGGCACTCAAGGCTGCGTGGAAATCCTTCTGTGCTGCCCAGAGTCCCAGGCTGGCTCTTCTTTCTCTGCTCAGCTTCTGAGTGATGGAGGGTCCCAAGGCTCGGCTTTAATTGCTTTGCCTGTGCTCACTTCCCCAGCCCCCAAATGTGATCCGATCACATGGCTTAATCCCTCCCCCCAATTTCAATGATTCCCAATCCTATCTCATTGTTAATAACGATCTCTTAATTGATATCTCAACACGGCCATCCATAAATAACTGCCTTTAAGTGCAAATGTGGATCTGCCTTCCCCAAGCTTGTATTCTCCCAGTCTCCCCCATCCCTGGAAAGTGGAAACAGTATCTTCCTATAGCTAAGGACTTGCAATAAAACAAAACAACCTCCTCCAACCACAAGTCATCTCTGATTCTTTTCTTTACCCTCTGCCTACCTTGTATCAGCTCACTCTTCCTCCAGAGGCTCCTGGTCCATCATTCTTCACCTGCATTGATGCAGTAGCATCTTAGCTGGCTTCTCCCAGCTTCCCTTTGTACATGTGGACAGACCTCTCCTTTACACAGCAGCCGGAGAGCTCTTAGGGCATGTCCTGTGGAGCCTACAATCTCTATTTCACCTTCAGCCCCAGTGGCTTCCCGCCCATATCGGGGAAAAGCCCAAACGCCTCAGCGTGATCTGGATCTTTTGCAGACACCAGATGAAATGACTGTGCCCTGGCTCCTGGTGCTCCAGGATGCTGTCTGTTTCTCTTATGTGCCAGAGGTACACCTGCCTGTGGAATATCGAATGAGCTGGTCTCTCACCTGGAGGGCTGCTTCTCTGCATCCGTAAATGGATCCTATCCATTGGGTAGGTTTTTAACTTAATGCCACATCCTCCGTGAGGGCTGCTTATCACCGAGGGCCACTCCCTCGAGTTCCTGGACCCTCATGGAGGAGGTGCCCCTCACTGAGGAGTGGTGAGGGTCAGATGTATTTATCATCCTTCCTATTGCTGATCTCCGCCTCCTCCCACCTGGAAAAGGTGGCATTGATACATTACTGCAAGTGTCCCCTTTTCACTGCCAAACCCCGTGTTCATCCGGCTGCCGGTAAAGTAGGTGTAAAGTTTTGATCTGCTGACCCGAGGAGAAAATGTAGCCCTGGAGGTTCTCCTCCTCCCTTCCCCCTCCCTCCATCTCCCTTCCCCCTCCCTCCATTTCCCTTCCCCCTCCCTCCTCCTCTCTCCCCCTCTCTCTCCCCTCCCTTCCTTCCTTCCCTCCCTCCCTCCCTTCCTTCTTTTCCTCCCTGTCTTGCTTTTTCCCTTCCTTGTTGATGGGGGATTTGGCAGAAGGTATTTTATACAACATGTTATCTGTAACCCGCTCTGAGTGTCTCTTACTTGGAAGTTAATTGGATGGCAAAACACTTCTCAACTGCTCCTCTCTCCCAGATCAGGGGCTCCATCCTCATTTACCTCATGCCAGATGTAGTGTTTAACTGAGCCGACAGCAGAATGCATCCCTAACATCTCCTATTTTGTGGTTACACACCCCTTTTCATTACTCGTTAAGAGTTTGAAGCATAACACCCAGAGAAGCACCTGGAAGATGAACGCGTGCCTTGATTAGTTCTAATACCAGGAACAGCCCCACCCCGGCCCCTGCCAGATCTTAACTCCTCTCCTCCAGCCTCTAAAGGTAAATACTATCCGAACTTTAGATCATTGCTTCTTTGCTGTTCTCTGTGGTTTTCTCCTCCAACTGTGCACACCTCGTCGTTGCTACAATGTAGCTTTGCCTTCTTTGCTGTTTTCATATCCATGTGATCAGGCGTTGTGTTCCTTTGTGCGGGGCTTTGACCTACCATGACATTGGTGACACTTATTCACGTTGTTTTGTGTCGTTTCTTCGTTTTCCTTGCTCTAGCGTGTCCAGAGTCCCACACTATGCTATGTACGTCATTGAGGCATTCTCCCCCTGCAGGACATTGGAGCTCTTCCCAGCACCTGGCTGTGGTAGGAATTGCTGCTGAGAACACTGCTGTGTGTGTCTTTGGCGCACGTATGCATGCCTTTCCCTGTGTATGTATTAAGCCGTGGAATTGCAGAGTCTTTGTGAGAATTAACATCTGTCTTCTATCAGAGGACGTCTTGGTTACTCCATTTTGTTCCTGCTTCATCTGAGACATCCTCCTCCCACCCCCGCCCTTCTCCCAGTAACAATTTGCTTCAAATGAGCCAACTGAGAAGAACGTGCGCCCTGCCCTGACCCATGGGAAGGGGACAGATGTCCCGCCTGCGTTAGGGATAAGTGGGGCGGGGGGGCTTCCCTCTTTCTTGCCTTTTGAGCACTCACACCCTTCTGCAGAAGTGAAGAGCCTTGGCGAGATCTCCCCAAGTTCATGGGTCTCCCTTTCCGACACGGACGATCTGAGCCAGACTCACTTTCCCCCCAACATCTTTAATGGTACAGACATGCTGGATTTTCTCCATTTGCTTGTGCAGCCCTCTCTCTCCCTTCTTCTCTGCCCGACTCCTTACCTGGGAGTTGATACCTGTAGACCACATCCGATGTGCTCCCTGGTCCTCTGTCCGCCACCGAGTTCAGCTCACGAGAAACACCAAAAGGCAGTCAGAGGGGAGGAGGAGAGAGGGAGCTCAGGTCCTTATTTCCCCAACTTTCTCTTTGGCCACAGGTTGGCAGTGGCCTTTTCTCCCTAGGGAAAGCCACAGCTTCTGTTGTTTGTCCCTGCCTGTAGTGACACCTATAGCTGCATCTGTTTCTAGGTGCTCATAGCCACCTCCTCCCTTGCTCTTTTGAGCCTGAGGATCAAAGTGCCTTCCCGTTGTTGGTGCCAGCCCTCAGAACTTTGTCACCCTTTAGTGTTCACTGGGTTCTGCCCTTATCTTTGTAAGTTCCTTCTTTAAACGGCCTTTAGTTACACCTCTTTGAATATGCTGTTTCCTATAAGAACCCTGATTCATGAGGATATTTTCCAAACTCTGGCTGTGTGTGAAAGTACTTGTCTTTCTGTGTCTTTGCCAAAAAGAATTGTCATTCCTCTTCCTTTCAGACGTTGTGATATATATGTTCTGTTAGCTCGTTGTGGTTTTAATTTGCATTTCCTGCATGGCTAACAAGGTGGAGGATTTTTTTATATATATATCCAATGGGCATGTGATAGCTTCTTTTATGAATGCCTGTTTAGCTTTCTTCCCTGTTTTTCCGCTGAGTTGTGTGTCTTACCGACTTAAAGGAGTTCTTGATGTATTCTGGATGTGAATATAAGTTCCTGTCGTCTGCCCCATGGCGTCTTCGACTCCTTGGCTTGCGTTTTTATTCTTTTAATCATCTTTTCATGAAAAGACGTTCTTAATGTTTTTCTTAATTTTAATGTTCAATTTATCAGTCTGTCCCTTTATAGTTAGTGGGTTTTTTTGTGCCTTATTTACATCTTCCGCATCCCAAAGTCATGGAGATATTCATCTGTATTATTTTCCAGAAACCTGATTGTTTTTCCTATGACATTTATATGTACGGTTCACCTGGAATTGATTTTTGTGATGGTGAATTAGCCGTCACATTTCTTTTTCCTATATGGACTATCCCATTTCCTTAGCACTATTTTTTTTTTTTTTTGTCTTTTTGCTATTTCTTTGGGCCGCTCCCGCGGCATGTGGAGGTTCCCAGGCTAGGGGTCAAATCAGAGCTGTAGCCCCCGGCCTACGCCAGAGCCACAGCAACGCAGGATCTGAGCCACGTTTGCAACCTACACCACAGCTCACGGCAACGCCGGATCGTTAACCCACTGAGCAAGGGCAGGGATCAAACCGGCAACCTCACGGCTCCCAGTTGGATTCGTTAACCACTGCGCCACGACGGGAACTCCCCCTTAGCACTATTTTCTAAGAATTCCTTCCTTTCTGCTCTGCTCTGCATGCCACCTTTTTCAAAAATCAAGTGTGTTCATATATGCATGAATCTGTTTCTGGGCTCTCTTTGCTTTTCCATTGTTTCGTTTGTTTATTCCTGTATGAATACCACTCTGAAGCAAGTTGTCTCACCTTACTTTTCTTTAAGAGAATGGCCTTTGCATTTTCACACAAATTTTAGAATCCATTGCCAAGTACTACAAAAATCTTGTTTCAATTTTGGTTGGAGCTGCATTTAATCTGTTGATTAGTTTGGAGAAACTCAACATCATTACAGTTATTAAGTCTTTCAATCCATGAATATGGTATAGCTGTCTGTTTATTTACGTCTTCTTTCAATAATATTTTATAGTTTTCTATGTAGAGTTCTTGTACATCTTGAATAGAGTTATTCCCAGATTTTTAGAGGGTTTTGTTTTTGTTTTTGTTTTGTCTTTTTGCCTTTTCTAGGGCCTCACCCATGGTGTATGGAACTTTCCAGGCTAGGCGTTTAATTGGAGCTGTAGCCGCCGGCCTGCGCGAGAGCCACAGCAACATGGAATCTGAGCTGTGTCACATGGGATCCGAGCTGCGTCTGTGACCTACACCACAGCTCATGGCAACACCGGATGCTTAACCCACTGAACGAGGCCAGGGCTTGAACCTGCAACCTCATGGTTCCTACCTAATAGGATTTGTTAACCACTGAGCCATGATGGGAACCAAGATTTTTTGAGTTTTTGATGCTAATGAAAAAAGTGTTATTTAAAAATTTTATTTTCTATTGTTGCTGATACATAGAAATAAAATTGTTTTATATATTGAACTAACTAGTAAAATTTTTGAACTTATTAGTTCTAGTGATTCGTTTCTAAATTCTCTTGGATTTTCTGTGTAAAAAGAAAATCCATAAAAATCCAGATTTTTATACCATCTGTAAATAAAGTTTTATTTATTTTTCATTTCCTTGCCTTGCGTACTGTTGAGGACCTCCAACATAATTTGTGACATGTGTGGTGGTACTGGGCCTCTTCATCTTTTTTCCCCACTTAAAAAACATTAGATTTCAGTGTTTTACCATGAAAATAGGTGGTTTACTGTAGGGTTTGATTGATGCCCTTTATGAGGTTGTTAAAGTTCCCTTTTATTTCTGATTTACTAGGAAATTTTCCTCATGAATTGATAGCAAATTTTATCAAATGCGTTTTCCTCTTTTGAGGATATCATATGATTTTTCTTGTTTATAATGTAAATTTGATAATTTATAGTGTTTGAAAGAATCTTACATTCTTAGAATAAACCCAACTTGATCATAGTACATATTACTCTGTTTTATATACTGTTGATTTGGTTTTCTGAGGGTTTTTTTCCCCCCAGGTTTTTTGCATCTGTATGTATGTGTGAGCTCAGTCTATAATTTTCTTTTCTCATAACGTCCTAGTCACATTTTGACATCAGGTTTTTCTCTTTTTCTATTTTCTGGACACGTTTGTGTAAGATTGATGTTAATTCCTGCTTAGGTGTATGTTGGAATTTCCTGGCCAGTCAGCCTGGGCTTGGAATTTTCCCTCTTCATTTTCCTCAAGATTTCTTTTGAGAAGGTTTTAGATGATTTAATCCGTGTCTTAAATAGTTATAGGAGTTCACATTTTGTATTTCTCCTTTGGAAATCTTGGTAAACTGTATTTTTCAAGAATTTTATCAATTTCAGCTCCATTTTCACATTTATTGATAGGAAATTGTTTATAATGTGTTCCTATAATTCTCTGAATATCTATGAGATCTGTAGTGATGGCCCCTTTTTTCATTCTTAACTTTGGTTATTTCAACTTTCCCTCTTTTTTTCTTATTTATACTTATCAAGGATGTATAAATAATTAATCTTATCAGAGAACCAGACTGGGCTTTGTTCATCTTCTTCACTATGCTCATTATCTACTTTTTAAATATTGTCCATATCTTTTGAAACTTTTCTCCCTTTTTCTTTGTTTTCTTCCCCCTAACTTCTTAAGAGTAATACCTTTGCCTGTTTCCCATGAGAGGGTAACCACAGAAAGAGTAAAATTATCGTCTGATCCATTTCGTATTTACTCTTTTTTACTTGCAGAACCCAGTTAGAATTAGGATATAAATAATCTCTTCATGCCGTCTCTTCATGCCACGTCCTTGAAATGTGTTCTAATCAGAAGCATTTTATGTCGTGTCCTTTAAATTATGCCTGTAAATCCTTGTTTCCCAACTGAATCAATACCAAATATCTATTTGCGGATGCCAGGATAGCTCCTCATTTTGATGCATTTCTTGGAATTATCTTATCTGCAGTTTCTTTGTTCCTTTCATGTTGAACCAACCCCGTTACCTGAGTTTTTAAATTTCTCAGTCTTAAAATATCTTGACATGTTTTTTTCTGCTACAATCTGAACATACTCTAATCCCATGGGACTCAATTAAAATTTTCCCCAGGAGTCTTTTATTAATGAGTCTCACTGTTTTACTAGCATTAATTTAACAAGATGGATGCTCAAATATGTCTGGGATAAATGAATAAACCTCTACATCTTTGTATCTACATGACTATGTGTTTATGTTATTTATACATTTTGTAAAGTCTGCTCCATGGTCCGTTATGTTTTTATTAATATATTTAAATTTTCTGACATTTAAAAATTCCCATATTCAGAGTACAAATTCAGTTTTTTTCCTGATTGCAAAAGTAATACATACTTGTTATAGCTGAGCTTTCCCCCAAAGTTTGACTTAAAAAGAAGCAGTTACCCCATGATCCCAACTTATATGCTAAGCTTTACATCTCAGGCTGTTTTCTCAGTACTTACTGGCATGTATCTGATAATTTTTACAACTTATTATACCTTGAACATTTTCTATTCAGAAGTTAGTTCTCAGAGTTCCTGCCATGGCTCAGCAGAAACGAATCTGACTGGCATCCATGAGGACACAGATTTGATCCCTGACTTCGCTCAGTGGGTTAAGGATCTGGCGTTGCCATGAGCTGTAGTGTAGGTCACAGATGCTGCTTAGACTGACATTGCTGTGGCTGTGGTGTAGGCTGGAAGCTGCAGCTCCAATTAGATCCCTAACCTGGGAACCTCCACGTGCCATGGGTGCAGCCCTAAAAAGACTAAATAAATAAATACATAAATAAATAAAAATTAAAAAAAAGAAGTTAGCAATCTCATTATTCTTAATACCGTGTTGTCTATTTATCTAGTCTCTGATAACATCCAGTTTAGTCTCATTTTTTGACGTTTGCTAAACAGGTGAGCATTCTTGCACCTGTTGTGAATATTTCCAAAAGGTGGCTTTCTAGAATAGAAGTGGCTAAATCCCAGAATAAATTGCTTTCTGATAAGGTGTTCATTTATATTCCTAATAAACACGAATGAGTGCTCTGTCCCCCACATTATTGCCAGTGTTGCAAAAACTTGGTTTCACTTTGAAAATGTTAAATATGGATAGACCTAAAATACTGGTTTTTAAATTTTCTTTAAGTTCTTCTTCATTTTGACTTTAATTTCTTTTCATGTTTATCGGGTAGTTTATAAATAGTGAAATCTTGTGATAATGACTTGCCTCATTCACATTATTTAATTTCTTTATATATTTTTTTTCTTTCTCTAGGCCTGCACCTGTGACATATGCATGGAGGTTCCCAGGCTAGGAGTTGAATTGGAGCTATAGCTGCTGGCCTAAGGCACAGCCACAGGACAACACTGGATCTGAGCTGCGTCTTTGACCTACACCACAACTCATGGCGACTCTGGATCCTTAACCCACTGAGCAAGGCCAGGGATTGAACCCACATCTTCAGGAATACTAGTCGGGTTCGTTTCTGCTGAGCCACAATGGGAACTCCCAATGTTTTAATTTAAAAAAAATATTGACATATAATTGACATGTAACATGGATTAGTTTTAGATACACAACATAAGGATTTGATGTATTTATATATTATGAAGTGATGACTGCACATCTAGTTAGCATCCGTCACCACACAGAGTTACATGTATTTTTTTCTTGTGATGAGAACTTTTAAGATGTATTCTTTTAGCAGCTTTCAGATATACGACATAGACAAAACGTTTTGACTACTGTGAAGAGGGCTGCACTGAACGTGAGGGTTCAGATGCCTTTTTGAGAGAGTGACTTTGTTTCCTGGGGATGAATATCCAGAAGCAGAACTGCTGAATCATATACTCGTTCTCTTTTTCCTTCTGTTCCGATTCCCCCAGTGGCTTCACCCATTTCCACTCCCACCAACGATGCACAAAGGCTCCTTGTCCCCACCTCCTCACCAGCCCTTGCTCTGTCTTTTTCTGCTTTTGTTTCTGATCATAGCGATTCTGACAGGTGTGAGGGGACACCTCATTCTGATTTTGATCTGCGTTGCCCTAGTGATTGGTGCTGTGGGTCACTTTGTCTTCCTTCTTTTTTTGGCTGCTCCATGGCGTATGGAGTTCCTGGGACGGGGATCAGATTCCAGCTGCAGTTGTGACCTATGTGGCAGCGCCAGAGCCTTTAACCCACGGTGCCGGGCTGGGGATGGAACCTGCATCCTGGTGTGGCAGAGTCGCCGCTGATCCTGTTGCACCTTAGCGGGACCACCTGTTGACCCCTTTTCATAGTTCTTTTATGTCCTGTTGGTTGGGATGGCCAGCATGCACTCTTATGTCTGCACCAAATACTTGTTTATGTAGGTTTTTTAGGGGGTCAATACAACTCATCTAACAATGGCTTTCCAGCTTGTCGTTTATACACAGACTAAATTACATCGTGAAATTGATCAATTTGAATTGCTCTGTTCCAGTGTTTCCCAATTGGGGTGACTTTGCCTCCCTGCTCAGGGACATTTGGCAGTGTCTGAAGACAGTTTGGGTGTCATAACTGGGGGTAGGGAAGGTGCTCCTGGCATCTAGTGGGTAAGGCCAGGGATGCTAACAAACATCCCCAAATGCTCAGGGCAGCCCCCCACCACAAGAAGTTATCCAGCTCCAAATGTGCATAGCGTGAAAGTTGAGAAACTGTACAGTCTATTCCAGATAGCGTTTTAGTGCTTTCGTGATTGGTACTTCTGTAAGCATACCTTTGTGTCTATTCTAAGGCACATGTTGGTTTTCAAAAATTGGGATGTGTCTACATTTATTTATTTATTTTTTTAGGGCTGCTCCTGTGGCATATGGAGGTTCCCAGGCTAGGGGTCGAATCAGAGCTACAGCTCCCGGCCTCCACCAGAGCCACAACAACGCCAGATCCGAGCTGCGTCTGCAACCTACACCACAGCTCACGGCAACGCCAGATCCTTCACCCACTGAGCGAGGCCAGGGACCAGACCCACATCCTCATGGATATTAGTCAGGGTCATGACCCCTGGGCCGCAATGGGAACTCTGGGATGTGTCTACAGTAGATGGATAAGGAAGTGTTACAGCTAATTTTATTTGGTTGAATTGTTTTTTTTTTTTTTCCTTTTCCCAGTGATACATTCAGTCATGGCATGCCTTACCTCTTATCATCCAGCCTTCCATTGATGAAATATCATAAGTTGTCTTATCCTTTCTCTTATGTATCTGTATGCACCAGTCTTATTTCAGTCCAGGTCGAGAAGTGACAGTGTCATCGCCATAGTTACAGGCATTAAAAATCAATGTCTAGCCTGGGATCTAGAGTCATTTCATTAGTACTATTTGCCTGCTTTAAGGTAAACGGCAATGTTCCATGTCCGACACAATTGTATATTTGATTTTATATTAAAATAGTTCCTCTTGGGTATAGTAAATAGACATAATATTGATAGAAGGTTCAGATTTAGTGCAGAATGATTGATTTCTTCATTTGGGAGCTTCCGAATCATTCCTGTATCAATTGATTTTGCTCCCTCCCTGACATTCATTACTTTTCCAAGTCAGGAAAATAATTGGCAATGAAAATGGTGTCCTAAACTATTTTAGGTTGCTAGATTCCTTGCCCTAAACCTCTCTGTTTTCTTGCATTTGTAAGCATTCTGCCTAATTCCAGGAACACTGCACCTACCAAGTCTTGGGAAAAGGTCACAGCAGAAATATCTAATATTCAGTATAAATTCTCTCCTTTCAGATCTCGTTTTGTTAAAAGCAATGATTTCCTAAACCAGCGCCTCGTCAGAGAGCAGTCACACCCGTTAATGGAGGGAGCTTTTGTTTCTGGCTCTTTATCAGAGAAAATCTCTGTGTTCAGAGGGAAATGGATTTGAATGTGCACTGTCAATTCTTTTTGTTTTTTTGGTTTTTTTTTTTTTTTTGCATTCGTACGTGAAAAAAAAAATGAGATGGTTAAAGGGTGGCAGTCTTGAGTTATTAAGAATGATCTGGATTAGCCTCACCCTCCCTGGGTCAGTACAAGGTAGCCGCTGATAGTTCACATCTGGTTTTGGTTGGCAGTAACTAACAAGGAATCACAAGGTATGTGTAGCCTCTTTGTTAGGGGTCCCCGGGCTCCTTTAAAGACAAGGCGCTTCCCCACTCCAAAGGTCCTGAAATACTTTTAACTCCAATTTACAGATTAGGCAAAACCTCTTAGGTTAAGGGTCACTTAAGGCAGTTGAACAATTTCTTTGTGAACTTCCCAGTGTTCTGGCTGCTAAAGAAAATAATGAAAGCAAAAGAGCTCCCCAGTGCAAGAATTCCATAAAACAGAGAGTGGCGTGCGAGACACAGTAATGGTTTCCATTCCTGATGAAAAGCTCGCAATGGCTTTCAGGGACATGGAGTCAGATGTCTCGGATCCTAGCTCCGTCTGGGAGGCGAGGTTTGGGTGCTCTGGCTGTCCTGGAGAGGGGGGGAGAAACAGCCACGCCCGGGCTGCAAGCAGGCAACACGGACATTTCGAAGCAAGATCAAGGACCTTCTTTTAAGGATGCCTCAGCTGCTCGGGGAGAATTCCCCTCAAGACTGCACCTTTTCCCCTAAGCTCTTTCTGGAGATAAGCATGCAAGACGCTGGTTCTTGGAAACAGAGACCCACTGTGTGTACCTCCAACCACAGTAAAGCTCTCATCAAGTGCTTGGCCAGGCCCACCACCGCTGTCTTCCAGATGGCTCTCATTAGCGTCACAATTGACCGATGGAAGCCCCCCAGGGCTCCTGGAAACCTTCAAGATGGCAGCGGAGACAGAGCCCCTGATTTCCAGGAGCTAATGTTTCAGAGAAAATACTAACACCACCTTCTCAACACTAGGGCTTTTCTTTTTCGTAACTCCGGGTCATGGATCCTCTCCTTTCCCTCTGCTTCTCATTCCCCAGCCCCTTTTCTGGGAAGTCACGGGCGGGGGGGTGGAATTCAAGTGTTCCCACCTCTCCCTTAGAGAGGAATCTGGGGTTGATGGGCAGAGATGTTTCTGGAAAATGGGAATGAAAGGGGGTGGGCCACCTGCTATATGAAACAACCGGGGTTCCACCCCCGCAAAGTCAGGTGACCCTGGGGGCACGTGTACAGTTAATGAGCAGAGAGAAAAAGAGTTGTTACATTCACAGCGTGTATCCTTTCTCTTAAGATGCTGGGGTGATTTTGGCATATTTTTTTTTCTCTCCAACACATGCGTCAGATTTTTGGTTCGTTTGTTGGGCCCAGGACTGCTTCTCTTCCTTTCCTCCATCTCCAGTGGCTGACCCAAAGCTGGGGGTCTAGTGGGTGCCACTAAAGGCTTGATGAACGGATGAATGATCACGTAGGAAGAATATTTTCTGCTGTCACAATGGTACCCCAAAAAAAGGATCTTCCGAGGCATCTCCATTCCTCATTGCTGCATCACCAGTCACTCCGAAACGTAGTGGCTGCAAGTCCCAGTAATCACTTTATGGCTTATTATTTCTCCCGGCGCCAGGGGTTGACTGGGATGTGTCAGGCAGCTTTGGCTCAGGGTCTCTTAGGTGGTGGCAGTCAAGTGGCACTTGGAGTTGGAGTCCACTTGAAAGTGGCCTCGTTTACACTTCTGGGGGTTGGTGCTGGCTGCTGGCTGGACTGATGACCCACAAATGGCCTCTCCGTGTGCCTTGGGCTTCCTCTTGGTAAGGTGGTTGTGGTTTAAGGGCGGCTGTTTCCAGGAAAACCAGGTGGCAGCTGTATAGTCTTTACAGGAAGCACTGGCAGACACGGAGCTGAACTAACACTCTAGTCACAAGCCCACCAGCTTGGATGGGAGCAGGGTCCATGTCACCTTGTAAGATGGGCATGGGTGACAGGACATCTTATGGGACCATCTTGGGAAATATAATGGCTGTGGGTGATACAGCACATGCCTGGAAATGCAGTGCCTCTCTCATTCAGCCCACGTGAAGCCAACCTGGTTGCTGAATGAGTTTAGCTGGAAATCATTTCTGTTGGAGTTGCTTTGGAAGATGGCCAGGGCTGTGGAGCATACAAATGGGAGCCATTATTTTATTTTGCAATTCAGGTAAATCTGCTGTAAAGACAATGTGGATGCCGGCAAAAGAGAAGGCATGTACTTACTCACTCAGTCTGTTTTTTTAATTTTTTCAAGTTTTATGGAAGTAGAGTTGATGTACAATGTGGCGATAATTTCTGCTGTACAACCAAGGGATTCGGTTCGACGGATGCACTTGTCCGTTCCTTCTCAGATTCTTTTCCCATGTAGGGGATCACCTATGCCAGATAGCAGAGTGTTTCACTTGTTCATTCTCTCAGTATTTATCCACTTATTCCTGCAGCCCCGTTCACGGCCAGGCATGGCGAGGTCAGCTATTGAGGTGGAAATCCCAGTTTTGCAGAGCTGGAAGCTCTCTTAGAGACCGCGTGCTGCCGTCACGTCCCAGTGCCTTGATCTGGGGGAATTGCTCAAGAATGTCTCCTCTTCTGAAGTTACCCAGGGCATGTGGCCTGGAAGCTTGGGAGAGGAGCTGGCAGACTGTTGGGGGAAGGGGCACCAGAGCGGGGGGGGGGGGGCAGACGGCTTCTCTCTGTCTGTCTCTCTCTATGCATCTGTCTGCTGTGTGTCTGTCTGAATATCTGTGTATCTATCATCTATCTATCTATTACTTATCTGTCTATCATCTATTACTTATCTATCTACTATTTTCTATCTATCATCTGTCTTCTACCTATCATTTATCATCTCTCTTCTATCATTAATTTATCCATCTACTATCTATCTTTCTATCATCGGTCAGCTCTTCTTATATCATCTGTCTATCTTCTTCGTCGTTATCCTCCTCGGCCGTGTAGGGTATGTGTGTGCGTGCGGGTGAGAGAGAGAAAGAGGAGAGAAGTGGGGGGGGGCACAGGTGGCTCACAACTTGAGCAGCAGCTTTCATCTTCATTTTGAGGGAAAATCTTTTTAGGAATCAGCCATCAAGCAGTAGAAAAGCAGATGACGTGCCCAGATGCCGGGCACGCTCTGTTTAGACTGGAGGGGAGAGATGGTCTGGCCACGCCCCTTCAGATGAGCCGCGGTGGCTGGGCCTCTCACTGCCAGAACCCCTCACCTCTCCAGGTGGAGTCTCAAGTTCAAGTCAAACTCTGGTCCCTTGAGGGCCCCTCCTGGGCTGCCCGTTAGCACAGCCCATGCCGCCCTTGTCAGGGCTCCTGGGTCTGTAGCTGTTCTCATTCATGCATTCATTCTCTCATTCGTTCAGCAAATGCTTGCCGATCGCCAGCAGCCTCTGGAGTACGGGGAGGGTGGCCCCTGAACAGCATTCTTAATGCGTGCTAATTCCTCCTCTGAAGGAGCCGGCAGGGCTTCTAACTGATGTACAGATGGAAAATTTAGTGCAGGTGCACTAAATAAATGACTCCTTGAGTCACTGAACAGGTAAGGATGACATCAGGCTGAGGCCTCGCTGCCCTGAGCCCCGGCCCCTGGGACCAGGGTATGGCACTGGGCTCGAGCCTCCAGCATGTGCGTGTCTATGTCGCCTGCTGACCTGGAAGACCGCCCTGCGTCCATGTCCTCAGTTTCCACTGAAGCCAGCGCATCGTGGGCAGGAAGCGCTGTGGGTGTTGCTCTGCCCTCCTCTGCTGCCCGTGTCCTTTATCCAGAGCGTGTCTCCGTGAAGCCAGGCGAGGAGTCCACGGCTCTTAGAGTTCTCAACGCCTCGTCCCATCCACCCTGTGCCACTTATGTGCCCAAGTCTGTTTCCCTTTAAAAATCGCAGACCAACAGGTGAAAGACTGCCTTAAGAGTCCTCCCATAGAGCACAATCAACAGGAGCCTGTGCTCCCTGGCGGACGCAGAGGAAAACCATCCTTCACCGCAGTTCCTGGTGCCTTTTGGGATGCATAGCCCCACCTCCGGACCGCTGGCAGTACCAACCGCCATCACCCACCGACCTCACTGTCCTTTGGTACAGGATCCAGAGTGGAAGGGAGAAAAGGAAACAGATGAATTTATGTACAAGTGAGGACACAAAAGAGGAAAGCTGCAGAATCAGTTAACTTCTTTTGTTTTGCGAATGTTTCCAAGACACTGCATTTGGCTTTAACTGGGCAGCTTTTTGATGACCTATAAGTCAGTGTGATTGCAGAATAGGATTATTTTCAAGAAAACCCTGGTATTTAGTTTTAAAGCTTATTTTATTTCATGTATGTTTATATATACTTTCATAATGCATATCATTTTATAAGTGATGCATTATAAGCATATCCTAAGGTGCTACAGGTGGTTTATTTTTTTTTTCTTCTTTTTATGACTCCACCTGAGGTGTATGGAAATTCCCAGGTTTGGGATGGAATCAGACTTGCAGCTGCCGGCCTCGGCCACAGCCACAGCAACATTGGATCTAAGCTGCGTCTGAGACCCATCCTGAAACTTGTGGCAATGCCAGATCCTTAACCCACTGAGCGAGATAAGGGATCAAACCTGCATCCGCATGGACACTATGTCGGGTTCTTAACCCACTGAGCCACTATGGCAACTCCAGTTTTTATTATTATTATTTTTTAATAAAGGAAGGGACCACAAAGTATCTCCCACATATGACAATGTAATCTGTAGCCTTTCCAGAGTTCTCATGTCTGGAAAGGATATACTGGTATCTGGATTTAGGCAAAGTGCTAGTAGCCCTGAAGCCAGAAAATATTTACTGTTTCGGCGATGAAACTTGCACTGGGAACAAATCGAACCGCTTAGAATTACTGTGAAATAGACTACTTTTCAGGCTTTGAAATGATGAAGAGTGAGGTGGTAGAACAATGACAGTTTCCATGGTCAGATCTCACTTAAAAGAATGATGTGTTCAGTCTTGGGTGCAGCGCTGTATAATTCATATGTCTTTATGTCCCATGACAAAAAAAATATACGTTATGAATGATGGACTTTAATTTTAATGGATAAAATGAGATAACTCTGTAGGCGAATAATATCCCTTCAAGGAGTGTAAAGGCAAGAACTAGGCAAACTACCTCTTAGGGTCCTTAGAATCCCTCTAAGGACCTGTTAGAGGTACCTTTAGCGCCCTCTAGTGACAACACTCCAAGCCGTTCAACAGGAAATTCCTTGCAAAGCTGAAGGTCTGGTTTCCAGCTAGCAAATAAACAAAGCAGTGGAGTTCTTTGGCCAATAGGTGGTTGCTTCCTAAAATTCTTAAGGCGGTATTATTTTTGTGGCTGTAAATAAAGGATAAAATAGGATCCATGAGGCACACTGCGGCTTGCTTTTCTGGCCTGTCACTGACAGTTCTTTGAGAAAGAACATTTTCTCGTCCTTGGATACAGCACCTACCCCCACATTATGTGCTGAGGTTTGGATTGAGAGCTGATGAAAACTATGAATTAGTCTCCATCATAGGTTTTTTTTTTTTTTTTTGTATTTTTAGGGCTGCACCTACTGCATATGGAGGTTCCCAGGCTAGGGGTGCCATCGGAGCTATAGCCGCCGGCCTACACCACAACCACAGCCACACCAGATCTGAGCCATCATAGTTTTGATTCCGTGCAGCGCCTTTACATAGAATTAACAACTTTTCTTTGCACGAGGGTGAACGGGAACCAAACGGGCCTGCACTCTGTATTTCTAAGAAGGAAAGGGGTTTTTTGCCTCACTTTGCAGAGGGAGTGGATGCCATGCAGAGAGCTCACAGTGCACAGAAAGGACACGGAGCAGAGAGGGTCGCAGGTGGGGAAAATACGCCTGGCAGTGGGGGCGCTGCCGCCGTGCGACCGAGCCTGTTCACATGCCCGCCTTCTGGGGGGCCCAGGGCTCAGTGAGGTCTTCAGCTTGCCTGATGACACTCATGCACATGGACATGCATGGTGCGTGGCACACATCATGTTCCCTGGCTTCCTTTCTGATTCCCTTGGTGGTAGAAAGAAGTCAGCAAATACATCAACAGGGTAAGGGAGGTGGAAGGAAAGGCCACCCCCACCTAAGACTCGGCAGCCTTTCTCAGCAGGGGGAGGAACTGCGGAATGCAGGCTTCTCTGTCACTTTTCATTAATTGGGTGACATTCTGGTGCCATTTTTTTTTTTTTTTTGTCTTTGTCTTTTCTAGGGCCACACCCGTGGCACATGGAGGTTTCCAGGCTAGGGGTCCAATTGGAGCTGCACCTGCCTGCCTAGGCCACAGCCACAGCAACTTGGGATCCGAGCCACCTGTGACCTACACCACAGCTCGCAGCCACGCCAGATCCTTAACCCACTGAGCAAGGCCAGGGATGGAACCTGCAACCTCGTGATTCCTAGTCGGGACGGGAACTCCCTCTGGTGCTCTTTGAATCTGATCTTTCTTTAAGAAATGGTCTGTAAGTTTTTGAAGAAACAACGTGATTCCAGATCAAGGGAAAAATCAATGCTGATGTCCAGTATTTTCTAAGTGAGACAGACAGACACACAAACAAACCAACAATACTTAAAAGTCTAGCTAGTGATCAAAATCTGAGTTAATTTCAACAGCCCCAGATAAATTTTCAGGGTGGCCAGGGTGATGGCTGAGGACAGTGACTAGGACACAAGACCCTAGATCTGAGTAGTGGGCAGAGGAGCAGCTCAGCTTTGAGATGAATGGCCACGGCCTTTGTGTGCCCTCTGGTTATGTGACATGGCTACTGGACTGCCCTGTGGTGACCAGTGGCGGTTGGGTGACTGGAACATTTATAGTCATTTCTTCCCCAGTGATATCATTAAAGACCTTGAAATACATTTAATGCTTCACAACTTGTATATAGGAAAACGATCATTGAAACAGGAAACTTCAGTGTCCCTTTAAATTATTACTGTTATTATTATTGGTATTATTTTGTCTTTGGTCTTTTAGGGCCATACCTGCGGCATATGGAAGTTCCCAGGCTAGGGCTCGAATTGGAGCTGTAGCTGCCAGCCTACACCACAGCCATAGGCAATTCAGGATCTGAGCCGTGTCCGAGACCTACACCACAGCTCACAGCAGCGCTAGATCCTGAACCCACTGAGCGAGGCCAGGGATCGAACCTGTGTCCTCATGGATGTTAGGTTTGTTTCCACTGAGCCACGACAGGAACGCCTCCTTTAAATTATTGTGATTATCAAAATACTTACTCTTGTTTCTTTTGTTTCTACTTTTTAATGAAATTTTTTTTTTTAATTTTTTAGCCACGAGTCATAAATTGACCTATTTAGGGTTCCTGATAGTAGTTTTAATACTCCTGCCTCTTTAGAACCAATGGAGGTGGGTAAGACGCAAAGTTGGCAAAATGTGAGGATAGAGGGGAGATGGTTGTGAAAGGGTGTCCCCTGAAATCATTGCTCCATTTGAGCCTATGGAACTGAACTTGACACAGGCTTCAAAATTAAGGAAATTGCAGCTTGGTGTTGAGAAGTTGAGGATTCAGAGTGTGATAACAATTTCCTTGGTTTCGATTAGTTCCAATCGACCAAGACGCTGGAGAATATATTAACCACTTAGTGAAGGTGTTGAAACAATAGGTATTTAAATTGTAATTGGATTGTTTCTTCATGTGTGGCTGGCGGGTGCACCTCCCACACACAGAGTCTTACTCAATGGGTTGAAACCAAACTCCTGAGGTCGGCTTTGCCTTTGGGTAGAAAAATTGACCTTCCCTGGGATAAGGTGGGTGACCTTGGGGACCAAGAATGCCTTAAGCTGCCTGTGTTCCGAGGCAAATCCTCCCACTGCCAGAGACGGAAAAGTTGCACTGAGTAATGTAGTTTTCCATTGTGGGGGCTGCTCCAGAGGCTTGATCCTTATCTGCAGTCTCAGGCAGGTCCCTGCCAAAAATTCTCGGGACATCCTTTTTGCCCGGCTCTGGGGAATAATCCATACACTACACATTTTAAGATTCATGTGTCACCTTCGGGACAATACAGCCCTTTGGTCCTATTGTTTTGCCCTTAAGAGAGTCTGCGTTTCATGGGTTGGCCCCAGGCTCTGCAGTTTTGTGTGTGTGTGGAATTTGAGTCACAGAACACAGACTTCCTGAAGGCTGGGACACCCAGGCACTGGACAGACCCCCCCCCCCATCCTTGTTCCCTCGTGCCCACCAGCGTGCCGGGCACGGAAGAGGCACTCATGGACGGGGTGGGAGAATGCTGGCTGGGTAGTGACCATCACAACCCACACGAGCGTCTCCTGGATTTCTTACTGTATTAATCAAAAAGAGTGACTATTCTTTAGACAAAAATCTATTTGCATTTTGGTACACACACATAGCTGGACAACAGAGGTATGGGTGTGCTGCATGCTGTTCAGCTGTTCACCAGGAGAAAGGCAACATTGCATGTTACTTAAAAAGCTTTGTTGTTAAAAGGCATTTTAAGTTTTGTGTAACTTTTTTTAAGAGAGAAAGTCTGGGCGACATTTTTATTTAACACTATGCTATAAAAATGTTAGAACTCAAAAAAAAAAGTAGAGCAGATAATACAGTGAACAATCATATAGTTATTCTTGAGATCTGATAGTTGTACAGTTTGGTCCTATGTGCGTTGTAGTATTTCTCATGAATTCTTTTAGGCAAATTACAGGAATTATGACATTGTCAACTTCCATCCTTCAGCATGCAGCTCTCAACAGTAAGGACTTTTTCCTAAGAAAGCATTCCTAGAGCTATAAGTAGTTAACTATAAATCTATAATGTGAAGTAACAACCATTATATATTCAAATTTCTCTAGCTGCCCCGGAAAGGTCTTCGCTTTCTAATTTGCTCATATCAGTGTCTAATCAAAGACCACGACTTGCATTTGGGCTTTTGGTTTCTTTTCTTTTTCTTTTTTCTTTTTTCAAAATGTAATGCTTTTTATTTTTTTCCACTGGGCTTTGTGTTTCTTAAGTTCTATTTAATCTAGAACTCTCCTCCCCTTTCCCCACTTTTTTATTTTCGTGATATTGGCTTGCTGAACATTTGAAGCAAAACATTCCACGTGTCATCCTGTAGAATAGGTGAGCAACTCTCATTTTCTTTTCTTATTTATTTATATGTTTATATTTATTGAAGTATTGTAAGTGTCTTGAAAATACAGATGAATCAGAAGAGAAGGGGAGAAAAATTCAGAACAAGATTCTCTACCATTGGTATCATACCACCTACTAATACTTCTACTTTGCCTTTTTGTTTTTGACAAAATGAGTCTGTGATATAATTCCCCTTTATAACCTGATTTTTAACTTACTGGACGTCATTCTGTGATTTTCTCCATCACTCAACATTCACCTACCACGTCATTTTCCTGCAGTATTTTCCGCGAGAAGTATTTCACTGTCTGGGCGTTGAGCACAGGGGTCAATCAGTCAATCCTGAATGAATCTTCTACTGTGTCTCCAGCTAAGATTCCGGCTCATTCTCTCTGCTGCATCCAGACTTCGTTTCTAGAATATGTTGCCCTCGTCCTGTGTGTTCTCAACTCTTGACGTTCCTCTGTGGATCCCACCCAGAGGAGTTAGTAGGAGAACAAGGATGAAAATTTGTTGAGTCTTTAGAACATGGGAAAACGTGATGTGGGGACAGATGAATGGAGGTGGCCCTTTTATGGTCACAACGATTGTATGGTCCCTCTTACATTCTTCCGTTTTCATCTGGAGTGAGATATGACCAGGCTTATGCGACATTGATGGGTAATGGATCCATGATGGATGAGAACAGAATGAAAATGTGGCATCTGGTCACACGGATCAGTGCTGGTTGCTGATGCTTTCCTGCTGCAGAGAACAAGTAAGAGGCTGGATCTAGACACCAGGTTGCAGTGGTGAGATGGGACCACCCAGAACTTTCTTCCACGCTTTTTAAAAATTTTTTAATTTTTATTTATTAATTTTTAGCACAGGGGTCATCCTGTTTAAGGCTGCTCTTTGGGAAATCCCGAGTAGAACACTGCTTATTGGGGTACCGCAGGTAACATGTAACATGGATGCTTCCTGGGAGAGCAGAAAACGGAATCTCAGTGGAGCCGAGAGCACATTTTTCCCAGCACTTAGTGGAAGCTGCCCAGGTGAAACAGCTCAGGACTTTGAAATTTTAGGGGAAACACAATTTTAATCAGCCTGCCATCTCATTTATTGTTCTGAGATGAAAAGAGCGGAAATCAACATCCCCTCAAAATGTAGATGCCGAGAACTTGTCAGGTTCTGATTTTACACGAGATTTCTTGTATTTTCTCTTTCATCCTTTTTTCTTTTTTGGTCTTTTTTCTTTCCCTTTGTTTCTTTCTCTTTGTTTCTTTTTGTTTATTTCTCTCCTTTCTTTCTTAATTCCACTTTCTTTCTCTTTTCTTTTTCTTTTTATCTCTTTATTTTCTTCCTTCCTTCCTTTCTCTTTTTCTTTCTCTTTCTCTTTCTTTCTCTTTCTCTTTCTTCTCTTTTTCTCTTTCCCTCTTTCTCTTCTCCTCCTCCTCCCTGTCCTCCTCTTCATCTTTCCTCCTTCTGTCCTAATACAAGAGGGAAATCATGGGATCAGTAAAAGATACAGAACCTTGGGCTCCTTCCTAGAGCTCTGACGTGGGCAGGCGTGAAGTCGATTCCCTGACTGTCCTGCCTCTGAAACCGGGAGGAGCTGGATGACTCAGGGTTTGGTCTATTGTGTTCTGCGGGTCCCCTTTGGAGACCACACCTCTTCACTGGCCCAGCTTTCGTGTAGCTAAATTCAAAGCAAAATGTTGTTTCTTCCAGAGAACAAGTAATTTCCTGAAAATGAGTAATTAAAAGGCCTGCCATCCTCTCAGGAATGTTCAGGCCTCCATGAGCTGCATTTCCTCCGTCCGAGGGGCAAACAGACGTGTGGCCCTGAACTTAACGGCTCAGATTTTAAAACACTGAACTGGAGGATGTGGCATCTCTGTGTAGCCAGGAGTTCTGTTGGGGTCCGTCTGGAACATGGACCTTTGTCAGAGGGGGGCCAGCTCGCTGCCATTAGAACGTGTTTGTGTCACTTCGAGTCTTGGGATTTTCAACGGATATTTGAAAACAAGGATTCGACAGGTTTATTCTCCCCTTTCCTTCTAGTTCCTTGCATTCTAGAGTCTGTGCATTTTCTCCTGGCTTTTGTGGACCCAGGAGCAACTACCTGTGTTGCAAGGAGAAAATGAAACTGCTCTGGAACACTCGCTGGAGGTGGTGAAGGGATAAACGTCCTCAAAAATCCGCAGGCGAATGGCGGCGACTAAGCGGGGTCCCCCCTGAACATGAACTAAGTACCGCCTGCAAAGTTTCCTTTTAAGAGAAGAGAAGCCGGGAGTGGGATGGGGGGTGTGGGGGGCTCAAGTCCCGGGTCCCAGGCGTGTGGCGGGTCTTCTGGCGAGACACAGGCGAGAGGGCCCGTCTGTCACCCGGCTGCCGGGTGCCCTCCACGCCCAGGGCAGAGGTGCTCGCCGCCCACGCGAAGCCACACCGAGTCCCGCCACATCTCACATCTGCATCCTGCCTGGGGTGGCGTGTCACACGGCGGCACACCGGGTCACACCTGCTGTGGCCATCCCGGGCCCAGGCAATTGATGTCTTTTTTTTTTTTTTTTTTTAATTAAAAAAAAAAAATCTCCTGGCTGCATATCATCAAGAAAAACAACATTGTTTTCGGGGCCTCTTATCTCTCCACTCCCAAATATCCTGTTTCTTCGGGCTGGGCCGCCAGGACCAATAGAAACCTCTTCCTGCCATTGGCTGACTTCATTTCCCAGACTTAGCACAATCTCATCCGCTCTAAACAACCTCATCAAAACTACTTTCTGGTCAGAGAGAAGCAATAATTATCATTAACATTTATTAACGATCAATAAACTTGATCGCATTATGGCCAGCACTATTAAGGTAAGGAGAGGGTTCCTTTTCATTTGACAAAATCTCGTGCTTGTTACCCTTTTCTTTGGTTTCCTTTATCAAGGCAGATAAGTCAGGGTTGGGCAACACCCCCACTGCCACAATAGAGGACAACAAGATTTCCTTTGCACTGCCTAGTAAATTTCCTTTTTCCTACTCCAACCATCCGCAAGGCTTAAAAACTTCAAACTCGGAAAAAAATTGGGGTTTCTAAATTCCCTGTTGAGGGCTGTGGATGACTTTTGCAAAAGCTGTACAGGGCGCGTCTGAATTTTCATTTTCTTTACCTGTCTCGAGCGGGGCCGCGCGCGTGTCCGCTGGAAGGGAGTGGACTCGGAGCGGCTGGAGGGCCGGGTCCGAGGCAGAGCTGGGCTTGGAGATGCTGCCCTGGCGCACGTTCTCGAAGGCCTCCCTTAGCTTCAGGGGGGTCCGCCGGGTCCCGGTGGACGCGAAGAAAGATGCTGGGCAAGTGGCCGTCGGTCGTGGCACATGCCAGTGTTGACTTGGATTTTTTTTTTTTTGGAACCTGCATGCCGAGAGCGGAGGGTTCGCGTATAACCCAGATGGTGGTGATTCGGTGTGTTCGGTTCTGTATTTCTGTTTAATAAAGTCCCTTCTCCTCGGTGCACTGTGAGTAGACTTTCTTCCTCGCGGTGGTGACGGCTGCTTGGTGGGAACCGGGAAGCAGTGGCTGGCAGGTGCTCTGTGCTCTGGGGTCTGTGGTCCGATGTGATGTTTTTCTCACAAATGTTTCTGGTAAATAACATGGCGAGACTCAGGTGGAGGTGAATCCAGGTAGGTAGAAATGTAAACGCGGCCCGATTCCTGAAAGTGAAGCCGACTTGATGATTCCTGTAACTCGGTGGCATGGGATCCATGAAGGGGTCTGTTACCATATTTTTCAAGGCCCCCGTGCCTTGGTGACCTTTGGAGAAAATGCGAAAAAGGCAGCAGCAGAAACAGATCCTGAAAAGAGGATAAAGGAGGGTTTTATTGG